>NC_081824.1:375015828-376230328 GCF_030867095.1 Alligator mississippiensis | reverse complement strand
TTTAAGAAGAGATTTATTTTTCAAGTCACAAAGTAGAACATGGTGCTACTGTGGGTGTGCATTTGAGGGGAAAAAATGTTACCATGAGAACTAAGAACAGCAATTACCAGGTAATTATAGAGTAATCTATAGGGCATGTAACTTCTATGTACTACATGGTAATTGTTCTGCTAGGGAGGCACAAACAGTCCGTTACTGAATCTAATTTACAGTATGATAGTTAATTTATTGAAAACATTTTAGACCTGGAGGTTCTGCTATGGATTATGCCAAATAAAGCAATAAGGATTTGTTTGTTTGTTTGTTTGTTTTTAATTAAAATAGGAGATCTGTTTTCCTGGAAGTTTATTAGTGTTGAGTGATTAATAACTTGTCAAATTTAGTCTCTTTTCCTGTCTGTAATATTAATGAGCAGATTGTGTGACATTCTTAACTGTAGTTGTTATTCAACATATATTCATTAATTCCATCATGAAGTTCTGCCCTCCCCCTTCCATTTGAATAAACCAAGAACAGTTTGTTGAGAGTGATTGAAATTTGACACTCAAACATTGTACCAGTCTTGTCTTGGAATTTATTGTGCTGAGGTTGGGCCATTATGCACATGCTGGTCCCCATTGACTTCAATGAAGCTCCATCCAGGGTCCTCCAACACTGTATTGGAGTCTTCATTAGAGACCTCAGGCAGGTGTGTGCTTGTTTTTCTTTATCCTGCAGAGGTCACTTATGTAACACATTAGCAGAGTATAGTTTCTAATCCTGCAAACTGCAATTGAGGATAAAGTTGAAAATTAATTTTCAGTGAATATATTTGCACAGTGAAGCTTAAGACCCATTTGTTACAAATATTCATAATAATACAGCTCAGTGAGTCAGATGTTCATAGCAAATAAACGTAGAAGTATTGTGGATTGATTTTTTGATTTTTTTCATCTTGACAAATAGTATCTGAAAATATTTTTCACTGCTCAGTCAGTTTTAGAATATGTCTACACTTATAGTCATAAAAGTTATTATACAATAAAGTAGATGTACCCAAGTTCTTTTTAAAGGCTAGCTTGGTTACTGGTATCAAGGAACACAGGAACCTAGAAAGGAGTCAAAAAATTATGATGCTGGAAGACAAAGGCAGGCATGACTTTTGTAGGGAACGAGCAGAGACTTTGTATAATTGCCTTCTATGTCCCTCTGTTTCCTCTACATTTTACATTACCCAAACAATACAGCTAATTACTTTTATTTACTCTGCCATACATTTTTCTTTAGTGCAAATTTCTACTTACCCTGGCCAACAAACCTTGAAGTCCTTAACTAGTCCTTCAAGTCTTTAACTAGATTACATTCTATAAAAGCAAGGCACTCTACCCATCTCCACCATTCACGTGTGCCTGAGATGTGTCCACTAATCAGACAAACCATAATCAAGACACTATACAGAAGTATTTATATACATGCTTTTGCATTTTGTGCTCTTCAGCAAAGTCCAAGGGAAAACACCACCTTCCAAAAGAGGTGGTGTTCTCCCCTATCCTGGTCTTAACGAGGAGACTGGATAAGCACCTGGCTGGGGTCATCTGACCCCAGCACTCTTTCTTGCCCAGGGCAGGGGGTCAGACTCAATGATCTACTGATGTCCCTTCTGACCCTAAAAATCTATGAAATCTATAAAATCTTACATCTTGGAAAATGCAAGGCTGCACATCCTTGAATGAAATTGTGAAAGAGCCTCTAATGATGAAATAGATTGCATGGAAATTTATCACAATGGGACCTGAATATTGGTTTAAAAGATATACGTAATATATCATGGTTTACACAAAATATTTAGTTTTATTCTGTCACAACATTATAATTAGGTTGTCAACTATAACAATGTAATTAATTATAAATAGCCAAAACTCAGTGCAATTAAGTTATTTTTGTAGAATAAGAAACCATTTGTTAGTAACAGTGTCAATGAATTATGTTTCATTCCCAGTTTATTTAATTCCGTATGTCAGCCTCTTGTTGATTTAACATGCAAGTTACCAATTTTGACATAGTACTTTTGATATAGTACTTTCTTTAATTAACACCATTATGAGAATAATGGTTTAAAGACTTAGAAGTGTTTATTATTATTATTATTTCTTAGGAAATAAGTGCATACAGTGTTGAATAAAGCAGACAAGTTTATATCAACTAAGGAGATTGTTTTAAATTATGGATATATGACACTGAAGATTTACTTGAACCAATTCTTAGTCTAATCCTATTTTTCTACTTAAGCTTTTGTTTACAGAAAAATATTTTACCTGCTTATACATATGCTATAGAAGAATATATTTTAGCAGATTTTGAAATGAATTGGACAAACTCTTTTATGGTTTATACCTTAGAAAGGGAAAAGAAAAAAAAAGTTTCTATATTCAGAATAGTGAGTGATGTGATTTTTTTCTGTCCAATAAACACTTTAAGATTGCTTGCTTTGAATAATTCAAACATATAGTCATAAGTTTGGAAAGTTCTTCTGTTCCTACCCCTTGCACAGATACAAGGAGCTATGCCAGGTAGCTTCCTCTTTAGCCTCTTTTGAAAATCATTCAGTGAAGGTGAATTACAACTTCCCTGCTCTTACCATTATGCACTGTTATGGATTAAATTTTTGGCCATATATACTGCCCTCTATGGCAAGTGAGAACAACATTTCTGCATTTTTGTTATATTAGTTTCTTTGTAGCAGCCTTTCAAATATTTCGAAACGTCTGTTGTGTCCCTTCTTAATATCCTCCTTCAGAGTATATCTACCTGGTTCCTTCAGTCTTTCTTCATAGTCTTTCAACCTTTTCTCAACTCTGGATCTTGTCCACTTTCTCTATATTTTTCATAAATGCTCAACCCAAAACTAAGCTAATGTTGAGGTCTAACCAGCATCAAAATCATATTGTACTATCATCTCTTTTGTCTTGCACACAATACATCACAAACCAAAACTATAGTTGTTTGATTGTTTTTTGTGACATCATACAACTGCTAATTTAGGTTGAGTTTATAATTGACTATAGCCCCTATTGCCGCCACCATCACTGCCACTAACACTGATACTACTGAAAAGCCAATTATTGCCCATTTTGTATATGTGCAGATGGCTTTTCCTTCCTTTAATGTCTTACATTTGTCTCTGTTTTTTGGTGATCCAGTCCTTCAGTTTATCAAGATCCTTTTGAATTGTAATCCTTTCCTCCAAAGTATATGTAGCCTGTGGGTGAAATTTAAATATTAAAAGATTTGCTTTGTTACAATTCAAAAGGAAAAATAACAAATTGTGAAACTAGCAGTTTAGAAGCTTGACATGTCTGAGGCCTAGGTAGGGTCATGTAGATAATTGTCAAGTGACTTTGGATTCCCACCCCCCCCCCCCAAAAAAAAAACCCAAAAACAAAACAAAAAAAACCAAACCCAACAATCTAATAATTGTTCCATTGCTGACCAGTCCTTGCTGCAAAATGTGTCACATCTATTCCATTAAGCCTGAATGTCTTTAGCTTCTGTGATAGAATTCTTTTTTTCTCATATTTATTTCTTTCTCAGACTCATACACTTTGGCAGCTCATATGGTTCCTAGTATATCACAGGGATTAAGACTAGATAATGTTCCCTTGAACTGTCATTAGAAATCATACAGAGTCTATTGCTGAGTCTGTGATGTTCAGATTCTCACAGAACTTTAGAAATGAACTCCCACTAAAAGTAATGAACTAATGAAGCATGGCTAAGTGGGAAAGGCAAAGAAAAGAGCCTGAAATTTAAGTTTATTCTGGTTCACAGTGCTTTCAAAAGATGTTTCTCTATTATTACATAAATAACCTGAATTTCTATGCCTCCACTCCCTACTCATTTTCTTCTGCTTCGTGATGTCCAGGTACCTCCGGGGTTCGCTTTTCATTTTGGGACACAGATAAGTCTTGAATGACAGTGGCCTGGTAGAAAATTAGTTGAGAGAAATGTAGGTGATGCTGATTGATAAAATATCTTGTGGGTAAGATTGAGGACATACCTGACCCTCTTAATGAGGTAATTTGCCAACCCTGTATCATTATAACCCTGTTGAAAATTGTTTGTTTACTGTGTAATATATAAAATATTGTTAAACACCAGATCTCTGTGACAAGTGGGTCAATTTTAAAAGGAAAGAAAAATATGCAGAGGAACAATGCAGTTGAGCCCAAATTCCTGGAAAAAAATATTGAACATTGTTGTAGGAGGAGAAAAGAATATTTGTTTAGGATTTTAGGAACAGGTTTGCCAGCTGCCCATATATTTAAGGATAGCCAGTAAAGAATCAGGTGAAAAATAGGTGTCTGTAAGGTCCATAAAAAACTTGAGTTGTCAGTAAAAACACAAAGCAGCTGGAGCTTCATTGAAGCTCTTGTACAGTCATATTACCTGGTATTCAAGCAGGAACACAACACTCTGCAGGGCACATTCTCTCAGGGCTCTGTAGACCTCTCTTACCTAGCCACGTGCTGCCAATGCTATTGCTAATTCCTTTTAGTTGTCTGTAATACTGCTGGGTTGCAGGTAGGCTTCTTTGGGAGTCTATTACAGTATGTGGGGATTGGGTCCAGAGGAGCAAAGCTTTCTTTGGGGGGAGCATGATGTAGAATGCATTGGCAATGCATAGGGGGTGCACATGGGTGCACATCCACCCCCTGAGATTCATGGTGCACCCCCTGAGAGAAGTGTGGTCTCTACTCACCACCCTTCCCCCTGCCCCAACACTGCCGCAACTGCCTGCAGGAGCTCCAAATTCACTGCCACCACACCCCTGCCACTGCCATTGCTGCCTGCAAGATGTCGCCATTCCCCTCCCCCCCCCCAGCCTCTGGGGGCATACATCATTTATGGTACAGTGCATTTGGGAGCAAGAGGATATAGGCATCAGTAAGGGACCCTAGGGATGGAAGCAGCATAGTGTAAAACCACTGTTGCAGTCAACACAATTTTTTTTTACTGCAAACTAATTACTGACAGTCAAACTTTATTTATTTTTAATATGGTTACTGTTAAACCCCTATATTTGAACCCACCCTTCTAACTGGGGTCTGGCAGCAAGCCAGCCCATGGAAGAAAAGTTTTATTAACATTATGTAAAACACGTATTACTAAAAATGTGTCAGTTTTAAAGTTTGGTTGTCAGCAAAAAGTTTGCAGATTAACAGTAAAAAAAAATATTTGGTTGGCAACCCTGCTTAGGGGACACAGCAAGAATCTGACAAGTCTACAAAAGATAGCCATCAAGAACCATGATGCATCAGGAAGATATAAGGGATAAAAATAACATGATAAAATGTTCAATAGTTGAAAAATCATCAAAAAATGTGTTCCAAATCTGGGGAAGAAAAAAAATTTCCATTGCATTCCTCGCTTCTGAGCTTCTACTTAAATTGTATTGATTGATATGCTAGACATTTAAATGATGATACAGTATTTAAAAGCACTTAATAATAACACTCTGAAAGCAGTATTTATACTGGAAAGGGAAACAGGTTTTCAAACAATATTTATTCTACTAAGTGTTCATTATATAAGAAAACATTATGTGCAAAAAGTTTGCATATAACATTTCTTATTTTTTACTGAGATCCCAAATAGAATGTGGAAGATAATAAGAAATATTAATGAATAAACTTGCTGCATAAGCTTATCTTGAAAAAAAATAATACATAGGTACAAGTATAATATAATATTATATAATTTTATTATGGATATAAAGAGCTTTGGAAACTGCTCAATGAACAGATGCTTTGCTCTAAGGTGTGCCAATAAACCAGTAGCATGGAGTACACTTGCAGTATTTGCTGATTTACAATTCTGAGAAATACCAATGCCTTCATTTTTATTTTATTTCTAAAGAATCATAACATAATCTATTTAATGTTGGTAGCTCCTGGCTAGAAAAAGGTAATACAGAAGTCCCCATAGCATCTGCTAATTATCAGTCAGAGATTAGCAGCTGGTATGGCAAACAAAAAGTAGGGTGATGATAAAATCAAGTTATAATGCCTTACACATTTCAAAATGAAAATTATGCTATATTTAATGCCAAATCACTTTAAAAATAGTATTATTTTGAAAAAAAAATATGGGAATAACACTAGACAGTGAGTACTGTATTTTGGATTTCAGAGTATACGAAATATATGAACCAATGCAACACATAGGAGCATGGTACCAATGTGCTTAAAATTTCTGCAGAGGTATAAAGTTAAATTTAATCCTGAACTTGAGCAGAAGCTCACTCCTAAAGGACCCAAATGAAATTCAGCACCTGGTTATTTGGCTCTGAGAGTAATGTGATGTTATTTTTCCTTTTGAATACATCACTGTCTTGTATATCATTGGCTTCAGAACCAGATATGCCTTAATGTGGTTTCCCCAATGGGCTACTAGGATCAGATAAACCTTTGACTGTTTACCATCTGTATTATCAAGTTTAGTAAGATGTCTTTCAACATCTGTATAGGCAATGACAGTAAATGCAGCGTCATTGACTAATATGAGCTCTAATTACTAACTCAGAAGAATGAAGACATTTCATAGCAAGGTAAAGAGAGAGATGCATCTGTATAAGTATCAAGATAAAGGACTTCGGTGGAGTGTTTTGTTTTGTTTTGGTTTTTTTCCCAATCTAAAGTAAATATGACCTTAGAGACAAGTCTTAGTCAATCCTTAGTCAACTAAGCAAACTGGAACTGTGCCAGTAGGATGGCTGAGTAGGCCTAGACCATATCTTATACTATTCACCTTAGTTGAAAATGACGTTATTTTAGTTCAGGAAAGGAATATAGTTGTTTATCTGCTAGGTCTTCAAAATAATAGACCATAACCTCACAGAATCTGGAAGACTACATAAAACCACTGAGTTTTATACTAAATCTGAGAGACAAAGAAAGGTTAATCCCTCACCTCCACACTGATATAAATAGTTTATTATGCAATGTTATATATTGTGTGACAGATCATTAATTGATGTAAAATGTCATTGTTCTATTTACACTAATGGACTTGCAAGAATTTATATAAATAGAAGCTGACGTGCATCAATATTATAGGGCCATCTTTCTTGACCTCTGCAGTAATTTATCTCTTAGAAAAAAATCACTATTTTTGCCATCTAGTTTCATATGGTCCAGGGCTCTTGAAACATGAGTTTATTTCCATTTTTAACAAAATGAATATTTTTGCATAAAAAAGATTATTTTTTATATTTTAAATAAGAATTGTCTTTGTCAAAAAGCCAATATTGCTAAAAGCTGTTTTGGATTTCTTTCAACAATTGATCTTCCTAGGCAAATTTTCTGCAAAATGTTGTCCGTTTGTGACTTGAATAACACTGAATTTTAAATAGTAGAAAAAAAAATCAATTTCTTTCTAAACTAATCAGATTAACAAGTGATTCATTTGGTAAATGTGAGGCTTATAATAAGATTGTTATCTATAAAAATATATATAAAAAAGAAGACAAGTTAGAAGGTAATTAAGAGTATGTGGCAGTATGTGTAGAAATATGTGAAAGGTAAAATGCAAGTCTTGTCCTGTATTTTGCAGCATCTCTTGTTTACAAAGCTAAAACACAAATAATAAAAGGTTCTGTTTAAAGAAAAACACATTTAGACATCAAGCATCATAGAGACTATAATTTTCTTTGCAGTATTTGACATCAATGATAATGGCAAATCATCCAGATGCACTCCGTACTGTTACTCAGCATCTTATCCCATTCAGGACGGATCTATGATTTGTTTAGTCATTATTGTGAATATTCCAGAGAATTCAGAATTACTGAATATTGCCTCTTCAATATTTTCCATTTTTCATCCTTTCAAAATGTATATTAAAATATATTCATGACAATATTTCATGTGCTATTGAGCATTTTTAAGGGAATGGCAGGGTATTTGTTTGCTTAAACCTTAAGGGGCCAGGCCTGGGCCAGGCCTTCTCTTAACTTGTATTTAACATTGATTGGATAAGCTACAGATTGGATAAGTGGCGGTCTCTGCTTTTTTTTAGATGAGTGGCTGATGGCAGAACCCAGAGCCTCTTTTCTTCTAAGAAAGCATCCAACTGATAGAGCCTCCTTTCTGCCATCTCATGGTCCCACATATCTCCCCCTCCTATCAGAGATTGTAATACTATCAGAAGTTTCCATACCAGGCAAGAAAAAAATGGTAGGAAAAGGCTGCAGGTTTACATGGATGAAAAACAAAATCAAATGGGTCTCTAAGAATAAGTAGAAGATGGAAAATATGACCGATTGATAAAGAAAGGCATATTTCTGAGGACAAGGAATGCAGGAATAAAGTGGTATAGTCAAATACTGAGCTCAAACTTTGGAATAATAAAAACAAATATCAAAATCTTGTTTGATCATATAAATATAAAGAAAAACTGGATGGAAAGAAGTGGTGACTATATACTGAAAATGCGTTGGAAATCAAGAGCAATGTAAGCATGTCGCAAGAACTGAGGAAATACTTTGATTCAGTCTTCCAAAAGGATAAAGATATAACTGAGACATAATACACAACCATAAAGACATGATATAAAAGTAACCATATTTGAAGTGTAAGCAAAATTTAGACTGTTGCTGCCATGAAACAGGGAAAGAGGGAGGATAATATCTATCATAGAACAATAAAGAAAATGGTACAGGAAATAGAAAATCTGCTAGCACAGATCATCACTGAATCAGTTAACTTGGGAATAATATCCTAAGCGACCATTTTTTTGGAAATCTGCAGTGCTTTTTTGGCTTCACACACCCAGGGGGATTCTATCCCAGAGCACTCAGTCTGTTCATGTGGATGACTGTTCAGGACTCCAGGCTTGTAGAAAGTAGATATATGAACTTGTGTCCAAGGATAGTACGTGTGCCCCTTGTGGACCTACAGCAGCTTTTAATGCCTGAAAATGGAGATAGCCAAAACCCAAGATTACTTAGATTCAGGAACAGGAAAGGGAGGTGTATTTTTCCTTCTTTTCCTACATAGCTCAGTAGCTAAGGTATTCTTACAGGAGTCCAGAGATCCTGGGTTTTAGGACCCCTTCACCCAGAAATTATATGAGCCAAGGCTTCTTTCAATTCTTAGCATAACAATCTAACCACTGTAGGCCAGCAATTTTTCAGCTACTTTTCCAACATAAATTTAGAAGCTAGGCTATTAATATAGTTATTTGAAAAATGGATGAAATGCAATGAGCATGGAACAAGAGTCCAGGCCAGCGACCAGCTCACTGAAGCATATACTGTTGACTTACTCCCTTCCTTCTGGCTCCACACACACAGACCTTCCCTTTAGAGCTTTCCAGGGGAACTGCTTCAAAAGGACCACTAAAGAGGGGATTGAGTAATGCCTGATCTGTTGAATGATGGTTTGAGTACTATTCTGGGAAATTAGCAACTCAGGTTTGAGCTCTGTCTCAGTGATGGCACCCTAAAACCCTGGTCCTCTATTCTACTCAGCTAATTGGGAGGGAGAGAGACTGGAGTTCCTTTAAATTTTATTGCCCAGTCTGGTTGCATATGTAGCTCTCTGCATGTGCAAGACATAGGGGTGTATAAGTGTCAAAAGCACAGTATGTCACTTAGATTATTAGGAAATCATACTTGGCACTCAGTGTGTATAGGCAAATTATCTTTATTTGTTTTCATCCAGGTGATCAGGCTGACATAGAGTGGATATGTGCAAGGATACAGGGATGCAAAATTATATAGATTCTATAAATACATTTATATGCTTACCAATCATCTGTTAACATTTTGTAACATGGATTATGCATTTGGTAAGCAATCACAATTCTAGTAATTTACTAAGCTTATTCTCCTAATTAGGTTTTATCTGGTCCTTCAATATTAGTATACTATAATGTTAACTTCTGTGTTATAGTTCCATTTCCATGTCTGATCTGCCCATTTTCCAAAGTGTGTGTGTATGTTTACATAGATATAGATCTATCTATCTATCTATCTATCTATCTATCTATCTATCTATCTAATATGAAGTGTATGTCTGTATGTATGCTCACTTATAACTCAAGACTGGTTGGTCCTATCTACTCTAAACCTTCCAAAATTACTGAATACCACACAGAGAATATTATAGGCAGGTTGTTTTTCACTTGACCCTTTTTGGGGCTTCCAGTGACTGGGATTACTTCACTTCTGAGATGACAATCTGGTACAACTCCATTTTGAATGTAGTGAATTCAGTTAAACTATTATTATTATAAAACAAAGTGTATGTCTGAATGTATATTTGCTTATAACTTGAGAACAGCTGGTCCTATCTATTGTGAACCTTCCAAAATCACTGAATACTGCCCAAAGGTGGGTTATTTTTCACTTGAACATTTTGGGGCTTCCAGTGACTATTTAAGGGAACAACGGTTTTCACATGGACAGTTATATGTGTCTTGCTCCAGAGTCGGTAGTGGAAGAGGTTTGTATATACTGGCGCCGACAAGAAACATCATGAATAGTGTTTACAAAGAAGTTCCACAATAAAGATCATTAATTTGGATGTCACTTGAAACGTTGTTCCACGTTAAATTTTAAATATTAAATATGTTAAGCTACACTCTTGAAAAATAAATAATTACGTATTTCTGCCCTGCAACTCTCAATCAGTCTGCATATGCATTTTTCAGATACATGCTCTGGATTGGTCTGTGTGATGCTAGAGTTATTGGGTGAAGCTCTGGAAATCTTAGCAGATAATAGAGATCACAGTGGGGGAGTAAAGGCTTCCACACAGGTTGGGAAGTCTGAAGGGAGGGGCTGATGCATAAGTACAGATACCTGTTCATGGTATCTATGAATTGTTTCTAATATCTGTCAGGAAGGGGTCACAAGCCAGCAGCATGCCTTGTAAATGTAGGAGCACATCGATTGGAAAAACAGCCATTGTTCTTCCCCTCTGGAAGGAAAACTGCCTTCCTACTCTCCAAGGGGAGCAAGCCCCAACAAGCTTCTTGAACAGCTCTTGGATATGCCTCCAGAGGCACTCAGAGCTGCTCATTGAAATAATTAGATTTCATAGATTTCATAAATATTTGGGCTGGAAGGGACCTCAGAAGATTTCATAGATTTCATAGACATTAGGGCTGGAAGGGACCTCGGAAGATCATCGAGTCCAGCCCCCTGTCCAAAGGGCAGGAAGTCAGCTGGGGTCATAGGATCCCAGAAAGATAAGCATCCAGTTTGCTCTTGAAGGTGTTCAATGTAGGAGCTTGAACCACCTCCGGTGGCAGGCTGTTCCAGACCTTGGGGACTCAGACAATAAAGAAATTCTTCCTTATGTCCAGCCTGAAACGGTCTTACAGTAGTTTATGACCATTCGACCTAGTCGTCATCCCTTGGGGTTCTCTGGTGAACAAACGTTCCCCCAGATACTGGTGATCACACCTGATAAACTTATAGGTAGCCATCAGATCACCCCTGAGCCTGTGCTTTTCCAGGCTAAAGAGCCCCAGGGCTCTCAGCCTGTCATCGTAGGGTCTGCTTCCCTGACCTCTGATCATGCGCGTGGCTCTTCTCTGGACTCTCTCAAGCTTCTCCACATCCTTTTTGAATTGTGGAGCCCAAAACTGGACGCAGTACTCCAGCTGCGGCCTCACTAAGGCCAAGTACAAGGGGAGAATGACGTCCCGGGACTTGCTTCAGAAGCACCTATGGATGCAAGCCAGCGTTTTGGTCGCTTTACTAGCCGCAGCATCGCACTGCAGGCTCATGTTCATCTTGTGGTCAGTGATGACCCCCAAGTCTCTTTCTTCCATAGTGCTAGCCAACATAGCACTGCCAAGCCTATAAGGATTCTGCGGGTTTTTATTCCCAAGGTGGAGAACCTTGCATTTATCGGCGTTGAACACCATCAGATTCTCATCCACCCACTTGCTGAGCCTGTCCAGGTCAGCCTGGATCATCCACCTGTCTTCTGGTGTGGATGCTTTGCCCCAAAGTTTGGTGTCATCGGCAAACTTGGCCAGTCCGCTTCTGACTCCAGTGTCCACATCATTAATGAAGATGTTGAACAGTATGGGTCCAAGGACAGAGGCTTGGGGGACCCCACTGGTCACAGGACACCATGATGAGTGACTTCCATCAATTACTACCCTCTGGGTCTGACCACGGAGCCAATTTTCCAGTCAGTGGATCGTGGAGGACCCAAGGTGACAATTGGCCAGTTTCTCCAAGAGGTGATCATGGGAAACCAGATCGAAGGCTTTTTTGAAGTCAAGATATATGACATCAGTCTCTTCTCCCTTGTCCAGGTGATAGGTCACTTGGTCGTAGAAGGAAATGAGATTGGTCAAGCAAGACCTACCCGCAACAAACCCGTGCTGGCTATCCCTTAAGATGTTGGCGTCGGCCAGTCCATTAAATATGGCCTCTTTAATAAACTTTTCTAAGATCTTCCCCGGGATAGAAGTCAGGCTAATGGACCTATAGTTAGCCAGATCCACTTTCCTCCCTTTCTTGAAGATAGGCACCACATTGGCCTTCTTCCAGTCTTCGGGTACTACACCAGAGCACCAAGAGTTTTCAAAGATCCATGCTAGAGGCTGGGCTATGATGCTCGCCAGCTCCTTGAGTACCCTGGGGTGAAGATTGTCAGGGCCGGCTGACTTGAAGGTATCGTTTCTCAAGATGTTCCTTCATGTAGTCAGCATTAATGGAGGGCAGGGGATCACCCTCACCCAGACTTCCCTGTCCCGTAGTGGGCATGGGTGTCCCATGGGACTGAAGAAAGACCGACGCAAAGTACCTTTTTAATAGTTTGGCTTTTTCCTGGGCGCCAGTTGTCAGTTGCCCCATCTGGTTCAGCAGGGGTCCAATGTTGCCCCTGCTTTTCCTCCGGCTCCCCACATATCTGAAAAAGGACTTTTTATTGTCCTTGTTGCTCAAAGCTAGTTGGAGTTCAGTTGCAACCTTGGCTTTCTTGGTATGCTCCCTACAGGACCGGACCAATGCAGAATAATCCTCTTTGGAGGTGACTCCCATCCTCCATCCTTTGTAGGCCTTTCTTTTTAGCCTCAGGGGGTCTGCTAGGTCCCTGGAGAGCCAGGGAGGCTGCTGTGCCCTCTTGCTGCCTTTCCTCTGAGATGGAATAGACTTAGTTTGTGCATTGAGGATCGCTCCCTTGAGGAGCAACCACTCTTCTTGAACTCCCCTCTCCCCGTGGTCATGGTCCCTTAGGGCCTTGCTGACAAGCTTCCTGAGCTTGTCAAAGTCGGCTTTCCTGAAGTCAAGGACTTCCGTGTTGCTGACTGACTTGCCAGCTTTTCGGCAGATGGTGAAGGTGATCAGCTTGTGGTTGCTGTCACCCAGCTTCCCATCGATCACTAGGTCACCGACTAGGTCATCCCCAGTAGCCAGTACCAGGTCGAGCACCGCTTTGCCTCTCGTTGGCCCATAGACTTCTTGAGTCAGGTAGAAGTCATCCACGCATGAGATGAAGCTTTGCTACTGCTCAGGTTTTGCTGAGCGATCCTCCCACTAGATGTCCGGGTAATTGAAGTCACCCATGACAACCATGGTCCTGGAGCATGCGGCCTCAGCCAGTTCCTGGGCAAACTCCTGGTCAAGCTCAGGACTTTGGGTGGGAGGTCTGTAGTAGACTCCCACCATTGTGTCCCCTGTGCCATATTCCCCACGGATTTAACGCAGAGGGTCTCCAGTCGTCCACCCTGGTCACCAATATCGGCTTGCAGGGACGTGTAGCTTTCCTTAACATAGAGAGCTACACCCCCGCCCCTTTTATCTACACGATCCCTCCTGTACAGGGTATAGCCATCTATACCCATGGTCCAGTCATGGGTGGAGTCCCACCAGGTCTCCGTTATCCCTATGACATCATAATTATTTGCTTTGAGCAGGAGAATGAGCTCCTCCTGCTTATTCCCCAAGTTCCTGGTATTTGTGTACAGGCAGGCAAGTGTCCCCTGGGGGGTTCCTTCCTTGCCCACAGATTTTACCAGGGCTGGGGCAGGGGTGGGCTCCCTTAAGTGCCTTGACCCACTGGCTTTGCAAGGATTGCTCAGTGGGCCAGCAGTGGCGGTAGTCCCCCCGTCCCCCAGCAGGCTTAGTTTAAAGCCTGGTGGAGCAGGTTAGCCAGTCTGGCTGCGAAGAGCCTCCTCCCTAGGGGAGAGAGGTGGAGGCCATCTCTTCCCAGCAGCTCGCTGCCTCTCTTGCCAAAGAGCGGGCTGTGGTCATGAAAGCCAAAGCCTTCCCAACAACACCAGCGCTGCAGTCTTTGGTTGAACACGTGGATCCTCCTCTCCCTCCTCAGCCCATAACCTGAGACTGGGAGGATCGAAGAGAACACCACCTGTGCCCCCAGACCCTTTAGCCCCGCTCCCAAATCCCTGTAGCGCCTCATGACCCGGCTGGGAGC
This sequence comes from Alligator mississippiensis, assembly GCF_030867095.1. Lineage (NCBI taxonomy): Eukaryota > Metazoa > Chordata > Crocodylia > Alligatoridae > Alligator > Alligator mississippiensis. The sequence goes on along the minus strand of NC_081824.1, from coordinate 376,215,890 downwards.
GCTCCGAGCCATGTCATTGGTGGCCACATGAATAAGGAGCATGGGATAGTGCTCTGTGGGTTTGAGGACCTTTGGGATCCTCTCCGCAATGTCCCGGATGTGGACCCCCAGGAAGCAGCAGACTTCCCGGGCTAAGGGGTTGAGGTGGCAGATTGCCCCCTCAGTCCCCCTCAGGAGGGAGTCTCCCACAACAAACACCTTACGTTTTGTCTTGGGGAGAGCAGGGTTGGTAGCTGCAGTTGGGCCCATGTTGCCTGTGGGAGCCGGCAACTCAGCAGGCTCTGCTGGACTGGCAAGAGGTGCCTACCTGTTGCTCAGCTCTGGTAGGGCAAGGGCCTTGGTGCGGTGGGCCTTAGGGCCCTTGACCACCTTGGTCCATGCCCCTGGCTGGACAGAGCGGGAGGACCCAGAGTACTCCTTTGGCCTGGAGAGAGACTGTGGTCTACCCTCCACCTCCTGGGGGAGAACGGCCTGGCATTAGGAGTCTATCTCCTGCTCGCAGTCCCTGATGGCACGCAGTCTCTGGACTGTGGCCTGGAGCTCCTCCAGCTGGAGTGCCAGAGACCCCAAAAGGGAGCAGACCCCACAAGGGGAGGTAACCATGCTCTCAGGCCCCAGAGTCTGAAAAAGGGAGAGACAGCCCCTGCAGCCGAGAGCCAGGGGCTCCGTCTGCGTGGAGCCCGGAACCAGGGGTTCCGTCTGGGTGGCAGTATCTGAGGTGCCGGTGGGGGGGGCACGGAGCCCGAGGGGATCCTCGGGGTGCAGCGCATGCCCATCCGTGTCATGCCTTTGGTAGGCTGGCTACGGCTGGGACTGTCTACCCTGGGGGTGTTCAGGCAGGGTACTGGGCCCTTCCGTGCGCCCTCCCGGGCGAACTCTGCGCTAACTCACGTGCCGGCTGAGAAGCGTGCCTGCTTGCGCAGCCTGTTCATGAAGCTCTGGTCGCGTGGCTCCCTGGGGGGCTGGGCGAAGTAGGGGCCTGGGCGGAGCTTGACCCGGCCCGGCTCCACTCAGCCGCCTCCTCCCACTCACTAAGGGGTTAGCCCCCTCTCTCCACGGGCTCCGCTTACCTCTGGCTGTGCTGGGGGTCGGCAGGGGGCTCTGCAGCTGCTGGAGGGTTTCTGGGGGGCTTCGGGGGAGTGGGGGCACAGCGGGCTTTCAGCTGTGCGTCTCTCACCGCTTCTGAGCCTAACTGGGGCTTTTCCCTGTCGGCGTGCCCTTTTAAACTGAACACATGCGCAGTGGGCCTGCCGTTGAGGAAGCTGCTCTTTGGGCAAAAAGGGGGCCTTGCCCGGGATTTGGGGGACCCAGGATTTGGGGGACCCTGCCCTACTGGAGGGGGACAGGTGAGGTGAGTACCCCCCTCACCTCTCTCTCTCCCTGGGGGGCTGGGCCAAGTAGGGGCCTGGGTGGGGCTTGACCCGGCCCGGCTCCACTCAGCTGCCTCCTCCCACTCACTAAGGGGTTAGCCCCCTCTCTCCATGGGCCCTGCTTACATCCGGCTGTGCTGGGAGGTAAGATCATTGAGTCCAGCCCCCCGCCCCAGGGGAAGGAAGTCAGCTGGGGTCATAGGATCACAGCAAGATAATCCAAATTTCTCTTGAAGTCGTTCACTGTAGGTGCTTGATCCACCTCCGATGGCAGGCTGTTCCAGAACTTGGGGGCTCGGACAGTGAAGAAATTCTTCCTTATGTCCAAACTGCAAATGGTCTTGCAGGAGTTTATAACTGTTTGACCTCGTCATCCCTTGAGGCACTCTGGTGAACAAATGTTCCCCCAGATACTGGTGGTCACCCCTGATAAACTTTTAGGTGGCCATCAGATCACCCCAGAGCCTGCACTTTTCCAGGCTAAAGAGTCCCATCTCTCTCAGCCTGTTGTCGTAAGGTCTGTTTTTCTGACCTCTGATCATGCATGTGGCTCTTCTATGGACTCTCTCAAGCTTCTCCCCATCCTTTTTGAATTGAGGAGCCCAAAACTAGATGCAGTACGCCACCTGTGGCCTCACCACGGCTGAGTACAATGGGAGAATGACGTCCTGGGTTTTGCTTGAGAAGAATCTATGGATGCAAGCCAGCATTTTGCTCGCTTTGCTAGCTACAGCATCACATTGAAGACATATATTCATTTTGTGGTCAATCATGACCCCCAATTCTCTTTCTTCCATAGTGCTAGCCAGTGTAGCACTGCTGATCCTATAAGGATGCTGCAGGTTTTTCCTCCCAAGGTGGAGAACCTTGTATTTTTCAGTGTTAAACACCATCAGGTTCTCATCTGCTGGTTTCCTGAGCCTGTCAAGGTCAGCCTGGATCGACCTCCTGTCCTCAGGTATGGATGCTTTACCCCAGAGTTTGGTATCATCAGTAAACTTGGCCAGTCCACTTCTGACTCCAGTGTTCACATCATTAATGAAGATGTTGAACAATATAGGTCTAAGGACAGAGCCTTGGGGACCTTACTGGTCACAGGGAACCATGACAATTGACTTCTGTCAACCACCACCCTCTGGGTTTGACCACAGAGCCAATTCCCCAGCCAGAGGATCATGGTGGACCCGAGGCTGCAGTTTACCAGTTTTGTGAAGAGGTGGTCCTGGGATACCAGATTGAAGGCTTTTTTGAAGTCAAGATATAGGACGTCAATCTCCTCTCCCTTGTCCAGGTGATTGGTCACCTGGTCATAAAAGGAAATAAGATTGGTCAAGGAAGACCTACGCACAACAAACCCATGCTGGCTATCCCTCAGGATGTTGCCATCAGCCAGTCTGTTAAGAATGGCCTCTTTAATAATCTTTTCCAAGACCATCCCCAGGATAGAGGTCTGGCTAATGGGCCTGTAGTTTGCCAGATCCACTTTCCTCCCTTTTTTGAAGTTAGGCACCACATTGGCCTTCTTCCAATCTTCAGGCACTTCACTAGAGTGCCAGGAGTTCTCAAAGATCCATGCCAGAGGCTGGGCTATGATGCTAGCCAGATCCTTGAGTACCCTGGAGTGTACATTGTCAGGGCTAGCTGACTTGAAGGTGTCCAGCCTCTCAAGGTCTTCCTTCACAAGGTAAGCATTTATGGAGGGCAGGGAATTTCCCTCACCCAGGCCTCCGTGTCCCAGAGTGGTCAGGGGCATCCCATGGGATTGATGAAAGACCAACACAAAGTACCAATTTAATAGGTTGGCTTTTCCTGGGCATCGGTTGTCAGTTGTCCCATCTGGTTTAGCAGGGGTCCAATGTTGCCCTTGCTTGTCCTCTGGCTCCCCACATATCTAAAAAAGGACTTTTTATTGTCCTTCATACTTGTAGTTAGTTAAGTTCTGTTGCATCCTTGGCTTTCCTGGTTCGCTCTCTGCAGCCTGGACCAGTGTGGAATATTCCTCCTTAGAAACAGAATGAGCCCCTAAGCCTGGTTGTGTAAGACAGAACTTCATGGGAACTACGTATTTGTTTCCTTGTCACTGAAGTCTAATTTTGCATCTAATATTAAAGAGCCCAGATACTATGGGGGGTCAGGAATCACAAAGTACACCCTCTCCAAACAGTGTTTCCCCTCATCAGGACGGGGCAACACTTGTTGTGCCCTTGAAAATACAATGCATGACCAAATCTTTTCTGAACTGTTGAATGCCTTGGACCTGACACAGGTTGAGGGCCACATTCAGACCTAAGGCCAAAAATGGAATCCTGAAGACATCTGCTCAGCTGCAGCTGCCAATTAACCTTGGGTTTGCATAAACTCATTAGGCATTTATTTTTTTTTATCATAAAGTTCCTTAGGTATGTAGAATTATATTTTGGCACATACCCAGAACTTCCTCCATCTAAGAAGATTGACATATAATTCATGATCCTTGCATTGAGACATAGAAATTAGGTATTCCTCCACCTTCAGAACTTAATTAATAAATATTGGCAGCCCTGGGCCATTTAAACATATGACCAGATGGTAAAGGTGCCCCCTTTAGTATAATAGTCCAGTGATTAAAGTACTTGTTCAGGCAATGAGAAAGCTGGTTCCTGCTCATGTTTATCTGGTTCCATCACACACCCACCAGAGAAGAGGACCTTTGCAGTGGGGATACCTTCCATATCTCCTGTTGAAATTTTGCTACTATGTAGAATAAATAATTCAAAATTAATTGGAACAGAAAAAAATAATTAAGAATTCAAATAATTAAAAAATAATTGTAGGAAGACTAGTGTGTCCTAATGTGTAGAATACTCATGTGAGAGAAGGGAGTTCTAATTTCTATTCCCAGGATTATTTCTGTAGTTTATATTTAACTTCCACTGGGGGGGGGGGGGAACCTGTGAAAATCTAAACTGGAATCGGTATTATTAACAGGAATAGGAGGCCACAATTTCCCTTTCCCAGATAACTGCTTCTTAGATACAGTTCTCATCTTCTCTGTCTGGCCTAATGAAGCTTGATTTTTTTTTTTTTTCTGAAGTGGAATATTTTTAACAGGAGAGGTGGAGAGATCTTTCTCTCATAAGGTTAGACAATAACAGGGTGCTCTTATAGGGTGCGTCCAGACGAGCACACACATGCCTCTTGCCCCGTTTCAAACCCCTTTGAGGCAGGGCAAGCACATGTGGAAACAAAAAAAAAATGTTCCCCACACTGCACATTTGCAGTGCAGGGAGAAAATTAGACCCCTGGATATCCAGGGGTCTAAAAAAATCAAAGTTTAAAAAAGCAGAGCAGGGCATAGTCCTGGACCATGCCCTAAAGAAACCAGAGCCTGGGTCCTCCACGGAGACACTCTGGCTACCAGAGCATCTCTGTGGCTGGCCCCTCACTCTGGTGCTGAAACACATGGCTGCACAGGCCATATGTTCAACAACAGGTCTCAAGTGCTGGCGAGTAAGGGGTTGGGGGGGCTGGAGGAGGGGGGAAGGAGCCCCCACAGCCCTGCCCACTCCCCTAGCCCTCCAACCTCTACTTTGGCTGGCCCCTCCCCCTTCCAGCCCCACTGAGACCCTTTCCTCCTTTCCTGGCTGTCCCCTTCCCCCACCAGTCCCCCTGAGGCCCCTGATCACTTTTCTGGCTGGCCCCTCCCCCCCTTGCCCCCCTGGGGCCTCCAACCACTGCCCTGGCTGTCCCCTCTCCCTGCCAGCCCCCCCTAGGCCCCCCAAACCCTGCCCTTCATGGCCCCATCCCCCCAAACCCCCATCCCCCTTATAACAGTCCCCCCACCCCGTAGTTTTAAAAAAAAATCTCCCCCAGTATTTACAGGCAGTCTGGATGTCATCTGGCTGACTGGGGTCCCACACAGTGTGGGGCATGGTGACAGGACAAGCAGCCCCAGCCAGGCTTTCCTGCCCTGCCTCTGTCCTGTGCAGCCAGGGGGAGCTCTGTCAGGAGGTCCTGGAGCCCCCCTCCCCTCCCCTCCCCACCCCCCCACCCCCGCTTCTAAGGAAAGCAGAGACTTTTTTTCCCAATTTTTTTGGGTGGGGGGTTGTTTTGTTTTTTGAGTGATGGTTCCTGGGGCTGTGGGGGTAGCCATAGGGGCCTGGGGGTGCAACTTAGGGAGTGAAGCTTGGTGGGGAAGCCAATGGAGGGTCTGAAGTAGCAGGGGGTGGGGCTGGGTGAGGCATCCATCTGGGGAGCAGCAGCAGCTGTTGGGAGATGGGGCCAAGTGGGGCAACAATTGGGGGGGCTGGGGTGGAGCATGTGGACCTTGAAGGGGGGTGGTTGCCCCTGCAGGGGCCATTTGGCCCCTGTTGGGGTGCTGTACCCCTTGTGTGGGGGCAGAACCCCCTGTTGGAGGGCCGTAGCCCTTGTGTGGGAGCTGAACCCCCAGTTAGGGGGCTATAACCCCTGTGTGGGGGCCATTTCCCCAATGGGAGGGCAGCAAAATTTATATTCATGAATTCATGAAACATGTATTTAGATTTCACTTGATTATTCTGATAAGATACTTGCTTTAACACTGTAATATATATCAATAAAATATTGTCCAACTGATCTCTGTCTCACTCTCTCTCTCTCTCTTTTTAGTGATCTTTTGTTTTACTTGTGGAGGAACATGGATTTGCAGGTATTTTACAGAGTGACTTTGGGATTTTTTTTAATCAGGGATTTTTTCAGTTTTCCAATAGGGAGCACCAGAATTCCTGCTAAGGAGGCCAGTGGCAGAACCCTGCCTGTTCAGAGCTGGCACCTTGAACCCAGCTGGCTGTGGCTGACCTTCTGGATAAATGGGGCCAGGAGGACATTCTTTGAAAGTTCAAAGAAGGCCACCACACCCAGAACATCTTCCGGGAGATAGCTGCCCAGATGGCCGGGCAGGGGGCACACGTGGCAGTAGTGCCACACAGAGGCCAACCCTGTAACCACAGTCCAATGGCAGCTGGCCCAGAGGGGAATATACCTCTACTGGAAGTGCAGTCCCCATCCAGGTCTGGCAAGTGTGCAGCAGGACACAGCAAGGCAGCAGTGCCCACTGCCAGACTGCTGCAGTGAGTAAAGCATGCAGGGAACTCTCAGGGCTGCTTCAGCAGTCCAGCTGGCAAAAGGGGTAATGTCCCCAGGTACCAATTGGTTGGGCCCCAGAAGCTCCTGAGAGTGAGTATCCCTAAACTACTTGCCAGGGAAGCTATTTTTTTTTTCTGATGGGGTCAGGACAGGGCAGCTTTTTATACTGCTGGGGACAGCACAGATGCTGGCCCCAGGCTCTAGCTCCCCCTGGCTGAAGATCAGGGAGGAGCCAGGCAGGGTTATTTCACTCCAAGTGGCACAATTTGTTCCACACCAATGTGCATGTCCGAGCACATGCACTGAAGCAAAAAGCCCTGGCTCAAATTTGCACCACTTCTATTTGAGCTGCTGCAAATGCACATACTTGCATTTGTGGACACACCCATATGAAGCATCATTTGAATACCCCCATTCTAAAGAAGGAACTGAATCCAGATTTCCCATGTCCAAAGGAGACTGTTTTATAAAAGGCATAAATCAACACCTCTTCATCTTAAAATAAAAGAGTGAAGTGAGTGCTGATTAGTGCTGTGAAAGAAAGGTGGTATACACCTACCTTTAGGGGAAGATTCTTTGTATCTGAAATATTTTCTACAGCTCTACATCAGGATAAATCACAGAGAAGAGTAGAATTTACAGTTTCTAGTTGGTCAACAAGTGTCTCTCTGTGAATTATACTGGCTGTTTTAAATCACATTCTGAGGTTTCTTACTCTCCTGACCTAACTGCCCGGAAGGTGTTCCTGAATTCCATTTCAGGGCCAGGGGACTAAAAGTTAGTAACTGCAGTAGCTAACTTTTAGGTGCTTATGTCCTTTATGAATAACCCCAGGGTTCCTGAAGTCACAGTAGATCTCAGACTGCTTCCAGTCTTTTTCTGCAAGCTTTTTCTGCAAGCTTTTTGGGCTCACATGCCCTTCATCATTTTTTTTTTCTCTTTTTTTTGCAATTCCTTAGTTGGTCTAATAAAAGGTATCATCCCTGAACTAAAAGTTCTAGATTTTTGCATTTCTTTTTGTCTCATACCAACACAGCTACCAAGTACATCCCTGTATGCATATATACACTTTCTGACCATATTATAGGTAAGTTATATAAAAGTTTATATTTAAAATACTATTTATATTATGATTTATCCTAATGTGTATGCATACAGGTCCTCAACCAAAACCTGCAGTAGGTATTGGGATTCCTTCCATTGACTGCACAGTAGTTTTGATCAGTTTCTCAGTCATGTATGTGCTATTATTCCAAATTGGAATAATATTTAAATATATCTTGAAATCACTTCCATAAACTTAGTAATGTTGTTGAATTAGTAATGTTGAATGAGATCTGACCAGTAGGGTGGCAAAGGGGTTTTCTTGCTATTTACTTCAAAGAGAGTCAGTGAGACACTACGTAGTGGGCCTGCTTCAATAATAGATGTAAAGGGAGAATTTGTCCCACTTGTGACCAATTCTAAAAGATTAGCAATAACCTTTACTATCTTCCCTTTTGAAAGGTCTTGATCTCCCACTAATCATGCTTCTTTTTTTCTGTTAACTAATTGTCTGCTGCCCTTGAGAAACTGTCTTCTCCAATTTCACAGCCCTTCATTATTTTTTATCATCCCAGTGCCTGCTTGTTCCTTCAGACCTGATGAAGAATGTATTGGGGCTTCTATACACATGCAGGGAGCCTGCTCTGGTGAGTCGTATTTCCACTGCGTCAGAGCAGACTCAATCGAGTCTGCTGGAGCATGGAAATTAATGCATTCCAGAAGTCTCCAGCATCATGTGTATCAGTGTCCACATGCTGTAAAATGGTGGAGAGGCACTTTAAAACTCATTCAAACTTTAGTTCAAAGTGCCCCACTGCCATTTTTCAGCATAGGGAAACTGATACACATGATACTCCAGGCAATCTTAATTAGTGTAGTTTTTAGAGCTGCACTACTTAAAGCACCCCCCGACCTCCTGGAGCATGTACATAAATGCCCTCACATTTGAAAGCTTATCTAACATGCAGTTGGTCCAATTAAAAGACATCACTTATAATAATCCTTACTTCTTTCATAATCCCTAGATAATAAACATTATATCACTCCAAAATTAAAATCAACTTCCACTAATTTTATTTGAAAACTTGGCTTGCTCACCATGTGAGGGTAATGCATTTTAAGTGCATGTTTCAAAAAGAAATTTAAAATATACGTTTATAGCCAAAGCTTTCCCTGTGGGCCATGCAGCATAACTTAAAATTGTATCTTCATTCAAATAAATGAAGAGTTGGGAATATTTTTTTCATACCCTAGGATCTGCCAGTATAACGAAATTCTGATATAGATTAAAAGCTGCAATTGTCTAGGCCCTTCTGATTTCCAAATTTATGATATGAAGATGTAAGAATTAGCCAAGAATTGATTAAATGAACAGGTCACAGTGCACTGAAGCCTACCCTTGGTGTCTTTCATGGAAGACACATTTTAAATGAACTCATATGTGCATATCTAAAAAAAGAATTTGGCCCAGAATATTCAAATAATATTACTTTTTACCTTTCTGGTTTAGGAGTTGTTTTCAGACATACCAATCGCAATCCCTGTGACAGATTTTTTGCTCAAGCTGGCTGTTATAAGCAGGGATCCTGGTTTTCTCTGATTAAAAAAAACAACAAAAACTCCAATTTTTGGTTAAAAGAAAGTAACCCCAAATCCATATTTTTTTCAATTATTTAAATAAAGCACCACTAATAGATATTTATTAGTGGTGTTTCATTTAAATCATGGAAACTGTGGATTTGGGGTTACTTTTTTTAACCAAAAATTGGGGGTATTTTTAAATCAGAGAACACCAGGATCCCTGGTTATAAGTTTCTAAACTATAACTTTTTAGAAGTAGCTATTTCTAAATATATCTTGATCTACCAATTTATGCTTTGGCACCCCCTTGACTATTGACTGCATTTAATATATTCTTAGAAAATGCAATTTTAGAAAATGTGCACTGTGTAAATCTAATTAACCTTTTTTGGATTGTTGTGATGTCAAAATACACCTGAAGCCAATATACAGTGTATATGTCAGCACAATTCTTTCCATGTAAATAGAAATTAATGCTTTGGGGAAAATAAGACTTGGAGGTATAGGACTTGTTTTCCAAGTTCAAAGTTCATAAAAGGAAATCGTACCCAGATATCTATTTTTATTTACTGTGGTTGCACAACACAAACTTTAAGCTGGGAAATTCAAAATTAAAGCTGATTTTACTGCCTGAGACACAGATCACTTGCGCTAGAATAAATTAGGAGTAACACAAATTAAATCACCAGAGACTTATTAATATAAATCCAGTACAAGTGAGAGAAGAAATTATAGCAGGGTGTGGTGATTCCCTCAGTTGCTACCTATGTAGTCCCCCCTGCCTTTTCTAAAAAACCTGTATTAAAAGAGAAGTGTCAACCTGACAAAAGACAGTATATTTTTCCTTCTCAAAATGATATTTTCCACTTGGCTGACCTAAGGATGGCACCTGCCAGTTTAAATCTAAATGCTAACTGTAAGAGACACAGGGCATATCTATATATGTGCTTTAATGTGCAGTAGCCTATTTAACTGCTCATTAAAGCATCACATGAAAAAATGTTCAATTCATGGATTCATAAATTCATAGATTGTAAGGGGCTGGAAGGGACATCACAAGATCATTGGGTCCAGACTCCAGAATTCCAGTTCTGTATGGAAGATAATATGAATAGAAATATATATATAGTAATAATATTAAAAAAAAATTCATAGATTCATAGATTGTTAGGGGCTAGAAGGGACCTCACAAGATTATCAGGTCCAGCCCCTTGCACTAGGCAAGAAAGACAACTGGAATCAGGCAACCCCAGCGAGGTGACTGTCCAGTCTCCTCTTGAAGATTTCCAGGGTAAGTAATTGCACCACCTCTGGACAGAGTTTATTCCAGAGTCTGGACATGCTGTGAAGAAGTTTTTCCTAGTGTTAAGCCTGAAATGATCTTCTAGGAGTTATGCTAATATGTGGTAAAATAAGCTGTACACAATAAGCATGACTTAAAAACCATGTGCATTTGTTAATACACATTATAGCAGCCTAATGAACACACTGGAGGTACTAAATTTAATGTGCATTAAAAAAACCTTAATGCACACATCGATGTACCCACAGTGACTGGAAAAGTCTGATTGTGCTAGTCCCAAAACAGGACAACACTACATGGTTCTGCATTCACTTTCAAAAGGTCAGTGCAATCTTGAAATTTGATGAATATCCTATGCTGTCAGCTAATAAGTTACTGGACCAGTTAAGAGATGCAGGATACATTATGACCCTCTCTCTTATGAAAAGGCATTTGGCAAAGCCTGTTAACACCAGAATTTAACCATGAAAAGCCTGTTAACAACAGACATCCTTTGCTATTACTTTTGGACTATAACAATTCTGGATAATGACCTTTGGGTTGCATGGGGCCTGGCCACTTTCAGAGGTTGATAGACCAGTTCCTAAAGCCACAACAGGGGAGTGCAGCATCATATCTGGATGATGTAGTCATCTACAGTCAGACATTGGCAGAGTACCTAGACCATGTGGCTGCAGTGTTGTGGTCACTCTGGGAAGCAAATCTAAACACAAGCCTAGCAAAGTTCCACATGGGTAGGGTGACCATAATAATGTGTAGGAAATCTGGGATTGTGGGGCATGTCAGGCAGTGGGGTTGGGCAGGACAGCCTGGTTCATGTAAGTGTGACACACAAACATACACACACACTGCAGTTCCCAAGAGCGGGGCCAGGCATGACAAACACTCACAAATAAACACACACATTCATGCAAACAAACACACAGCCCTGACCCCACAGCTCCGTGGAGTGGGGCTGGGCAACACACACACACACACACACCCCTACACATCCCAGGAACAGGGCTGGGCAATGACCCTGCAATTTCTCCTCTGACCCCCACCCTCTCTACTGGGCAAGCAACTCCGCTCACAGCCCAGCAGAGTCTACACTGGGAGAAGCCCATTGGCTGGGCTCCCTGGAGAAAACTGAAGCAGAAGTCCTGGATTGACCTGAACCCACCCACATGTGCCTGAGTCAGGAGATGGGCACATGCAGGAGGGTACCCACCAATTTGGAACTTTTGCTTCTCCAATAGCCTGGATGCTGAGAAAACTTCCAAAATCTGGGACTGTCACAGTCAATCAGGGACATACGGTCACTTTAAACGTGGGTAATACTGAAAACACATACCTGAAGTACAACCTGGGAAATGGTCAGGTCTGCCACTGGTTAATATGGCCCTGCAGAAGTTCCCAAAACCAAACATCAGAATCCAGGTATACTGTTTTTTAGGATTGGCCCGGTACTACCAAGTGTTTATACTGGCATTCTGTTCAATTGCAGGCCCTCTTACAGACCTTTTGAACGGTGACCATCCTCAGAAGGAATTGTGACCAGAGAATGCACCCCAGCACTGCAGAAGGTTCAGTGGACCAGAGAATACACCTAAGCATGCCAAACATTGAAAGCTTGTCTCTATATAACTCAGCACAGAAAGCAGCTGAGACTTGGCAGTGGCTGGGCAGACAGGTTACCCTTCCTAGCCTGCTCTCCTGGGGACAGTGCCAGAGGCCACAGGTGAGCCAGGGGCTGCAGGACATGGGGTGTAAGTGGATATCTGGGGTGCTGAAGGTGGTGGGTTCAATCTGGGTGTAGAGAGGCAGCAGGCAGATCTGAGTGGGTGGGGGATGGTGGGCCCAATTCAGTGTGGTGGGGGGGCTGGGAAGGGGCAGTTGTTCAATTTGAGGAGGGTGAGGGCGGGGCAACAGGTCTGATCTGGTCCAGCGGTGGTGAGGGCAGAGGTGGGTGGGTGTTATGCTAACATTCAGCTTAGAGTGGCCACGCATTAGCGAACACAGATCACAGATAAATCTAGGCCAGAGTGGCATAACTTTAAGAAGCCTAAAGGGTGCTTAAAACTGGTTTCACATGTTAATGTGTGGCAATTCCAGAGTTAAGAGCTCCCCAAGCCTCCTAAAATTAACATGTAAAAAGCCCTATAATTTGGCCTAAATTTTATATATAGATAACACATTTCTACTTAGCTTCTGAACACAACATAGAAACAATGCTTAAATAACATCACTGTTAAAAAATGCATTAACCTTTTTACTGTTCTACAACATGTTAAAGTTTAAAATGTAAATTTAAATTACTCAAATTGAGAGTCCAAATGGTGTCAGATGATTTTTATAGTGATTTTATTGAAGAATCAGGTAAAACAAAAGTTACATTAAAGGGATTCAAAGTGCATGAGGATAGTAGTGGAGGGACCAAACAGTAATTGAATAAAGCAGTAATCAAATTAGTTGAAATATAATGGTTTTGTCTGTGTGTGAGTTAAATTCTGAATAGGAAAAGTATGACAATTTTAGCAGGGGTAGAGGTTAGGTAGTTATCAAAAATGCAGAGTTAGCTAGTTATCAACAGGCAACTTTGACATTTACAGCAAGTGGAAACAATTTTTCAAGCAAGAAGTAACATCTGCTGTAAAATGGCTTTTGAAGTATGTATAACAGATTAATATGGAACATGTGTAAGGTTCATGTATATTAAGTACAAGCTGGTTTTGGTTTTAGTACTTGAGTTGTAGGAGCTAAATGACAACTGAAATCAGGAAATAGAAAATGCAAATGTTGTGAAGATGGAAAATTAAAGGCAGGACAACAGCTGAATGATGCATGGAAGTCAGCAAAAAAGTTAGAGCAAGGGAAGCAGTTCCAAATATATAAAGAACCACTCAATCTGCATTATCAGAAGATGTGACCCTTAACCACACAATAGAGGGAGGATGGAGACAAGTCAAAAGGGGTCCAAAATCCCAAGATGAAGAGGCAGCCATGGACAGGGAATAACTAGAAAAAAGATGTTAAAAGATTATGACTTATGACACTATAGTTAGAAACCCATGGAAAAACAATTGCTCTTCAGAGAAAGAGAACAGATATTGCCCCTGTCTTCCCCAATATCTGTCATATGTAATGACAAAAGTTATCATGGGAAAGGTGGTTTCTACCGTTAACTAGGCTGCGTAGTTTATTATTGTCTATGTGGGAACAAACAACAACAGTGAATGAAGAGGAGGAAAAAATCACACAGTAACCTAGGAACAGAACAAGGAAGAGGAAACGATGTAGATGCAAATATTTTTTTTCCAGAGGTCCTTCCACAGTGAAATACAAAGGAATAATGGAGACATCCAATGCAGGTGACAAGTTTAGTTTTGGATTCAAACTATTGGCATTTGGCAATAAATATAATGACTAAATAATAGTTGTGGGTGGGGAGGGCAAAGTGTGAGCACAGAGCTGATGTTCAGGAGGGAGTTAGCTCTTCTCACTGCCCCCTTTCCCTGTAACAGTCACAGGGAGTTTGTCTTGTCAGATGAGTCTGTTGTCTTTTTTGATGAGATTACTGTTGTGTTTGATAAAGGAAGCTGTGTTGATACAGCATAATTGGATTTCTCAGGAGCATTTGACTTCAGTAGATGTTTAGGATTGTGAATCCAAAAAAGATGACAAAGCCGGTAGGGAAATACATAGCACCCGAGCGAGGGACTAACATTAGAGGGATGGGGTGAGGAGGGGAATGCAACTAGGTAACAGGAGATACAATATTAGCCAACTAAGCCCGGGAGTGGGGGGAGGGAGGAAGGGGGAAGGGGAGGGAAAGGGTTCGCAACGCTGAGAGAGAAAGAAGATAAATATACACAAACCGTTTCAATGGTCTGCAATGGTGGAAGAAGTGTTTCGAAGAAAAGTGTCTCAGTCCATATTGAGTCTCAATACAGGGGTCCTCTTTGGGTGGAGCAGGGTCATCCTTTGCTGAAGAATCCTCTCGAAGTGAAGTTCCAAATGGTGCAAGGGGGGGAGGGGTTCAGGCAGTCCCCTCTGGGACCGGTCCGGTAGAATTTGTCTGGTGGGGTTGGAGTACTGGCGGTGGCTCATGATGTGTTCCACATAGATGTTGCGGGACCAACGGATGGTGTCAGACATGATGAGGCAGTGCATCAGGTTGGTGTAGTGGCAGGAAACGCGGCAGGCACGCAGGACGCTCTCATTGCTGGGGTTCCAGGCTCCGAACGTTCCCACTACCATCACATCATAGCCACAGCTCCTCAGGATGTCGGCCAGTGGGGCATACTGCTCCCGCTTGTAAGCCCGGGCGTCAGTGAAGGCTTGGTGCTGTTTCTCGAAGGGGATGGTTATGTCCACAATCATGACCTTCTTGGCCTCTTCATTGGTGATGAGGATGTTGGGTTGCATCTGGCTCTCACAGCCGAGGACGGTGCAGTTCACGGAGCTTTCCCCTGCTGTGGCCCAGATGGCCCTCACCAGGCAGTCCTGGACAGGGTTGTGGTGGAGCTGCCAGGCTCTGATCTGCACAGCATATGGGGGAGGGTCCCTGCCCCATAGCCACACCATCAGCACCTCTTGTCCCGGTGGCTGAAGCGGATGGCCCCATTCAGAGGCAGGCAGTTGAGGCAGGCACGGTGGAGGAAGCACCAGTCCACGAGGCGCGTGAAGCTCCCACTGGGCATGAAGTGACTGCTGGAGTCCCACTTCATACTACATGACATTGTGATGAAAACCCCTGACCCTGCACAGAGCAGGCAGAGGGCACATCAGGCAGTTTACAAGTTACTTGCTGACAAATCTCAAAACATGGTGACCAACAGGATTGGGGTGCCCAACTCCTGGCTCTTGCTCCACCTCAGGGCAATATTTGATCAAGGATCTAGCTGTGTAAATATTTCCTGGTGAAATCTGCACATGGTATGAAGATCAATGAGGCAGGAAACAACAGGTGACTTGTACAGAGGGTCCAAATTGTCTGGTGAGAGAGCTGCCATCCCACAAATGCTGTTCTAATGTGGCCAAATACGAAGTAATGAATCTGTGAGCCAAGAGTGCAGGCTGTGTGTGCAAGATGATGGATGGCATGTTGGGGAAAAGAAAAGAGCTTGAGAGTCTTCACAGATAATCATTAGAACTATAGAAAATGAGGGTTGGAAGGGAACTTAGGGGGTCCAACCCTCTTCTCAAATCAAGACCATCCACAACTAGATCATTTTGGGGGTGAAGAGATCACTGGCCAAGTTCATAGATGACATCAAGTTATGGGGGAGCATGGCCATGCTTGAAATTAGGCTGCAGATACAGGCAGACCTAGACAGGCTGGCAAGTTAAGCAGATCAGAAACAGATGAAGTTCAACATTGAGAAGTGTAAAGTGCTCCAGCCGGGTATGAACAATTCCCAACATATTTACAGGCTCGGTGGCACCAAACTGTCTACTGCCACAACTTAAAGGGACCTAGGGGTAATAATAGAACTTAGTATGACCATGAGCTATCAGTGCAATGCTGTAGCCAACAGGGCAAACAATACTCTGGCATGCATCAACCGATGCATCTCAAGCAGAACCAAGGAAGTGATTCTTCTGCTTTACTCAGCATTGGTGTGACTGCAGCTGGAGTACAGTGTCCAGTTCTGGATGCTGCACTTCAACAAGAACGTGGAAAAGCTTGAGAGAGTCCGGAGAAGAGTCACCTGTATGATCAGAGACTTGCAATGCAAGCCATATGACGAAAGGCTGAGGGACTTGAGTTTCTTCCTCCTAAAAAAAGAGAAGGCTGAGAGGGGACTTGGTAGCAACTTACCACTAAGAGGAATACATCAAGGGCTCAGAAAACAGCTGTTCACCAGCACACCTTTGAGGAAAACCAGGAGCAATGACCACAAACTCCTGAAAGATCATTTCAGGTTTAACACTAGGAAAAACTTCTTCACAGTCGGTGTCCAATAAACTGTGGAATAAACTCCCTCCAGAGGTGATGCAATCATCTACCCTGGAAATCTTTAAGAGGAGATTGGACAGTTACCTCACTGGGGTTACCTGACCCCAATTGTCTTTCCTGCCTCGTGAAGTAGGGCTGGACCTGATGATCTTGTGAGGTCCCTTCTAGCCCCTTACAATCTATGAATCTGTGAAAAAATAATATCTATTTTTCTAATATTACCATATATATACATGTACACTCATTATCTTCCATATAGAACTGGTAGTAGTAATGATATATGAGTGGACTTTCTGGAGTCTATAGAGCTATTTCAGAGTCTGCAAAGCCTAGAGCAACATTTAAAAAAAATATATTTTAATTAAAGTGCTCATATTTTTTAATTTACTTATGTAAGGTTTTTTGGGTAGGGGTTTTTAGTAATATAATGGAGTTTCAGTGATGTAAGCATCATGTATATGTATATGTATATGTATATGTATATGTATATGTATATGTGTGTGATTCTAAATATTTCTGTTCAATTGGTTCTTATACTGCAGGTCTCAGATCTCTCAAGATACCTCATGAGCTTCTGTTGTCCCAGGAGAACATAGCAGTCTTGGCATTTCATAGATTGAAATTTAATGTTTTATTTAACTAGGTCCTGATGCATTCATTATTTTAAAGATCAGGACTTATTTCTGTGTCCAAAATTGATTTGGAGTAATTTTAAGGAACATATTCATGGACCTGATGTGGCCTAATGATGTAAAATGTAGCCATGGAAAGGTATGAAACCTTTCTAGTTTCTGTATCAACTGCACCTTGTACTTTATCTTCATATGCCACTTCAGCTATAGTGAATTACTGTAACCCAACCTTGAGACAATAAATATGTGGATTACTAAAGTCAGGTTCTCTTTCATGAGGAAGCTCCCTAGTGCCCTGGAGGGTGAAGGAAGTATTTTTTTAAGACATTGAAACTGTCTCATTATCATTCAAGTTTAGTCTTGTGTCTAATCATACATGAAAGATTCAGACTGCTTTGACAAGTGGACGATGCATGCTTTCAATGGAAGTTTAGACAGTGTTCTAGATAATTTAAATTATCATAATAAATAATGACACATAAATGAAACGTCATCTACAATGAGGATTAGCTTGAAGTATATAGTATTTATTAACATTGATAGACAACCAACATCTTAGCCAGGCTTCAAATGAAAAAAAAGGAAAGGAAAATAAAGAAGATCAATTTTTGCCAAACATATAAAATGTTCCTGACCATGCTCATGCTGTTATCCAGAAACAAAAGATAGAGTATTATTAAATATGTATAAGGAAGATAGAAGTAAATAGTAATTAATTAAAAATTCTAAGTGATAGAAATAAATATCAAATAAGAGTAAAGGATAAATGTAACTGGGCACATCTAACTAAGATGTTTACTGCAGAGTTGACCAATTAGCTCCACATTAAATGTCTTGGTATCTACACATGTGACCCTACTAGGCCACAGGAAACTAACAAACTCCACAGCAGGATAATACTTGTAAATACAAATATAATCATGTTGTAGAGGTTTTTACTCCACAGTAGAACATGTCTAGACACTGATGCGGCTGGCTGGGGCATAAGGGTGCTTCAGTACAAGGGTTGTCTGGCAGCTAGCCCTGCACTGGAGTACCCTTGTGTCTCAACCAACCCCTCCACAGCACATTGGCCTCCTAGACCCTCTGCCAGCTGGAATGCTCTGACCCAGTTCAACATGCTGCTGTCCTGGGCATATGTGTAAATGAGATGCCCAGGAGCAATAGACTCCAATACGATAGGTGCTGGAGTTTATTGTGTAGCATTAATATGAAGTATAGATGTACCTACTGAGATGTTTATCAGAACTTGATGGTCAATATAGTTGATGTAAACTACATGGAAGAAAAAAAGAGCATAGAAGGTAACAGATATTGGCATTTAACAATAAGAATATGGTGATGAGTCTTGATAAGATTGTGAAGAATGAAAAGCAATGCTGAACTAATTTTCAAAACCCATTAGGGTTACATGAAAAGAGTAGAACAAAGGTCGGTTTGTTTGTTTGTTTGTTTTTGATTGACTCTAGTTAGTTGTAGTCAAAACCACAACATGATTGATTGGAAATGTCAATTAGAAAAAAAGCACCACTTAACAAATACATCTAAAATTGGAAAGAAATAAACCCCCCAAACCTACAGTTGGTAGAAGACAACTTTAGGATCTGGGAAAGAAATATAATTTAGAAGCCTTTTTGGATCTAAGAAAGTTTTAAAGGGAGGAAATAAGTGACTCCAGTTTCATTTCACGATCATAAAATACTTTAACCTAACCTAATAAAGCTATATTTACAGAATGTCATAGTATATTTTCTTTGATTAAAAAAAAATCTAGTCTATTCTGCATCTTCATAGAAACAGAACAAAAAAAGCTGCAAAGGCTACTGCAGTCCAGTCAGTCCTAGCACTCCAGAGTGTTAGGAAGAAAGATCCTTCCTCTTAATGGACAAATCCAGTATGCAACACATTTTTGCTTGCTTGCTTTTTTGTTTTTGGTGGGTTTTTTTTTTGTTTGTTTTGGGGGGTTTTGGGGTTTTTGTTTTGGGGGGGGGGGGTTTGTTAATTTGACTGGGCACAGGACCCATTCTTACATATGTGGTACTAGAAAATGCAGTTAGGTGTATGTTATTGAACTGTTATAGAACTGGATATCCTAATGGATGCTAAAATTAGATTAAAAGCACCTGTTTATACATTGTCTTTAGTGAAAATCCTGCCAATATCAGTATTCACAAGCATTTACATTTCAGTTAAGATGAATGAATCTCTTTCAGACAGATGGTGAGTTTGAAAAGCTCATTTAATATAAGAATGATACTGTTGATTACAAATTATCCTTTTGGTAATTCTATTGAAAGAACTGGAATGTATAAATTGAAGAACTGGTCAGAACTAGGAAAAATACATATACATTTTTTGTTGAAGAGACAGTTGAAAACAGTGATAAATGACTGTTCGATTAACAATTAATCAAGTCAATTTTCTTGATGGTAGAAATAGAAGCTCTAATTGTGTTTTGGTATAAGAATATAATACCTACATTAAAAAAATAAACCTAGTCCTGACCCTGCAATTTGTTACATGATGACCAGGAATCCTATTTTTCTCTGATAAAAAAATCCCTGATTTTGAGATTTAAAAAGGTAACCCAAAATCCACATTTTTCCATGATTAAAATGAATATATATATTCCGTTCCAACATGCAAATGTAAGAAATTTAGTTGTGGGCTACTGAAAAACAAGTTTATATAAAATGGAATATATAAAGTGGAATGTATAAAATATAAAATATTGAATATGTAAAAAAATATATATTCAATTTTATATATATTTTATTATATAAATTCAGTTTGAAATGAAGCCACTAAATTTTCATAACAATACATTTTGGGCTAGTTTTAACAAAGGGCTTGGTATATCATGTTGAGATTTGTTCAGGGGAGGGAAAATAACTTCTAAATATCTATTAAGCTCTAGTGACTATCTAGCCACTTCTGTGGATACTGGGTGTGTCTGCACATGCATTAGGTCCAGGAGCAGTTTACTCATGAGTAAACTACTCACAAGTAAATGCTTCCAGGAAGGCATCTACACATGTAGGGAAGAGGGAGCTGATTTGCTGCTAATGGCAGCAAACTGCGCCTGCTTCTGAGGGCCCTGCAATGGGCCCCTGCCACCACCAGGGGGATCTCTATGCTCACCCTAAGTGCTAGCAGTTCAGCTTCATGAGTGCTAGCCCATGAGCAGGCAGGTAGAACCAAGCTGTTTCCTGGTCAGTGCTGGGACATTGCTCCTTGCCTCTGGGGGGCTGCCTGGTGCTGGGGCAAGGACAATGTACCCCTGGCCCCCCAGCCCCAGCTCCCTGATTGGGGAAGGAGACTTGGAAAGATCTGCAGGGGAGAAGCAGGTCCCAGCTAGCAGAAAGTCCCTGGCTGGGCTGGCCCCTACCCAGCTGGGGGCCTTCTACTAGCTGTTCCACCAGTAGATTGGGGCAGGTGGCTTGAACTTGCCCCACCCCTGCAGCTCTTTCCAAGCCCCATGTCTCTATTGCCCAGTTGGGGGACAGGGCTAGGACCTTACCCTGATGGGATAGTACCCAGCTGCCACTCTGTGGCAGGTGCTGGAGAGCCTGTTCCCCACTCATCTGTGCACTTATGGAGCTGAACATGGAACAGGCTCTCCAGAGAAACAGGCGACAGTAGAGATCACCAGGGAACAGGTGCCATGGAGCTCAGGCTGGGAGATAAGGATCTCCCAGCACCAGCCACCTGCTTCCTGTTCAGGTGACTGTATTTGGATCTTGGGGAGCACTGGATTTGCAGTTGAATACAAGGCTATAGCCTGTGGCCTAGCAAAGCTACTAACCACAAGACATAATTCTTTTTTAAAAGTAATATTGCAAGACACTTAGGCAAGTATTTTTTTTTTTTTAACCATATAGTATTGTTGTAAGATATATAGCTCCTTGTGTAAAAGAAACAAGATGTAAACCACCAACTATTGTTAGGAGATAGAGCAGATTTTGTTTATGAATGCTTATGCTAAGCCAGCCATTTGCTTATGCTAAGTAACCATCTTAATTGTTTCAACCATTTTCAAGTGATTCTGTGTAAGTTTGTGTGCTGTGAATAAGGTGAAGTCTTAGGAAGTGGGACTGAAAAACAGACTGTAATGTGAAAGACAACATATAACTGGTAACAGAATCTGAAATAAACATATGCAAAAACAGTGAATGTGATTGGTGAAGATGCCTTCAGAAGCTTCCAAGTGTTGGTCGAACTCTGCCCAGTGACCGAAGAAGTGGGGTCAGGGTCTTAGACATGCACTCATAGCAAAAAGACATGTAAATAAGTTAAATACTTAGGTAATTCCATGCTAATGAAACAAAGAGTAAACAGAGGCAGAGCTTAAAATAGGATGAACTAAGGGTGGAACAAAGGAGGGACAAAAGTGGAGTAAATGTTAATGAGTATAAACCAGGGTGTTTAAATATGGGAAAAAATAAAGTTTGGGGAAGCTCCCCAGTTTGTTGGAGCTTTGCCCAAAGCTGTCTCTACTTTAAATAAAGCTGTTACCACCAATCTGTGCTGGTGTTTGCTTTCTGAACAATTGGATCATCGTCTCCCTAGTCACTGGGCGCTGCATGGAGTCGGGGTCTAACACTCCCAAGTCGTGATTTCGGAATGGGGGACTTAGTACTCCCTGCTCCTGGGGCAGAAGGACATAGTCCCCACCCATACTCTGGTAGTAGGGAGAGCCTAGAGGCAAACACTTACCCCTTGCTGGCCAGCCAACCAGGGGTAGATTTGGTGTCTACATGTGTTCTACTGTGCAGTTAGTAATTGCAAGTATATTTGCTACTTGCATTTGCAGGTAGCAAATTTACTCATGATTAGAAAGGTTTCCTATGCAGTAAACATGGGGACAGGTAGACACACATGTTTTCTGTTCAGTAAACCATGCTACTTTTCTTAAAGCACCTCTTGTAGATGCACCCCCTGAGCACATAAAAATACAACCATTAACCCTTATCTGTTTACATGAAATGACAAGCATTGTTGTTCTCATAAGGTAACTTGTTACCCCGCAATTCAACATTGTTGGTCTCATGGGATAACTTGTTATCCCACCTGTATGAACAAAATGGAACCAGTGACAACAGTATAAATGTATCAAAAACTATTTATTAAATATACAGACTGTTTGAAAGAGTATCTGTGATGATTTGAACCCAAAATATTATTTAACTAGAACTATGAACAAAATATAAACTTTTTTAGCGTTTCAAATTTTAATGAACAATTTTCTGAGTATGTAGTTCACACTCTTTTCAAACTAACAATTAATTCCAAAAACATTTTCTAATTGTTTTAATTAAATATAGCATTCCTCAAAAAACAGAGATGTTCTATGGTGCACACAACCAAATTGCTTACAATCTTTGCTTCATTTCCGGGTTTTGTAGTCATCTGTCCTTGTCAAAAAGCACAGCATCCACTCATGTTTGCAGAAGGTTCTACTGAAGTATGTTGTGGCAATCTGTAATTTAGGGCAGTCATACCAGACTTGATGGACTTCGACAGATTACGCATATCCATCATTCTTTGTTTTATTTGTCCATTGATCAACTGTTCTCCAAGCTCCTGCAAAAAAAGCACCATCTTCTTAAATGTGATTTTTGCTTCCAGTTTGCATTGTGGCCTAGCCAAATGATAAGTCTGGCAATGGCAGCCACATCCAGCATACTGAAAAATTGTGTCATTGGCTACCTGTTGATTTTCCATCTGCAAGTGGTCATACAGACTAAGTGGTCAAAGTTATCCACCCCACCCTTGTTTTTATTGTAGTCATTGATGATGTCTGTCTTTCTTTGCTCTCCACCCACTGACAGGTCATGGTGCATGCTTGACAGCAATAGCACAACTTTGGACTTCTTTGGAACATAGGAAACTAGGGTGAGTTCCTCATCAAAAGCAAAAATGGATGAAAAATTTTCCCTGCTTCAATCTGCTTGCATTTCATTAAGGGATATCAGCCTTGTTTTTCCAAATTGTACCCACATAGGTCAAGTCCTGTTGTAGCAGTCTTTCTTCCAGTACTTGTGAAGAAATTGTCACCCACAATATTCCTTCCCATCTTGTACCAGGGATGAACTAGTTTTTCAACAACCTGGGTACCAAGATTACCTTGGAATGGAGCTTCTGGTTGCTTGCCCAGGTAGGTGTCTCCAGACAGGGGGAATGATGTTACTGCATCATAGCACCACCAAATTTTCATGCCATATTTAGTAGGCTTGCTGGGCATATACTGTCTGGAGGGACAGCGGCCCCTGAATGCAATGAGCTGTTCATCAACCGTCAGATGTATTCCTGGAATATACCATTTCTTGAGCTGCTCCACAAATTATTTTTCTGAAGGAAGCAAGCTTGTCCACAGCTCTCCTTTTCTCACATGTCAGTTTGTTGTCAAATCTCAGGTAGTTGGTGATTTGATGGAATCATTTTAAACTCATGGTGGCATGGAAGCCAGGACACCCAGTGTGATGCTCCCACAACTCCTCCAGTGCCTCATAACCACCATGGTATAGACCACTCAGCAGTATGAAGCCAATGTAGGCATTCAGCTCTGTTTTGTCCAGCTTTTTCCACTCCTTTCTATTTCCAGGATGACTATCATTCCATTTCCTGAATCTTCTTTCTGCCTCTCTGTTTGTTTTTCTTATGATAACAGTCAGGATATCTTGTGAGAGAAACAGGTGGAACATTTCCACCACTGTGTCCTTATTTTTTCTTGTTGGACCAGTACTTTCAAGGACTATATCCTTGGCTGTTCTCTAATGATGTATTAGCTACGGACTTTTTTTCCCACACTCCTCCATTCCTTCCACTAAGGTTGTCATCATCTGCAATGTTTTCTGGGGGTGGTGGCAGTGGTTCTGCTCCATGTTCTCCTGTAGCTCTCCTCACTCTTCCATGGCATCCCTGGGCTGGTCCTCTTCCCTTTCCCACTGGAAGTGTTGGCATCTCTTCTGCTTGTGGCACCAAACCCTTCTCACCTGAGCTGGATGAAGCTTCCATAGACACATGGTCCTCTTGCTCTGAACAATCTAACATGTCTGGAACATAGTCAGCATCCTCACTGGCTAGGGATAAGATTTCATCAGTGGAGGTGTTGCTGTCATCCCCAGTTACCTGTGCAAGACAGGCTTCAGCACTGAATAAGCACTGCTTTCTCATCCTGGGCTGCAGAAAAAAAATAAAAAACAATATTACTTTTGAATGAATATTCACCAAAGAGGAGTATACCTTCACCAAAGAGAAGTATACCTCCTCTGCTTGCACTTGTAGGGAGGCAGTTAGACTGTCCAAGTTTGCGGATGACACAAAGCTATGGGGAGAAGTGGACACACCGGAGGGCGCAAGCAGACCTGGACAGGTTGGACAAGTGGGCAGAAAACAACAGAATGCAGTTCAACAAGGAGAAATGCAAAGTGCTGCACCTAGGGAGGAAAAATGTCCAGCACACCTACTGCCTAGGAAATGACCTGCTGGGTGGCACAGAGGTGGAAAGGGATCTTGGAGTCCTAGTGGACTCCAAGATGAACATGAGCCAGCAGTGTGATGAAGCCATCAGAAAAGCTAATGGCACTTTATCATGCATCAGCAGATGCATGAGGAATAGATCCAAAGAGGTGACACTTCCCCTCTATCGGGTGCTGGTCAGACCGCAGTTGGAGTACTGCGTGCAATTCTGGGCACCACACTTCAAGAGGGATGCGGATAACCTGGAGAGGGTCCAGAGAAGGGCTACTCATATGGTTAAGGGCTTGCAGACCAAGCCCTACAAGGAGAGACTAGAGAACCTGGACCTTTTCAGCCCTGCAAGAGAAGGTTGAGAGGCGACCTTGTGGCTGCCTATAAGTTCATCACGGGGGCACAGAAGGGAATTGGTGAGTATTTATTCACCAAGGCACCCCCGGGGGTTACAAGAAATAATGGCCACAAGCTAGCAGAGAGCAGATTTAGACTGGACATTAGAAAGAACTTCTTCACAGTTCGAGTGGCCAAGGTCTGGAACGGGCTCCCAAGGGAGGTGGTGCTCTCCCCTACCCTGGGGGTCTTCAAGAAGAGGTTGGATATGCATCTGGCTGGGGTCATCTAGACCCAGCACTCTTTCCTGCCTATGCAGGGGGTCAGACTTGATGATCTATTGAGGTCCCTTCCAACCCTAACATCTATGAATCTATGAATCTATAAATAACAATCAAAGACAAGCCTGTCCACCTATGCTGTCACAGAAGCCATTCTGCCCTGCCCTATGGCAGTGCAGATAGCACCCTCTTTTCCTGGGCAGGTGAGGTGGAGTTTTGCCATGAGAAAAGAGAGAAGAGGTGGATTTGGGTGTGACAAAGTGGGGGGGGAGGTTGGGGGGGTGGCAACTGGCAGGGTGTTTTTATGACCTTGCAACCCGCAGACAAAGTGTTTAGCAAAAGTTTTTACCATATCTTCTGCAAACCAGAGTACAGGATGGCCATCCATTAGTTACCATGGATACCTGAAGTGGACATGAATGAGGTGTGTATGAATGCTGACCTTTCAGATGCCCAAAGTGGGAAAACAGGTCTAGGCCAGTCATTTATACAGAAATTGCATTGGGGTACCAAATTACCCCATTGGGATAACAAGTTACACCAATGCATTAACATGGGCTTGGGATAAGTTGTTACCCCATATGGAAAAGTACATTCACACCTGGGGTAACATGTTACCCTGGGCAGCTTTTTATTCATAGAAAGCAAACCATTTATGTAAGCTGATTATTCTTTGGGGATACTGTGCACTGTAGTGCCAGTGACAATATCCTAAAAATATATTTTTTTAAATAAACTAACTTTAAGATACTGCACAAAATATGCATTTAGGGTAAGAAATTACCCCATGACAATATATGAAGGTTAAGATCTTTTAAAATCCAGACCAGAGTGTGTGTCTACGTATGGATTTACTGCACATTATACTTACTGAATAGTAAGCAGGACTAGAACTGGCATCTACATGTGAATTCAACCTGGGACTAGATTTAGTCCCAAGTCAGAGCAGCCTGCCCTGTGCCCCAGGTGGCCATCAGGGGGAGCTCCAGCCTCTAGTCACATGCCTTCCAACACTTGGCAGCCATGTTGAGGCAAGAGGCAGCTGCCAGCACTTGATGGCCATCTTAAAAGCACATTCCCACCCTCTAATCCTTGCCCAACTCCTCCCCAGCTGAGGAGCTGCATGCCCAGGACAGGGGAAGCACACAGCAGATCCCTCCCTGCCTACTCACACCACCTCTGCCCCTGCCTCTGTCCATGCACCTGCCATGCTCCTGCCAGCAGTGTCCAGCACCCTGCTGCTCCAGCCTGGCCCCTGCCAGCAATGGCCAGCACCCTGCACTGCTGCTGGCCAGGGTGCTGGCCCTGCTCAGGCCCCACCAGGCCCCCCATGTCCAGGCCCCTGGACAGACATGCACCCACCAGCTGGGCCCAAGGCACTGGCTGCGAGAGGTTCTGGCTGACCCCTTCCTCCTACACTCCCCACTCCAGCCCACTGACCCACCGCCCACATACCTCCAACCAACTGCAAACACCAGCACCAATCCAGGACATGCACATATGTGAAACAGTACAAACTTTATTAATACAGTAAAACCCCTCCATTTGTCCTCCCTCTCCTTTCACTCCCAAAAACAGTGCCCTTCCATCCCCCCAACCAACAATAAAAACTGCATTCTCTAAACTTAAAAGACACTTCATGTGCCCTGCAGTTCCAGGACAGGGTGCCAGGCATGGGGTGGGGTTGCACAGGTGCAGCCCCCAGTGGGGAGCTCTGGAAGGCAAGCTGCTGCTTCAGCTGCTCCACACACCACTGCTTCAGGGCTGTCAGCTTGGCTCAGTGGGCCCTGCAGGCCTTTAGCTGTGCCTCCTCCTGGGTAGCCTCCTGGGTGAAATCCTCCACCCACCATGCCCACTGGTCTGCCAGCCAGCCCCCCACTGCCACCACCAGCCACTGGAGCAGGTAGTTCCCATCGAGGCTGTACCAGTTATTCAACTGGCACCTCCTGGCAGTTACAGCAGCAGGTGGTGGTGAGGCTGCATTGGTGGTCATGTAGTTCCCTGTGGCCTCTCGCCCATGTCCAGATGTTGGCCCTGAAGAGGCAAGAGACAGAAAGCTTTTATTGAGAGCTTGCACCATTTCGTAAATAAGATGTTCCACTCCAAAAGCCCTGAACTGCCTGGCCTTAGGTTAGAGGTTGACCATGTGCAGGTGCCCAGGGACCATGGTAAGTTGGCTGGGCAGACTTGGGCCCAGATGGGTGCTGT
Source organism: Alligator mississippiensis (assembly GCF_030867095.1). NCBI lineage: Eukaryota > Metazoa > Chordata > Crocodylia > Alligatoridae > Alligator > Alligator mississippiensis. Next base: position 376,188,618 of record NC_081824.1, on the reverse strand, counting down.
CCAAGCCCCCCCTCCGTGCTTGCTCCCTAGGAGCTAACCACAAGCAACCTACCTCTCCTGCCCCCTTCCCAGGGTGGGCCAGGCCAGGCTGGGGGTGGCATGTATGGCTGCAGCTCCAGTCCCTGGATCAACCTCTTCCCCTGCAGGCCCACCAATCTGCTGCACTGCCACCCAACCCCCGGCACCAGGGCTTGAGGTGTGCAGGGTTCCTGGACAACTGGGGTGAGGGGCTGGCTGTGCCACCACCCTCCCCACTGGGGGCCTCTCTGGGGAGGCTCACCAGGGCTAGCCCCTTCCACACCACTGCTATGCCCCAAGTGTTCCCCTGTTGTGTGTGCTGTGGGTGGTACACAATGGGCTTTATGTGCAGGTGGAAGACTACCTGGGCCACTACTCCAGGCTGATGATGATCCTGCTGGTCCGCCAGGCACACATGTGCTCCTGGATAACAATCCTGAGCCATGATAGCATGGGAGGCAAACCTAGCCTTCCCCAGAACCTCTGATGCCACCTGGATGGCTGTCTTTCAAAGCACTACATGTTTCTGCACCCAGATGCTGAGGAGGAGATCGCTATTGGGATTGACACTTTCCTCGATGTGTGAGAGGACTGTACCCACAGAGCTGCAGGGACATGGGCTGCTCAATAATGGTTTGACCTGTGTCACATCTCTCTGGTTGCTGTGGGGAGGGAGAACCTGTGGCAGAGGAAAGCAGGAGTATCAGGCAAGGAGTGGGGGACAGGGTCAGGGCTTGGGCCGGGGCAGGGACAAGGGCAGGGGCAGAGAGGGGGACAGAGACTGGGAAGGCCCACCCCCAATGTGGGATTCACCATTACTCTGGTGCCAGTTTGGTTCATGTCTCAGTGTGGGGCTCCCCATGCCAGGTGATGTCCAGCTGTGCCTGGTGTCCATGGCCTCTGGTGAGCTGGGGTCCGACACCCAGCCAGCCCCATCCTCCCCACCACGGAGGAGCTGGTTCTTCTGGTGGTCAGTGGTGGTATATCTGGCTGCTCCTCATATCTCTGAAATGTTCATCTTGTGGTCAACCATGACCCCCAAGTCCTTTTCATCTGTAGTGCTAACCAGCTAGCACTACTGAGCCTATAAGCATGCTGCAGGTTTTTCCTCCCAAGGTGGAGAACCTTGCATTTTTCAGTGTTGAACACCATCAGATTCTTGTCCGCCCATTTCATGAGCCTGTTAAGTTCCACCTGGATCACCCTCCTGTCCTCAGGTGTGGACGCTTTACCTCAGAGTTTGGTGTCATCGGCAAACTTGTCCTGTCCACTTCTGACACCAATGTCCACATCATTGATGAAGATGTTAAATAGTATAGGCCCTAGGAACAAGCCTTGAGGGGCCCCACTGGTCACAGCACACCAAGATGATTGGCTTCCATCGACCACCACCCTCTGGGTCCTACCATGGAGCCAATTCCCCAGCCGGTGGTGAGGCTGAGGCTGCTGTTAACCAGTTTTGCCAAGAGGTGATTGTGGGATACCAAATTGATACCAGTTAGGTCATGAGAAATATCCTAGTCAGAATTCATTTCTGCTTCACCTCCCATTTGATAACTGATTACATTCAATAACAAGCTGTACTCTTAACTTAACCATTTGTTTGATGAAGGAAGCTTACTCACTATATGCAGATTATTGAGTGATATTTTTGGAATTATGAATGCCAAAAGAAACTTTTTTTTTTCTGATTCATTCTCCACCTACCTAATAAAAATACAATTAAGATAATGTTTTCAATACCAGTTCTCTCTCCATGCCCCTGAGATTAAGGTCAGTATCTCATTCCATTTTACAAGAGGATACAAAGCATGAAATAAGAGGTAATAACTTTTCCAAGATCATCAAGCTTGTCAGTAGATGACCTAAGGATGAAACTGAAGAATTTGAAACTGAAGGTAACTGAAACTGAAGGTAGCGGTCCAAAAAAGCCAACTCAGAATCCAAACTCAGGCTATCCACTGGAATTAAAGATAACAAAAAGTCCTTCTTCAGATATATGAGAAGTCAGAGAAATAACAAAGATAACATTGGACCCCTGCTAGATCAAATAGGTCAACTGACATCTGACACTCAAGGAAAGGCCAATCTCCTAAATGACTACTTTGCATTGGTCTTCCACCCACCCAAAGATGTCACCCTGTTGACAGGACACAAAATATCCAGGGGGCAGGAGATGGGCCCACAATTGATGTAGATCAAGGGAGGGAACACATCAAGAGGCTAAACATCCATAATTCCATGGGCCCAGATGGAAGCTGGTGAACATCATAGCACACCCTATGGCAAAGATATTCGAGAACGTGTGGTGCTCAGGTGAGGTACCAGAAGACTGGAAAAGAGACAATGTAGTCTCAATCTTCAAGAAAGGAAGGAAGGAAGATCCAGGGAATTACAGGCCAATCAGTCTGACATCCATCCCTGGAAAGATCCTGGAAAAAATCATCAAGGGATCCATCAGTAACAGGCTAACAGAAGGCAGCCTCCTGCATGCCTTCCGAATGAACCTCGTCTCCTTCTATGACCTGGTGATGCATTGCCTGGACAAGGGAGACGAGGTTGATGTCATTTATCTGGATTTCAAGAAAACCTTTGACTTGGTCTCCCATGATGTCCTCATGGTTAAGCTGGGGAACTGCAGTCTCAACCATATCACAGTCCAATGGCTGGGGAACTGGCTCTGGGGTTGACCCAAAAGGTATCAGTTGATGGGAGCAAAGCAACCTGGTGCAAGGTGACCAGTGGAGTCCCTCAGGGCTCAGTACTGAGGCCAGTACTCTTCAACGTCTTCATTAATGATTTGGATTCTGGCATCAGATGTGAACTGGCAAAGTTTGTGGATGACACTAACCCATGGGGGAAGGCAGTCACACTGGAGGACAGGGTGGGGATACCAGGTTGACCTGGACACACACACAAGGTGGGCAAACTAAAATGTGATGGTATTCAACATAGAGAAGTGCAGGGTGCTCCACCTTGGGAGAAAAAAACAGCTTCGTACTTATAGGCTCAGCAGTGCTACACTCACTAGCACCATGACAGAAAAAGACTTGGGGGTCTTGATCAACCCCAGGATGAACGTGATCCACCAATGCAATGCCATAGCCAGCAAAGCAAGCCAATCTCTAGGATGCATCCACAAATGCATCTCAAGCAAAACCAGGGATGTCATCCTCCCACTTTACTCAAACTTAGTAAGGCCACAGCTGGAGTACTGCATCCAGTTTCGGGCCCCCCACTTCAGGAAGTAAATGGATAAGCTTGAGAGAGTCCAAAGGAGAGCCACCTGAATGATCAAAGGCCAAGAGAGAAAGCCATAAGAGGAGAGGCTGAGGGACATGGGGACACTTCAGCCTGGAGAAGAGAAGGCTCAGGGGGAATTGGTGGCAGCCTATAAATATACAAGGGGGGTGCATCAGGATCATTTTTTTTAGTTTTTCTTTCACCATTTTTCACTCTTCATCTAATAGTTTGTCCTTCTTCCTTTCACCAGTGCCTCTCCAGAATGTTCTAGTCTTCCTAAACAAGAAGACCTTCTTTTTAATCTTTTATTTTTGCCTTTGATTTTTTTTTTTTTTTTGAGCCCTCCGAACACTTGTCTTTTTCATACTCTTCTGCCTTCTGGAAAAGGAATGTGTTGCTGTTAAGGGTGAGAAAACAACCCATCTATTATTTTTCTCTTCTTCACTGAGGATACCAGAAGAGAGACCCAGTAGCCTTCTTGAGAGCTTTGAAATTATCATGATGTATCCAGAAGGAGGAGTAAGTATTTAAAGCTTTTTTTGCTTTGTCTGCTGACAACTCTCCTGTAAAGTGATTGTTCAACTAACATGAATGAGAGCAAAATCAGGGACTAATATATGACTGTCATCCCTATATTTGTTGTCTGTTTAAAGGACAGACAGCAGTTATGGAAATCTTTATTATTATTTTTAATCAGAAAATATTAAAATCAATTACAGAATTACCTATAACTGAATTAAGATCTCAAAGATATATTAAACTGCATAAAGCAAGCTTAAGTTTTCCAGTGATTTGCCAGACAATCTCAAAAACCACATGGGCAATATTTGTAGTCCACCAAGTGCCAGAAATCCAGCGTTTACATGCAGGTTATCATGGAAGGAACCAGCCAATAACAGATAAGAGACATGGGTCCCCCCATACCAGATAAATCTCATTCCCTTGGAGCTGCAAGATTGATGATCCTTATAGCCTAACACCCATGGGAAATAACACTATCTCAGTGAATCATGACTCCTTGTAGTGAGGCTTGTAGGAGCACATAATCCATATGATACATAAAAAGAAATAGAGCAACCTGCATTAGTGGGCTAGAATACACCACTAGAGGACATCTGGGACAACTTTAACTGGGAGGCATCCATCAATTTGCTTCCAAGGCCACCCACAACAAGGTTAAATTGTCCTTGGGCTGGATGATTTGGAGAGGTAGTGTTAGAGTGGGTAGAGAAGAAGACTGACAAAAGTCCCTAGTATGGCATGTATGCATGGACACAGAACACTGGGCCCATCATACATAACAGATGGCTGGGATATAGTTTTCAGGGCTAAGATAGGGTATGTGCCTGTAAACTCCTCTGCACTTTATCTCAGCCCTGTGATGAACAACATTTGTTTCAATGTCACTCTTTACCTTGCTCTTTTCCTAGAGCTGGTGTTCAGTTTCTCTTCTTCCCTCCCCAAAAGAGTAGCTGTCTTAATAGTCCTTTAGTTTTATAAAAAGTTCACATACAAAGGGTATAATGGAGTCACTTTGCCTGAGAATCCTTCATGGGAGTCTGAAGAAAAAAGAAAATTTATGTTTACTTCACAGAGACCATGTCTAAATGAGATGCTGACTGTGCAGTTGTTACTGATCAGTCATTTAGTACTTGCATACCCAAGTACCAGCATTACTGTGCAGTAGCATTCCCACATGGCTTCCTGGTGATGCTGATGATGCAGTAGCTCATTACTACTGTGCAGTAGCATTACACCATGGTTCATGCTTCGCAATGTTACTATGCAGTACTAATGAGCTATCGCACAGTAGTAATGAGCTACTAAGCAGTAAGTGTCTTGTGTAGATTGAGGGAAATGATCCTGGAGGCATTTGATTTACATCCCTGCCACAGCTTCCGGAAGCTACCAAAACTCATATATGGGTCGATCAGGGTATACATGGAGAACATCCATCCAGAAGCATCAGAGCAGCACACCAAGAAAAGCAATTAAGTCCCTCTTGCCATAGTTCACCACGCTCATCCTTAAGTTCTTATCCTATAAATTCACTGTCTATCATCCCAAGTCCTCTGGACTACCCATTTCTACCAGTCACTACTGTGCCTCTGGCCCAGAACTGGCAGCAGACAATGTGGAAGTGATCCCCAGAGAAGGTCACCCTCCATGGAATCACTTATTATATTTTTAGGGATATTGCAGAGCATGAAACACAGGCAGAGCATAAAACACAGATTAAGGAAGCACCTTTCTAGTTCCAAATTCATTGAGCAATTAGATGCCATGCACACTGACTGAGTTGTTTTGAGAAAGGTGAAAGACATGGCCAGGTAGATGGAGAATAGAGATAGTACTTTTGAACACTCCTTGGTCATAAATAGGTTAAAGAGATGTTGAAATCCCTACACACCAGCTCTCTAACTGTGTAGGGGTACAAGGGTATCAGCTCAGGAATCTTTTCAGATGCTTCAGATCCACAGGAGTTGTATGTTTGTATGCTATTGGGCACATCTACATGAGAAGTGACAGCGACATGGAGACGAACTACAGAGGTGTAGCTCATTGCTAGAGACATAGCGTTGGTAGGCACGAACCATGATATTGACACTATTGCACAGTATCAATGAACTACTGCACAGTTGGGTCAGAAGCAACCTGTGCACCACTGGGACTGTGCAGTAATGACAGTTACTGTGCAGTCAGGCATGCATATAGATGTGCCCACTGATATGCTACAAATTAGAAGTGCTTTAAATAAAGATAGCATTTGAAGCACTTAATATATACTCCTAAAGGTACTGCAACCTTCAATAAGATTCAAAATGGTATTCATTAAAGTACCCCTATAATTTTCGTTTTTTCTTTTTTCTCATTAAAAAATTCCTTCCTTTTTTAATGAAACCTTTCCAGACTTGTTCTACTACTAAAGACAAATTTGAATTTTCTAGTTATTTATTTTATTGATTAAAAATGTCTAATGTTTCAGTTACATAAGGAATTTAGTTCAAATAAGAAACTTTTGATATGAAGTAAATTAAATTAACTGTTCATTTTGATAACAAATAATGATAAATATTTGAAACCTGAAAATGTGGGTAAAAGTGGTCTGTAATAAGTCATGGAATATTTGTTAGGTTTTATTGGTTTACCATTTTTCATGAGATGGGATTGAAAGTAATAGTAATGAAACATTTGCAAAGTTATTTTGACCACCTATATTTTGGAACTAATAGTAATATAAGAAATCCATATCCAGTGTCACAAATTGATTAGCAAAGGCGATCAAAGAGTATCATTCCCTAAATGCATATTTAAAATCATACTTATGAGCCTACAAAACAATTCAGGAGCCTAACCTTAGGCTTCATCTTGAAATTCTTGTCTCTGGTTCCATTCTGAATCCATTAGTTGTTATCTGTTCATTGTAAATCATCTGCATATTTAATTCCTTATTTTCCTATTAAAATTTTGCTTCTCTTAAAACTATGGGGGGACAAACATACTGAAGTCAATGACTCAGCCTCCACTGGTTTATATGGGAGCATAATAAGACCCCAAATGCTATTACCTCTACAAAAATGAAGTTACCTTCCCTCACCCCTCCTCCAAAAATTCTATCCATTGTGTTAACCCAGCTAGCTTTTTGGAACTATGTTTATGTAAACAGCATTAGGGGTATTATGAAAAGGAAAACAGTGCCAGATGGACTAGTGCAGTATTGGAAATGAATGCATGAATCAGAACAAAACCTCACTCTATTGTAATTAAAACTCATGAATGTAGTAATTATGGCCTCACTGAAATACTGTTTAGGGCTCTGCAAATGCCAAGATTTTACTACTATAGTTATATTTGTAGCTTTTCCCCAGATTTCACTACCTATTTCCATGGCATTCACAAATATATTTATAGCAAGTGCGTACTAAATAGCATCAGCAACTTCCAAAATAGGACTGATTTCTTTAGTGAAGTTTTGCAACTCAGCGTAACAATTTCAAGCCATTTTTAAGATTCTGAGCTAAGCAAAACTAACTCTAGCACCTTCCTTATATCGATAAATATCCCTAAACATTCTGTTATATTCCATCCTCTAAACAAGGGAAACCTCCATGCTATTTCTAATATAATAGGGGAAAGAATAAGCTTCATAAAAAAGAAAAGAAAAGAAAAATACAAATGAGGTTTTAGTGCTAATTTAAGAACATGAACTATACTTAAAGTACCCAGTAAGCTTGTAGGCAAAAATTCTATTACATTAAATGGAAGTTTTGCAGGTTCAGATCTACAATGGATCTTTTACTCCCATGAGATGCAAGTATTATAAGTGTTCCTGTCAAACATCTCCTCTATGGTGGGTCAAGAATCTTTTAAGTTGGGAGAAGAATCTTCACAGTTGGCCATTGTTTCAAGAGTGCATTTGCTATTGGTGCTTCACCATGAAAACAGAAATGCTGTAAGAAGGATAAAATTATTGTTTAAAAAACCCAAAAGCCTACATAAATTTCAGAGGAAGTATTGTTTTGTTTTTGGTTTTGTAATTTATTGGAGTAGTTTACAATGGGGACAAAAGTTGGTGCTACACAAATTGCACCCAATCTATTTATGCAAAACTCTATCTGCAAGAAAACACTATAATAAAATAGTACACTAGGCAATCATTATTCAGAATTTGTGTTACTCGAATAATATGATGTTTACCATTGGGCTTTATATTTGCTTACATGTTTGTTTGTTTGTTTTGGATTCTGTTACAGCAACCTGTGTTTTTATGTGTAGATAACAAAGCGCTTTAAAAAGGATGTCAATGGTGTTATTCTGGTATTACAGATAAAGAAGTTTAGGAAGAAAAAGAGTGAAAGACACTTCCCTTCAGTAATTCAGTAGGCAGATAAAAGAGTCAGGATGCAGCCTCTGTGCTTTACTGCTTGACTGCTCCAGAGGTTACAAGCTATTTGGTGGATGTATTTATCATACTCACAACACTCACTTTTTCCTTTCCAAAAGAGACACAGAAAGAATCTATCATGGTTTTTGATACATTTCAGAGCACAATGGAAACTCCCTTCTCATCAGTGTAAACACCTCATGATTGTGTTCATAAGTTTAAAATAGTATATAATAGATTTGCGCCTCCTTTAACTTCATATGAATATTATCCCTAGACTTATTGCACATGCAGAAAATTATTTTCATGTATTTGTGACCGTCATGTGCTTGCTTAATCACAAATAGAGGTCTCACTGATTAATTTCTGCCATTCATAGAGAACAATGTTTTGAAGAAGTAGAATGGTTCACTTCACTTCCATTGTTCTAAGCCCTTTGCAGTCAGCTTTGGCATAACTCCATTCATGGATAGCACTACTTGTATTTTGATCACCTTCTTGAAATGACAGTTTGTGTTTTCTCCTGCGTTGATTCTGATACATTATTACTTTCTCCAATTGTACATTATACATGCATGCATGTATCAGTGGTGATCCTCCAATTTCTTGATTTAAGTATGTGTGGGTTCATCCTTTTCCCTGGGGATTCTCCCTCTTTTGATTTCTTATCTTGACCAATTGCAATACAAGCTTCAGTCTGATGTCCTCCATGTAGAGAACATAGGACAATCTGTTCTGATAATCATAGAGTTGCCAAAATTGCATTCAAGGGTTATGTTTATTTAACCATTGAAACAGCACCACTGGGCTTTAAATGATATTATCCATTTCTACTACAGGTTAAAGTTGATTACATAGGATAGGAGAAAGAATGATTTTGACATTTACTATAAGAGAAAAAAGCCAATAAAATCAGAATTGCAGATTGAAGGGGGTGGGGAAGAGGGAGGAGGACTGTAAAAAAAGAGTGGGTACATCTACACATGCACTTTACTGCAAAATAGACTAATTAGCTCTGCAGCATGGTTTTACCATCTACATGTGCCCTGATATCAGGGCACAGTACATTAAGTCCACTATAAGATACTACTATCCCTAGCACTACAGTAAGACAGTACTATCTTATGGGAGAGTAATTAACTGAACTGAAACTCAAGTGTAGACATTGACTGAGGGCATACATTGAACCCAGTTAACCAGCCAACCAGGGCCTGCTCTTCCCCAGCTCAAATTGCTGTTGCCATGGGTGCATGTGTAGATGCTGTGCCTGGGAGCAGTTTCCTTCGGCTTAAACTTCTCCAGAGTGTATTACTTCACATTAATTGCACATGTGGATGCACACAGTAAGTATTACTTGCATCAATTATTACTATCTTGCATTATCCCAAATTATACTCATGCAACCTTGAGTTGGCTGTGACTCAGAGAAAAGTGAGGGTGGAGTATGAAGTTAGTAAGAATGACTTTCATAGAAATTAAATAAAACAACTGAGAAATTGTGTGAACAGTAGTAAGAATACCAAAAATTCCAATAACCATTAATAGCAATTTCTAAATAGGTACTTTTAGCACTTAAAGTAGTAGTTAAGTGAATTCTAGGTCCAAAATAAAGCAATCCAGGAAAGCCCCTATCAGTAAATCAACCAATCTGAGTGCCTACTTTTTTATTACAAAGTTATCACCTAAACTTTGGGTCCTACTCACATGCAAAGGTACACTACTTTAGCAGACAGACATTTAAACCCACCTAAGCTCCATTCAGCCTCAGAATGTAGGTGTAACACTGCACCAGATCTGTTGTAGATGACAGAGGGACCAGATCTGCTAGGAATGGTTCAAATCAATGTTCAAACTAATGGAATGGTTCAAGCCAATGGTTTACACCAACAGCATTGAGTTTGGTATGAATCACAGTGGTCACAGTCACCTTCTTTCAGAAGCACACCCAGCAGTGGTAGTTGCATTAATTGTTTTCATAATAGCCTCAAGGTTAAATTATTCACCCAGGACTGGGACATATGGGTTCTGGGAGCTCCTCATCTGGAAGGAATTTCAACCTATGTTAGCTAGTCTCCAACAGTCAAGGTAGACATGTGATCTGCTTTCCTTCTTGAAACTGTGCCAAAAATGCAAGAAGTCACAGGGCTACATTGAGGGAAAGCAGTAGGGAGCCTGACTGTGCGCTCAACTAAGAGAGCTGGTGCACTCGGTAGTGTTCTTTTTCCTGCTTTAAGGTTTATTTCTTGTTTTTAACTATCAGCTCTTTGATGTTAAATGTATAAACAGTCCTGGGAGAAGGAAACAGAAGCCAGACCTTTATCACCCACATATATAATCCAACCATTACACTTCAAAGTCAGGCTCTTTTTGATGGCTTTCCTTCTTTCTCTAGAACTTTTATACTCTTGGTTGCACAGTGGCATAGCTTCAATAGCAGAGCTAGAGGATACTACTAGGTGGGGATATCTACACATTAATCAATATGCCCTATTTATGGCACATTTAGGTTAGTACTTTAATGAAGTAATAACTGAATGCACAGTAACTAGAGTTACTGCACAGTAGTGCTGGTTCATGGTTATTTTGTGATGCTTACTGTGCATTAGCCTAATATCCAGGGATCCTGGTTTTCTCTGATTAAAAAGATCAACAATTTTCAGATTTAAAAAAGTAATCTAAAATGCACATTTTTCCATGAGCATGGAAAAAATGTGGATTTGGGTTATTTTTTTTAAATCTGAAAGTTAGGGATTTTTAATTTTATCATTGAACACCAGGATCCCTGCTCATAACACTGCACAATAGGCTATTAGCATGTTTTTTAACCGCCACACTATTGTGCAGTGTTATTAGGCTAATGCCCCGTAAGCTTATCATGTAGATTTGCCCAGTATAGCCCTAACTATTTGTGAAAGAACGAATGTGGACACGGCAAAAAGACCCAACGAACGCCACTTCCAGAGACAATACCATATTAGGATAGAAGATCTGGGATCAGAGCGAAGGGACAAAATGGGTGCTCCGGCAAAAAAAGGAGCCCACAAAAAGTGAAAAAAAGATGAAGAAAGAGGATCCCCAGGAGATCAGAAACTTACTTTAAGACTCCTCATAGCACTGGGGGGAAACGGAGCTCCGGGGGCGAGGGGTGGACCCTGAGGAGTTAAACTGTGGGATTCATCGGACGCTGTGGACCTAAAAAAAGTAAACAAAGAAAAGAAGTTTAAACTAATCTCCAAGCCTGAGAGATGGTGCCCAAGGGTACACCAAAAGAATTCAAGACATCAGTCAACCTCAAGGTAAAAGGTAAGCTCATTTTTCATCCTGATGAAGGAAGTGTGAATAGTGGGGTTTGAAGATAGAAGCCACAATGAAAAAAAAGGAAAATGAACAAGATATAAGACTTTTCTCATTAATACTAGGTTCTCTATAACCTAGTTGATAGTTATTGCATAAGGACTTTATATAAGTAGAGTTACCAGAGTTGATATTAGAGGTAAGGTTAATGAAAGTGTCCTGGGAGAGAGTGGGAGGAATGACCCTGAACCAAAAGGGAAGGTCCCTGGGAACAGAATACCCAGAAAAGAGAGGAAATAAACACAAATTTAAAGCAAAGAAATTACTTACCTACAGCAGGAACCGCAGAGCAGCTGGAATGGAGAAAAAAAATTGCTTGACTCATCAGCCACATCTTTATCCAGCTGAAGCTGGCTGATGACATCACCGGCAATCACTGGCCGGTGGGGATAAAACCAGCTGCCAGTGGAAATGAGGGGGGAGGAGGAGCAGACCCAAGGAAGACACAACCACAGGGTGTCCGTCGGGAGGCTCTTGGAAGGAAGGACAACAGCCGAAGAGTCAACGGAGGCTCCAGGCACTGATCCTGGCAGCGGCAGTGAGAAACAGCTCAACAGAGAGAGAGAGATGAGCCAGAAGCAACCCCTGCAGCCAACAAAAGCAGCAAAGGCAGAAGGAACAGAAAAGTGGATGTGACGACCCACACCACAACAGGTGGGAATATTGGGGCCAGTGGGGAGGTGGAGGAATCCCTACCTTTAGGAGAGTCCTGGCAGGAGCAGCATGAAGGGCTGCGAAGGGGCAGGATACCTATCCTGATTACAGGGAGCCACCAGGCGCACACAAAGGGGCCACAAGGCACCCAAATAGTGATGCCACAGGAGGGAGAGAAGTGGGGAAGGACTGTACTCCAGGAAGAGGCGGATAAAGTGGGAGAGATGACCCAAGCAGGAGGACACAGGCACTTGGCCCTGTGTAGGGGTCCTCTCATAGAAAGCCCTTAGGGAATGAGGCACCCGGCACACTGACGTAAGGGACCAGGAAAGAGGCCATGCAGATTCCCTACAATAGAACAGGGTATTATTTTATGTTTTCTCTTTTGCATTTCCCCATTTGAAGGGGTTGAGGGTCAGGGGAGATGATATGGCTAAGGTATTCAGTACAGAGCCTGTAGGGGCAACACATTGGGTTTAGGACCCTAGTGAAGTATTTTGCACTACAGGGCGCAGGCTTCACGACTGAGAACACTGACTGCAAACAACCCAGGGCAGGTTGAGCGAAGCAGCTTCGAGAACTGGTACCAAAGACAAGGAGGGACTCGGAAGGCCTCCACAACCGTGCAAGAGTGAGGGTGTGGCCAGGAAAACCCAGTGATCCATCAAGTTGGTGTAAGGTCGGGGTGTAGGGATGGCAGAGCCCCGCAAGTGACCATCAGGCAGACCTCGTGATGCAGGAGGATGCTGAGTAATCACCCCACCACTGAGAAACATTCAAAGTCATGGCAGGTGAGATCAGGGAAGACTACTCGAGGAGTAAACATCTACCCAGCTGTACTGAAGTCAGTAAGGCGTACGCCACCAACTACTCGAACTAAGGCTGCAAGTGACCGGGCATTCGAGGCCCGACAGTCACAGAAAGCAAAAAAAAACAAACAAACTCAAAAAACAAAAACAAACCAGTGCGAAAGTGAAGAAAGTGAAGAAAAATTGTACAGAGTGTTAAAAGATAAATATAAGACAAGTTTTGATGTGAATCCGACTGTATTTATCTAGTTCTTTGAGCGTATGTGAATATCTGGAGAAGTGAGTGAGATAATTTACCCATAGTGGCCATAGTGGCCCTGAACCCCTAATAGAGACATAATTAGAATGAATGATCGACTAGAAAAAAAATAAAAAAAGACATAGCAACCCTCCCAACTAGTGACATCGAAAAATTCAAATATAATTATAACATCCAAGACATGGTAGGCGGGAAATTCAGGACACTGACAGTCCATTAGGTGATTAAATAGGGGTACAAGGTAACATCCTAAGTACCGCCACCACACTAAACTACAGCCTGGTGTTTAACATACTAGATTAGAAAGTGAATAAATGTAATGGTTTGAATCCCTGTGTTTGAAGAGGACCTAAAACTGATGCACTTCTTGGACCAGTGCTGTAACCAGATGCTATAAATGACTGGGTTTTTTTTTTCTCCTCGCTACAGATTGAACAATAGTATGTGCCTGTTTCTTGAAGCAAACAGTAACTACATAATTTACAGCACATCAAGTAATTATGGTAACCAGGTAACCAGTGCTGTCAATTTTGGTTCCTGGACCAGTGCTATAACCAGGTGCAGCAGCAGAAGTAATATGAAACTTTCTGACTTTAGAGGTGCTTGTACACACCACAGGGGTTTAATTCCTTACCTGCCTCTCCACTGGTGCCGGGGGGGGGGGAAGAGTGAGCGAGATGCCATTGAGCCAAGTGGTACTTCTCTCCATGGCAGCAGAGGAGCTGGTGTTTCCCTCCGCAGAGGTGCCCCCCCCCCCCCAAGGTGGCACCTGTTCACTGGCACTGGGCTTGGGTAGTCCCAGGGGACCCTACAGTTGTAAAGCCCCCCACCCCAAAGCTGCAGAGGGAAGCACTGGGCCCCTTTGCAGCTCAGGCAGACAGGCAGGCTCTGCAGAGAAGAGAAAAAAAAATCAGGCTTCCTTATTATTTGTTTGTTTTTCCTTCAGTGGAGTGAGCCTACCTGCACCAGCTACTGCTGGGTTGCACAGCCCCTGAGCTGTGGGAGGCCTGGGGCTTCTCTCTCTGGCAGTGGTGGCACCAGGACCGCCTGGGCTTGCTGCCAGATGGTGGGCACCTTCTAGGGGGCCCTGCCACCATGGAGGAAAGCACCAAGATCCCCCACAGCTCAGGGGGTTGCACGACCTGGTGGCAGACCCCCCCCCCCCCCCACACACACACACCACAGGAGAGGCAGGAAAACTTCAGCACCCCTGCATCATCCCTACCACCTTCCTGCTGCTTGGGACTGCCCAAGAATGGCTGGCTTGCCCGTGGGACAAAGCAGCAAGGCAGTAGGATGGTGGCTGGATGTGCTGGTGTGCTGGTGGTAGAAGAAGGTAGCAATGGTGGTGCATGGGGTGCTGGAAGTCCATCAAGTCCCAAGCACATCATGGTCCAGTGCCCCATGCACTGTCAAACTTTGTTATGTAGCAAACTAAAATGCCTTGGAGGTGTTTTATCTTGCTATGTAACAAAGTCATTTAAAGTGGAATCCGCCACCAAACATGCAAACAGCAACAACATTAAAGTGGAATATGCCACCGAGCATACAAACAGCAACACCATTAAATCAGTGCAAAAGGGCATTTAAGCCACTTTAAAGGACAATTTTGTGCCGTGTACAAAGGCTATCAGAAGTTTGAAAGCCACTGAGATTAATTAGTGGTCAGATATCTTCACAAGTCTAAATACATAAAATAGCAATTACAGTATTTAGGATAAAAGATAGATATCAACAAAAGCATTAAATATTTATGAAAACTAAAACACAACCTCAGGCCAGTGTTTGCTAATGTGAAGGAGACAGGGAAAGATGAGCACCCCAATGAATAGCTGCAAAGCCACTCAAAGGACTTTTGCTATTGCTATTGCATTCTCTGTCATAAATGTTGACATGTTCTGTGAAAGCCCTCTCTTTGGACATTCCTGTTGATCAGAACATCATCCCCACTCCATAATACCTCCTTGACATTATGTTCTTCATACCTAATGTAAAATTTTGAGTTTGTACATGACAGCGGTTAGAATCTAAAATGTAGTGGTAATCTTCTTTCTTGGAGTCTGATTATTTCTATTTATTTTCAAAAAGCATATAGCTGTTTTCTTGACCTTTTCAATGGAACAAGCTTCAAGGATGTATCAATATTGTCAATCAAAATTTAAATCTGATTTAATATTCACTATTGCTAAATTAGTTTTGAAAATAAGTGGTTCTCCATTCAAGGGTTGGTTTTGTTTTGTTTTCCTTCTTGTTTTAACCTCTACAGTGAAGTAAATCAAAAGAAGACAGACCCTGTCAGCCAATGTCCTTTAAACATGCATTTGGGAGGAAGAAAAAAAAAAAAAGAAGAATATAAGACTAACATAGACACGCTGTTCAAGGTAATGAATTAAAATTCACTGACAAGTTTCCTTAGGTACTTTCAGGGTAAACTGTGCTAATTTTGATCACATTACATATTTGGTTATTACTATTATTAAACGTGTGTCAGAAACCCCATATTTTGTGAGGTTTTCATGGGATGTCATGCAGGTTTTTGGTTTTGGGGTTTTTTTTTTACTTATATGGTATGTGTAGTCTCTGTACATAGTTATCTGCATTCAACAGGGTCTCCCTTTCATTTATATGTGTTGTGGTCTTTTATTTTTAAAAGTATTTCTTATATGTTATAATAGGATCAGCATTTCAAAATATGATGAGGATTTTCAGGTGCTACTCCCTAAAAAATGAGTTTCTTACACGCTTGGGAGAGGCTGAAGAGAAATAATCACTAAAAATTAGACTCTGATGCGGGCGTTAAATAGTCAGGTCCTCCAGCCAATAACAAGTGTACATCTTAAAAAGAGAGACCATAACTGGAATGTCACCTGGGAACAGGCTATCCAAACAAGGGCATTTCTCATAGTGGAAAAATTAAATGAGAAACAGTATGTTTTAGATATGGACGAAAAGATTCCAATATTCTTCTGCTCATAATTAGATCAGCGCTTTATAGTCTGGTAAATATACACACACGGGAGGCACAAAATTATATGCATTGTATGACTTCCCCAAGAACCCAATGGCTGAAGTACATAAAAGGCAAAATCAGGAACCATACTTGGAGAGCAAATTTCTGTCTTTATTTTTTCTGGGCATAGGGAAAGGTTTTGGAGAAGTGGCAGGAATCCTTGACAGGAAGGTCAAGAACTCTTTTCTCACATATGAAACTGAATAAAAATCACATTCTTGAATTTAAGATGCAGGGTAAGAACATATTATTGTTTTGTTTTGTCTGTTTATTCTTATGTCTCTGTGGGCACATATACACAAGACACTGTGGCCCGATAGGAATGAGCCAGTGCACCATAGCTCATTGCTAAGGCACAGTAGCATTGCTGGGCACAAGCCATGATGGCATAGATTGTTGCTACTGTGCAGTAGCATATAAAAATAACCATATGGCGATAGGACTGTGCAGTAAGGCCAGTTACTGCACAGTCATTTAGTACTCAGTTAAGAAAGTACTAAATGACTGTGTGGTAACAACTGTACAATTGGCCACTTGTGTAGTTGCAGCCTGTATGTATCTGAACATATGGTTACTAATTTCTTATGTCTGTTCTTGTTTTATTTATTTTTTTAATAATACATAGTTTTGCTATCTTTTACAACAGTGACAACTGTGATTTAAGAGGATTTTAACATACTGACAAGTCTCTTCCAAGGAAGAGGTAGTCTGTCTCTTCTGAGTGTATGGCCAGACAAGAGTATGGATTTTTGTTTAGATAGCAAAATCCCCTCTGCTAAGAACTGGCAACACCTAGGCAAGTCATATAAATCTGAGGTGTTATTGACCTGGGAGAAGCATGGCCGTATACCCTCAGTGGTCAAGCAGAAGATGGCAGAAAAGATTCGGGGGTAAAAAGTACTTCTGAAGGGGTAAGAATACCCCAGGAGTGTCTCAAAGGTGCAACTGAACTCAATTGGGATTTGGAGGTGTCACAATGATTTGAGCAGAATTTTTTGGCTAGTTAAACCCAAGGCAAAGAAATATCATTGGAAGTTCTGCAAGTTAAGAAGAAAATAGCTTCTATTAGAAAACTACATAAGTACTGTAACTTTCCTCATCCTAGCATGTATACTATTCTAAAAATCTCAGTGTGATATTGAAACAACTGTGATACAACATTCAGAGAATATATAAATGCTGCCTTAGCATATATGTACAATACCATTAGAATATTTAGCAAAATGTACAATTTGTTGCATTTATTTTTAACTCTACCTGTAAGCCCAGAGGCCAGATACATAAATTCATCCCTTGTGTTGATGCCTAAGTCCTGTTCAATTACTTCTATAGATACCTAAGACCAAATATTTAAATTCATAAAGCTGATGCTTGGCTGCCATTAAAATATGGAGGTTTCTAAGATTTGTAAGATTTCCTCAGTTAAATTTGCTTGGCTAGTAAACCCTGACTAGCTCACACAAGGCCCACACAGGGTCTATGACCTAGACATTCTTCCACCTATTTCACTGGCACATACTAAAGCAAGCATGAAACACTTTTGAAGGAAGAAGTGGTATCCCTCTTTTAACCAGCATGTCAGTGAACAGAGCACTCATTCTAGATGTGGGAAAGAAGGCTGAACCTTTGCTATTACTTTGGGTCACTTCTACGTGACTCACTCCCAACTTCTAGGTGAATGTTTTAATCAGCTACTATCAGGTAATCTCATGGGGAATTTGTACACACCAAGAGATTTCCCATTTGTGTTTGCATTTGTGTTTGCAAGAGCGGGATTTCACACCATTTTTAAAGTCTTTTTGGTGTGTTAACCTAAAGCTGCATGGACATATTAGTTTGTGTCACCCCCACTTACGATGCCATATCTATGGATTTGTGGTGTGCAAACAGACACAAAAACTTGTCATTACTGGCTTTTGCCACCAGGTGGTGCTGTGCTATTTCTGTAGTTCAGACCTTTGGCCACTGGGTGCCACTGTTATTTGCTGCTCCTGTTTTATTTATTTATTTTTGGCTCCTGCTCATCCCTCCCTCCCCCTGCTCCCACAGGGGGCAGAGGCTGGGACTGCTACAGGGCAGTAGGGGTGGGGGTGTTGCCTCAGAAGGCAGTGGGGAACTCCATGGCAAGCCGGGCAGCACAGGGGCCAGTGCCTGTGCTTGTAGGGGCTGAGCAAGCAGGAGATGCTACCCTGGAGGAGAGGAGGGGAAAGACACAGCAGCCCCATCCCTGTGCTGCATGCGAGTGGGGTTTTAAATGTAAGCCAAATGTGTCCGGGGCTGTTTGTTAGGATTAACAAATACCTGGCTTATGTAACAACCTGTTCATGATAAGAGGAAATATTTTTTATTTAAATCTTCTAAATTTCCAGGTAAAATGAGTTTGAACCTAACACCCAATGCCACAGATTAAAAAAAAAAAAAAAAAAAAAAAAGCTTTCGTATTGGGTCAAAAATCTATGCATCTCCCAATGGTTTAAAAATGCAAGGAAAAGCTTCTATTCTCTCCCCTTCCCCTAACTGAATGCAGGGCCTAGACCTGGCTTTGTGGAAAATGTTTACATTCCAAAGAGGGCAATTATCACCTTTATCAGGTAGAGCTCCATCACTTTTGTTCTCCCACCCAGAGACAAACATGCAACTTTATTGCACTGGAGAGATTTCTAGGAACAAACACACAATCCTGATCCACAGACCACTGCTCCCCACAGCCCTTCACTCCCAACCTGCAGCCCTCTGCCCCATGTAGTCAGTCCCGTAGTGCCCCTCACTCCCAACCCACTGACCCTAACCTTTCCCCAGTCCTGCCTTATGATCAGGGATCCTGGTTTTCTCTGATAAAAAAAAAATCGCAAATTATCTGATAAAAACCCCAAAACCCGTTACTAAAATTAAAGGCCCCAGCAGCTCCCCCCTAGCTTCACTGGTGCCCCTCACCCCCCCCCCCCCCCGCCTCCTCCACACCTGCTGGTGCCCCTCACTACCCCCACAACAGCCCCCCCCACCTGTGACTCTTGCTCCCCCACCCACAGTTTCTGCCCCTAGCCCTGCTGGAAGGGTTCCCCAGCTGCCAGAGCTATGGGGCCAGGGACCCAAGTCTGCATCTCCCTGCCCCCAACAGCAGGCAGATGCGGCAGAAGCAGCATGGAGTTGGATCCCATACTGCTGCTGTCTGCCCGGGCAAGGGTGGGGCTCGCTCCTGGATCCTCCCAGCCCTGCTGGTGTCTCTAGCCATAACCCACAACCCCCCAGCTCTGCCAGAGGGGCCCCCAGTCCCCCTGCAAGCCCCACTTATGTCAGTGAAGCTGAGCTGAGCCAACCTGTGGCTGACTGAGTGCCTCAGGCCCTGCCCTTCCCCCTCCCCCTGCTCCTCCAGGCAAGGCTGGGGGTTTCCCACCCTGTTTGCAAATAGCTCTTCCAGGCAGCCACTATGCTTCCTGGTTGGCCATGGAGTTCCCCACTGCCCTCTGAGGCAACCCCCACCCCTCCTACCCTGTAGCAGCTCCAGCCTCTTCCCCCCCCCCAGCCTTGACCAAATTCCAGGAATTTTCTTTACTTGGCTGGTGGGAGCAGGGGGAGGGTGATCCAATCTAGATTAGTATTTGGTTCCCCCTGCTGGAATTTGGGGGGAATTACACATGGGACTTAATTCATTTGAAAGCCCTTGGCATATAAACACAAATGTGACACACCAAAATAATCCAGGGTAAAATTGTTAAGGTTCATTAAATTAATGAGGAATAAACACTGTGGCACATGAAATGCCCAGGAAGGTTGTACTTAATCTCTCCTGGTGTGTGTGTGTGTGTGTGTGTGTGTGTGTGGAGCAAGACCTAGGTGAGGCAAATTGAGTGCTAGTTGACATTTTACCTCCCAGTTAACTCAGTTAACTTCTAATAATGGAATTGGAAAACTCTGGAGCAGTTTCACAACACAGTCAGTAAGTAACTTTAGTTGAATAACGATAACAATATACAATATAACATAATATTTCTATTATATGTATAATTATATAATATATAATACTATACTTGATTCTTATATTATATTCTTATGATAATATATAATATATAACATATAAATAATATATATAACTAATATATATACAATACATTGTGTATATGTGTGTGTTTGTTTGTACATATATATGCATTTGTAATACATATTCAATGCATATAAATATAATACATATATATGTATTAGTATGTATAATAAATCAGGGATCCTGGTTTTCTCTGATTAAAAAAAAATCCCTAATTTTCTAATTTAAAAAAAGTGACCCTAATTCCACAATTTTCCAAGATTAAAATGAAACAACACTAATATATATAGATATATCCATGTTGGTGGCAGTGGCATCAGTGGCAGCAGCAGCAACAAGCCTCCAGTGCAGTGGGCAGTGTCTGGTCCCAGCTTGGGTGCCTGGGGTCCTATATGCGGGCCCCAGCTCCCAGGATGTGTTTTATGTTGTGGCAGCTGTGTCATGCCCCAATCCAGGCCCAGCTTGTTAGGCTACAACATATTCATAGAGGTAGCTATGCCTTGAGTGGCCCAACCACCTGTGCTGCAATGATTAGGTAGGTCAGACAGGGGTTTGCCACACTCTGTTCAGGTTGTTTTGTATCACTGTGGTTAGGACACTTTCTGGGAGATGAAATATGTGGCTTTAAAGCCTCTAAATTCCACTAGGACTTAGAACAGCCATGGGCAATTATTTTGGCTGGAGGGCCACTTAATGAAGTTTATTGGATGTGGATGGCTGCAAGAAGAGCTCTTCCCTTTGACTGGTGCCCCACCCCCTGTTCGCCATCTTGCATAATCATTCCAAAATAAAGGTTTACTCTTGTACATACTGTGTGTGTGGGGGGGGGGGAGGAGTTGTGAGATGTAGTTGGGAGTAAGTGTATGATGAGGTGTGAGGATGTGTGTATGTGGGGTGGTTGTGAGCTGGTGTGGCCGTGTGTGGGGGCATAGAGTATGTTGTGCTGGGTGTATATGTGGGTGGATGTGGGGGCAGAGTGTGGGTGTCTGGGGTGTCTGGGGTTTGTGGAATGTGAGGGAGGTGCACAGCTCCTACTACTGGTGGAGGCAGCACCAGCAGGCAGTGTGCAATCAGGGTGCTCATGACCCACACAGGTATTGGCACCCTGCACTGCATAGCTCTGGTTAGAGCTTCACATGGTGGTAAGGAGTGGAGTGAGGCAGGCTTGCCTCTATCATGTGGGGTTCCCTGCAGTGCATGTGCAGCTCCTGGCACTCACACTCCACCAAGGGAAGCCCCATACAATGGGGCTGGTTGCCTTCCCCAGTCCCTGCCACCACATGCAGTTCCTAGGACTCCACCAGAAATAGAGGGAAGCCCTCTTCTCCCCCCTCCTCCACCCCCTCCTCACTTCCTGGAGGAGTCCCAGGATCTACACATGGTTGAAAGGAGCAAGGAAGGCAGCCAGCTCCATCATGCAGGGCTTCCCTCCAGTGGCACACAAGTGGCAGAAGCTGCACTTGCACCAAGTGGAGCTTCAGGCAATATAGATGCATGCCGGTCTTGCTCTCCTTCTTGTCACCTTGTCACCACATGCAGCTCTGGCCAGAGCCACACACTGCCAGGTGGCAGTGCCTGCATGGGTCCCAAGCACTGCAAGTGCCTGCCACCTGCTGTTGCTGCTGCTACCGGCAGCAGGGGCTTCGCACCATGGGTAGGAGGGAGTATGTGTGGGGGGTCACCCACCCCTCCACCCTGCCTCACACTCATACCCTGCCCACCTGAGCTCTGCATTCCCACTACACCCCTGGTCACTGGCATAAGCAACTCATGCCCCCATTGGCTACGTTGGGGGGGGGGGGGGCATGGCAGCCGTGGGAGTGCAGCGGCAGGAATGGTGGCAGTGTGGCAGCAATGAGTGTGGGAGCTCCTGCTGCTGCCACCAGTGCTGTTGGCAGCAGGAGTGGGGAGGTGGCGAGTGCCGACCAAGGGTCAGTGACCACCTGCAGCCACTGCCAGCAGCAATAATGGCCATCAGGGATTGCAGACCACCCACAGATGCCACTGGTGGTGCTGGCAGCGGGGTGGCAAGTGGCAACCACCTGCAGGTGCAGCCGACAGTGTCGGCTTTTGTAGGAGGTGCACTGCCACACTCGGGGTGTGTGTGCACCTGCATTCACCCCCTACACATGGCCCCCGGTCACAGGCTCTGCTCTCCTGCCTGCCCCATTCCACCTGCAGCTCCTCCCATCACCCCCACCACTTCCCTTCCTGCTTCCCAAAGTGAACACTGCAACAGGGAGATGAAGAGGAGCCACTGGACACCAGGAAAGCTGAGAAGGTCCCCTGGCAGCTGTAGCAGTGGCAGCAGCAGCTTTGTCTGGAAGCTGTATGATGGTTGAGCTGGGCCCTTCTGTGCACTAGGGTGGGAGCAAGGCATGTGGGCTGGGCAGGATACAATTAGTTGGTGAATGCCTGCAGGCTGGATGAAATTGCCTTGCAGGTCATATTTTGCCTGCCCCTGACTTAGAACATAGGTGACCCATTTGTGGGGAAGGAGCTTTAAACAGCACACTGTTATATAGAAAGTTTGGTATCATTACCAACCATTAAGTGTGATTCCTACTTAGATGGTCTTACATAGAAGATCACTCCACACTGAATCTTGGGAGGATGGAGACATTTGATATGCTACCTTAAGCTCTAGCATATAAACTTTTGGCTTAGACTTTCCTATTGGCTAGCTCTAAGTGATGTCATTTAGAATATGGACATTCTGAATCAGTTTACAAAAGCATCTATGCCTCACCATTTCATGTAGGTTTTACTTACCAAATTTTTAGTACACTGGTTGCATCTACATGTTCATTAATATGCCATAGTTACTGCACATTAAGTTTAGTAATTGGTTAACCAAATACTAAATCAACGTACAGTAACTCGTAGTAGCATCAGTGCATGGGTTTTGAGTGATGATTTACTGTGCAGTAGACTAATACTAGAATATTATCATGGTTTTTTTCCAATACGCTACTGGCTACTAAGCAGTATTATTAGGCTACTGCACTGTTAGCATCTCATGTAGAAATGCCCCCTGAAGCCTAAATTTTCAGTATATAAGAAGCACTTCTGGATTTTACTTTAGGTACCTGATTGAGAATTGCCATTCTAATAGGCAACTAAAATTGTAGTGGTTAAAGGCTAGATGAGGACTGGCCTCAGACATGCCTTATGGGATTTTGGTAAAATCTAGATGTCTGAATACCAGTGAATTGTCTATGTTGGCTTTGTTCTATAAGCCACCATAAATCTCACTGGGTGCCTAAATTAAGGTGGTGTTCAATTTTGGACTGAAAAAAGTCCACTTACACCTGTTATTTTGGGAATTCCTGGAAGCAATCCTGTTTGATTTCCTGTTCCAATTCTCAGCTCCCAAATATTATCAATGCATTACATTTAGTTGAAGAATGGTTGTGATAATGGTACCCATTTTTTGTCCCCAAAGCCTACTACTTAACATTCTGGTAGCAGGATGTGAAACTAGAGAATCCTCCCATGAAGAGACCATAATCATCAAGGATCATGGTTTTCGCTGATTAAAAAAATGGGTTACTTTTGGATTACTTTTGAAATCCATAATTTATAAAATCCATGAATAAAACACCTATATAGAAAAATGTGGGTTTTGGGTTACTTTTTTAATCCAAAAATTTTGTTATTTTTTTTTTTTAATCAGAGGAAACCAGGATTCCTGATAATCACTAAACTACAGAGATCTAGTTCCTCTTGCTTGATTCATTCATAGGAGTTCAGTGTCCTAACTTTAACAAGAAGGGCAGAATTTATAGCTTATTGGTTGAAATATTCTCCTTAGAGGTGGGACATACAAGTTTATTTTAAAATTCCTTTTTCAGAGGAGGGCCTGAAACCCAGTTCCTTCACTTTCTGGGCATCTGCTCTACTGGGCCAAAGTTGGGCTCTGCCATCATCCCATTAAGTTCTTGGCCTCTGAACATAACTAGGTGCAATGGATTCCAAATAAAAAGAGGTACTGAACTGAAGCTCTGGAGAGCGCTGAGTGTGCAGATAACCCCTGTGCTTACTGTTTTTTTATTAACAATTTGTAAGTGATGCCAAGTATTATAAATCATTTTTTCAATGTGCCTGCTTCTCCTTGTACTCTGTAATGATAACCTGGGATCCAAACTTTGTCCTAATAGAAGATTTTTCAGGACAATGCATTAAATTGCCACAGAATAACTGATTGCAAAATGAAACTATTTCAATCAATTTTCTTTTGCATTTTTTTTTTTTTTGGTTTTATCCCTCATATGAATAATTTGGTGAAAGCAGCTGGAATTTGTAAAATATTTTTGTATTTCATAAGAATTACTCTCCTCTAATAAAAAAGTAGAAGGCATAGTTATAAATTGCTGAATTACTTTATGCAAAACAGTAAAGACCTTATCTTTTTTCCCTCCTGCAGATTGTTTTATTCAATGATTAACTACAATTTCCTTGCAGTAAATAATTCACTTGTTTTGGGGGTTTTTGTTTGTTTTTGTTTTGTTTTTTGATGACATGTTTCTTCTAAACTATTTTGCAATTTTAGGATTATCTACAGTATACGCCTGCAGATGTGGGAGGGGAAAAATGGCACATTACACTTGGCATGCTCCCATGCCAATCCCAGCACACGCCCAGAAGATGCAGGGTGTTAGCTGCACAAAGCTGTGCCAATGTTTGTATGGATTGGGTGCTTTATTGGAGCTTTTTTGCTGGTTTAGATAAAAGCGGATTAAATCAACATTAGAAAAAAGCTCCAGAAAGCCCTGCTGAAGCACCTGATCTATATAGATGCTGAGAAGCTGGGCTGAAGTCACACACTGATGCTTCTGTTCAGTACATTTTTTATCCCCAGATCTGTCCACAACCTAAATGTTTAATATGGTCTGTATAGAAATTTCTCATTTCTAAACTATATGTAAAATGCTCCTAATTTTAAGATACTTATTCTGGAGTTATGATGGTTTCTTATAACAAATAATAATTATGACAAATTCAAAAGTGGTTATAAGGATGCCAATACATCATAATGTATTTACTATGAAATAAATTGATTTTTACTTCAGAGTAGAGCAGATATGTAATATATTGCCCTACACAGTTCATATTTAATAAATGTATGTGTTGTGTCCTCTCCATTAATCAATTTCATCCCGATATAGCTGTTTGATCCATTTAAATAAGCTTTTCTGCATGCCTAATCTCAGTAAGCTAGTACTGTGTCCTCTCCTTATTATGGAGAACGCTTGTTATATTAAGTTCTGGTGTAAATTGTTCCATAAAAATGATGTGTCTCTGCAGTTGTTGCCCTGTGGGGTCAGGCCAACTCTCAGGATCTCAATATTGTAATATTGTGCTGTTAGACAGGAGGGTGTGACACAATTGCACATATACAAACACATAAATCAATTAGGTGCATACACACACTCTACCAGCCCTGGCATATACACATCCAAACCAGCCTAGGCACAAACATACCTATCACCAATTCAAGCACATACACTATGCACCCCAGAAGTTAGGGACAGATTACTAATTTGTATATCATGCACACAATTACATATATATATATATATATATTCACACACACACTCACCAGTTCATACACATACAACCCACCTACACATACACACAGGTAAGTTCCTAGCTTGGATGATACAATGTGTATGTGTGTGCTTGGGGTACCTGGGATACTTGGGGGAAGGTGGGAAGGTTCAGGTGAAAGAGAGAGAGTTCATAGATTCATAGATTCTAGGGTCGGAAGGGACCTCAATAGATCATCGAGTCCGACCCCCTGCATAGGCAGGAAAGAGTGCTGGGTCTAGGTGACCCCAGCTAGATGCCTATCTAACCTCCTCTTGAAGACCCCTTGGGTAGGGGAGACTACCACCTCCCTTGGGATCCCATTCCAGACCTTGGCCACTCGAACTGTGAAGAAGTTCTTCCTAATGTCCAATCTAAATCTGCTCTCTGCTAGCCTGTGGCCATTATTTCTTGTAACCCCCGGGGGCGCCTTGGTGAATAAAACCTCACCAATTCCCTTCTGCGCCCCCGTGATGAACTTATAGGCAGCCACAAGGTCGCCTCTCAACCTTCTCTTGCGGAGGCCGAAGAGGTCCAGGTGCCCCAGTCTCTCCTCATAGGGCTTGACCTGCTAGCCCTTAACCATACGAGTGGCCCTTCTCTGGACCCTCTCCAGGTTATCCACATCTCTCTTGAAGTGTGGCACTCAAAATTGAACGCATTATTCCAACTGCGGTCTGACCAGCGCCCGATAGAGGGGAAGTATCACCTCTTTGGATCTGTTCGTCATGCATCTGCTGATGCATGATAAAGTGCCATTAGCTTTTCTGATGGCTTTGTCACACTGACGACTCACGTTCATCTTGGAGTCCACTAGGACTCCAAGATCCCTTTCCGCTTCTGTTCCACCAAGCAGGTCATTTCCTAGGCAGTAGGTATGCTGGACATTTTTCCTCCCTATGTCCAGTACTTTGTATTTCTTGTTGTTGAATTGCATTCTGTTGTTTTCTGCCCATATGTCCAGCCTGTCCAGGTCTGCTTGTAGTTGTTCCCTGCCCTCCGGTGTGTCTACTTCTCCCCACATTTTTGTGTCATCCGCAAACTTAGACAGAGTACACTTCACTCCCTTGTCCAAGTCTCTGATGAAGACATTGAAGAGTATCGGTCCTAGGACCGGGCCCTGTGGGACTCCACTACCCACACCCTTCCAGGTCGATACCGACCCATCCACTACGGCTCTCTGGGTACGACCCTCTAGCCAATTCACCACTCACCGGACTGTGTAGTCATCCAAGTCACAGCCTCTTAACTTGTTCACCAGTATCGTGTGGGATACCATATCAAAGGTCTTCCTGAAGTCTAAGTATATGACATCAACCCCTACTCCTGCGTCCAGGCGTTTTGTAACCTGGTCATAAAAAGAGACTAGATTAGTCAGGCATGATCTACCTGCTATGAACCCGTGCGGGTTTCCCCTCAGCATATTTTTTCCTGTCGGGCTCTCACAAATGTGAGCCTTGATAATTTTTTTCAAAGACTTTACCAAGGATGGATGTGAGACTGACTGGCCTATAGTTGCTCGGATCCTCCTTCCTCCCCTTCTTGAAAATGGGGACCACATTGGCCCTTTTCCATTTCTCTGGGACCTGGCCCATGTGCCACAAGTGTTCAAATATTCCTGCCAGTGGCTGTGCAATGACATCAGCCAGTGCCTTCAGTACCCTTGGTACTTAAAGTGTAAAGTGTAGGGAGTGAAAGTTGCCAGAACTGGGATTAGAACCAGTGGACTACAGAGAAACTGACTGAGGAACTGAGGCTTGGGTTTATTTAAGGTAGACTGGGGCTGAAATCTATGGCAGACAGCTGAGATATTGGAGCGGGGCAAATAAGTGGTGGCAAGGAGGAGAAAGCCAGGAAACAAACTGAGGCAGAAACCTGGTTGCTCAGGGGAAAAGGAAAAGGCAGTGGGGATAAGACAGTGGCAAAGAAACAGGGGGTTTGGAGGCAGAGAGGAGCTCAGGAAAAGTGTTGGAGGTGGCAGTGAGCCAGAAGCAGGAGAGGGAGAAATGAGACAGAAGTTAGAGGGGCAAGGAGCAGAGACTGCAGCAGGACCAAACTACAGTAAAGCAAAACCCAACTTAGGGGTCCAAATAACAGTTTTATTACACAGACAACACACTACACAGCCCTATGAAGTTATTGGTTCACACATACACACACACACACACACACATGCACTCACGATGGCAGCAGGAGAAAGAGACTCAGTGGAAGGGCTGGAGTCCAGGTAGGGAAGAGAAGCAGAGTCCAAGTCCTTGGCTGAAGAGGAGGTGGGGTGTGATAGCTACCTATCCAGGCTGGAAAGGGGTCCTTGTCCAGTAGGTGTTATCCAGAGGGGAGTCGCTGGCAGGGCCTCTGGTTGGATAGGTCATGTGGCATGGTGCTGGTCCACATGGAGAGGGTGTCCCACTGGATCTGTCATTGCCCCTTTTTATAGGGGCAGACCTTGTGTGACCCTAGTGACAGGAGGCATGCCCAGGCAAGGGTCAGCCCCTGGCATACTGAGCATGTGTGCTCCATGCAGGGATGTGCAGTTTGGGGTGTCTGTAATGGTGGAGTACAATGGTAGAGTTGCTGGTTCTGTAGGGTTTTTTGTCTTTCAAATGCTGGGTTCTTGCCTCTGTTCCTAGGTGAGGTCCATGGTTCCTGGATGAATCAATGCGAGGTGATGGACCAGTTGTTACAGGCCATTCAGTAGAGGCCTGATACCATTGTATTTCAATCATTCCCAATCACTCTCATTCATCCGGGAACCAATTTACATGGAAGGGGTACGTGAATCATACAGTTGCGACACACGGGATGCTTGGGCAGAGGACAGAAGATAGAGACTTGACATACAAAATGGAAATTTGACATGACTTTGGTTCACTTACAAACACAGGCCTAAACCATACAATATCTATATGAAACAATAAAAATCAATATGAAAATAATAATAATACAATATACAACAGTAAGAATCGATATAAACCTAATAATAATACAATATAAAACAATGGATATCCAAAACCAAAAACTTGCTACCAAAATGACAATATTAAAGCTTATCTTAAGTCTGAACTCCTTTATGTTTGTCTATAGGGAATAGAGAGGGAGAGAAAGAAAAGCCAGAAATAATTGGGGAAGGGAAGGGAGTGCATATCTATTATATATATATATATATATATATATATATATATATATATATATATATATATATGCATTAAAAAAGAAAAAAAAATGGGGGTTTTGCTACGCAGTCACTTAAATCTTCTTCTAAACCTTAACTCATGTAACAACAACCACTCTCCCTTTTAGGCCAAATTAGCATCGGATAAATTCTGGTGGATTCTAGCTACCACAGCATATATACTAAAAACTTAAAAGAGATGTAAGTAATAGTAGCAGCAAAACAACAAACAAGTAAGTTCAAGAAAGTGTTAATTTAATCAAGACTATGTACGTACATTCAGTCTTTCCTGGAATGAAATAGATGTTCAGAATTTTTCTCCCAGATCAAAAATGGTGACTGGGAGAAAAATAACCAGGGAACAATCAGGACTCAATCACTGCCAGGGGAGTTGTTCCTTGAACAACTAATGTCTGTACTTGATCTCTTCTGAGAGAAGCCACAGCACCATCCTGCAAAATTCCACGCCTCCTCCCCCATCCCTGGCGAGACAGTGTGTCATTCACTTGGTTCTACTGTTCCAGTCAAGAAGGAAGCAGAACAGCTCTCTTCACAATCCCCATATTGTGCTGCAGAGAGACACAGGCTGAGCAGTCTGGGCCAGTCAGTCAAGGATGCCCTGTGCACTGCTGCTATCTGTCTCCAGGCAAACTGACAAACCCTCCAGAACACACTGAAATGTGTGCTCAGGGGCCCCTAGGCTGTATAGTGTCAGCACTGAAGCTTCCTGTGTTTTAGGAGCTCAGCATCCAAATGTCTGTTTAGGCATCTCTGGGTAAATGTTCCTACCGCAAAAACAAGCCTGGGATAATTCTCCCAGTTCTTTGAACTTTGAACACAGCCTAAGGTTATCACTATGGATCCTAATTTTCCTAATTTAAAAAAGAAAACAAAACACATTTTTTCATGATTAAAATGAATTACCACTAATATATAGATATATGGATATATAGATATAATAGTGTTTCATTTTAATAATGGAAAAATGTGGGTTTGAGTTAACTTCTTTTAAGCTGAAATTTGGGGATTTTTTTTTTTTTAATCAGAGAAATACAGGTTCTCTGCTTTCACCTTCCAAATGTTACATAAGGGCACATTAGGCTGAATTTGTATTTCTTTTATACTGTACTACAGTAAACAGAAAATCCACTCACTAGTTTCAATGAAGTGCCTTTAGAGTTACATGGGTGAAATTGAGATCAAAATTCCAATGAACTTTAGATTTATTGTCAGTTGGGGTTTATGAAGGATAAAAAGTCTGCCTTCATGGGTTCTAACCACAGGTGCCCCAGATTCTCTTGCACCACTCTCTGACCACCCTTAAGTTATATGCAAATTCACATGCAAATTCAAACTTCGCATCTTCTGTCTTAATTCATCCAATACTTTTACATCAGCACCAGATGAATATTCAATTTGCTCATAAACCAGATATTGCTCATTCACTGAATATGAAATTCAGAACTGTAGTATTAATCAACCCCTAGAAAATCCAGTCAATGTTAAAATAATACATTTAAAATATATATTCACTGTAGAAAAAAAAGCATTGTTATATTTATTAAACTTTGATGCACAGCTATATACTGCACAGATTACAAACTAAGATATATCTGATTTGTGTTAAATGGACAGATTTAAAGAAATCTAATTAGGTGGGGTAAGACATTCAATGTTAAATATATTTGGAGGTTTCTAAGATCAATTTCAAAATCACCACCTATACTTTAAATATCTTCCTAATTATATGGTATTTTTAATACATGCAGTATGCTCAAATATATTTTACATACCCTTAATGTAGCAGACTCTCCAGCTTCATTGAATTTCCTGATTCCTCACCAAAGAACACCATTTCTTCCCCTGCACCATCTCCTGCACAAAAACCCTATACCTTCAGAAAAATAGCTTTTACTTGTATCACTGATGTCAACTAAACATCTAAGTATGCCTCTTCTCCCCCAGTCTTGTGCCCTCAACACAACTCCTTCGCTTCACACAATTATGTGTTTTAGAGTAGTGCAGGAGGAAAGGGATCCAATGCATTCACCTTTTGTTACCTGTAAGTTTAGCTCCACCTCTGACTCCCTTGGTCTCAGAGGAATTCCAGTTGTGAATTGCCCACTTTCATCTTTTTCAATTTACAGCTTTAGCTAACAGAGGCCCCTTTGCCAATATGAGAAAACTGACCCAGCTTTCAGAATCCTTTATATGTACATTTTTAGGGTTACTAGAGTATAGGATTGTATAGCTAGAACTACATGAGCATTTCTCTGAAAATCCTAATAAAACAAGATTTATTAAGATTCAAGTATAGAAAGAAAACTTTTTAAATGAATGGTTGTTCAACATATGCATATGAATTTTGCCCAAATTAAATTAGATAAAGCTAGTTCAGAAAATGAAATTGTGTTCAGAAAAGGAAATATAGCAACTTGTATTTTCCTTGGGATGATTCTTTATGCATCTTGTCATTATCTCAGCATATTCTTGTCCTAAGCAATATTTATTCAGAGCAACATGCCTTTAATAGACCAAAGTATCTGGGCCAAAAAGTGCATCCAAATATATTTGGGTATGTTAATATTAGCAGTAAAGTTACAAGGACTCTTGTATTTCTTGTATTTCTCAGATACTTAGATTCTAAATATGTCTACATGTGTTCTTTAATGTGCATAGCCTATTTTACTGTACATTACAGTGTCACATAAAAAGTGGATGATTATGCTAATACTCAGTAAAATAGACTACAGCTCATTAAGCATCACTTAAAAACCATGCACATTTATTACAGTGCATTAAGACAGCCTAATACACATTCCTTTAATACTTCATATTATTGGGCATTTTTAAACATGTAAGCACCACAGTGGCATGTGCTTTGAAAAGTGACCAGCACTGCACCACTTTCAGTTGTATAAGCAGTGAAATGCATTCCAGCATTGAGAAAATGGCAGCAATACACTTTTAAACTAAAACGCATAGGGTACATCCAGATGAGCGCACAAATGCCTCTTGCCCCATCTCAAACCCCTTTGAGGAGGGGCAATAGGGATATGCGGGAACCAAAAAATGTTCCCCATGCTGCAAACTGGCAGCTGGGGAGAGAATTAAATCCCTTGATATCCAGGGGTTTAAAAAAATCAATGCTTAAAAAAGCAGAGCAGGGAACAATCCCAGACAACCAGAGACAGACACAGTCCCAGACAATGGAGACAGACATGGTCCCAGACAACCGGAGGCAACTGGAGTCTGGGTCCTTCACGGAGATGCTCTGGCTGCCACACAAGGGTGGGGCAGCCATCGGGGGGGCTGCAGCAGCTGGTAGGAGATGGGGCCAGGTGGGGCAGCAATCAGGGGGCTGGGGTTTGGCACGTGGGCCTTGTGGGGGGGTGGTAGCCCCTGCAGGGGCCATTTGGCCCCTGTTGGGGGGCTGTACCCCTTGTGTGAGGCCAAAACCCTTGTGTGGGGACTGAACCCCCTGTTGGGAGGATGTAGACCTTGTGTGGGGCCAACCCCCTGTTGAGGGCTTGAACCCCTTGTGTCAGGGCTGAAACCCTTGTGTGGGGGCCAGTTCTCCTGTTGGGGAGCTGATCCCCCTATTGGGGGGGCACGTAAACCCTGTGTTGGAGGCCATCTCCCCTGTGGGAAGCCAGCAAAATATATATTCATAAATTCATGAAACATGTTTAGAGTTCACTTTATTATTATGAAAAGAGACTTGCTTTAACACTATAGATATATCAATAAAACATTGTCCAACTGATCACTGTCTCTGTCTCATTCTCTCTCTCTCTCTTTATAGTGTTCTTTGGTTTTACTTGTGGAGGAACATGGATTTGGGGTATTTTACAGAGTGACTTTGGGATTTTTTTTAATCAGGGATTTTTTCAGTTTTCCAATACGGAACACCAGAATTCCTGCTAGGGATGCCAGTGGCAGGACCCTGCCTGCTCAGAGCTGGCACCTTGGACCCAGCTGGATGTGGCTGAGCTCCTGGCCAAATGGGGCCAGGAGGACATGCTTTGATAGTTCAAAGCAGGCCACCACACCCGGAACATCTTCCGGGAGATAGCTGCCCAGCTGGCCGGGCAGGGGGCACACATGGCAGTAGTGCTGCACAGAGGCCAACCCTGCAAACACAGTCCACTGGCAGCTGGCCCAGAGGGGCAGATGCCTCTACTGGCTGTGCAGTCCCCATCTGAGTCTGGCAGGTGCACAGCTGGTCACAGCCAGGCAGCAGCTCCTACTGCCAGACTGCTGCAGTGGGTAGAGGGGGCAGGAAACATTCAGGGCTGCTTCAGCAGTCCAGCTGGCACAAGGGGTAGTGTCCTCAGGTACCAATTGGCAGGGCCTCAGAAGCTCCTGAGAGCTAATAGCCCTGAGCTACTTGCCAGGGTGGCTTTTTATACTGCTGGGGCTAGGACAGGGTAACTTTTTATACTGCTGGGGATAGCACAGGTGCTGTCCATGAGCTCTAGCTCCCCCTAGCTGAAGATCTGGGAGGAGCCAGGCAGGGTTATTTTGCCCCAAGTGGCACAATTAACTCCACACCAAAATGCATGTCTGAGCACGTGTGCTGAGGCAAAAAGCCCCAGCTCAAATTTGCACTGCTTCTATTTGAGCTGCTACAAGTGCATGTGCTTGCATGCACCCATGATGCACCCATAGAAAGTGATTTAGTTCAAAAGCACTCCACCACCATTTTCTGTGTACTGACACACATTGTGTCACTCATTCAACTGCATGCTGCACAACGCAGTGTGTGTCAGCTCATGTGCAGAGCAGACTCAATTAACCAAGTCTGCTGTAAAGCAGTGGATCTCCAGTGCATTGTGGGATGAAAAGGTATGTGTATAAGTGCCCAGAGCTACTAAATTTAATGCACATTTTAAAAAGTGCCTTAATGTACATATAGACACATCCATTATGTGTGCAAATCCTCTTTTTTTTAGGGTGTCTAGCTAACAGGTGAATATTCCTTAGTGGATTTCAAATTTCCCCTTATTTGAAACCATTCAACATTATTCCTAGAAATCTATAAAGCAGAAATTAGATGCCAAAAGGTCCTTAAAAGTTATTTGTGATTTGACTGGTTTATTCAACAACACATTAAATAAATTGGCAAAGTATTGGATTTGCCCCACTGTTCCCTGAAATTTACTTCTTGCTAAGTTCTCCAAAGCTGAGGATGGAATACCAAATTGAATACTTTTCCTAATGGTACTGAAACACTGTGATTACAGTATACTATCTCAAAGCTCTTCCAAGGTAAAAAAGAACAAGAGATAGCTTATATCTGTTTGTCTAGTGGATAGGAACACTGACAAGAGATATTTAAAGACTAGTTTCTATTACTATTTGATAAACTACTGAAACAGAAAAACAATTCTTCTAGAATAACATCTGTGGACAAATCCAGAGTCATTTCTGTGTTTTTGTAACAAACCAGGCCTCAAACCAAACAGTAATATCGAAACAGAAAAGCTTCTTGCATATTTAAAGGGTAAATATTATTGTATATCTAAATACATTAAAATAAATCAAGCTTATAATAAAGATGAATCTGGCCTCATACATTCATGCCAAACATTGCCAGCAAACATCATAAACTGAACCCATCTACTTACAGGCTAAATGATATTTCAAGATCTGGCACAAATATCTTATTAAATGTTCTCTATAGCAGGAAATGCATACTACACACTAATGAGCAGGGATCCTGGTTTTCTCTGATAAATATCCACAATTTTTTAATTAAAAAAAGTAACCCAAAATCCAGATTTTTCCATGATTAAAGTAAAACACCACTAATCTATCTATCTATCTATCTATCTATCTATCTATCTATCTATCTATCTATATCTAGATATCGATACATAGATATAGATATTAGGGCTGTGCAATATTTCACCAGCTGTTTTATTTCAATACTGTTTTGACCAATTTCGAGGTTGAAACACCAAAATTGGAAAGAAACAAAGGCTGTCAAAATAGCCTCGAAACAAAATGAGGCTAGTTGAAACATTTTGAAAGTCAAAAAGTTTCGACCATAGGCTAGGGATGGGAAGCCAGTCCAGCTGAGCTGACTTCCCATCCCCAGTGCAAGATCCAGCAGGGGATAGGGAGCCAGCCCAGCTGGGTTGACTTCCCATCCCCCACACTAGATCCTCACCCCGGTGATAGATCACGCGGGGGGTGGAAGGCAGACCATAGATTCATAGATTCATAGATGTTAGGGTCGGAAGGGACCTCAATAGATCATCAAGTCCGACCCCCTGCATAAGCAGGAAAGAGTGCTGGGTCTAAATGACCCCAGCTAGATACTCGTCTAACCTCCTCTTGAAGACCCCCAGGGTAGGGGAGAGCACCACCTCCCTTGGGAGCCCATTCCAGACCTTGGCCACTCGAACTGTGAAGAAGTTCTTCCTAATGTCCAGTCTAAATCTGCTCTCTGCTAGCTTGTGGCCATTGTTTCTTGTAACCCCCGGGGGCGCCTTGGTGAATAAATCCTCACCAATTCCCTTCTGTGCCCCCGTGATGAACTTATAGGCAGCCACAAGGTCGCCTCTCAACCTTCTCTTGCGGAGGCTGAAAAGGTCCAGTTTCTCTAGTCTCTCCTCGTAGGGCTTGGTCTGCAGGCCCTTGACCATATGAGTTGCCCTTCGCTGTACCCTCTCCAGGTTATCCGCATTCTTCTTGAAGTGTGGCGCCCAGAATTGCACGCAGTACTCCAACTGGAGTACTAGATGGTGCTGGGGGTTGGGGAAGCAGCCTAGCTGGGCTGCCTCATTATCCCTGGTGTAATATAGCATGGGGGATGTGAAAGCAGCCCAGCTGATCTGCCCCTCACCTTTCATGTGATCTAGCATGGGGGATGGAGAAGCAGCCCAGCTAGGCCGCCTCCTGCCCATGATGCAGTCTATCGCAGGGGATGGGAAAGCAGCCCAGATGGGCTGCCTCCCGCCCCCGTGCGATCTAGTGCTGGGGATAGGAAGTCAGTCCAGGTGGGCTCACTTCTCATCCCCAGCAAAATGTCGAAACAGAATTGAATCAGCCTTTCTGTTTCCACAGAATGAAACGGCACAGCTGTTTCGACTCAAAATGAAATTTGAAAGGGAACACTGTTCTGTTGAACTGTCAAAACTGAATGCAAAATGGAACGCTGCCATTTTGCACAGCCCTAATGGATATAGTTATAGATCTCTATCTCTAGATAGATAGATAGATAGATAGATAGATAGATAGATAGATAGATTAGTAGTGTTTACTTTTAATCATGGAAACATGTGGTTTGGGGTTACTGTTTTAATTCAAAAGTTGCGGGGGGGGGGTTGGGTTTTTTTTATAAAAAAAAAAAACCCAGGATCCCTGCTAATAAGCATATTCAAGTACAACACTATTCAAAATAATACTGTCTCAGCACAACAGTGAGAAAACATTCAGTTTAATATTTGCATGAACTTAGCTAGGATCTGCATAGGTTCTACCAATGCTTATTTGCAAATACTTAAATAAAAAAAAAATTTGAAATCCCAAGTTTCTTTTAGTAAAAGGATACTAAAAGGGACAATTTTCAGAAATACTGAAACATTGTTATATATATATCATTAATAGACTTGTATCCAGAGGCCTTATTTATCATGCGCGTGTGGGAAATGGTTTGGTTTAAATTTCCAAAAGGAAATATTGATGAGTAATGCAAACCCCACCTTCTTGTAGTACAAACACTTTTTCTGTGAAGATGGCATTTGTGATCTATGCTGAAGGACTGTGAACAGACATGGTTTCAGAGATCAGAAACTGGTTTAAACCTATAACAGAACATAAGTTCAGTGCACATAAACCAGTTTCAACTCCCGCAACATCCCAGCCT
Source organism: Alligator mississippiensis (assembly GCF_030867095.1). NCBI lineage: Eukaryota > Metazoa > Chordata > Crocodylia > Alligatoridae > Alligator > Alligator mississippiensis. The sequence goes on along the minus strand of NC_081824.1, from coordinate 376,151,710 downwards.
GCTCTCTGGGCTAGGCTGTCTGCTCCAGACAGCAGAGCTGGCCCTACCCCCTGCTCTTTGGCTAGAGCTCCGGCAGAGACTGCAGGTACAGCAAGGTCTGCCTGGCTTTCCCTTGCCCTACTCCCCTTCACTGCTCACTGCCCAAGCAGGAATCCCTCCTTCCCTCCCTCCCTCTCCCACAGCATGGATCCAAGACCCATGGACCAAAGGCATGTGGTATGCTAGCTAATGCTGAGAGGTATGTGTGTGTGTGTATGTGTGTGTGTGTGTGTGCAGACAGAACAGTGACTGTTTAGGGATTTTGGTAGCTAATCAACAGGTCAGCTGGTAATGTCCCTCCCTGGAAAAAAACTGTTTAAGAAGAGCTTGAACTAATGGAGAGAGGCTATTGTTTTGTTGATGTGGTGACAAATATTGTTATCAGCCCCCAGCTAGCTTTCTTGCCTGTCAGTTTGCTGCAGACAGTATAAAGGAGCAGGGAGGGAGATTGAAAAGCTCTATCATCAACAGATGCATGCACTACACCTCCCCACTCTTTCTTCAGAGTGCTAGCAGGGGCCTGGAGTCTGACAACACTCCTGCCCCTTGATCAGCCAGCAGGGAAAAGCCTGGGATGGTGCAGGCAGACCTTCCTAGTCATTCTGCTTGGTCCTGGCCATGCCCTTCAGCTCAGCATTATGCAAGGGAAAGGAGGGCTGTTCGAATTCCCCCCAGCTTCTAGTCTGAGCCACAGTAGGCTTGTGCCTGAATTTCCTCAGTCCAGAGAGAATGTATGTGTGGTTACAAACCAGTTGATCCTAGCCATATTAGACTAACCTGCAAAGGTTGAATAATTTCAGGCTTGAGCTTTTTGAAGGCATGTCTGTCTGTAGCTATGATGTTTACCTAACAAGAACAGTTAAGATCATGGCCACCCTGATATGACTGACAGTCAATCAGTGGAGCAAATTCCATCAGGAAGATATAAAATTTAATGTATCAGAAATTTAAGGTTCTGTTCCTTGGTGGAATTAATTTAAAATAAAAGATTTTCTCCAAGAAAAGAAATAATTTCTTATCAAATACAATTAGGACCAATATATGAAGAAATAAGCCTGCAAGTATGGTGAAAACAGAAACAGACCATGCACTACCAGAAAGATAAGCAAACTTACTACTAAGAGAAGGGAAAGAAGATAACCAATTTTCATTAAATTTAGATGAGAGGAGATTATAATTTAATGTTGGTCACTCCCCTTTGGAACGTTGTTGAAAGTATTTATCTCTTCATTAAAAATAAATAAATAAATCTCAAAGTAATGTATTCTTAAAGTTGACTCTCCAAATAACACTTAATTGAAGAAAAATCTTCTTGCTATTACTTAAAGGATGCTACAATTGTAGTTTTTTTTTCCCTCAAATGTTATTTTTTTCTCCTGTCATCTATAGATCCTCAAACTAATATCCTTAAATCCAGTAGTTTTTGGTATCATCCCCAGTTATTTAAGCATAATACCCAGTCAGAATACCCAATTTTAAGTGCTTCTTGAATGACAGTTTAAAAAAAAAATCACTTAAAAATTTCAGAAGGCAATAATATCTTAAAAATATCCAAACAAGCAAACAAAAGCAACCCCTCCCCCCGAAAAAACCCCAACAAAACAAAAATAGTATCAGCCTATTACTAATTTCCATAAATATGTAGAGGTAAAAATTATAGCCCCCATCAGTGATACTCTACCAGGTTGCCATGGTATGTTGGGATGCCATATGATCCTTTTAAGCATGCTGTGGGGTGCCTCTCAATATTAATATTTTTATATTAATATTAAGTGTTCAATAGTACAAGTGTTTGGTGTACAAGCACTACATTTGATTCATGAGATAAATCCAGAAATTTCGAAGAGAAACCCATAGTGTCAAAAACACTTGGCCACTTTTTTTCCTGAGTTCTATGCAATGGAAGAATTTCTCTATTATTTTTCTGTAGTCAAAAAATAAATGAAAGTTGAGACCTGGAGTATTCTGAAGGATGCCTGTGGTCTAATAAAGGGTGCCTTCAGTCTGAAAGGGTAGGGAAGCACTGGTCTGCAAACTTCTGAAGGTGCTAGAATGTTCTAATATACAGTTTGCAGGTTGAACATGATTTCTTCAGTTAGAAAGGAATTTTAAATAGGATGTAGGTACAATCTCTTTTCTATTGTCTATTTTTAAGTCTAAATCTAGACTGAATTTTGTATATAAAGCAGAAGTTTTAATATCTGTAACTTTCCCAAAGGAGATATTTTGGGGACCTTGATACCAAGTATCATTTACGTGAGTTTTTCCATTCTATTAAGTCACTCTATCCAAGGTTTATAGAAAATGAATGTCAGCTTTGTATGAGTATATTCATTAGCTGCTTGAAAAGAGAAGGCAAAGAAAAGAGAAAAAAGTCAATAGATAGAAAAATTATAGGATCATAGATATAAACATTTGAAGCCCTGAGGAACCAAGAACTTTGCTGATATTACTTTAGCAAAAAAATTATTGTGATGACCTTGTTATTTCTGACGGAATTGTATATTAATCCATAAACTGTGCAGCAATGTATGAAGTTTTATTTCTTTATAATCCATTTGTACACTCTGTTTATATAGGGTAAAATATTGTAAAAATTAATCTGTCTTTTCCTTTCTTCATATTTAAAATCCAATGTGTTCTAGGAAGAGAACACAAATACTGAAATAGTATCCCAGGATATTATTTCAGAAAAAAGGCAGGATAATTCCCATATTAATGTTTGTAACAAAGACCTATTTCAGGGCTGCTGTGCCATCCCCTGGTGGCCACTTAAACTCTTTTCTACCCTGTTCTCAAGGCCACCTTCCTATCTGTTCATCTGCCATGCTTTGGTTTCAATATGTATTTGGAAAAGAAGGCTGCCCCAGGGATCCCTGAGCAAGAGCTTTTTCAATCATGAGCAGGGATCCTGGTTTTCTCTGATTGAAGAAAATCCCCAATTTTCAGTTTTAAAAAAGTAACCCCAAATCCACATTTTTCCATGATTAAAATCCACTATATACTATATTCTATAATTTAAAGGGCTTTGTCTGTCTGTCTGTCTGTCTGTCTGCAGTGCTCTTTGGGGAAAGGGGGCAATGACTCCTGGCAGGGCATAGCTCCAGCCAGTGCTACATCAAGAATGCCCATCAAGAATAATGGGTGGGGCATGGCTCCAGTGGAGCGGGCCAGGCAGAGCAACCCATGCAGATGTGGAGTGGGAGGGAGGAGGGCTTCATGGTGCAGGGCTGGGCACAGACTGGGGGGACTTGGGGCCAGATGCAGAGTGGGGGTGTGGCACATGGCTGGATGCAAGGAGCAGAGTGGCAGTACTGCAGAGCAGTGGGTGGCAGCGGCTACCCACTGTCCTGTGCTGTGGGGGCGTAGGGTGGGGGTGGGAGGGTGGAGTGGCACAGGGCCGGATGCAGAGCAATGTGGTAGTGAGTGGCTGGATGCAGAGTGGTGGAATTGCAGGGCAGTGGATGGTGGTGGCAGTACAAAGTTCCCCCCAACTCGTTCCTGGGTAGCAGCACTCTGTTCCTGCCCGCCCGCCCGCCCCCTCCCTGTCATTCTTGATGGGCAGTTCACTAGTGTGTGTGTACATATATTTCTGTGATTACAATTAAACACCTAAATAAATAAATAAATAAATATATATCTGTGTGTGCACACGCACACGCATACATGCACACACATACATATATATGTATGTGTATAGATAGATCTATCATTCTATCTATAGAGTGGTGTTTCATTTTGAATCACAAAAAAAATGTGGATTTTTTTTTTAAATCAGACAAAACCAGGACACTGGTCATGAGCTATAATCTCATTGCTCATCACCTTAAAGTTTAGTTTCATCTTCTCCTCATGCCCACTTCTAGTAACACTCAAGCCTTGCAGATGTTACTAATCAATCAATGCACATCCTGTTCCCCAGGCTCAATCAATTCAATGGTATCTCTAGCTCCATATCTAGTCCTTCCTCTGCCCTGCTCCTGGGCTCTGGCCTTATACCCAGGCTTATTACAATCTTTCTGCTCTGTTCCTGGGATCTGGCTCTGCTCCTGAGCCTGCTGGGACCTACACCAATCTTAGTTTTATCTGCAAGACTTCAGGTGTTCTCCAGACATGTCCACAATATTCTACTTGCCTGCCCTGCTTCTGGGCTGAAGTAGACACCTGGCGTGATTCCAGAACTCCTGCTCAGAGTTCTTCCTTCCATGGCTCCCAGGGCCAGATTACCCACACCAGATCAGACCCTGGGCTTATCAGGGGCAGGCAAAATGTGGCCTGCGGGCCAGTTGCGACCCACCAGCCCATTCTAACTGGTCCACAGGGGCCCAAAAAAATTTAGATAATATTTATCTGCCCCTGGCTGCCTCTCATGTGGCCCTTGATGGCTTGCCAAAACTCAGTTAACAACCCTCCACCCAAAATAATTGCCTGCTCTCGGCTTATCAACTCTCTAAGCCCAGCTCCCTTCCAGTCAGGTGCCTCCCTCTGAGTGTCACCTGAGCCCTGTCTGAGCATTTATCCTTGTAAAGTAAGAGAAGCACTAAGATCCCTATTATAAATATCCTGTAAAAGTCTAGTATTTATCTAATCTAGTCTTAAAATTTCACAAACCTCTCTCTTTTCTAAGTTTTCACAAACTACTAGGCATGATGCCTAAAAACTTCAAAAAAACCTTGCACTCTAACTTGCCACAGCTAAAGCACAGTGACAAGAGTACTGTCAATGTCCTGTCACTGCAAGGGCAGGAATTCATTTTTTTAAAGACTCCACAGGTCTAAGGAAGTTGACCAGACCTCTCCATGATAGAGAAGGGGAAAAAAAAAACAAACAGTCATGAATGGGGAAAATGTCTTCCTGATCCTAAATTTGGCAATCAATCTGATCTTGAGAAGAAACAGAACATCTCCAATCCATGAACCTCTAAATTAGCTCAATCCCAGCAGGAATTTTGGCATACCCCAGTCAAACTCTCAAGCCTTGCATGCAGCCAACATATAATACTTCTGAGGAAAATGAAGAAAAACTCTGGCACCTGTAGTAACTGGAAGGGAGGGAATAATCTTCCCCAGACCCATGTGGCAACAAGCAACACCCAGACACATGGTAAAACCAAATACCCTCCTCTTTGTACTGCAACCTGAGGACTGAAAACATAATTCCATGCATCACACATACTAACTAGGAACAACTTCTCTTCCAGTCATTTTATCTCCTCCATGAACTTGTCCCTGCTCTTTAATATTGTTTCATAACCAAGCCTGTTTTAGAGTTGATGTTTTTTATTTGACTCTTGTCAAGCATGGTCCTTACCTGGTTTGGGCTGCCCATGATCTCTATATGATGTATGTGTACATGCACATGTACATTTTTGCGTGATGTATGTATAGATATCCAACTGAAGTATATGAGCACAATGTCTTAGCCCTCTCCACACTATCAGTAGGAAATATATGTCTACATTTGCACTTTGTGACCATCAATTTGCTTACTTTTTTTCCTGCTAATGCTGGTCTTGACATCCAATTTGAAAGTTAAAAAGATCTAGGTGGATGGAATACTTCATTCATTGAAGCCAATGATTAAACACATTGACTGTTGTGAAATTATAATTTTGCCTTTAGGGTATGTGTACACTGCAGCAAGCTGCTCATATAGATATACCTTAGCTAAATTTAAGCTAGGTAGCTCAGGTACTCTTCAGGTGTGTTGCCATGAAAACACACAGGTCAGTATACATTAGAGGTTTCTTATTTTTTTAAGACAAAGAAAAAGAAGACAGGTAAGAGATAAATAGTTGAAAATTCTAGACTGTTAAGTAAGACCTTCCTTTTGACAGTATCCTTCATTCCCTTTTCCTTTAATTTCAGAAAGCTCTTAAGGAACATACTTTGTCTGACTGCCTCCCAGAGGTCCTTGATAATAACTATGCTTTTTGGGGAAAAATACAGTAGTAAGTTGTGGTGGGGTAGAGTTGCTGTTACCCTTGTTAGTAATTCAATCCTATTTCCTCAAATAGAAAGCACAACAAAAGTATATAACAGAACAGCATAAACAGACAAACATTCAGCTGGGATATTATTGCTTATTCCTTCACATCCAAGTTATGAGTCTTCTCTTACTTAAGTTACTGAATTTGAGTCTATGTATTGACTTTGTTGTGCCTGGTCACATTACTAAGTGCTTTGTTCAAGCTTTATGTGTTTTATGCTTCTCACAAGAAATTTTATAATGTTTGAATCCAGACCGAGCAACCTTTTCCACCTGTGCATTTTCATCTTTAGAGCACTGGATTCTCAATTCTCAATTCCATTCTAAATGTAACCATTTACATTCCATTACTAAATGTAACCATGTTAGTCTTGTCCTGTAAGCAACTTGAAAACTCCATTTTGTATCTTTCTGCTTGACATAAGTGAATAAACTCTACATAGCTTTTATGTATGAGTGTTGTAAAAGGGTGAATGGTGAAAGAATGGCATAGAGACAGGAAAAGAAGATTTAACTGTTTATGTAAGCAACAAGGCACCAAATGTAAATTACCAGTCAGTAAACTAATTAATGAATAGCTGAAGAATCCCTTTTAGGCCTAGGGCACAAAGAAGATAACGAGAAGATGAAATGTACCCATCCTGGCAGACAGGCAGGAAAAACACTCCAAGGCTAAGATAAGCTGAAGAGAAAAGAAGAACAACCACAAAAACAGAAGCTGGGTATGGAAAAACCGCAAAGCACTGAAACCAAGGATGCCAATCCCTATAAAAGAACACTTTGAAAATGCCAAGTTGGGTGAGTCTCTTTCTACTGCTGTTTCATCAGAGCACAGATGCTTCTGTTCACTCTGCTTCAGCTGTTATCTTCAAATCTGCTATCTTCAAATCATGATCATCTACTTAACAAGCCTAGGTTGGCCACCCTGGGCTAATATTGAACAACTATTTCTGGCAACTATATCTGGTGTATATGTGGATGAAATGGTTGTTTTGTGTATGTGTATGCCTGTGTGCAATGATGTGTATGTTGATTTGTGTGTGCTTGTATAAATGGTGTGTCCGAACCTCTATGTCTAACTCATGTAATCAATAAAAGCAGGACCTTGCCTTCTCCCCCTCTATAAAGTCTCACTCATAATTTGAGCAATTGGCAATTTGAGTAACAATTCTACAATGTAGATAGAATTATTTAGAAGACAGCATACTTGTATTGCCCATATTGTCTATATATGTGCTTAGACGTGGGAGGCTGTTTTTTATCAGAGTGGTTCACAGGAAGCCTCTGTAATTAAAACACCTTACTGTCATTTGTATTAAGCCCCAACATATTTAAAAATGGCTGTGGAATTCTTTATCTAAACCTCATTCAACAAGGTTTAGTTAAAGTGCCCCATGGCTATTTATAAACACATGGCAGCTTAATACACATAACGCTGTGCTGATCATGAAGCATTCTAATTAGAATGTCAATGAGCATGTGTATAGAAAGCCACAGTGACTAAAATTAATTAGCATAAAAAATTATAGAACTCATGCCTTTAATTAAAATTAAACATATTTTAAACTCCTGAGAGATTCTTTTTCTTGCATACTGTACTGATCCCAGAACAAAATGTTGTTAGAACCCACACAAAGATAGGATGACCTCAAAGACCAGAAGATACCAATAACTCAGACCAAAGACACTAGTGAAATAAATATATGATAACTCTGCACTAAGAAAAAGTTGAAGCATTACTTTCCTTAATTAATAGAACTTCTTGTCTGAAACTTTTCTCTCCCTTTTCCTGGGCTGATTCTAACTCTAGAGAGTAGAGGGAAATTATGAGTTCTATTTCTTACATTTAAAACTCAAGAATAATTCATTTTAAATGTGTACTCTCTCTAAAGTGCAAATAATCACATTTATTTAAAGCAGTATGCATATATGCATATCATTTATGTCTTATAGGTAAAAAAATGTGGCAAAAAAGTAAATTCAATGCATGTAGAAGGAAATGGTATTCAGAGGTCTCTTAGCAGGTTTAGTGTAAAGAATTGGAAACAACAATAACTCAGGTAAGGCTGTGGAAGAATTACAAAATAACTACCTAGTGAAATTCATAGACGACACTGCATTTGAAGAAAGTATAGATACCACTGGGGACAGAGGAATAAGGCAAGCCAAGCCATTCAAGAAACATTAAAAGCATAGATACTAGATGTTACAAAAGAGGAAAGTCATAAGGTAAGATGTATGTGGAAAAATCAAAAGCACATATTCAGGGTTCATGCAACTGTTCACCACACCCAGTCTATGATCACCAGGTTTTCTCTGATTTAAAAAAAAAAAAAATTCCCAATTTTCAGATTTAAAAAAGTAACCCAAAATCCACATTTTCCACGATTAAAATGAAACACCACTAATTTATATAGTACCCTAGTTAACATCTACATGTACTCAGTAAAATTGAGAAAAAAAAATAAAACACTAAGACTACAAGATATGAAATGCAGCCGAGGGTGGATGGCAGGCTAAATATGTGTATATGCATATATACAAACATAGTTAAAGCTCAGTGAAATTCTGAGCTGCATATATTATGCAGATAAGATTTTCAATAGCAAGATAACTGACTTGCTGTGATTATTGCTTGTTATACTAAATTGTTTCTTCCAGTTTGTTTGTTGTATCCACCTATTGTCTATTATCATATACTCAGATGACTACTCATATAGTATTCAGATTACAGTAATTCCCCTGTACACTGCTGCAGTATGGTTGTAAAAAGACTACTGCATTCAGCAATGGTGACAGAAAAATAATGGAAATACAGAAAGAATAGTGAAAGTGATTCAAATGACTAGGTGTCCAGAAAGACTGGTATGAAGAAATAGTAAGGGACAGAGTATTCTGCCCTAAACATACTTACATGGTGCATGAAACTTATTACAGTATACACCATCTGAGGGACATGGATAACCACTGTTTCTGTATTCCTTGAAACACACTAATTTTTTTTGTACATCTTACAAAGTAGCGGTTGTTTTTCATCTTTTCATTGTCCCTTCTGCTGTTTTGATGAGGTGACTTAGGGAGAGATTGCATGTTAGCATTAGAAGATGGAACTTTACTATATGTTAAGGTTAACTAGTGCTAGTGTTCAGTAGGGATCCTGGTTTTCTCTGATACCCGCCCCCCCACCCATTATTGAATTTAAAAAGTAACCACAAATCCACATTTTTCTGTGATTAAAATTGAACACTATATATTCCATATTATTAACATGAAATACCACTAATATTTATCTATCTGTCTATCTATCTATCTAGATATAGATCTAGATATCTAGATAGATAGATGGGTAGATATAGATGTAGATATAAATATATAGATTTGTAGATCTATAGCTCTATATATCTCTCTATATATCTATATATAAAGATCTATCTATCTACATATATATAGACATATAAATGGGTTCAGGCCAACCCTCAGGATCTCAATATTGTGCTGTTAGACAGGAGGGCATGGTGTACAATTGCACATGCACACACTCAAAAATCAATTAGGTACATGCACACACACTAGGCGCATACACACACTCTAGGTGTATGCACTTCCACCAGGCATGCACGCACACACTACCAATCCAGGCACATACACATCCAAGATTACCAGCCTAGGCAAATGCATGCCTATCACCTATTCAAGCACCTACCTACACTATACAGACCAAAAGAAATTAGACCAGAATCAATTACCAATACCTGCACACTCAATACACAGATCACTAATTCATATATCATGCACACAGTGACATACATGTATATCAGTTCACATACATGCCACTCACCTACACATACACACAGGTGAGTTCCTAATTTGGGTGTTGTGGTGCATATGTATGTGCTTGGTGTCCTTGGGATATCTGAGGGAAGGTTAAGGTATGAGAGAGAGAGAGTGAAAGTGTAGGGGGTGAAAGTTGCTGGGACAGAGATTAGAACCAGTAGACTTAGAGAGAGATGGGCTGAGGCTTGGGGTTACTTTAGGTTACTGCTGGTGAAGACTGAGATGAAAGTTGCCAGTGCCAGGATTAGAAACAGCAGACTGGAGGGAAGTTGGGGTAATTTAAGATGAATTGGTGTTAATAAAAGAAAAAAGCAAGCACAGCAATGGAGCAATGCTGGGGAGAAGCCCAGAGGCTGGAGCTGCAGCAAGGAGGCTATAGGGGACCCAAGAGGTACCTGGGGGGAGGAAAACTCAGAGTAGGGTCGGGGTGGGGGAGGCTGGAGAACACAGAGAGAGAAGGAGTGAAAGTGTAGGCAGTAAGAGATAGGGATTGGGAAGAGGTGGCAAGAGGCAAAAAGTGGTGGGAACAGGGCTGTGAGTCTGCAGAAAGCAATGGAGCAAAGAGTCTGCAGAAAAGGGGCAGAGAGGAGGCAAAGCTGGTGGGAACATGGATGAGAATTTGCAGGAAAGGGACAGAGAGGAGGCAAAAGGTGGCAGGAACAAGGCTGAGAGCCAAGAAGGAGAGAGAGAGACCAGAATTTAAGATAGGGAAGGGACTGGGGCTCAGTAAAACCCAACCCAACTCGGGATTACAAATGACAGTGGTTTTATTGAACAGGGGAGATGGTGACAATATTTTGTTGGTTCCTTTGCACACACACATGCAGACACACACACAGACAATGGCAGCAGGGGTTAAAGAGGCTTGGTGCAGGGGCTGAAGTCTGGGAGGAGAGAGATAGAATCCAAATTGGAGGAGGAAATATGCAGGTAATATCTACCTATCCCAGGCTGAAAGTGGGTCCTTCATGGCCAGTTGAAGTCTCCTTCAGCTTGGTTTTGTCCAGAGGGGGTTGCTGGCAGGGCCTCTGGGATGGACAGGTGGTATGACATGGAGCTGGTCTGGTCCAGATGGAAATGGCATTCCCAAGGAGTCAGTCTTCACTATCCCTTTTTAGGGGCAGACTTCCTCTGATCTCCTATGGGAGGGCCTGTCCAGGCAAGGTCAGTCCTGTTCCAGAGGGTTCCAGGTGTTCTTACTGAGCATGTGCAGCCTTGGCACAATGGTGGGTTGCCTCACCTTTTGTTTCTTGAATGCTGAGGGTGGTTCCAAGGGCTGGGTCATTGGTCCAGGTATTGGTGTTTATAGTTTGGACATTCAGAAGGAGCTATTTTTAGACCTACTGCCATTGTCTCTCAAGCATCCTCATTCATCCCCATTTATTCAGGAACCAAGTTACATAGGAGGGGTAGTATGAGTCACAGGTTACACAACTGGTCATGGGGATAAGATGGAGGCTTGACATTACAAAATGGAAACTTGACATGACTTATGCTAACTTACATATATAGGCCTAAAACAGTAATCACACAACATAAAAGCAGTAAAAAAAAAAAATCAATACAAACATAATAATTATCACTTATAAAACAGTGGCTATCTATATTAAAATAGCGGGGCATTCATTTGCAAAGAGGGGAGAGAAAAATATAACTTACTACCTAAAAAAAAAAAAATGCTAAAGCTTATCTTATATCTTAGCTTACTTATAACTATAGGGAATAGAGAAGGATATGAAAAGTCAGAAATAGTTGGGGAAGAGAAGGGAATGCATCTCTCTCTCTCTCTCTCTCTATGTATGTATGTATGTATGTATGTATATAAAAGAGAAAAAAAAAAGAAACTGGGGGGGTTATGTTACATAAATATCTATCTATAAATATCTATATAACTATAAAGAGATATCTATAGATAGATAGATAGTAGTGTTTCATCCTGCTGCGCCTTAACACAGTGTCACCCATGTCACAAGTTTTGCTTGTCCGCAGCTTGAAGTGCAGTTTCCCTCAAAGCCCTACACCAATATTCTTGAAATTTGGCAAGCTTTGTGGCCTTACCAGGGGTTACCTCCCCTGCAGTTTTCACCCTCCTGTGTTATAACACATAGACATGACACGAGTTTTCTTTCAAGAATTTGGGGTGCAGTTCCCCCTGAGCCTCTTCTTTTTGAAATTTGGCAGGCTTCATGTTCTCAGCAGAGGCTACCACTTCTGCAAATTAAACAAAAAAAAACAAAGTTATAGATATTTCATTGATTCCCCATTATACCCTATGGCTGGATTTCTGAAGGTTTTCTGAAGCTTTTCAGAAGCTCTGAACCACTTCGGAAAGCCTAACAAAGCCAGTGATTCGATCCGGACATGCTGTTCTGGGTGCTTAAGTGTCTGAAGCTTCTCTGGATCTGAAGCATGATTCGAAGCCTCGCACAGCCCTGCTCTACGTATTTGGATCACCTCCTTTTTCCACACCCCTGCATTCCACACTGGCCTGAAAACAGTGGCAGCAGCAGAGGGTAGGTCTCCCTCCTTTACTATTCATGGCCTCCCTGTAGCTCATTTCACCCTTGCAAACTTGGATACAGGCCCCACCAGGCTTGGGCTGATTTGGGTAGCAGGGCAGTGATCCAGGGATGGAGGGGCCAAAAGGGGGCAGAAAAGGCAATTAGGGTGGCAGGGGAGTGATCTGGATGTAGAGGGAGCAATTTGAAGATTGTGGTGGCAATTTGGGGGGCATACAGGGCATTAGCCCCATCTTCTTCCCTTTATCAATCCTGTACCCACACCACTCCCCCATGCCCTGCTCCCCATGGCTCTTACCCCAATTCATCCCTTTCCTCTCCCTCCCCAATCAACCTTTCCCTACCCACCTGTTGCCCAGCTGTTCCCAGCTGTCAGTGCAGGGCCACAGAGTCCCTGATGATAGCTAGTCCACCTGGAAGCACTACCTCCTGAGATATTAGAGGACTGGAAATAGGTGGTTTGCTTTTAGGTGAACACCTAGAAGTTACCTTAATTCCAGCTAGCTCAAAGATAATCCTGGTTGAAGTGGCATAACTTTAAGATGCCTAAAGGACACTTAGCACTTGTTAATGATCATTAATGTGTTATCATTCCAGTTTTAAGTGCTTTTAACAGTATTTCATTGTAATGTGTAATCTCGCTCTCTTTTTGGGATGGAAGCTTATTGTACTATCAAAAAAGGCATTGCAGAGTTCAGGCTCCTACTGAATGGTGAAGATGTCAAAGAGGATTTGGATTTGTGTGAACCATTTCTCATGACTAGGTATAATTTATATGTTTGGCCATGAATGTTAACTATGTCTATAACATGGCTAAACTGTTATTATAGCTGTGGGAGAGAAGGGAAAGGAACTACTTCTGATCATAGAACGGGGGTACAACTAGAAGTAAGTACCAATATGAAATTAAGTAAAGCAAAAGGTATGAAACTAATTAAAGTAAATCTGACCTTCTCATTTTTTCAGTGTAACAGGAAGAGAGAGACAATAATCCTTGTTTAGTAATATGGGTTTGCTATCTCATATTCCTTAGGAAAATGTAGAATAAAGAAGTATAATTGTAACATTTTTGGACCAATATAATCTGATCTGTGATAAAAAAAAGCCTATATAATGCTACTATCTTTGATAGAGGACTGTTAATTCATTTAATGCTTTAACAGAATTAAATCTTTTTTCAGGCAGTCCACAAGATTGCATAAACAGTATGGTATAAAACATGAAATTTATGTCCAATGCTTTTTGTAAAAAGATTCTTTCTTCAAATTAATCTTATCATACCAAGAAAATTTTGATAACATCATTCTTATATTAAAGTCCTTCTGTAATTTACTTGGATTTTTTTCACTTTATGCTGAATTTTGTGTAGTGTTGTGTGCTCTTTGATAGCTACTGCATGCCTTTTCAGCAATAAGCAAATGAAACAGTGAAGTGATTCTTGTTTCTAAAATCAGTACAAAACTTTCATATCTTTGGACATAATATACACTAGACAAATGTAATGTATTATTGCATCAATATTGCATCGTGGCGCACGGGCCAAGTCCCGGAGGACTGGAAAAGGGCTAACGTGGTCCCCATTTTCAAAAAGGGGAGGAAGGAGGACCCGGGCAACTATAGGCCAGTCAGTCTCACCTCCATCCTTGGTAAAGTCTTTGAAAAAATTATCAAGGCTCACATTTCTGAGAGCCCGGCAGGGCAAATTATGCTGAGGGGAAACCAGCACGGGTTTGTGGCGGGCAGATCGTGCCTGACCAATCTAGTCTCTTTCTATGACCAGGTTACGAAACGCCTGGACACAGGAGGAGGGGTGGACGTCGTATACTGAGACTTCAGGAAGGCCTTCGATACGGTATCCCACACCATACTGGTGAACAAGCTAAGAGGCTGTGATGTGGATGACTGCACAGTCCGGTGGGTGGCGAATTGGCTAGAGGGTCGCACCCAAATAGTCGTGGTGGATGGGTCGGTCTCGACCTGGAAGGGTGTGGGCAGTGGGGTCCCGCAGGGCTCGGTCCTTGGACCGATACTCTTTAATGTCTTCATCAGTGACTTGGACGAGGGAGTCAAATGTACTCTGTCCAAGTTTGCAGATGACACAAAGCTATGGGGAGAAGTGGACACGCCGGAGGGCAGGGAACAGCTGCAGGCAGACCTGGATAGGTTGGACAAGTGGGCAGAAAACAACAGAATGCAGTTCAACAAGGAAAATGCAAAGTGCTGCACCTAGGGAGGAAAAATGTCCAGGACACCTACAGCCTAGGGAATGACCTGCTGGGTGGCACAGAGGTGGAAAGGGATCTTGGAGTCCTAGTGGACTCCAAGATGAACATGAGCCGGCAGTGTGACGAAGCCATCAGAAAAGCCAATGGTACTTTATCGTGCATCAGCAGATGCATGACAAATAGGTCCAGGGAGGTGATACTTCCCCTCTATAGGGCGCTGGTCAGACCGCAGTTGGAGTACTGCGTGCAATTCTGGGTGCCACACTTCAAGAAGGATGCGGATAACCTGGAAAGGGTCCAGAGAAGGGCAACTCGTATGGTCAAGGGCCTGCAGACCAAGCCCTACGAGGAGAGACTAGAGAAACTGGACCTTTTCAGCCTCCGCAAGAGAAGATTGAGAGGCGACCTTGTGGCTGCCTTTAAATTCATCACGGGGGCACAGAAGGGAATTGGTGAGTATTTATTCACCAAGGTGCCCCCGGGGCTTACAAGAAACAACGGCCACAAGCTAGCGGAGAGCAGATTTAGATTGGACATTAGGAAGAACTTCTTCACAGTTCGAGTGGCCAAGGTCTGGAACAGGCTCCCAAGGGAGGTGGTGCTCTCCCCTACCCTGGGGGTCTTCAAGAGGAGGTTAGATGAGTATCTAGCTGGGGTCATCTAGACCCAGCACTCTTTCCTGCTTATGCAGGGGGTCGGACTTGATGATCTATTGAGGTCCCCTCCGACCCTAACATCTATGAATCTATGAATCAATATATATGTTTAAGCACAGAGAGACTGAAATAGAGGGTAAGGAAACAGAGATTTATTATAGGATATACTAGCATTGTTGCGGGGGGGGGGGTGTTATTCCTATGAGTAAATGTAGGACCATTTTTTATGAGTACAATGACAGAGTAAAAGGGATAGTGGCTCACAAGTCAAGAAATAATTTAGTTTTAAGGGTATTTTCCCCCACTGAAGGGAATTCACAGCAGTCTATCATTATATTGCATAATGCTTTAAAAAAAAGTTGAAATGTTGCCATCTATCAGATCAGCTATGCAATTAAGATTCAATTTGAGGCCTACATTAGGGAATCTCAGAATTTATTGACTGAAAAAGAAAAAGCTCCAGGGCAAAAAATAATAATAAAAATAAAAATAAAAATTGGAGTGTCTTGAATCACTGTTTAAGGTTATGGGAGTAAATTGCTAAGTAATATTAAAATGCAGGGGGGAGTGGGTATTTTTTTTTTTTTATTAATTCTTTCATGTATCCAACTATATGAATAGCTTAAGGAGTAACTGTGAATATTTCTTCTTTCACTGTAGATCCTAATGTTTCAATGAACTTCCTTGAGGCGCTATGTCAACTCAAAGCACTGACAAAGGATCAGATAGGATCAGACAGTCAAATAAAGTCTTGTATTCCTTCTCATTGAACAAAATTCCTGGGGGAAAGATTTTTTTCAGAAGTTTATTCATGCACAAATTCCCCTATAGCCATTTAAGTCTGACCTATGCCCTGTTTTTTCACTGGTATAACTAATTCACTTAGGGATATGCTATTTTGCTAGTATAATTATATCAGTGAGAAGAGCCATACCAGTTCAAAAGTGATCATTGTTGTTATTATTATTATGATAATTACAACTATTACTATTGTTACTATTATAATTACTACTACTGCTGCTATAATTACTAATAGCACAGCAATCCTGGGCAAGGACAAGGACCCTGATAAGCTAGGAATGTACAAACACACAGAAAATATTTTTGACCCATCAATTTTGTTATCATAAAGTAAGAAATAACAGGAAAATTTAGAGATCCAGACTAAGCAAGCAACAGTCTGGGCTGGAGCCAAAGGCTCCCTCCTTTCTAGAGCACCATCTATCTCACAGACACATACGGAAAGTTCAAGTTGCTGCCCTTCTTCCTGATTCCATATGCTTCCCTCCCTTGGCTGGCCAAGAGGTAGCTTCAATAGAATGACTAGAAAAGGCACTGGATATTGCCTATCCTGGTAATGAATAATGCCCATCCTATGATATGGCAGTTTGAGCACCGAAGGCATGTGTGCATGACAATTTAAAGTGGGGTAAATGCTTTTGCATTGATTTAATGGTGTCGGTGTTTGCAAGCCTCGGCAGCATATTGCACATTCATTCCAGCCTCTGTAGGAATTAGGCGGTGTAATGCTCCTTAAATGACTTGGGGCGCAGCAAATTAAAACTCCTTCAGGGAGTTTTAGTTTGCTGCCCCTACAATCATGGACCGAAGCACTGGGCTCCGTGCAGCTCCACAGCTCTGCAGGAAACCCTGCAGGCAGTCTGACAGCAGCCCAGGAAAGCAGGCTCCACCCAAGATAAGTGGCAAGCCTAATTTCCACCCCTGCCCCACTCAGAGTCTGCCTTCCTGCCTTAGCTGCACAGGGCTCAATGCTTCCCTTCATGGCTGAGCTGACCCCTGGGACTGCCTGAGCCAGGTGCCTGTGGGCACGTGCCACCTGGGAGCAGGGGCTGCCACTGCTGCAGAGGGAAGCACCAGCCTCCCCTCAGCCCAGGGATCACTCTGCCCACTGGCAGCTCACCCTCCCCTCCCTGCCAGAGAGGCAGGTAAGGTGTGTTCATGACACAGGGGTTTAATTCAGCCCTAAATTCAAGTGGTGTTTTTTAAAACCCACCACTTCAATTTAGGGCCCCTGTTTCATCTACACATGCCCTTTGTTAAGAAATCAGCATCTGGGTGAACCAGCTTCAGGGAGATGATATTACCAAGGTGTCCCACTTTCTGAGTGAGTTCCCTACTCATTCAACTATTGGGGATTAAACATAGAAGGGCCCTTCCACTGTATCTGACACCTGCCAGTCATAAAAGTCCATCAGGTAAAATGCTGTGACTTAGGTATGTCCAGCATGCACAAGTGTTCAGTTGTATACTGCCCGACCACTATGGCTAGGTACAGACAGTCAAATGTCCTGGCACTGAATCAATTCTGTCTTTGCAGGTTAATCTGAAATGCACAAATTAAATTGAAATAGAAGTGAACAGACATTTACTTTTCATTTAGGAAATGAAGCCACTTACCTGCAGTGGCTCTGGCCAGAAGCCAGGCAGCACTAGAGCACAGCTCTCTGGCTATGTGTTCGTTTTCTCTTCCTGCTGGGCCCAATGACTCTGGGATTTGCCATCCAGAATTACAGCAGCAGGACTCAGCAGGGTTTCTCATCACTTCCTTTTCCTGCTTTCCAGGTGTCTCTAGGATTTGTAGTCCACAGTTGCAGCCAGCAATAAGTTTGAGCAGGGGAAGGGGTATTTAACCCCCTCCCTGGCCCCAGACCACAGCCAGGGTTTGCCGGGGGGGGGGCGAGGGGTATTCCCCCCACGTAGACTGGGATGCATCCCCATCCAGGCTTGCACCCCTCCCATCGACCCCCTGTAAGCCAGACCTCACTGCTCCAGCTAGACAGCAGAGGGGTGGGGCCAGCCCTGCTCTCTGAAGCAGACAGCACAGCCTAGCCCGGGCTGGAACACATGCTGGGATGCTGGGGATTGTGATATAACTTGAACCAACAAGGGGTGTGGGACAGAACTTCCATAAATCTGTTTGGCCCAAATCAGTTAATTCTGATACTACAACCAAGTTTATCTTAAACCAGTTTCAGCCATTTTGAAACTGATTTATGTGCACTGAGCTTCTGTTCTGTTACAGGTTTAAGCCAGTTTCTAATCACTTAAACTAGTTATGTGTAACTTCTGTCCCCAGCCTCTGTGAATAACCTACTGAGCACACACAATAGTTGTGTGTTCTTTTACATATCTACACTAAATGGATAATAGTTTCACCCTGTGTGCAAGAGTAAAACAAAACAAAACAAAAAACACCTAAAATGGCTAGAAATCTGTCACTTAGGTTCATAAACCATGGTAGAATTTGGACCTATGAGTTCTGTTTTGGCCATTTTGAGATAAGCTTATGGATAAACATCCAAAATAAGAAGTCAAAGAAGACATTTCTGGTTCAACAGAGAGATCATGGTTTGGAGCAGTGAAACAGATTTTAAAGTAATCAGCAGAGAACAACCATGTGTCCCATTTTCTCTGGAACAGTTCTGTTTTAAATACCTGTTCCTGGTGTCCTGTCAGTTTGGCGAAATAAATACTTTTGTCCAATTTTCAGCAGAACATCCAATTTGTTAAAAATAGAAATACCCACCCTCTGCCACTCTTCAGTCTCCCTTCCCCCACTATAATTTGCTCTATGCCATTGTGTTCCAGGGATGAGGTACACATTCAGACCTCCATGCCTTTGGAGTTCTGTCCTCCAGTCAGCATTCAGCAGAGACCAGTGGTGTGTTAAACAGCTTTATCTTTATTAGAAACAGGATTCATCAACTCACATGCTCATAGCTTGCAGGGAGAACTACAACTACCCACCACCACAAACTACACCAACAGCCATAGGTGACTGGTAGGGATTGCACAGGGGTGTACATGCCCCCCCCCCCCGATGGGGCTGGTGCCCCCCCCTGACAGGGCCACTGCCATCAGTGGCTTCTATGGGTGCCCCCCCCCCCCCCAAGATTCAGGAGGCACCAGTCACTCATGCCCACAGGGCATCAGGGGGAGCAACTGGGTCATCCCACTGCTGGCCCCTTAAAGGTACATTCCATATACCACACCCACCACCACAACCCTTACTTCTACTTTCTAGAATACTCAACAAAGACCAGAACTTAGAAACAGCCAAACATGCTGGAGAATGGTGGGGGTTGGGAGACTGGAGTAACCTATATAGTCACCCTCTGTCAGTATAAAGATGGTAGTTGAATTTCAGTTTGTGAAGAAAATTACCAAGAGATAAATTTATTTCTTTTCCCCCTCTCATATGGAAACAGGTGTTAATGAACACTCTTCTCTTTCATCTCTGCTTACCTGTAGAGCCTCCCCCAAAGACAAGGGACACTGGAGGCCCCACATCTTCTTTCTGGAAATAGAAGACCATACATGGAGAGATATATGGGGATTTGGGGCTAGAGAGCAGAAAACCTGGTTTTGATGGGGCAGGGTGGGGGGGAGGAGGCTTGGAAGTACAGGTCTCTGCTTCTGGTGTTTTCTGGCTCCATAAGATATGAAAGTTTCACCTGGTTTTGGCAGAGGTTGGAGTGCTCCAGGAGGCCAGGAGTATAGCAAACAGAGGAGCATTCATTGGCATAGTGCCGTCACCTACCTCTTTCCCCTCTGTGTGTAGACAAATAATCAGGTTATAAAGAGGTAGGTAGGATATATGGGCATATCTCTCTTAACTGAACCAGATCATATAAAAATGTTTGGTGAGAAGTTTGCAGTTCTAAGAGCTGCTGTCCATTTAGCATTTTTTAAATTATATAGAACCATTCTTGGCAAACTTTGATTTTTCCATAGTGCCTCCTCCAGGAGATTATTTCTCATATTCTGTCACCACCATTAGTAATATTTGAGATCACTCTGACCATTTTCCCAAACTCTCCATTTTACTGTAGCCATAAATATGTCTGTTAAGTAAGTGAGACAACTTTGTCTTAACATTTGTTACTGAAAAGCACAGCAAACTCTCATCAGGCATTTTTTCAGTCCCAGATAATGAGAAATCACAACTAGTACAATCTAGTGACCCTGTACATTTAAGCTGCATAACTTTTAAATTAGTCATATAAACCCAGGAAAAAAAGGGGTCTGATTAAAGGTGTCATTCTATATTGTATAGGTTTTATCCTATTAAGTCTAGAAACACTTTTTAAAAAGAATAGTAAGGTTACAAAATCAAGTGCTCAATAGCTATAAAGCAACAGAATTAAAATTGACCATGAGACCTTAATTGGCCTCTTGTGCACTTGCATTATTATGCAGTGTTTAATTACATGATCACATATTGTTTCTTTTTCCCATATTTTCTACATTATTTTGTGTAGTTGTAATGTGGTAATTAGCTACATTACCTTTTATCCTCCTTGGTCAACATGTGGACTTGGGCTTTATCTAATGTCTACCATACAAACTCTTCACTGGATAGAAATTAGAAAATAGAACAAAATATTAATTTCCTAATGAGTGTTTCTGTGGTCTTCTCACTATAGTATGTGCGTGCTTTCCAAATATAAATGTATTAACACCACCTGTGTTAAACTAAGTGATAATACTGTTGGGTAACTTTAACAAGTAAACAATAAAGTTTGTTTTCAATCATCATTCTGGCACATGGATTTCAAGTTTAGGGAATTTTTGACTCTGTATATTCCTGTTTTCTTTAAAACAAATGGTTAATGAGGTTTTTCACACATAAACTGGCAAGTTAACATTATACATATTACATGTAAATGCCAATGAGATTTTATGGAATATAACCCCCCCCCCCCCAAATAAAAAAAAAAAAAAATATATATAGCCACATTTATAAAGAGTACACAAATTACCATTGTGCCTTTAACCTGGAATTTCCATATAAACTGTCATTTTTTTTACTTTAAGGAATAGGACATCCTTCAAGTCCAAGTTCAATGGAGGTGTCCTAGTCTGAGATCCACGGACAAGTTTAATTTTTAGATGGTGTATTCCCCAATGATTTTTATTACATCAACATGACATTTATATGCATTTAAACTTTTAGCAACTAAATAAATTAAACAACAAAATAAACAATACAAAACAGACAAGATAATCTTCTTTGTTGTGGAAAAAACATGGCTTATATGATGTTGTTGATGGTACTGTGGCCTCATAGTTTATCAGTCACCTTTGTTACTAGGTTGATTCCATTATGGTTTCTGCAAAATAAAATTCTTAAACCCTGCCATGGAAAATATTATTCATAGCTAAATATTATTGCAGCTAAATATTATTCACATTTATAAATTTACACTGCTAATGTGCTGATGTGCATTGGCAATGCACACATTATTGCAATTCAGGGTGGGGGGAACACACACACACACACACACACATATACATATACATATGTATGTATGTATGTATACACATCCATTTACATATTAAACGAGGATAAAACAATATTGTTGTTTTTTAATGTAAATTTAAAATTATATCAACACTTTTGTGCCAATGAAAAAAACAAAAAACTATATTAGCTAAATTTAATACTAAAAATCATTTTATCCCTCCTGCTATAACTGCTGGAATTTTAGGGTATTTTGCTATTCTAAGAGCTATACCAGTTATTACTGCATTCAAAGCTTTGAAGTTTATTGTTAGTTTCTAGGTTTTTGTTTGTTCTTTAAAATGGACCAAAATTTAAAATTTACATATACTAAACATTTGTATTATTATTCTTTAACTTAAATTATCTAAAATTATAATTTTATTTTAGCACATATTCAAACTACTTTTGGGTTTCTTTTTCTTCTTAGTTACTTTTGGTTTGGTGGCAGTAACCAAAAAATTAAACCAAAACATTAAATGCCTTATAAGCTTGTTTTAAGCCATCATGTCCCTGAAAGACACTCAGACTCTGGGGACAGGTACCCTTTTCTTGGACCCATCATTTTAATAGGGTTCATTTCTCTACCAAAGTCTAGTTCCTATACGCTTTAAAACCTCTTAGGCATAAATCACATCCACTTCCACTCTTCTAAAATCCATTGGCTTTAAGCCACACAACTCTCTCTCCCTTCTGATATCTTACCAGTTCAACCTGCCCTTAGCTCGCTGGTTTCTACCAACACCACTTCTTTTCCTAGGCTTGCTGGTGACAAAACCACACAAACTTCCCCAAATTAACCCTGTCACTTAGAACAGGCTACAACCAAGTGTTATACCTTGCTTATAAGCTTGCCGGTCCCTGACTGTGCCAAGCTGTTCCAAGCTTTGAAACCTGCTGGTCTTTGACTGTGTCAAGCTTTTCACCTCTGAGCTTGCTGGTCCTTAACTGCATCAAGCTTTTCCTGTGTCTTGAAGCCACATTGAGCCTTAAAGAATTTCAAGCCAAACTGCATAAACTCCTATATCCTTCAAAATCTACCAGTATCAGAGAAAAAGCCTAAACATTTTCTCTTATTCTATGACGAGGGGTATGCACACTGAACATAAACAGACCATGATATTAATAACAGACATCAATAACCACAGCATCTATCATCCCCCTTTCACATTCCTCCACCAATTAAATGTTGTACACACAGGGCATAGAGTGTGAATTAAAAACAACCAGGAATCTTATCGGGGGATAAGGCACAATGCCACATTTATTGAAAACATAAGACAAACAAAATAAAAGAAAGAACAGAAGGTGGTGTTTCCTATTTCATACACTCACAAATACATATGCATACACTCACATGTACTTTCCCATTTCTTCACATACATACAAAAGAAGACAGATGGACAGGCCTGCAAATATTAAGGTATTACCAGTCCTTAAGATGCTCAGGATAGCTTGGTGGCCAGCCAAGTTAACGATGAGTTGAAGCCAGGTCTTTGTTGGACACATTCCGATGCTTCTTCTTTTTCTTTGCAGGACAGATGCAAAGCTTTTTTGTTCTTGTCCATCTTTATAATGATTGTTCCCCATACATGTATATGGGTCTTGCTGTGTCACATCCCCTTGATGACAAAATGATCCTCCTCTTCAGTTACGATGTTATGATTGACAGACTCTTTGGCTTTGTCATCTGCAATTTCTTCCATCTGTTGTCAGTTATTTCTTCAGCCATTAAAACAAAACCTGATCTTATATTTTTCAATCCTTACCTGCTTTTCTTGGGACATTGCTGTAACCTTTGGCTGTTAAATCACAGAAGGCTATTTCTGTTTTTCTAGTCTGAGGTGCAAGACAGACTATCTCAACATATGCTTTTCCACACACACAGTTTATTCTTTCATTACCTCTTTTTAAACATCTCAGACATACCACAGTCATTATATACACACTACTTCTCTTCCACTATATTTACCCTATAAAATCACAAAACAAAATGACTGTTACACTTATGCTAAGCAATATAAAAATCAAAATGGAGTTTCAACTAAGGCTAAATTACACAGTTATTTGAGAAAACTAAAATGGATATTGGTTATAAAATAATAATTAACAAAGCAATAAAGGATATCATAAAGGCAATATAAGAGTATATAAAGACAAATTAACTTTAACCCAACAATAAAAACCCAATTTTATGTGGTAAATGGAGGCAGAAAAAGATAAAGAAAAAGATTAAGTATTCACTAGTACTGGGTGCCCAACTAGAGATACCTGGTTTACCTGTAAGGAATCTGGATGGCACTTATTCAGTTTCTAGGCATCCAGGTCTGATGTTATTGCTAACTGGCAGTACTATATCTAATTGATTATCCTGGTGGTTAGAGAACAGTGCTAACAAAAACAGGGAGATCCAGGTTGAAATCCCATCTAAGTGGGGAAAAGACTAGACTCTAGATTTGTTGCTTCCTAGGACAGCAGTATACCTGATTAATAGGGATCCTGGTTTTATCTGATTAAAAAAAAAAATCCCTAATTTTTGGTTTAAAAAAAATAACTACAACTCCACATTTTTCTGTGATTTAAATGAAACATCATATATATATATATATATATACATATATATATATATAGAGAGAGAGAGAGAGAGAGAGAGAGAGACAGGAGTTTCATTTTAATCATGGAAAAATGTGGAGTAAGGGTTACTTCTTTTTTTAATAAAAAAATGGGGATTTTTTTTTAATCTGAGAAAATCAGGACCCCGGCTGATTAGTTAGCTACAACATAAAATACCCTCTGCTTTCTGCTAAGAAAGTTGCATTATTTATATATCTTTATCTTGACTAGAAAGGATTTCTAAAGGCAAAATTATGTTACCCCTTCTGCACCTTAATGAGACTATGCATGGGCAGTAAACTGCACTTATTGGGCAGATATGTGAATTTGTACAGAGACCCAACATAAAAAATAATAGGTTTAAATTACAAAAATCTATCTGGACAAACATCATAATTAAAGATTGTTTGATACAGGAGGAGGAAAGTGTCCCTCTCATGTTTTAGGCCCAATACCTGAATAGTTCTCGCACTCTCCCAGAAGGCCAGTGATCTAGTTCTTCCCATCTCCTTTTTTTAAGCTAGCCCCTTGGGCACCTAAGAGGAAAAAATATGTTGGGCCAGGAGAAAGAGGATAAATTAGAATTGTGTGGCTCAGTGAGATGGCACCCCTAGCCATGTCCCTGCTCAGCAGCAGGGTGGGCCCTTGGGGCTTATGAGGTGGGCATGACAGGTTTGCCTAGTGGCCCGAGTCATTCCCTGCTGGTGGTGAGGACATGAAGCTCCTGTAAGTGTCCTGGGGTGCCGAGGTGTGGCATCTGGCTGCTTGGGCAGGGTCCCCCTCCGGGAAGAGCTGGAGCCTCTGGCAGCCAGTGGTGTTATGGCTGGCTGTGCCCCTGGAGCTGATGGAGCTGATATTGGCCTGGGCTCCCAGAGCTAGTGAAGGAGGCCAGGGGCGGGAATGTGGTGGTACATGCTCCTGGCAGACCAAGGGGCCATTTCCTGTTGATGCATCAGGATAACAAACTTAAGTGGAGGCTTGGTAAAACTGCCCATGCTCTAGTAGATGGTATGGCTCCAGACAGGATCCTGGGACATGAGGATGTCATCCAGTTGCCACATAAATGGCATGGACTTGTGGGCAGTCCCCAACCAGCAGTTGTGGTCAGTGACAGTGACTGACTGTGTACACAAGGCCTTAATGTTTATGTGGTATGCCGACCAATCATGCCCACACTCCTGCAGGCAGCCTGATGGCCCTTATAAATGTGAGCATTGGAGTTCCCCCTTTGTTCAAACTGGTTCAGGACCTTGGCTTCACCCCACAGTGCCATGAGGTCCATGGTCTCCTCCTGGGAACAGTTGCAGCCCCAGAATGTGTTGTGTGGTGTTGAGGAGGATACCAGCATGGCTCCCTCAACAGATCACTGGGCCTTTGAATGGCAGACCCAGTGATGGCAAGCCTGGGCAGATGTCTGCAGTGCCCAGTGCAGGGGCATGGTACAGGACATGTAGGCACATGGTGATGTTGTGCCAGGCACCAGCACTACATTTGGGCAGGCTGCTGCGGGTGGCCTAAGGCCAGATGAAGTGGGACTCCAGGGATAGTGGCTGGCTTCAGGTGACCCAGGTGCTCCTGGGCTGGCAGCTGCCTGCAGCACCTAGCACTGAGCAACAGCTTAGGACAGGCAGCCACACGGTGTTGCAATGTTGGGTATTAGTGCCATGGTACAGGCAGGCTACTGAAGCTGGCCTGGGGCCTCTGCAGGGACACACAGTGGCCAGAGGCTGGCTGCAAGTGGCCCAGGGCCCCATCACTAAGGTGAAGCTTCCGTTGCCAATTCAATTTGCAGAAGATTTGACTGGATTTGAAGGCTGAATTACCTAATTTGAATCTAATTGGGAGATCAACCCCCCCCCCCCCCCCCTTGATTCAGAGACTCCAAACTGATTCGGAAAAGATTCAGAAAAAGATTTGGAGATTTGGAAGGCAGTCTTTCAGGGGAACAGAAACTGAGAAGAGGGAGGGGGAGCAGCGTGGGGAAAGACTGACATCTGTAGCAGGCCAGTGACTGTTATCTTTCCCCGAGCCCCTTCCAATCACAGTGTTCTGGGGGCAGGACATAGAAACAGCATATAATCCTCTGTCTACAGCCTTTCTGTCTTTTGTGAGCTGTTTCTGCCTGAGCAAAAGAGGGGCGGGCGGCTGGCTCAGAAACAGGTGGGCGAGCAGAGATCTAACTGGCACTGGGAAGACCCCCTGTTACAGGCTACCATCCCTGCTGGTTTCCTCTAAATATGCCTTAACATACACAAGTGACATGAGTTTTGCTTTCAAAAGTTTTCTTTCAGCAGTTTGCCAGAAACCCCTGCACCTATCTCCTTTAACCTGGTAGGCTTCATGCCCTCAGAAGGGGCTACCATCTCTGTTGTTTTCATCCAAATCTGCCAAAAAATGACAGTTATAGGTATTTCAGTGATACCCCATTATAGCCTATGGCTGAGTCACCAAATCTCTCTGAATCAGTGCCACATCTTCTGAAGCTAATTTGGCTGAATCAATTTGGGACAGTGATCCCAATCTCCTAATCAAATCACTGTCCTCCAAATCAGCTGAATCCAAATCTGAATTGAATGCTTCCCTATTCACACAGGTCTATCCAGCACCTCACAGCCCTGGAGCTAAGCTCCAGGTAGACCCCTGGTGGTGGGGCTGACTGGGAGCAAACATGTATTACTGCACAGTATTACTGGACAGTAACTAATAGGTAGTTAATTTACTACATGTATTTACAAGTAGAAAATTTACTCATGATTAAATCAAGTTACCACACAGTAAGCATCCAAACATGTTGATGGTGATTCTTACTGTGCAGTAATTTGGTCCACTGTGCAATAAGTGACTCACATAGACATGTCCTCTGAGGCCCAAAATTTAGGTGCTAAATTATTTTAGGTGCTTAATGTCCTTTGTGGCTACTGGACTAGGAGATATTCTAAATCACTTTGTAAGTTTAGTACATAAAGTTTTTTTTACATCCCCTTTAAGCACATAGTAAAATGATTTGGATTTTTCTCTATGGCCATTGCCCAGCATCTTGCAGGAAGTTTGGGATAAACATGTAATAGATTAAATTCCTCACAGTCACATTCAATCTCCTTGAGCAGGAAGCCAACATCATTTTTACCGTAATCTCCTATTCCTTTCCAGACATCCAACCACTGCAGCAAATTGGACAGACATGTTACAAACAATAGCTTTATTCACTGAACAGTTTTGATTGATTTGTGATGAACCAACCAAACTTCGCATACAATGAATAATAAGTCCCATGGAAACAATAATATGAAATCATGTAATTAAAGATTAGTTGCAAACATGCGTAATGATCAAACATTTTTAAGTGAAGATAAAATTTAAAAATATTACCCTTGAGTCAAGATATGTATTTCTGTCACACTTGAATAGCAGTATACCTCATATTACATGAACAGAGTAATACAATGTATAATTTACAGATAAACAAATTGTTATGATACTTTAAAATAGAATTTATCTGGTTTTAAGGGGTATTTCTGTTATCTGTAATAAGTGTGAGGAGATGAGAACTTGTCTTATAACAGAAGTTTCTTTCAATGGTAAATTTTTGGTAAAGATAACTTAGGAAAGGCTAATTCAGGATTACTTTACCTTAGGGGAATGACGAATATCACATCAAAAGGAAATCAAGGTCAAAACTGAACGACTTATTATGTAAGTTATTTCCTGGGAGAAGTATGCCAGCACTCAATACTTTTTTTTGGTTGAGAAATATTCATGAATACCTCAGGAGTATTCACCTTTCAAAAATATGCAATTTATAACATCAAAACTGTATTTCTGAGTTCTAAACCCCTCAGGCAGTGTAGTCCTACATAGTGATAGCTGTTCTGATTGGACCACACTAAACAATATTTTGTCATTTATTATTCCCAAATAATTCACAATATTAACATATCAATCTATTTAACAGAAAGCAAAATATGGTAAACATGTTAATCTAAATGGTAGGTAAATGGTAGGTGAGGATGTTTAAAACTCTGATTTTTTTAAAAAATATATAGATATTGGGTTAATGACAAGAGATTAGAAATAGTGTATTTTAGCCTTTATCTGAGAAAAAATAATTCTTATCATGATGTATTGATGTGATTCTTCTTCTTCTAATAGTGATCACTAGGTCAATAAAACATAGGCAAAGGCGAATGAAAAGAACAATACAACAGGTTTTATTCTGGTGCAGTAAGCAACCCCTGAAGAACCTATGTCTATCTATCTCAAACTGGGTGCATTTACACAGGATGTTTACAGTGGAGCTAACTAATTAACTCTGCAGTAAAGCATCAGCGTCTATACGTGTGGTGCTATTAGACTGGAGTAAACTAATTAACTCCACTGTAAGATAGTCCAGCCCAACATATACTACCCTACAGTGGAGTTATTTACTCCAGCACAACCCACTTATAGACACTGACAGGCTGGTTGGAGCATGAGGGTACTACAGTGCAGGGCAGCCTGGTGGCTAGCCTCACCCTGTTGCACCCTCGTGCCCCAGCCAGTCCCTCCACAGCATTTGAAGCCAGGTCAGAGCAGCCCCTGGCTGGTAGGCTGACCCCCAGAGTTCCCTGTCAGCCAGGGCTTCTCCACCCAGGCACAACATGCTGCAGTCCTGGGCCCGCATGTAAACTGCGTACCTGGGAGCAATAACCTCTGGCACAAACTGCTGTGAAGTTTCTTGTGTTGACTTAATTTCATGTGTGGATACACCCACTGCATCCTAACTAGCTGCTTTCTGAGGGACCATCTCTCAATTACCAACTGCCTCAGTCTCCTATGGAACCTCTTTAAGGTCTAGCATCTATTACAGATCCTAAAGGCAGAGGTCTGCTTCAAATATCCTACAGTAGACATTTGATATGGACCCAATCATTTGATCTCCCTTGCCATCCATCTGCTCAATTCCTTCATCTTGTTATTGCCAAAGGATACCATTCAGGTTAGACAGAGACCAATAATCTTACCATAAATGCTAAGCAGAAAATCCCTCTGAGTATAGGACAGTGGTTGTATGGAAATGTTTGCTGAATGGATCTATATGTTATTGACTCCATTAGGGAGCTTGTCAAGAATGAGAGAAGTTGTGATGACGGGGACAGTTTGTGACAGAACTCTGTGATATGACACTGTTCTCTTCCAGCAGAATGTCTATTAAGGACCCTACATCAGTGTCACAATCTAAATCATGCATACAGCAGTTTTAATTAATTCTGGAGCACGAAAGAATCCTTAGATTCAGGTAGCTATAGCCAGCTAGCACTGAAAGTATTCTTCCTTCTTTTTGTGTTGCAAGGTACTTTTTCATAAAGTGGGATCTTGACCCTAATTTTAAGTTTGGTGGCATGCAATTATTTTAAAATGTTATAGAAGATAAATAGTATTTATAACTGAGTATAAATAGTATTTATAAATAGTATAAATAGTATTTATAACTGAGATAAAAGCTCAGGTCCCAGACTCTTGGCGAGTCTTCATTTTCTGCATTGGTCTTGTTCCCTGATTCTTCTCTTGTGAGGTATTTTGGATTACTTGGAACTGTCTTGATCATACTTTCTGGGCCCTGGTTTAGTTCTTCATTTGGAATATCCAATTCATGACAGCAAGCTCGGCTGTTAACTCTGGTCTTTTGTTTCACTCCTGACTTACTGCCTTTCCCCACTGTACCAGAACGCCTGTACCTTGATCCTTAAAGTAAATCAATAGAGTGACAAAAGGATGATGAACATGATATAACAACCAAGATGTTTTCAACAGGAAAATAAAAATATTACACTCTTTCAATAAAGATGTACCTGAAAAAATAATTTTGCTTTAGGCATGATTTAATTACATTGACTTTCCATGTAGTAATTGCTTAAAAAACAAAACTTCAGACTGTTTCCCTCTTGTTTCAGTAAAATAAGCCCACATACAGCAGGCTAGTTTTTTGGAAAATTTTAGTTTTGGGGAGAAAAAAAATTAAATAAGTATTTCAGAAAAGACCTTTAAAGCTTTTATGTAACTACTTTTTCATAGTCTGTGATTTTGGAAGTAGTTATGAAAAAGGATTGGAAGATAACTTAATAGAGATAATAAATTCACACTCTACTTTAAAAGAGCTTTTACTCTTAACCAGATATAAATTAAATTTTACCCTCATCAGTAAAGAATCAAGTTTACTATCCATTGTTTAAATGGAAACCATTTAAAGTTGTACTTAAATGTTGAAGTATTCAGGTCTATCCACATATGAATAAATCTTGATACAAGAAGTGCAAAGAAGATGAATAAACAACAACCAACTTAACAAGATATGTCTAACAAGACATTGGGAAAATCTTGACAGGTTAAGGAACCACATTTTTTAACCTGCTGTGAAAGTTTCTTTCTGTCATTATGACAAATGCTGAAGTCATTTCACTAGGCTAAATTTTGGTAGCCTTGTCCTGTCTTTCCAATTAGAGCTTTTGTCATCATGGTTAAAATCACAATTTGAGTTGAATAGATAGAGTGTAAGAACAGAATATTATGTCTAAGTAATGTTCAGTTAAGCAGTCCATTTAATCTCTAGTGTAACACTAGCACTATCAGTAGAATTATTCTGGTGATAATTTGGGCTCAAGTTGTTTAAATGAGATGGCTATTCTTTTTGTGGGATGAAGTGTAGTCTAGCAAGTTGTCCTTGGTAAACATGTCTTTATTACATTCTTGGATACAGCAATAGATAAAATAATACCAAAGGATACAGGGAGAGACAGCAAGGAGAAAGCAAATACTAAGACTATGAGAACAATATTCAGCTAGGCAATAGTGACATGACTGTGCTTAATATAGATGTTGTCAGTTAGAAACAACTGAAAGCCTTATATACTAATGCAGTAAACCTGGGAAACGGAGAAATGTGAACTAGTGGTACAGAATATCAAAATGTATATTACAGGGATAAATGAAGTACAGAGGAATAGCAATCAGGAATACAACACTTGTATTGAAGTATATGGCTGTAAGTTTTGTTCAGTAAAGATAAGGTGGTAGGACAGCATTGTACATTAATGATGAGATGCACCATAAATAATCAGAACATACAAGGTAAAACAGAATCTGTTTTGTCTGGGTTGAATAAACTTTGGGAAAAGATGGTAAGAACTTCTTTTAAGATCATGCTGGGAATCTACTTCTTTAACAGGCCTTTTTTCCCCCAATACTAAGGTTCTGTAGTAGTATCAAGTTGTGGGCCCATGCACTTGACATTACACTGCTGTAGAAATGGAGCCAGGAAAGGACTTGCTATTTGTGGTCTTTCCATCATAGAGACAAGTATCCCCTTGTGAATGCTGAGGATCTAGAAAGTGTATGAGGGACTTAACAGAAAGGCAACAGTATAGCATTTCATTTCTAAAAGCTACACAATTTGTAAGACTATTGAAAAACTGTCTGTGGGCAAAAGCTGGCTGACTGTGGGGAATGTAATGAAACTTTGATATGAGATACATGGGTGGATAGGCAGGTACAGTGGTGCAGTTGCATTCCCCTTTGATTTTTGCTGTACCCAAACTTGAAAGCTAACTTTAGTTAAATTGGGGCAGCAGCACTTTTGTTCAGGCAGAACTCAGTCAATTGGCTTCATGGTTCATTATCATCTACTTGTTTCCTGCTAATGTCTCTTCATTCTATAGGTGTTAAGGACCTTCTCTATTTTTACTGGCCTTAATGTTCCACTATCGAAACTATCCTTTCTTCTGCAACGCTGCTGTCCCTTAGCTGTTCCTGGTAAAGCCTCTCTTCTACTCCCCTGTCTTGCAGACTGTTTTTAGCTCTAACTAAAAATCTTAACTTAGATATAGTAATATTAACTCAGGTGTAGAAATGGCTGATAGAGAAGTTCTAGAGGCATTGCCAAGACACTCAAGAAAACTAGATTTTCTTTTGTGAATTTGAATAAGAGATGTGCATTTAACTATAATGGTTGTGGGACCAATTAAAGAATATCTTTTGATTGTTTTAACTAGTTTTGCCTATTCTGTGAGTGGCACAGCCTCCTCATCTTCTGTGTAAAGCCCCAGTCTGGATGGGCTCTGTCCTCCATGACTGGACCTGCCCAAATGCTAGGGGTTCAGGGGCTTCAGGTATCTGTCAGCCATGACCACTCCTGGGCAAGCCAGGTGGAGGAAGCTGGCAGCTAGACCCCAGCAAAACAAAAGGTCAATGAGAACCAGCCTTGGTGTAGGTGGGGAACACACTGCAGTGGACTGCAGGGCTGTGCGCAGGTTCAACCATGGGTCAGCAAGAGGGGTAAGCACCAGCCTGACACCACCAGCATGTACTGTGGCCCAAGTCTGGGCCAGGCATTCAAGGCAGGGAGCTGGTTTAGGAGGCACCACAGCTGCCAGGTGCTATGGCACTGGCTTTGCCCAGTAGGAGCAGCAGGACAGAGGGACTGTGGCTGGCCCCACTGTGCCCCAATACTTATACCCTGACTCAAGAGGGGCCACTGCATCCTGGGATGCTGAAGGGCTTCAGCTTGGGTGGAATAACTGTGGAAAGCAGCCACATGCTAATGGAAAAGGAGCAAAATTAGGCAGACTAGAGATAATACTGGCTTGGAGTGGCATAATTTTAAGCCAAATAACAAGTGCTTTAAGCCACTTAAAGGCATGCAGCCAATCCAGGGGTTAAGAGCTCCAAAAGCCGCCTAAAATTACAGTGTAACAAGGCCCTAACTAAGAATAGGGTTAGACACAAGGAGTCCTGCAGTTCTCCCATTTTACCTAAAGGGGCTCAGCAACTGCAGTCAGGACCATCCTCTGACATCTCTTATGTTGTCCGTGGAAAACCTTGAGGAAATCCAGATGGTGCTCTACAGCACTAATATACTAAGCATTTGGCCCCAATGTGCAGGCAACATAACCAAGGCAGATTTCATAAGGATATGCCTGCCAGAGAGAGTATCACTTGAGGAGTGAGGCAAGTGATGCTCTCTCTTGCAAGCAACCATGCGAAGATGAAGGGATCTGACCTGCTGCAAAGTACAAGCATCCTGGTATGATATAATGAAAACTTTGGCCAGGAAACCTGGGCACATCTCTACCCTGTTTGGAAAGCACCCCAAGCATTCTACTTAGAGCATCCCTATGCACAGGCTGATTGAGCATCATACCATACAGAGGCACTGACAGTCAAGCATAGTATACACGGATAATAAGCTAAACAACAAAAGTCGAACTCATTTAAAGGGAAAAGAGAGATACCTGAGTCACCAACATTCACGACTTAGAGAGTTACTGGGGAAAAAAGTAGAATATCAGTTTGCATATCAGTGTTTGCTTCTGAAATTAGAAATGAAAATTAAACGAAACATATTCAAGCAGTTTGTAATTTCAAAAATAATTGCTTGGATTAAAAAAAATAAGAATGATTTTTTTACCGGGCACAAGTTTCTTATTTCTGAACCAGTTTGCAATCTCCTAAGCAGGTACTACCTGGGAATTCAGACCTCTGAGTACTAGGAAATAACAAATGAAGCTCTGCAGGAGGACATAAGAGTATCAGAAACACTCTTAATTCTGGATTTGTTTTTGGCTGTGTTCCCCTTGTAGTGACAGTGTCCCCAGGGCTCTTGATGGTGACTAATAAAAAAAAAAAAAAAATCAGTATAAACTTTAATATTGCAAATAGCAGCCTCAAATCCTTTGCTGAGAATATGTTTCAATAAAAATTGTTAGACATTTCCGTCTCAGTTACTGGTGGATGCATTCTCAACATAGACTTTTATATGCAAAAAGTGATTAATGGAGAGCATTTAACATAAGCAAAAATAAATATTGCAGAGTTATTAAAAACCAGCATAGAAAGATGTGATATTTGTAATGCAAACAAAAACAGAAACAGAAACAAAAAACCCAGTATATTGAATTGTTGATATTTAAAATGAATACTTTTGAATTATTTGCCTTCCTCAAGGCAAAGGATGGAACTAAACTGTGTATTTTTAGTACTTCACTAGTATTTATTCTTTTCTTGAAATGTTTTCTTTGCTATTTAATTCCAAACATGGCTTAGTTTTCAGAATTGGATAGATATGTTTATGTGTCTAATTTGCATACACTGGGGCTGATTACTATAGCACTTTCCACTCTATTGTAGGGTCTTTGGTAGAGGCACAGGAATGGGGGCCTTAATGAAACTGAGTACAAGGCGCACTGTTTCTACAATTACTCACCTGTTTGCTGTTTGTACAAATAGCAAATTAGAGTTATTTTTGCAATTACATAAACACACATACATGTGATATGTGAATGCAATTGTAATCCTCTGCAGAAAGTCAAATATTTACCTGAGACTAGATGGTTCTTTGGACTAAGGTAAACAACGTGCTCTAATTTTTATAAACAGTGGTAGGTAAGGAAATGATGTGATTAGCATCATATAAAGTAATTTTTGACTCAACCTCCCAAATGACCCTGTTACATCTTGGTCAGCTCAGCACAATCCTTGTGGAAGGCTTGGACTCGTTTTTTAAGAGTAGTAGCAAAGCACCTTAACCACATCTTGAATTCCAGATTCTAACCTTGAAAAAAATGGCTCTACAGCTAAATAAATAAAGAAATATTTTTAAAATTCAAACACTGGATAGATATTTGCAGCATCAGAGAAACAATTCAGGGTTTAATTTATTGTAGTATCACTCATGCTACATTGCTGATTCCTTTTTTCTTTTTTTTTTTTTCCCTGCTTTCCTTTTTTGCTTTTTCACCAGAGAGCTGCTCTTTCTTCTTTCCTAGGCCACTTGTTGGGATAGATGGTTAGCATTTTGCATGCAATAACATTAAGGGAGAGAGAAGACACAGTGAAGAAATCAATTTGTGCATCCTTGGAGCAATTGGGAAGTGTCTTTCAGTGACAATGATAGTTATATTAATTAAATTGCTTAGTAGTGAGAATGGGTGTAATATGCTTGGTCTCCTTCAAATTACAGTGAATTCACTGTAGTTTCCCATGTGTCTATCCCATTGAATTTTCAGCCCCATTCCTAGTGGAGCATATATGCCTGAGGAACTTCAGCTGTATCCCTGCTGACAGCAGCATCAAAGTGCCTGGCCACTGTCATAAACTGTACCCCTTTCTCAGCCACGAACAAAATTAAAAATAATACATGTAATTTAAAAGGATCTATTATTAGAAAAAAAATAGTATACACAGTTACATTGCTAATATAGCACAAGATTATGTTGCAAGCAGTGTTGGATTCTGTAAAACCCTTAAGGTTCTTGCCTTCCCTGATCTAGTATTTAATTATTGTGAATAGTATGTGCTTGTTCTTACTTCTGAAATATTCACCATGACCATAGTCAAGCTCAACGGATTTTGGGTCTGCCACTTACTGCTTTGATATCACAGTGATAAGTGCCAAAGGAAGAGTGGAAGCTAATGTGTAGCAGTTCTTATGTCCTTAATACCTGTTTTTTATTGAAGATGAATTTCAGCATGGACGGCAAATACACTGCTAAGAATAACTATGTCAAAATATATTGTTAGAGCTAAATTATAGCTTTTAAGTCACACTCTTGAATCAGGAGTAGTTCAAAGCAGCACCACTTTAGAAGGAATATCACACAGACTGTGTCTAAGATAGACATAGTTAATCCACTGCTGCTGCTTGTGTACAGTAAAAGTGCAATTTGTGTAAGTGGATTTGTTCAGATCCTGAAGGTTTCCTCTTTGCTTACCCTCTTTTCTTGTGCAGCTGCCTAGAGGATGCTTACTATCCATGCTTTATAAAATAGATCATCTTTTTTTTTTTTTTTTTTAAGGGGGAGAAGGTATCTTTAAATGAACATAAGAGTTTTCTAAAGTTTCATAAGATATAACAATTTATTTAGCAGGAAACATAGGTTTAAAAAATCCACTTTAAATGTATTGTAAGGAGCTATTTGGCTATTGTTAATTCCATCAAGTACTGCAGATTTCCAAGCAAAGTTTGACTTGAAATTTACTAAAGCTATATGGGAACATAGGAGTAAAAATAAAGCAAAAGGCCTTAATTTTTCTACTCAGAATCCTCTGAGTAGACAAGAGCCAGCTTACTCTTAGACTACAAACATGCTAGAAAAAGAGAAAAATTTTATTTCTGAAGTCATAAAATATCTTACAGCTTTTTAGGATTCTCCTTCTTCTGCTAGTATAAAAAGATTAGGCACAATTTTAGTTAATGTCTATATTTAAAACATGTTCATGAAATTCAAACTTAGATAACATGCATATATGTCTGGGTAGTATATATGTCTGTATATTAAAACCAGAAAGCAGAAGAATGCATATTTTTGGTAATTTTATGATATTTTATAATAACAATTTAAATTATATTTGATGGTTGTACTGGGAAGGCTATCATTTTGTTTGATGATAAGCAGGGATCCTGGTTTTCTCTGATAAAAAAAAAAAAAATTTGGATATAAAAAAAATAACCCCAAATTCGCATTTTCTCTTGATTAAAATGAAACGCCAGTGCGCTGGATGGTAAGTGCCCTGTCAGTCCGTGGGACAGATCTGGCTGGTAGTCCTGATCCGGTGCCTGGAGCAGATGTAGCAGGACTCCATCCGGCCATGTAGAAGAGCATGGGGTAGGTGGCCCAGTCCCAACCTAGCTGGGGTGATGAGGAATAGCGTGTTCTGACCCCAATCCAGCTGTGGTGGGGGGTGGAACTGGGCAGGGGGAGCGTGGCCCAGGCCCTACATGCTGCATAGGGCTTGGAGTTTGAAGTTTTGGGAACTCATCAGTGGAGAGGATGGCAGTATTAAATGCTACTGATCTCCTTCACCAAATTTCCAGACCTGTGGGGAGCTATATGGGCCAGATTCCAAGGCTCTGTGGATTGCTTCTGGCCTGCATGCTGGAGGTTAAGCACCCCTGCATTAGAGGATGCTGTGCATCCACAATGGATGTATGTATCCAGCTGCATGCGTGCCTAGCTAGTTTGTAGCCCACGGTGTTCATTTTCACTTTATATGACCACCTTCACTTCCACACTGTTAGGGAAATAGTATCACTACATATGCAAAAATGACAGAAAATCAGGATCCCTGATAATCAGTGCCTACAGGAATTTGATGTTTTTTGCATAGAATATCTTTTGGTAGAAATGACTATTTAAATTTTCACCAGTTTTCCTCACATAGAATTCAAAGGTATTTCTCAGGTCATCCAGTCATACCCTTTGCAGACATGCAGAATTCCCTGTTCCTAATCTGTCCTTGAGATGCCCACCCAGGCTTTCCTTGAAAATCTCCAGTGGAGGAGACTAAGCAGCTTCCCTAGTCAAATTGTTCTATTATTCTTATGTTTAGGAAGTTGGGGGGGGGGGGGGGGGGTTTGTTTTTTTCCTGACATTTTGATCTAAATCTGTTTTGCTGCAGTAAATTTCATTCTTGTGTGTTCCATTCTCTGTGGCAAGAGAAAGCAATTTTCTTCAGCTTCCTTAAAAAAAGTAACCCAAAATCCACAATCCACTATATATATATATATTATCATTATTATTAGTGGTGCTTCATTTTAATCACAGGATAATGTGGATTTTGGGTTACTTTTTTTAATCCGATAATTGTTGGGGGGTTTTGTTTTGTTTTTTTATCAGAGAAAACCAGGATCCTTGCAGGTAAGTCTCCTAATAAAGAATGCTGTCAAATCCTATCATCTTGGTTTTTCTGCATTGATTGGTGGTATACTTTGGTTTACCTTGTCCACATTTTGAGCCTACTTGATGAAATGGGTTTTCAAAGCCATGTGAGGCAGACACTGGTGATTCATTCACTGAGAATATAAGAATTGGAACTGTTAGGCCTGATCTTGGCAGGTGACTGGGAGCTGAAGAAGCAAAGACATCAATGGCACCAATGTGCCAAAGTGCTTTGGAACCAGGTGCTTTGGAATCTGGGATAGTGTATTGGAAACACTTCCAAACTATCATTAGATCTGGTTATGAGGTTCCAGCTTGGTGGAAGAGGATAGTGCTGTAGACATAGCATGATTAGAAGTAGAATAAGAACTTTAGGATAAACTACATTTCTCAATATCAACAATATCACACTTTGGCTATAGCTTTCCAGTCCCCAGGAGGTCATCAGTGGATTCAGCAACATGGAATTTGTAGAGTGTCCCTGATCTCAATACCAAGAATATGACTATTGTTTTCTTTTTTCAGTTCAGGGTGTCTCTGACTACTTCAGCAGAAGTTATATGACAATTGTACTGCAGGTCATCATGAACTATTGTGAAAGGTTCTGCTGTGACACAACTGGATGGAGTAGGAAGGTGACATGGCATTCAGGTATTTCACAACTCCAGCTTTGTCTCTGAATCCTGTTCAGGTTTGGATGCGAGTGTGACAGACTAAC
This sequence comes from Alligator mississippiensis, assembly GCF_030867095.1. Lineage (NCBI taxonomy): Eukaryota > Metazoa > Chordata > Crocodylia > Alligatoridae > Alligator > Alligator mississippiensis. Next base: position 376,113,126 of record NC_081824.1, on the reverse strand, counting down.
TGGCAGTGACTTAGCCCAGGGGTTTTGAAAGGGTAAAAGATGATTGGAGGACTTGGGATTCCCATTCCTCACCAATCTGGTAATGATTTGGCCCAGGGGTTTTGAAGGGGTAAAAGATGATTGCAGGACTTAGGATTCCCTTTACTTACCAACCAGGCCCCAGAGACTGACCCTCCATGTCCTGATGGGCCCCTTGGGTCACCTGCAGGGGAATAAAAGGGGCAACGCAGTTGACTCAGGAGAGACCAGTGAGAGGCCACAAGGAAGGAACTTCAAAAAGCTGGCAAAAGCTGGGTCAGCAGGGTCAGAACACTACCAGCATTGGTGGTTTTGTGGTAGGGTTTCTGCCTACTATATGAAAGATCTGAGTTCAAGTTCCTGTTAGGATAAGTAAAGTAACAGGGAGAAAACCTTGTTGCAGTGGAGAGGGGTCGTTGTGTTTTCCCTCATTTCCCCCACTTCAGGTACTTAAGCCCTATATTCCTTGTTATTTGACATTTCGTATTTTGTGCCTTTTATATTTCACCAACCAGTATTGTTTGTTCTGCTGTGTGTGTTTTATATTTTGTTAACCCTTTCTTTTGTCAACAATTGTAAGTGTCTAACCTTTGTTGAATTCTGCCCCCTCAGGGTGTTGTAGTGTCCCCTATACCCCCTGGTTTATACCTGTTATGTTCCAAGTACTGTTCTCTCATTAAAAGGTATATGGTTAAGGACCCACTGGTGGTCTGGATCTGCTCTATAGGGGGAGGAGAGTCCCTACACTTCCCACAGTGCTTGTGCACCTGCTCTGATCCCTTCAACTGGAGAGGGGGTACCTCTTGGAGTACTGCCCGGGTTACATGAGCAAACAATAAACTTCTCAACTCTGTCAAGAGTGGAACAGTTATGGCTATTAGGGGTGTGTGAAGCTTCGGTCACCAATTTGATTTGGAGAAGATTTGGCCTGATTCAGAGGCTGAATCACTGAATCTGAATTGAATTTGGAGACAAAAAAACCCCTCCAAATCAATTTGGAGATTCAAAGATTCGTAAGACAGTCTTGAAGGGGAACAGAAACTGAGAAGAGGGAGAGGGAATGGGGGGGGGGGGGGGGGGAAAGACTGACTTCTGTAGTTGGCCAGTGACTATAATCTTTCCCTGAGTCCCCTTCCAATCACAGTGCTCTGGTGCAGGGACATAGAAACAGCATATAAGCCTCTGTCTACAGCATTCTGTCCCTTTTGTGGGCTGTTTTTTCCCTGAGCAACAGCATCTGAAAGGTAGCACTGGTCAGGCTTGGCTTCGTAGTCTGTCTCCTGCTAGTCTCTCTTCTTGGAAAGGATTGGATACAGCTTACTAATTACCCTTGCTTAGAATCCCTTTACTTATCCCTATTCAATCTATTTCTTTCAACGTATTCTTCCTTGCAAAACCTCTTATTTGTTCTTGTTATCCCCCCCTCCCCCCCACACACACTTTTTAAAAATAAAGCTGTGTTTTCCCTGGCAGTGTGACCCATAACTGTACAGGAAAGCACATACTTTATGCACACTCACACACATATAGGAAACAGAGAGGAAGAGATATTAATTATAGTCACATACAGTAAACAGAGAAGAAAAAGACATATTAGTTGCACACACAGAAAGAAGAGATATTATAGTTGCGTGCACACACACACACACACACACACACACTTTCCAGCACAGCAAAGATGAATATGAAATATGCTGGAAATGCAGGTGCCAGGTCTTCTGGAAGGGGAGGGAGAGGGGCTAGAGGTGTAGGGGGAGAGCTGCAAGTTTCCCCCACCAAACATAGATGTATCCTCATTCCTGGCAGTGATGACTCTTCTGCTGCCAGTGGAAGCAAGGAGATGGGAGCAGTACCTGTCCCTGTACCTGCACCACCTCTGCTAACACCAGCAATATCCACCAGCACTAGCATGACAGTCTCCTCCACCCCAATTTCAGCTCCTAGCATAAGCTTCCCAATGCCAGAGGAGGAGCTGTATCTGGAAGCAGGAGACCTGAGCGCCCTAGCAAAAAACATTTCTGGGAAACAAGGGGGTATCTGAGTTTATGCTCCACACCCCTCAAAGTTCCCCTAGACCTAGGTCTTCTTCTCTGGAAGGCACCTCAGAGGAGGTTGTGGGGGCAGGTGGCTCAGCTTCCCCTGTTGTTGTGCCTCTGCCTGTTGAAGAGGGGGATAAGGCAGGATCCCCACCCTCAACCCATAAGCGGGGTGGGGGGTGGTTGTGTAGTGTGGGATCATTTTGAGGTGGCAGATGATCCTAAGTATGCTATCTGCCAGCACTGATGAAGACAGATCAGCCTGGGAAGGTGAAATACTTCACCACCATGGCAATGCTGCTGCATCTCAGGAGGCAGTACCCCCTTGCCCTTGCTCCTCTTCAGCCTGGAGCCAATGGAAGTGTGCCCAAAGTGAAGTCCCCCTCTCATTCCTAAGTCTCCATCCCCATGAAGCAGAGGCAGGCCACCCTGGAGTGGTAGGGGAAAGCCACAGACAAAGAGGGGGGTGTTGCAAGGGCAAGTGAGGTCACCCACAGCACTGGGGAGATGCTTACTCTGGGTGGCCAGCCTATCTCCTCAGTTGGGTGACCAGGGTTCAGGCGGCTCATGTAGCTCATGGCCCCATACTACCAAGTGCCTGCATGCACCACCTTTAGCAAGATGGTGGTGCCTTCCCTGTATGAGGCATGCAGGGTGTATTTGAGGGAGGAGCTGCACAAGACAGGGCCTCAGGTAGTTCTGCACTTCACTTCAGACATCTGGAGCAGCTGGAGTGGAGATCATGTTTACCTCTCCCTGGTGTGATCAGTCAGGCTGTAGGTGGGCTCTCCTTCAAGTGGAGGTGATGGATGAGTCCCACATGGCAAGGGAGATCATGGTGGCCATGAACTGCATGGTGCAGAGGTGGCTCATTGGGCAGGATTAGCTCATCCATGGGTTCATGGTCACCGACAATGAGGCCAACATGGTAAAGGCAGTCTGTGATGCCAACTTTGTTCTATTGTGTGGCACACAAGTTCCGAGTTGGCCAAATCCAAATCCAAAATGAATATTTCCTTATTTGCACCGGTCTAATGACTATGGTCAGATACAACACTGGGAAAGTTTCAAGTCAAAGAGTGCTGCACTTAAGGAGTTAAGGAGCTTCCAGTATAAAGTAATAGCTGAACAGGGGCTTTGAGAACAAAAATTTTGAACTTAGGTACCTAAATTCTTCCTAAGTCTCTCTTTAGATGTCTAAGTCCTTCTTTTGGATCTTTCCTGGGGCAGCCTGAAACCAAACATTCTTACTTCATTGATTCCTCTCTGCATGTATATATATGCAAGCTTTCATTTAATTTTATTTTAAGTTAGCCTGGTGCCTTTTTTTTTCCTCTGGTTATTGAAAAATAAAACCCTTGGTAGCATAACAATAAATACATATTTAGAGAAAGTATTCCATACCAATTTATTAATGAAATCATAATGATTAATGATAGATAAGAATTGAATGCTTTGTTCTACATGGTATTCCATGGGTCTGCATTATTTTCTGTACCATAACAGGAAAAAAGTTATCTTTGGTTGTCTCAAATATTTCCATTAGGTAACACTGATATTCAGTTTTTACTTTTTTTTTTTTTTTTAATCCAAGTTATATATAAAAGCAATTAATTCTATTTTGGTAGGACATTTTGAAACAAACCCTCCATTTTTAAAAAATGACATGAGATATTTTGAAATAATTCACTTTGTTTATTCTTTGTTTCACTTTTTGTTGAAATGGAAATATTTTTTAAAAGTGTCATAATGTTAAAAGTTCATTAAATAAAATATTTCAATTAAATATATCCAGCCAGCTCTAGTAATAATGGCAGACATTATTTTATAAAACTCTCTTAATTCTCTGAGTGTACTATTTCTCTTAATCCCTGCTCCTTTTCACACCCTCTCTCCCTCACTCCCTCCTTCTCTCTTTTTGATATATTTAATTCCTTTCTTTTGTAAGTATTCTTTCTATGTAGATAACATTGTCCTTCTTTAGTTATTCTTTATTTCCTTTTGTTCTCTTTCATTTCAAATATTTGTATTATTCACGTGCCTTCCTTATCATGTATACAACAATAGATTTGATAGGTCATATATTCTTTTTTTCTGATAACTCATAAGCAGGGATACTGGTTTTCTCTGATTAAAAAAAACAAAAAAGATTTTTGGATTTAAAAAAAGTAACCCCAAATTCACATTTCCCATGATTAAAATGAAATAGTGCTAATATATATATATATCTACATATCCAGATATAATAGTGCTGTTTCATTTTAACTATGAAAAATGTGGATTTTGAGTTACTTATTTTAAGCTGAAAATTGGGGATTTTTTTTCAGAGAAAACCAGGATCCTTGCTCATAAGGCAGAATTTTATTTTCCTTTTGATACCATAATGACAGTTTTTTAACCATGTAAATTGTGTTTTCATCACTTCCATACAAGTAACAATTTTATTCCCTATGTAGTGTAACACTGCAGAATATGCACTGGCCCAGTATGTGCATGGGTTGCATAAACATGTACCTGAAGCTAATTCATAGAAAAAGTATGGTTAAAGGCTCTCTGCTAGTTTAGTCCCAATAGGTGAGTGCTTAGGTAATGTACCCAGGAAGCCAGACACACCTTCACTCAGAGGAGAGTTGAACTATTTATGCAATATTTATTGGACTATTGGAGAACAATGCAGTGGAGAAGTTTATGAGCTATTGGAAAAAAGTGCCCAAGCTAAAACTCAAGTCCTGTTCCTTCCCAGACAAGAATTCATCTCAGTGACTGACACACACAGTACCTTGTTCACTTCTTCCTGGACCCACATACCTCCCTCTGTTGGCTGCCCACTGGGTCAGTTTTAAAAGGAGCATTAAAGTGCAGTCTGTGTAGTATGAATTTTTGCATATTAGTTATTTTGTTTAAATGATAATAGTACCTCTATGATTATTTGAACAACTAAAACTCCATTTTGTGCTTGCTTCCCTGCTTGACATGAGTAGATGAACTCCGTATGTCTTGTGTACATGAGTGTCCATGCAAGAGGGTGAATGGTGAAAGAATGGTAACTATTTGTATGAAAACAGAAGAAGATTTAATTGATTGTGTAAGCAACAAGGGGCCAATGTATAAATTACCAGACAGTAAACTAATTAATGGATGGATGAAGAACTTGTCTGTAATCAGGTGCGAAGAAGAAAGAATTTTGCATATCCTGCCATTTGGACTACACAATGCTTCAAGATCAAGGACACAATGCTTCAAGACCGACTACACAATGCCTCAGCGGAGATAACCAACTTTACTGAAATGACCTCAAGTTGAGATAACAAGAAGAAACAACCTCTAATTAAAGACTGAGCATGGAAAACCCCAAAGCTGAACAAAGACTTGAAACCCCTATAGAAGTGGGATGCAGACAAGCCAAGATAGGGAATCCACTCTCTGCAACATCATGGAGCACAGGCATGCATGTCTGTTTTTCTCCCACTCCTATCACCCTCAATAAACCTGGGTCTGGCCATCCAGTGCTAATATTGAGTAACATCTGCTGGTAACTATCACATCTTACTGGAGTGGTTTTGTCTGTATATCTGTGTATGTCTGTTTGTATGTGTGCTTGTATATGTTTGTTTTTATGACTGATGTGTCCAAGCTTATGTATCTGCTTCATGTAACCAATAAACATGGCATTTTGTCTTATTCCCCTTTTAAGGTGTCTCTCTTAATTTGAGCTATTGGCAATTTTAAGTAACACCTGGATAGTACAAATCTGTAGCATGTTAGTTAGAGCACTATGCAGAGAAGTTAGATGGAGTCAAGTGCAAACACCTCGAATTAAGTGGGGAAGGGCTAGAACCTGATATACTGAACAAGTACCCTAATCACTTAGCTACTCAAGCTAAAATGTGGGAGGGTCGTCTTCCAGAGTCCAACACCCGTTATTCATAAGTAAGGATCCTGGTTCTCTCTGATAAAATAAAAATCCTAATTTTCAGAATTAAAAAAAGTTACCGAAAATCCAGACTTTTCCATGATTAAAATGAAAAGTAACTAATATGTGTGTGTGTGTGTATACACATACACACACACACAGATAAAAATATCTAGATATATCTAGCTATATAATGATGTTTCATTTTGGTCATAGAAAATGTGGATTTGGGGTTTCTTTTTTTAATTTAAAAGTTGGGGATTTTTTTTTTAATCAGAAAAAAAACAGGATTCCTGGTTATCATGATTTCAATCCAATGGGCACAATGGGCACATACAGAGTGAGTACATGGGTGTAGCTGCCTTGCCAGTGCATGGCATACATATTGTGTATGCTAGGTCTGCTGAAATGATAAAAACACCCCTTTAATGGCTAGGAAGCTGCCATTTAGAAACAGAAAGGGAAATAGAATTCCTCCCATGTTGTTTAACCTTTTTTTTCCCCTCTCTATGGGCGTGTCTACACATCACTGTACAACAATGTTGGTATGGCAATGTGCTTTAGTACTTCCTTTTGGAAGTACTAATGCATGGTGCAGTAAGGGTGGTTACCGCACCATGCATACAGTGCATGGTTAGATTTCACGGCTACATTGCTGTAGCAGTGCACTATAACTGGACAGCGCATGACTACAGTGACATGGCTGGCAATCACGTGTAAACCCGTGTGATCACTACATCACCGTAACACACCATATGGCGACATAGCACATTGCTATGTTGCCATAGGGTGACATGTAGATGCGTCCTTTGTAATTTAACTTTAGTCTTATTCTATTGTTGTCTTGGAGTATGCTGATCCTGTACAACTAAAGTCAGTGGCAGTTTTGCATTTTTACCACTGAGTTTCATGGTGAGACAATCAGATACAGTTTTCAAATTTGCAGCTCTTAATGAAATATTCAAAATCTACATTTCGATAGCACACTGTTATATGCAATAGATAAAGCAACAAGGAAGAATATAAGTTCACCCAAATATCCTTCCTACCTTAGTGCCCCCATATCTATCTCAGTACTTATTACTTTAGCACATATTTATCTCCTTCATAGACCTTTCCATCCCTTTTCCCTCTATATTGATTTCTGCCCTTTATTTCTCTTTTAAAAAATATAAAGAAGTGTCTTCACACTGGAAGGTCTTCACAGGCCTTCCTTAGGTGCCCCATCAGTGATTTTTTTTCCAGGTATTTATAGCTCACTAGACCTTTCCCTTTAGTTCAATGTTGATTATTATGTGGCATATGAAGTACTGTGTATATCCCAGAAGACAACCCTCTGCACTGCAGCAAATGAAAGTGGGTCAAATTGCATAAATTATTTCAGTATCAATTTTCTTCCTTAATGTCAAATCCACCAGAGGCCTGTGTCACATTAGCATATCATTCTTTTCAGGATTCAATAGTAGGAATACATGCATACTATATATATATATATATATGTGTGTGTGTGTGTGTCGTGTAAGCATATCACACTTTTCAGGAATATATATATATATGTTTATTTTCCCAGTATTGAATCCTGAAGAGAATGATATGCTGATGTGAGACAGGTTTCTGGTGGATTAGACTCTAACTAGTACGGAACTACTACATTTTGTGATCATAGAAGTTAAATATGGAATAGAGCTATCTTATCTAGACTATCCATTTGCCAATGAAGAATTATTCCTTGATGTATACTTGTATGCTGCTGATGGACAGGGAGTTCTTTAAAAGTTCTGTTTCAAAGGGCACGTTATAAATTGAAGTAAAGAATTAATATGGAATCATTTAGGTCAGCCAAGACCTAGTTAGATTTAAGAAAAGTACAGGAGAGACTCCAGAAGTACAATGATAATTAGAGCTATTTTGTTGGTAGCTAGTGAAAGAAAATTCTACTTTGTGAAGCAACTACAATAAAGAACCAGAAAACTTAACTAAGTCAGCCATTTATTTCTGATGATTGATATACTTTACTAAGTACATATGACTATAAGGTATCTCAGCTGCAAGAAAGGGTATTAAAAATTATCATGAAACAGAAATTGTTAATAATGCTGAGATAGACTGTTCGAGTCAGGTGTTTTCTGCTAATAAAAATAAGTAACGAAAAGGATCAATAAGGTGAGAAGTTTGTTTCTGTAGGACACTGTTTTTTTCTCTCCCTGCTGTTCTTCTTTTTCCATTGTTGAAATGTTAAATGTTGAAAATACCTGCTATCTTAAGTTTAACATACTATACTTACATCAAATAAGTTTTCTATTTCATGAAAGATGGAAATTTGATAGATCCATGTATGACTCTGTAGTTTCAACAGTTAGTTAATAATTCAAAGTACAGAATCTAGGCAGCCTATTTTAATTTCTAAGGTGGTACTTATGTTCAGAAGAGTAATAATTTGGCCAGAACAAGTAATGGTAAATCAAACTCTAGGCTGAGGTATCTTAGAATTACTCAGGTAAATTATTTTAGAATATAAATATGTCTATGTGAGATGTTTACTGCACAGTTGACTAATTAACTACACAGTAAACAACTTGGTGTCTACATGTGAGCCCCTATTAGAGTGAATGAAACTAATAAACTCCGCAGGGATGAGGCAGTCATGCAGGGGTGAGGCAGTGGCTTAATTTCAATTACAACACCAAGCTTGCTCTCACTACTGCTTGTCCTGTGAAATTTGGGATTGCCTGCAAAATACACAAAATCAATAAAAAATATAATAAAATAAACTACTGCCTCCCCAGTGGGAGGCAGCAGTCCTCATTGCCAGGAGAAGAAAGTGCCAGCTAGCAGGGTGGCACAAAGGGCAGCAGACAAGATGGCAGCTGCCCCCTTGTCCCTCCTCCCCTGCTGGGGTCTCTTTGTCAGTCAGTGCCAAGGGGTGGGGAGGCACAAAGGGAAGCCAGCAGTCAAGATGCAACCATCCCCTTTCCTGGGATCCTGGGGTCCTCTCTGCCAAACAGTGCTGAGGGACAGGGCCACCATGAAATGCCTGTGAAATTGGCTCTGCAGCAAGCAGGCTGAAAAAAACCCTTTGTCTTACTGAGATTATGTAGGTCCCTATTTGTAGCATTTATTTTTTGTACTGGAAGGCTGTTATCATATCACCCATCTGTCTTCTTTCCTCCAGAATAAAATATCCTAAATCATCCAACCATTCCTCTGTGGATGAGGGGAAAGCAGTGGACATAGTATACCTTGACTTTAGCAGGGCCTTTGGCACTGTCTGCCACAAAATCCTCATTAACAGTCTAAGGAAACACAGCTTAGATGGAAGTACTTTAAAGGGGATTCATAACTAGTTGGATCATCATACTCAGGAAGTAGTCCCCAATGGCTTAATGTCTAGCTGGAAGGATCCCCAGGGCTCTGTCCTGAGTCTGGTATTGTTCAACATCTTTGTTAATGAATTGGATGAGGAGGTTATGTGCACACTTAGAAAAATTATGGATGACATCAAATTGAGTGGAAGTGTAGACACTCTGAAGGGTAGGGCGAGGATCCAGAATGACCTGGATAGACTGAAGAACTGGTCCACAATCTATCAGATGTGGTTCAAAAAGGGACAGAATAACCACATGTATAACTACAGACTAGAGAATGACAATCTAAGTTGCAGTACCACAGAGAAGCAGCTGGGGGTTATTTTGGACCAGAAGCTGAATATGAACCAATAGTGTACTCTTGTTGCAAAAAAGCCAACAGCATCCTGTGTTGTGTTAACCAGTGTGTCACTTGTAAATCAAGGGAAGTGTTTCTACCTCTCTATTCAGCAGTGGTGATACCTCACCTGGAGTGCTGTGTCTAGTTCTGGACCCCACACTTCAGGAACGATATGAATAGATTGGAAAGATTGTTTTAGTCAGGAATGATCCTGCCTTGAGAGGGAGGTAGACTAAATGACCTGTTGAAGTCCCTTCCAGCCCTACTTTCCTATCATTCTATATGTCATGTTTTCAATACCTCCAGTTATTTTGGTTTCTTCCCTCTGGGCCCTCTCCAATTTATCCACATTTTTCTTTAAGTACAGCACACCAAACTGGATATGGTACTCCCAGTATTAAAGTGGAAGAATCACTTCCCATTACTTTTATATGTAATTCCTCACTTCTAATGTGGGAAGAAACTTTTCAAAATGCAACCTGGACATGCCTAATAGAGTGATAGGGAGGTACTGCCATCCATCTTAGGAAGGTTATTGAGATCCTCATTGAATATTCTCATTGGAGAAATGGTGATAGCTGGCAGCCATGTTCAGTGTACGATGCATGCCCAGTGGCAGAAATATGACTCTGGCACCAGTTTCTATAGGCAATTTGTCAATTGGGGCTGCAGAGTTCTGTTCTACTGAAAGCCTCTGTGAAGAGGAGAACAGCTTTCTGCCACGGAGTGACCACAGCAGGAAACTTCTCTCTTCACTCTATTTGTTCATATAGTAATAAGACCTGAAAGCAGAATGGAGTTGTCCAGCTACAGCTGTTTTTCTTGTTTCTATTTCATTAGGTTAGAATACTAACAGTTCTCAAGGTCTGTAACCTTCCTCTGATACTGAAGCTTAGACAGTCACTCACCAATTAGTCTGCATTTACTTGTGTAAATTTACTAAGTCCACAATCAGTTCCATTCTTCAGGTTAATAATGAAAATATGGAACAAGACTGGACCCAGAAGAGATCCCTGGGGATTCTACTTGATTATTCTTTCCAGTTTGACATTAAGCCTTTGATGTGTTCTTTGTAAGCATGATTATCTATTTGGTTTTGAACCCAGTTCTTAGGAGTTTAATCTAAAGGATATTTTTGTAGTTTATGTATGAGAATGTTATGCAAGACAGTATCAAAGTTGTATTAAAGTTGAGGCATATCATATTTACCCCATCCACAAAGCATGAAATACTAGCTCAGGGGTTATGGCACTCACCTAGGGATTCCAGGGTTCTCATCCTTCTTACATGGATTTTTCTTAGGTTTTTATTCATTGACAAATTAATGTAACAAGACTAATTCTGTTTGTTTTACCAGCCTACCACTTATAGTACTGGTTAGTGTGGAAGTGTCTATCCTGGAAGGCCAACATCTGATTTCCCATTCTTAGATGAATGTTGTAACCACTAGGATATTGAACCACCTCCTCTGTTTGCATTTTAGAAGAAAAAGATGGCCCCTGCTCACTTCTTTCAATTTTAATACATGTAGATATCTAACCTGAAGAAAAGATTCTTGTCAGGCTCTGGAATCTGAGCTGAGAAAATAGTTTCCTGTAGCCCAGAGTTAGGCAGCTATGCAACATAATGTGGTGGGCTTTCAGCACATCCTTGCCCTCAGTGTTTTTTCTGTTGTCTAATTTTAAGTAGCTCCTTACTCAGCATGTGGGCAATGTTCTGGGATGCCTCTTTGTCTCTAGACACTATGTAAATTCTATGGGTCATATCTAAATCCAACTTACAGCCTCCAAGGCAGTACTTAGAAAAAAAAAAAAAAAGAGTTTAAGGGTGCTTGTACATATTAAGGTTTTCATGATGTACATGTGATAAAAATATAATTTATGTGTCTTAATGGCATCACGTATTACACGTGCTCCAGTTTTGGGGGTTTTAAATAACTTTGCATGACTGCAGGCTAAACTACATCTGGACGTAGTTTATTTTGTAATGTTGCAAAGTGCAATGATGCAGCGGTTGCCTCACTCCCCAGCTATGGAAGAGTTTGGCAGGCTCCGCAGAAAAAAAGGATTGGGCCACTTGCTGCTTCTGCCTTCAGCAGGCATCTGTGGGTACATCTACATGTGCCACAGCTGCCCAGGTGCTGTGGGGCTCCAAGTGGGTATGAGCTCAGCCTGGCTAGAATCTCCAAGGAGGGGGAAGGGATGCCCAGATCAGCTGGGGTCTCCAAGGGATGGGGTTAGGCAGGATTAGCCTGGAAGGAGTCTCCAAGGCAGGGGGGACAAACAGGCTCAGCCTGGCTAGGGTCTTCAAGGCAGGGGGCCCCTGGGCTGCTGGTGGTGGACCCCAGGCCCACAGTGCTCCTCCAAGATGACATGCAGTCTGGACAGTTTCCATTCAACAAGCTTTATTTCCTTCCAATACAGCACACTCTGTTTCACCTCCCTCCCCAGGAGCACACTCCCATCCACCCCACAACTGCCCCCCTGAACTCCAATGCCCACCACCAATAAAACACCCTCCTACCCATGCAACTGTATATATCACTGCAGTTGGCATATGTGATGGGGAAATGGTTGGCTGGCACCTATTGTGCAGATCTTGGGGAGAAGTGCCTGGCACCTCAGCCTCTGTTGGCATCACTGTGGACATGGACACCACAAACAAAGATGGGGGTCTGGAGGTTCAGCCAGGAGTGAGGATGGATGCTATCCAACCTGCTTCCCTGCCTCCTCCATGAGGCTGGGCCCAGTAGGGGCTATCTTCCTCACAAGGGGTCACATGGTACATGGGGGCCAGAGGGTGCCAGCCCAGGTAGGCAGTCTGGATTCCAGAGGACCCAGCGTGGAAGCAGGGACAGGGGGTCCTGGCCACTGCACCCACAGCTGGGGCTGGTGGCTTAACAGATGGAAGGTGGGGCCAAGGTCAGTGGCTGGGAAGCAGGCAGCTGCCAGCCAGTAGGAGGGACATGGGCTGGTGGCTGGGCAATGGGTGGTTGCCTGGCAGCATGCAGGGCCCAGGCAGGTGGCTGGGCCGTGGGCAGCACAAAGCAGGCCACCAGGTCTAGGATGCTGTTGAGTACCTGACAGCCCATCCTGCTTCTGTGTGACTGCCAAGGATCCTGCTTTTCTCTGATTTAAAAAAAAAAAAACACAACAAACAATTTTCAGTTAAAAAAGTCACCCCACATCCACATTTTTTCTGTGATTTAAATGAAACACCACTACCATTGCTCCTCCTGCAGCCAGGCAGTTTGCTTCTTTGGGGTCAGGCCTGCATCAACTGGGGTTGATGGGTGAGGGGTTCCTGCCCAGCTGGGATGGAGAGCTGGTGACACCTCTGCCCTCCCCACAGTGGGTCTCTCTGGAGAGGAGGCTTGGGGCAAGGCCCTTCCTACGTGTGGCCAGCACTCTGAGCATGCCCCTGCTGAGTGTCCACTAGGTATGCTGTGATGAGCTGTTTGAGCACACTGAGGGGTGTCTGACCCACTATGCCCCCCTGTTGCTGCTGAGCTCCATGGTGCCCAAAGCACAGCTGAGAACCTGAAGTAGGGCTCTGAGCTTTGAGTGTCCCAGGAAAGCTTGTACTTCCCCACAACATGTGCCACCTGTAGAGGTACCTCTGCCAACACTATGAGCCTCTGACTCCTGTGGCCAAGGAGATCACTGCTGCCATCAACAATTTTCTCTGCAAGTGAGAGGCCCCCGGCTACCTAGCTGGGAGGGAATTATATGCTCAGTAAAATTCTATACTGCCATCCACCTGCCTGCACGGTGTGTAGGAGGAACTCTAAGGGGCAGGGGGGAGCTTGGCCAGGCAGGGTGATGAAGTGGGGGGCAGGGAAGGATGGGAGGTGGGGCCCTACACCCTGTTCAGGGCCCCTGGCATCAGGCATGCAGCTGGGGTCAGGCAAGTGAGGTGGCATGGGCATAGGTAGCCACAGTACTCCTCACTTCCCCAAGTCTTCTTCCGTGTGCAAGGCTTACTAGCTGGGTGTGGCAGGAAGTCCCAGTGGTCAGTCTCAGAGCCTGGTGGTAGGGAGGTAGTCTGGCTACTTGTGGCATTCTGTGGAGGTGGAGGCCCAGTGCCTGGCCCCACATTCAGTGGCCCACTCCAGAGAGGAGCTGGAGCTGGCCAGGTCTCTTGCTGGCCTGATCTCCCCATTCTGACTGTGTGCCTAGTTGCTGGGGGAGATGCTGGCTCAGGTTGCCAGTGCTGAATGAGGAGGCCATGGGTACGTAGCACATTGGCCACTGGTGCTGCTGGCTAGAGAGGCCATCCTTTGGGGACTCTGTCCTGGTGTTGGGCTGCAGCAGGGGCTCCGTCAGGCCACCAGCACTTGAATAAACATGCCGCCAGTGACGTGGGTTCCCAGGATCCAGATCAGCTCCCTCATGCAGGGCGTGCTCCTGTAGACTACTCTGGAACACCTGCTATGAGCTGCTGGTGGGCCAGGCAGTCCCTGAGGTGTGTGGGGGCCTCCCAGGCAGCACCCACCCACTGCCAGCTGGCCTGGGTGGTCCGGGGTGGGTGGCACCTCAGCCGTGGATGGAAGCACCGGTCCCCTGGCAGCTGCTCCATACAACTCATCTGGACCATGGAGCCAGAAGATTGAGTACCACTGATATAGATGATACCTGAGAAGCACCTTGGTCTTTGTATTAGAAACCTATTTTTCTAATCTGGGTGATTAAAATGATTTGCCTAAGTACCTATATGTTGGTGTCTTTGATTCCTGTCAGAAGTTCAGATAAAGGCATGTTGGGATCTGATGCACAGCCCATGTAATCACATTTCCTTCCATGCTACATATGCATGACAGAAGACATGATTGTGGGATCAAGCATCAGATGCCATCATGCCTTATTGCTAGGAGCCTGAGAGAATGTGCAGGGGTGCACATGGCCACACATTCTGTTAATGGTGTGATAGGAACCAGTTCCAAGTGTACTATACATTTTTTGTGGAATAACTTCTTGGCTTATTTTTTGTTTTATGATGCCACTAATTGCTTTAACATGAAATCATGTTACAATTTAAAAAAATAATTAACTGGTTAATCATATCTTAAATATAATGTGTGGCAGAGGCCTTAGACATAGTTTAGAAGCTGGACCTATATGCCTAATTCAGGTTTCTGTATTCCATTTCAGTGGGCATGTACCTAAATAGTAGGCACTGGGACACTTAATTTGTAGTTGCCTAAATGTTTTATTACATCAGCCTATAAGTACATATTTCATAGACACTTTTCATAGAAAAGCAGAATACAGTAATAATAGAAACTGAAATCTACAAGGGAGCAACTAGGCAGCAACAACAGGAAAAAAATCAACCATAGTAAACTGCTCTGTTCACTGTGTTCACTGAATTTAAAACTGAGAGTTTTAAAAGAACTACAGTTGAAAATTGCTACATTTCTGATAAATACATATAATTCCTCCTAAATAAAAATACCCTGTTACATTTTGGATATTCCCTATTCTAATGCTAGTCTTTAAAAAAGGACAATTTTGAATTACAAGTTGGTTAACTTCACTTCAATTTCCTAGAAACTCAATACTTGATTGAGGAAAAATAAAAGTTCTGCAAATTCTTCTCAACCACTGTATGTGTAGATGTTCAGTTGTTCCCTTTTCCTTTAGCCTGGAGCCTCGAGAAATAAAGACATGGCATATCCAACTATATGCATGTTGATCATGTGATGTGATGTGTGATACTGTGATGTGCGATGGCACTTCTTAGAAAATGGATGCTTATAACATTACATTTCTAGGGTCAGAGGGGAGAGCAACAAGAGTGATGATGTGGTGGGGGTCTGCTATAGAGCACCAAACCATGAGGATATGGTAGATAAGGCTTTCTTCAAACAGCTAGCAGACATTTCCCAATACCAGGCCCTGGTCTTCATGGGGTACTTCACCCTGATATCTTCAAGGAGAGCAATAAAGCAGTACATAGGCAATCCAGGAAGGTTTTGGTGAGTATTGGAGAAAACTTCCTGGACCATGTGCTGGGGAAGCCAACTAGGGGCCACACCCTTCTTGATCTGCTGCTCACAAACAAGGAAGAATTGGTGGGGAGTGTAGAAGAAGATGGCAACTTGGGCAGCAGTGGTAACAAGATGATTGAGTTCAAGATGCTGAGGAAAGGAAGGAAGGGGAACAGCAGAATAAAGACCCTGGAGTTCAGAATAGCAGACTTTAACTTACTCAGGGCCTTTGCGAGGCCAGTTTGAGGGGGAAGGGAGTCCAGGAGAGCTGTTTGTACTTTAAAGAAACCTTACCGAGGGTGCAGGAAAGAAACATCCCAATGTGCAAGAAGACTAGCAAGTATGGCAGAAGAGCAGCTT
This sequence comes from Alligator mississippiensis, assembly GCF_030867095.1. NCBI lineage: Eukaryota > Metazoa > Chordata > Crocodylia > Alligatoridae > Alligator > Alligator mississippiensis. The sequence continues at coordinate 376,097,105 of NC_081824.1, read as the reverse complement.
GGTTTAGCAGGGAACCTCTCCAGTGAGATAAAAAGGAAGGTAACAAAAAGTGTAAACTTGCAGAAAAAACTGGGAAGGAGTATAACAATATTTCTCAGGCATGCTTATAGATTCATAGATTCATAGATGTTAGGGTCGGAAGGGACCTCAATAGATCATCGAGTCCGACCCCCTGCATAAGCAGGAAAGAGTGCTGGGTCTACATGACTCCAGCTAGATACTCATCTAACCTCCTCTTGAAGACCCCCAGGGTAGGGGAGAGCACCACCTCCCTTGGGAGCCCGTTCCAGACCTTGGCCACTCTAACTGTGAAGAAGTTCTTCCTAATGTCAAATCTAAATCTGCTCTCTGCTAGCTTGTGGCCATTATTTCTTGTAACCCCCGGGGGTGCCTTGGTGAATAAATACTCACCAATTCCCTTCTGTGCCCCCGTGATGAACTTATAGGCAGCCACAAGGTCGCCTCTCAACCTTCTCTTGCGGAGGCTGAAAAGATCCAGTTTCTCTAGTCTCTCCTCGTAGGGCTTGGTCTGTAGGCCCTTAACCATAAGAGTGGCCCTTCTCTGGACCCTCTCCAGGTTATCCGCATCCCTCTTAAATTGCGGCGCCCAGAATTGCACGCAGTACTCCATCTGCGGTCTGACCAGCACCCGATAGAGGGGAAGTATCACCTCTTTGGACCTATTCGTCGTGCATCTGCTGATGAACGATAAAGTGCCATTGGCTTTTTTGATGGCTTCATCACACAGCCGACTCATGTTCATCTTGGAGTCCACTAGGACTCCAAGATCCCTTTCCACTTCCGTGCCACCCAGCAGGTCATTCCCTAGGCTGTAGGTGTGCTGGACATTCTTCCTTCTTAGGTGCAGCACTTTGCATTTCTCCTTGTTGAACTGCATTCTGTTGTTTTCTGCCCACTTGTCCAACCTGTCCAGATCTGCCTGCAGCTGTTCCCTGCCCTCCGGTGTGTCCACATCTCCCCATAGCTTTGTGTCATCTGCAAACTTGGACAGAGTACATTTCACTCCCTCGTCCAAGTCACTGATGAAGACATTAAAGAGTATCGGTCCAAGGACTGAACCCTGCGGGACCCCACTGCCCACACCCTTCCAGGTCAAAACCGACCCATCCACCACGACTCTCTTGGTGCGACCCTCCAGCCAATTCGCCACCCACCGGACTGTGTAGTCATCCAAGTCACAGCCTCTTAACTTGTTCACCAGTATGGTGTGGGATACCGTATCGAAGGCCTTCCTGAAGTCTCAGTATACGACATCCACCCCTCCTCCTGTGTCCAGGCGTTTCGTAACCTGGTCATAAAAAGAAACTAGATTGGTCAGGCACGATCTGCCTGCCACGAACCCGTGGTGATTTCCCCTTAGCCTGCCGGGCTCTCTCAAATGTGAGCCTTGATAATTTTTTCAAAGACTTTGCCAAGGATGGAGGTGAGACTGACTGGCCTATAGTTGCCCGGGTCCTCCTTCCTCCCCTTTTTGAAAATGGGGACCACATTGGCCCTTTTCCAGTCCTCCGGGACTTGGCCCATGCACCACAAGCTTTCAAATATTCCCGCCAGTGGCTCTGCAATGATGTCGGCCAGTGCCTTCAGCGCCCTCGGATGGAGCTCATCCGGGCCTGCCGACTTAAAGGCATCCAGTTCTTCCAAATGACTCTGCACCATTTCAGGGTCTACGCATGGAAGTCTGGTGCCTTGCTGCTGCCTCTCTACAACCCCAGTGAGAGACTTGTCATGCCCCTCACGTAGGAACACTGAGGCAAAGAACTCATTGAGGAGTTCAGCCTTGTCCCCCGTCTGTCACCAATTGTTTCTGCCCATTTAGCAGGGGTTCTATTCCTCCCTGGGCCTGCCTTTTACTCCCTATATATCTAAAAAACAATTTCTTGTTGTCTTTTACTTGGGTTGCCATCCTCAGCTCCATGGTAGCTGTGGCCCATCTAACTGCCTCCCTACAAGCACGAGCAGAGGAGGTATATTCATCTTCAGTGATCTCTCCCTGTTTCCACTTTTTATGTGCTCCCCTTTTGGCCCTTAGGCTGCCCTGGATTTCTCTGGTCAGCCAGGGAAGCCTCCTGGCCCCTTTCCCTCTTTTGTCTTGCTCAGGGATCGTCTTGGTTTGTGCCCGAAGGATCGTTTCCTTAAGGCACAGCCACCCTTCTTGGGCTTCCATCTCTTCAAATCTCCTACTCTGCAGTGTGTCCTTGACTAATCGCCTGAGTTCATTGAAATCAGCTTTCATAAAGTCTAGCACTTTCACCCTACTAGTTACCTTACCCACTCAATGTCTTATGGTGAATTCTATTATTAGGTCATCACTGTCCCCCAGATGGCTACTGATCTGGAGGTCCGCTACCATGTCATCTCCTGTTGCCAATACCAGATCCAGTATGGCATTCCCCCTAGTGGGACCGTGTACCTCCTGTGTCAGGTGGAGGTCCTGTACACAGGTTAGAAACCTGCGTGAGCGGTGGGACTTTGCTGTCTGTGACTCCCAGCAGATGTCCGGGTAATTTAGTTCCCCCATGACTACCGCCTCTTTAGCTTTTATGGTCTCCGAGAGTTGCCTCAGGAGCCCCGAATCTCTTTCTTCCCCTTGATTTGGGGGTCTGTAGCAGACCCCTACCACCAAATCCCTTTCTCCTTGCCCCCCATGTAGCCTAACCCACAATCCTTGGATCAAATGAGGAAAGCCAAAGTACAACTGGAGTTGAAGTTAGCAAGGGACATGAAGGGTAACAAGAAGTGCTTCTACAAGTATGTCAGTAACAAAAAGAATATAAAGGAACGTGTGGGTCCCTTACAAAATGGGGAAGAAAACCTAGTGATTGAGAATGCAAAAAAAGGCTGAAGTGCTCAATGCCTTTTTCACCTTAGTCTAAACAGGCATGGTTAGTTCCAGGACTACTGCATCTGGCAGCACAGTTTGGGGAGGAGGTGAGCAGCTGCAAGTGGCAGAAGAATGGGTTAGGGACTAATTAGAAAAGCTGCAGGTGTACAAGTCCAAGGGAACACATGGGATGCACCTGAGGGTGATGATAGAGTTGGTGGATGTGATTGTAGAGCTATTCATCATCTTTGCAGAGGTCCTGGATGATTGGAAAAGGGCAAATATAATACCCATCTTTAACAAAGGGTGGAAGGAGAATCTTTCCTTAACAAAGGGAAGAAGGAGGATCACATTTCTCCACAATTAAAATGAAACACCACTATACATATACCTATATATTATTGGTGTTTCATTTTAATCATGAAAAAATGTAGATTTGGGCTTACTTTTTTTAAATCCAAAAATTGGGGATATTTTTAATCAGAGAAAACCAGGATCCCTGGTAATTGTCAGAGCTGATTTGAATCAGTGCCTCAACACAGTGGAACTTTCTAGCACAAGGCATGGTAAGGCAGGGGAAGTCTCGGCATGGTGAAGAGTTCCGGCGTGGATAGAGTTCCCGCCGAGGAAATGCAAATTTGCACAATGTGATTGGCTGATGTTAAATTATTCCCACATGGCGGCTGGCAATTGGCTCGCTAGCCGTATAAAAGGTTAAGGGCGTTTCCGCCCTAGTTGGAGAACTCCGCGATTCCCCCTGGAGTGGAACTCTGGCAGCTTGATCACCTGCCAACGACTCCCTGTCAGCAAAGCCTTGCGACATACCCTCCGTGTTGCATGCCCGAGTTAGACCCGAGCTACCCGGTATACAAGAGCTCCTCGATTACTGAGTAGAGAGTAGAATTGTTGCAACTACGATTGCCCGCGCTGTATACGACTCTACAGTGTAAGTAAAGCTACCTCTGTTTTCCAATTGATATGTGTCTCGTTTGTGCCTAATTCCGCTCCGGTGATAGAGAGTACCCATCTTCCCATCACAGGATCACAGCCGCAACTCCAGCTAGTGTTCCCGAGGACTCCTGATCCTCGATCCCCCCTCAGCCCCCACAGTAATCAATGGCTCAATGTCTAGTTGGCTGCTAGTATCAAGTGGAGTGCCCCAGGGATCAGTTCTGGGGTCAGTTTTGTTCAATATTTTCATCAATGACCTGGAAAATGGGATGGAGTGTACCCTCAGAATGTTTGCAGATGACACCAAGTTGCGGGGAGTAGTAGATATATTTGAAGGTAGGGCTAGGATTCCCAAAGACCTCAACAAATTGGAGAACTGGACCAAAAGAAATCCCATGAGTTTCAATAAGGATAATTGCAAAGTCCTGCTCTTAGAATGGAACAGTCCCAGACTCTGGTACAGGCTGGGGCACAGAAGGCTAAGCAGCACCTCTGCAGGAAAGGACCTGACAGTTACAGCATTACTGCCAACACTTTTGGCAGTGTATGTGCAGTTGCCCAAACGTTTTGTGGACAGACAGACACACAGACAGACAGACTAAGCCCTTTATTATATTAGATATACAAGGAATAGCATATACAAAATAATTTCCCTAATAGGGAATTTAAGGCGACCTCTACATGTTACAGGTAATGTGCAATTAACTGATTAATTGCACAATTATAAAGACCAGCTACATGTGCAAAGTAGCTATCACACCATAAAAATCTCTAACCAGCTATAAAGTTAGACCTCCAAAATGTATACTAACTTTATAGGTGGTTTCTACCAAGCTTTAATTTGCACATGTAGCAGCACCTACCCCCCACCCCACCCCACCCCACCCCACCCCCCGCATCTGGGAGCCACATCATCTGCCATGATTTCTCAGGCCTGGGGTTCTACGTGGCACCCTCATGACGAGGAGCCCCTCAACTGAAGGGGCTCCCAGGTGTGGAAGTTTGCTTTTTTTCCAATGCAGGGGGAGTCCAGGATTGGGCCTGCACCAGCAATAAGGCATGATGCAATCTAAGGCGTGATCCCACAATCATGCCTCCTGACATGCATGTGTGTTGTGGCACAATATGCACTTTTGAAGATCATGCATTTGGTCTCATTTTACCTTTACCTGCATGTGTATAGAGGGCCTAAGAATTTTATATATATAAAAATTTCCTTATTAGGTCCCCCCCACCCCTTCTGTTAATACTAGTTTTGTTTTGTTTTTTATTGGTTTAAGTAGGATTTCCTAGCTGTGTAACAATAGTTTGCAAACTTCCTCTGTAGTAATACATTACTCATGTAAGTGTTCATGATGACTTGCTATAAAGTAATCACCAGGAAACCTGGTTTTCTCTGATAACAAAAAAATCCCCAATTTTTGGATATAAAAATTAACCCAAAATCCACATTTTTCCATGATTAAAATGAAACGCCACTATATATATGTATAGTGTTTCATATAGTGTTTTATAACCTGGGGCACACTCTAGGGAGCTGCAGCAGCTGCTTATGGCTGCAGCACCCCAGCAGGCCCCCTGTGTACCCCTGGACAGCCTGCAGGCTGTGTTTGCTGGGCCCGTCCCACACCAGAGCTGGTACCTGGCCACAGATAAGTACCTGCAAAGGGCTGAAGTTTGCTGCATCCCTTACCAAGCCCTGTGATCCCACCAGGGCTGCTAGCCCTGCTGAAGCTTACCTCTCTTTTTGCAGAACCATAGTGAAGCACCTCAAGCCATGCAGCTGCAACTCCCTGGATGTGCCCCTGTCAGGGGTGCTGTTAAAGGCCAGCCATGCAGGATCCCAGTCAGCTGGTGAGGGGCATGATGTCCTCCTCCTCCCCTATGTCCAGCCCTGACCTAGACCACATGCACCTGCACATCCAAAGCCCCAGGGGCACCAACTGGATCCAGGAGGAGGTGCATACCCTTGTGGTACTGTGGGGCAAGGATTTCCTGAGACAGTTTCCCCAGGGTGGGCTCTCAAATGCCCACTTTTATGAGGCCCATGCAGCTGGAATGTGTGCATGGGGTCACTCCCAGTCAGCACAACAGTGATGCATGAAGGCCAAGGACCTATGGGCCCAGTAGGTAGTGGTGAATGGCCACAATCATCAATCTGGTGGAGCCCCCAGCACCATGCTCTTCATATGGGAGGTGACCCACCTTCTGGCACCCTGTAAGCCCATGTCTGCACTCCACCCTTTACACCACTTGGTGACACATCACTGGAGGAGGGGTTTCAGGCCTTCAGTGTGCCACTTACACTCCTGCTGGCAGCCCAGGCAGCCCTGGCCAGCAGCTGTTTTGGTCATGGTCCTGCCCCACAGATACCATTAGGAGTGGTCAGCCACACCACCACCAGCTGTCAGCAGCACCAGCTCATCCCTGGAGGGGGCCTCTGGTTTGGTGCCAGCCTCCAACATACTGGAGGCCACAGACACCAGGTGGGGCTGAATGCTGCCTGGCACAGGGAGCCGCATGCTGAACCACCAGCCTTGCTGGTGCCAGACCCATGGTAAGTCCTACATTGGGGAGTGGGGCCTTCCAGCCCCAGTCCCCACCTCTACCCCTGCCCCTGCCCCTAGCCCCAACCCTGGTTCCAGCCCCAACTACTTGCTTAGCCGGCCTGCACTCCCCTGTCCCCAGGTTCCCCTGCACAGCATACAGAGAGGTGGGACACAGGTCAGACCTTTATTGAGCAGCCCATGTCCCCACAGCTGGGTAGGCCTGGGGCTCTCACATACCAAGGAAGTTGTTGATCCCAGTAGTGGTCTCCTTTTCATCAGCCAGGGGAAGGAACTTATAGCACTGTGACAGATAGCTCTAAAGGCAGTGGTGAAAGTTGTGGGGCTTGCTCCCTGCACTTGTAACTTAGGGTCCCAATCCAGAATGGTAGGTGTGGCTGGGGCTGTTGGAGGATCATCATCAGCAGGGTGTAGTGGCCCAGGCAGCCCTCTGCCTGCACAAACAGCCCATTGTGCACTGCCTATAGCACACACAACAGGGGCATGCTTGGGGAGGAGTGGCAGAGTGGTGAGGTGCTGGCCCTGGGGCACCTCCTCGGAGAGGCCCCCAGTAGAGAGGGAGGGAGCACATTCAGCCCCTCACCCAAGTTGTCCAGGATTCCTGAGCCTGGGTGCTGAGGTCTGGGTAGCAGTGCAGCAGAGCAGTGGGCCTGCAGAGGCAGGGAGGTGTCAGAGGGGGCTGGAGGCTCAGTAGCAGGTGCTGTCAGCAGCCTGGCCTGGCCTACCCTGGGAAGAGGGCAGGGGAATCAGGTGGTCTGCATCCAGACCCTGGGGAGCAAGCAGGGATGGGCGGCTCAGGTGGCACCCACCTGGGCCCAGGTCTGCCTGGCCAGTTTACCATGGTCCCTAGGCACCTACATGTGGCTGACCTCCAATCTGAGGCCAGACAGTGCAGGACCCCAGGAGCAAAGCATCTTATCTTTCAAATGTTTCAACTCTTACAAAAGTCTCTTGTCTCTGTAGGGCCAATATCTGGATGCTAGGGAGAGGCCACAGGGGCCTGCAGGACTGCTGCCACAGGCTTGCTGCCACCCACCACTGGAGCTTCCTGGAGGTACCAGATACACCAGCAGCACAGCCAGGATGGAACCCACAGACTCTAGTGTCTGGTGGTCATTGTGAAGGGCTGGGTGGTGGACCAGCAGGTGTGGCAAATGGAGAACCTCACCTAGGAGGCTGCCTGGGAGGAGGCACAGTTGTGGGCATGGCATGACCATTGGGCCCAGCTGGCAGCCCTGGAGTGGTGGTGCATGAAGATGCAAGAGCAGCAGCTGGTCACCCAGGACCACACAGGGAAGGCTGTTCCCATGCCCTCACTCATCTGGCCCCCTGCCCTGTAGGGCCCCTGCCCCCACCCCATAGCAGGCCCCAGGTAGCACCCTGGAGCAGGTCCTGCAGTGCCTGTCAGCTGCAGGCATCCCTGACCTTTGCCGCAGCCCACAGATCCATGAGGGACTGTCTGCAGGTGGGTTGTGCTGGCTATTTGTCACCGGTCTCTCCGCCCTGGGCAACCCCACCCCTCAGCCCCTCACAGATGGACTTGAGGACAGGGTCAGACATGTGACATGTCTCTGAATTTTGGGGAATGGGGATTTTATTATTGGTGGGTGGAGAGGGTGGTGGAGGGGCACTCTGTGTGAGGGGAGGGGGCTGTGTTTGTTGAGGAGGGATAGGAGGTTTGTTCCATTAATAAAGTTTGCACTGTGTCTCCTATGTATATGTTTTAGAGTGGTGCTAGGAGTGGCAGAGGGTTGTGGGGGGGGGCTGTGGGTACTGGGGCAGGTGGGCTAGAGTAGGCAGTGCAGGAGAAGGGAGTCAGTCAGAGCCACCCATAGCTGGTGCCCTGGGCCTGGCTGGCAGGCGGGTGGCTGTCTGGGGCCTGGGCAGGAGCGAGGGGTCTGGTGGGGACAGCAGGGACAGCAACATGGCCAGGAGCAGAGCATGGAGCTGGATATTGCTGGCAGGGGCAGGGGTTAGAGTACCCATGGCATGGGGAGGCACGGAGGGCAGGAAGGGAGCTGCTGCATACTGCTCCTGTGCTAGGTATGCAGCTCCCAGGCAGGGGAGGGTGGGAGTGTGTTTTAAAATGGCTGTCAACTGTTGGCATCTGCCTCCGGCCTCAGCATGGCTGCCAAGTGCTGGCAGCCATGTGGTTGGAGGCTGGAGCTCCCTCTGGTGGCCACAGGAACACATGGCAGGCTGCTGTGACTTGGAACTAAATCTAGTCCCAGGTCACCTGCACATGTAGATGATGGTCCTGTTCCCATTTACTGTGCAGAAAGTTACTGAACAGTAAATTTATTGTGACATACATGGACATGTAGATGTGCCCACTGAAGAGAGAACATTACAGGAATGAATAGCCCTAATTTGGCCCTAAGGCAAGCATAATTTACAAAACTATTGAGTACCCAAAACCATCTGTTGACTTATTCAGGTGAATTCAGAATACATTAAAGTCACAATGGGTAAGTTTAGGCATCTATTTCTGAAAATCTTCTTTCAAATCTTTACTTCTAAGAGTGTAAACAAAAACAATATTGTACCACACTTATTAAATCCGGTCTAAGACTATCAGCCTCACATAGTTTCCTGCCTCTCTAAGCTGTTCAAATTTTTTTGAAAAGTTTATATAAAAGTCACTCAGTTGACATAATTGATTTGGATTTTTTTAAATGATATAGAAGAAAAATTTTCATAAGACTACAACAGGCAGCGATGATAAGGTCTTAGAGAGATTACTAATCCACCCTGTTATTGTCACAACACTAGACTTTTAATTTGGAGTTCATGCGATTGCGTGGAGGGACTTGGCCTTTCTTTTTTTTAAATTTTAAGTAAGCAGGAACACAAAGGAATCCATTAAAACTTATTAATGAAGAGAAGGATATGGAACTGTTAAAATATTATGCAAGATTAAAAGTTGAAAATGAACATTAATTTTGAAACATTCCCTTTTTTGTATGTGCATAAAGACATTAATCAGGTCTTTAACTTAAAATACCCTAATAAACATCTGGCTTTTGAAGAGAAAAAAAGAAGCCAGTTATATGTTGACTACTGGCTTAATCATTCTTTTTCAAAGATTAAGTCTGCCTTAAGACCGACTTGGGATGTGACAAACCCACAAAGAAGAAAAAGAAAAAGAATTTTAAAAAATTGTGGAGGTCTGGGAATCTTCCTTTTACTATCCCTGTGGCAGATGGGAAAGAGGCAATTCTCTCATTCAGTCTGTAGGTCTCAGCCCGTATTTTCTAGGTAAAATCCAGCGTAAGCAGGTTTCTTAATCTGGTGGCTTTGGCAGGTGGGTTTGTCCTCTTGAGAGTTGGTCAGCTACTCCTGCCAACTCAAAGGGTGCAGACAGAAGTGACGATTTTCACCCAGTCTGGTCACAGAAAGCATCTTAGAGCCATGACCAAATACCAGATCACATGTGCAGAATGCTTAAAAAATGGCCAATTGGGTAAAAAGCACACCCCTCGTTGCATGAAGGATCAGATGAATGCTTTCCAAATAGAGCATCTTCTGTAATTTCTGTCTGTGCTGAAACAGTCCTTGAACTGCAAACAAACAAACAAATAAGCAAGCAAAGAAAACAAAAGCCTTTAAACCCTGATGCTCCATCATGGGGACTCAGAGGGGAACATCATTTTTAGCTTTGGCCTCAGGCACTGCAGCCTGGCCCCTTACTGAAACAAGCTGTTTAATTCACAGTTGGCTTCTTCCCTCCAGACTATTCCTTTATGCTCCTTTTTTCTAGATCCCAGTGGGTCATTCCATTATTAACAGCTTCTTCACAGCTGCAGCTCCTTAGCAGTGCTGGCTGCCCTCTTCTCAAGGGGAAATACCACTCTGTTACAATCTGATTAGTAAAATGGAGTTTCTTCCCATTGGATCTCTTTCATAAAAGAACAAGGATGAAGCAGCATGATTACCCTGTCTTTTGAGTCACAGTGATAATCAGGGTTCTGGTTTTCTCAGATTAAAAAAAAAGATCTGCAATTTTTGGATTAAAAAAAGTAATGCAAAATCCACATTTTTCCATGATTAAAATGAAACACTACACACACACACACACACACACACAAGTGGTGGTTTATTTTAATAACAGAAAAAATGTGAATGTTGGGTTCTTTTTTTTAAACCAAAAATTGGGATTTTTTTTTCTTTTTAATCAGAGAAAACCAGGGTCCCTGGTGATAATACAAAGGTGAAGAACCAAGAAGCATTTTATGGTCAAGCTTGAGTAATGGACATGGCAGCTGGAACTACACTTTCCAGCAGCCTGCTGGTGAAAGGGGAAAGAAGTGAGGTGAAAGCTGGGGATTTTGGTTCAAAGGTATCAGTTGAGAGAGAGCACGTATGGAGTGGCAGTGGTGGCAGCTGGCAAAACTTATGGTGGAAACCCAGGAACTGCAGTAGGGCCAATCCTGAGAGGCTGCAGCTGGTGAGATATGTAGCAGAGATCCAAAGGGCTGCAGCAGTTCAGATCCTGAAAGACTGTAACTGGTGAGATGTAGTGGATACCCAAGAGCTGTGGTGAGGTGATCCTGAGAGGTTGCAGCTGGTGAGACATGTGGAAGAAATCTGGTAGATGCAGTGGAACTGACTTGGCAAACCAGAGAGGTGGGGCTCAAGTATGGGGCCTGAGTGCATGGCAAACTGGAGTGTGGGGCTGATTCTGCAGGCCACAGCAGTGGGGCTCTTTTGTGTATGTATCCTAAAGTATATTGTTTGTGTATGTATCCTGATGAATGTACTTACCCTGTGTGTTCCCAATCTCCTAAAACTGTTGGCCTGTGACCCAAACCCCCAGTAACTTTATATTAATTTGTAGAAGCCCCGTTGACTCGTGCAGTTTTCAGGACTCAGTACACTTGGAACCAAGAGTGACAACCAAGGATCCTGGTTTCCTCTGATTTAAAAAAAAAAAAAAAATCCCCAATTTTTGGTTACGAAAAAATAACCTCAAATCCACATTTTTCTGTGATTTAAATAAAACACCACTATATATCTACCTATTAGTGGTGTTTCATTTAAATCATGGGAAAATTTGGATTTGGGGTTCCTTTTTTAATTAAAAATTGGGTATTTTTTAAAATCGGAGAAAACCAGGATTCCCAGTGACTACAAAAGGTTATGGTGAAATGATGCCCTGGAAAAGAGATAAAGATTAACTCTTATATCTCAGAGATTATTAAGGATTCAGAAATGTCTGTGGCAATAACTTGACAACCTCCCTGGTCAAACTCTTCTGTAATTCCTCAATGGCTGTGGTTATCAGTAACAGTTGATAAGTGTTTCAAAAACAATATGCAAATGCCTCCTTGTCATACAGTGAGCCAACTTCTTAGGGAAAATTGGAACCACCTCTACCTTTCTTAAAATCAATACACACAGGAATACTCCAGATGAAACATCTATTATGTGGAGCATATGATTAGGAAGTGTCATGTGACTAGGATAAGATAAGATGATTGTTATGATCAGGGATCCTGGTTTCCTCTGATTTAAAAAGAAATCCCCAATTTTTGGTTAAAACCCCCAAATCCATCTTTTTTCTATGATTTAAATGAAACACCACACACACAAGTGTTTCATTTAAATCACAGAAAAATGTGGAGAGATATCTCTCTCTCTATAGTGATGTTTCATTTTAATCATGGAAAAATGTAGATTTGGAGTTACTTTTTTTTTAATCAAAAATTTATTTATTTTTTTTAAATCAGAGAAAACCAGGATCCCTGGTGATCAAAGTGAATCACATCTAAGCCTATTCAAAGACCCAACTTTAGAGTGCTAGAGAGCTTTGTGAACCAAAAATGGAAGGACCTTTTGAACATATCTGGCCTTTTGTACCTATCTCAGAAGTAGGACTAGGCACAGAAATGAATAGAGGTGACTAGTGTTATGCCATTTAGGTTCCCAAGACCTCTATAAGGGTAGGAGTTCAGATATGCCTCTCTGTTTACAGGTTTCTATCTTTAAGGTTTCTGAACTGCCCTTTGGTGGAACTTACCTTTTATGATTTTCTGCACAGAGTATCTAGGCCAGTGATTCTCTACATTTTTTAGCTTCAAGGCAGGCCTCAGAAAATCCAGGTCTTAGCTTTCACTATTTTTTTTTACTAATAATTTGATAATATAACATTTCTTCTATTGCAACAAATACAGAAAGTGCATAAGTCAGAATGCTTTGATACTATGGATTTCTATCTGAAATCTTGGGTTTTATCTTGGGAATTATGCATAAATATCACAGCGCCCTGGTTGAGATTTGCTGATCTAGGCACTGAAACTCAGTTAAATTGTTTTCATTGTCCTGGATCAATGTATTGACTTTTTAGACACTGGGACTTACAGGTCTTTTGGGGTCTAATCTGGTTCTGCCCCATAGTCCTTATGGAAATTGGGCTCTAAATGTAGGCCATTTTAGGGAGATACCAAGGACAGTTTATTTATTTGAAATTGTGATACTAAAAAAAGAAAAGAAAAAGATATCTTTACATCTTTTTGTAAAGCTACATGTTGTGGCATCTAAAAAGTTAGGTATTTTGCCTCTTGAATACTGGGTACCTTGTGCACAGATGAGTTTACTGTGGTTCATTAACACCCCTTGGGTACCATCCAAATTATGCTAGAAAAGTTTTAATGGTGGCAATTTCCAACCAATTATATTTTAATGGTCTGCCACTGCTGATCTATTATAATGTTGGAGGGGGGAGAAGCGCATTTTGAAATACTAACTGTGTCACATATTGAAAAATTTCCTCCTGTGCCTTTTGCATGCTCAGACAGTAGGGAACTCATCAAGATATGTAGCAAAGTAAGCCTGGTTAGCTCAGATGAAAGAACTGAGTCTTGATCAGTTTGAACATGATTTATGCTACCAAATTTCATACATCCTGACATTCTACTGATTAAAAAAGATGTTAAGTTAAAGTAACACTGCAGCAGGGGTAGGGTTCCAGCAGTGAGGGTGTTAAATCCTGTTACAAAAACTGTTGTAAAGGCATCTGGGAGGGAAAAAGGAGGGGAAGTGTCAGTTCCATGACATTAGCAATACCCTAAAATTGTGCAGCTGATAATATAAGGGACAACATTACAGAGACTAAGTTAAACTTTGAACTTACAACTTTTATAATTTAATGGATGTTAAATTCCCTCTGTATTAGAAGAAATCTACTTGTCCTCCTTCATGCACAGACACACATTTGATGTCTATATATGGGGGGGTAGAGGACTCTTCTGAGTCACCCAAAATGGAATTAATAGATTAAAAATAAGAATGTCAAGGTGAATTATAGTAAAGATAATTTTATAACAAAAATAATAATATTCATTAAAGTAAGTTCTATGTGCATGTGAATCCAGAGTAAAACACAATAATACATCAAAACCCATATTAAACAGCTACTCATTATTATTATTATTATTATCCTGGGGTTGGGATTTTTATAGAGCATATCATTTAAATGGGACTTGTGCTCTTTCACAAATTCTAGCATTCTAGTTAACCTGTGTGATCCTTATCATAATGGGACAGGATATTCCTTGAAAATTGATGCAGTAATGTATGGTAGTAATTTTTAAACATTTTCAATAGGCACAATTATTTTTTTAAAGATTATATTAGTTGCATTAAGTATCAAGCCATTTGCAGTTTACCTTTACTGTAAAACCTTATATAATAGCAATATGAACAATTGTGCTCTATGGAATTTTCTTTAAAAATATAGAAATTCTTCTAAATAAAATCTATAGGGTAAAAACTTTAAACCTGGCTTTAAACCTGGGTGAATTAAATTAAGCATCTAAATAAATGGCCCTATGTTAATCCTCATAGCTCCTTTAGTCTGTAATCAGTCCATCTGAAAATCTTATTCATGCAACTGAATATAGATGTACATGTTTGGTAGGCATGTTTATAGTATTAGGAATCCATGACTTAATGTTTATTATCCAAGTTTTTAACATTTGGAGTGCATAACTTCAAAAGATAATTGTAATTTTACTATAAGGCAAGATCATCTTTTATTATTTCACCTTTTACAACTGGGCAAAGTAAGTACAAATTAACTGTAAAATGTTACTGCTTTCATTTCCTAACCTCATATGCCCCTTTGCACTTACTTTGTTTAAAAGAGTACAGAAGGAAAGAAACAAATGAATGTAGAGTACAGCATGAGGCCTTGAATGTTTTGTACTCCACTATTTCTGGTAAATCAAACCAACTAGACCATTTTGGGCCATATTTAACCTTCACACATGTAAGTGGTAGGTGTGTAGCTATGTAATTGCAGGTTTTGGCATTTCAGTTTAGTATTCTACTTGTTCAGTAGGGATTCACTCTAGCTACATAGCTACTTATGGGAAACAGAAAAATCACTAGAAAATTTGTTTTTAAAAATGGTCTGTCTTTCCATTTGAAAGAACTGAGTCCTGTGACAAGTGGTAAGCAGAATAAGTTGCTCCCATACTAGGTGAGGGGAGGCAAAACTTCATTTTGATAATGCCTTTAATGATGATGTCTTCCATGCTACTGTTCACAGTTTTAAATTAAGAAAGCATTATCTAAGACAAGGAGCTAAAGACATAGACGACTGCTAAGGCGTGGACAGGGGTGCACGTGCCCCCCCGACAGGGCCAGTGCCTCACCGATGGCCGACACTGATGCTGTTGGTAGGACTGGTGCCCTGCCTGACAAGGCCACTGTCATCGTCAGCTTCTGTGGGCGCCCCCTAGATTCAGGAGGCACCAGTCACCCATGGCTAAAGAGAACATTTCTATTCCTCTCATTTTATTGAAATGTAGAGAAATTTCAGTCAACAAGTTATAGAAATGCTGCAGAGAAAGTTCAGCAGAATTAGCATTATGACTTTTAGATATCACTAGTGTTATGTCAAAGGTGTATCGGACTATGCAAAATAGATCTTTACCATTATTTCAATACAAGAAGTTGGTCATCTAGCAATTGCCTCTATTAATAATTCTTGTTGTAGATCAATTGCAAACAGGTAGACTGCTGAATTCCTGGAGGGAGGAAATGTGTGATAAAGCCTTCTTAGGGGAGTCTTTCAAAAAACAATCACTTTTGCAACCTGCATGTGATGTAGATGTATGCTGCTAGTTACGGAAAAGGGTTGATTTGTATTATTGGGTCATAGATTGTTGTAGTATTGGGACTGCCATTGTTGTTTTTCTCCTGAGGTGTTATTGATGTATTGTCAGCACTGAAGTCTCAGGGACTGTGGTGCTAGCAAAAAGTTGCAGCCAGGAGATCCCAACATCTTGTTTTAGAGAACAACCACAGGCCTGAGTCTGTGGCAAAGGCTCAGGCTGGTTTATTGTCTACAAGGCATGGTCTTAACACACATGTAATCTAACAGGCTGACAGACAAGGTGTTAACACATGTATACCTGGGACAAGGTATTGGCAGAACATCATATAGGCTCCCCTAGACCACCAACACAAAGTTCCCATTATTTCTACCTCTCCTATAGAGTGGTCAAAAAAATTATGTTTGATGTAAATACGTATTACAGTCCACCAGTATTTTGAATAACGTAACCTATCCTGTACCATGGGCTTGCTCCACATCCTGATCTGGGTGTTCCTGTTCCAGCCTTATTATGCTGGCACTGGACTATTCTATAGCTTGTACAGCCATCTTCTGGCAGGAGTGAACATCTGACCCACATACAAAGTTTTGTAGCTCATGCATTGGTCGAGTTCTCTGATCAGGCCTACTCTGGCCAGTGCTTTAGTAAAGCCTTTGTATGAGTAGTGTGTGTGTGTGTGTGTGTGTGTGTATATACATGTTCCAACAAGGTGTACAGGAACATAGGTCTAATTTTGTGATCAAACTGAGTTTTCTATTGTTGACCACTACCATGATGTAAGTGCAAAAAGGACAGTATTACCATTTTATTCTACATGTTTTATGGCCGTTATTAACACAAATTTACATAAATAAATAAATATAGGGAAAAATACTATGTGATTATCAGAGATCCTGGTTGTCTCTGATTTTTTAAAAATCCCCAACTATCAGATTTAAAACAGTAATTCAAAATCTACATTTTTCTTTGATTAAAATGAAAGTGTGTGTGTGTGTGTGTGTATATATATATATATATATATATATATATATTAACATGACTATATATAGTACAGTTTAATTATAATCACAGAAAAATGTGGAGTTTGGATTACTTTTTTTCTGAAAATCCCAAAATTGGGGATTTTTTTAAATCAAAGAAAATCAGGATTCCTGGTGATTATGACTATGTCTAATACCAGTCAGTAAATAATGTGCGACAAAAAATTAAGCATATATGAGGAAGGTGCAACAGAATGCATTGCTAAAGGGAGGTATAGCACCTCCTTTTGGCCACTTTAATTCCACCTTTCTTCTCTTCTCTGGATAATCACAGTAGCTTTCTGTACTTGTCTGCTACACCTTTGATAAAAAAATAAAATAAATTTCAGGAGACTGTCTCTAGTCCACCAGAATGATGTAGGTGTTTTTTTTTTTTCCCCTCAGCTGAGTTCAACTCACCTCAGCTCAGTTTAGTTCACCAGGCTCTCTTACCTTAAATAACTGCTCCCAGTTAGGACTCTGTCATTAGCCCCAACAAAAAGTTCTCAATTAGGAGCTCTCAATCACCACCCCTGTGTTCAGGCTTCCCTCTCTCTCAGCTTGCAGTCTTTAAAAGTCCTTCTTTGCTCCTGTTACAGAAGGGACAAAATTGGAATGTGAAATTTCTTATTATGAAACATACTAAAAGAGGTCTTTAATTATATGCATCTAAATACATATAGAAGCACCTCACTTTAATCCTACAGGTTTAAACATTCTAACCCACACCTCAACTAAAAAAATCCAGCTTTTATTTATCAATTATTTGGTGAGCACAGGTGTTTCTTCCAATTTTCTTCAAGGCACGTCTACACAGCAAACTACAGTGTCATGTAGAGATAGATAAGCTAGCTTTCATGCCAAAAAACAATACACCCTATTAGGGTGTTCTGTCAGACGTTCTCAGCTGGGCTATTTAGCCACCATGGACAACTGTAATAATGTAACTATACTTCTTTCAGTGCCAACATTAGCTCATTCCATATTAGCCTCAACATCTGAACACAGTGCTAAATCTGCCATGTAGACAAAGCTTAAGAAGAAAGACCTCTTCTCTGCTCTCCTAAATTTGTCATCGACTTTCATGGAATGCAAGATTAGAAACAGTCAGCCTCTCAGCTATCATATGTGTCTGGAAGGAGGAATTAGAATAGTTCCAGAACTCTGCTGAGCCCTGCAAAGTTTGGGTTCATGGAAAAATCTAGAGAGAGAGAGAGAAAAGGACATTTTAATCCTTTCTGTCACAACCCAAAGGTGTGATTTTTTTATTTGTGTGTGTGCTTCAGCACCGCTAAATTATTTCCCGCCAATTTGTCGCTTTCTTTGCACGGTAGAATTCTCTGCTGCAAGAGAGAACTCTGGTGCAACGGGGGATTTCCCACCAGATTATAGCTTCTTTGCAGTGTGCATCTCTTTTGCATCGTAGTGATGTACGCTGTAAAGAAGTTCCCACCATTTGTATTGGGATTCGCACCACATTATTGGCCAATTCCTAATGTAGGCACACGTGGTGGCTAGCGATTGGCTTGCTAGCTGTACAAAAGGCTTGGGTAGTTTCCACCCAAGTCGGAGGAGGGAGGACGAGAGAGATTCTGTGTGAAGATCTCCAAGCACTGCGGACCCTCGCAGACCCAACGCGCCTCCCCTAAGCAGGCAATAGAGGCAATAGAACCGAGCCTACGGAGCTTTTCGCTTCTCGCCTCTCCCCGTCGCCGAGCGCAATCCTAGACGTATCCCTTTCCTGTAACTTCGGACCCGCGGAGCCTAAGTAACTCCGGGGAAACTTTTCAAGTCTAACCGAACTGGACCCGCGGAGCCTGAACAACTCCGTGGGAGCAATTGATTTGTCATGTTCCTCTAGTGAGGATCCAAGCGGGAGCTGTGCCTGGAAACCTATCCAGCCTACACCAATACCATCTTTGGGTGTAAGTAAACAATCTTTTCAATCAACCATTACGCCTCCATAGCTAATTCTAACTTGTGTGCGCCAAGCCGCCCCGCGGTTCTCTCCAGCCCCGCGTGCCCGGGCTGCTGGCCACAGCCTGTGTGCAACGAAGACGGGCCCAGCTCGTCCCCGGCTCGCACATGGCGACGGGAATGAGATCAGAATTGCCGCCGCACATGGCAACAGAGGTGGGATCAGGGCGCGGCCCGCACACTTTCCATGTGTACCAGGTACACATGTACCAGCCAAACCAAAGGGAAGCATACTGTGAATGCTCTGCAGCTGAGCTGAGATTTATACCTCCATACTGTACATGGGTTAGGATTACAAACTTTACCTGAGAACCAAAAAAGAAGCGTGGATGACTGAGTAAATGTCACTGAGGTACACACAGTGAAATAGGATTTTGCCATAAATGTTTAAGTTAAAATGGAGATCAAAGATAACTTAAAAAAGGAAAAAGCATGGGCGACTGGCCCCTAAGAGTCCAGTCAGTTACTGGGGCAGAGGTCCCCCAATGGCCAATCTCAATGACCAGGCGGGGTCTCCCTATGGCCAATCGTGCCAACTGGGAAGCAGCCACAGCACTCCTGGAAGTGGCTGTGGTGCTTCATCTGGTGCTGCCACTCCCCAGCCAGCATTTGAAGGGGAACACTGGTGCTCCTGCCTGCCCCTCTGCCCACTGCCTAAATGGGGAGTGCAGCCTGTCAAGGAGTGCACCAATGCTCTCAGGGGGTGCATGTGCACCTCCTATGCGTCGCCACTGGGAAAAAGTACTGAACAAATACTTTCTTCATTCTTTAGCAAAGATGATGTGATTGAGGGCACAGTTACAAAATGGAATAAGAATATGGTTATGCAAATTAACACAGATAAAGTGAAAACAAAATTTAGACTGCTTACTTCACAAAATCAGAGGGACTGGATAATCTTTAATACATAATATTAAGGCACTGGCATATTAAGAGATCAACAACAACTCTCCCAACTTGGGGTTGATATCCTGTGATTGGAGAATAGGAAATAGTGGGCTTTGTAGTGGGAGAATAGTAGGCTTAACTTCAACACAGTCAGGTAGGTGAGAAACTGGCTGCAGGATAGGAAACAGAGTCATAGTGGATGGATCTGTAGCATCCTGGTGAGAAGTGGGCAGTGGTGTACCACAGGGGTCAATGCTTGGGTCCAGTACTTTTCAACATATTTATTAATGATTTGGATGTGGCGGTGAAGAACTCACTGGCAAAGTTTGTGGATGACACCAAGTTATGAGGAAGCATGGTCACATTTTAAGATAAGCTACAAAAAGAGGCGGACCTATACAGGCTAGCAACTTGGGCAGGTCAGAATCTGATAAAGTTCAATGTTGAGAAATGTAAAGTGCTCCACCTCAAGACAATCAACCCCCAACACACATACAGTTTTGGCAGCACCAAACTGACCAGCACTGCAAGTGAAAGAGGCTTGGGGTAATAATAGACCACATTATGAATATAAGCAAGCAGTGCAATGCTGTACCCAGTAGGGTAAATAATACTCTGGCATGCATCAATCAGTGCATCTCCAGCAAAATCAAGGAGGTCATTCTTTCACTCTACTCAGCACTGGTGAGACCACAGCTGGAGTACTATGTCCAGTTCTAGGCACCACCCTTTAACAAGGACATGGACAAGCTTGAGAGAATCCAAAGAAGAGTCACCCAGATGATCAGAGTCTTAAACAGCAAGCCATAGGAGGAAAGGCTGAGGGATCCAAGGCTCTTCAGCCTGAAGAAAAGAATTCTGAGAGGGGACCTGGTAGCAGCTTACTGCTACACTAGGGGAGTATATCAAGGGCTCGGTGAGCAACTGTTCACCAGGGCACCCAATGGGAAAACCAGGAACAATAGCCACAAACTCCTAGAAGACTGGTTCTGGCTCAACATTAGGAAAAACTTCTTCACGATCAGAGAGTCCAGACTATGGAATAAGCTCCCACCAAAGGTGGTGCAATCACCTACCCTAGAAATCTTCAAAAAGAGTGTGGTAGGGCACTGTTGGTGCCTGACACTTTAAGGGCTACACAAGCATCCAACAGGTGCTTGATTGTGGTGGCCATTTTAAATCTCTGGCCACCTCTATAAAGAGAGCAGTTTGCTGCTGGCAGGCCAGGCAGATACATTGCTTGGCTGCAAGGCTGTTAAAGAAACATCCTGGAGGTAAGGGCAGGAGGTTAAGGGGATGGTTTGGAGGCTCCTGGTCCTGGGCATGACCTAAAATTGCACCCTGACGGTAGTGGGTGGCCTGGTGGGGCTCCCAGTAGTGCGGGACTCCCCAGGAAATACCAGGCCAGTTACCACCCTGATGAAAGGTGGGTAAGGGCTCCTTAAACCCTGCCCCACAACACTGTGGGTACAAGGGAGGCTAGGCACAGCTATGGCTCCCTGAGCCCAAGGAAGCTGGAAGACCCAGATGGGGCCAGGCATGGCTGTGGCCACCTGAGCCCAACTGGGGAGGGAAGCCCGATAGCCCCAGTGAGGGGGCAGTGACATGGAGCCCCAGTAACAGGGGCTGTCCCAGTGAGGGGGAAGAGATGAGGAACCCCAGTGAGGGGACAGGTGTGGAGCCCCCAGTGAGAGGGTAAACCAGAGGGCTGGGAGCCCAGTATGTGTGTGTGAATGTATATAGAGTTGTGCCCAGTGAGAAGTGTGAGACAGAATTAGCCCAGGATTTGGCACAAGGCTGGACCACTCAGAGCAGGGGAACCCGTGGGAAATGAAAGGACTGTGTGGCAAGGCTGGTATATGAGTAGTGAAGCCTGATGGCCCAGATGGGTCACTCAAGGAGGAGCAGGGTGGTGGAGTGTGGCCCAGTAATGGGCAGTATTCCAGAGGCCCTGGTGGAAGAGGCAGAGTGGAAGAGGCACCTGTGAGAGGGGAGGTGGTATGAATGTGCGTGTGAATGGAGCCCAACTTTGGACTTAGTTTGCTCCAGTGTCAGGCCTGGAGTAATATTAACCTGAATGCCATCTGCGAGGCTTGGGCTGTGGTGTAGGGGAGGAACAAAGTAAAAAAAAAAAAAGTGAATGTGACTCAAGCGATTACCCGCCCATTGGTTTACTTCACTATGAGGCAAGGACTTCAATACAGATATTTAAGGGAATGCAATCAAGGATATGGGAGTAAACAGGAAATGGACAAAGAAAAAGACCTAAGTGTAGGAGAGACTATGAGCTGCTAATGTGATGGGACCATGAAAAAAGCTTAACGCATAACATTTATAAGACTAAGGTCCTTCATCAACAAGCTGTTAATGAGCTTTAGCAAGTACTAAATAACTGCACAGTACTCACCAGTACTGCAAAGTCATAGTTTCATAGTTGGTAGGGTCAGAAGGGACCTGAGCAGATCATCCGACCCCCTGCCATGGCAGAAAAAAGTACTGAGATCAAACGACTCCAGCGAGGTGTTCATCTAACCTTCTCTTAAAGACCCCCAGAGTAGGAGCCAGAACCACTTTGCTTGGAAGTTGGTTCCAGATCCTAGCTGCCCTGACAGTGAATTAGTGCCTCCTGATGTCTAGTCTGAATCTACCCTCTGCCAGCGTGTGACTGTTATTTCTAGTCACTTCTGGGAGTGCTTGGGGGAACAGGGACCCCTAATACCTGCTGGTCCCCTCTGACTAGTTTGTAACAGGCCACTAGATCCCCCCTCAGCCTTCTCTTGTGGAGGCTGAACAGGTTCAGGTCCCTTAGCCTCTCCTCATAGGACCTGCCCTGCTGCCCCCTCATAATGTGGGTGACCCTCCTCTGAACTCTCTTAATGCTGTCCACATCTCTCCTGAAGTGCGGCACCCAGAACTGGATGCAGTATTCCAACTTTGGCCTGACCAGTGCCACATAGAGGGGGAAGATCACCTCCTTGGACCTGCTCGAGATGCATCTGTGGATGCATGACAAGATGTGGTTGGCCTTCCTGACTGCATCCCCACACTATCATTCCATGCTCATTTTGGCATCAATAATGATTCCAAGATCCTTTTCTGCCTCTGCATTGACAAGAAGGGAGTTCCCCAGACTCTAGTTATGCTGCTGGTTCTTTCTCCCTAGGTGCAGTACCCTGCACTTGTCAGTGTTGAAACCCATCCTGTTCTCATCTGCCCACTCCTGTAACCTGTCTAGGTCCAATTGCAGCCTATTCCTCCCTTCTAGCATGCCCACATGCCCCCACATCTTAGCATCATCAGCAAATTTGAATAGAGTGCTTCTTACCCCCTTGTCCAAGGCACTGATGAAGATGCTGGACAGCGCAAGTGCAAGGACTGAGCCTTGGGAGACCCCACTGCCCACATCCCTCGAGGTCGAAAATGACCTATCCACCACCACTCTCTGGATGTTGCCCTCCAGCCAGTTTGCGACCCATTTGACTGTGTAGCTGTTGACGCCACAGTACCCTAGTTTTTTTTTAATGAGAACGGCGTGAGAGACAGTGTTGAAGGCCTTCCTAAAGTCTAGAAAGACTAGGTCCACTGCTACCCCTGCATCTAAGGATTTTGTGACCTGATCATAGAAGGCCACCAGGTTGGCCTGACAGGACCTGCCTCTAATGAACTCATGTTGGTTGCCCCTAAGCACAGTCTCCCCTGCTGGCCCCTTGGGGACATGCGCCAGGATAATTTTCTCAAAAAGCTTCCCCAGGACTGAGGTAAGACTAACGGGCCTATAGTTTCCTGGGTCCTACTTCCTCCCTTTTTGAAAATGGGAACCATATTGGCCCTTCTCCAGTCTTCCGGCACATTGCCAGAGCACCATGAGTGCTTGTAAAGCCATGCCAGAGGTCCCGAAATAACCTCTGCTAGTTCCTGCAGCATTCTGGGGTGGAGATTGTCAGGACCTGCTGATTTAAATACATCCAGTCCCTCCAGAAGTTCCCTGACTATGTCCTCGATGAACCTAGGCTTGGGTGTGCCTCCCACAGGGCTTACAGGCGTCCCAGTAGGGGGGGGATGACCAAGTCCCTACTCAGAAAAAGAAATTGTTAAATAGGTTAGCTTTGCTGTCTGGTGTGACGACCAGATTTCCTAGTGTGTCCTGCAGAGGCCCCATGTTACCTGGTTCCTTCTTTTTATGTGCTATGTATTTAAAAAAGGACTTCTTGTTGTCCTTGATCCGGGTAGCTAGTCCAAGTTCCATCTCTGCCTTGGCCTTCCTGACCACCCCCTTGCAGCCCTGAGCAACAGAGGTATAGTCCTCCCTGGTGATGGCCCCTCCCTTCCTTTGGGTGTACACCTCCCTTTTAGCTAGGAGACATTCCCGTATGGCAGTCCTGGCAGCTCACAGTTATTTTTAGATGCTACATCACTGTAGCAATGATCTACAGTGACATAGTTCATTGCTATGGCAACATAGCATTGGTGTCACAGTTTATGTGTAGTAATAATAACAAGCTATATTGCTATAGCTCATCACTATCTCATGTAGATGTGCCCAATGTGAAGTCCCCAGCTCCAGTATTCCAGATTCATGGTGAGACTCTGGAAAACATTGAGTACTTCTCATACCTCAGAAGCTCTCTCTCTCAGATGACTGACATCAGCAAAGAAATCCAATATTGCATCAAATGTACAAGTTCAGCTTTCATACACCCAAGGAAACAGGCATTCAAAGATCATGGCATCAGATCCAAAACCAAGTTCATGATTTATCAAGCAGTTGTGATCCTACCTTACTGAGATGGGAAGATTTCATAGACATCAGGGCTGGAAAGGATCTCAGAAAATCATTGAGCCCACCCCCCCGCCCGAAGGGCAGGAAGTCAGCTGGGGTCATAGGATCCCAGCAAGCTAAGCATCCAATTTAATCTTGAAGGTGTTCAATGTAGGTGCTTCAACCACCACCGATGGCAGGCTATTCCAGACCTTGGGGCTTGGAGAGTAAAGAAATTCTTCCTTATGTCCAGCCTAAAATGGTCTTGCAGTAGTTTATAACTGTTCGACCTCATCATTCCTTGGGGTACTCTGGTGAACAAATGTTCCCCTAGATACTGGTGGTCACCCCTGATAATCTTATAGCTGGTCATCAGATCACCCCTGAGCCTGCCTGCTCTTTTCCAGGCTAAAGAACCCCATAGCTCTCAGCCTGTCATTGTAAAGTCTGTTTTCCTGACCCTCTGATCATGCACGTGGCTCTTCTCTGGACTCTCTCAAGCTTCTCCACATCCTTTTTGAATTGTGGGGCCCAAAACTGGATGCAGTACTCCAGCTGCGGCCTCACCAAAGCCGAGTACAAGGGGAGAATGACGTCCCAGGATTTGCTTGAGAAGCATCTATGGATGCAAGCCAGCGTTTTGGTCACTTTACTGGCAGCAGCATTGCATTGCAGGCTCATGTTCATCTTGTGGTCAATGATGACCCCCAAGTCTCTTTCTTCCATAGTGCTAGCCAGTGTAGCACTGCCGAGCCTATAAGGATGCTGCAGATTTTTCCTCCCAAGGTGGAGAACCTTGCATTTTTCAGTGTTATACACCATCAGGTTCTCATCCACCCATTTGCTGAGCCTGTCCAGGTCAGCCTGGGTCACCCTCCTGTCTTCAGGCGTGGATGCTTTACCCCAAAGTTTGGTGTCATCGACGAACTTGGACAGTCTGCTTCTGACTCCAGTGTCCACAGCATTAATGAAGATGTTGAACAATATGGATCCAAGGACAGAGCCTTGGGGGACCCCACTGGTCACAGGGCACCAGGACGATTGACTTCCATCAATTACCACCCTCTGGGTCTGACCATGGAGCCAATTTCCCAGCCAGCAGATTGTGGTGGACCCAAGGCCACAATTGGCCAGTTTTGCCAAGAGGTGATCATGGGCTACCAGATTGAAGTCTTTTTTGAAGTCAAGGTATAGGGCATCAATCTCTTCTCCCTTGTCCAGGTGATAGGTCACCTGGTCATAAAAGGAAATGAGATTGGTCAAGCAAGACCTACCCACAAGAAATCCATGCTGGCTTTCCCTCAGGATGTTGGTGTTGGCCACTCCATTAAGGATGGCCTCTTTAATAAACTTTTCTAAAACCTTCCCTGGGATAGAAGTCAGTCTGATGGGCCTGCAGTTTGCCAGATCCACTTTCCTCCCTTTCTTGAAGATAGGCACCACATTGGCCTTCTTCCAGTCTTTGGGCACTACAGAGTGCCAGGAGCTCTCAAAGATCTGTGCCAGAGACTGGGCTATGATGCTCACCAGCTCCTGAGATGTGTATAGCAGCCCTGGACTTCAGGAGGGTGGATTTCAATGAGGTAAGGAAATTAGTGGGGGAGACACTGAGGTCTCGGAGGGGGTGGGGGAGTTGGGTGTCCAAGAAGAGTGGTCATTCCTTAAGAAGACAATCCTCTAAGCCCAACGGGAATTAATCCCTACACAGATCAAAGTGGGCAAGACGGCGCAAAGGCCCCCATGGCTTACCGAAAGTATCCAGAAATGTCTCCAAGCTAAAAAGGAGGCGTACACCAATTGGAAGGGAGGGGCCATCACCAGAGAGGACTATAACTCTGTTTCTTGGGACTGTAGGGGGGTGGTCAGGAAGGCCAAGGCAGAGATGGAACTGGGACTAGCTACCCGGATCAAGGAAAACAAGAAGTCTTTTTTTAAATATATAGCGGTTAAAAAGAAGGTACCAGGTAACATGGGGCCTCTGCAGGACACACTAGGAAATCTGGTTGTCACACCAGACAGCAAAGCAAACTTATTTAACAACTTCTTTGCCTCCATTTTTCTGAGTAGGGACCTGGTCATTCCCCCCCCCCCACCCCACTGGGACCCCCGTAGGCCCTGTGGGAGGCACGTCAAGGTCTAGGTTCAGCGAGGAACTAGTCAGAAAACTTCTGGAGGGACTGGATGTATTTAAATCAGCAGGTCCTGACGATCTCCACCCCAGAGTGCTGCGGGAAGTAGTAGAGGTTATTGCGGAACCTCTGGCATGGCTTTACAAGCACTCATGGTGCTCTGGTGATGTGCCGGAAGACTGGAAAAGGGCCAATATGGTTCCCATTTTCAAAAAAGGGAGGAAGGAGGACCCAGGAAACTATAGGCCCGTTAGTCTTACCTCAGTCCTGGGGGAGCTTTTTGAGAAAATTATCCTGGTTCATGTCCCTGAGGGGCCAGCAGGGGAGTCTATGCTTAGGGGCAACCAACATGGGTTCATTAGAGGCAGGTCCTATCAGGCCAACCTAGTGGCCTTTTATAACCAGGTCATGAAATCCCTGGATGCAGGTGTCATGGTGGATAGTCTTTTTGTACTTTAGGAAGGCCTTCAACACTGTCTCACCCCATTCTCATAAAAAAACTAGGAGACTGTGGTGTCAATGCCTACACTGTCAGATGGGCCTCTAATTGGTTGGAGGGCCACACCCAGAGAGTGGTGGTGGACAGGTCATTTTCAACCTGGAAGGATGTGGGCAGTGGGGTTCCTCAGGGCTCAATCCTCAGGCCCGCACCGTTCAACATCTTCATCAGCGACTTGAACAAAGGGGTAAAATGCACCATTCAAATTTGCAGATGGAACTAAGATGTGGGAGAAGTGGTCATGCTAGAAGGGAGGAATAGGCTACAATCAAATCTAGACAGGTTACAGGGGTGGGCAGACGAGAACAGGATAGGTTTCAACACTGACAAGTGCAGGGTACTGCACCTAGGGAGGAAGAACAAGCAGCAGACCTACATACTGGGGAACTCCTTTCTCATCAATGCAGAGGCAGAGAAGGATCTTGGAGTCATTATTGAGATCAATATGAATATGGGCCAACAGTGTGGGGATGCGGTCAGGAAGGCCAACCATACCTTGACATGCATCCACAGATGCATCTGAAGCAGGTTTAAGGAGGTGATCCTCCCCCTCTATATGACATTGGTAAGGCCGCAGTTGTACTCTGTCCAGTTCTGAGAGCTGCACTTCAGGAGAGATATGGACAACATGGATAGGGTCCAGAGGAGGGCCACCCACATGATCAGGAGTCAGCAGAGCAGGCCCTACGAGGAGAGGCTAAAGGACCTGAACCTGTTCAGCCTCCACAAGAGAAGTCTGAGGGGGGATCTAGTGGCCATTTACAAACTAGTCAGAGGGGACCAGGAGGCACTGGCCGAGTCCCTGTTCCCCCATGCACTACTAGGAGTGACAAGAAATAATGGTCACAAGCTAGCAGAGGGTAGACTCAGGCTAGATATCAGGAGGTGCTACTTCACTGTCACGGCAGCTAGGATCTGTAACCAACTTCCAAGAGAAGTGGTGCTGGCTTGTACCCTGGGGGTCTTTAAAAGGAGGCTGGATAAACACCTGGCCGGGGTCATTTGACCCCAGTACTCTTTCCTGCCACTGCAGGGGGTCAGACTTGATGATCTGCTCAGGTCCCTTCTGACCCTACCAACTATAATGTAGAGATTATATACTATATATAGAGATGTGGAGATGTGTGTAATGTACAGGAGACACCCAAAGTCACTGGAGAATGACCATCAACACTGGCTGCAGCAGGTCCTTTAAATCCAGTCGGAAGATAGATGCACAGACATTAGCATCCTCTCACAAGCAAGTATGAGCCTTATCCAACATCAGCTTCACTGGGCTGGTCGTGTCATCCAGGTGTTCTGAAGCAAGTTTTATCCTAGGCATAAGCTCAAGAGGAGGCCAGAGAAAGTACTTCAAGGATGTCCTCAAGGCTAGCTTGAAAAAATGTAACATCAACATCAACTTGCAAGAAACTATTGCTCAGGACCTCCCCAAATGAAGGAAGAATCTGCAGCAAAGATCTTTGTACTTTGATACCTTACAATGACAACAGGAGACCAAAACACAGAAGCAGCAGAAAAGGCATGTCACCTGAATCAAGAATCTGGAGCCACCCACCCCACATGGAAACACATGCCTAAATTGCAAGAGAGACTATCCCTTTCTCAGCCAAATATCCATGGATTTACTATGAAAAAAAAATTAACTGGACATTTTTAACTATTAGAGGTGTGATTTTTTTGGAATGGTCTTCTGAGCAAGCAGTGATAGTAAAGAACCTGACTTGTTTCAAAGTAGGACATTGTAGGTTTAAGAAAAAGAAAGTATGGCAAAATAGGGTAATTCCCAGATTAACATTCATAATGTGATATCTGGCTTCAAGTATTTTCAATCCACATGTTGGGCTGAAAAGTATGTCTTCCTGTGTGTATGAGAGAACTCACAATCACATGCCTCAGGCCACTGTGAGCTTTCACTGGCCATTTTCATCATCTAGAAAGAGAAAAACTGGACTTTGGTTCCAGCTAAAGGTAGTAATTGTATTTGGGGTAAGTCATTGGTCATACTAGTATTTAGAAATAGCTCAGGTAAATGATTGGAGGGGATGCGGGGGTGGGGGAGAGGGAAGGAGGAGTCCTTCTTATCTATCTATCTATCTATCTATCTATCTATCTATCTATCTATCTATCTACATAAATGCACACAATTAAGAAGTTTGTGCCTCAAGATCATCATCATTTTCAGTGCAAAGGAAATTAAGTATAAAGATAGAGTAGTTAAGCTCTTCTGGAGTTAAGCTACAAACACTATCACAGCCTTAGGAAATTATAAAATGATGCATACCACCAAGTAATACAAATAACATAAAAGGTTAATGGAAACATTAATGTCAAATTAACATTTTAGACAATTAATGGAATTCATTGGGAGTAAAATATACATGAATTATGGTCATTAGAAAAAAAAAAAATGTTCTGCATTATGATCTAATATAGTAGGGTTTTTCTGCACTTCACCTTTTTGGTGCTTAATATATGGAGGCTGCCTTAATTTTCCATCTAGGTTTCAAGTTTATTGTAATACATCTTCACATTTTTAAAATTCTCCTCTTCAAATAAAGTACATTATCTCCCTCCTTTCTGTAATATAGGGATAATTTTAAATATCTAAGTGATAAAAGGTTATAAAATAGTGGACAAGGTTTAAGTTTTGGGAAAGACTGATCAACACATAAAATGGTTCCTTTGACCTCAGTATTACCGATAAACAGGGATCCTGGTTTCTTTGATTAAAAAAAAAAAATCCCCAATTTTCAGTTAAAAAAAGGAACCCCAAATCCACATTATTCCATGACTGAAATGAAATACCACCATATATGGTGTTTTATTTTAATCACAGTGAGACAGTGGACCATGGTATTGTAACAATACCCG
Source organism: Alligator mississippiensis (assembly GCF_030867095.1). Taxonomy (NCBI): domain Eukaryota; kingdom Metazoa; phylum Chordata; order Crocodylia; family Alligatoridae; genus Alligator; species Alligator mississippiensis. The sequence continues at coordinate 376,067,475 of NC_081824.1, read as the reverse complement.
TCCAGAAAATACCTGTAGAAGAGGCATATACCATTTTTGTGGTGCTATTTATAAAGCTCCTTGCACAGCAATTCCTCGTGGCAATTAGTTGTGGCTATATATATCCTATGACTCGATGCAAAGAGCACAGCACTTCTAAAAAATGCAAATCATCTGGTGACCCTGATGTAGCAGACCAGCTCATTGAGTCTCTCAATGCTGCTTGTCATGCTAAATGGGAAGAAACCACAGCAGAACTAAACTTCACTCATTCTAGCCAGAAGGGCTGGAACCTAATCTGCCACTTTGGAGCAGCGCAAAAACCACCTGCACCAAATCATCCATTAGTCACTCCAAACCAAGTTGCCAATCACCTACTACATGTAGCCATGGCAACACTGGAAAAGAACATAAAGCGCACCATTCATCACGAATTGATTCCACATTGGAAGCAATATGCGAAATGTAACAGCCTTGACCTCTTTGAGGTCACTGAACTGAAAATAGTTTTAAATGGCCTGAAATGTGGCAAAGCTGCTGGTTATGACAACATCTCACCAGAAATCTTGAAACAACTTGGGCCCTGTGCTCATGGCTAACTCAGTTCTACATAAGAGTCATCAGCTCAAGGTCACTCCCAAAGAAATGTTGTATGGCAAAAGTCATTACCTTTCTAAAACCTGGTAAAGATCTCATGCTGGCAGCTAGCTACCAACCAATTGCACTACTGCCTGTGTCCTAAGGTCCTTGAGCACCTCATTTTACAGTGAATATCCCTGGAAATAGAGAACATCTTCAAGGGCCACAGCACATGTGGTCAACTACTGGCACTTATACCACCTATGTAAAAAATGGCTTTCAGAAGAAGTTGAGGATAGGGATAGTGCTAGTGGACCTTAGAGCTGCCTATGATACAGTATGGCACACTGGCCTGCTTCTAAAGCTGTCAAGAGTACTTCCAAGCTGGGTCGTTCAGACATCGAAATGTTTCTTCGTAACAGACGATTCAGAGTCCACCTTGACAAAGAGGAAGAGACAGGTCAGTGGACTTCCACAGGGCTCAGTGCTGGCCCCAACTCTGTTCAACTTATAAATGAATGATCTACTAACAACCACATCCTGAAAGTTCATCTATGTTGATGATATCTGCTGTGCCTCTCAAGCTACATCTTTCCATACTCTGGACCAGATCCTGAATGAACACATGACAAAGCTAGCAGATTACTGCACCACATGGGGACTCACGCCGAGTCTTGCCAAGACTGTATCTATTGTATTCCACACTGCAAAATAAATCACAATCTCTCATTTTAATATGAACTGGTTAATTTCCTTTATTTCTCATCTGCCACGACTTTGATGGAATAAGGTAGGGAAATAAACACAGTCCTGAGAAACAATGAAGATATTGAGACTGCAGTTCAGCAAGACAAGTCTTCTGCACAGTTATTATCTCTCTCTTAGACAACCAACATCTTGGATATACTTAGTTCCCTCTCTCTTTGAGAACTCTCACTTTCTTGGTTGCTTGCTTTGCTTTTCTCCACACAAGTCCCAAGCAAATGGCAATCCTGTGCCACTTTGTATTTTCTACTGATATCTAAATATAGGGTTTACTTCCCTTGGTTAATCCTCATCCACTTTTGGTTCTGTCCCTTTTAGGTTCCTGGGAAGGTACCAGATGTCCCCAGGTATCAGACTCACCAACTTGGAGGTCTCCATAGTCACCTCATTTCAGTTTCCGAGGTAAAGCTCTCTCTGGGACTCTTCTTCTGTTCTCTTCTCTCTGCTGTCTGCCGTTTCTCTCTTGAAGTCTCTCTGTACTACTTTAGAGTATCTTCTTTCAGGAACGGGCTCCAAGCTTCATTTCCCTTTAAATCCTTCTGTCCATCTCCTGCATCTCTCATAGCTGGCCCTCCCTCGCTGCTCTCTTTGCCCCCACATCCCTTTGTTTTTGTTTTCATCCAGGTCCCGCTCTCATCCGTCTGGGTATCTCTGCCCCTTTCTCTCCTCATCATCTTGTTCTTCCCTCCCCAGGCTCATTGCCAAGATAAGTTCTGCTTTCTGTTGTTCCCCCAGAGTTCTGTGATGGGGCAGACTTGTTGCTTTGTCATAGATGGACTTGGCAGGTATAAAAAACATGAGTGTGGAAAGAGACATGAAGGATATGGATCATGTAAATAAGATTGTGCAGTGATGTAGTCTGGATACAATTTATTCAAATTTAGTAGCAAATACAGCATTCATCTATTCAACACATATTTTGATGATTAGGTATGAATTAATTGATATATGGCCATGTCTACATGAGGTGCTGACTGCACAGTAGCTTATTACTACTGAGTAGTAGTGTCACATGGTACGAAGCATGATGTGATGCTACTGTGTAATAGTAATGAGCTACTGCACAGTCAGTGTCACCTAAAAGCTGTTCAGCGATGATACTGTACAGTAACTGTGGTTATTGCTCAGTCATTTAGCACTTGTGTATGCAAGTACTAAATGACTGCACAGTAACAAATGTACAGTCAGCAACTTGCATAGATGTGGCCTATGGGTCTTGTATTAGTTTTCTGCACTGGAGTTAATTTAATCCATAAGACATAAAAACACATGGCTATTAAGAACTGGCTAATAAGAACAGGATCTTACCAAAATATTTCATTGTGGAAACAGACTCAGTAGTATAAGGTGTACAACTCTTGTCAAACTTTTAGCCCCATCCCACCCTGCCCCTTTGTCTGCCATCTTGGAACTGGAAGTCTCACCCCAACCCATGACCTTTGCCACTAGAAGTTAAATAGTATACAGGGGTCTGTACCTACCTAATGACTTTATCCACTATGAAAATTTCATCAGGAAACATTTTTTTCATAACCTTTTTTCAAATCTCCCTGTGGTTCTAGACAGCCACACATGGTCTCATTCTAAAATAGTCCCTGTACACTTCCATCATACCTGTGGAGAGTCTAAGAAGTTCACATCAATAAGTCTGGCACATATAGTTCTGTGAAAGGTGTGGTTATAACATTTTATAAACTCTGGTAAGCATCAATGTGGTGAAAGGTTTTACGGGCTGTAAAGTACCTATACATCTTCAATGTTAACACTCTCTTAAGCTGCCCTACAGTTACTGTTTTTGCTTCATTATTTGTAACAAAATGGTGGATATTATACTGATTTATCAATTTGCTTAAGGCTTATTTAACATTTATTTCCCCTGATTAATCTGTAATTTTTGAGATACACAGCCCTCTCTGAAAATGGTTTTAAAGGCTCAGGATATTTCACCCACTAACTTCTCTTTTAGGATTATGGCCCCACATGCTCTGATAATATGTCTATCACCATTAAGATGCACTCAAATCCACTGTTGTATCTGGAGAATTGTTGCATATTCACCAAATCTGCCTGCCATTGTGTGTCCACATATGAAACAACAGACTTGTTTCTTTCAAAATGTCTTCTCACTGTATTGTGTAAGTGTCCTGATCTGAAAGCTAAGTGGTAACCTGGTTTCTAGTTGAATCTTATTCTTCCCTTTTTCCATTAAAAAAAAAAAAAGAGTTTACTCCCCCCTCCCCCCCCCAAAAAAAGCATCCTAAATCCCCAGGATTGTAATTCATTTTCTTCAAAAATGCCCCACGCTGTCTGCCAGTAGCTCTGGTTTCAGCTGATGGGGTTCTTTCATTGTTCCATGGCCTGTTTTGAGAGTCCAGGATTCTGTCTAAACCACTTGAATCTCATCCATAGAGTTTCTGAGAGACCCCAACATGGTGCCTAGGTCTTCAAGTCCAGGACCCATATCTATACTTTCTCTAATTAGTTTAGCACCACTCTTGGGGAGGTTCTATGGCCCTGAAACATAAACCAATTGTCTGAGGGCACTAGGGGAAGTTGTTAGAGGCATCACAACCCCCTGATACTTGATAGGTTGTACCTGGGTCTCATGGCTCAGGGGAGCAGGGCTTCTGGGGTCTTTAGGGTGTGTCATGTGCTATGAGGGTAGGGCCTCCAGGGGGCAGTGTTTCCCATTCAAGGAATAGACCTTCTGATGTCATAGACCATGTGATAGGGACAAGAGATTCTGGAACCAAGATGATCACCAACATAGCACTGAGGGGTCATGTGGAAGGAGCTTCCAGTGACAAAGACCATGTGATGAGGCAAGGGCTTCTGGGACCAAGATGACTACTAACATGGCTGCCAATACAGCAGCCAGGATGGAGGCTAGAGAAGACAAGCTTTGGGGTCATGTGGGTGGAACTATTGGAGTAGAGACCACATGACAGGGAAGACTTTCTGGTTCCAAGATGACAACCCCCATCAAAAGGAGTGCTGCTGGGGCAAGGAGCAGAACTTCTTGTGGAAAGGTCAAAGGGTAGGGGTAGGACTTTTGATTCCAAGATGGTAGCCAAAGGGGTGGGTCATCTGTCAAGGGTCGGGACTTAAATTTTGACCAGAGCTGTAACCTTAATACTACTAGCCTTAGACACAATTCGGTCTGTGTGCATCTTTAAGAGCCTCCAAATCATCTCTCTGCTATTTTGATATTGGGATCTCTAAGAGGCTAAAGAAGTCTCTGGTGTAAAAAGCAGGTATCCTATTTTTTTCAAATTTAAAAAAAAATCTCAAAATTTTGGTTAAAAAAAAACACCCCCAAATCCACGTTTCCATGATTAAAATGAAACATCACTATGTATACTCTCTATATTAGTAGTGTTTCATTTAAATAACAGACAAATGTGGATTTGGGGTTATTTTTTTAACTGAAAATTGTGGATTTTTTTTTAAATCAGAGAAAACCTGGATCTCTGGTAATAAGGAACATCTTGAGGGTTTATGTATGTTTTTTAGGGTGTGACCAGATACAGCCCTTGTGCCACAGAGTTGGGCAACATATGACATGTTTTGCCAACCTCATATCATTAACAGCTAGTAAGATTGATATGTTTGGAAATCAGATAAAGCAGGGAAGACATTAGGTGGAGAGGTCTAATTCTGCTCTTCTCTATTCTGGTGTAATTCATAGGACAATTGTTTAAAGTAATACTAATTGTAGAAGACAACAACTCAAATGTAGGCATCCATCTTAACAGTATCACCAAAAAATGGTTTGAACTCTGCCTTAAACATGAACTGCAGGGAGGGCACAGAAAGATGCATAAGACCTAGAAAACAATCAAAAACTGGAAAATACTGAAAAAGCTGAGATGCACTGAAGACAGCCTAAGGAATATCTAAGGCAAGTGTGGGCACAATATGGCCTGTGGGCCAGATCCAGCCCACCAAGCCATGGATGCTCCTCTGAAAAAGAATTGTGTCCAGCATGCAGCTGCTGGCTTTCAGCACCTCTTGCCCTTCTCTCTTCCCCATGCCTAGCTAGCTGCAGCATCAGCAGCCACTCCCCTCCCTTCCAAACCTACCCTGTCCTATCCCCCAACCCCCAGCATATGCTCCAAGGCAGAGGGCACTGGGCACATATTTCTGCCTGGTGAGGTTGTCTGCATGCAACTCCTACCCTGTGGCCATTTGCAGATCAGACATCCCAGCCCCCAGCAAGTTGAAGTTTAGGTAAGGTTTTCTCCACTGGCAGGGGAGGGGGTGTAGGGGAAAGAAGGCCAGGAGCCCTGGTTTTATCTGGGCCCTGCTGAGCTGGGCTAGGGCCTGGTATGGGTAAGGGCACCACTAATGAGGTGCTGAATTGTATTCCCATACACTATTTTGAGTAGCATCACCTGGGCACTGTTGGAGTGGCTGGCACAGCTCCTGCCCGACCCCAGAGCAACTCCTGCCCAACGCTGAGTCCATGAAATGCGGCTAGGTTGGGTAGAAGCCACACCAGCTGCACCAATGTGGCTCAGAGCAGTGCATAGGAATGCGGTGTGGTACTGGCCAAGCCTGGTCACGTGTCAGGGGCTCTCGGCAGGGGAACAGGTGCAGGGAGAAGGAAGGAGCAGTGCTTTACTGTGTTTCCATTTGCCACCTCAAGTTACATAGGCACAGTTGGAATGTATCCTGCCTAACCTGACCACATGCTGGGGATTCAGGTCAAGGAAAGGGATTCAGAGAGAAGAGAGCTGGGAGCCATGGGTTAACCAGGCCTGGTTGGGCCAGTGCCATATTGTGTTCCCCACTTCTCCTTGTACCTGATCATCTGACCCAAGTGAAATGGGGTTTTATTATAAAGTGATTAAGCAACCCCAACTATCCATGGCTTCTCCTGTGGGACTTAGGTGTCCCAGCCGCCTGCAGAGGGTTCAGGATTGAGAGTATGGTTGGGGGTAGAAAGGTAAGAAAGGTTTATTGACTTAAAAACACAACTACATATTGTAACAAGACAAACAATGACAGACAAGAACAATTTGCGTTGGCAACTTATCGGCAGTCCCCTCTGATGTCTGATGTACAACAAGTTTCTCTTTCCACAAAGTTCAGCGGAGTCAGGCGTCCCTGATCAGCGCTGCCCAAGAGGTACCGGGAAGGACCTTGGAATTCATTCCTTGGGCTCCTCAAGATCCACAGGCCCACCAAATCCAGGCCAACAGCTAACTAATCCTTTTCACAGAGCTGTATCTTCCTTCTGAATGATTTCTGGGTATTCCAGCTAATTTACAGCTTCTAAATGGTACTGATAACGTACCATTCTACTCAGATTCCTTTTACTTCAACTGTCCTTAGATTGACCAATAGCATTACAAACCTTGCATTCCTTTGATAAGGTTAATTTTAACTGCACCACAGGGTCTTACTACTTCAAGGATTTGGTAATTTACTAGGTCTTACTTTATACAAGGCCTTACTACATCTTAAACTTTAATTAGGCTTTTAGCAACAACTTATAGTTTAATATCTAATCAAATACAGAAAAACAGTTAGTCTAATCTTCATAGAGCTTTCAGCAAGCACTTTTATTACACAGACACATTTCAGCTGTCACACTCAGGCACATCACTTAAGGGAGAAGTCCCTGGGGTGGCAGTCAATATGGTGGCCTGCCCCACCACTCTGGCATAGGAGGGCAATGGGGATTAGGCAACCCCAACTATAGATATAGATTCTAGAGTCATCTACACAATACACAAAGATTCAATTAATCTTCTGCAGTAAAAAAAAAACATCTACACATGTCCATAGTCTTTAAGTAACTAGTACGTGGTGGAACAGGTTCTGATTTCTTGAATTGGTTTCTCCTCTAACAGAATCAATTTTGTTGTTTGTTTTTTCTGAACGCCTTCCAGATTTCCAAGATTTTTCTGATACTGGGGTAAATAAATCAGAATATAGCCTCCCAGTTGCTGTCTCATCACAGCCCTCTCTCTTTCAAAAAAAAAAAGAAAAAGAAGAAGAAGAAAAAATAAAAATGTTACTCTTGATCACAAAATCCCATGACTATTAGTGTAGGGACTTACCTGAGGTCCTGGAGCATGCCTACACCCCTCTTCCCCCCTCTCCCCAATGTCAGTGCCCAGGCAGTCACCCCTATTGTTCCCACTTAGTTACATCAGTGTCCATGAGGCTTTGTGAATGTTGCAAATTCCTAACTACTATAATTCATCCCTACTCTTGTGTATTCTGTCAGTTTAGTGTCTTATATTAGGATTGTTCCTGTAATGTTCTTAGATGGAAAACTCTTAAAAGATGGTGGCTGTGTTTTGTATTGGTTAGAACAATACCCTGTACAGAAGGCCTTTGATCTTGATTAGGCCACAAGTCTGGGGTAAACAGCAGAAATTAAGTTATTTCTGTGCCCTTTTCTTTTCATGGCAAGCCTTAGCTGATCATGCCAACTCTTTCCTATTTCTAGCATAAATGTATTTATTTATTTATTTCATATTGTTAAACCCTGGTGCAATTGTATTTTTAAATAATTAAAATTTAGAGAATGAAGTTTAAGTGTCTTCTTAAAATCTAATGCTTTTGTACTACCATATTCTTTAAATCCATTTTGTTGTTTTTAAGTCAATGTACAAATACTTTTCAGATTTATAATAACAATTATATTCATTATTAACAATGATAAATTATTTAGGTATTGTATTGTATTGTATTTAGGTATTGTACACTATCATGAATGCATAATATTATTAAAAAGTAATGTCATGCCAACAGCCCATTCTTTTGGCTTTTTTTTGGAGATGGCTCACAGCTGGCTCCAGATAAAAAGATTTTTTTTAGTGTTGATAACTGTATACGCCAAGCCAGTGGTGCTCAACCTGTGGCCAGCAGGTTAGACCCAGCCCATGATATCATGTTACATGGCCCATGGATCTCCTCACAGATCTGTAAATTTGGCTCTAGGGGAACAGTGGCAATCAGATTGTATGGCTCTGCATGTTAGATTGTGCCACGGTGCAGCTGGATCTGGCACATACAGCCAGTCTGGAATACCAGATTGCACCCAATTGCATCCACAAATTAATTGCTGCACTGATCTCATGCTGGATCAGGGCCATGGACCAACCACCCACGTGGGATTTGGCCTGTGGATAAGCCCACACCACTCAGCCTGGGGCTAGAAGGCTGAACACCACTGTACTAAGCCATTAGAAAAGATATAGTTGCATCAAAATAATACAAGTAATTGCCTAGATGGTACATCTATTTAAGTATATGTTACTATACCTTTACAAATAACTTATGCTGCTTAATATAATGTCTATACTACTATTACATAGTAAAGCTGGTTGGTTATCAGTGGTAGTTATTTAAACTTTGTAGTTTTCATGCTAACAATTTTTGCTTCATTAGGAATCCCTCACAGTTGAGTATGATTGCCTTCCATGATAGTCTTATCTGTGGGTCTGAAGATGGCTGATGAAGCCAATCTAGGATTGACAGACTTTGTTGCAACTCAGGTATGTGTGGCTCTGGATTCTTAATTTGGTCCATGAACCACTATTTCTTTTGCTCCTGTTTTTCTATCTCCTGTTAAAAACTTTAATGGGTTTTTGGATCTCACTGAAAAAGCAGATCCTCCTGCTTTTTGAGCTAAGGATACAATGTTTATAAAAAATAGCTGTGATAGAAATTCCCTCCATTTTACTGGATACTTGAGAGAGTGGTGCTCTTGTTTTCTAATGTGGCCTTAGTAAATACTACATTTATTCAAATCCAAGATGAGGCTCCTGCAAAAAAAACCCAACAACAACAACATGGGGAGGGAGCCTCATCTTATATTAGGTGGCTTATGTGGCAGGGTGGGGCTATGGGTGGCAGAGCATGGTGGAGACCTCATAGTAATAGGGTATCCAGGAGAGACTCACCACTGTGGCTTGTGGGAAATGCAGGGAAGGCTGTTTTGTCATGTATAGAATCTATTTTTTGGGAGGGTGGAGGTCATTCTAAATTCCAAATTGTCTTGGATTTGGATAAGAACAGCACATAGCATCACATTCTCTGTATAATAAAAAAAAATAAAATAAAATACTACTCATATTAAATAACAATGAGCATTTACTGTAAGAATTAATACCGATGTTATGCCTGTATATATCTGAATTTAGTGATTTTGAAGCAACCTGGAACTATTAAAACAAAGTTATGCTGAGCAACCTATGGGGATATAGTTGAGACCACTTCCTTGTTGTAAGGGAGAACAGGTTACTCAGAAAACTTCCCACAAACTAGTTTGCATAGTTTCTAGTGGACAACATCATGCAGAGCAGCCCAGGGAGAAATGTGAAGAATCAGAAGCCATGACTTTCAGAACTTGTAAATGTGAATGTCTTTGGAACATAGAAAGCTATACCACGTAGGAGAGTTACCTTTCCATGCTTCCTTAGTTTGTGACACCAATGAAAACCTCCTCTTAGCTTCTGCTCCTTATTTCAAGTACACAAAAGTAATTCTAGTTCCTCCTGTGTTTGCTATTTACATCTGGTCACACACAGGGTGTGTCTACATGGGATGCTTTACTGCACATTAAATTAATCTAATATGCAATAAAGCATTACCATCTACATGTTTGAGGGACTTACCATGCAGTAAATTAGGCCAATGTGCCATTTGCTGGTACCAGGAAATACAGATACTAGATTAACGGAGCATTAGATACTGCTTAGTGGTGAATATGTAGATGCTATCAGGGACCCATCCAGGTCCGTGGCCAGGAGAACTGTCCTGGCAGCTAGGACTGCTGCATCCCAGCCACATGGAGATTGGGTTGGAACCTGATCCCCACATGGCTGGGAAAGGTGTCCTCACTGGGCAGGGATGCTGCCTGCCAGCCACATGGGATCAGGATCCCCACGTGACTGGCAAGCAGCATCCCTGCTGCGCAGTGACAGTTCTCCCAGCCACATGTTGATCAGAACCAATCTCTATGCCCCATGCCAACCCCAGGGGTGGCACCTAGAGGAGCCTAAAGTTCCCCCTGGCTGCTGGAAGGGGGCAGAGCAGGGCAGGAGCAGCCCCAGACAAGGGCTATTCCTGTCGGGTGCAATTTGCTTCTAATAGGGGCACTGTAATAAGCCTGAATGTTTTGCAAAGAAAACTCAGGTGCATTAATTACATGTATAGACACACTCAGAGTGACTGTTATATCCAGCTTTACCCCATTGTTTTCTTAACTACTGTAAATCATCTTAGCTTCATTAACTTAAATAGAGCTTTATACCATGGATTTGGTTCACTGAACTATGTACTGCTGCTATAGTTATTGATCTCTACTCCTAATGGTGTAACATTCACAATGACAAAGTCCAAGAGAGAGAAAGCCCCACTTACTCAAAGTTTCTAAGAAATGGAGTTTTAAATCCAATCTTCATTTTGCAGTAAATGCATATTTCATAACTTAAAAACAGAGAACTAGTAAAGCTTTTTTTTAGTTGGGAAATATTTGTTTTTAATTGTGCATTTTATCAACTCCTTGCTAACAGCAAGAATTGCTTCTAATATTATTAGTGGTGTATCCTTGTTTTCCTTGTTTAATTTCCAGGGGGAATATGTGCTGCACTGGATTTGTTACTGTTTAAATATTAATTCACAATGTGCATATGGATCTTCTGAGAAATATAACAGATATTCTCAGACAGTCCATTTCCCTTTGCATTACTTGATTTGCATATTGACCTTTGCTCCTTTGAACAGCTTTGTGCTATTTATATTTCTTCTGTGATAATCTCAAGTGTCAGTTTCACAGCTAAAATAAAATGCGGTAAAATTACCAATTAATTTTAAATAAAGTACAGTATCAGTTTGTAATGACTTTTGATTAATATAGCCCTTAGACAAATGTATACCAGTATCCTAAAGGTTGAAAACTGTGGGCTACATGTGACATTAGGCACACCCCAGGCAAAGAGATATGTATAAACTGTACCAACTCAGAAAGCATTATGACTTCATTGTATCTGTGACTCACAACTCCTCCCCTGCCTTCTTGTTGCTCCCAGAAGGTGCTAATATATTGCTCTGTAGGCTCAGCTGGATGGGCATCATGTTACTGCCCATACCATTCTTCCATGCTCTTTCCCAGTTGCTCCAGTGATGGAGTAAGTTACTTAATAGCCTGATTTTTTTGCTGTGGTTCTATACTGTCACTATAAAGAAATGTAGAGTTTCTTACTCCTTTACATTTGCTTGTAATCTAAGTCACAAACATACTAATGACACAAACTAGTGCAGTACCCTGTTATGGCATTAGCCACACTATTTGGAAAAGGGAGATATCCTTGACTCAAAATACATGAACTAGGTTGTATTTAAAAATAAGACATTACTAGGATGTATTGTGATGGATGCAAGTCCACTCTACCTCCTGCCAGTAGGTATTTTCCTTCCAAAAGATTTAATGTCCTTTCAAGTATTGAACATTTTTTTTCTTAATTCTTCCAATAAACAAATATAACACCCAGTCTCTTAGAAAAAATATGAAGTCAGTGTGTGCATTAGCTGTTATACCTGACTTTATGCTTTACTTACTGCTTTGGCATATTATACTAAATTAGTTTTGAATTATATTATGGATGATCAATTTCTCCATTTTTCCCCTGCGTCATTAGTGCTGTGGGATAATCAATTAACCAAACGGTAGTCTTCTTTGAAAGCAAGTGCTGATGTTCATTTAGAGCATACTGATTATCAGAGATCCTGGTTTTCTCTGATTAAAAAAAAATAAAAATCCTCAAATTTCAGATTTTAAAAATTAACCCAAATCCACATTTTTCCATGATTAAAATGAAACACCACTATATATATCCCCGCCCCCCGACAAGGATATATATATATATATATATATATATATATATAGTGGCATTTCATTTTAATCATGGAAAAATGTGGATTTTGAGTTACTTTTTAACTCCTAAAAGTGGGGATATATTTTATCAGAGAAAACCAGGATCCCTGCTGATTATTATTTACAAGACAGTATGTTTATTTTCCTACAAATTGAGCATTATGTCTGCCATGTGACATCTTATCATGGGATGTTGCTCCCTGTCCCCATTTAATACCCCCTGCAGCCTGTCTATGCCCCCTCATGCCTGCACCCCTGTCACCCTCATCCCCTGCCACCTGCCCCCATTGACCCCCACAGCCCCTGCAGCCTCTGATCCGTGCCTGCTCTTCTGCTGCTTTTCCCCCCGCTAAAGCCACTGCCTCTTCACCCACTTTCTCCTTTGCAGCCTATGCTCCCTACACCCTGTCTGTTGCCTTCCCCTCACAGCCTCTGCCTCCTTTCCCTCCCACTGCTTACTGCCAGATGTGGCTCTGGCTCCAATTCCTCTCAGGTAGAGAGCACATGGAAGCTCCAGCCCTTGTCTGGCCATCCAGCAACATCCCGGGTATGGAGCTGCTACTGCTGTTGCTGCATGGCTATGCAGAGGCCAGAGTTTCCATGTGCTCCATTCTCTCCCTGGAGATGCCCCTCACAGTAAGCAGCCTACAAACCTATAAAGCGTAATTTAAACATGCCATGATATGAATCAGAGAGTAGTCACAGTGAGGCTCAAGATTTTGTTGTCTAATTTTGTCATCTGCATTCCTTCAATATGAGGATGATGTCTATCACGCTTATTGATGGGTCTTGAGTCCCATGAATTCTTGAGCCACAGATTTATCCACAGAAGCTGCAGGTCTTTCTGCAAGGGGGGGAGTAGGTGGTAAGCTGGTATTCCTCTCCTTTCCCTTCCTCTGCTCTCTCTTCTCTGTTCTCCTCCCAGCTCTTGATGTCAGCTCCCATTTTCTTGAGGTATGCTTTCAATGTGTCCTTGTAGCATTTCCTATGGCCACCATGAGATCTCAGGCTGAAGTTAAGCTGGGAGTAGAACACTTGTTCTGGGAGTTGAGAGTTGGCATCCACACACAACGTCCAGTATAATGAAGTTGGTGCTTGAGGATCACTGACTCAATGTGGATAACATTGACTTCAGCAAGGATTTTGGCATTCATGTGGCAATCTTCCCATTTGATGTGGAGGATTTTCTGGAGACATCACTGGTGATACCTCTTCAGGTTCTTGAGAGGATGACAGTAGGTTAACCATGTTTCAATTCACAGAGGAGAGCAGGGATAATGAGTCTTCCTGATGTTGAGAGAGAGATCCAAAGTTCAGCAGCCTTCTGCAAAGAGATTCAGTTCACTGTGTGCAAGGATGGCCTAGTCATCAGAATATTGAAGGTCAAGGATGGTTTTTTGAAATACTTTGGCCCTCTCACAAGCAAACACAATGAACAATTGAGGCAGGCATGACTCCAGCAGGGAGTCCTAGAATTCTATAGAAATACATTGTAGCCAACAACTTGAAATCATTTAATTAACTCTGCGATATGGTTAAAAGGGGTCAAAAAGTTGCCATGGACTTAATGTGGTCCACTTTACACAACTGTTTAAAGTTTTTAACATGAACTTTTCATAAATCTGACACATTATTTGACTACAGATCAACAAAAAGAGAAAGGAAGAGCCTGACAGGAAAGTGGGGAAAAAACGTCAAATGTTAAAAGGTAAAACTGTGGTTCCATTGTAGGAAAAAGAAAAGATGTGAGAACAAATTAAATGAGCTTGAGTTGCTCAAGGTGTGATGTATTTTATTGTGTGATATCCCCTGAAGTCCTCTTCAAAGCTTTAACCCTTCAGAGACCTTGCAGTTGGTGAAGAAAGACAGTGTAAATAATTCTTTGAGAAATAATATTATACATAAAGCAAATGTCCAACCAGAATAAACATTGTTAGTAAAAAATTATCTGGGTATATACTTGTAACTTGAAAAAGTGGAGAACAACTGAAAACAAACCAACTGAAAAGACAATTAGAGTATTAAAATACAATATAAATCCTCAAAATGACACTCAAACCTAGCACTGTTTGGTAAATGTGTGCCTAAATAAGAGTATGTATCAGGCTTTAAAGGACCAGGATCAGGATCCCTGTGTATATGTGTGAAATGGTGTGGGGAGGAGGGGTTATGGTTACTTTTTTTTAAGTGATACTGTCCTGATAAAAGTTAGAATTGTAATGGTGCTTTAAAAATACTGGGGAGGGGAAGGGGGTGTCTACGGATAAAAACATGAACTGGACAATTGATATGAAATAATTTGTTTATTTATCTATTTACATTGTTTTCCTTATCCATGCACTTTCCTCCTTCTGAATAACTTCTTATAAAGCTGTGCTTCCTTCCACACTATAGATCAGAAAGACATAGAAGCTCAGGGAGTATGCTAACAATGACTGGGTTTAAGATGAGTTTATTGATGAATGCATCAGTCACCCTAATAAATCCCTGATTTGAAGGACCTGAAATGTCTGGTTGTTTAATTGTCTAGTGGCAAACTGCTGTTAAAATTCAGTTCTCGAAGATGTTTAAATTTCCAAATATTTCATACAACCTTTGAAGAGAGAGTTTGCCAGTGTGTGATTTTGTGTTGATCTGCTATTTACACCTTCAGTACATGTAGAAGTTGCACAGATGGGAACTGAAAAGACAGCAATGTTACCAAAGGAGAAACCAGGAGTTTAAATTAATTATAAATTCTATTACTGAGAGAGAGAGAGTGGGAGAGAGAGAGAGAACCTTTTAAGAAAGAATTTTCTTTTTCAAGAAAGTCCTGTGAGAAAAATTACTGTCGAGTGTTAAACAAAATATGAAATTCACCTACTTTTACCATCCAATTTCCTTTAAAGGAAAAAACAAAATGAAACTAACAATTTTGCAAGGTACAATTCTGCCTTATAATTATATGATGAGCATTCTATAATGGCACAGGAATTTTTTGACCAGTTATTACCCAGAAGGTTTATTAGAAGTTATGCAGTGGTTCAAAAACTGCAGTGGAACTAAGCCATCACATCTCATTATAATTCTCTAGTTGATATCATAAAATAATAACATTATGTTGAGGGTTCTAGTCTCTCATGAAACTATGTAAAACACATTAACGTTCAGAACAGTTATACAAGTCTATGGAGGTGAAGACACATCCTTGGTGCTTCCCCACTCTTCTGGTAGTATTTGTTAGAAGCATTTTTTGTGTTTGTCTTTTTTTCATTATTAATTACAATATTTCATAACAAAATATAACAGGATAGAAAATTATGCCTGAAACTTGGCATTTAAAATCAGAAGACATACAAAGCCAGAGGTAATGTTGTATATACAATACTTTTTTCCATCTTTTGAGTACTTAGCATTGTAGTCTCCACATTCTTACAATGTTGTTTTTTTTTTTTCTTTTATTTACATAAAACACAGGGGGGATATTCATAAGATGTAAACACTTGGCAAGAAAGCCTGAGAACACTTTCTGCCAATCCTAAATCTCTGGCTAGGAAGACTTGGCCCCACTGAGGTCTAAGTCCAACTGCAGGAAATACAAATGTGCTTTCTCCAAAGAAATGCTGTTGTACAGGGTCAGATCCAGAGTCGGTACAGTGGCCTGGTTGCTCCCCTTGATGGACCATGGCATAGGATCAGCATCTGGAGGCTTTTTTAAATCCCTGAATTAGGTAAGAACCCACATCCTTCCACCCTTTCTCCTCCATGCTCAGTGACACACCCCCTTCTCTTCCCTTCCATTTCCCCCTCACCCCAACCCACTGCTGCTGATATCCTTGATGTCTCCAGCTATCCTTAGAACTGGTGGGGGAGGATTCAGATCTCTCCTACTCCACTCCAATCCAGCTGTACTGGGAGCCAGGGTGAGTCTAGGGCAGGAGTACTGTCAGCCATGAGAGCCCTGCCTGATCTCCACTGGCTATTCCCTAGGGAGCCCAAGGAGCAGGGTCAGAGAGGGACCCACAACTACTACTGCTACTGTCCCCAGGTGAGCCTGGCTCTTTGTAGTACCTAGGGGAAGCCAGAAGCATTGACAGTTTCAGATGACAGTGGGGGGAATGGGAAAGGTGGGGAGAGCACATGCTGCTGAGCATGGAGGAGAATGGAGTAGGGATTCCTACCTGATTTGAGGAATTTAAAACTGTCCCGTTACTGTCCCTGTGGTGTGGTCTGCAGGTCCCATTGGAGGTAGCTGGGAGCAGAGGTGCAGCCACCTCTGAAATGCTAGTTGCTGACCATCCAGCCCCCTTCAGAGTCATACATGGAGTGGGGGAATGAAAGCAGAAGCCTCAGACACTTTCACAAAAATAGCCATGATTGCAGTGGAGACTGATTGCACCACTGTGATCAACATCACTACAGCTGGCACTGCCCTGCATGTTGTGAGGCTGCCCCAGATGGTGGCCTGTGCTACTGTGTCTCTGTTCCCTTTTACAAACATCAGATCCACCCATGGTGTTGTGTAAAATTTTGATAAACAGTTATAAATAGTTCTAAACTGTGGACCTCATTCAGATTGTCTCAGAGGGTGCATCTACAAATGCATCCCACTTTCCTGTGGAGTAGGATGCCACCAGAAGATAACCAGATAAATTAATCAGATAATCATAGGCTCAAACTTGTCCTTGTCTGGCCAATTCCTACCTATTCAGC
Organism: Alligator mississippiensis; assembly: GCF_030867095.1. Lineage (NCBI taxonomy): Eukaryota > Metazoa > Chordata > Crocodylia > Alligatoridae > Alligator > Alligator mississippiensis. Next base: position 376,050,563 of record NC_081824.1, on the reverse strand, counting down.
CTACCCTCTTTTCAAAATTAAGTACTATAATACATAAATTAGTTTTGGAATTTGGGTGCCACTCAGCTCACAAAAATTATGGAAAGTTGTCTTCAGTCCAATGAGGGATTCCTCAGGTCCAGAAAGTTGGAAGCAACTGTCCTGGACTTAGAGTGAAATAAGGCTTAAGTTTTGAATTCCTGTCCTAGGAAGAAGGTGTAAATTACCTTAGCTAGGTGCTTAGTATCCCATTGAGTCAATTAAGAGATGTCAGAATTGCCTAACAGGAAATCAAGTTTACACACTTAGGTGTTCAATACAGAATATGGACACTATCACATGCTTCCAAAGGGGATCTTATTTCCAGAAGAGTGTTCTAACCATCAGACCTTAGATTAAGCTAGCTAAGGCTACTTTCCATGTTTCTTGTTCAAATTTGAATTCTGAGCAAGGAAAGAAAACAAGAATCATGGGGCTGCTAGACTGCCTTTTGCTTTATTCTCTTTCTGGCCCCATAATTATTGTATTTTTATTTGTTCAGCACCCAGGTTTGAACAGAAAACATGGAAAGTGACCTTAGCAGTGCCACCAGGTGTCCAAGATGAAAAATAGCATCCTGCATTCTCTCAGCCATGTGCTAATGCTGTTGCCTTCCAGACTTCCTATAATACTGCTGGGTCACAGGAAGCAATTTTTGGGAGTCCATACAAGGACAAGGGGAAAGGGACAAGGCTGTAAGGGGAGGTGGACTATGGTTGTGTGCTGGTTTGTGGGGGGGGGAGGGGGAGACTAGGGCCCCCTGGTGAGGGGGAGCAGTACAGTGTAAAACAATCACTGCAGTCAAACAGTGCCAACCGATTTTTTTTACTGCAAACTTTTAATTTATAAACATTATTATTATTATTATTATTATTATTGTTGTTATTGCTATTATTATATTTTGTTTTATTTTACTGTGGTTTATGTTAAACCTTTAAATTTGAACTCAGTCCTTCTAACTGGGGTATAGCAGCAGGGCAGGTGCTGGCAGAAGTGTCACATTTACATTATGTAAAACATACATTAATAAAAACATATCAAAAAAGTTTGGCTCTTAGTAAGAAGCTTGCAGATTGCCAGTGAAAAAGTGTTGTTGTTGTAATAATGAGTAAGACGTATTGAATCCAATTTCTGACCAGTTTACTAATGAACAAGGATCCTGGTTTTCTATGATAAAAACTAATACCCAAATTTTGGATTAATTAAAGTAAGTAATGCACATTTTTCCATGTTTAAAATGAAACACCACTAACATACGGGACTGGCTCCAGCAAGCCTTGCTCACAGAAGAAATCTTGCTGCAGTCAAATAAAATCTAAGGTTAAATGTCCAAAGCGTATTTTAATACACACACACACTCACTAAAACACATCAGGAAGGGCCTGGATATAAGTCAAATTCAGATGCAGAGAACCATCCTCAGCTCCAGTTGTAAAGAAATTACTTCACAACACACTGAATAATTCACAACATAAGAAAAACCATTGAAATGTCTGACCAACAGCTATGCTATTTGGGACTCAAACCTGTTCACATCTGAACTGTAATCCTTTCAGGTTTTATCAGACAAACAGATTTTTACTCAAGGAAAAACTGAATGACACAGCTCTAAGCAAAATCCAGATACTACAAGAGTACTGTTGATAAATAGGATATATCTCTGGAAAACAGACCTTGGATGCAGTCTCTGAGACTCACCAAGATAAATCCAGCACAGGCCCCAGAGAGAAAGTATAGGTGGCTATATGAAGCTGGGAACTAAGCCAGCCCCCAGTGCAGCCTTTTTACTCTTGTATTCCTTGATCCATGTCTTGTCCATGTCTAAAGCCCTTCCAATTCATTTTGCATTTACAGAATTCTTTCAAAAACAGATCATTTGAAAACATAATACTGCTATTTCTGTATTGGAAAAAGTATTTGGCATGGTAGGTATTAATTTCATTGTTATACCAGATAAAATTATTATAGGCATATGCTTTATCACTTCTAGTTGGTGTTATTGTACTTATTGTATTTTTATATGTAGTATGAATTTATAGTAAAATTCTGCAAAACCTCAGCATTTCTGTAGAAATAACAAAAGACTCAGCTTAACTTATTTTAGCTACTTTATATATTACTTTTTTCTATCTCCATTAGCTTAGTCATTAAAAAAATGTGTGCTTTGTATGTCAGAGCCAGGAATACCTAACCTTAAATAAATCAGTCCTGGAGAATTATGAACAATGATTGAATATGTATTTCTCATTGCTTAACATTGAATATATTAATATTTTTAATAATATCAATGTGAGGTAAGTTCTCTGAAATATATTTGATACTTGAATACCTTTTTGGATTTAGATCTGAGTTACTGAGTTTCATATGTTTTGGGGAACTTGTTAAAGAATAATGCACTGAAAATAAAATGGTTATTTTTACAGTGTTTCTATTTGTTTGTTCTTCTTATGAGACTGGGTCCAGCAAACCTTACGCATGAGAGAAATCTTGCTGCAGTCAACTAAGGTCTAAGGTTAAATGTCCAAAGGGTACTTTAACTCAGCATTGCAACAAGTAACTAGTAGGTATATTATTTGGTAGCTTGATCAACAAGTAATTGGACCAGAGTTCAAAAAAAATAATACAGCTTATTGAAAGTAATAAAAATAAATTGCCTTCTACTAGGGAGAGCCAGTGCCAACTGCCCACCCAGCTCACAGTCTGTAACACATACTTTCGTGTACAGGGAAATATAACAGTTTGCAGAGCTCTAACAGCTATGTACACAGCAGGTGCCCATCACCAGGGATCCTGGTTTTCTCTGATAAAAAAAAAATCCCCAATTTTCAGATTTAAAAAAGTAACCCCAAATCCACATTTCATAGATTTCATAAACATTAGGGCTGGAAGGGACCTTGGAAGATCATTGAGTCCAGCCCCCTGCCCCAGGGGCAGGAAGTCAGCTGGGGTCATAGGATCCCAGCAAGATAAATATCCAAATGTCTCCTGAAGGCATTCAAGATAGGTGCTTGAACTACCTCCACTGGCAGTCTATTCCAGGCCTTGGGGGCTCAGACAGTAAAAAAGTTCTTCCTTATGTCCAGCCTGAAACGGTCATGGAGGAGTTTTTGACTGTTTGATCTTCTCACCCCTTGGGGCACTCTGGTGAACAGATGTTCCCCCAGATCCTGGTGAGCACCCCTGATAAACTTACAGGTGGCTACCAGATCACCCCTAAGCCTGCGCCTTTCCAAGCTGAAGAGTCCCATAGCTCTCAGCCTCTCATCATATGGTCTGTTTTCCTGATTTCTTATCATGCATGTGGCTCTCCTCTGGACTCTCTTGAGCTTCTCTACATCCTTTTTGAATTGTGGAGCCCAAAACTGGATGCAGTACTGCAGCTGCAGCCTCAGCAAGGCTGAGTACAATGAGAGAATGATGTCCTAGGATTTGCTCAAGAAGCATTTATGGATGCAAGCCAGTTTTTTCCTCACTTTACTAGCTGCAGCATCATATTGAAGGCTTATGTTCATCTTGTGGTCAATCATGACCCCCCCAAGTCCCTTTCATCTGTAGTGCTAGCTAGCCTAGTACTGCTAAGCCTATAAGCATGCTGCAGGTTTTCTTCCCAAGGTGGAGAACCTTGCATTTTTCAGTGTTAAACACTATCATGTTCTTGTCCGCCCATTTCCTGAGCCTGTCAAGCTCAGCCTGAATTGCCCTCCTGTCCTCTGGTGTGGATGCTTTACCAGAAAGTTTGGTGTCATCAGCGAACTTGGCCAGTCTGCTTCTGACACCAATGTCCACATCATTAATGAAGATGTTAAATAGTGCTGGTCCCAGGACAGAGTTTTGGGGGACCCCACTGGTCACAGGGCACCCCGATGATTGACTTCCATCAACCATCACCCTCTGGATCCAACCACGGAGCCAATTCCCCAGCCAATGGATCGTGGTGAAGCCGAGGCCGCAGTTGGCCAGTTTTGCCAAGAGGTGATCATGGGATACCAGATTGAAGGCTTTTTTAAAGGAATTTTTCAGTGATTAAAATGAAACACCACTATTTATAGATATAGATAGAAATATAGATATATAGTAGTGTTTCATTTTAATCATGGAAAAATATAGATTTTGAAGATAGATGTAGAAAAATGTGGGGTTACTTTTTTAATATGAAAATTAGGGATTTTTTTTTTAATCAGAGAAAACCAGGATCCCTGCTCATGACTACATTAGGTTGCTAAGATCACCAGACAATGTCTGAAAAGGGCCAAATGCCTTTTACAAAGCCTGATGACTTATACTGCATGTAATCACATAAGGAGTGCCATATTGAGTCAGACCAATGACCAATCTAATCCAGTGGCAGAAGGAGGTATGTCAGAATTTATAAACTAGAGAGATCTATCCTTTGTCATACCCTCCTGCTATCCACCTTCATTAGCCTAGAGATGCCAGAAAATAGATCTGTTTTGTTTAATTAGCCATTAACAGATCTGTCATTCATGAATTTGTCTAGTCCCTTTTTGACCATGGCTATACTATTTGAAAGCATGGAGAGACGTTCAAAAGGTCAGAAGAAAAATTAATCTAAGTTATGCAGTATATTTTGAGTGACCTAATTTAGGTTGGGAGCAAACGGTACACACATTTACCCTTGTGGGGAGGGGCTTGCAGGCAGCCTTTGCTGGTGGAGGCCTGCAAGTGAAGGGCACTCTTGTACACTTCCCAGCACACCCTACAGGCACCCCGTGCTGCTGGAGAATGCTGAGAATAGGTGAGCACCCAGAAGCCACCTCTGATTGGCTGCTGGGTGTGGCCAATCACACCCCTAAACCTCAGCTGCCTCATTGTAGATGCTCGCCCCCACTCTGCCTTGGAAGCCCATGGAAGGAGCTGTGGCACATCCTCTTCATTTGTCTATGTGCCTCTCACTGGATAGGCAGGTGGTCACCACAGGGCATGGTTTCCTGCCCCATAGCCAGCAGCCAGACATCCTGCGTGGTGCTAACTACTATACCCTGCACTTGCCAAATGTCCTGGACTTGGCCACCTATATTCACTTAGCTAATGATGACGGGACCATCCTTTATTTAGGACTTGGTACTAAATAAAGTATTAAAGACGAGTACTAAATAAATGTGCAGTAACCACTTCACAGTACCATCTCATGTAGATGCAGCCTTAGAGAGTTATATACAGTAGTTCCAATGTCTCTTTTTTCAGTCATAATAAGTAGTTTAGAATCCAGAATCATATACATATAAGTGAGGTTATTTTTTTTTCCCATATGCATTACCTTGTGCTTGTCAACTTTGAAGTTCACCTGACATTTTTTGCCCGCCCACTCAGATTTGTGAGATCTTTCTGCATTTCTTCTCTGTCAGCTTGGGATTTGACTACCCAGAATAATTTAATATCAATGCAAACTTGGAGATTTCACTGTGCACTTCCATTTCCAGGTCAATGAGGAAAAATGTTAAACAAACCTGTGCCTAGCACAGCTCCCTGCGGAACACAAATTTGGACCACCCTCCATCCTGAAAAAATGACCATTCGGCCCTACCCTTTGTTTCCTATCTCTTAACCAGCTCTCAGTCTATAAAATAACCTTTCCTCCAATCCCATGGCAACTCATTTTTTTAAAAACATTTTTAAAACACACATTTGATCAAATGTATACAGTTTTTGGGTGCAGTAATCAGAACCCAGCCATCCTCTCCCCAGATAAGTGGGGATAAATGGGGATATAGTAAAGGATCATATTCTACTTTTTTGTCTTTTGAATTCATTTTTCAGAAAGCCACAGCTTCAATATGAGTAGTATAGAGTGTCTCCTTCCTTAATCATCCTATAGCCTAATAATTAGTACACTTTTTAAGGAAATGGGAACAGTGAATTTAATCCTCAAAGGCTACATAGGGCACTAAATTTAGGTCTCCCACATCTATGGTCAGTATCATCGCTCAGCTGTTACAGAAAAGCAAGGAGTAGTGGCATCACCCCTTATGTGTTAAAAGAAAACATGACTTCTGGTCCAGTTCCTAAAGGGATGGTTTAGGTGTCTAGGTTAAGAATAGAAAGAACATTTTATGCTGTTAATCCCAATCTAACTGGAATCCCCCATCCCACCCACTGCAGAGTTAAGTGTCCTAGACAGGCATGTCTTTAAAAACACAACTCTTTATTCAGTTATTCACATCTGTTAGTTTAGGCAGCTCCCTGAACATTACACTGGATATTGAAATCAAAATCTGTGGCCCCTAAAGAACTTCCATTGTGAGACATATCACACCTGATCTACATGCAGTAGCTTCTGAACTAGAAGCAGTTCCCTGTGGCACTATTTGGATCATACTTAATGCAGTACTCAGATGTCTGCACTGCTTCCACAGAGTGAGTAGATCAGGCTTTAACATGGCCTTTGGCCTTCCCTAACTCATGGCCGCACATTTCATTCCAGAAGCTAGGTGCCCGAAATATATTGCAATGCAAAGTATCTCAGCACCACAGATATTGCCTTGCTTCCATATGGTTTTACCCCTGAGTGAATAATGATTTCAGGATTAAATAACTAATTCTATTGTAATGTATCTATCTCATTCTATGTTATCTGGGTTTGTACGTTTCTCATCACCACAACATATAATCACCTGCCAGAAATGTATTAAGCAACTTGACTAATATCTTTAGACATCAAAGTCAAGCAATTAAATATGTCTTTTTACAGAGATGAAAGGAAGAGTTAGGGTTTAAAAATAATTAAATAAATAACCTTAGTCAAAGATTTTAGAAAGAAAAAAAGAGATAAAATGAAAGTTGTTTGTTTTTCTTTGCTTTGCTTTGTAATAAAAAAAAAAAAGTCTTGGTTTCTTCATAGTTCAATACAACATGCAAATAATTCCTGGATGGATAGGATGTATGTGTCAAAACCACTAATACAAATCAATGTGTTTTAAAAATCCCGAATGCAATAGTTTCCTGATCACACTATACAGGTTATTCTGCAGTTCAGAGGAGATGATTGCATAGCTTGCTAAATTTTATGGGGATTTCCAAAGGCAGAGATGTTATTTATTGTACAATTTTTCAGGCAGTAAAACATCCACTGCAGCAAAATGTCCATACATTATTAAAGGCAGCTATTACTTGGTTTTCATGATTTGCTGATTACAGTATTATCCTTAAATCACAATTAACACTAGATACCAGGGGTATGTCAGATGACAAATGCTATTTTTGTATTCACCAATGGTTGGCAGGAAGATAGCTCCAGTACCCTGAGGAAATCTGTTAACATCACAAATTCACTAAACAATTAATTTGGCACATTTTAGTATAATAGAGTTCTTTGCTAAGAAAAACAGGCTCAGACACACCACACAAAGATACTCTTACAAAATGGGGGAATACTGCACCCTCTCTTTGTATATCTGTTACTTCCTTTGTACAGAAAATGTCCAAATAATTTAAAGTGTCAAGGCTCCTTCATTTGTGACCCTGAGTGATATGATATTCAGCTTCTTCTGAAAGCTGAAACACCTTGTAGTATTAGAGCCATAGAACCTGTTAGACTTTCCTGCTAATCTTATTATACACATTTCAGTTTTAATCCTGACCTCATATCTGTATAGGCCCACATTTGTATCCTGTGCTGAGCAATACTTATTTAATTCCAGTTGTTAATGATCTTCCTGTGAAGAACATATGTCTGTTTAACAAAGCATTCACATATGCACTTCTTTATAGGCAAATAAATAACCCCTTCCCTATTAAGTTTGGTCTCAATGTTGCCAAATGTTTTGGTCCTGATCTGAAAGGCATATGTTTGTTTCACTTGCTGCAAGAATTCTCAAAACAGGTGAGTTCCAAGGAAGTCACCCAAATAAGTCACCAGATTTTCAGAAGTACTCAGCATTTTCATGCACATTTGATGCTGTTTTTCAAAAACCACCCCACAGAAGTTTAAGTGGTGGCTTGTGGGTGCTGAGTGATGTTGAGATCCCAGCCCTTATTTATTAGTCTAAGGCTTCCTACAGGTATTAAGTTGAAGATGCAATGCGATCTGATGTGTGATCCAAACAACTGTGGGGATCAAGAATTAGACTTTATTTCATGTTGCCAATGCAGGGGGAGCCTAGGATCATGATCCTGGGCTCAGCCTCTACCAGCAAGTAGCAAACTTGGATCCCTGTTCTCCCGTGGCTGGAAGCCACAGTCAGCTGATCAGGACTCCTAGCTGCCATAGCTCAGGGGAGACTTTGGTTGTGATGCACTCCCCCAGTTGGGACAACCTGTCAGATAATCAGAGCTCCCAGCCTCGGGAGTGCATCATGTACTGCCCCAGCTGGGAGCCCTGATCAGCAGGGATCTTGGTTTGCTCTGATAAAAAAAAAAAAATCCCCAATTTTCCTCAAAAAAGTAAACAAAAATCCACATCTTTTCCATTATCAAAATGAAACACTACTATATATACATCTAGTGGTGTTCCATTTTAGTCAAGGAAAAATGTGGATTTTGGGTTACATTTTTAAATCCATAAATTGGGGATTTGTTTTTTAACAGAGAAAACCAGGATCCCTGCTGATTAGGGATTTATTATATTACAATAATAATCCTTCAATAAAGACACCTCTGTTTGAATTGAATTGGCTCTGGAAGGGTCCTTAATGCTTGGATAATGTAAACTTAAGCACTGCAATGATAGAATTAAAAACTGAAAATTCACCTTCATTACTTGTAGCAAACATTTCATACTAGTAAAAGTAATAACCTATTAATTATAATTTAACTGAATTTTATGACATACTGTGATAAACAACAAGCAGCTTCGCCTTATTATTTATCTCCTAATTATGAAAATGTATTGACTACTCCCACAATGATTTGGGCATTATAGTAGTCATGCAGTTGTATAAAAATGTATACATATATATTAGCTGTTTACCTAATACAGCCAAATATTTTAGTAGGTTCAGCAATAATAGAAGATGCTAGCTCCACTTTATTAGATATAGCCAAGACAAAGCCAACCTAAAGTACAAGCCAGCTGGAATGGCCACTGCCAGCAGTGCTGCAGGAGATGAGGCTGCACCAGCTGAGCACCAAGCCTGGCCGAGACCAGCCCCATCCCTGTCCCTGTCCTTTCCCCCTGCAAGCGGCACCAGGCTCGCAGGGTATGGGGCTGTGCCATCCAAGCACCAAACCTAGCCCCGTCTCCGTCTACTGTGAATGGTGTTCCTGAATGCTGAGCCTAACACTGTTCGCTGGGGATGGGGATGGGCTTGATGCTCAGCTGGCATGACCTCATCCCCTGAGAGTGGCACTGGGATGGGGAATTGGGATGAGACCAGGCTTGGCATTTGGTTGGCATGGCCTCATCCTCAGTGAGCAGCCCTCTCAGCACCACTCACAGGGGATGGGGCTACACCAGCTGAGCACTGAGCCTGGCCCCAACTTATACACTGTGCCTAAGAAAATCCTTACCTTTCAGCTCAGAAGCTTGCACTCAACCTATATACCATGTTGACCTATACACTGTGAAGTATGGGGGAAAGATGGGGAAAGGACAAGTTTTAAAACAAAGATAAAATACATAGGAAAACTCTATTCAAATATATATATATATTTTTGCCTCAACACATATTATATGATTCTTAGACTGATTTGCTATTTAAAATATGTTATTAATTCTTTGTTCTAAATTCCAGTTGGTCTGTACATTATTAGCCAGGGTTATTATGAATATTGTAGATAGGATTAACCTAGATATAGGCTGGTTAGTTTTCAATTAATATGTGTAGACCCTTGTTAGTTTTCATGTTCAGGCTCTCCTATTCCCTTTGTTTCCACCTCTACTCAGTGAAATGTGTATTTTCTACAATCGAGTAAATTGCTTGCCACATAGATCAGAATTTTTACTGTTTTTCTAAGGGAACATCAACATATGGATTTCAGTGTGATAACATTTACTGTGCATTAAGCTAATGTGCAGTAAGTGATTTTTGGCAGGTGTCTACACATGCAGAGACTTTGCACTAAAGTTAGTGCCAAGTCCCTGAAGCCCTGCCATGTGCCCCTGTGGCTACTGGTGTCTTCAGCCTCCAGCCACATGGTTGCCATCACTTGGCAGCTATGTTGAAGCCAGAGCCAGCTGCTAGCACTTGGCAGCCACCTTGGAAACTCTGATCCCTGGCCAGCCCCTTCCCTGCCTAGGAGCCACATGTCCATTGCAGGGGCAACATGCAGCAACTCCTTCCTTGCCCACCCTGTCTCTCCATGCCAGGGCTGCTCGTGTCCTTGCCCTGGCTGGAACCAGTGATGCCCAGCAACCTGATGTTCCATCCCTGCCCCTGCCAGTGACAGCCAGCACCCTGAGCTCCTGCTGGCCATGGTGCTGACCCTGCTGTCCCAGGGTACTGTTAGGGGGATCTCAGGACTAGGCCAGGGGTGCAACAAGCTACAGCCCTTTGCAACACTCACCTGTGGTCAAGCAGCAGCAGAGGGAACAGGCCAGGCAGCCTGTGACCTCTCCAGGGGGCAAACAAGGCCTGCTGGGCTTCTGGACAATGAAAAGTTTCCATCAGGGTCCCTGGTGTGTGCCCCAAGGTACAAAATGGCTGCTGGCTTTTATAGCCTGCATCTAAGGGCTGCCAGAGAGCAGGAGAGGTGGCCAGCCAGGAGCCCTGGAGCCAGGCTCAGGCTGGCCCCCTAGTGGCTGGTGAGACCCGGCACTAAAGTTAGTGCCAAGTCACATCTGCACACATGTGACCGTACATTAACTAATCATTCCTAAATTTGATACCTGCATTTGCAATTAGCCTAAGTTTTACTGTGCATCTATGTGTGACCATACTGTACAGTACCTTAGGCTAAGGTACATTAACACATCTCATGTAGATGTGCTCTAAATGTAACTTAGACAGTAGCTTTCTCAAGCTCTGATTAACTTTAAGGAACTTCACAACTCTTGACTTCTTATATCAGATTATGTCTTTGCCAGCCCTCTCTGTGCTTCATGAAAAAGAAATATTTCTTGGTTCTAATTATCATTGGTTTAAGGATAACTGCAACTGGGAGGTGAGTTCTGTGAAAATGCAGACAGTAATATATTAGATGCATATTTTACAGTTGCATAAAACTATAAGATACATCATGTTAAACAAAAGTAATAACTTGCCCTTTTAAAGTCCTTTTAAAGCTGTGTTAAGTTATGATTTTATTATTTGGATTGCATATGCATTTAGGAGCCTCTGCTGATCCCCATATCCCAAAAAGTTAGGTGGTAGAGAAAAGAAGAAAGAAGTCTTACTATTAAACAGTTATATTTTAAGCTCTGTCTTCATTATGGAGAGGAGATGGAGGAGCACATTTTAAATTAGCTAATGTTTTTAAATGCCAGTTTTGATAAGTTGTAGTTTGAACAGGTGTCACCTCATTGTGTTAGACTTGGCTCCCCCCTAAGGTTTACCTCAAACATCTAAAATGTTTTAAACTTAGAACTTTTTTGTGTACACAAGTATCTTAAGATACATAGCATGCACCACAAACACATTACTTACTACCAACACCTTTCCCCCAAAAATCAGCTATCCAAAATTAAGGTTCACATATCAAGGGAGGAAGTTGATGTCTGCACCATAAATGAAGCATGGATTTGGAATAACGGCTTCCAGGGGTCTGCTTCTCTACCTGGCTTCAGAGAGGAATGGGCAGAGTGGACTCCAGAGCCACATCCAGATGTGCAGGCATGTGTGGTTTGTGGCGCCACAAACCTCTTTGCGGCACCACAAACTACACACATGGAATGTTAAAATGTGCTTTGTGCTGCAAATTTGTAGTACATGGGCAATGTTTGCTGCCTGGAAATCCCATAAACAAAAACATGACTGAAAAAAAAGTAGTGAGCATGCTTGAGAGGAGGATGTGCTAGCAGACACAGAAGCTTGGTCCTCCCAGGAGATACACTGGCTGCTGGCCAGAGTTTCTCCACTCTTTTAGTTGTCACTTGGCTCCTCCAGCATGCCAGGAACTGGGAGAAGTGGGAAAAGGCATTTTCCCTGAAGGAGGGCAATTTCCCCCATTCTGTAGCAAAGCCTGCAGTTTTTCTTTTACTTTTCTTTTTTTTTTTTTAAATGCATTCCCTCCCCTTCCCCAACTATTTCTGACTTTCTCTCTCTCTCTTTATTCCCTATAGATAAGTATAAGTGAGTTAAGACATAGGATAAGTTTCAGCATTTTATTTTGGTAGCAAGTTGTATTTGTTTTGTTTTCTCTCCTTCTTTATATTGTATAATTATTATGTTTATATTGATTTTTACTCTTCTATATTACTGTTTACTGGTACTATATGATTTAGGCCTATATATGTAAGTTAGCATAAGTCATGTCAAGTTTCCATTTTGTTTGTCAAGTCTCCATCCTGTCCCCAGGCCCAGTTGTATAACCTATGACTCACACCTACCCCGCCTATGTAACTTGGTTCCTGAATGAATGGGGATGAATGAAGGAGCAGGAGAGACAATGGCAGTAGGTCTAAAAAATAGCTCCCCCTGAATGACCGAACAATCAACACCAATACCTGGACCAATGACCCAGCCATTGGAACCACCCTCAGCATTCAAGAAACAAAAGATGAGGCAACCCACCATTGTGCCAAGGCTACACATGCTCAGTAAGAACATCTGGAACCCGCTGGAACAGGACTGACCTTGCCTGGACAGGGCCTCCCCATAGGAGATCAGAGGTAGTCTACCCCATAAAAAGGGGTACTGAAGACTGACTCCTTGGGATGCCCTCTCCATCTGGACCAGCACCATGCCACACCACCTATCTACCCAGAGGCTTTGCCGGCGACCCCCCTCTGGACAACCCTTGCTGGACAAGGACCCCTTTCCAGCCTGGATAGGTAGCTATTACCCCCTACCCCCTCTTCAACTTGGACTCTGCTTCTCTTCCCTACCTGGACTCCAACCCTTCCACTGAGTTTCTTTCTCCTGCTGCCATTGTGAGTGTTTGTGTGTGTGTGTGTGAGCCAATAACTTCATGGGGCTGTGTAGTATGTTGTCTGTGTAATAAACCTGTTATTTTGAAACCTTGAGTTGGGTTTTTGTCTGTTTCCTGACTGTTCCCTCCCTGCCACCACTTATCTGCCCCCCACCCAATCTCTAAGATGCCAGCCTCAGTTTCCAGCCTTAAGCTCCCAGGTTATTGTCTCTCTCTCTTTCCTGGCTGTCTCCTCTTTGCCACCACTTATCTGCCCCCTCCCTCCCCCCCCCCCCAATATCTCACCTGTCTGCCTCAGTTTCCATCCCCAGTCTACCTCAAGCAACCCCAAGCCCTAGATCCTCAGCCAGCTTCTCTGTAGTCCACTGGTTCTAATCCCGGTTCTGGCAGCTTTCACTCCCTACACTTTAACTCTCTCTCTCTCACCTTAACCTTCCCCCAGGTATCCCAAGCACACACATACACACTGTACCATCCAAGTTAGGAACTTACCTGTGTGTATGTGTAGGTGGGTTGTATGTGAGAGAACTGGTAAGAGTGTGTGTGTATATATATCATTGTGTGCATGATACACAAATTAATGATCTGTGTATGTGTACTGAGTGTGTGGGTATTGACAATTGATTTTTGTCTAATTTTTAGTGTGTAGTGTGTATGTTCTTGAATTGGTAATAGGTATGCATGTGCCTAGGTTGGTTTGGATGTGTATGTGCCTAAGTTGGTAGTATGTGTGTGTATGCACCTATTTGATTTGTGTGTTTGTATATATGCAATTGTGTCACACCCTCCTGTCTAACAGAGCAATATTGGGATCCTGAGAGTTGGCCTGACCTGACAGGGCAACAATACCAAAGCACATGTGAAGTGATATACACTGTGGCAAAAAGTAGTGGCAAATATTTCTGCTGCTACTATTTTTGCCACTGCAAGCCCATTCCCCCACATGTGGGCACACACACCATAGCATAGGAGTTATTTTAACCCTTTTACAGCTGCTGCTAAATTTGCATTAGCTTTTGGATGAGAAGCCAAATGCTGTTGCCAATTTGGCAGCAACTGTGTGAAGGTTAAAATTCATGCTTGCCTGAAGTATCCAGAGAACTAGCTGAGGGCAAAAGATGTGCTCCATGCAATCAGCTTTGCCCATGAGTCTGAAGAAAAAAATCTTTTTTTTCCCTGCCTTCATCCTGATACCTTAAAAAAAAAAGTGGGTGTCACATTTGGTGATGTATATTATGTGAGAAAATATGTTATTACGTTTTGTCTTTGTTCTTTGTATGCACAGACAGGTTGATGATAAGGAAACTGAAATACCCATATTTTACAGATAGGAAATTGTGTCTCAGGAAAATAGTTAACCTGTTCAAGGTTATATAAAATATCTTAACCAGAATAAATAATTAAATCTAGATCTCTATATCTCCAGTACAGGGACTTTACATTGCCATGCTAGTTCTGGAATATCGCTCTTTCCCATTTAGTCATATCAACTACAGAATTCCAATAACCTGTTTACCCAAAACACTCATTAGTATTGATTTTCCTGATTTAAGCATGTGATTCTTTGTAGCTTTTCATCCTTTAATCCCGTTACTTTTCACATTATATTTTTCCTACACCTGGAGCCTCCTGCTATATGTTTGAGAGCACCTTGATTACAGAAAGACAAAAGTCCATTCATTTGCACTTATACAGAACAATACTGTCATCCAGTGGACATCCTGTCTTGTGGGCTATTCCCTATGCAAAGATCCCACAGCAAATAGCAACTCTGCACTTATGTTGTCTAATGTAGTACACTACATACTTCTGCCCATACACTTAATTATATATATATATATATATATATACATATATATATAGTAAATAGTTCATTGATCAAGCCCAGTTGTGATACAACTAATTCGAATGGAAAAGGAAAGAAAGACATTACTGTGGGTCAGAAGTACAGACCTCGTATAACTGTTATTCTCTTATGCAATGCAGACCACTTGAATGTCAAAGAAGAATGCTGGCAGCTGGCAAAAATTGGAAGCATTAGATGTGATCAACTAAGAATGTTTGTAGGAGCTTGAATAGGAACATCCACAGCTATAACTTAGGAGCAAGCTTGAACAGCAGGGGAGGAAACAATGCTCATTTGCTAGTGTTTTACACAGTAAATGGGGACTCAGACTGTCAGCAGACTGTTCAAATCATTCTTTGCTACTTACATGAAAACAGAAAATATCCCACTTGGGTTTGCAAACAGTTGAATTAGCAGCAAATAAATCTGTCTTTTCTTTTCACCAGGAAAAACAAACATTGAGGTATATTAGTGAATGATGGGCTGATAATAAGCAGAGAATGACTATCTGTGAAATTGTTCAGAAGCAAACAAGGGCTGAAATCTAGAAAACATGTCTTAATGGCCATTATTTAATATCTATATATAAACACACACACATATGTATTATAAATCTCCTAATTCCTTACTCTTTGCAGATCATTAGTCATTTTTATTTTCTATGAGAACTCAGTTTTTAGCATTGTAACCTATTATGTAAACCAGCATCCTTATCAACAGGAATCCTGGTTTTCTGACAAAAAAAAAAAAAAAAAAAAATCTCCAATTTTTGGATTTAAAAAAGTAACTCAAATGCACATTCTTCCATGATTAAAATGAAACACCACTAATATAGATATAGATATATAGTGGTGTTTCATTTTAATGTTGGAAAAATATGGACGTGGGGTTCATTTTTTAATCTGAAAATTGGGCGGGGGGGGGGCAGGCGAGGGGGTGTATCAGAGAAAACCAGGATCCCTGCTGATGAGGATGTTGGTTTACATCCTCTGACGTTGCCCATCAGTAGCAGTAGGGGCAATAGGAGCAGCAGCATCTAGGTGAGGCTGTTGGTACTAATCTTACTTTAACGGTTAGTGTGCAATCTCCCAGGATGGTACAGGGTGACATCATACCTTGGAAAAGTACAGCCTGCTGTGGAGTTCTCTGATCAGACTGGGGGAAGAATAGTTTGCAATGCACTTTTAAAGGTATGTACCCAAATACCTAAGTAAATGACACACTCAGTAGACATACTCTTATATAACATATTTAAGTTAGAGTATCCAACTAAATTTTATTCATCCTTTATTGGCAAGGTGCTCCTCATGGCTCAAGCCTCAGGACATGGAATTAATTAAATGTATTTTGTACATCTGTTGCATTTTCTGTAGTGTACAATATGAATTCACACAGCATAAGACAATAGGCTCTAGGTAATGTCTTAAATATCTAGACAGGCAAAAGATAAACTGGATAAAAGCAAAACTGTACCTAGCTGAGGACTGTGAGGAGGATTTTTCAGCACTTAAGGAAGTTTAATGTTTCAAAACCCCTTTATAACTATACATTAAATAGTAGATCTGATTCTTGAATTTCTAGGAATTCAAATAATCTTAATGTTTAGATGACACAAATAAAATATTTGGAGAAAACAAGCATAAATGGCAAATGAGCATCTTCCAAAATCTGTCTCTGTATATTCACTGAGGCACAGACATGATAAATGGGTAGACTGCTTTCTACTAGATACCAGATTTTTTTATATATTATTTTTTGGTATGTTATTCAGGTAAAAAGGTATGATACATTAAATAAATATTGTATTTTACTCCTAAAATAATTTTTAATCCTTAAATAATAGCGATCAGCAGAGATCCTTTTTTCTGATTTAAAAAATATCCCCAATTTTCAGATGAAAAAATGGAATCCCAAATCCACATTTTCTGTGATGTAAATGAAACACCACTAATATAGATAGATAGATAGATAGATAGATAGATAGATAGATAGATAAGTTTAGTTAAGGGGTGGGATACATTGAAATGAATTGATTGGTAATCCTAATTTATTGAATACATAAGCAATACCAATATTTAAGGAAGGCTTTAAATGCAACAGTTAACTTCTAAACAAACCTTAACAGTCAATATAGATATTGTTATCTGAGCCTTCAAATAGATACAGTGAGTTCAGCTGGCCAGGGCAGCATCACTGTTCTGGGGTCCAAATACTTGTTGTTGTTGTTGTTGTTTTTTCTGTGTAAGGCTCTATATCCCCTCCCCCTGCTCACTCCCAAGACTTTTTTTTCCCCTAGGTTTTTATATATTTTCTTTTACAGTCCTCTTCTACATATTCCATATGCCATAAATACCCACCAATCATAGACAGAGATCCTGGTTTTCTCTGATTAAAAAAAAAAAAATCCTCATGTTTTGGATTAAAAGAAGTAACCCCAAAACCACATTTTCCAGTGATTAAAATGAAATACCACTAACATCATTCACAGTGGTCATTCCTATGACATATAGACTTTCATCTGAATTGTGCTATCTGAGACTTTTTCAATGACATATAAGAAGGTCAACCTGCACTGTCACCCCCTTCCTCTTCCTTCTCCCACTCCCCCTGCTTTCTTTATTTTTAAGTGTCATTTAATTAGCTAGTTATGTCAAGGCACAAACTGGCATTGCTTATGCTAAGCATTTTGCTAAAGCATCTTTCAGGCCTACGTCCCCATTTCATCAAGCAGCTGATTGTGATTGTTAAGATAGGGAGTAGGATCCCCACAGGGCTCTCAACTCATTCCTTAATGGAGTGTCAGGGAACCAGTATTTTCCCTTCTTCTTTCTCTCTTGGAGGGAGGGAAGGAGAACAAGATACTGTGGGATACTGGAAGTATACAGTCGTTGAGATTAGTGCAGGAGAGGAAAGGCCTACTTGGTTCAAAGAGGTAAAAAATCCTTAAGGAAGAGCCATTTTTCTTCCCCAAGAAAGATGGTCTCTTTTTGTGTTGAGAAAAAGGCTTTTCTCCCAGAACGAATTTAATTCCTGTACATGGCTTGGGTTGAAACATACTAGCAAATTGTTTAGAGTAAGATTTTTAAATCTATCTATAACTAAAACTATGTCAAAATATATCTAATCCTGGGATTTCCTAGAATTAGATGGAATACAATATCAATTTTCTAACTAAAGGCTTTTTAAAAATAATGCTTCTGGCAATCATAATGTAGGTAAGGACCTTAGGAGCTAGGAATTTTTAATAGGAATTCCAAGAGAATCACAAAATAAGCATGCACATATATCACATAATAGAAATTTCAGAAAAGAGCAGAGATGACCACATGCTATTTTCCCTGAAACTAATTAAAAGGTCACAGTGATGAAAAGATACCTTCAAAGCCTCAGGTCTGACCAAAGAAGAATTTGTTAGGTATGGAAACTCAGGAAGGTATCTGCAAGATATCTGAAAAGAAAAAGAATAAGAAACTAAGAAGAAACTGAGGCAAATGTCTACCAGAAATGTCTTTGGAAGAGCATTTCACAAGTCCCAGTGTAGGTGTTGTGCTGAGGACAGAGCTGAGAAGAAAGAAAATTCTCAGAAATTCTCATATCCAAAGGGTCTATGGATCTAGAAGTTATGCCAAGGTCTGCTATGACCACAAACATTGTTAGGGTGATGAAAAGCTGGATCAGCTGCAGAATCAAACTCCTAAATATAGTTCCTGCTTTATCTTTTAAAGGCACTATACTCTTACATCTTAGGAAAAGGGACAGGTAGGGAAAAGAAAAGAAAAGAAATCATACCCTCCCACACCTTTGCACTGGCTGAATTTCTAAACCTGAAGCTAGAATATTTCTGAATCTAACCCTTTCAGGCTTCCCATTTGTTGGCATACTGTAAGTTTGCATAAAGTTATATAAACAGAGAGGACAATAATGGCCAACTAAGCAAAGTTTTGCCTATATATATATGTATATATATATATATATATATATATATATATATATATATATATAAACACTCAAAAATAAACATAGAACATAAAACTTTCATCTTTATACAATGCAACAGGTTGAAATTATTCTGGTAAATAAAGGAGCTAACAAATTGCATTTTTATGTGACTCAGATTGTATTATATGTCTTACTCAGCATAACAGTCTTTACAACTACATTGCTTCCACCACTTATATAATCCTTACCTTGTGCAAAGCCTTGTTTAAATATATAATGGCTTTAAAGGTATATAGTTCATTCTTTCCTTCTATCCCTCTGAACAGTAAAATTGTACCTTTTCTGTATTTCCATTATATTATTATATTGTTTTTCCCCAATTTCCAAATAAGTTAGTGAACTATTATAAATGTCTCTTATTGTTTGAAATATGTCATGTTGTGCCTTACTGGTAACAGGAATAATGATAGAAGGCAACAGATTGTCTTGGTATACAGGTTGTAGCCATAATGGTCTACAGCAAAAGGAAACAGAACTTGTGGCAAAGGTGATGTCTTTTATTAGACCAACTAGATATTTGCAAAAAAAATCTTTATTTGCAAGCTTTCAGGCACACTGACTCTTCTTTAGGTATAGGAGAATGTAAAGATTGGAAAATTTATCCTAATTGGAAATGAAAATTCATATTTCACAGGAGAGCTGAAGGTTTTATAAATTCTCCTAGTTGGAATAGCTCATTTTGTGGAGATTAGGCTGCCTCAAAGTTGTCTGGTGGCA
This sequence comes from Alligator mississippiensis, assembly GCF_030867095.1. Lineage (NCBI taxonomy): Eukaryota > Metazoa > Chordata > Crocodylia > Alligatoridae > Alligator > Alligator mississippiensis. Next base: position 376,030,999 of record NC_081824.1, on the reverse strand, counting down.
AGCAGGATGTAGAATTATGTTTCCTTCTGGTCATGATGTTTCATATTTCACACGAGAGTGGAAAGAGGGAATACTCTCCTGGGCCAGGAATTTCTTTTGTGTTGAGGTGCCTCTGAGCAATCTGAAAATGTAAATTTAGTTTGAGCAACAGGCATGAGGAAGGTGCCAGCTTTCAGGTTTCCAGGTGGTAAATTTTGCTTCCTTCTTGTAAAATGATGATGCTTTCACTTTAAAAAATGGCTAAAATTTGATATCTTCCATGTTTCAGGTATACAGGTTGTAGCTGTATTGGTCTACAGGCAAAAGGAATTAGAACTCATGGCAGAGGTGACATCTTTCATTAGACCAACTAGATATGTGCAAAAGAAAAAAATCATTTCCACCTAAGAGAAATTTTACAAAATCTTTGCATTCTCCTATTCATGAAGAAAGGTGAGTGTGCCTGAAAGCTTGCAAATAAAAAAACCTTTTTGCAATTGTCCAATTAACATCTTACAGGTTTATAGTGGGTAAAATATGTAATCATGCTATTTAAAGGATAAAATAGGAGTAAGAATTAAATTAGAATTAAACAAAGAACTTTGCATTTTTCAGTGTTAAACACCATCAGGTTCTCATCTGCCCATTTCCTGAGGCTGTCCAGGTCAGCCTGGATCACCCTTCTGCCCTTAGATGTGGAGGCTTTACCCCAAAGCGTGGTGTTGTAGACAAACTTGCCCAGTCCACCTCTGATACCAATTTTCTTCCCTAATTTTCTCCAAAAGAAAACCAAGTGCATGAGGTTCTTCCCCATAATACATGACTTCCATGAGTTTTGCCAGTAGTACTGATTATTTCCCACAGCTTTTAAGCTAAATTAGCAGTAGAAGAACCTCAGAAGGCTTGGAAGTACAGTACAGATAAGTAACTTATTTGGAACATTTTCAATGGCCTGAGGTCTTCCGAAGGAGTTCATCATTAAATATTTTGTCATATATGGAGTTCTAAGACTAAATTGTAACACTTACGGGAGTTGGATGGAAGCCATCTTCTTTAAAGGAGCACTTGAGGCACTGCAGTGGTGGATCAGAGTGCACTGGGAAGGAGGGATGTACCAACCAATCAGATCTAGAGATGAATTCAGATCCATTGTATTAATTATACATGGTCAGATTCTATTCCACCTGTTTAGCTCATAAATAGATCTAGGCACCACAGTGTGATACTTTTTTAAGTGACTGTACAAGTCACTGAAAAACTTTTAATCCAGAAGGTAGGTGGGTATTTCTCCTTCTAACTGCCTTTTTGACTCAATCTTAAGGATAAGATGATGGTGTGTTATGAAAGTCAATGTATTAATGGATTTTCAGGGATTTAAACAGGGGGAATAGAAATGTACTTAGGCAGTAAGTACACTACAATTACACTACACTTACTGGGTGCACGGAGCTATAATTCTCCTCTCTTTGCCTACACAGCAAACTCATGCCTTTTTCTTTAATAGCTTTATCTGTTCCTCAGCCAACAGTCAAGCAGGTTCCCAGGACTTCTGCAGCACAGAAGGGCAAGGAATATTGCACTTAAATGGTTAAGACCTACAAAAAGAAAAACAATTTACAAGCCCTAAAATAAATACCCCAGCTAGTATTTACCAATTCTTCAGGCCTCGGTGCAATCCCATGTGCAAACAGCCTGCAAAGCAAATCCCAACTAGCCAGATCACAGGACTGGGACAGGGACAGGGACAGGGACAAGTCCAGGAATGGGGTCAAGGGGAGCTGGGGAGAGGGGGACAAGGGAAGGGCCAGACCTGGTTCCTATAAGCCAGAGCTTCCTTCCTGGGGCAGGAACAGTAGCTCCTCCAAAAGTGACTTCCTTCACCATTCCCACCTCCCAGCCACTCCAGGAAGCATGACCAGTACCCCAAACACCCTAATCCCATATCTTAATTTATTAAAACATGAGATCTACTTAATTTTCTTTATTTCTTTTCAATTTCCTTCTTTTTATCCTTCAGTTGCTGACATTGTCCATTTCACCACCCTTCCTCCACCCCCATTTCGTTTCTACCTCCTATTTCATTATGCACCCCCATGATCTCTGAGCCTCATGTTCCCACTCTTGCCCTCAACCCATCTCTCATACACCCTGACCTAGAACAGGGATAGAACCTATCTTGGCTCACCAGCCCTGTATTGGCAACTCACAGCAGTAGCTTCTAGTCAGGCCCCTGCTTAGAAGCCTTCTGGTGGCAAGTCAGAGTTGTGCAGATGGGGGACAGCCAAACAAGGTCTTTAACCTTAAAGGCTACATCCAGATGAGCATGATCATGTGGTAAATGGCACTAGAGATGCATCTGCAGAGATCCTGGGGTCAAAACAATTTTCACAGAAAAAAAGTGGCCCAAAACTGGAGCCTGATTAGCTGGAGCCACACTCCAGCTGCCAGCAAGCTCCCAGCTGCAGGAGCACCACAGCTGCAGCTTCCCAGGTCCCCAGGACCTCAGGTAAGGCTGCTGGGGCCACTACAGTTGCTGGCCCCAGCCTCCCCTACCCCACCCAGGATAACTTGATGCATATTAGAGTGCATGTGGTACAGGCATTCCCCAAGGATAAATAGCAGTGGCACAAGGTGTGCCACTATTTCTTGTCCCTGGGGAAATAATTATCCACGCTCATAGATTCATAGATTCATAGATGTTAGGGTCGGAAGGGACCTCAATAGGTCATCGAGTCCCACCCCCTGCATAGGCAGGAAAGAGTGCTGGGTCTAGATGACCCCAGCTAGATGGTTATCTAACCTCCTCTTGAAGACCCCCAGGGTAGGGGAGAGCACCACCTCCCTTGGGAGCCCGTTCCAGACCTTGGCCACTTGAACTGTGAAGAAGTTCTTCCCAATGTCCAATCTAAATCTGCTGTCTGCTAGCTTGTGGCCATTGTTTCTTGTAACCCCTGGGGGCGCCTTGGTGAATAAATCCTCACCATTTCCCTTCTGTGCCCCCGTGATGAACTTATAGGCAGCCACAAGGTCGCCTCTCAACCTTCTCTTGCGGAGGCTGAAAAGGTCCAGTTTCTCTAGTCTCTCCTCGTAGGGCTTGGTCTGCAGGCCCTTAACCATACGAGTGGTCCTTCTCTGGACCCTCTCCAGGTTATCCGCATCCCTCTTGAATTGCAGCGCCCAGAATTGCACACAGTACTCCAACTGTGGTCTGACCAGTGCCCGACAGAGGGGAAGTTATCACCTCCTTGGACCTATTCGTCATGCATCTGCTGATGCACGATAAAGTGCCATTGGCTTTTTTGATGGCTTCGTCACACTGCCGACTCATGTTCATCTTGGAGTCCACTAGGACTCCAAGATCCCTTTCCACTTCCGTGCCACCCAGCAGGTCATTCCCTAGGCTGTAGGTGTGCTGGATATTTTTCCTCCCTAGGTGCAGCACTTTGCATTTCTCCTTGTTGAACTGCATTCTGTTGTTTTCTGCCCACTTGTCTAACATGTCCAGGTCTGCCTGCAGCTGTTCCCTGCCCTCTGGCATGTCCACTTCTCCCCACAGTTTTGTCATCTGCAAACTTGGGCAGAGTACATTTCACTCCCTCATCCAAGTCGCTGATGAAGACATTAAAGAGTATTGGTCCAAGGACCGAGCTCTGCGGGACCCCACTGCCAACACCCTTCCAGATCGAAGCCGACCCATCCACTACGATTCTCTGGGTGCGACCCTCCAGCCAATTCGCCACACACCGGACTGTGTAGTCATCCAAGTCACAGCCTCTTAACTTGTTCACTAGTATGGGATGAGATACCGTATCGAAGGCCTTCCTGAAGTCTCAGTATACGACATCCACCCCTCCTCCTGTGTCCAGGCATTTCGTAACCTGGTCATAAAAAGAGACTAGATTGGTCAGGCATGATCAGCCTGCCACGAACCCGTGCTGGTTTCCCCTCTGCATAATTTGTCCTGCCAGGCTCTTGCATATGTGAGCCTTGATAATTTTTTCAGAGACTTTACCAAGGATGGAGGTGAGACTGACTGGCCTATAGTTGCCCGGGTCCTCCTTCCTCCCCTTTTTGAAAATGGGGACCACATTGGCCCTTTTCCAGTCCTCCGGGACTTGGCCCGTGTGCCACGAGCGTTCGAATATTCCCAACAGTGGCTCTGCAATGATGTTGGCCAGTGCCTTCAGCACCCTCGGATGGAGCTCATCCGGGCCTGCCAACTTAAAGGCATCCAGTTCTTCCAAGTGACTCTGCACCATCTCAGGGTCTACGCATGGAAGTCTGGCGCCTTGCTGCTGCCTCTCTACAACCCCAGTGAGAGACTTGTCGTGCCCCTCGCTTAGGAACACTGAGGAAAAGAACTTGTTGAGGAGTTCAGCCTTGTCCCCCCTGTCTGTCACCAATTGTTTCTGCCCATTTAGCAGGGGTCCTATTCCTCCCTGGGCCTTTCTTTTACTCCCAATATATATAAAAAACAATTTCTTGTTGTCCTTTACTTGGGATGCCATCCTCAGCTCCATGGTAGCTTTGGCCCATCTAACTGCCTCCCTACAAGCATGAGCAGAGGAGGTATATTCGTCTTTGGTGATCTCTCCCTGTTTCCACTTTTTATGTGCTCCCCTTTTGGCCCTTAGGCTGCCCTGGATTTCTGCGGTCAGCCAGGGAAGCCTCCTAGCCCCTTTCCCTCTTTTACCCCACATGGGGATCGTCTTGCTTTGTGCCCGAAGTATCGTTTCCTTAAGGCACAGCCACCCTTCTTGAGCTCCCATCATTTCAAAACACCTACTCTGCAGTGCGTCCTTGACTAATCGCCTGAGTTCATTTAAATCAGCTTTCCTAAAGTCTAGCACTTTCACCCTTCTAGTTACCTTACCCACTCGACGTCTTATGGTGAATTCTATTATTAGGTGATCACTGTCCCCCAGATGGCTACCGATCTGTAGGTCCCCTACTATGTCATCCCCCGTTGCCAATACCAGATCCAGTATGGCATTCCCCCTAGTGGGACCATGTACCTCCTGTGTCAGATGGAGGTCCTGTACACAGGTTAGAAACCTGCGTGAGCGGTGGGACTTTGCCGTCTGTGTCTCCCAGTAGCTGTCCGGGTAGTTTAGGTCCCCCATGACTACTGCCTCTTTAGCTTTTATGGTCTCCATGAGTTGCCTCAGGAGCCCCACATCTATTTCTTCCCCTTGATGTGGGGGTCTGTAGCAGACCCCTACCACCAAATCCCTTTCTCCTTGCCCCCCATGTAACCTAACCCACAATCCTTCTACTTCCTCATCCTTGGATTCCGTCTTGATGAGGGTTGACGTATATTGCTCATTGACATAGAGCGCAACCCCTCCCCCTTTTTTCCCCACCCTGTCCTTTCTGTACAATCTATAACCCTCAATATGTACTGCCCAGTCGTGGGACGAATCCCACCAGGTTTCCGTTAGCCCTACTAAGTCGTAGGTGTTTTGTGCAAGCAGGAGCGCTAGTTCATCCTGCTTATTTCCCATGCTCCTAGTATTAGTATATAGGCACTTGAGCCCTGCGACAGGTGCCTTTGCTGCCCCCCCGCTCCGAGTCCCAAGGGACCCCTTATTTCTTACCTTCTTGTTTCTTACCTGTGCTGTAGTGCTGGCCTCCCCATGGCTTTCAGGTTCCCAATGCTCTCTTTCTTCAGGCTGGGCTGTCCTTGTGGGTGCCACATGGTTTGGTGGTCCACAGCTTCCCCCACCCTCATCCTCCTTTCCCCCCTTTGAGCCTAGTTTAAAGCCCGCCGGAGGAGATCCGCCAACCTAGAAGAAAACACTCACTTACCTTTGGGGGACAGGTGAAGCCCATCCCAACTGAGCATGTCCCTCATCGTGATGTGCGGGTCGTTGTCCAGGAAGCCGAAGCCTGCCTCGAGACACCACTGCCGAAGCTGCCAGTTGGTCTCTCGGATGCAGTTCTCATGCCGTCTTCCGCATCCGTTCACTGGTAGGATGGAAGAGAATACCACCTGTGCACCAAACTCCATCAGCACGCCACCCAGAGCACTGTAGTCCGCCATCAGGTGATCGGGGGTTCTCCTGGCTGCATCATTAGTACCCACATGGACTAGGACCATGGGGTAGTAATCGGTGGGCTTGATCCTGGCCTGGATTACCTCATTCACATCCCGAATCTTTGTTCCGGGCAGGCAGTATACCTCTCGTGTTTAGGGGTCCTGGTGACAGATGGGCCCTTCCGTACCTCTCAGGATGGAGTTGCCTATGACAAGCACTCGTCGCCTCCTCCTCTGGGTCCGCTTGGATCTCTTGACCTGTTCAGAGCGTGAAGAATGTGGCGTTTCTTCCTGCCCAAGGGTTTCCTCCTCCCCTTCCATCTCCTTCAGGGTCGCCAGGGCCTCGTACCTGTTCTCCAGTTGGACTGGAGGAACTGGTACCTGTTCGCTGCGAGCAGCTCCGGTCCTGGATGTGACCATCTGCCACTCTGCTGTGGAGGGCATTCCCCGGGCTGCTTCTACCTTAGGTGCCTGGTCCTGCAGGGAAAGGAAATAACTGTCAATTTCATCCTCCGCCTCCCTGATCCCCCTCAGTCTGCTAACCTCCTCCTGGAGCTCCCTCACCTGTGCCTCCAGAGCCCTAAGACGGGCACCTGCCGGACAGGTGTGGGGGCCCCCAATCTCTGCCCCCCCTGGCCCTGCTGGGGATCCCCCACAGGCCAGGAGGTAGGGGGACATCAGCTCCCCCATGGGCTCGTGTGCACACAGCCAAGGTGTGACTGCTCCAAACTTAGGTTAGCACTAACACTGATCAACAATTGAGCAGATCAAAGTGCAATGTGTAACGAGGCTCTGAAAATGTGGTTCTATGAAGGTATGTGAAGCTGATAGTCAAAGTCACAAGTTATTGCTGAAAATCTCGCCCAGTTGTTTTTTGTTTTGTTTTTTTTTGGGGGGGGGGTTGCTTTGTTTTGTTTTTACAGGTTGTTAATGATATTTTCTCCATCAGAGTAGTAATAATTAACAATAAGAGTAGTAATTAATTTAAAAACAGAACAGACAAGGTCTTAACAACATGTATATTATAGTTAGGCAGAGATTTTATAATTCAATTCACAGCTAAAAGTCCATTGAATGGTGGAATATATATATATATATATGTATATATTCCACCATTCAGTGGACTTCTGGTTGTGCATTGAATTATAAAATCTCTACCTAATCATGATTGCCTTCTTCCCCTCTCTTTGATATCTTGCTTGTTGCTTCTTGTACGCTATCCCAGGCAGGGACTATGTGCTTTTGTCTGTTTGTGTGGTGCTTAACATAATGGGAACTCACTCATGACACTACTGGAATATAAATGATAATAGAATCTTCTAGACTTAACTTTTAAAATTAACAGTAATTGGGAGACAGAAAACTCAGATTATGTGAACAAATTATTACAAGTAGTTTTCTTTGTAATTTAAATAAATGTTTTCCTGGCAATTATACCTAATATAATAAATATTAATTATTCATAGTGTAATCATTAAGAAATTCAGGAAATATAATCACATTGCATATCAAATGAAAGTAAGCAATGACACAAAGTAGAATATGAAGTTCATAATTGTTTTATTACACACACCCATGCACACACCCACGCACACACCCACTTCTTTAATATACATATGAATGTGTGTGTGTGTGTATGTGTATACACATATTCACATACATATTCTAAAATTACCTGTACTTCCCAGGCATGCCTGTACACACACACACACACACACACACAACTGTAGGAATACAGATTAAAATGAATAGATTTTTGCTTTTTCACTTGAATGTAATTGTGCATGCAGGTGTGCATGCACGCACGTGTATTTCAATGCTAAATTCTGTCTGAACTAGCAGGAGGACATTGTTAATAAGAAAAAATGTCAGATTTCCATAACCCACTATTCTTTTCTTTTCACAAATAACAGGAAATTACTCAGTATCTGCAAGCACTTATCATCTCTTCCTTTATTACCTACAAAGATGTGAATGCTGAAAAAAGACCTCAATGCTTTGGCAGGGAGCTGGAATTAATACATAATAAAACATAAGTCCAGATCTTCTGTGTTATAACTTAGCACAACCTCAAAGTAGTCAGTGGAACTACCATGATTTATGCCTGTTTAGGATCTGGAGCACAAATTATCACATACAGTGGGATCAGATTTTGATAAGTTATTAGGCAGTTGAGCAAAGCAAGAAATGGACACTGCAGAAAATGCCCCCCTTTCCCTGCCAAATCTTGTACAAGAGCCTAATACACACTCACTGTCAGTTAATACAGTTAGTGTCTGTTTTGAAATAATGTGTTCTAAAGGAGAGAAGTGTGGAAAAGGAAAGGGAAAACGTCTTCCAAGGTTTAAACTTGATACAAACAAGGGATAGTAGATACTTAGGGGACAATGATATAATGGATACAGTAGGGACGAGTCTATCACCAGGCATTATTTTTCTCTTTTACAAAAGTATTGAGGTTAGCTCAAACACACCTCACAAATCCATAGGGTAGGGGGAATGTTGCAGATGGTATGAATTCCTTTTCTCTTGAATAACAGAAGTATTTTAAAGTTCACCCACTATTAATCTTAACTTAGTTTAACACTTTATTGAACCTTATACACAGACTCTCACTTAAACAACAACAAAATATAGGGTCAAATAAACAAGTATATAAATTAGGTGTTGGGGGGGAGGCAGAAATCATAGACAATATTACTAGTTGAAAGTAGCAAACACATAAAAAAGATCAACAGCCCAGCTATAAAAAATGAAGCATCAGTGATTTTCAAGGTGAGAAAAGCTAAGTTGTGATACATCAGTTGTGGAATATTTGAGCATAAACACCATCTAAAGACAAAGTACTAGCTAAAAAATGATTCATCTGATAACTTCCATATTTTGCAATGAACAATAGCATTAATTAATATGGGTTGGACTATAGTGACATAATTATTTTAAATTACTGCTAAGCTAAATGATTTTATACATAATAAATTTAAGTCCTTGATAAACCAAAAGGAACTTGCATGAGTCTCTTATTAACTGAACCCACTTTTGGACTTCCTGAAGAAGCATTCAGCTTTCATTTTTAAAGGGGAAATAAAGAATCCTAAAGTTTCTAGCCTTTCTGCTTACCATACAGGTTTGAAAATATAAAGGTATAGCAGCCACTGTATATTAATCATGAGCAGGGATCCTGGTTTCTTTTGATTAAAAAAAAAATCCCCAATTTTTGGATTAAAAAAAGTAACCCCAAATCCACATTTTTCCTTGATCAACATGCAACACCACTATATATATAGTAGCATTTCATTTTAATCATGGGAAAATGTGGATTTGCAGTTCCTTTTTTTAATCAAAAAATTGGGGACTTTTTTAAATCAGAGAAAACCAGGCTCCCTGATCATGAGAATGGAAAGAAACAAAGAGGTGGGCTCCACTAATGCAGAGGGAAACTGATGGACTCTAAAGATCTCTTAAAAGCATTTATTTTTTATGCACAATATTTATGCAGATTTAGAAATGTTAGTATGTCAAGACTCACCTTATTCATTCCCTTATCCTTAAACCAGACCACTACCTGTTGCTTTGATGTCTGCACATATTAATTTGTTAGGGTTGGGATAGCAAAAAATAGTGTACTAAAGGCCTTGTTACACATTCATTTTAGGTAGCTCCTGGAGAGCTTAACCCCTGTATTGTCCACACACTAACAACTGAAACTAGTTTTAAGCACACTTTAGGTGACTTAAAGTTATACCACTACCAGACAGATTTCTGTCTGATCCATGTTACCCTGTTCATGTTTCTTTAATGTATGGCTTCACTGGACAGATGAGAGGCCCATGTTGCAGTCCTCCAGCATCTAAGGATTCAGTGTCCCCTCCCTCTTCCTGTGAAAAAAAACTTTCCACCCCCCATAACTCTACTGCCCAGTGAGTTGCTCCAAGCCAATTCCCCCTTCTGTCTCTAGGGATGTAACTTCCACATGCCCAGGGGTGCAAACCCATGCAATCAGCTTTCAGAATATATGCCAGGTAGCCAGGTCACAGGGCATGGATAAGTCTGGGAGTGGACAAGTCTGGGAATTGGGTCTAGGTGGGGTGAAAGGGCCTATATTGAGACCCTAGGATCTGGGGAGTCCACCCCAGCTCAAGGGCAGTAGCTGCCTCCAAAGCACCTTCTCTCACCACTTCCACTTCTCAGCCACCCCATGAAGCATGATGAGCACCCCCCACACCCCAATCCCAGTCTATTAAAACAGGATACCTTCTTTAATTTACTTCCTCTTTATTTATTTTTTTTTTCTTTACTGCTTTTTATTTATCGTTCAGTGGCTGACTTCCTTCATTTCCATTTCACCACCCATCCCCTATCCCCAATACTTTCCACCTCCCATTTCATTGCCCATCCTCATCCCATTAACTCTCTGACTCCCAGCTTCATGTTCCTGTCCCTTCCCCACATCCCATCACTCACACCCCACCACCTACACTGAAGCCTGTCCTGGATCACCATCCCCCCAAAGGCAGCTCATAGCTATGATTCCTAGTCTGATCCCTGATTAACAGCCCTCTAATGGCAAGTCACAGCTGTGCAGGTGGGGGCCAGTCAGAGAAGGTTTTTAGTAGGGATGCACCAATAGAGATTTTGGGGGCTGATACTGTTAGCCGATATCTAAGGAGGCATATTGGCTGATATTGATCCCATATCTGATACAGATGCCTCCAGGTGGTAAGTCTTGTATGGTGTAAGGGGAGGGGAGAAAGAAAGGGCATGAGGAAGGGGGCAGGAGCAGGCACTGCCCAGCCAGGGTGGGAGGGAGGGGCATGGGGTGGGGGCACCCCAGGAGGGTGGTGGGGAGGGTGTGCCCCCAGATCTGTGCAGCATGGGGTGGATGGCAGCTGCAGAGTGGAGCTGGAGCCAGCGCTGCACAGGGCTTTTCTTGCTGGAGGCTGGACTCCAGCAATGCTGGGAGGTGGCTGCAGCCACCCCACATTTCACCACAGTTCCACACCAATGACCATCACAACCATGGCTTTTCCCATCACTTGGGTGGAGGCAGGGCATTCAGCCAGGATGTGCCAGGTGGTGGGTGATGGTGCAGGGCTTGGAGCAGAGCTACAGCAAAATTTGAGGTGGCTGCAGCCTCCTCTCAGTGCCACTGAAGCCCACTTGAAGCCCAGCCATGAGAAGAGCCATGCAGTGCTGGCTCCAGCTCCATCCCACAGCTGCAGCCTGCCCCATGCCACGTAGATCCAGGGGCACACCCCACCACCCTCCCACATGTAAGCAGCAGCAGGAGCTAGCCCCCCACTATGACCTGTGCCTCCATCCCACACCACCCCACCTCCCTGCCGAGCTGGTCAGCGCCTGCCCCAGCCCTGTCCTTCCCTCCCTCACCACAGCAGGCATTGATCTTTCCCTCCACACCCCTTCCCTCTCCCTTCCTTTTCCAACATACCAGCTAAAGGCACTTCTCCATGCTGCCAGCTCTGCTCCATGCTGTGCTGCGGCTGCGTGCAGCACGGGAATTTATCGGTCAAATTATCAGCCCCATACGGCCGATATCCAATATAGACAATTTTCTTCATAGTGGTATGGATCCAATATCTGACCTATGTATCGGTGCACCTCTAGTTCTTAGCCTTAAAGTATGACTTATCCAAACAGCTATCAACATTTGAGCAGCTCAAAGTACAACAAAACTAAGGCCAGCATTGCTTGTTAACATACAGTTTCTTGTAGGTTTAGAGCTGAACAAAATGTCTTCCCATCTCTCATTATATTTCTCTAACTTCTCTCTTGAGTCCAGAACTTCTTCCTTTTGTTCTTGGTCACTAGTCTTCCCCAGGTATGATAATTATGTTGTCATGTCATGAGTTTTTGTAGGTAGGTCTGTGGATGGTTTTTAGATCTCCACACCATCTTCTCTGTCAATGGTGACTGCTCAAATAATTGCTAGTTTAGTCTCAGCATTTCCTCTCCTATTGCCATTGCTTTAAATTTTGTAATTTTGTCAATCCTTAATGGTGCTTTCAAGTAACTTGAATTCACAGGACTAATCACTAGGTATTCAGGCCTCAGAATCATATAATTATGCAATCATATGGTTTGAAGAGATCTCAAGGGTCATCTTACTTTAAACCCTGCATGAATGTAGGAAGGTTATTCATAAACCATTTCTGATCAATGCTTATTCAGCCTATTGAAAACCTCCAATAAAGGAGATGCTTCAGCTTCCCTGGATAGTCTACTGTCTTTCTGTCCTAACACCAAGGAAGGATTTTTGTTTTGTTTTGTTTTCCTGCTGTCTAATTTAAATCTGTTTTGCTGTAATTTCAAACTATTGCTTTTTGCCTTGCCCTTGTAGTAAAGAAAAATATTTGTTCTCCCTCTTTTTTATTTCCATTGTTTCAAATAGGGCCAGCACCCTGTTTAGCAGCACACTATTCCAGATGGTAAAACATGAAGCATTTAGTGATTATGTAGTAGAAAAACAAAGGGCTTGATACTTGTACTGACTGGGGAAGAGAAAGGGATGTAATGAGCAGGTTGCAGTTCCCTGTTTCAAACTTACCTGGTGACAAAGCTGTAAGCAGTATAGAAAGCAGCCTTTGGAACATATGAATGGAATTTTCCTCTGTCACTAAATGTGGCTATGGGCAGGTGTTACATTTGTGTTGGGAGAAAAGCCTGTCTCCTGGCACACAAAGAGAATGTACAGCTATTGAGGGGATTTCTTGTGAAAAAGAACTGACTCTGGCAAGAAAATTAGATCACTTCCATCCAGGAATAGCTGTCTTCTCCCTTGCTAATTTGAACAGCTGTATACTTTCCTCAGGTGGTGAGGACCACCAGTATTGCACAGTCCCACACTGTCTGTCCCTCCCTCCCTGCAGGTGAAAGAAGGGGAGGGATAGCACTGCCTCTTTGATGCCCAGTCCACAGGCAAACTACCAGGGAGTCCTGTGGAGACCCTGATGTCAGTGCCAATGGACATAGCCATTGAATAGATCTGGGTCACCTAGAACTACCCTCCAGGAAGGTTCAAGCTGCAGTACATCTGCCTCACACCTCCTGCATATACTGGGGATCCAATATATGCATGAGCTCTGGGGATCCATCCTGGCAGTGAGACAGGTCCAGCCATACTGCCTCTGCCTCTGCCTCTGCCTCTGCCCAGAGGTGACCTGAGCACAGTGCAGGGCCTGGGGCAAATCAGCCTATGAGGCCCCACCGGACACAAGGAAGCCAGTGGCAGATTTGGCATGCGGGGCAGGACAAGCAGATGGGTGTGCTGGATTTGGCAGCGGGGGGTGTCAAGCAGCTGGATGTGAAGTTGGCAGCAGCATGGCTGCTCGCCACTCTGCCCAGCTCTGCCAGGTCCCCCGAAGTGCCGGTCCTGGGGCAGTTGTCCTGATTTGCTCTCCCCCCCCGGCCCTGGGATGGCCCTACCTCTGCCTCTGCCTATGCTTCTCTCTCCATGTGCTCCTTCAGGGTAACCCAAAGGGGTGCAAAGAGTCTGGGACATTCTTATATAACTAGAACCATCTCAAGGCTCTAGGTCAATTGGAACCATGGGAGAATGCTTCCCCTTCCCCTTGTCCCAGCCTGCCAATTAGTTCAAACTGCAGAGGTGCTTAGAGCAGAGACCATTCTCCCACAGCTATCCCTTGAGAAAATTGCCCAGAGCTGTGGAGGGGGCAGGAGACAAAGGCAGTTGGAGGCAGCCTGTCCACTGGGGGAGAGAGGGGAGTGGTAGAGTAGAAAGAGTCCTTATTATCCTTTGGCTGGAGAACTCACCTTCAGGGTGACTTTAGTCCTCTCCACCCAGAGGGCTGGAACATTTGTGCTCTTCTTCTCTATCAGGTTTCCAGTGCTACCTGAAATTTGCAGTTCTGAAACTGAAATCAATTAAACCCTGCTGTCCATCCTGAACCATTCTAATACATATCTATATACCTATAAACCAATTCCCCAAAATCAAACCTTTAAACACCATTCTCAAGTCATCATTGGGCAGCACTAAAAAGCAATAGACTGTAATATATAGTGATGCATGTTGTAATGTGGGTTGGTCTCTATAAAAGAGGAACTGAGAAACCTGACATGGAAAATTTATGCTCATATTTTGTCTTGGGCAAACACAAGCTAATAGGAGGGATAGCACCATGTCTTCCAGACAATAAACCTCTGAGTTCTCACCACTGAACCTGAGCCCTGTAGTCTTTCTATGTGTATGTTGTGAACTATGTCCACTGAAGTCAGAGATGAGCAAACAGTAACTGAACACATATATGACTCTGATGACCCCAGTCTGTCCATAAATTATGACTGGATATTGTTTAAAGATAGGTTCTAACTTGACCAACAATTATAGTGCTAGAGGCAGGGATCACTGGTGAAATTCTATGCCTGTGAGTTACAGAAGACTAGACCAGATGCTTACAATGTCCCCATTGATTTCTGGGGCTATTCATGAATAGCTCTGTATCTATGAAGCTATTCATAGATGGGTATCTATAAATAGCTTAGGAAAAAGAAAACAAAATTGACTGGATGAATTAATAGTTATATAAAGCATGGATGTCTAAGACCCCAGACAGTTTGGATGGTGAGCCACAACCGGACATTTTAAGCAATGCAGAGTTACCATAACTTTCTTTTCTGATTTCCATAAATAAAAAAGGACAGGCATAACAAGTTGTATTTACACCCTGGCCAAACCTTGAAAGAGAGTGGTGATGTTGTCAGACCATAGGTCCATCTTGCCCTCCTGTGACACAGTGGCAGAGAGTGGATACTGAAAGGGAAAGTGAACAGGGTAGGGTTGGGGTTTTGCCCCTGTTGCTCTCCACTTGCAGGCTCCAGCACTGAAGTTCCAGGAAGTTTTGATTCAGAGGCTGTATCCCTAATTCCCAGGTCTGTGCACTGGCTGCTGCTGCTACAAAAATAGTGCCATGGGGCTGTTCTTGCTGCTGGGGGAGAGACTCTGTGGGGGTTGCAGGATGATTATGGCATCCCTCCTAAGTAGGCGCCTGTGGCTGTTGTTCTTCTCACACTTGTTATGCTATTGCAAAAAAGTCCCTTTCTGATTACCATCAACCATGTAGGCAACACTTCCCTGTAATCCCCTAAGAGATGTCAGTGATATTTAAATATTTCTTAAATACTTTGCTAAATCAAATTTTTCAGGAAGTGTTTTGAATCTAAGTATTCAGCCCTTTTATAACAGTTCAACAACATATGTAAGTCCTTCTTTGAAGCAGGACTTAAATAGATTTACAGAACAGTATTTCTTGCTAGGAAATGCTTTGGTAACCATGACTTTGGGTCATTCGAGCAACAAAATGCTATATTTTTTCCTATAATTTATTAGTTTTTTTGTAACACAAAAAGCCCATGCCTATATAAAATGATTAATTCCTCAAGGCAGTAGTTATAGATTGGCCTGATATCTTACATATATAACTCAAAGGGAAAAAAAAAAATTACAGTGTGATGGTATTCACTACATTTGCTCCGAAATCCAAAAGACCATTTTTTTGAAAGTTTATAACTAAACTCTAAAAATCCAGCACTTGAGGATTCACATGTAACATACAAAACTAGTATTGCTTCTCCTAGAACCATATTTTTTTGATATGAAACAAAAAGAACACAATTTTTACCATGCTAAATGCTCTGCATGATTAAAACAGGTATATGTACTCTTTTTAACAGTGTAAATCAAAATAATTAAATCATAACATCCTACGTTTGGAATGGACCTTGAAGATTATCCTTCATTATTTAGTCATATAGTCTAGAAGATTATCTAGGGTCACCTAGTTCAATGACTAAGTTACACCATTTGAGGGAGAAGTTAGTTTTTCCCCATTCTCCTTTATATCTCTTTGAATGCTGCATCCATCAGTGGAATATTTTCAGTTAACTGGTTCCTGAGGCATAATCTTTTTTTAAAGTCTCTTCATAACATTTTTACTTAGGGGCTACAGCCTACTGGCAACCTAAATTTTAGAATGAAGTGGTATTCAGTGTAGTTTTTAAGTACTTTTTTTATTTGTTTACTTCTCTCTCTTCCTACTCTACATATATCAACTATTGAGAGGTGAGAGAAAAAATGAAAGAGTAAATGTGTACTGATAATTGTTCTGATTACTTTGTTTGGATATTGATTTTTCCCCTTAATTTTTAACTTGTGCTGTTAAATTCTTAACAAGCAGATTAGCCATTAGAACAAGAAGGAAATAGAGGAGCATTAGAAAAAATGTGGAGAAAGAATGAACAGGTATTGGTCATAAATTTAATGTAGATGAATATGAGCAATGAATTAAAAAATATTCCCAGTTTATAGAGAAAGTGATCTAGGATAGTGTAAATCATTTTCCTTTTTTGGTAGGTTGAATTTGTGATGACAGTACACTATATAGCGAGAGTTATGAGATTTTAGTGGAAATGAAACAGGAGTGGAGAATATTTTTAAAAGGTATCACTATAAAGAGAAGAATTAAACATTTGGGCTAGGATGAATCAAAAATAAAAAGGACAAAGAGCTGAGCACTAAAAAATCCCAACAGAGAAGTAGACTGTGATGGAGAAGGAGCCCACAATGAGTGGTCAGAGCTATGGAAACAGTAATAAAAGATGTGATAGCCCCAAATAGCCAAGTATGGATGGGATGTCAAGCACAAAGAAAGTTATTAATGGTTTCAAAGATTCAGACAGATGGGAAAGTTTTAGAGTGGTAGGACTGAGGTATCAGTCTATCATGAGGAAAAATGACTTGTTCAGTTAAAATAAATCCCTGAGATGTTTAGTATGGAGCTATAGTTTTCACAGTCTGCACTTCCACTTGGTGTGCATTCGTGGTGGATATTAATTTTCAATAGCTCTTTAAATAGTTTCCAAATTATATATGTATTCAGTGTATGTATTGATTCACTCAAACATGCTGATTCCAAAGAAGCCATTACTGTCAATCAAGTAAATGATATGCATTTTCAAAATATTTATGTTTACCAAACTGCATATTTAATAGAGTAAATATACAGTCGATAAAAGGCATATTTAAAAATGTATACATTTTTGAAGGGGCATTTTTGCATTGTATATTGTAATGTACCATATTTTTTTATACATATAAAGCCATGCTTTATAAATATTTGTTTTTTCATTCAAATGAAGTATTTGCACTTATATATGTTGGCCTTTTTTTCTTTGCTCAGTTCTACCATATTGATAAAGTAATTTTAGTGAAACTTTGAATTTATTTGGGATATATACTGATTTAACTAAGAGCAGAAACTGTTGTATTTTTTCTGTTGGTCTGCAAGCTCACTCAAATAAGATACATGTAGGCAGACTGTAGAAAGCAAAGCGAACCATCTCTGGTTATGCATGACTACTGAAAAGACAAAAACTACTCAGTAATCTCCTTACCTTCCATGTACCATAATGGTTCAGATCCCTAAAGGACTTAAATGCCTATCTAAGGGGGCATCTAAATATCACTCCACGGGTATGTAGTGGTGTGTTATGTCACCATATGGCATGCTATGGCAGTTACTGTGCTGTGCACAAAGTGCATTGGTGAATTTCACTGCTACACCACCATAGTGGTTCACTATACCTGAGGAGCATACTGTATGGTGATGTAGCTGGCAATCAAGTGCGTCTACATGTGTGTCTACATGTGATAGTAAGCTACGTCATCATACAGCGTGCTCCTTGGTGCACCACTATGGTGATATAGCAGTGAAATGTACCCATGCACAGTGTGCATGGTGCAATAACCACCCGTACTGTGCCATGCTTTAGTACTTCCAAAAGGAAGTACTAAAACATGGTACCATGGCAACATCGCTGTACAGTGATGTGCAGACATACCCTAAGAGCTTAAGCAAATTCATAGGCCTATGCTATGAACTGAAAACCTTCACTCAGCTATAATCTAACTTCGGAGGTTCCAAAACTCCATATTTGACTCCCTGTTTAAATTTAAAATTCCCCAGGCTCCTGAAGTTGTGTCTCTATGGGTTTTGGAGAGAAGTAACTCTTAGAACATTCTAAATACATTTTAAAACCCAAGGGCACATCCATACATGTGGTTTGCGATGCCCCAAAGTTGTTTGAGGTGCCTCAGACCACATGTAGCACATGTGCAAGTGTTTTACATGCTGCTAATTTGCAACGTATAGTGCCAAAATTTGACATTGGCAGATTCCAGTATAAAAAAAAGCTGCAGAAAAAAAAAAATGTGGCTCAGCACATAAAGCAGCAGTATGCATTGCCAGAAATGGAACCCAGCCAGTGAGAGCCATAATCTGGCTGCCAGCCAAGCTCTGAGCAGCTGGATCACCGCTGCTGCTGCCCTGGGAGACCCTCAGGACCACAGATAAGGCTACTGGGCCAGCCCAGGTGCTGGCCCCAGCCTCCCCTACCCCACCTGGGACAATTTGTTCTGCACCAAATTTCATGTGCAGGGCTATGTGTTTAGCACAGAAGCAGCAGTGGCACAAATTTGTGCTGCTGCTATTTTTGCCATGGTAAACATACACCCCTGCATGTGGGGACATGCCCCAGGGTCTAAACATGCATACCACTTCAGACTGATTTAAATTTCCTAGAATCCTTTACGAGCACATAGAGAAAATCAAGTACTATTTAAGCCAGTCCTCCATGAATTGGCACAATATTATGTGTGGACACAGAGCATTTCATGACTAATGTATGGTCAGCCCTCCAGATATCCCAAACTGCATTGCTTTTTGTTGTCCTCTGCCCAAATATATGAGTCTGCAAGCTTAAGGAAATAGAAAACTTCTTTTTCACTTTCACTTCCCTGCTAGGGTCTGGGACAGGGGTCTCAGGGTCATTTGAGACAGGAGGCAGGTATCACCCTATAGGTCTGTGTGATGCTTATAGTTTGGGAGGGCGGGTGGGCGGTGGGGGGGAGGGGGTGCATAGAACTTGAAAGCTTTTCCACAGCTTATCCTGAAACCTAAATTTTCAATTTTGTTTCCCTGAATGGACCCTGTGTGTGGGTTCCAAGTTCATTTGCGATGGGGGGTGTGAGTGGAGGTATTGCCAAGTGCTGGGGGGCTCAGTTCCCTGGACAGGGAGCGGGGGACTGGATGCTCCAGCTCCTTCCCCCACAAGAACTTTATTTTCAAAACCTCTCCTGAAACCCATTTCATTGATTGCATGTACAGCTATGAATCCTGCAGCTGTGGGGCCATACCAGCCTCCACCATATGCCTCTCAAAAATGAGCATGGGAACCCACCAAGTGGTATCCATTTCCCTTGATGAGGTCCAGACCATTAGCCCTCACCACACACATACCTGTGTACCCCAGTCAACCACATATATTTTGGTAAAGAAAACTGTTTTTTATTAAACCACATCAGTCTTTCTGACTCAAGGTTTTGAGAAAGAGGAGTAGTGTCATCTTCCTCTTTCTTAGCATCCAGCCAATCTTGGTGTTCTTCCCCCTCTAGGGGAATTCTGAGGAAATTCTGGGCACTTATCCCTGGAAGGCATGATGGACTGGGTACCTACCACCTGGTAGGCAACATAACACCTGATAGTGTTTCAGCAGCAGTGCCATTGCTAAAAGGTGAGGATGCTACTTAGAACCCTTGAGGGTACATATATAAGGACACCTCTGTCCAGACACAATTGCAAACCAGTTTCTAATCAGTGGAATCTTTGAAACAGTCCAATTATGATGTCTGTCTTCATTAAACTTCCCACATCTAAACAGCTGAATTCCTACCTTATATTTAAACTTAAGATCCCAAAAGTAGGCATCCCATCCCCCAAACCACCTGAGGAGCCCGACCTGGTAGGCATGCTGACAGCTTTTCTAAAATACAGCAGAGCAGGATGGAACTCCCTACCAAACATGGTGACTCCTCTTCCTTTTAAATGTAGCTGGAGGGAAAGATGACAGTGCCAGTGCCCCACTTTTGTAAAACAGTTTAGAGGGTAGAACCCATGCTTAGGAAGTAAGTGACCAAGCTGCAATGCCATCCTTAACCCAAGAGATGCAAATTCTTTCCACGGCCCAGGAAACTGCCAGAATTACCAGAGGTCAGATTGTGATGGATGGTCTACTCTCCATTTACCCTGTCAAAACAATATCACAGTATATAACAGAAATCTGGATTTCTCAGTTAGGTTGGCATAAGAGTGAGTTCTGGGTTCTGGCCCTGCCCTCTGGATATTTTTTGTATTTTATTCAATGACTTTTCTGTAAAACACAAAACCCACCCTAGTAGCAAGGATTCTGAATCGAGGTCTTTAAATCCTGCTTATATGAGTACCATAATTATCAGACCACAATGTCACTCAATTAATCAAGTCTGCTCTGACATGCCAGATCTCGGGCATGTCACAGCACGAAAAAGTATATATATATATATATATATATATATATATATATATATATATATATGCCCATAACCATGCATATATAGACTGAACATGAATAGTAAGCTATACACTATAAAAGAAGTCCACTGTGTGTAAAGAAAAAATGCACGTTTAAAAAAAAATCCACACTTATGAATTGTATTCAACTCTGGATGGCATCATGACTAATCACTTTGTGGACTTGTTTCCTGGTTTTATGGCTGCAGTCATGACATGCAACATGGACTAACCCAGACCCAAGGAACATTGACTTGCCAAATCGCTGCTCTCTAAACAAAAAATAAGGGTCCAGAAATCATAGAAATCGTAGTGATCATACAAAATTAGGGTTGGAAGGGACCTCAGGAGATCATCTAGTGCAACCCACTGCTCAAGGTAGGACCAACCAAAGTAGATCACCCCAGTCAAAGCTTTGTCTAGCTGGGTCTTAAAAACCTCCAAGGATGAAGATTCACAACCTCTCTGGGTAACCTGTTCCAGTATTTTACTACCCTCCTAGTAAGAAAATTCTTCCTAATATCTAACCTAAAGTTTCCTTTTTTTGCAATTTGAGACTCTTGCTCCTTGTTCTGTCATCTGCAACCACTGAGAATAGTCTAGCTCTATCCTCCTTCAAACCCCACTTTAGGTAGTTGAAGGCTGCTATTAAATACCCTCTCAGTCTCTTCTCTACAGTAAATAAGACCAGTTCCTTCAGTCTTTCCTCGTAAGTCATGTCCTCCAGCCCCCTCACCATTTTTGTTGCCCTGCATTAGACCCTCTCCGATTTGTCCACATCCTTTCTGTAGTTTGGGGGGGAGGGGGGCACAAAACTGAGCACAGTATTCCAGATGTGGCCACACCAGTGCTGAATAGAGGGGAATAATCACTTCTCATGACCTGCTGGCAGCACTCCTAATGATACAGCCTAGTATGCCATTAATGGTCTTTGAAAAAGGGTCACACTGTTGGCTTATATTCAGCTTATTGTCCACTTTAACCCCCAGATCATTTTCTGCAGAGCTGCTGCCCAGCCAGTTAGCTCCCAGTCTGTACTAGTGCATGGGATTGTTCCATCCTAAGTGCAATACTTTGAATTTGTCCTTATTGAATTTCATGAGATTTCTTTTGGCCCAATCCTTCAATTTGTCTAGGTCTCTCTGAATCCTATCCCTGCCCTCCAGAATATCTACTACTCCCCACCAGTTTGGTGACATTCTCAAACTTGCTGAGGGCTCACCCTATACCATCTTACAGGTCATTGATGATGACATCGAATAAAACTGGCCCCAGGATGCCAAAGGATACTGGCTGCCAGTTAGACATTGAGCCCTTAATTACTACCCTCTGAGCCCAATGTTCCAGCCAGTTTTCTATCCACTTTACAGTCCATTCACCCAGCCCATACTTTCTTAGCTTGCCTGAGAGAATGTTGTGGGAGACCATAACAAAAGCCTTGCTAAAATCAAGGTATATCACATCTACTGGTAGCCCCACATCCACAGAGCCAGTCACCTCATCATAGAAGGCAACCAGGTTGGTCAGACATGACTTACTTTGGTGAATCCATGCTGACTGTTCCTAATCACTTTCTTTTTCTCCAAGTGCTTAGAAATGGATTCCTTGAGGATCTGCTCCATGATTTTTCCAGGAACTGAGGGGAGGCTGACTGGTCTGTAGTTGCCTGGTTCCTCCTTTTTCTCTTCCTTAAATATGGCCACTATGTTTGCCTTTTTCCAATAATCTGGGTCCTCTCCTGATTGCCATGAGTTTTCATCGCCATGAGTTTCATCACTATGGTGGCCTCTCCTGATCACCATAAGTTTTCAATGCAATCAGGATCAAGAGAGGTTCCAGAAGCTTTAGCTTGACATGGAGATTTTAGCTTATGGGCTGTGGTCTTCTAGCTCCTAGCCTACCTGCTTTCTTCTCCAGTGGAGCAGAGAACAGATCCCCAGGAATTGTGGGGTAGTGGTAATATGAGTCATTCACACATCATGGCCTATGTACAGGTCAGTGGTTCTCAATTTTTTTTGGATTTAAGGCACCCCTCACTAAATGTGAGGCACCCCAATAAGATTTTAAAAACTAATTTATAGATTACAGTGCTTTTTCCTGACAGAGGGGCCTGGCAATGGTGTGGGGAGGAGGGGGGAAGGATAATCATCTATGCAGGAACAAGTCTGAGCCTGTACTTAGCTGCTTAGATTATCTGCTTAACTCTTAACTTCATCTCCTAAGTGAGGAGATAACTCACTTATCTCTGCATACCTCACGGTACCCTTCAAAAGATCTGAAAATATACCAGGGTGCCCAAGCAGCCTGGTGGAGAAACACAGCCCTACTGAAGTTAGACTACAACCATGATGGATCAGCTAATCTTTCACATCTTTAACAGGCAATTAGTATGTGACCATCTGCACTGCTGGCCTCAAGGGTGCTGTTCAGGGATCCTGGTTTTCTCCGATACCCCCTGTTCCTGCAATCTTTGGATTTAAAAAGTAACCTAGAATCTATGTTTCCATGATTAAAAGGAAACACCACTAATATATATATATATATATATATATATATATATATATATATATATATATATTTCACTTTTTATACTCTGGTTTACTTTTTAAATCTGAATATTTGGGATATTTTTTATCAGAGAAAACCAGGATCCTTGGTGCTATATAGGATCATCCGCTCCATACAATAATATTGTATTTCTCTGATTATAGATAAAATCTGCATATAACTTGACATTGATTTTTATGATTCTTTTTGAGGGAAAATGAAATTCATTTATAACCAGAACAATGCAGTGTACTTTTGCCTGAATATATTAAAATCTGCCTTTATGTATCAATTTTTATATATACAGAAACGTGATACATAAAGGCAGTGATATATATTTAACCCCTCCCTTTCTTGCCACCTCCATGTGTATTCATGTGTGTGTACCCATTTTTATACATATGCTCCTAAGGCAACTGAAATAAATATACATCAGAGATAATGCAATACAAAAAAATATGTTAATGCCTCTAGCCTGGGTTGCAATGGTGGGAAATGTATGCATATATATGTTTGCCTCTCAAGAGCCTTTCAATTCACGAGGAGCGATCCTGGTTTTCACTGATCTAAAAAAATCGTCAATTTTTGTTTAAAAAAAAAAACCCAAATCCACTTTTTTTGCCATTAAAACTAATATATGTATTAGTAGTGCACCCTCATCAAGTTTGCAAATATATGTGTGTGTGTGTGTGTGTGTGTGTGTGTGTGTAAATAAATAAATAAATAAATAAATGTATATATAAGTGGTGTTTTGTTTAAATCACAGAAAAGTGTAGATTAAGGGTTCCTTTTTTTTTAATGAAAATTGGGGATTTTTTTAAAATAAAAAAAACGCTAAGGATCCCTGTTTATGCAACAGTGTGGTCTGTATCTTATATTTAGCCTCATGCTTCAAACTTTTCTTGTGTAAAACTAAAGCCTGGAGATTTATAAATATTATTTTTATTTAACTTCATTTTTTTCCATTTTCCCAGTTCACTAAGTGCACAGAGGAGCACAGAGGTGTACATTAATCTGAAGTCAGGTGCTGCTAAGGTAAGCCTCTAAGGTGCTACCCTGCCCTATCTGCTCCCTCAATTCACTAAGTGAAATGGAGTAAAAATGCAGCCTTGCACATATATTTTCCCTCTACTTCTATCCCAAATGGAAAATCTATCAACTGATGAATGGTTTGAACAATTAGAATTGTGTTTTGGAAAGGTCAGCAACACTTCAAAATGGATTTAAAAATTCCTCATTAGCTTTGAGCTCCTTGGGACTCATAGAATCTCATTGTTGTACTCAGATTCCTAAATACAAAGTTCTGCAAAGTGTGCATTTGTGCTGGCTGATGATCAGTCTGTGAAGTGTTAACTACATTACTGTTGATTTTAAAAATGATGTATTATTGAGTGTGAATTAAACAATAACAACACCCATTCATAGCATTATCTACATTATATACATACATATATACAGACTGTATTGTGAGTATGTGGTAATATATCTATGCACGTACCACAACATTAAACGATTCCATTAACATAAAGTTTGTTTTTTTTCTGAAATAATACAACTATTAGTGATATCCTACATTACTATTAAAATACGTTCCTTTTGCAAAGTAACATTTTACTCAAAAACTTGGTCTCATTAAAATTAATGTTATTTGACTACCTTTATTGTTTTCTCACTGCAGCATCAATAAGCAAAAAATGAGTCTTTCTGAAAGCTTTCGCAGTGGAGGTGTGCTTTGCAATGCTGTTTATGTAATACCTGTGACTCCTTTTGTTGGCATTTTCTTGTAGAAACTAAAATAAAGTCCAGTGAAAACTCTACGAGGATTTCTGAAAGAATGTATACAAAGGTGAGTGATAAATAATTGTAGTCTTATCCCTACCAAATTATTAACATTGATCATAGATTCATTTGTCTTGGTAATATTGTGGCTCATGCTGAAAGTGTGTGGCTGTTAAAAAGAAATGCCCAGCCAACCTGGAGTTTACAAATTGTAACACCTTGTGCTGTGGTTGCACTTTAAACTGATATGTTGTCACTTCAAATTACTTTGCATTGGCAGCCATGGTTATTTAGAATTACAAGTTAATTTGGCCAGCATCCAAAATAAATAAGCTGGTACAAAAATGTCTCAGTGCATTTATTGTGCTTGAATGATTGGAAGTTTTTTGGTGTTTTAATGCTTGAGAATAATTTTATTTAGCAGCAGGAGGTGCCTAGACTTCCAACTAAACTGTTCCATTGATGTAACTTTTAAGAAACCTACATAAAAGCTATAGTTAATTTTAATTACTGGAGAGAATCAATCAGTTTCTGCATTAGTACAAGCCTTACCAACAAGCATATTTAAAGCTAGAGGTTGGAGATTGATTCATGTTATTTTATTTTAATTCTTTTTTTCCAATTTGACCAGTTCTCAAATGTAGTCTCACATATACTTTCTCTCATCATTTCCATCCTCAAAAGGGATGAGTCTTTACACTAAAAGGGAATTTTAACAATAAGAATTTTTGAAGGGTCAGCAACTCTTCAAAATAGATTTTAAAATAACTGATTATCTTTGGGCTCCCTGTGACTCATTAAATACCTTTGACTTTCTGGTAATCAGTTTCCTAGACTGAGTGCAGCAAACTACATTTTTGCCAGCTGTTGCTCACATCATAAATCATTAAAGACCTTTTACTTTGTGTTAAAACAAAAACCAAAAACAAAGAAATAATGATTTTGCATTTCCTGGAAACTAAGATCTGGCCAAGAATCTTGGTTTCAATTCCTTACAGATGCAATAGGAGGAGTAGACAATACCCCATCCTAGTAGTGTCTATACCTAATGTGGAAGATAAGTACCTAACAGCTTATATTGGTACAGTTCTGGGGTGGATCCAGAGGAGATGCAGTGGCATAGCTGCACCCCAGCTTTTAGACTGGAGCATACCACAGGCTCCTCCAAGGACATTTTAAAGTCCCTAGAACCAGTGAAAATCCTCCCTCCTTTTGCTTTCCTGCTCAAAGCAGGCCCCTTCCCTGAGCCTTCCCCTTCCCGCTACCCCACCCAGCTTTCCCTTCAGTCCCAGGGATGGGGAAACACCTGAACTGTTCCTGCCCCTGTGCAGGGGCTCTGTTCAGCTAAGGATGGGGACAGGAGCAGCATACCTGCTCCAGGGCTGGCCAGAGCTTCTAGCTGCCTTATTGCTACTGTCCTCTACCCAGTTGAGCCCAGACTCCACTTAGCTCAACTGTTTCTGGAGCTTCCCTGTTCAAGAATAGTGGAGAAAGCAGCAGCAGCAGGAAGAGGAGTTGTGGGAAGGGGGAAAAGGAGGAGAGAGACGTTGTCTTTAAGCAGGAAGGGGAAAGGAGGGAGCAATTTTAACCTCCTTTAGGGACTTAAAAAGTCCCTAGATACACCTGCAGTGCCACATTATATAATCCTTCTTATAAACTGATCAAATCCATCTTACAATGAGTTTGTCTTTTTGCTCCATTAGTCCTATTGGAAGGTTATTCCAGAAACTTACTGCTCTGACAGTTAGAAGCGTACTTCTAATTTCCAGGCTAAATTTATTCATGGCCAGTTAACATTCATTTGTTCTCATGCCAACATTGTCCTTTAGCTTAAAGATTTCTTCTTTCTCCTCAGTATTCATACCCTTCCCCCATACCTTGTGCCAATGTATTTATATAAAGCAATCATATCCCTGCTCAGTCTTCATTTTCTTAAGATAAGCCAAGGTTTCTGGCATTCATTTTGTAAGACATCTTGTCTATCTATACCCTTGGCCATCCTGCCACCTTTTCACTTATTCTATGTTGTACTCATTTTTCCTGAATACAAGTATTATATACTGTATTCCAGCTGACATATCAACAGTGTCTTGCATAATGATAGGTATCCAGGATGTAGCTGTACTGGTCTAGAGGAAAAGGCAATCAGGGATTATAGTAGAGGTGATATATTTTGTTAGACCAAAAATATTTTTGCAAAAAAATATTCTTTAATTGCAAGCTTTCGGGCATAAACACCCTCCATCATGCATTGGAGAAAAGATTGTAAAAGTTCTCCTAGGTAGAAATGAAAGTTCATATTCCATAGGATTTCACAGATGTTTCATAGGATTTCACATATTCCATAGGATTTCATAGATTTATTTCACAAATTAGAGCTGAATTTTAAATGAAATCTTCATAATTTCCTTAGGAAGAAGCAACTCTGACCACCTGAAACCTGAGATACTGCTCCTGCCATTGTTCAAGGTAATTTGCATCATCACAGGGCCTCACAAGAGAGCTGAGAGACTCCTTACTAGCTAAGAATTGCCTGCCCAGAGGAGTTTTTCATCTAACTCCTCTGTGAAATCCTATGAAATATGAACTTTCATTTCTGTATTATTCTGTATTATCAGAATTTTTACAGTCTTTTCTCTGATGCCTGGTGAAGTGTGTTTGTGTCCAAAAACTTGTAAAAAAAAAAAAAAAATATATATATATATATATATGTATTTTTTTTTCTTTCCTTTTTGGTGCAAAAATCTTGTTGGTCTAATAAGATATCACCTCTACCATGAGCTCTGATTGCCTTTTGCATAAGGATATTAATTCTTTCCTAACCCTATTGGAAATGTATTTTCTAACATATTATGGGATAAAATTAGCTTTTTTTCACACACAAAACGTACTGGAAGCTCATTGTCATCCTGTGAACAAGTACTACTCTAATGTCTTTATCTTACCAGGTGGTTTCCAATTGATTAGGTGCCAGATTGTGTTAGATACTCTTGTTGCTAGCCCCTTTCACTTTAATATAACTGATATTAATAGGGACCTTGCATTCCTGCCATTACATTTTATCCTATTTCTATTATTTCAGTCCTCAAGATCACTCAGTTCTTCCTATAAATATTCCATATGTTCTAATCTGAATTGACAATACCTCCCAACTTTATGTCAGCAACACATTTCATTGTCACACTATTTTCTGCCAAGATAGTTAATTAAAAAATTAGATAAAGCCCATCCTAAGTCTGATTCATGAAAACAGTAATGGTATTTTCCTCACCCAATAGCTCACTCTCAACACAACCTGCTCTTGACAAGCCTTACCTGCATTGTAATTCTTGTACTAATTCTCCTCTTCTTCAAATTAACTGATTTTGCAAATGGATCATAGGCTTTACCTAAGTCTACAGTGATAAGTTCTACTAAGTTTCCTTACCCAAGATGATAATTTACCTTAATAAAGAAAAGTATCAGATTATTACAATGTGGTCTACATTCACAAACAGGGATGAATTGGTGGGAAATGTAGTAGTGGATGGCTACTTGGGCATCAGTGACCAGAAAATGATTGAGTTCAGGATCCTGAGGAAAGGGAGGAAGGAGAGCAGCAGAATAAGGATCCTGAACTTCAGAAAAGCAGACTTTGACTTGGTCTGAGAACCCATGGGCAGGATCCCCTGGGAAGACAGACTGAGAATGAGAGAAGTCCAGGAAAGCTGGCTGTACATCAAAGAAACCTTACTGAGAGTGCAGGAACAAACCATGTGGATGTGTAAGAAGACTACCAAGTATGGCAGAAGATCATCTTGGCTTATCAAGGAACTCTTCAGTAAACTAAGTCACAAGAATGGTTTCTATAAGTATGGCAGTAACAAGAACCAAATCAGGAAAAGTATGGGTCATTTACTGAATGGAGGAGGCAACCAAGTCACAGAGGATGCAAAAAAGGCTGAAGTACTCAATGCCTTTTTCAACTCACATTCTTCACATGCAAGGTCAGCTCCCAGACTACTGCACTTGGCCATCATCTTTAAAAACACATGGCAATTGAGAGAGGTCCCAGACAATCAGAAAAAGACAAATATAGTGCCCATATATGAGAGGGAAAAAGGAGGATCCAGGGAACTATAGTCTGGTCAGCCTTACCTCAGTATCTGGAAAAATCATGGAGCAGTTCCTCAAGGAATTAGTTTCTAAGCACT
Source organism: Alligator mississippiensis (assembly GCF_030867095.1). Lineage (NCBI taxonomy): Eukaryota > Metazoa > Chordata > Crocodylia > Alligatoridae > Alligator > Alligator mississippiensis. Next base: position 376,002,041 of record NC_081824.1, on the reverse strand, counting down.
TGTAGGAAAAGGTGATTCATAGCGATCCTGGTTTTCTCTGATTAAAAAAAAAACCCAAAAATAAATGTCTGAATATAAAAAATAACCAAAAAATCCACATTTTGCCATGATTAAAATGAAAAAACGAAATATCACTTTCTATATATGTGTGTGTGTGTGTGTGTGTGTGTGGTATTTCATTCATATGTGATGTAAATGGTGTGTGTATATACATACATATATATATATATATATATATATATATATATATATATATATATATGAGGGGGTGTATGTATAGGATTATTTTTTAAATCCCAAAGTGAAACGCCACATATATATATATATATATATATATATATATATATATATATATATATAAATTAATAATTAGTGGAATTTCATTTTAATCATGGAAAAATGTGGATTTTGGAATTTTTTTAATATCAGAAAATTTGTGGGGGGTTTATCAGAGAAAACCAGGATCCCTGATAATTAGAAACAATCTCAAAGCCCTTTGAGATGCTGTAAGAGGCATGTGTGGGAACAAAAAATGTTTCTCGTGCTGCACATTTTCAATGTGGGGGCAAAATAAGATCCTTGGATATCCAGGGTCAAAAAATACCCTGGATAAAAAAAGCAGAGCAGGCAACTAGAGGCTCAGATCCTCCATAGAGACACCCTGATAGCCAGGCAGAGCATCTCTGTGACTGGCCTTCACTCTGGTACTGAAACACAATGCCTGCCCATGCAGGGCAGGCAGTGTCCCAGCTGCAGGGAGCTGGACCAGGGCTCTGTATTAGTAAATAGGGTGTTGGGGGAGGTGGAGGAGGGGGGAGGGGATCATGGGGGGACCCCACCATCCCATTCCCTGCCCGCTTCTTGAACCTCCTGGATTGCTGCCCCACCTGGCCCCATATGCTGCCTGCCCCACAAGCCCCCCCAGATTGCTTCCCTTCCTGGCCTCATCCCCTGCCTGCCCCCTGAGCCCCCCCTATTACTGTCCTGCCTAGCCTCATTCCCTGACTGGCCCCCAATCCCCCCCAATCACTGCCCCACCTATCCCCAATCCCTTCCTGGCCCCCAAGACCCCTCAATCACTGCCCCACCTGGCCCCATCCCCCTCTGGCTCCTGCAGCCCCCCCAACCACTGCACCAGCTGGCCCCAGCATCCTGGCAATTAAAAAAAAAAAGCCCCACATTCACCGGCAGTAGCAGCCATTGGGGTCACTGGGGCCTCCTGGCACAGCCTCTGGCAGTAAGCACCAGCAGGGACCAGCACTGGCCACCTGGAACCCACTCTGCCACTGCCCCATCACATGGGTGTGGCTGCTTTTTTTTGTTTGTTTGTTTTTTAAGTGCTGGGAGGCTGGGGCAGGGCAAGGTAGCTGTCAGGCATCTGGGGTACAAGCAGAGGATGGGGCTGGGTGGGACAGCCATTAGGGGGTATGGGAGTGCAAGCAGGGGCTGTGTCTGGGTAGAGCAGCCATCAAGGAGTCTGGGGTGAAAGCAGGGGGTGGGGCTCAGCAGGAAAGTCTTCGGGGGGCTTCAGGAGTTGAAAGGGGATGGGGATGGGCAGGGTAGCAATCCAGGAGGCTGGGGGAGCAAGCAGCGGTGGGCCCTGCAGAGGTGTGATAGCCCCTGCTGGGGCCATGTGGACCTGATTGCAGGGACTGTAGCTCCTGTGGGGGGGCAGTCCATGAGCTGTGCAGGGGGGGCTTCACGCTACATGGTCAGGGGACCCACCCCTCCTGAGCAGCCCAACCCACAGTCCCCCCATGATCCATCCACAAACCCCACAGCTTCCCACACCCCTCCACAGCCACCCACATTTCCCCACCCCTCTTCCCAGCCCCCTTCTGCAAACCCTACATCCCCTCAGCCCACACCCTGTGTGCCTAGCTGCCAGACAGGATGAGACTTGTTGACAGAAGCTGTGGCTGCATGGGCAGCTGTCCCCACATCCTGGTTAGTGAAGGGATCTGGGGGAGCTCTAACTGCTCTATGGTAAGAAAACCAAAGGCAAACAGCAAAACATATAGGTATTTAAAATTAATTTTATTATGATGATAGAGAGACTTGTAGGCTTCCAAATTGCTTTAACACTGTAGATATATCAATAAAACATTGCCCAACTGATCTCTCTCTTTCTCTCTCTCACTCTCTCTCTCTCTATATATAGTGGTCTTCTGTTTTAATTGTGGAGGAACATGGATTTCAGGGTATTTTACAGAGTGACTTTGGTATTTTTGTATCAAGGATTTTTTGGTGGCAGGACACAGGCATAGGAGCCTGCTCAGAGCCGGCACCTTGGACCCAGCTGGAGGTGGCTGACCTCCTGGCAAATTGAGGCCAGAAGGGCATGCTTTGACAGTTCAAAGCAGGTCACCACATCCAGAACATCTTCCAGGCAATAGCTGCCCGATAGCTGGGCAGGGGCACACATGACAGTAGAGCTGCACAAAGGCCAACTCTGCAGCCACAGCCCAGTGGCAGCTGGCCCAGTGGGGGAGATGCCTCCACTGGCTATGCAGTCCCCATCTGGGTCTGGCAGGTGTGCAGCAGATCATAGCCAGGCATCAGCCCCCACTGCCAGACTTCTGCAGTGGGTAAATGGTGTAGAGAACTCTCAGGGCTGCTTCAGCAGTCCAGCTGGCACAAGGGGTAGTGTCCCCAGGTACCAATTGGCTGGGCTCCAGAAGCATCTGAGAGTGAGGACCCCTGAGCTACTTGCCAGGGCAGCTTTTTGTACTGATGGGGCCAGGACAAGGCAGTTTTTTACACTGCTGGGACCAGCACAGGTGCTGCCCCTCCCCCCCCCCCCCCCCCCCCGGCCCCGACAGCTGAAGATCCAAGGGGAGCCAGGCAGGGTTATTTTGCCCCAAGTGGCACAACTTGCACCGCATCAAAGTGCATATTCAGGCATGTGCACTGAGGCAAAAAGCTCTGGTTCAGATTTGCACTTCTATTTGAGCTGCTGTAAGTGTACATGCCTGCATGTGTGAACATGCCCTCCAGGGGCAAGTCATGCCTGACCAACCTGATTGTCTTCTAGGATGAGATGACTGGCTGTGTGGATGCAGGGAGACCAGTGGATGTGGTATAACTTAACTTGAGCACGGCTTTTGATATAGTCTTTCACAATGTTCTCTCAGGCAAGCTAAGGAAGCACAGGTTAGATAAATGGACTGTAAGGTAGATAGAAAGCTGGCTGGATCATTAGGCTCAGAGGGCAGTAGTCAATGCCTTAATGTCTAGTTGGCAGCTGGTATAAAGTGGAATGCCCCAGAGTTTGGTTCTGGGATTGTTTTTGGTTTTTTTTCAATATCTTCATCAGTGACCTAGAAGGTGACATAAAGTGCACCCTCAGCAGATTTGGAAGTGGCACCAAGCTGCTGGAGTACTAGATATGTCAGAGGGTAGGGTTAAGGTTCAGAGAGACCTAGAGAAATTGGAGGATTGGACCAACAGTAATCTCATGAGTTTCAATAAGGAGAAGTGTGAAGTCGTGCACTTAGAATGGAAAAATCCTGTGTACCAGTACTGGCTGGGGACTTACTGGCTAGGCAGCAGCTCTGGAGAAAAGGACCTGGAAGCTACAGTGAACAATAAGCTGAATATGAGCCAATAGCATACCTTTGTTGCCAAACAGGCTAATGGTGTACTGCGCTGTATTGGTAGGAGTGTTACCAGTAGGTCAAGGGAAGTAATTATTCCCCTCTATTCAGCACTGGTGAGGCCACATCTGTAGTACTGTGTCTAGTTTTGGGCCCCCCACAGCAGAAAGGATGTGGACAAATTGGAGATTGTCCAGAAGGCAATGAAAATGTTTAGAGGGCTGGGGCTCATGATTTAGGAGCAGAGATCCTGTTTTCCTCTGATAAAAAAAATCCCCAATTTTCAGATTTAAAAAAGTAACCCAAAATACACACACACACACACACACACACACACACACACACACACACACACACTGGAATGTGAATGTATATACATAGAATGTGGATTTTGGGTTACTTTTTTAATCACTTTTTTATCAGAGAAAAGCAGGATTTCTGCTTATGAGGAAAGGCTAAGAGAACTGGGATTATTTAGTTTAGAGAAGACAAGACTGAGAGGGTTTTAATAGCAGCCTTCAACTATCTGAAGGGTGGTTCCAAAGACTATAGAGCTACTGTTCTTAGTGGTGGCAGATGACAGAAAAAGGAGCAATTGTCTCAAGTTGCAGGAAGGGAAGTTTAAGTTAAGTATTAGGAAAAAAACCTGTCTCACTAGGAGGGTAGTATAACACTGGAATAGCTTATCCAGAGAGGTTGGGCAATATCCATCCTTTGAGGTTTTGGAAACCAAGCTAGACAGCCTCTGCTGGGATGGTCTAGTTGGAGGTGGTCCTGCTTTGAGCAGGGGGTTGGATTAGATCTCCTCCTGAGGTCCCTTTGAACCCTAATTTTATATGATTCTATGATTTAGTAAAGCTAAATGAATGCTATTTCATCTCATTTTCTATTCCTCTCTATGGGAGAGATGCTATTCCACCTATTAGATGCCTAAATGGTTTTTAATACTTAAATGTAGTCCTAATGTTTCCTCCTTGAGTACCTAAGAAACCATGAATGCAAAAGATTGGTGGATTCTTGCCTTTCTTCTAAGTCTAAGAAGCCAGAGCATTAAGAAAGTAATATGCTCACATCTTTTCAGGGGCTTATAGCTAGAGACATACTGAATTCATAATGGAAGTGAGCAGTGCAGCAGGTGCTTTAATCTTGCAGGTTCCTCAGCGTCCTCCCCTCTCCCTCTCCCCACTGATTAGTGGAGAGGCCCCACCACTCACTCCTGATGAGCACAGAGGTGAAAGCCACAGTTTTAAATATGGCACCGTTTTTTCCTCCTAGCTGGTCAGTAGCAAGCAGCAGGGCCACCAGAGCCCCTCAGTCAACCAACGATGGGTGAGGAGGTAGGTGTGTGGGAGAACCTGAAAAATTAAAGGAGTTGCCATGCAGCCCACTTCCACTGTGAATTCAGTAGGTTCCTACTCATAGCATCACATTTAGTAGCCTAATGATTGGAATAGAACCTGGGACTTTTTCAACTTCCTAGTGGATACAATTCAATAAAAGGTGCTTTTAAGCTGGCCTAACTTGCCATCTGGTGCATGGATTCCATGATTCAATGAAATGGGACAGGACTCAATTTAATTTCTGCAGGGCCCCATTGAGAGAGAGATCTTTGACAAATATTTAGTTTGATTTCAGGTAGGATTTTGTTTTGTTTCATTTTTAATCATTTTTTATGTACAATATATAGCTCTGATCTTTGCTCTGCTGTAATTTTGTCAACTGCTCAAGAGAGTATGTCTGCAATAAATAAATCTATCCCATTTGTAACTGAGAAAAAAGTAATGCCTGTACTCTTTGAAGAAAGAGAGAAATACTGAGGGCCTTCTTGGCAGTGGCTCTATATAGTTCGCAGTCAATTTATCTAACAGTAACATCTAAAAATAAGGTTATGAATATTTTTCCAGTCATAATACTAAGTTAATGTTTTCTTATCTGTTCAAATCTCTTGATATTCAATTGTACTTAGTATGCAGGGCATAGAAAGCATTGGCAACCAGTTTTGACTATATTGGATTGGAGACCCTTGTCAAGATTTTCCTTGGACCTCTGTTACTTTAACTCATTTGGTTTTCAAATTCATAATTATAGTTCCTATCAATCTGATATTTTTGTATACTAGCCTACTCAAGTTCCTGCATCTGGCAGATAGATTAGGCAATTCTTTCCTAAATGGACTAGCATTACAAAGATTTGTCAGATATATCTACATTGCAGTCCAAGTGCACTTTAAGACATTGACAGAAAGTACACCCAACCAAGCTGCTCCCACTTGCTCCCACTCTACATGTTCCAAACCCAGAAATTAGATTCTCATTCACTACCACTAATTAAGTAGGAAGATTGCAGGACTACAAAGGCCTAAATAGGAAGATAATAGGAAGGTCTTCCATCATCTCTATGAGAATTATCACTGTAATTTTTCCCTCCAGATTGTTCAAATGCACAAAAACTAACTTAGAGTAAAAACTTCAAATTCTACAGTACTCAGCACATGTATGGCACTCTCCTTTTTTCAAAGTACTTCTTAGATATTAACTAATGAGCCAATATTGGAGTTGAAGGGTTGCTAATGTATGTTATCTATCATTCTGATAACAAAATATGTATTATTAAGCTTGAAGTATTCATAATTAATCAGAACTAGTACTAGGGAAACCTCAGTGCTTAACCTTTTAGTATAATAAATGCTTTTCATCAGCAGCTTAAATCAAATATTAATTTAAGATGGTTTATCTGTAGGTGCTGGATGTATACTGATATTTGCAAAAATCAGTAATGGGTACAAACTCTGAGGTGGTTTTAATCAGTGTACAGCAGGCTCTTACAGATAACTTATCTTTTCAGAGCCAAATTTTGGAAGGAGTTACGAAGTGGCAGAAATAAAGCCAGTTTTAACACATTTTTTTCTGTTTCTTTCCGGTACTTATATGACTCTCATCACCAAAGTTATCTATCTTACTGTCTTTAATGTCTTCTCACAACAGTCTTGCGAGGCAAAGATGCCTTGTTATCCTCACTTTACACACAGGAAACTGAAATCCAAAGGGCCAGCACCATAAGGATATCTGAGAATTTCCCATTTAAAACCAATGGGAAGTAAGCACCTAAATGCCTTTTAAAATTTCTAAGTGACTTTTTGAAGTTTATATAGAAAGTCTGTTGGACAGTAGGAAATTAAAGACTCATCTCTGAATTTCCCAGGTCAGCACCCTAGTCAAACATTATTTCTTTTGCTTAAAGCCAGTTAATTTAGAATGGTTCTCTAGCTTTCCATTTACCAGGAATAAAAAAAAAAAGGTTACTTTATGTCAGTGGTCTTCAACCTTTTTAAGTGGGAGATCACCTTTGACATATAAAAGCAACCCAAGATCTACCATGTGCCACTGCCACCCCTCCCTCCCACCCAGCAGCTATGTCTGTAGGGAAGGAAATGGGGGGTGGGGGGGGGCAGACTGAAGCAGAGGAAGAACAAATATTTGTGGGTGCACCTCCCTAGCAGGTAAGTCCCTTCCGGCCAGGGCCCCATTCAACTTACCCCTGCTTTTACCTCTCCAGCACTGTCCCTCACTGTGGGGACCTTGATCTAGCCCTTTCCCTTTGCCATGGACTGACCTGCTGGGCTGACCTGCACATGCACACACAGACCTCCACCCCCGACTCGGATCCAATTCAAGTGGCTCCGAGATCTACCACAAGAGGCTCCAAGATCTACCAGTGGATCAATCCACTGGTTGGTGATCACTGTTCTGTGTTAATTAAGCATAGTATCTAACATAAGGTAAAATCCTAATGAAGATATGGAACAGGGTAGCAGATTGAAGGAACACTAGCAAGGATTTCAAAAATAAATTTTATCTGCTAACCTATTAAAAAAACAACTGCCTTGTCTGCACTAGGATTTTACTGTGAATTAGTTAAAGTACCTTAGCTAACATTTGCAAAGAAAACATTTTTCCCCTTTGGTTTGAATACACCCTTTTTGGCTTGTCTATAGTAATAAAGACATGGTAAGTAAAATTCCAACATTGTTATACTGCCACAAGTAATTTATTTCCAATATGTCATGATTTTTCTTGATCTTAATGGAATAAAGTTAAAAAAAATTCCATTTTTTTACTTGTATAAGTGCATAGATATGTCTCCAAGGATGTTCAGAAAAGAAAAATAGTGAGTAAAAAACTGTGATGTTGTTAAGGTTTGCTTTTTTCAAAGTAACTTTTCATCTAATGGACTATGTATCTTTGAACTCAGTTATGGGAAATTCCTGCTCAAACTCTGTCCTTCTTTACCAAGGTTAATAGTTGTTTATAGATGAGGGGAATGCAGTGGATGTAGTATATTTGTACTTTAATAAGTCATTAGATACAGTCCCACATAACATTCATATGAATAAACTGAAGAAATGTGGGCTGGACTGACATATTAGATGATTACATAATTATAAGTAAAGAAGAAAATAAGTAGAATGGTGTTAATATGGAATGAGGTCTAACACAGGGTTCCACGTAGGTTTCTGCTGAGTCCTCTATTGTTTATCAGCTGTAATAGTCAGGGACCAGATCACAAGAAAAATGTCAAGAAATGGGAGAAGATCCAGAAGTTAGCAACAAACATAATAAAGGGGTTGAAATGCAAGCTGCATAAGGAAAAGCTAACAGAACTTGGTATTATTAGTGCAGACAAAGGAGATTGAGGAATATGTGATAACAGTTTCCTAATAATTGAAAGGCTGCCATAAACAAATGAGAGGAAAAACTGTTTCCCCTTGTTACAGAGGGTAAGGCATGAGATAATGGTTTTAAACAGTATCAAAGCAGATATAGATTAAATCCAGTATAATCTTTCTAACTCTCAGAATAATATGAAATGGAACAAACTAGCTAGAAAAGTTGTGGAATGTCCCTTATTAAAGGTTTTCAAGAAGACACTGGATGGAAATATTCCTGGGATGATTTAGGAGTATATATCCTACATCTGTGCACTGACTTGGACTAGATGACTTTCAAAGTCTTTTCCAGACTTAACAGTCTGTGAAACATGGTATTTCCTATCTTTTCAGTGCTTGTTTTCCCAATTTTAAATCTGTAGCAATTTACTGTTTGATTTAAAATTGTAAACATAATTTTATGTTTATAAATGATATTTTACATAGTATTATACACACACAAATTGTATCTATTATCATTCTTTGTGTCACCAGTCTTTGGCATTTCATGTGGCTACCTGCTGATTCCAGATTCTAATCTCAATGTAACCAATTCTGTCATATATTTTGTATGATTTACTGGATCTTTTTTCCTCTACTTCTCCTCCTGCTTTTTACCTTTCGGGTCATGAGAGAGAAAGAAAGGTGGGGAGAGTGAGAGAAAGAGAGAGAGATTAGCATGTGAAAACCATCAATCAACCACACCAATGAATGGCGAAATAAACAGAAGTATTTTCTATGTGCTAGTTATTCATGGGGAAATGAAGACTCTATTAAGCTCTTCAGTCTCTCAGTTTTCTGATGTTTCTTGACAAGCCTGAGTTACAGGTCAAATTCATCTCATTCATCACACAGTGTAAATCTATCGACTTCAGTAAGCACACTTCAAGGATGTATTTGGCTCCATATTGTTAACGTAAAACAATAGTCTTGCCATTCCCTATATCAAAACTCTACATTTGGATTCCAGCTTCCTTTTTTCCAACCTTTCAACATTTGATGTGTGACTTTGGTTTATGAAAGTATATGACAGAAAGCCAACTGTGTGTCCTTAATTGCCCTTAGAGAATTTCTTTATAAGAAACTCAAGTCTTTCACTGCAAGATTATTGGCAGGACCGCTCTGTAGTACATCCCACTGGCAAACAGCTTAGACAAAACAGATTCAAATCCACAAGGTGTCCCTACAGACCTTTATAGGAAATAGTAAATAAGAAAATTGATATTCAGAGAATACATTCCCAAGACAAATACATTAATCTTCCCTTTCATAGGACAAGATTTTAGCTTAGATGTTGGCTACAAAACTCTCTTTAATTTGGCCTGCCTTTCTTTGATTAAAAGATATGTGTCATGTTCCTCAGCCAGTTCAATGACCTTCAGCTTAGTGATATAACATTTTATTTAGACATTACCAATGCAAAGTATCACACAGGGGTGAGTCTGTATAAATTTCAGTAACCCATCCAAAGGAACATGTGAACTATTTTTTTATAACACTGCAAACAGAAAAGAACTCAGCATATATAGTGACATGCTTTTGCCCTTCTGTTTTCTTCCCAGAGTTCATCTTGCAGCACTACTGTGAAGCATCTGAGAGATAAAAGTGTCTTCTGTGTGCTGACATGTAAAGCAGCACATCAAACATCCCACTTTGAATCAGAATTCCTACAGAGGCAGCATTTGAATTTTACACTGAGATATAATCAAAGTCCACTTTGCTGCTTAGAGGAAAGAGAGGAAAAGAGCATAGGGACAGATCTTATTCCATCTATGAGGCATCTAAGTGGATTTAAATAGCTGAAAGTGATTCTAGTCTACCCTGTTTAAGTTACCATAAATCTATTAATGCCTGTAACATATGATGGTATGTTATCTTACACTTAAAAGTGAGTCACAAAAAAGCAGAGGAGGAGCAAGTCTCACCTACCTTTTGTATTATCAAGTTTCAAGGATGCAAGCACAATGGATTGATATCACACCCATGTGTTTACGTCCACTTATGTGCCTAAAGCACAGGGTAGAATCTTACTCTTACTATGTTCACTTGATAATCTTATAAAGTACTTAGATATGATGGTGACCTGCACTATATGACTGTTAAAATGAATGGATTATTTTTCCTTTGATTTAAATGGGCTTTGGATCAGTACCAAGAGAAAAATGAAGGTAAGATTGTTTTCCAAGATAAAAACAATCTTGGAAGGGTACCAAGAAATGGAAAGTGGTTGGCTTTCTCCTGAATTGCTTGCAACTGCTATCATCCCTTGCAGACTGGGAAATATTTCAGTGTAAACTGGGACATACTAGATAGACACAGAACTAGTGAAACGGCAGATGCAACATGTATGTAAGATAAGAAAAGAAATGTAGAGGGCAATAAACTCATTGTGCTTCTATAAAAATAGGGATATGTTCCCGGTGTGGTGAAGGCAACGTGCTACAGAAATTAGTGTACTCTTTTTTCTCCACAAGAATGAGTTTGAGCTTTATTGTGATAAAGAACCATACTATAGAATCTGGTAGTATGCCCAGCTGTAAATAAATACCTTGTCATTAATGCAAGTCAGTTAAAACCTGCCAGATGTGATCACTTCCTTAAGTGTCATTGGTATGATTAGTCACTGCTCCTCCTGAAGATGAGTCATTTTCCTGGCAGTCAATCTCCTGTATTGGCAGAAATCTGACCTCAAGCCACCATAGCTTTGAAATCAGCACAACAGTATGGAGAAGATACTGTAGGGTACCTAAAAATTAAATATCAGAGATAGCACATCAGACTCCTACTTTCAAGGTGACTCATAATGGCTGATAAAATGAAAGAGGGCACTGACTAATTTAACAATCAATTGCCACATAACAGAATTTAAGTGGAAACAGATGTCTAATTGGTTATTCTGGATGACTTGTGAGGAAGCATAGTTGCCCAAGTTTAGGTGCCTAGAGGACATTTCAGGCCAAGGTGAGACCTAAGTAGATCCTAATGTTTTAGTGGTCTCGCTTAGTACCATATATCACGTCTACTGGGCCCTTCCTTATCTTGGCTTGTAAAAGCCAGTTGGGGTGATGTTACCATTGCTGGTAGGAGGTGGTCAGTCCTCTCTTTGGGAAGGAGCATACCATATGTTCTTAAGTGTGCAACTATCTGACCCCAGCTCAAGAAACCATCATTGGCACTGACTCCCCAGCCAGTTATTCTTGTATATGTATATGGAATTCAATACCATCATTGGCACTGACTCCCCAGCCTGTTACCTCCTGTATATGGATCTTCAGTTGGTGACAGTGGCTACTAAGAGTGCCTTTCACCTACTCCACTTGGTAAGAAGGCTAAACCCTTTCTTCACATTAGGCTTTGATAACCATCATCAATACCTTTTCAACCTCAAGAATGGTATCACAGAGAATTGGTGGGACAGTTCTTATGACTGGAACTTCAACATTGAGTGCTTCTTTCTGTTTTGGAAGAAGAGAGCTGGGAAAAAAGGCGAAGAACATTGCTTTGTATGTCAGAAATACATGCACTTATTTACTGGTTCAGGAAGAAGAAGATAGAAGATCAGAATGTATCTGGTTGAAGATAAACGGTGAGACATATAGCATTAGTAAGATGTTGGGGGTTTCTACCAAGTCATGTAGAAGAGGTAGATGAGGCTTGGTGCTCCAGCTACTTTAAAAGAAGGCAGATGGCATGGGAAGCAGCCATGTGTGACAGGGGCCAATTAGAGAGTCACCTGACCAGACAAGGGCCAGGCAAGCAGGATATAACCCCAGGGCCTGAGCTGGTCATGCAGTCTATCCCTGAGAGCCATGGAGAGAGGAGCTCTTGGGCAGTAGGGCTGCAGCAGGGTTCCTGGTTAAAATCTGAGCTGGGGTAAGCAACTCTGCAGGTTTGAGGAAGGGTCTAAGGGGAGGAGAAGGTCCCAACAGGCCTGGGAAAAAAGAGGCATGGGGACAAAGAATAGAGTTCCTGGGGGCTCAAAGGGCATTTGTACACATGCATGCAGTACAGTTTTGGGAGCTTTGAAAAGCACCCAGCACTGCAGCACATGCTATTGTACAAGCAGAAAATCCACATCAGCACTGAGAAAATGGTGGTGGTACATTTTTTAAAAATGTATCAGAAGTGTTTTAATTCAAAAGCACACTGCTGCCATTTTCTGTGCACTGATGTGTATTTCACCACTTATACAACTGCATGTGACACAGCACAGTGTACATCAGCTCGTGTGTGGAGTAGACTCGATTAAATTAATCTGTTCTGATGCACTGGATCTCTGGCATGTTCCTGCACAAAAATGTATGTGTACAAATGCCCAAAAGGAGAGAGATTGATTCTAGGATGGGCTGAGTAGGCAGGGCCGGAGACCTGTATCCCAGTAGGGGCAGAGTTTGAAGATGGCAGGCCTAAGCACCAAGTAAGGGAAAAGTTGCAGGTCTGAGCTGAGGGGAGCCAATTTCTGGGACTGAGGCTGGAGCCCAGGAGAGGTGAGTATAAACAAGGCCAGAGAGCTCAGAGATCTGCAGTCCAGGACAGTAAGTGTAAATAGGGTCAAGAAGCCTGAAGTTCTCTCTGGGTGAGGGATAGGTGCTGAAGGATGAAGAGGGTCACAGCCTAAGACTGGCCGGTTAGGGGAGCCCATGAGTCTCAACTGGCCTAGGAGTGGGGCCAGAGACTGAGGGTGAGGTGCGGGGGGGGTGGGGGGGTGGGGTGGGCAAGGAGTCTGTAGCCCAAGAGGGGCAAGGACTGGCACTGGGAGCCCATATCCCAGAAGGGGTATGTGTCAGCAGGTCCAGGAGGCCTTTGTCCCAAAAGGGGTATTAGGAACACCAAAAAGAGAGAGAGGAACAAATAATACCTACAAGGCATTGTCATGAGTATTGAGGGGCACGAGCCCTTAAGGTCATGAGAAGTGACATTTGTGACATTGGTGGTCATGAGCAGGGATCCTGGTTTTCTCTGATTAAAAAAAAAAATCCTCAATTTTTGGATTAAAAAAAGTAACCCCAAATCCACATTTTTCCATGATTAATATTAAATGCCACTAATAAAAATGTGGATTTGGGGTTACTTTCTTTAATCCAAAAATTAGGGATTTTTTTTTATCAGAGAAAACCAAGATCCTTGGTCATGAGGAAATCTGATTTGAGAAGCGCTGGAGCAGCCTACCTCTTCTGAAAGTATAATTTCAACAAGGCATGACAGGTGAGGAGATGGAGAGATTGCCCAAAGAAAGCCAGGTTGATAAGGGCTGTGTTGGTTCCAGGGGCATCACAGGCATCCCTGGAGCAGGACCTTTTTACAGGAACTCTTCAAGGACATAACAAAATTATCCAAACATTGTGAGATGATACAAGTGGGAGACTTCAGTTTTCTAAACATTTGCTGGAAGAACAAGACAGCCAAACATAAAATGTCAAGCAATTTCCTAACTTGTGTGGAGAACAACTATTCCAGGAAGTTGAGGATAGAGCTAGAGTATTATCTATCTTGGATCTTATATTGACCAACAGGGAAAAAATGCTGGGAGATGTGAAGGTGATGGGAAACTTGTGAGGAAGTAATCACAATATGATGCAAAAATGGGGAAAGCATGAAGTCAACAAAACTAAAAACTGGATTTCAAAAATGGTGAATTGCAATTTGTCACAAACCCCATCCATGGGAGACCTCAGAGGCCTGAGTTTCTCTTCACTGTACTGCCACTTACCCCAAGGAACAGGAAACTATCTCAGTACCTTAGATCCTCTGTCCCTGTGTCTGAATACTGTGGCTACAGTGAGGGATCTCTGCCAGCCCTAAGTGCCCCCCACTTTAGAATACAAAATTATAGGTGCTCCTTTCCATGAAAAGTGCAACCTGGAAAATCATGCACTAAGAAATCACTCTTTTCACTGGCAATCTTTAAGGAGATAAACAGCAAAAAGTATTCATTATATAAGATGAAATAATTATGCAAACAAAGCAGACCATAGATTTGGGGAAGAACATAAAACAAATAGAGATTCTTATCTTTTCATCTGGGTAACTCTAGCCTCCCATGAGAGTCCTTGCCAGACTTGTAGAATTCTGCCTTCCTGCTGCTTCTACCAGTCCTGAAATTCAAAAATGAATATGTTAGCCTAGCTAGGCTCAAAAAAGCTAGCTCCCTCCTTTGAATAGTTTTATTTAATGGTCATGATTTATCAGTTTCCTTCAAGAACTTTGGGTGTGTTTGAAGTACCTGGAATCCCACTGACTTGATGAGCAAAAAATCCTGGTTTTCTCTGATTAAAAAATAAAAAAAGAAAATCCCCAATTTGCAGACTGAAAAAAGTAACCCCAAATCCACATTTTTCCATGATTAAAATGAAACACAACTATATATATATATATTAGTGGTGTTTATTTTTGTGTATATTTGACTATTTTAATCATGGGAAAATGTGGATTTTGGATTACATTTTTCAATACAAAAATCAGGGATTATTTTTAATCAGAGAAAACCAGGATTCCTGTTGATGAGCCATTACTCCCAGGTGCCTTTGCTATTGATTGTCACCATCACAAATGGACAATTGCCAGGAGTGCACATCCCACCAGTGGCCCCTTATTTCTATTGTGTGGTTCAGTTGTCCCGATCCTAGACCACAATGACAAGGGATAATTTGCAGTTCCACCCACTACCTGAGTTCCCTGGCTATAGAGTTATACATAGTCAGCATAATATTATCCATAAATTGACAACAATAGCGTAAGTGGATACAGTCTTACTTGGGCTTTCAAACAAGATCACACATATCTTATCAGCAAGGATCCTTGTTTTCTCTGATGAAAAGATCCCCAATTTTCAGATTTAAAAAGTAACCCAAAATCCACATTATTCCATGAATAAAATGAAACACCACTAATATATAAGTATATTATAGTGATATTTCATTTTAATCATGGAAAAATGTGGATTTTGAATTACTTTTTCTAATCTGAAAATTAGAGGTTTTTTATCAGAAAAAAAACAGGATCCCTGCTTATCAGTAAAATAAAACACAAGAAAACAATTATAATGTTACAAATCCTAAACTATAGCAGAGTTCTTGATACAACTGACTCTGGGAGATAATAGACATGGTGTCATGGGAGGACAGATAGATAGATAAAGACAGCCAGGATGTCTGGATGCTTCTAAAGGGCACAGTGCTGGAAGCCCAACAAAAATCTGTTCTGACATGATGGAAGTACAAAAAGAATGCGAAGAGACCAATGTGGCTGCACAAGAAACTTCTAGCATACCTCAAACACAAAAGAAAGCATACAGGCAATGGAAAGATGGGAAGGTCAACAAGAAAGCCTACCAAGAAATAGCAAGAACTTGAAGGGACAAAATCATGAAGTCAACTGTAAAAAAAACAACTTTAATTGATAAGGGAAATTAAAGACAAGAGGAGGTTCTATACATATTTTGGTCAGAAAAGAAAGAGCAAGGAAGACCAAGGAAGCTGTGAGTCCACTGTTAAATAACTATGGAAATTTTTTAAATAAAAGATACAAAAAAAGGTGGAGCTGCTCAACAGCTACTTTGCCTCAATGTTCACCAAAAAATAAAAATAAAGCTGCAACCAGACAGACGCTACTTTTTAAAATGCTGTGAGACCCTCTTATTTAGGCAGTTACTTAACAAACAAAGCTAGGCCAACATATTGTTTAGGGTATTTTGGCTCAATGTTGATATTCTTGTTCCCTTTTAATTTGCTTTATTTACTTGTCGTTTTGAATGTTAGTCTGTTCTTTTATTGTAAGCCACTCTGGGCCTTTGCTGGGAAGGGTGGCATATACATCTCTTAAATGTTAGTCATGCTTTTAGTATAAAGCACAGTGTCCTGAGCAACTGACTGTGATGAAACAAATTATAGAAGTTACTGTTGTTTTTGTTATTTACCCTCATGTCCTAGAATTTAGTAGGTGGGGAGGGGGGATCACTAATATGGGTCTTCCAAAGCAGCAGTGATTTAAAACATTACCACCTTCCTCAATATTTTATCAATGTTGCTTTCTGAAGGATCCATGGTCTTTTAATAGAGACAATTTCAAGTTTGCACAGTGCTGCTGTAATCCAGTCATCAGGAGGTACCATAGCACAAACAATCAATATTATATATACAGTTTATTTAATTCATATTTGTCAATCTTTTTCTACATTTTTAATTGACCAATACCATAAAATGGAAAGAAGGTGCCATAGAGATGCCTTTTGCTGCTGTTTTATTTATAACCACTAGATATCTAGTCTTGTAGCACATGCTTCTTGAACAATAACAATAAAACAATCCAATAATATCTTTGTGCTCTTATTGCCTAAACTTATTTTGGTCTACAGTTATAATACTTCTTTTACTTTGTAGTTCATACTTCTTTCATAGTATACAGTTCACAATAATGCAACTTGCCATCCAGTTACAATATGACTAATAATTTCTAGGCTCTCCTTGTACATCTATATTCTGGACTTGCATCTCTCCAGCCATTTATCCTTGCTTTAATATACCTTGTGTAAATAGCTTGTTTCTATGTGGGCACAATTAAGCTCTCTCTTTTTCAGTCCTCTGTGATAAAATACATATAAGCTGTCACCATTCCTTTTCTGAGTTTTTTTTGCACAGTCTTTTTTTCATCCTTTTATGTCAACATATCTCTTAATGTTGTCTACCTAAAGATCTACTGTAAGTAAGAACATGATCTAATATCTAGCCAGACCATCGTCTATCTTTGCATTAGTTTCCTATCATCACATGCTTGCTGAAAATCTCTGTTCCATGACATTATCACTAGGGATTCTGCTTTTCTGTGATTTAAAAAAAAAAAAAAAATCCCCAATTTTGGGCTTAAAAAGCTAACCCCAAATCCACATTTTCCCATGATTAAAATGAAACACTACTAACATGTATAGATACATACATGGTGGTGTTTCATTTTAATCATAAAAAAAAATGTGGATCTGAGGTTAGTGTTTTTAAACTGGAAACTTAGGGATTTTTTATCAGAGCAAACCAGGATCCCTGATTATCATACAGTTGCTCTCAGACCTCCTCTATCTTTTCTATTAACACAAAGTCTAGCTATAAGATATCATGCTCCCTACCTTCTGCATCATTTTCATCATGCCTGAAGTTCACAGCAGGTGCTGGTGTATATAAAAAACATGCCTAACTGTAAATGTTTGTTCCAAGAGATTCTTTTGGTAAATCCTTTTCATCCCTAAAAGTGCAGCTTTTTGAATGACTGAACTTGCTTACTCCATTCCTAGTATTCTCAAGGCCTTCTCAGTCCACTTACAGATAGCTCCGCTAGTACTATGCTAAACATCTTGCCTTCACTGTGTTACAATCTTAGCTTTTTTGCACTTTTATCATCTATTAGGAAAGGGGTATCGATGTGTACTGTTTTCCTGGCTATCTTATTTACAACCATGATGCTTGCCTGGTTATATGGCTCAATGAACATTATGATGGTCTATACATTTGAATAGCTCTTTATGAGCACAGATGAACATTTAGTGGACAATTTAAATACATTCCATATTTAGCTACAGTGATCATGCTTTTCCATGCTCATTAGCTGTAATTCATGAAATATTTAGGTCTGTACTTTCCACAAAAATGATATAAAAGAATGTGGCATAATCAGAAATTAGAAGAAAAAATTAGGAAAATGGCCAACTATCTGAGAATCTAAAAATTCATAATTATGACCAATCATCTAACAGCAATAATAGTTCATAAATCTGTACAAAATACTCCCTATCTTGCTGCATAACAGCAGTATAGGAAATATATCAGAATTAAGCCTCATACCACTCTTGTAACACCATTTTTTTGGATCACTAGCAATCCCTGATAAAGTTAAGGCTCCATATTTATCCAAATTGCAATTTTCAGTCTTCCATAACTTTCCAAATTTCTTACAATACTCGCTGGCCAATAATAATATTTGTATTATAGCAGTGACTTTCAACCTTTTTTCATTTGCAGACCCCTAATTTTTTTGAAAGGAGATACAGACCTCTTTGGAAATTTCAAATGGAAGTGTGGATGCCTTTGAATTGTAAGTGTGGTGGGTATTCGCATACTTTTGATTGACCATAGCCATCTTTCACAGATCCCTTTGACACAGTCTGTGGAGCCCCAGGGGTCTGAGGTTGAAAACCACTGTATTATAGTGTGGTCAAAAAATAAAAGATGGCTTATGGTTTTAAGAAGGACCAAGTGAAACACACACATACACATGCACACACACACACATGCATGCACATACACACACAACTTTTGAACTGCTTTAAGGCCAGATTCTAGTCCACTTATTGGAAACACAAATAGTGCCTAGGTATGATTCTATTCCATCAGTTCAAGTCCTGAAATTCAGTTAATAAATCTACTTTTGTAATGTACCCTCATCTTTTCCTCAAGGTTGAGTCCCAAAAAAATAAATGACTTTTATATTAAGATTTCCAGGAATTTGAGTATGGTGGAATAGGATTACATGTAGGAGCCTGAGTCCACTTGCATATCTAAAGGTGTGGACATACTGGGCACATTTACACATCCATTAATGCGCTTTTAGTAATGTGCATTAAATTTAGTACCTTCATTGTGAGGTACTAGTAAAAGGCTCCTTAGGCTATTTTAATGTGCATTAGCGAAAGAGCATGGGGTTTTTGTGACAATTTAATGTGCATAGGCTTATGCACATTAAAACACAAGTGTAGATATACCCACTGATTGGGGACTGGTTCATAATTGTCTCAGGTCAGAGATGTCCTCTTCTACTGTACTCTTGTGTTCCAGATAGAATAGTCACCTTTTAGGCATTGAAGTGCTGTGGCTCTGGCACCAGGTGAATGAGCACCCAGACCAACATGCCTTGGTTTGAGTATGGGGGAGTGCTTGAATCTATGCTTTGGAGGTCTCTGGGAGTGGGTCTGAGTATTTTTATATTTCTGCTTTTCTTCTTCTTTTCCAAACATTAATTCAATAAACTTTAATAGCCTGCAATTGACTGAAGTCTACAGTGTGCTTGCCAGATTGATTGCTCTGGGTGGGGGACAGAAGGGAGGGGGACAGAATGCTTTGGACCCAAGCAGATGGGGGGTCATGATGTGGGGCTGCAGTCAACAAGGATTGAGGACACAGCTGGTTGTTAGAAATATAGCTTTTATTAAACAAGCAGTGCAAGCAAGTTAATTCATAAAAAGCAACAAGAAAAGAGGTGGGGGGGAAGGGGCAGTAGAGCTCTGGCTACACATTAGGCAACAAATCTCTTTTAGCACTGCCACAAACATCAGAAATTTAAAAACTGGAAAGGAAGCAGGCTTCATTGCAGAGAAATGCTTTTGAATGTTTCAAGAAATATTGGCTTAGATTGGACTGAATTAAAAATCTGTGGAAAGTATATTTCGCATCTATCCATGTATTTATTGCCTTAGTCCCAGCTAGTATCAATTCTATGTGGTTCTAGGAAATATGGGGCCTGAAAAGGAATCCCTCTCCACTAAAATATCACTACATGCAGATTTCTGGGAGGCAGTGAGTCCTTCACTATGTCCCAAGCACTTCCTAGAATTGTTTTGCATTTCACAGATGTTATTCAGTATTTATTTGTAGCACCTCAATTAGTGGTAGATAACTATTCCATTTTCTGGATGGTAAACTACCTACTAACAGGAAAGAACCAATATTTTCAGAAACAGCAACTGATTTTGGAGGGTGCTGATAGTAAATCTGATTTTCATGTAAACTCCAATATCCCTTCAGCTTTTATATACAATCTCCAGTGAAATGATCCTAGATTAATTATTAAGAATAAGGAAATATATACATATGAATAGATAGATGGATAGATATACATATACATATATCTATACATATATCTATATAGATGTAGATATAGATATGAAGGATGATATATCTATATCTATATGTATCATCCTTTAACCAAATCTGTTTTGTGGTTTATATTGACAAAAAAGTGAAAGGACCATTTCTGCTTGTTTCCTAAATACCTTAAGAATCATCACAATAGGAAATATAATGACATGTTCAAACTAACAGTCATAACAACGGAAAATCTGCTTAGATTCATGGGCTGCAAATAATATGTAGCTGTCAGTATCAAAATGTTCATTTCCTGCAAATCTTTCTTATTTTCCAGGCATCAAATCATCCATACTCTTCTCTCTCATTTATTTAATTTATGGAAATCTAACAATGCCTGAGCATATGTTCCATGGTTTTCCATGTTGACTATGACTAATGTAATAATGTACTTCATGGTCATGAAAGAGTACAATGTATTGAGGTCAAAAAAGTAGGACCCTGCCAGTTGTTCCATCATACTAGCAAGAGGCTGTGGCTTCCACTTGTGAAGATTTATTCCTTATTATTTAATATGTTTTCTGTACAGCACTTTAAAAAAGATCTCCTCTGCTAAGGACAAATGACTGAATGAAAGCTTGTCTAAAAGCAACAGAGACAGTATCCAATTTGATTTTTGACATTTAGGGAATGAGGAGGGGAGAGAAAATAATGTAGGTACAGAAATTGGATAATGATGAAATAGTGTGACCAGTGCCAACTGTCTTAGAAGAAAACTTTTATGCCAGGGAGAAAAGATATTTACTTTAAACAAGATCAAATAAACATGTTTCATAGACAGTAACAACATTTTCTATAGACAATAGGCTTTTAAACTTGCAATTTGTTAGCTATAAGGTCATATTCTCCTTTCTTTTGAAACATTTAGTATTATATTTCCTATTAAGTTTGGTATGTGCATGGTGAAGGGGAGGGATAATGGTACTTGCTTTGGCCTTCAGAGGCTATTTTTTTCTAGTATGGCTACTAAAATTAGTGATACTGGGTATTCCCTTGTCTGTTCCCCACCCAGCTCTGTGCTCGCAGACCTGAGCAGGGAACAATATCCCAGCCTGTTTCCCACCCAGCTCTGTGATTGTGGAGCTGAGCATGGAACAGGCTCTCCAGCCCTTACCCCGTGTTTGTGGAGCAAGGGATGGGAATTATCCCAGTCAGGGGCAGGTCCCCAGCCCCACACCCTGATCAGGCGATCAAGGTGTGGGGCTTGGAAAGAGCTGCAGGAGTGGGGCAGGTCCCAGATTCTTGCTCCAAACCATCAGTGGAGCAGTTAGTAGTGAGCCCCTAATTGGGAGGGGAATCCCACTCAGCTGGGGGCTCACTGTTAGCTGCCCCACCAGCAAATCAGGTCAGGACACTGGGACCTGTACATCTCCTGCAACTCTTTCCAAGCCTCACGCTTCAATTGGGGAGCCATGGATGGGAGCTCCCTGCTGCCAGGGTATTGTCCCTGTCCTGGCAGCAGGTTGCCCCCAGGGGAAGGGAGCAATGTCCCAGGCCTGGCCCTGGCATATCTTCTGGCCTGGTGCCTTCTGGCATACTTCTGGCCTAGCAGCTATCTTCTGGCCTAATGCTCCTTGTCAGCCCCTGGGCCAGCTCCCAGAGGTAGCCTAGAGGTCCCTCTAGTGGTGGCAGTGGCCAATTTCAGGGCACCAGGAAGTAAGAGCAGTTTGCTGCCATTAGCATCAAATCTGCTGCCACTTCTCTACACATGTAGATGCCTGCCAGAGTGAGCTTACTTGCAAGTAGTTTACTCATGAGTAAACTGCTCCCAGATCTAATGCATGTGTAGACACACCCACTGAGCAATTCTACACAAGACATTTACCTGTACAGTAGTGTAGATTACTATACAGTAAGTTTGTGTGTATACTTAGCAGTAAAAACACTTTCCCAGACCTCACAGATATTATGCAGCACACAGGCTGCAGTGATGACCCAGGGGAGGTTGTCCTTTGTGAATTCAAGGGTACATGAGAATTCCTTGGGGTGGCTGAAGATGCACTCCACCAGGGTGCAGGTCTGGCCAAGACAGCAGTTGAAGTGGGCATGGCAGGGTCCAGGTGGCTGGTGTAGGCCTGCATGAGCCAGGGCAGGAGTGGGTAGCCAGGGTCCCTGATGAGAAGGGGTGGTATCACCATGGTGCCCAGCTGCAGGTTTGGAATCCCTGGCATGAAGCACCCACTCTCCAACAGGCCTGGCAACCTGGAGTTCCAGATGATGCAGGGTGTTACCCACTCAGCCAGTGCTCACATGTGTGAAGGCCCCACAGTGGTCCATGATGGCCTGGAGCACCACAGAGAGAAAGCCCTTTCAGCTGTACTAGAGGCAGCAGTCTCCATGGGGCACAAAGGTGATGGGGATGTGGGTTCTGTCCAAGGCCCCAATGCACTGGGGGGAAGCCTAGAGCAATGAACCTGCCAACAGCACCAGGGGGTCATGCATGCAGGGCACAGCGTCCCTCAGCATGTCCTGAAGGGTGCCACACACCTCTAGGATGGCCTCCCCAGTGGTGGCCTTTCCCACAGTAAACAGGTGGCATAAGTACTGCAGGGTGGTGGGTGTGACCAGCTTCAGCAGTGTGAGGGCCAGGCAAGTGTCCATGGGGAGAGATGGCCACATGCTGGTTTGCTGCCACTCCAAGTGGGACCACAGCTGCCCCAGAAGGTCCTGAAAGGTAGCCCAGGTCATGCAGAAATCCTCCTGTCACTGCTCACTGTTCCAGGTCTGCTGGATAATGTGCCACCACCAGTCCTGGATGGCCCAGCAGGCCCGGTGAAGTGGGAGGCTCTGAGTGGGAGGCTCAGGAGAGCTCTAGTGGCTCTGGCAGTGGCATCCTGAAGCCTGTTGGTAGTATCCCTAATGGGGTCCTGTGAGGCAGATGGGGTAGAGGCAGCAGGTGTGCAGTGGCATCCCTGGGATGGTGCAAGGTGGCCTGGCAGGCAGTCGCTGCATGTGGGGGAGTGGGGAGGGTAAGACAGCTTGGGCCAGGTGTTGGTCAGTGCAATGAGTCAGCAGGGCCAGCACATCAGCCAGCAAGAGCCCAGGACACTGGTTATTGCTGCCAGGGGCAGAGGCTGGAGCAGCCATAGCTTGGGGAGGAACAGGTGGGGAGGAGAATGTTGCCATGTATTGTCCCTGCTCTGGGCATGCTGCTTCTGGCCAGGGAAGTGGCTGGCTAGAGAACAGTGAGTAGAGCTCCCCATTGAAGAGGGCTGTCAGCTGCAGGCAGCTGCAGCCTGAGTCTGGAGCTCCCCCAAGTGGTGGTAGGGGCCCATTGTAGGGCACCAGGAAGTGAGAGCAGATTGGCAGCACATATGCTCCTGCTTTCCTGCACATGTAGAGACTTGTCCAGGACCATTCACTTGTGAGATGCACCCACTGTGGAGAGAAGTCAGTATTCTTTTTTAGTATGGATAGTTCAGTTTATTAGAGTAAAATAAAACATTTTCATGTTAGTTTCCATTAAGAATCACCATAATGTTGAGTTTGTTTCCTGTACTTGGAAAGATTACTGTTCTTTTATTTAAAACATTTATGTGGGCTCTAAATTTCAATCCTGAGTGTTCAACAGGGGAGTCACCCAACAGTCCTTTATTATTTTCATAACCAAATGTTGCAGGAGTATCTTTATCCATTCTTTAAAAATATTAACTATTAGAACACTGAGGCAAGTCTTTATTCCCCCCTTATCCAAATGCCTTTAATTTGTTAGATATACAAGAATATTATTATTTTTATTTGAGAATAAATTTAAAGCAAAGAAGACTAGTCTGCATCTGCAAAATACCAAACTGAGATTAAATATTATGGTAAAGGAAGGGATTTTATTGGTAAAAACAGTTCAGTGCTGGAGGAAAAAAAGTTGTCACAGTTAGCAATGGAATCAGCCTCAGTGGGGATATTGAAAGCAAAAGTTTACATGAGTATATGAGCAATGGTTTAGCAGTAATAAAATCAATCCACTATTAATACAGGGGGATTGACCAAATGGCTCAGCAGAGGCCTCTTCCATCGTAAATACTGCTTTAAAAAGGCCACTATGCTCAGAACTATAATGCAGCTTATAACTTCTTCCCAAGGAAAACAAAGCTGCAGTCCCAGCATCTTGTGAGTGAACTTTCAGCAAAAAGCCTGGCATTATACTTTTGCATAAACAAAATTTGCATTTAGATGTCCTATTACATTTACTTCTTACGTGTACATTTATTACTATTATAAAGAAGTAACATAGCCAATGGTACAGCCACTGCAGATAGTATTTGCCAATGAAAGGAAAAATTTACATTTTGTCAAGGTATTTTCATAGATTTTAAGGCTGAAAAGACAATTAGCTCACTGATTGATCACACTGTATTATGATTTAATGATAACACAAAGTATGACGTTTCATCCAATCACCCCTGTATTACAGGTAGAAAGTTTTTAATTAATGCATATCTTCAGAAAAGCACAAAGAAAGGGAGAATGCATTAGTCCTCCTAGAAGTGTGTTTTACAGATTAACCACACTCTCTGTTAAAATAAATAAACAAAAAATAAATAGCAACACTTCATTTCTAATTTGAATTTTCTTTTGTTTTTCGGCCATTGTTTTTTAATATGACTTTGTTCACTTACATCAAGAATTTTTTAATATCTGATTAATGGGTTGGCACTCCCCACAGATGAGCCAACCACATTGCAGTCCTCCAGCATCCCAAGATGCAGTGTCCCTTCCCTCACCCTCCTGTTCTGTGTGGACAAACTTTCCACCCCTTTAACTCTACTGCCCAGTTCTGGCACCAAGCCAACTCCCCCGCTCCTGTCCCCAGAGCTTTCCACTGCCAGGGGTACAAACCCATGCACACAGCCTGCAGAACATATGCCAGCTAGCCAGGTTGCAGGACATGGATGAGGTTAGGAGTGCAGTTTAGGGATTTGGGGTGGGGAAAAATGGAGGAGGACAGATCAGGTCCCCATGAGTTTGGGGCTTCCTTCCTGGGGCAGAAGCAGTAGCTCCCCCAAAAGCACCTTCTCTCACCACTCCCAGACACCACAGGGAGCATAATCAGAGCTCCCCAAATCTCAATTAATTAAAACCTGAGACCTTTAATTTCCTTCCTCTTTTATTTCTTTTTAAATTCCTATTTTTTATCCTTTAGTGGTTGACTTCCTTAGTTTCACCAACTTTCCTATACCTCCATTTCCTTTTCACCTCCTATTGCATTACCCACCCCCATCCCATTAACTCTACAACTCCCCATTTCATGTTCCCACTCACCCCAGGTCATCTCTCATACACCCACACCTAGAACAGGGATAGAACCTTGGGCTGGCTCCCCAGTCCTGTAGTGGCAATTCATTGCTGCAGCTCCTAGTCAGACTCATGTTTACCAGCCCTCTGTGTCAAGTCACAGGTGTGGAGATGGGGGACAGTCAGAAAAGGTTTTTAGCCTTAAGGCTTGACTGCTTCTATTGAAAGGTAGCCTTAGCACCAATCAATATTTGTGGGTAACAAATAATATGTAACAAGACCCTTATATTCTTTTTAGACTCTGTTCTATTTTGTCATGATGAAATCCACTTTATGTATGGTATCCGGTTCCTTCCATACTGGTTGTCTCATCTTCTTCTCTTGTGTCTACACCATGTTTAACCATTTTGTTACACATGCTTGTGTTTGTTTTTGTACTTTGCAAGACATTTCATTGTACACGAGCCTTAGCAGCACGCATTGGAGCAGGTGTTGCATAGTATGAGGCTCTGTAGCACAGTCACAGGAGGTTGAGCCAATGGTATATCCCCACTTCTTCATTAGTTACTTGGAGGATCCAACTCCAGTATATAGTTGATTGAGACATTGACAGTGGTTTATCTCAGCTCCTGGTGGCAAGGACTCGGCCACTGGAATGTCCATTTTTGCACCATCAGGTATTTTCTTCAGCCACTAATTCCACAATTGTAGTCTTCGGTAGTTTCTAGTCATATAATTTGAAACTATGATAGATTCATTAATCTCTGTAACTTGTCTTGACCAGAGCTTTGGTTTTCTGTTCCTTAGCTCCTATAGCATGGTTGGGCCATTATTTCTGATGGAGGGCCACTTAATGAGTTTTGGTGCAACTATGTCAGCTGGAGGGCTGCTGGAAGGGTAGGCACACCCCCTGGTCACCATTCTGGTACCAGAAGTGCCACCTCTAATCCCTGATATTTGCCATCAGAAGTCCTTCCCCTCAACTCAGGAAGTACTCCGATGGCAGGAAAGGGGGTTGCCATCTTGGAACCAGAAAAAAATCCAAATCATATAAATAAAATATTTACTATAATGTACTTTAATTTTATTTCAAATAGTATTTTGCCCTTATATGTGTTTGTGTAGTGTATATAGAGATGATTGCATAATAGTTCAAAGTAAATTCTAACTCTTGTATATTGTGGGGGTGGGGATTGGATGTGTGTGTGGGTGTGTGTGGTTGTGGTTGGTGGGGTGGATGCATGTATGATAGGGTGTGAAGTAGTGTGTGAGTGTGAGGTTTGTGGGAGATGTGTGGGAGATGTCTGTGGGTTTGTTGAGGGATGAGACTGTTTGTGTATGGGGGTGGGAGGGTGTGGGGGAGAGTGTGGATGCATCAGTGTGGGTTTGTGGGTGTATGTGGGTATGTGTGGGTATGGTGTGGTGTGTGTTTGCCCCCCCGCCCCCACTCACTCCCCTCCACACCTCACCCATGGCGCACAGAATCTGCTGCTGACAGTAGCAGCAGGGGGCAGGCCCTGAGGAAACCCAAGACCAGGGATCCTGGAAAAATTGTGTGTGTGTGTATGTGTAGTGGTGTTTCATTTTAATCATGTAAAATTGTGGATTTGGAGTTACTTTTTATATCGGAAAATTGGGGATATATATTTTTTTTTTAAATCAGAGAAAGCAAGGATCCCTTCTCATGGCCCATGCAGGTGGATTCCCCCAGTGGCATACAGCTCCAGCCATTTCTGGGAGCTGTACATGGTTGCAGGGAGTGTGGAAAAGCTGATCAGGCTTCATTGCATAGGGTTCCCCACAGCTCATTTGCAGCTCCTTAGATATGGCCAGAGCCACATACTTCCAGGAGGGAGCCCCACATTATGGAGCCAGAGGCCTGGCCCCGCTCCCTGCTGCCACATGCAGTTCCTGGAACTCCACCAGGAAGAAGGAAGCAGGATCAAGTTGGCCTGGTTTCCTCATGTGGGGCTCTCTTCTATTTCTGGTGGAGTCCTGGGAGTTGCATATGGTGGCAGGAAGCAGGGAAGGCTGCTGGCTCTATCATGTGGGACTGCCACCCAATAGTGTGCAAGTACCAGGAGCTGCACATGAGCCGTGGGGAGACCTACGCAATGGAGCTGGGCCAGCCTGGGCTCCATGCTCCCACTGCTCCACTAGGGATGAGCTACATACTTTGGGCTCTTCACTCCTGCTGGCCCCAGCCCAGTGCTCTGTGCTCCTGCCCAGCTGCAGCTTCCCCACTCCTACTGCTTCTTCCTTACCTGATGCCCAGACTGCTGCATGACAGGAGGAGTGACAGGAGGAGGAGCTGCTGTAGGCCAAGGGAACTGAGTGTTTCCCTAGGTGGCCACAGCAGCAGCAACAGCCCTGCCCAGAAGCTGTGTGCTGGCTGGGACTGGGGCCATCCTGTGCATGTGTTTGGGAGTGCACTGTGTTGTCCCAGTGGGAGTGGGTGAGGCATGACCCATGTGCAGTGCAGCAGGGGCATCTGGGGGCTGGCCTGAATAGAATGAAGTGGTTGGCACCCACCTGTGGGCCAGATGAAATTATCTGGTAGGCTGGATCAAGCCCACAGGCTGTATTTTGCCCATCCCTGTGCTTTAGAATAGGTAGGATATGTATAGGATAGCTGCAGGTAGGAGCTTTTAGATAGCTGAGATGCAATTAAGTGCTTATGGATATATTTTGTTCATTAATTTGGTACGCATAATTATTTTGTCCCTAAAGAAATTTTGACAAGTAAACATTATAAAATAATTTATCATAATAAAACCGATTAGTTCCACTTGGTATTAATTGTTACCATTTTTTAAAATAATTAAACTACCTAAGTGTAAAATTTGACTTAAATGGATGAATTTCTGACATTTGTAAAAAGAAATCCTCAGGTAGGTTGTAAGCTCAGAGTATACTGAAGAAAAGAACCACAACCAAAACATGCTGTGCATGATGATTTCAGCTGTTTGAGAAGATGCAGTTCAACACTCTCCAAATTGCTAGACAGCCATTTCAAGGGCTATAGTGGTTGTCACTTTGCTCCCATAGAGCCGCTTTGGGTTTTTTCTTCCGATCTCCACCTGGCCTAACCATCCTTAATATTGAGGAACCCAGGATGGGTTCATATGAGAATATGGGGTTATGCAGCCTTATGAAAATTAAAATGTGGGCCCATAATTAACTTTCAAACATTGAAATTAATACCAGGCACAGCAATAAAAAATATTACAATTATTCAATAAGGACAAATATAGCTGATAAGGAAACCATGAATTCACATTTATGAAGCTGTTATAAAGTGATATAGCTAATTATTGTAACATTTATTCTATAGACCAGTGTTTCCCAAAGTTTACCAGCCCAAGGCACACTTACGTTAATAAAAATTTTCTGTGGCACACCTGTTAAGGCATTCCCCATCCTCATACCTATTGTAGCTCATTGTAGCTCATTGCCATGGCAAAATTTCGTGGCACATCTGTTCATTTCTGACAGCACACTTTTGTGCCGTGGCACACTGGTTGGGAAGCACTGCTATAGACCATCATATTATTCATAAAATTAAGGCATGCTATATAACAGTATTGCTCTTTAGATATCTAGGACTTCTGTGTATTCTGTATAAACTAAAAAGAAAAAGTATAACCATTATGTTACTAAAATCTTAAAATATTCACTATCCTCTCTAAAAAAAACCCAACAGCTTGAATCAGTTTATCTGATTTGAGCCATCTACAGATAGTTTTATGATGATTTATTCTCTATAGCTTGCCTACATTTTGCTTTTAATATACTTTCTGTCAGACACACTCTGAGATGAATTTGTGTCAGTATTGTGTTAGCATGTAATTAGTTGATAGTATTTTAGTTACAACTTGAAATAAGTTTATTACAGGTTGATTTACTTAACTATGATTCAGATGTGAGGGAACATACTACTTCATTATCTTAGAAAAGCAGTTAAAGCCCAGGAAAATATAAACTACTTCTTCATTGATTTCAGTCAGGTTTTCAATCAGGACCCAGTTGGCACCAAACACTAAGTTATATGGTTTACATTCAAATGAAATGCATGTGTTCTATCTGCATAACTTCTATTATTGCTGCCATAGTTGAACCAGTGAATTATGTATTTGTAT
Organism: Alligator mississippiensis; assembly: GCF_030867095.1. Lineage (NCBI taxonomy): Eukaryota > Metazoa > Chordata > Crocodylia > Alligatoridae > Alligator > Alligator mississippiensis. The sequence goes on along the minus strand of NC_081824.1, from coordinate 375,972,466 downwards.
TTTCCTAGCTTAGCTGAACTCAAAATATTAAAGTTATGAAAAGCATGTCTTTTTACTCTTCTCAGAGGAAAAGTCTGTTGCACTCTACAGTATATAAAGGATATTTTAAAAACCATTTAGTTTTTTTTTTTTTAATTTGAGAAAAAAAAATGCGGATCATAAAGGTACTTAAGGAGGTACCTGACTTCAAACACGTGACCAGTCCCATTGGTGTTGGTAGGAACTTTTATATTTGAAATTAAACCTATGTTTTAATTCTTTGACGAATCATGTCATAAAGCAACTTTTTTTTTTCTTATATGACTGGTTCTGCAAAAAGTATGACTGACCAATGGGATAGCTGATACTTGCTATGCATGTTAGTATATACTTTTAATCCAGGACATTAATTTGTGTTATCCAATGACACTGAGTTATATATTAGAATTATCAAAGTGCTCAGCAGTGGCCAAGTTTACTCCCTGTAAAGTAAATAGTCAATTGAGATTATAACGTGCAAAATTAGGTCAGTTTAGGCAGAGACCTCTTGAAGATTCTTTTTTGTAATTATAATATGTATTAATTTTCATATGACAGTATTATGATAAAATAAAGCCAAGAAAAACAAAAAATATAAACTAATAAGTAAAATACAATAATAAAATAAAACCAAAGCATTATAAAATAGATAATTAAACATGCATGCTATAAATTTAGTAGAGACTAGGGTAAGGGGACAGCTTGACATTATATACAACCAACCTATGTACATATACATTTAAGGATATCAAAGCACAAACAAATCAACTTATAAACTATACAGAAGATTCATACTACAACATATTTCTTCATACTGAGCCCAGTTATGTCTATTTGCATACGTAATCTTTTCCATTAATGCAATATGCATAAGTTATTTTAATTCTACATCTAATATCCATGTATTTTTAGAGTGGAGCAAAACACAGATCTATTAAAATGTGCAGAAAAAACAGAAATTGCTATGTTGTTCAGATCTTGGGGCAATGATTCAGTTATATGTTAATTTTCAATGAGCAATTGCTTATACCAAGCCAAAAGAAGACATCTAGGAATAGTGTCAGATAATTCTGTAGATGTGTGTCTTTCATCAAGCTGTAAGTGTGCATATAAACTGGTTTCTGTATGAGAAATAAAGATTTGCTGTTATTCAATAACACAGGTAATATTTGTAAAACACAGTATAGCTAGCATTTTGTTGTTTCCCCTTAGTTAATGTTATAAGACTGATATGGGAATACCCTGTACCTTATGCTGCCTCACAGTTTCAATTAAGAATCTTTGCTCCAATGACTTGTGAGTTTGCCAGACTTTAATAATTTAAGATGAAATATTTCATGTGTGCTCTTAGCCTCAGGCAGTTTTTTTCTGGAGTTTCAGAAAACAATAAAATAAAAACAAACAAATACAAGCATCATGGGTGCCTGTAGACATGTGAGGATGCTGTTCCAACATGCTGTAATTACAGCATGTCAGAGCAGACTCGATTAATCGAGTCTGCTGGAGCATGCTAATCAGCACGTTCCTGCAGCCTCCGCATCTCGTGTACTCAGTACCCCTGACTTCAAAATGGCAGTGAGGGCGCTTTTACTCAAGCTCATCAAATGAGACGAATGAGATTAAGAGAAATTGGTTCATGTTTCAAAGTTTTGTTTTTTTTTTAACTCTTTAATTTTTATTAAATAATTTCATGTCTTTAAGATCTGGGGATCAGAGAGGGATTTTTAATTCTCTCCATAAAAATCTACCCAAATGTAAATGATTTTTAAACCCCATGGAAGTAGGAAGAATGAGGATTAATGCAGCTTCTTCTACTATGCTAAAACCAGATAAGGGATCCCATCTCCTGTCTCTGATTTGGGAGAGAAGCACTGGCATGAATTCTAATCCCATTTAGCAAGGTTTTATACACTTATCTTTGGAAGCAGACCAGGATAATTTCATCCTGCTTAAAATAATCCTACTAAATTTAAAATAGAGTTACTGAGAGGTTGCACAAGATTATTTCTAGGAAGAATAGAACCTAGGAGTCATATTCTATATAGAGCTTCTCAGGTCAAAACCAGTGAAAAGAGGGGAGAAACTATGAATTTACCTCCAGATTATGGAATGCTCTGCAGATAAGGTGTCTCAGACCTTACAACCCCAGGAGATGCTATAGTTCATGATGGCCTTTGTCAGTTGCTTATATAAGAACACTTGGGGCTCCTGACATTACTTCTCCTGCAACCTTCCAATGGCATCAGGGCTCTTAACTGAGGGCTATGTATTTGTACCAGTGCAGGGTAGGGCTGTGCAGACTGGCATCTGCTTTCCTTCATACACTAAAGTCAACAATGTTGGTAGCCTTCACAAACTGATCAGAGAATAGCTTTATTTCCTCATGTGAGCAAATCAATCTACAATCTTGACCTTTTATGATTTTTTTCTCTATGTTCATATAATTACAATTAAAAATGTTTGAAATAACTTAATCTGGAATTGAGTCTTATTCCATTCGGATAGTTACTAATGGTTAATTTACACAGAGAGATTGAATATGACTTTGAAGGAGACAGTGCCTTGAGTACAAGATCTAGATAATGCAGAAAAAAAATGTACTTCCTGAAATAGTGCCAGAGAGAGCTAGAAAGGGCTTTTGAGGAAATCTAAAAAGTATCATGATCATGCATTATCAGCAGAAGAAAATTTGCATTGGGTTCATACATTCAAACCTCCTTTTATTGAGAAAAAAAATCAAAGTTACCTTGACATATTTATATTCAGAAACCAATATGTTGAACAAGCTTAACTAAAGAAAATATGCCAGGGGTCATCAAAAAATCACTTGTAAAGTTATTAATATTTCTAAACAAAGCAAAAAAATACTGCCTGTCTACATCCCCCCCCAAACCTCCCTCCCTCCTCACCATCCATCACTGAAAAAGAGAAAAATAAAGCTAACAAGAAATTTAAAAACTTGTATATGGAAAAAACCCACATTTTTACTCAACCTCAAGAACGACATGTATAATATCAGAAGGGATTTTCCTCAAAATTTAAAAGGAAACAAAATAAGTTTGATCAGAGACCAGTCAAAGATATTTTTTACATATGAGAAAAATACTTTAGAAAGTTAGGTAACACTTTTGCTGAATTAATTAGAGTGCTAATACAACAAAAATGGTATAAAGCTTCTAGTTTAGTAAAGCACAAACTAAGGGCATATACAGGGATTGAATGTATAAGGAAAACATTTACATACAAACATCACTTGCACTAAAGGAAGAGTGGAAAGAGATAATTCTTAAGGGATTTACAAAATCAGATTTGTCCTGTCTGGAAGTTGTCTAAAGAACTCCATCATGGGCATGGCACTGTGTTATAATAAAATAAAAAATACTTTTTGTAAAGAATTTCAAAAACATCTGACTACATTTACACAAAAGTTATGATGCTTAAGATTGAAACACCTAACTTTTAAATTCCTGGTTCTTGGAGTGCAATACTCAGATCACAGGCCCTGGTTCTCATGGGGGACTTTGGTCACCATAGGTGCCTGTAGACATGTGGGACACCTGCTCTGAAGCACTCTATTTACAATGTGTCAAAGCAGACTTGATTAACTGAATTTGCTGAAGCATGCTAATTAGCATGCTCCAGCAGCCTTGGCGTCTTGTGTATTCAGTATCTGGTGCTTCAAAATGGTGGTGTTTTACAAGCTTTAGTTAAAGTGACCCCACCATCATTTTGAAGCACCAGATACTGAATACACAAGATACTGTGGGTGCTTTAATTAGAGCAGCTCTCAAGAGCTATGTGGAAGCAGGGAGAGCAGTGGATGTGCTATACTTTGACTTTAACAAAGCCTTTGATATAATCTCTCACAATATTTTTGCAAACAAGCTAAGGTGTTATGGGTTGGTTGAATGGACTATAAGATGGATGGCAAACTGTCTGGATCATTCAGCTCAAAGAGTATGATCAATGGCTTGATGTTTATTTGGCAGCTGCTGTCAAGTGGAGAGTCACAGAGTTTGGTCCTAGAGATGGTTTTGTTCAGTATCTTCATCAATTACCTGGATGATTGGATGGGGAGTATCCTCAGCAAGTTTTCAGATGACACGAGGCTGGGGGGGGGGGGGTAGTAGATACACTGGAGGGTAGGGCTAGGATTCAGAGATGTAGACAAATTGGAGGATTGGACCAAAGGAAAGATCACAGAGTTCAATAAGAACAAGTGCAAAGTCCTGTATTTACAATTGAACACTCCCATACACCAGTACAGGCTGGGGACTAAGCAGCACTAGTACAGATTGTTGGCTAAGGATCTTGGGGTTACAATGGAGAGTAAGATGAATATGTACCAACAGTGTGCCCTTTTTACCAGGAAGAGTAAGAGCATACTGGGCTGTATTAGTAAGAGTCTTGCCAACAGATTGAAGGAAGAAAGTATTCCCTTCTATTCAGTGAGGCCACTGTTAAGGCCACATCTGGAATATTATGTCCAGTTTTGCACTCCCCTCTCCCCTACTACAGAAAGGATGTGGAGAAATTAGAGAAAGTCCAGTGGTGGACAACAAAAATGGCTAGGGGGCTAGGGCACATAACTTCTTAGCAGAGGCTGAGGAAACTGAATTTATTTAGTCTGGAGAAGACAATACTTAGGAGGATTTAATAGCAGCCTTTAACTGCCTGAAGGGTGCTTCCAAAAAGGATGGAGCTAAACTGTTCTCAGTGGTGACAGATGACAGAACAAGAGCAGTGTTCTCAAGTTTTAGAAAAATATGTTTATGTTAGATATAAAGAAAAACTTTATCACTGGAAAGATTATAAAGCACTGGAACAGGTCACCCAGGATGCATCACCATGTGGGATTAATGCATGTTAGGCTTACTGGGTGCATCTACATGTGATGCTTTACTTGAGATTATAGCTACTTGCACAGTAAGCATCACTGTCTACATGTGCAGATGCTTACTGCACAGTAATTTACATTTTCATAGATTTCATAGACATTAGGGCTGGAAGGGACCTCGGAAGATCATCGAGTCCAGCCCCCTGCCCAAAGGGCAGGAAGTCAGCTGGGGTCATAGGATCCTAGCAAGAGAAGCATCCAGTTTGCTCTTGAAGATGTTCAATGTGGGCGCTTGAACCACCTCCGGTGGCAGGCTATTCCAGACCTTGGGGGCTTGGACAGTAAAGAAATTCTTCCTTAAGTCCAGCCTGAAACGGTCTTGCAGTAGTTTATGACCATTCGACCTAGTCGTCATCCCTTGGGGTGCTCTGGTGAACAAACGTTCCCCCAGATACTGGTGGTCACCCCTGATAAACTTATAGGTGGCCATCAGATCACCCCTGAGCCTGCGCTTTTCCAGGCTAAAGAACCCCAGGGCTCTCAGCCTGTCATCGTAGGGTCTACTTCCCTGACCTCTGATCATGAGCGTGGCTCTTCTAATGAGTAAATATGCTACCTGCAAAGGCAAGGAGAAAATTTGCTCAAGATTACTTACTGCTCAGTAGTGCACATGTAGATGTTTTACTACTAGCAGCAAAGCTGCTCCTGGTCAACCAGGCAGCGGTGAGCAGGAGATTGCTCTCTGCCCCTGGGAGCTGCCTGCTGTTGGGGTGGGCTCCGCCACCAGAGCACCCCAGTTGGAGGCTATGTCCTCCTGTCCCAGCAGCAGGGAGCTCCCAGTACCCATTACCTGATCCGAGACTGGGGGCTGGAAGTTCCTTATCTCCCAACTCCAGTCTCGCAGTTGCAGGGCCAAGGCTGAGAAAGAAGAATCTCTCAGCGCCAGCCTCACAACCATGGTCCTGGATCTGGGAGAGAAATATCTCCTAGAGCTGGCCCCATGACTGTGGAGCTGGCACTGGGAGATAAGGATCTCCCAATGACTACGAAACTCGGGCTGAGAGTTAAGGATCTCCTAACCCCAGCCGCACAATTGCAGAGTGTGGACTGAGATCTCCCTCTTCCTGCGGTGGGGGGCCATTGTCCTTGCCAGACTCTTGTGGTGGAGGCTACCCCAGCAGCAGGCAGCTTGCAGGGGAAGAGAGCAATGCCCCAGCCCCCACCACGAGACAGCTGTCTCCTGACCCTGTGGCCCCTGCCAGCCCTTGGGCTAGCACTCAGGGAGAGTCTAGAGCTCTATCTGGCTACTGCAGGGGCCTGGTGCAGGGCTGCAGGGAGCAGGAACAGTTTGCTGCTAGGAGTAGCAAATGTGCTCCTACAGCCCTGCATTCACAGATGCACGCTCAGGAGAGTTTACTCTAGAGTACTCTAAAGTAAACTGCTCCAGGATTATTTGCATGTTTAGTCACACCCACCTGGTCCATCTACACATGCAAATGATCCAGGAGCAGTTTAGTCTTGAGTAAACTATTCAAGAGTAAACTCTCCCAGCCATGGGTCTACACATGTAGGGAAGCAGGAGCAGTTTTCTGCTCTTTGCAGCAAACTGCTTCCACTCCCTGAGGCCCTACACTGGCCCCTACATCAGTCAGGGACAGCTAGAGGCTCTGCCTACAGCTGCCTGTAGATGGCAACCATCTTTAAAAGGCAGCCCTGCTCCCCGGCCAACCACTTCTCTGGATGGCAGCAGTGTACACAGTATGGGGGCAGCATGCAGTAGTTCTCTCGCTGCTGCCTCTGCCTCCTTATACCATAGCTGCTTCAGACCCTGACCCTGGCAGCAACGTCCACTGCCCTGGGCTCCTGATGGCTACAGTGTTGGCCCTGCTGACCTACTATGGTGACAGCTGTCTGGCTCAGGCCTGTCTATGCCCTGCCAGTTCCCTCATGTAAAGCGGTTGCATGGGCAGCCTTATCCCCAGGGATCCTGGTTTTGTCTGATTTTAAAAAATCCTTAATTTTTGGTTTAAAAAAAGTAACCCTAAATCCACATTTATCCATGAATAAATGAAACACCACTATATACATACCTATATATTAGTGGTGTTTCATTTAAATCACAGAAAAATGTGGATTTGGGGTTACCTTATTAACCAAAAATTGGAGATTTTTTTTTTAAATCAGAGAAAACCAGAATCCCTGCTCATCGCATCATCCCAGGTACCCTGGCACAGCACAGTGGCTTCCCTGACCTGTCCTACTGGCTGGACCCTGGCAGGGATACTAACAATGCATACTCTGATGCCACTAACAGGCTTCATGACTGCATGTTGTTGTGACCACTTGGGATGCTGAGCAGTGGCTGGAGGCATTCTGAATTACACTGATGACCTTCCAGGAGCTCCTGGAATATCTCTGGCTGCACCTGGAGTGGCAGGACACCACCCTGCAGCTGCCCCTCCCCATGGACACCCAGCTGGCCCTCACCCTGCTCAAGCTGGCCATGCCCACCAGCATCTGCTATGTTGGCCACTACTTCAGTGGGGGCAAGGCCACTGTTGGGAAGACCATCCCAGAGCTGTGCAGTGCCTTCCAGCACATGCTGAGACACATGGTGCTCCATGTGTATGACCCCCTGGTGGTGGGGTGGGGTTTAATGACCTGGGCTTCCCCTAGTGTATTGGGACCCTGTATGGGACCCACATCCCCATCACCTGCCCATCCCGTGGAGGCCACACTTACTACAGCCTCTGGGGTTCCACTCTGTCATACTCTAGGCCATTGTCAAGCACTATGGTGCCTTCATAAACATGAGTGCCAGCTTGGTGGGCAGTATTTATGGCAACCATGTGTTCTAGAACTCCACCCAGCCAGCCCTAGTGAAGAGCAGGTGCTTCACACCAAGGATGCCAAACCTGCAGTAGGCATGGTGGTGGTACCACACCTCCTCATCAGGGACCCTGCTTACCCACTCCTGCCCTGGCTTATGCAGCCCTACACCAGCCAGCTGGACCTCTGCCTAGAAGGCAGAGTTCAGGGACAGACAGACGCCTAGCACCCTGGCCTCTGGCTGCTTCCCCACCAATGTGCATGCCATGGCTAGCTCTGTGGGTGGGGGGCTCACCAAGGGGCAATGGTGGTCTCTGCTCTCTTGGCACACCCATAGCCCCCTCCTGCAGCCAGAGTTCAGGGCCAGCAGGACCCATATATGGTGCTGGCCCTGCTGCAGGCAGCTCCTGCTTCAAAGCTGCCTGGATCTGGTGAGACCAGTGGGGCTGGGTCTCCTGGCCAGTGGAGGTGCACTGGACCTCTGCCCAGGCCCAGAGCCACTCCCTGCCTTCTCCTCCTGAAGTCCAGCCCATCTCCTGTGCTGCTGCTAAGCCCATGGTGCCTAGGCTAGAGGAGAGTGGGGCTCCCAGACAACTTGGGTGCAGAGCTACAGGCACCCCTTCCCTCTCCTCAGGGGGTCTCTGGAGAGGTGCCCCAGGACCAGCCCTCACCACATGGTCATGCTGCACCCCAAGTATGCCCCTACTGTGAGTGTCCCAGGCACAGACAGAGCTGTTTGCATGGACCAAGGGGTGTCTGACCCATTACACCCTGCTACTGCTGATGGCTATCATGCCCTGGGTACACCTGTGCACCAGTACCCCTGGCATGGGACCCTGTGCTTTGACAATGCAGAGGGCAAGTTTAAACTGCCCTGCAACCTCCACCACTGCCTGGAGGGCTACCTGTGGCTGTGCTACATGCCCCTGCCCCCTGCAGCTGAAGAGGACATCACTGCTGGCATCAATCCATTCCTCAACATGTAAGAGGCTCATACCCAGCCAGCCTTGTCAATAAAGTCTTGGACTGTCTCCCATCTCCCTGGGTCCTGTGGGGGTGGAAACTGGGGGAGAGAGGAACATGGGTGGGCCAGGTGGGGATGGGAGACCAGGGCCAGGGCTGGGGCCAGGACAGGGATTAGGGCAGGGGCCAGATTGGGGAGGGCCCTCCACTCTACCATAGGGCTTACCAGGTAGTCAGGGATGGCGTGTCTAGTGGCTCAGCTCGGCCCATGCTGGCAGTGAGGGTGTGAAGCTCCCGGTGTTGCCCTGGTCACAGGGCCATGGAGTCCAACTGCATGGGCAGAGGCCCCCTCTGGGGAGGAGCTGGAGCTGCTGGCAGCTGGTGCTGCCACGGCTGGCCTGGCCTTGTGGAGGCTGAGGCTATGGAGCTGGTGTTTCAGACACAGGCCTAGGCTCCCAGAGCTGTTGGATGCTACAGTGGGGAGTGCAGTGGGATGTACTGCTGATGTCCTGAGAGGCCCTCCCCCAATGATGTATAACCATGGGTGCCAAGCTGTAGTAGAGCCTCAGGGAGGCCACCCATGTTCAAATACACAGAATGGCTGTGGTCAGGGTCCCAGGGAACAAGAATGTCATCCAGTTGCCACATAAAGGGCATGGACTTACGGGCTGTCCCTCAATGAGGGTACCCACCGTGCCCACAAGGCCTTGACCTTTATGCAGCACTGGTGTGCTGACCAGTCGCATCTTTTTTTTTTTTTTTTTTTTTTTTTATCTTTAGGGTCGGAAGGGACCTCAATAGATCATTGAGTCCGACCCCCTGCATAGGCAGGAAAGAGTGCTGGGTCTAGATGACCCCAGCTAGATACTCATCTAACCTCCTTTTGAAGACCCCTAGGGTAGGGGAGAGCACCATCTCCCTTGGGAGCCCGTTCCAGACCTTGGCCACTCGAACTGTGAAGAAGTTCTTCCCAATGTCCAATCTAAATCTGCTCTCTGCTAGCTTGTGGCCATTCTTTCTTGTAACCCCCGGTGGTGCCTTGGTGAATAAACACTCACCAATTCCCTTCTGTGCCCCCGTGATGAACTTATAGGCAGCCACAAGGTCGCCTCTCAACCTTCTCTTGCGGAGGCTGAAAAGGTCCAGTTTCTCTAGTCTCTCCTCGTAGGGCTTGGTCTGCAGGCCCTTGACCATATGAGTTGCCCTTCTCTGGACCCTCTCCAGGTTATCCGCATCCTTCTTGAAGTGTGGCGCCCAGAATTGCACGCAGTACTCCAACTGCAGTCTGACCAGCGCCCGATAGAGGGGAAGTATCACCTCCCTGGACCTATTCTCATGCATCTGCTGATGCACGATAAAGTGCCATTGGCTTTTCTGATGGCTTCGTCACACTGCCGGCTCATGTTCATCTTGGAGTCCACTAGGACTCCAAGATCCCTTTCCACCTCTGTGCCACCCAGCAGGTCATTCCCTAGGCTGTAGGTGTGCTGGACATTTTTCCTCCCTAGGTGCAGCACTTTGCATTTCTCCTTGTTGAACTGCATCCTGTTGTTTTCTGCCCACTTGTCCAACCTATCCAGGTCTGACTGCAACTGTTCCCTGCCCTCCAGCGTGTCCACTTCTCCCCATAGCTTTGTGTCATCTGCAAACTTGGACAGAGTACATTTGACTCCCTCGTCCAAGTCACTGATGAAGACATTAAAGAGTATCGGTCCAAGGACCGAGCCCTGCGGGACCCCACTGCCCATACCCTTCCAGGTCGAGACCAACCCATCCACCACGACTCTTTGGGTGCGACCCTCTAGCCAATTCGCCACCCACCGGACTGTGTAGTCATTCACATCACAGCCTCTTAACTTGTTCACCAGTATGGGGTGGGATACCGTATCAAAGGCCTTCCTGAAGTCTAAGTATACGACATCCACCCCTCCTCCTGTGTCCAGGCGTTTCGTAACCTGGTCATAGAAAGAGACTAGATTGGTCAGGCACGATCTGTCCGCCACAAACCCATGCTGGTTTCCCCTCAGCATAATTTGCCCTGCCGGGCTCTCACAAATGTGAGCCTTGATAATTTTTTCAAAGACTTTACCAAGGATGGAGGTGAGACTGACTGGCCTATAGTTGCCCGGGTCCTCCTTCCTCCCCTTTTTGAAAACGGGGACCACGTTAGCCCTTTTCCAGTCCTCCGGGACTTGGCCCGTGCACCACGAGCGTTCGAATATTCCCGCCAGTGGCTCTGCAATGATGTCGGCCAGTGCCTTCAGCACCCTCGGATGGAGCTCATCCGGGCCTGCCGACTTAAAGGCATCCAGTTCTTCCAAGTGACTCTGCACCACCTCAGGATCTACGCATGGAAGTCTGGCGCCTTGCTGCTGCCTCTCTACAAACCCAGTGAGAGACTTGTCATGCCCCTCACTTAGGAACACTGAGGCAAAGAACCTGTTGAGGAGTTCAGCCTTGTCCCCCCTGTCTGTCACCAATTGTTTCTGCCCATTTAGCAGGGGTCCTATTCCTCCCTGTGCCTTCCTTTTACTCCCAGTATATCTAAAAAACAATTTCTTGTTGTCTTTTACTTGGGTTGCCATCCTCAGCTCCATGGTAGCTTTGGCCCGCCTAACTGCCTCCCTACAAGCACGAGCAGAGGAGGTATATTCATCTTTAGTGATCTCACCCTGTTTCCACTTTTTATGTGCTCCCCTTTTGTCCCTTAGGCTGCCCTGGATTTCTCTGGTCAGCCATGGAAGCCTCCTGGCCCCTTTCCCTCTTTTGCCTCGCTCGGGGATCGTCTTGCTTTGTGCCCGAAGAATCGTTTCCTTTAGGCACAGCCACCCTTCTTGGGCTCCCATCCCTTCAAAACTCCTACTCTGCAGTGCGTCCTTGACTAATCGCCTGAGTGCATTGAGATCAGCTTTCCTAAAGTCTAGCACTTTCACCCTACTAGTTACCTTACACACTCGACGTCTTATGTTGAATTCTATTGTTAGGTGATCACTGTCTCCCAAATGGCTACCGATCTGGAGGTCCCCTATCATGTCATCCAATGTTGCCAATACCAGATCCAGTATGGCATTCCCCCTAGTGGGACCATGCACCTCCTGTGTCAGGTGGAGGCCCTGTACACAGGTTAGAAACCTGCGTGAGCGATGGGACCTTGCTGTCTGCGTCTCCCAGCAGATGTCAGGGTAGTTTAGGTCCCCCATGACTACCGCCTCTTTAGCTTTTATGGTCTCCGAGAGTTTCCTCAGGAGCCCCGCATCTATTTCTTCCCCTTGGTGTGGGGGTCTGTAGCAGACCCCTACCACCAAATCCCTTTCTCCTTGCCCCCCATGTAGCCTAACCCACAATCCTTCTACTTCCTCAACCTTGGATTCTGTATTGATGAGGGTTGATGTATATTGCTCACTGACATAAAGTGCAACCCCCCCCCCCTTTCTTCCCCAACCTGTCCTTTCTGTACAATCTATAGCCCTCAATATGTACCGCCCAGTCATGGGATGAATCCCACCAGGTCTCTGTTAGCCCCACTAAGTCACAGGTGTTTAGTGCAAGCAGGAGCGCTAGTTCATCCTGCTTGTTCCCCATGCTCCTAGCATTAGTATATAGGCACTTGAGCCCTGCAACTGGTGCCTTTGCTGCCCCCCCCCGCTCCGAGTCCCAAGGGACCCATTGTTTCTTACCTTCTTGATTCTTACCTGTTCTGTAGTGCTGGTCTCCCCATGGCTTTCAGGTTTCCAATGTTCTCCTTCTTCAGGCTGGGCTGTCCTTGTGGGTGCCACATGGCTTGGTGGTCCACAGCTTCCCCTGCCCTCGTACTCCCCTCCCCCCGACAAGCCTAGTTTAAAGCCCGCCGGAGGAGATCCGCCAACCTAGTAGAAAACACACGCTTACCTTTGGGGACAGGTGAAGCCCATCCCAGCTGAGCATGTCCCTCGTCGTGATGTGCGGGTCATTGTCCAGGAAGCCGAAGCCTGCCTCGAGACACCACTGCCGAAGCCACCAGTTGGTTTCTCAGATGCAGTTCTCCTGCCGTCTTCCTCGTCCGGTCACTGGTAGGATGGAAGAGAAAACCACCTGTGCACCAAACTCCTTCAGCACGCCACCCAGAGCACTGTAGTCCGCCATCAGGTGATCGGGGGTTCTCCTGGCTGCATCATTAGTACCCACAAGGACTAGGACCATGGGGTAGTAATCAGTGGGCTTGATCCTGGCCTGGATTACCTCCGTCACATCCCGAATCTTTGCTCCAGGGAGGCAGCATACCTCTCATGCTGAGGGTTCCTGGTGACAGATGGGTCTTTCTGTACCTCTCAGGATGGAGTCGCCTCTGACGAGCGCTCGTCGCCTCCTCCTCTGGGCCCTCATGGATCTCTTGATCTGTTCGGAGTGTGAAGAACGTGGTGTTTCTTCTTGCCCAAGGGTTTCCTCCTCGCCTTCCATCTCCTGCAGGGTTGCCAGGGCCTCGTATCAGTTCACCAGTTGGACTGGAGAAGCTGGTACCAATTCGCTGCGAGCTGCTCCGGTCCTGGCTGTGACCGTCTGCCACTCAGCTGTGGAGGGAACTCCCTGGGCTGCTTCTTCCTTGGGTGCCTGGGCCTGCAGGGAAAGGAAATAACTGTCAATTTCACAGAACTGTCTGTGTTCCCTCAAATGGCCTGACAGCTCCTCGTAAATGTGGGCATTGGAGAACCTGACCTTCATGAACTGGCTGAGGACCTCAGCATTTCCCCACAGTGCAATCAGGTCTGCAGTTTCTTCTTGGGACCAGTTGGGGCCCCGGGAGGTCACGCGTGGCATTAAGGAGGAGGTCAGCATGGCTCCTTTGACAGCTCACTGGTCCTCTGTGTGGTAGTCCCAGTGCTGCTGGACCTGGACAGCTGTCTGAAGCACCCAGTGAAGGGGCATGGTGTGGGACTGGCAGGCACGTAGCAAAGCAATGCCAGGCAGCAGCCAATTTGTTCCTGGCCAGTGTCTACAAGTTCAGTATGCACAGTATTTACTGCACAATTAATCTAGAACCTATATTTACAGGTACTAGCTATGTGCACAATAGCCTAATTTACTGCACAGTAAATGCCCCACACACATCAATGGTGATGCTTTACTGTGCAGTAGATTAGTCTACCGTTCAGTAAAGTGACTCATGTAGACATGTCCCCAGAGAGCTTGTGGAATCTCCATCCCTAGAGGTTTTTACGATCCAGGTAGGCAAATCCTTTGCTGTAATAATATACTTGTAGATGGTCCTGTTTTGAGCAGGGGGTTGGACTACCTGACCTTTTTGGGTCCTTTCCAACCTTAATTTTCTATGATTCTAGGATATAAGCATAGATTAATACAAATTCAGAGAAGCCTATTGTTCTATAATTGTGTCAGTTCCTTAGATAAATATTCTAGGACTGCTCAGATTCTGAAGAAGTAGGTTAAAAGTATAAGTATTTTTTCTCCATGTCACTACAATTCCAGGGTGAAAAAAGTATAGAAATAATCATAGAATCATAGAAGCAGGGTTGGAAGTGACCTTGTAGATCTTCAAGTCTGACCCCCTGCCTGGGCAGGAGGAAAACTGGGCTCAAATGACCCCAATCAGGTAGGCATCCAGCCGCTTCTTGAAGACCCCCAGGGCAGGAGCCAGCACCACTTCTCTTGGAAGTTGGTTCCAGATCCTAGCCACCCTAACTTGAAGTAGTTCTTATGGATGTCTAATCTAAACCTACTCTCCAACAACTTGTGGCCGTTATTCCTTGTTATCCTGGGGGGCGCTAGGGGAAACAAGATCTTCCCCAAACCCTTCTGATCCCCCCTAGTGAGTTTATAGATGGTCACCAGGTCCCCCCTCAGCCTTCTTTTATGAAGGCTGAACAGGTTCAGGTCCCGTAGCCTCTCATTGTAGGGTCTGCCTTGCTGTCCTCAGCTGTCCCCGGGTAGGCAAAACAATGAAAGAAAGCACAAAAGTAAAATTTAAATAAAGCAAAAAAAGGAAAAGAGGACACACTGATTTCATCCTAGAGTTAATCCCCAAAAATATCTTAATTAAAATCAAAAGTAGAATTTGCTCTTGCAGCACCCTGGTCACAGTGATAACTACTGGAGACTGGGGGGATGTGGTTTTTACCAGCCCAAGTTTTCTCTGTTTTCTGGTAGCAGGAGTTGCTGCAACTGAGGAGTAAGCTTATAGATTCGTAGATTCATAGACTGTAGAATCAAAAGGAACCCCGAAGGATCATTGTGTCTGACCCTCTGCCCCAGGCAGGAAAAGGACTGAGGTCAGACAACCCCAGCCAGGTGCCTATCTAGCCCCCTCTTGAAGACCTCCAAGTTAAGTGATAGCATCACCTCTCTTGGCAGCCTGTTCCAGATTCTGGCCACCCTTACTGTGAAAAATGTCTTCCTAATGTCCAACCTGAATCTACTGTCCACTAGTTTGTACCCATTATTCCTAGTTACTTCTAGGGGTGCCCTGGTAAATAGCACATCTCCAACTCTCTGTTGTCCTCCCTTGATAAACTTATAGGCTGCTTCAAGGTCTCCCCTCAGGCATCTCTTGTGAAGGCTGAAGAGATCCAGATCCCTCAACCTCTCCTCATAGGGTCTTGCTTGGAGGCCACTAATCAGACAAGTGGCCCTCCTCTGAACCCTCTCCAAATTCTCCACATCCCTCTTGAAGTGCGGTGCCCAGAACTGAACACAGTATTCCAGCTGGGGCCTGACCCATCACATAGATCACATAGATAGGGAACATCACCTCCCTCGATCTGTTGGTTATGCATCTGCTAATGCATGATAAGGTGTGATTGGCTTTGTTGATGGCTTTGTTACACTGCCAGCTCATGTTCATCTTGGAGTCAACGATGATTCCAAGATTCCTTTTAGCAGCTTGGCTGCTGAGGAGGTCATCCCCCAACCTATAGGTGTGCTGGGGATTCTTCCTCCCTTACTGCTCACTAACTGCAGGAGGAAGCAGACAAGTGCCTCCCCTGGAACTCTTTGTTATGGCAGGTGCAGCATTGGAAGCCAGGTAGTCATCCTTCAAGTAGTGTATGGAGGGAAGGTTCAAGTTTGATGGTGGCCCTTCCTGGGGAGGTGGAGGTGCAGCTTCTCACCCAGTAGCATATAGGTGTGGGGTGAGTGAATAAAGCACCAAGGTCAATCCTTGAAATTATGTCCATTTAATTGTAATAACTACAGAACTAATTAAACAACATATTTTGATTATTTTTGCCTTGTCTATTGTATTCTATATGTAACATATGATATAGAATGTGTATATTTGCTTTTGCTGCAATCTTAAACTGAATAATATCAACCTAAGCCATTAGCTTATTAGTAAAGTTTCTAGTTTATTTTTAACTTGATAAAAGTATGAAATGTATTATATGTAATGATTCATCACATCATTTAGACCACCCTTTGCAAAATCCTAGATCTGCCCATGAGTATGACCAGAGATCCTTGTTTTCTTTGATAAAAAAAATCCCCAATTTTCAGATTAAAAAAGGAACCCAAAACCCACAGTGTTCTATGATTAAAATTAAATGCCATATAGTGGTGTTTCATTTTGATCACTGAAAAAGGTGATTTTTTTAATCTATTTTTTTTTGCAGGGGGGAGGTGTTAATCCAAAAATTGGGGATTTTTTTTAATCAGAGAAAACCAGGATCCCTGATTATGACTTATGAGAAAAGGCTGAAAAAACTATAGTTATTTAGTCTGGAGGCAAGAAGATTGAGAGGGGATTTGATAAGAGTTGTCAAATACCTGAAGGAAGAGTATAGAGATGATGGAAATATCTGTTCTCTGTGGCTGTAGGGAACAGCAGCACTGGCTCAAGCTACCAAAAGGGAAATTTAGATTGAAGATTAGGGGAACTTTCTGACTATGAAATTGATTAAGCATTGGAACAGACTACCTAGAGAAGCTATGAAACCTGCATCCCTGGAAATTTTCAAGAACATATTTGATGGACATTTGAATGGTTTCATAGTTTCATAGTTGGTAGGGTCAGAAGGGACCTAAGCAGATCATCAAATCCGGCCCCCTGCCATGGGCAGGAAAGAATGCTGGGGTCAAACGACCCCAGCAAAGTGTCTATCTAACCTCCTTTTGAAGACCCCAGGGTAGGTGTGAGCACCACTTCCCTTGGAAGTTGGCTTCAGATCCCAGATGCCCTGACAGTGAAGTAGTGCCTCCTGATATCTAGCTGGAATCTACTCTCAGTCAATTTATGGCCGTTATTCCTTGTTATTCCCAGTAGTGCTCGGGGGAACAGGGACTCTCCTATTGCCTGCTGGTCTCCCTTGGCCAGTTTATAGATGGCCATCAGATCCCCTTTCAGCTTTCACTTGTGGAGGCTGAACACATTCAGGTCTTGTAGCCTGTCCTTATAGGGCCTGCCCTGCTGCCTCCTGATCATGTGAGTGGCCCTCTTCTAGACCCTCTCCATGTTGTCCACATCCCTCCTGAAGTGCGGCTCCCAGAACTGGATGCAGTACTCCAACTGTGGCCTGACCAGTGTCATATAGAGGGGAAGGATCACCTCTTTGGACCTGCTCGTGATGCATCTGTGGATGCATGACAAGATGCAGTTAGCGTTCCTGTCTGCGGCCCAATACTGTCAGCCGATGTTTATTTTGGCATCAATAATGACTCCAAGATCCTTTTCTGCCTTTGCCCTGAAGAGAAGAGAGTTCCCCAGCCTGTAGGTATACTGCTGGTTCTTCCTCCCCAGGTGCAGTACCTTGCACTTGTCAGTGTTGAAACCCATCCTGTTCTTATCCGCCCACCCCTGTAACCTGTCCACATCCAATTGCAGCATGTCCTTCCCTTCTAGCATGCTCTCTTCTCCCCACATCTTAGTGTCATCAGGAAATTTGAACAAGGTGCTTTTCACCCCCTTGTCCAAGTCGCTGATGAGGATGTTGAACAGTGCGGGCTTGAGGACCCAGCCATGGGGGACCCCACTGCCCACATCCCTCCAGGTCAATAATGACCCATCCACCACCACTCTCTGGGTGCAGCCCTCCAGCCAATTGGTAACCCATCTGACTGTGTAGGCATCAATACCACAATCTCCAATTTTTTTTTAACAAGAATGGGGTGAGAGACAGTGTCAAAGGCCTTCCTAAAGTCCAGAAAGACTACGTCCACTATGACACCTGCATCCAAGGATATTGTGACCTGGTCAAAGAAGGCCACCAGGTTGGTCTGACAGGGCCTACCTCTAATGAACCCATGTTGGGTGCCCCTAAGCATACACTTCCCTACTTGCCCCTTGTAGACGTGCACCTGGATAATTTTCTCAAAGAGCTTTCCCAGGGCCGAGGTAAGACTAACAGGCCTATAATTTCCTGGCTCCTCCTTCCTCCCTTTTTTGAAAATGGGGACCACATTGCCCTTTTTGTAGTCCTGTGGCAGCTAGCCAGAGCACCATGAGTGCTCGTAAAGCTGTGACAGGGGTCCTGCAATGACCTCTGCTAATTCCCTCAGCACTCTGCGGTGGAGATCATCAGGACCTGCTGATTTGAACAGATCCAGTCCCACCAGAAGTTCCCTGACTAGGTCCTCACTGATCCTAGGCCTGGCTACGCCTCCCCTGGGATCATCGGGGATCCTGGTGTGGGGGATGACCTGGTCCCTGCTCAGAAAAATGAAGGCAAAGAAATTGTTAAATAGGTTAGCTTTGTCATCTGGTGAGACCAGCAGATTTTCAAGCGTGTCCTGCAGAGGCCCCACGTTACCCAGAACCTTCTTTTTACCCCCTATGTTTTTAAAAAAGGACTTTTTGTTATCCTTTATCCAGGTTGCTAGTCCCAGTTCCATCTCTGCTTTGGCCTTCCTAACAGCCCCCCTACGATCCTGAGCTATGGAGGTATAGTCCTCCCTGGTGATGGCCCCTCCCTTCCATTGGGTGTACGTCTCCTTCTTAGCTTTGAGACATTCCTGGATGCTTTTGGTGAGCCATGGGGTCTTTTGAGCACTCTTGCCCCCTTTGATCCGTGTTGAGATTGCCACCCTTTGGGCTTGTAGGATCATCTCCTTCAGGAATGACCACTCTTCTTGGACTCCCAACTCCCCACCCCTCTGGGACCTCAGTGCCTCCCCAATTAGTCTCCTTAGCTCAATGAAATCTTCCCTCCTGAAGACCTGGGCTGCTGTCTTGCTGCAGGCCTTTGCCACCCTGCACTGGATGGTGAATTGCAAAAGGCAATGATCGCTATTGCCCAGGTGATCAAGCACCCACAGTCCCCTCACCAGGTCATCGCTTGTGGCCAGGACCAGGTCTAACAAGGCATTTCCCCTGGTGGGACTGTGCACCTCCTGGGTTAGATGGAGGTCCTGTAACATGGCTAGGAACCTATGTGAGTGGTCAGATCTGGCTGACTGCTCTTCCCAGCAAATGTCCGGATAGTTTAGGTCACCCATGATGGCCACATTCTTTGACTTAACTGCCTCCACAAGCTGACCTTCTCACATCTGCTGGGCGGAGCAGTCAGCCAGGTCAGACCATTCCAGGAGGTTCCTGGCTGAGATACAGGACCTCCACTTAACCCAGGAGATGCACAGTCCCACCAAAGGAAATGCCCTGTTGGACCTGGTCCTGGCCACAGGTGATGATCTGGTAAGGGGGCTCCAGGTCCCTGACCACCTGGGTGATAGCGATCATCACTTGCTGGAATTCGTCATCCAGCGCAGGGTGACAAGGGCCTGCAGCAAGGTGGTAGCCCTAGACTTCAAGAGGGCCAACTTCAACGAGTTGAGGAGATTGGTGGGAGAGGCACTGGGGTTCTTGAGGGCAGGAGAACTCAGTGCCCAAGATGAGTAGTCGTTCCTTAAGGAGACGATACTCAGGGCCCAAGAGGTGACGATCCCAACAAGAAGCAAGGGGGGAAAGAGTGCCCAAAAGCCTTCCTGGCTCACCAAGGTTGTTCAGGAATGCCTGGTTGGCAAAAAGGTGGCGTACACCAGGTGGAAGCGGGGGGCTATCTCTAAAGAGGAGTATACTTCCACTGCTTGGGCCTGTAGGGGGGCTGTTAGGAAAGCTAAGGTGGACATAGAGCTAGGGCTAGCGTCCAAGATCAAAGATAATAAAAAGTCATTTTTCAAATATATAGGGAGAATGAAGAAGGCACTGGGAAATGTGGGGCCCCTGCAAGATACACTGGGCAATCTGGTGGTTGCACCAGAGGAGAAGGCAGACCTCTTTAACAAATTCTTCACTTCCATTTTCTTGTGCAGGGACCGGGACTCCCCCACCGTGATTCAAGATGGACTCGAGGGGAACACCTCCAGACCTACGATTGAGGAGGACCAGGTTAGAGTGCTTTGGGAGGAGCTGGACATGTTCAAATCAGCAGGTCCAGATGCTCTCCATCCCAGGGTGTTGAGGGAGCTAGCAGGGGTTATTGCAGGGCCCTTGGCACAGCTTTATGAGTGCTCATGGTGCTTGGGCCAGGTGCCAGATGCTTGGAAGATAGCCAATGTGGTCCCCATCTTTAAAATAGGGAGGAGGGAGGACCCGGGCAACTATAGCCCAGTCAGTCTTACCTCAATCGTGGGAAAACACTTTGAGAAGATCATTAAAGAGCACATCTGTGATGGGCCGGCATCGGGGATGATGCTCAAGGGCAACCAGCACGGTTTCGTTAGGGGAAGGTCATGTCAGATCAACCTGATTGCCTTTTATGATCAGGTCACAAAAGCATTGGATGCAGGTGTTGACGTGGACCACCCCATCCTCATTAAAAAACTAGGCGATTATGGCATCGATGCCTACAGTCCGATGGATTGCAAATTGGCTGAAGGGTCATACTCAGAGGGTGGTGGTGGACGGGTCATATTCGACCTGGGGGGAAGTGGGCAGCGGAGTCCCCCAGGGCTCGGTCCTTGGGCCCACACTGTTCAATTTCTTTATCAGCGATTTGGACGATGGGGTGAAAAGCAACCTGTTAAAATTTGCTGATGATTCCAAAATTTGAGGTGAGGTGGGCACGTTAGTAGAGAGGGAAACACTGCAGAAAGACCTCGATAGGTTGCAGGGGTGGGCTAACAAAAACAGGATGCGTTTCAATACTGACAAGTGCAGGGTGCTGCACTTGGGCAGTAGTAACCAGCAGCACACTTATAAGATGGGAAACTCCCTTCTTGTGAGCACGGAGGCAGAAAGGGATCTTGGAGTCATCACTGACTTCAAGATGAACATGGGTTGACAATGCGACGTCACGTTTGGCAGGGCTAACCGGACCTTATCATGCATCCACAGGTGCATCTCAAGTAGGTCCAAGGAGGTGATCCTCCCCCTCTATGCGACACTGGTCAGGCCACAGCTGGAGTACTGTGTCCAGTTCTGGGCACCCCACTTCAACAGGGATGTGGACAACATTGAGAGGGTCCAGAGGAGGGCCACCTGCATGATCTGGGGACAGCAGGGCAGACCCTACAATGAGAGGTTACGGGACCTGAACCTGTTCAGACTTCACAAGAGAAGGCTGAGGGGTGACCTGGTGACTGCCTATAAACTTACTAGGGGGGACCAGAAGGGTTTGGGGGAGACCTTGTTTCCCCTAGCGTCCCCTGGGATAACAAGGAATAACGGCCAGAAGTTGTTGGAGAGTAGGTTTAGATTAGACATCCATAAGAACTATTTCACAGTTAGGGCGGCTAGGATCTGGAACCAGCTTCCAAGGGAAGTGGTGCTGGCTCCTACCCTGGGGGTCTTTAAGAAGCGGCTTGATGCCTACCTGACTAGCTCAACTGAGCTCAGTTTTCCTCCTGCCCAGGCAGGGAGTCAGACTTAAAGATCTACAAGGTCCCTTCTGACCCTACTTCTATGATTCTATGACCTGAGAATTCCCAGTCTAGCTCTTCTCCCTGGTTGGGTGGTCTGTAGTAGACCCCCACCATTAAGTCTCTTTCCCCCTCATTCCCTTGTGTTCTGACCCAGAGGACTTCAATCTGCCCCTCCTCTGACTCAGTGCTACTGAGGAGGATGTGAATTGTTCTTTGACATACAGCGCCACACCCCCACCTTTTCTCCCTATTCTATCCCTTCTGTACAGCCTATAGCCCTTGATGTTCTCCACCCAGTTGTGTTTTGGATCCCACCACATTTTGGTGAGCCCCACTGTGTCTGTTTATTCATGAATGATCCTGCCCTGAGCAGGGACTAAATGAAATAACCTCATGAGGACTCATGCACCCCTATTCCTCTATGATCCTATGAGCTGTTAGTTAGTTCTCCATATCATCCCAGTGATGATGATGGTGTGAATTTTGTCCAAAGTGATTCTTTAGAAATGAAAAATAATTACTATTGTCTATATTTTACTCTCCTAAATTTACAAATAAAATTATATAGAAGCCTGGAAAGATTAATTTTTCACTTAGCAAGGACTAGGAACTGGGCTTGACCCTTATCTAGTGGGAACATCCACAGGTCCTTCATATTTAACTAATTTTAGAACTAGATTATACAGTTCAGAACTAGATAGGGATCTGAATTTCTTTTTGGTTTTGATTTTGGAAGGGGGAAAGAAATGAAAATCTAATTCATTTTTTCAGTTCTGACCCATCCCTAGTAAATTATTATAACATTATAATGTTACTAGCAATAAGAATATACTTTTTCCATCTAGTATAAAAATTGTTCTGATGACATAAGAAAATAAAAATGGTAAAAAGGTAAATATAGAAAATATTAGTAAGTGATCTAAGGTGCAGCATATAAAAGAAGGTGCAGCAATTTTTGCATTCTGTATAACCTAAAAAATCTGCTTTGTTTTCCCACTGTGATTAATTATTTCCAGGGAGGGCATTTGCAATTTTAGTCACCCATAGAAAAGAAATAAGAAAAGAAAAGTCTTTTAGAAACATGCTTCTTATCAAAATCATGCTGACAGATTCAGGCTATCGGCAGATTCAGTACGTCTTGGAACTATGGATCTAGCTTATGTACTTTCTTGAAATTCAAACAATCAGGCATCATGGTATTAATAGCTAGAAAGGTAGCATAATCATTTGCAAGTTAATCTATGTTATATCAGGATAGGAATGCATTGTACCATGCTAAAATATTTTGATATAATTTTTAAATATAGCAATTTTTTGCCATAAAAACAGTTTAAAAACAAATTATATTATTGTGTTATCTTCAAAGGTCAGACTCTGGAATAATATATCGTAATGGAAAATGTGTGAAACATCATTTTATGCAGAGTGAGAACCCCCAGAGCTATTTATGCTCTGTACCTTGTGAAAATGCTTTTTCTGAAAGGTTAAGTGATATGCTTAAAATTAAATGTAATGTTACTTTCACCTGTTTAATGACATGCTGTCAACTATTTGCTTTCTTTTAAATTCATTCAGTCAATAAACATTATTTTTTCTGACTTTCAAAAGAACTACTTAAAACTGATTAGGCAAAACAAGTAATGTCCTATAAATTGTTGCACACAGGTGCATGGAGTTCTATCCAAGGCCTAGTAATCTGCCTTGAAATATTTTCAGTTAGACAGCCTTAGTTACAATATTAACATTAACAAGTAACATCCTAGGACTATAACATGGTCAAGGAATATTTTATATTTCTTGGGAACATTTTTAAGTATTTGAAATTTTTCCAGATTTGGCAGGTAGTCAATCCAAGGCATTTCAATGTTTTTATTAAAACCAAAGAGCACCCACACCCTAGAATATATAATAAATAGTCTGCTTGATGACTGCACTCATTTAAGATGTAGGTGTGACAAAACGCTTGGATGTTGGATATACTCTTGGTTTGCATAAGCTCACTGGTCTCCACTCTACTGAATCAGTTATGCCCAAGTTATTAATTTCCCCAGAAATCACAATTTACAACAAGCACTTCAGTCATATAATAGAAAAAAAATATTACATGGAAAGAAAGAGTGATCAACTGCTTTGAGAACAGAATACAGTAAAACAAAACTTACAAAAATGACAAAATCCTTACTTTACTTTTGGATGACCACCTACCCATCATAAAATTTCTGTGAATATTCCCCAGGGCCAACCTTCCCTCAGTCACAGCTACTATTCTTCACCAGGGACCTCCAGTCCACCTTCCTCATCTATCTTCAGTAGAACCCAGGGAATCCTGCCCATGAGTTCCCTGAGTGAGTTGAAGTCTGCTGCTGCATGCTTTTGTAGCCTAGTTCTTAGGGTACTTGCCATGGATTGTCATTGATGCTTTTCCCCATTTCCACCACAATATATGTATATATTAGTGTTTCATTTGGATCACAGAAAAATGTGGATTTGGGGTTGTAGCAATATCATTGTATACCTGAAGAAACTTACATTAACATTGGTGTAGCTACACAATAAAATTTGGGTTCATTATTACATTATTGCCAAAAATATATCATAACAGCCCTACTATAATAGTCCATTACTTTAATGCATTAAGTATTTGTTTCTCTTACTCTGGGTAGTCCTTATATATAAAACCATTCTTGTAAATATATATAAATTTGACTTTAAATACACATAAAATATTTGGGGGGAAAATCATATTTGATTAAAGAACAGTTCTAATGTATTGTGAACATTTTGAATCAAATTTAATGAAGCAGAAAAAAATAGAGTCTGTCCCTGTTTCTGCCTGTGTCTATATCTATAAACAGGATTGGCTTATCAGGAACTTTGTTTTGAGTTGATCCCTAGCATTATTGGAAATCCTATGTCTAAATTGTTTTCTCAAGGTGTGTTAACAATATTTGTCTATTTGTCTTGAAAATACATCTTTGTAGCAAGCTAACTTCTCTATTACATTTGACAAAAGTTACCGAGCGGGTCTACACAAGAGTCTTTACTGTGAATTAGCATAGTTTATTATGCAGTAAACATTCATGTCTGGACATACACATGCTTACTGCATAGTAAATCTTACTAATAGCAAATTTACTTACAATTGCTAACTGCACAGTAGAGTGCTCATGTAGATGTCTGATTGGGAACAGATCTGCTCCAGAATCTGATCTGCAGCCTGTTCTCCACCCAGCTCTGTGCTCACAAAACTCAGCACAGAACAGGTGCCCTGCCAGTGGATGAAGGCAGGGGGCCTGGACCTGCCCCTCCCCTTCAGCTCTTTCCAAATCCTCTGCCCCAATCAGGGAGTTCCCTGCTGCCAGGGTAGGGGGACATAGTCCTTGCTGTGGTGCCCCAGGAGCAGGCAGCCCCCTGGGGCCTGGGAACAGGGAGCAATGTCTCATCCCTGGCCAGGAGACAGCTGTCTCCTGTTCCCATGCTCCCTGCCAGTCCCTGGGCTAGCACTCAGGGAGAGCCTAGAGTTCCACTTGGTGGCATCAGGGGCCCATTGCATGGCCACAAGAAGTGAGAGCAGTTTGCTACTATTAGCAGCAAATCTGCTTCCACTTCCCTACATGTGTAGATGACTGCCTGAGAGCATTTACTCATGAATAGTTTACTTATGAGTAAACTACTCCTGGATCTAATGCATGTGTAGACACACCCACTGTCAATTAAAGTACTGAAAAATGCTTTTTGTGAATCAGGAGGGGTATGAGATATTATAGCTTTCTGTTTCATTAAATTTAATTTAAAATGTTCACTATATATTGGAACTGTTTTTTAATCAAATATGATTTTCCCCAAAAACTTTTGATTTGAAATTCAAGTAAAAAATATGTGATAAAGAGGATTAGGGGATTTCTTCAGATTGAGAGAAATCACTAAGAGATGATGATAAGAGCAGCTGTAGCTATGTATTTACATTCATACCAAACAAGATATGTCATCATAGCATCTAAGAGGTTGCTAAATCTTTCAGTGCAATATATTCTCTAATAGCAAATAACAGTGTGTGAATACAAGACAAACAAAAAAAGGAAACAAAATGCAGTGGTTAGTGCATTTCCTGCTTTAGATTATTTTATAATTAATTTAATTTTCTTTTTCTAATACAACATACATTTTTTTTTCAAATACAGATGTAACTGATAATATATAGAATCATATATTTAGGGATCAAATAAAACATGGCAGTGTTACATTAGGTTTTTTTTATGTAAATGTTATCACAAAACACATTTTGGTTTGTTTTCATTTAAATAATTGTACTTTGTAAAACAATTTCCAAAATATACTTTTGATATGAAGTGAACAGATAATCTGATTTTTTTTTTTTTTTAATTCAGAATGCACTGTCAGCATAGTTTCCTCTAAGATTTAGGCCCAAATCCAACTTCCTTCTAGGTAAGTAGGAATACCCTGACAAAAAGTAGTTATATAAGTGGTTTTTGGGGTCATTTTGCAGACTATACATCCTACTTCCCATTGTGCACCGGCTTTATGGCTGCCTTTGAAAGTTGATGGGCACTGTCTGAGATGCTGTGCTCGGGGTCCCCTGAGGGTGCACTTGTTTTGCCCCTACGACCTCACTTGCACATCCCTTTTTGTCATTTGTTCTTCCCCTTAATTAGTTACGGACTGTTGTTCTTTTCACTGCCTCTCAGTGGTGGCCATATGTAACTTGGTGGGCTTCAGCCCATGTACATTGGTTGTAAACAGGCCTACTTCCCATTGTGTGCCAGCTTTCTGGCTGCTTTTGAGAGTTGGTGGGTGCTGTCTGGGGTGCTCTGCTTGGTGTCCCCTGAGGGTGCACTTTTTTCTGAACCTGTGACCCATCTGCACATCCTTTTGTCATTTTTTCCCCTTTGTAACTAGTTGTCCTTGTCCTCACTACCCCCCCCCCCCAATTAGTATGGGCTACTATGTAATGTGATGGGCTTAGCCCACACCCCCAACAGGACAAATAGGCGTACTCATTGTGCAATTTACCTTTCCCTTCTGAACATTCTCAGAAGGGACCTTCTGCAGTCATTTATGTAATGATCCTATTTCAGGAAGGCATGTAAACACCCCTGAAATGTTAGATTCAGGGGGGAAAAATCGTGATTAACACTTCTTCTGACTTTGGCAATCCCTTGCTGTTGAAGTTAATTGTCTTCCACAGCTGACCTATCTACATGCTGAAAATGGCTGATGAGGTTTATCTGGGATTGATAGAGTCTACTGCAACTTGGGCATGTGTTTCCGCGTGAGGTGGGTGGTGTTGTATTTTTTATTTGGTCTACAACACACCGTTTCTACTGCTCCCACTTTTCCATCTTCTGCTGTTGTTGTCAGGTTTCAAAGTATTGAGAGCCCTGCAGCAGACTCTTCCTTCATTTTGGTCAGTTCTGGGCAATAGGCTCCCACAAGTTGACACTGGCTTTGAGAAAATCCCTGAAATGCTTTCTCTGTCCTCCTCTTGAGTGTATGCTTTGGCTGAGCTGGGAGAATAAAATTTGCTTCAGGAGTCTGGAGTCAGACATCTAGATGACATGGCTGAACCAACGAAGTTAATGTTAGGTGATCATTGCCTCAATACTCATGATGTTTGCTTGTAAGAGGACATTAATGTTGGTGTGTCTATCTTCCCACTGGATTTTGAGGATTTTGAGGATCTTCCTCAGGCAATGTTGATGGTACTTCTCCAGCAACTGTAGATGTCTTATCTACATTGTCCATGTCTCAGGTCTGTGGGATCTCCTACCTTTTAGTCTTAAGTCACTGAACCAGGGAGTTGGATGCTTAGGGTATAAACCCATTCCAGCTTACATGCCCAACTGTCAATTATAGTCATGGAAATGGTGTTTCTTGGTAGTTGTACATAGTGTACAATTCTATTTTGTACACAGTAGGGATGCACGAACATCCATATGACTACTGAGCATGAACAGTTAGCATCATTCCATCTAAGGTGCAGAGCTGTGCTTATAGGGCATAAGCCCTGAAATTAAAGCAAGGTAAAACACCCATAACTACTAGGTGCTAGATACTGGAGGAGTACCTTATTATTTTGTGACTCAGCAGCCTAGTGGTGAGAACACTCACTCAGGAGGCATGCTTACACTTGCATTTGATCTGAGATCAGTTTACTTGCAAGTAAACTACTTGTGAGTAAATGCTCCTAGGCAGACATCTATACAGTGCAGCAGCAGATTTGCTGCTCTTAGCACTAAACTGGTGCCACTTCCTGCAGCCCTGCAATGGGCCCCTACCACTATTGCGGGGAACTCCAGGATCTGGCTCCAGATACCAGCAACTGGCAGCCCTCTAGAAAAGCCAGACCCACTTTTGCTCCCTGGCAAGCACCTTCCCTGGCCAAAAGCAGCATGCACAATACAGGGGCAACACACAGCAGCTCTCTCCTCACCACCTCTGCTTCCCTGCACCATGGATGCTCCAGCCCCCAATCTTGGCAATGTTGACCAGTGCCCTGGGTTCATGATGGCCACTGTGCTGGCCCTGCTGGCCTGTGGCATTGCCTACTGGATGACCCATGGCTGTCTGGACCCACCTGGCTCTCTCATACACAATGACATGCACGGTCCCACTACACTGTCCCAGTTCTGCCACAACAATGAAGCTGCTGCCTGGACCCCATCCAGCTGACTGGACCCTGGCAGGGATGCCAATGATGTGAAGCATCACATCTGGGGCTTCTGTTGCCCTCCTGGGCCTTCAGCCCCTCACCTCTGGGTCCATAGAGCCAGCCAGGATTGGTAGCTGCACTTCATCCAGCAGATGTGGGTTGATGGTAAGTGACTGAAGGCATTCCAGATGACCTGGGCCACCTTCCAGGAGCTCCTAGAATATCTCTGGCCCCACCTGGAGTGGCAGGACACAACCATTCAGTTGCCCTTCCCTGTGGACACCCAGCTGGCCTTCACCCTTCTCAAGCTGGCCATGCCCATCAGCCTCTGCTATGTGAGCCATCTCTTTGCAGTGGGCAAGACAACTACCAGGGAGGCTATTCTGGAGGTGTGAGGAGCCCTCCAGGGTGTGCTGGGGCACACGGCGCTCCATGTGCATAACCCCCTGGTGGTGATGGTTGGGTTCCATGCCCTGGGATTCCCCAGTGAACTAGGGCCCTGGACAGGACCCACATCTGCATCACCATACGAGAGCCAGAGGGGCTTTCACTCCATTGTGCTCTAGGCCATTGTGGACCACCACAGCACTGTGAGTGCCAGCTGGGTGGGCAGTGCCCACAATGCCTACATCTTTCAAAACTTCATCCTGCCAGCCCTGGTGCAGAGTGGCCTCTTCACACTGGGGTACTAGACCTGCACCATGGTGGTCTTACCCCTCCTCATCAGGGACCCTGCCTACTCGCTCCTGCTCTGGCTCATGGAGCCCTACACTGGCCAACTGAACCCCTGTTGGGACCACATTAACTGCTGTCTGGGCTAGACCCACACTCTGGTGGTGTGTGTCTTCAGGCACCTCAAGGGAGACTGACACACCCTTACTGCTTGCTATGAGTTCACCAAGGAGAATCTACCCTGGGTCACCATTGCAGCCTGTGTGCTGCATCTTCAAGGCCCAGGGGAAGCTCTTCCATGAGGCCTGGGTGGAGGAGAGGTGGTGGGTGGAGGCCACCTGGAAGGGAATCACCACCTGCAGCTGCAGTGACAACAGTGGGGCCCCACAACCAAGACCTTGAGCAAGGTGCATACCTGCCTCTGGGGGCTAGGACACCAGGTGTGAAAGGCACTGGCTAGCTACCTCCTCTTGCACTCCCTGCTGTGGCCAGTCTTCCCTGCTGCCTACCGATGCCCCAACCTGCAATCACCAGCACTATGCTCACTGCAGACACGTCATATGAACAAGTTTTTATTCCCCTCACTTCAACCACAGTCCCGCTCCTTTCTCCCTCCCCAACAAACAGAGACCCCCTCCCTTCCCAACAGACAGAGACCATCCCCTTGCCCCTGCAATAACAGAGCTCCTCTACCACCAAACATATCAACTAACAATAAAGCACCCTCTTCCCTGTGCAAACTATTTTTCAAAGTGGTTTGTGTGCTGTCCTGGGCTAGGGAGCCATGAGATGGGGGCACCTAGTGGGCAGAACCCATGGATGGGCTCCCACCACCCCAGCCTCTGTTCTCTTCCCCATGGGTGTGGATGCTGCAGTGAGTGCAGTGGGTGGGGAACTTGGCCAGGGGTGATGGCAGCCACTGATTGCCCAGCCCAGGCAACTCACACTCTGGCAGCCAGTGTCAAGGGCCAGTAGGGCCAGTGTACAGTTCTGGCCCCAATTCAGGCAGCTCTGGCTCCATGCCTATATGGAGGGGGCAATCAGCAAGTCTGGGCCCAGGTGGGAGGGCTGGGCAGCAGGGAACCTAAGGCAGGGGCTGGGCCAGGGACTCCTGGCTCCTGGATATGGTGCAGGACCTCCCCCTAGGCCCATGGGGAGGCCTGTTGTTGGGTGGCAGGTGGTTGCAAGGGGGAAGGTGGGGCTAAAGTCAGAGACTGGACAGCAGGCAACATAAATGTGATGAGGGCAAGGACAATGTCAAGCACCTGGCAGTCATCATCCATGGCCTGCACTGCCTTGGTCAGGATCACAGTCTGCTCCCACATTACCTCTACCCACTCACACACTACGGCTAGGAGCTGTGCCCAAAACTCCCAGTTTGCCCAGTCCTTTGCATTCCCATGAGAGATGTCCTCTGCCTACCAGACCCATACATCCACCAGCCAGTCCTCTGTTGCCATCACCAGCCTGCCCAGGAGGAAGGTGCAGTCCTGGGTCCTTCTATGGTGGAGCCAGTGCATCCACAGGGCCCTAGCTGTGGTTGGTGATGACCCTGAGGCCACATCCCAGCTGTCAAGTGTGGCCTCTTGCCCACATGCAGCTGGAGGACCTGCATAGGCATGAGGAAGAAGCTGTTTGTGATAATTCACAATATTTATTAGAGAAGGTGCTCTGTACCAGGGGCTGTGTGCTGCCCAGACTCAGATTGGGGGTCAGGCATTCATGGGTGGCCATGGACCATGCTGGCTGACTGGCAAGTCAGCCAGGCAAGGCTGGGACCAGGCAGCCACCAGCCAAGCCCTCTCATCCCCACTCACTCCCCAGGGGTGGCAGGCTGATGGGTTCTGACCTGTTCCCATGGTGGGACAGACCTGGCTTCTGGGCACCAGCTGCCATGGCTCCAGACTCCACTGCCCTTGTCTTCCCTCCTTCTCCTCCTGTAGGAGAGCTGCTCTTCTGTGCTCCTGCCCAGCCCGGGGCACCCAAGCTCAGGGGTGCAGGGCTCCCAAATGGCTGGGAGAAAGAACTACCTGTGCCTGTACCGTCCCCATAGACAGCCTCTCCTGGGGGTGCCACCCCACAGTGGAGATGTGCCCTGAGTGTGCCCCTGCTGTGCATGTTTCAAGTGGTGCATGAGGAGCTGTTTACACAGACTGAGGGGTACCTGACCCACTATGCCCTGCTGCTGCTGATTGCCAAGGTGCTCTGGGCACACCTTCATGACTGACCCAGTCAAACCTTCATGAGATTTAATACCACAGGGGGCAAGCCCAAATTGCCCCACAGCCTCTGCAACCACCTGGAGAGCTACCTGTGGCTGTGCTACATGTTCCTGCCCACTGAAGCGAAGAAGGATATCACCAACAGCACTGACATGTTTTTTGGCATGAGAAGCCCTTTCCCACCCAGCTTCAGGGTTATTGGCTACTCAATAAATTTTACACTGTCTCACACCTCCCTGCATATAGTGTGAGGGGAATCCAGGGCCACTGGAGTGAGGACTGGATGGGTGGGGAGGTGGGCAGGGGTAGGGGCTGGGGTGGGGAGGATTCTCCCCCAAGTGTGGGCCTTACCACTTGGCTGGGGCTTGTGTGGCCGGCGGGTCTGCTCAGTCCTGGCTGGCAGTGATGGTGTGTGGATATTGTATGGCAGGGCACAGCATGAACCAGCCCTGTGGCCAAGGAGCTTGGCGGGACAGGCTGCTGCAGGCCTGAAGGGCTCTACCTCACTGACACATCACCGTGGATACCAGGTTGGGGCTGGGTTCAGACAAGCTGCCTGTGCTGCTATACACAGCACAGCTGTGATATGATTTCCAGGATGCAAGGATGTCTGTCAGTTTCTGCATAAAGAGAATGGACTTGAAGGCACTCCCTGACTGAGATTGTGGTTGGTAATAATGACTCACTGTGCCCAGACGACCTTGACCTTTTTGCGGCACTGCCGTGCTGACTGGTCATGCCCGTGCTCTCATTTCCATTGAGATAGCCCCTCATAAACATGGGCATTGAAGCACCTCTGCCTTGTTCCACAGCGTCACAAGGTCATCGGTTTCTTCCATGGACCAGTTTGGGCCATGAGTAGCGGACATAGGTGTAGGTGAAGTCCATGCCAACCTGGGTCCTGCATTGTCTCTCTGGGCCTCTCTGTGGCTGCCCAAGTCTAGGCAGCTGCCTGCAGCACCCACGGCAGGGCCATAGCAAGGAACTGACAGCCAAGTGGTTGAGGCAATGCCCCACAGCACCTGCAGTCTCTGAGCAGACTGCTGAGAGTGGGCTGCAGGCAGCTGGAACTGGACTAGGCAGTTAGAAACTGCTTGCATCTGGGCCTTTCTGCCTGGCAAGCCTGTCAGAAGTCTGCAGCACCCTGAATCACCCTGAAGCACCCTGCAGGCCTGGATGGTGCAGGTCTGGCTCCTGTGAGACATTACACAGCCTGTCCAGGGGGACACAGGGGCCTGGAGTGCCCTCACACTCCCTGCATGTATGCCCCAGGGCTCAAAATGCCTGCACGCTTTTAATGAGCCTGAGACTGGGGCTGCCATAGAGGAAGCCCAGCCCTGAGACAAGAGAGACACTCAGCCCAGAGCTCTGGTGCTAGCCTTGGGCTAGCCCCTCAGTGGCAGGGCTGACTGGGAGCAGATTTGTTCCCAGTTGGTGCTTGCACATGCATTACTGCACAGTAATCACGAGTAAATTTGGTACCTGCATGACCTGGGAGAATTCTCCCACTTTTATTTTCCTGAACAGACATTTGAATACTGAGCCTCTAAGAAACAGAGAGCTTGCTGTGCTGATGCTATGCAGCTAAGAGGCCCCTTTGGACACATCTCACACATCTCATTGTGATCTATAGGCTCCCTTGGTTTGCTTGCAGACAAATGACAGCAGTGCACAGGGCAGCCCTAATATATTGGCCCAGAGTGCTCAGTATCAATCTGTCTCACCCTGCAGCACAATGTAGGGATTGCCAAGGGGATAGTTTGCTCCCAGCTCAGCTGGGGCAAAAGAATCCAGCCCGTGAAAAACACTGTCTCCAAGAAAGGTAGAGGCTGGGGAGACAGAAGCAAACACCCTAAGATGCTGGAGAACTATTCTTCAGCTTTTCTCAGAAGGGAAACTGGTCTTCCAAGAAAAAAACTCTCCTGGGGGAACTCTTAACCTAGTTGTTCCCAGGTTATTTTCTCCAAGAGCAGACAATTTTGTTCTTAGAGAAAAATGCTAAACTTCTATACTATCATGGTTTCTACTGGAAGGCCAGCAGCAATCCCAATAAAGACCGAATGTCCATACATGGCCCAAGATAACAAAGTCCTCACTAGAGGGGTTTAGAACTAACTGTATGAGAAAAGTTAAAATAATAAAACTCTCAAACATAGGCAAACCTTTATTTTCCCTGTTTATGAATGCACGTACTTGGACTGAGGCAGGCAGAAAATTTTGGCTCCAAATTAATTTTGTGAAGACTGCCACATAACCAGGGATCCTGGCTTTCTCTGATTTAAAAAACAAACAAACAACCAATTTTCAGATTAAAAAGTAACCCAAAATCTACATTTTCCCATGATTAAAATGAAACATCACTAATACATGTGTGTGTGTATGTACGTGTGTGTGTGTGTGTGTGTATACATATATATATATATATATAAACATGTAACCCAACCAAAACCATTATCAGAGAAACCAGGATCCCTGCACATAACTCAGATCAGGAAATTTCCTGCTGTGTTCTTCTGTGTGATCACAACATGTGTTTCGCTGTTTGAAATGATCAGAAACAGGGGAATTGGGGTACTCATAGAAAGATAGGAAAGAAAAAATGTAGTTTTCAAGCAGATTAGGATTTTTGCCTAGAAGGAAGTCAGTAGTTAGAGTTTCTGTCCCAGGAGGTACCAACAAAAATAGTGATTTCAAGAGAAGATTGATTTCTAGGTATCTATGTGTTTCACTGCAATCACAATAGTTAGGATATAGGTGATCGTGTAGCTATGACAGCACAGAACTCAGAGGAATGTGTAGAATTTACCTAAGAAGCTGTGTAAATACTCTAGGCACTAACTTATAATGAACTGTACTGCTATTGCTATACCAGGAGCAGTACCTGAGTGAATTATCTTAATTCACTTTCAGAATATAACTATGTAAGCTGCAGTCAGGGTAATTATGACAGTTTAGATAGTGTAACCTGTACCCATGTAATTTGTGTCTATGATTGAATTCAAAGAAACAATTTAAGAAAAGACTGAGCAATTATTTGGATAGGAGGCTAAAGTTCCAGGTTTGTCCTTAATGAGATTATATTCAGAAAGGATTATTTCTGAAGGCTGGGATATTTCCCCCTACATCCACATGCTTTTTTTTCTGGGCACTAAAGAAAGAATGAAGATCTATCTATTGAAAGATGTAAATCATCAATAGAATTTTCTCTTAGAACAATAACAACCAATTCCTGTGTTCACTGACAAAATATCTAAATGTCATTTTCAATCCTTTCCAAAAGTTTGATTTTTCTTTTGAATGGCAGCAACACAGAGCTTTGATATGCCAAACATGCAAATTTAGAAGTTAATTGAACAAAACTAAGTCACTAGACAGTTTATTCCTTAAGATTAAAGAAAGTTGCTCTCGTCCTTAGACAGACATGAATTATATTTATTTATTTATGGAATTTATTTTCAAAATAAAAGGATAAAAATTTAGAAATACAGGGGGACAAATCAATATAAAATGGGTAATTTCACAGAACACAATGAAAGGGATTCTAAAATAGTTTTGGGTAGCATGGCATTGAAGAAACAATCTCATATACCACTTCTGTGGACACAGCAAATGTAAAAGTATGAGTTGATTATTTCATCAGAGCTATGGGGATAATATTGATAACATGTTGAAGGTGCTACAGACTGTCTGCCAAAAAAAAAAAAAAAATGAGTACACTTTTGAGATCTGGGGACAAGTAAGAAAACTGGAAAGATAATGAAAACAGTAGCTACTACAGCTGTGAAATCTTGGCAAACTCTCTAAATCTAATCACATATCAAAAGTACTAGACCAGAAAGCTCTGAACTAAGCCTCATGGTGTGATTAATTTAAATGATTCACACCATGTGGGAGTATTATTCCCATTGATGACAAGTCATTGCAATAAATAAATCAAGCAATAAATAAATAATTTAATTAAGTTAAAAGAGAGAAAAATAAAGACTACACATTAAATAAAATGTGTAAGAGCTAACTTTACTTTTCTTAATCTATGTGGTCACATTGTTTTATCTAGTAAAAAACACAGACAAATACCTGTACATTGTAATAAGGTTATAACTGCATTTTATTTTAAGGAACACAGGGCCAGATTTTGAAAGTAATTTAGGCATCTAATTTCCATTGAAAACATGGCTAAATACCTTTAAAAATCTGAGCCACAGTATATTATAGCAAGAATCTTTTGATATATGTTGTGTATTCTTCAGTTTAGAAACTATGTTTAAAAACATTCATGAAATAATAATTTCATAGCCTGTGAGGTAAAAGTAGCATCCAAAATAATCCTGGAAATGCAAGTGTCAGTCAGCTCATAAATACCCAGTATTGACCATATATGAATTGTTAAATGTGCTTTCCTTATATTCTTAGTCTATGGCTCAAAAATATAGCAACATGAAGCTGATCTCTTTCAGTTTTTTGTTCTTCAATGAATGTTGAAAGTCCAATCCATAGGGAACTGAAAGCAAAGTAATTATAGAAATCTACAGGGTATTGCCAAAGCCAGAGCCTGATATAACCATAGCAGTAATAGCCCAAAATCATTCTTTTAATAATAAAAGTTTAAGTCTGCCTGGAACAGAGTTCCTTTTATAAACAAATTATTTTCCTGATAGCATTGCACTCAGAGAAGCATGTGGATAGGTATCTGCTTGTCTTCAGTGAAGCTTTCCTGGTTAGGACACAAAGAATATAACAGTGTAGTGGACAACATGTTTGTTTGTTTGTTTTCTTAATGCCTTATCTTGCATATCAAAGGCTCTTTGCTTTTGGTGTTAGTTAGCCCCTACAGGATCCTTTACCCCCATCAGTTACAGAACAAGGTCTAATAGCAGAAAGAATATTTCAACCGGCCAAGAAAACAGCAAAGCCAGCTTATGCCTGCTATGCCTTGTACCTTAGGGTACCTTTTGTTGTTGTTATGACAAGACAAGGCAAAATGTTATCAAGTACAGAGGAAAAGTTACAAAAAAAAATTGTAACAGCATTAGAAATCTTAGTGCTTACATTAGCAAAAAATGTATCTTTGTTTTTCCCTTGAAATATTATTGAATAATTTTCCCTTTGTGTGTGTGGGTATGCATATATATATATATATATATATATATATATATATATATATATATATATATACACACACACACACACACACACATACATACACACACACACACAAACACACACACACACATATATATGTATGTATGTATGTATGTATCAGTGGCCTTTCATTTTAATCATGGAAAAATGTGGATTTAGGGTTACATTTTTAAACCTGAAAACTGGGGATTTTTTTATATGAGAAAACCAGGATCCCTGCAGATCGGTTGCTTTCCTTTCTTCTCCCTGCCCCATCTGTTCTATCTGAGCCCTCCCTGATGTGTACTTGAGTTATATTGTGGGGGTAAAGTTTTTTTGGTGTGGGTGCCACAAATTAACCTCATACCCTCCTGAAATTCCACTTTGATCCCAGGGGTTTAGGTTGTAGCCGTGTTGGTCTAAGGACATAGGCAGACAAGGTTCCTTGGGTGAATTTGATACCTTTTTTTAAACCAACCCAACTTTGATCTCATACTCTTGTCTGCTCTGCTGCTTTGCTTTCTGTTCCCTGCCCTGGGCTCTGTGCCTGATGGCAGGGATCCTGTTTTTTTCTGATTAAAAAAAAATCTCCAACTGTTGGGCTAAAAAATGTAACCCGAAATCTACATTTACATCTTATTTATTATTATTATTAATTATTATTATTTCATTTTGGAATGCAATGTGCGTTCACAGGATCATAAGAAAGTAAGTTTGGAAGGGACCCTATGTGGTCATCCAGTCCAGCCACTCCCTCAAAGCAGGATCATCCTTGTCAAAACCATCCCTGCTAGGTATCTGTGTAACCTGGTCTGATATTTTTCAAGGATAGACATTCAACAATTTCTCTAGGTAGCCTGTACCAGTGCCTGATGACTCTCATAGATCATTCTTCCTAATTTCCAACATAAATGTTTTGGTTTTATTACTTCTTTTTATTTCCTCCAGCTTGAACTATGGTACAATCAAATTAGTTTCACTTACTTTAGAGGCAAGCTTAGCCATTTTTACTCTATGATTTTACAACAGGGAATTTTGCAATATTTTTAAGATTCAATCAATACTACTGTAAAATTGCAATATTAGTAAATGCTTATTAAGGAACTTTTAAAACAGGTGTGTATGTATATATAGGGGTCATTTCTATTGATCTTAAGATTTTAAGATGCCATTGTTACATAGACTCTAACAGGGATATCACAGTTTTTCTTTAAAATAATGCCATATTAGAAACCACAGGCTAATAAGACAAGGATGAATAAGTTTGCTATTTTCCAATGAATAGGCTATATGTTCCTACATTAAAGTGAAGTCCAAAGCTGAAGTAGAATTAAAAGCTGAATAAATTCTTATAGATCATTTATATCTGAATTACTTTCATACACTTGTGTATATTCAGTACAGTATTATTAGAATAATGCATTGTGTGCTTTGGAAAGTTATTTATGAAGAAAAGTCAGTATTAGCAGGAAGTTGTGAAGAAGGACATTGTAATTCAATTCAAATTTTTATATGCACTCTTATATAAAGTCAGGAAAATGCCGGTACTACTCCAGTTTTATATTAACTACACGTTACTTTTTTTAGAACATTCAGTATCTATAATCTAAAATTTCTACAGAATAGATAATTCATTATTAGGTTATTTATATTAATGTTCATCTAGTACTTGACTCTAAAAGATAAAGCAAGCAAACAGTAAGATTATTAAAATATTATTTTAGCAAAGCAAAATGCTTTGAAAGGTAAATGGATTCTTAATTATAAAACTGCTCATTCCTTGCATAAACTGAAAAAAATTATAAAATTATAAAATCTGTTTTTTTCCCATGATTTGAATATCTAATGATGAATTTCTTCAATGACTTCATTTCACACAAATATAATGAAAACATGTTACACATCATTTACATCTTGGTGGATTACATTAAGAAGTGTTGTGTACTGATTCCAAAATAGAACTTTTAAATGTCACTTGCTATGATATTATTTTGAACAGATATAAAATATCAATTTGAGAAATAGTTTTCTCTTAATTAGCAATTTGTAATGAATTCAAAGGGCATCTATGTTATCACTGTTTTTGATTCTCTTGCATTTCTTTAAATTCCCATCTTTCTACTGGCCTACTGTGATATTTGATGGTCCCTCCTGAGAACCTGTAGGCTGCTCCTTTAAGATAGAGTCCAGGACAGTTTCTAGCTTTCCCCAGAACCGAGGATTGGTCTCAAGACTGATACGTGCCATGCCTTTGAAAATCATAATGAAGAAAAAAGACCTTTCTAGTAAGCAACTCAGTAGCAGTAACTAATGAACCAAGCCTCCTTATTATTCTGCAACCTGAGTCACATGACAACTTTGATTTTGCATTTTTCCTGGTAACTAGGAGAAACTGTTTGTAACCGTATTTTCACATATAATGTGAACTGAAATTTCCAGCAGTTAATTTTGGCAAAAAATGGGTTGTATCTAAGAAAATATGGTATTTCTCAAAAGGCAAAGAGATACAGCAAGAGCTTTGGATATCTTTAATTATATTTGTTCTCATTATAAAATGTCGGTTATAGACAGTTTTTCCCTTATATGTCCTAGAAAGAGACTGGATAATGATGTTAGCCATGGCCACTGCAGGAACTGTTTAAGAAGCTGTATGGGAGTGGAGAGGGTACGCTGGAGAAGGAAGACTGTTTTTTAGAAGTGTTGCTTCGGAAGTTCTAGAAATACTAGTAAATACCAGAGCACGAGAGAAGTGAAATGGGGCCAGTCAAGATAAAGTGCTTGAGGCATGAAACAGTCATTTTCTGCCTTCTTTGGTACCAAAATGCTTTTTTTGGTAGAAGCTGTAAAAGCTTCAAGGACTGAGCAATCCACAGACCTTTGGTGCCTGAGACCAACAAAGAGACAGAAAAAGGAACTGTGGGCACCCATACACGTCGGACCAATTAATTAAATCTGTTGAGGTATACTAATTAGCATGTTCCAGCATCCTTGATATTATGTGTATTTAGTATCCCACACTGAATATGGGCTTTAGTTAAAGCGCCTCTGCTGCCATTTTGAAGTGTGGGACACTGAATACATGTGATGCTCTTGTAGCCACTGTAATTAAAGTGCTCCACCCTCCACTGCTCAGCATGTGTGAAGATGCCCTGTTTGAATAAATTGTTTGACTTAGTCTCCTGTAATCTAAAGGAAATGTTGAGTTAAGTGAGACTGTTGGATATAAAAAAAAGGACAGAGCACCCCCTAAACCTTTGAGAGGGTTGAGAATGGAAAAAGCTGCATACTGCTTCATCTGACAGCAAGGTAGGATTCCTATAGAATTCAGTGATAGTTAGCAATAACAATATTCTATGCAAATTCTCTGAATGTCAGTGAAGCATAGCTCTTCTTCCACTTGATGTGTGTGTTTCAATCTCATGTATTTTTATTTGATTTGCATTACATTTGAAAATTCTCTCATAATGAAATAACCCTAATTCAATACATGTTACATTAGTACATGGGGGCTCTGTTAATTTAAGAATAGTTCACGATAATGGCCATTTATAGAAGTTATGTTTTTTCTAGGTTTAATCCAGACTACAGCAATCACTATATGCATGTGGATATCTGTAGTCTGAATTAAAATTGATTCTAGTCTGAATGAACTAATCTTCACTGAATGGGATTAAAATTAATGCAGACTAGGGAAGTCTGAACTAAGCAAGTTAAACTGTATTAATTAATATGTATACATGGCAGGTATCTAGGGCTTGCTGTTGCTTGTACCCACCAAGTGCAGCAAGTAAGTCCAGTTTTGTGGCCCTGATTGTGCGTGGGTGGGCAGTGTCCAGAGCCCCCTACCCTCTCTACTGCAGAAGTGCAGAAATGCATGAAAACCTCCCTGATGGTCAATGATCAGAGACTCATTGATCATCTATTAACCTTTAACACAAATTCAAATTTGATTTGAACTGTGTGATGCAAATCAGTTAACACAGTTTAGAAAACTGTGAGCACATCTACAAACAGCCAATGTTCCAAAATAGTGCTTTTATAATCACTCTAAAGTTAACTACTAAAAAGTAACGAGGATAATCTAACTGCACATTATATTTTTTACAAATCTATTAATAGATTACAATAAATCATTCTAGAATGGACTTAGTGTAAAACTGACTGCAGTATTACATTAAAAATTGTGAGACTTCAGATACACCTTTGTGCTTAGGGTTTGTACTTGCAACCTTTAGGTAGCTCCCCATTTTCCATATGTATTCCTTAGAAGACTCTTCTGAGATGCCTCACTCTCCTTATGCACTGTATAGTGGAGCTAGATACTCACATGTGGGTTTCAAATTCCACTCTGGGGCATCAACAGCTATGTACTTAATTGCCTAAAGTGTAAATATTTAAGTACAGGAAACCTTCACTATTCACAGGTTCAGCATTCATGGTTTCAAATATTTGCAAATGTCGAACCCGCATTTTAAATACACTTTATACACGTCCAGGAGCTCCTCATGAACACAGTGGCTTATTCTTGGATTTCGCCATTCTCAGGGGATACGAGAATGTATCCTCCGTGAATGGCGAGGGTCGCCTGTATTTTGGTTCAGGCCTGAAACACAGACTGGAAGGCAAAAAAGAATGTACCATGGTGGAGGACACAACATGGACAATGTCCCTCTTTGTTGTTGTCAAGGGACTTTTTACATAGCCTCCAAGAGTCTTTGCTCCTCCAGCCCCACCCTCCATCTCTGGGTAGAAGCTGTTACCTCCTTTTCTCTTTTTATAGAGAGGTGTATATATATATTTATATATAGTTTATATCAACATAGGACCTCAGCTTGACGGCTAACGTCAATGATGAGTCCCAACCAGAGGTCCACACACCCACGTCCTCGCCTGCCATGACTTCATGTTTATGGGAGTGAAATTCTGTACCTGGGCATGTAGTTCCAGTCGGTCGTCATCCACCATCCTGTGTTCATGAGAGCTCCACCATCCCCTATGCCCTCACCCATTCCACCGTGTGCGTGCCTCTGTTCCAGGAGGTACTCCCGGGCAACTCTTGCGCAGGCGGCTGACCGGGCCTGCCCTGCTCTTGCTGGGGCATCCCTGGAACTCACCGACCACAGTCGTGGCTGGGCCTGCCGCAGGGGTGTCCCCCTCGCTGCGGCCTCCAGCACCGAAGCGACCCTGGGCGGGCTCACACAGGGCTCCGACCTCCCCTACACCCCGGCCAACGCCACCTTGGGTCGTGGACCTTCCGTCCCTCATCCCCGGACGAGGACTGGGCGTCGAGGGCCCTCTCCACCCTTGGCGGCTCTCTTCCCCGACCCCCGCCGGGGCCTCTGCCCGGTCTTCCCTGGTTCCCTCACCGGGGTTCCCTCCGGCTCTATCCCGGTTCCCTCACCGGAACTCCCGCCGGCTCCAATCCGGTTCCTTCACCGGAGTCTCCCGCCGGCTCCCTGGAGCCTCTGCCAGCTCGTCCCCCATTACCTCACCGGTGGATCCAGCTGGCCCTCTCTCTAGGCTCCTCCTCGGGGCTTCTGCCGGCTCCCTTGTCAGTTTCGCCGCTCTTCTCCGGTGGCGCGGCTCTCCCCGCCTCCGTTGTTCCCGGCGCGGCTGCAGCCTGTTCGGCCCACGGTCAAAGCCCCTTGCGGGGGCCCAGTTCCACTCCCGGGCTTCCTCCCGGGCTCCGCGTCCTCCCGCCATGCGCCCCCTCTCTCCTTGGGGCCGCCTTTTATTTCCGCTGAGCGGCGCCTCTCGCTGACGTCGCTCCGCCTCAGCCGTATGAAAGCGCGGCTAACGAGCCGCACGGGTGGTTCCCTGGCCTGCACGCCACTGCTGCTCCCCTCTCCTGCAGAGCATACGTAAATGTTTCCCCTGGCCCTGGGCCGGGGACTCCCCCTAGTCCTGTTGTCCCTGGGACATAACCCCCCCTTAAGATGCCTTGGGGTGCTGCTTTGTTTCCCCTGCGGGTCGTACCTGTAGGGTCGGTTCACCCTTTTCCTGGATCCTTTTGGTCCCCGGCCTGGTCTTCATTTCCACACCTAGACAAGAAGTCCGCCACGGTGTTGGTTTTCCCGGGTCGGTATGTGACGCAGAACTTATACGGTTGGAGTGCTAACGCCCACTGGGTGATCCGCGCATTATCGGACTTGGCCGTACTTAGCCACTTCAGTGGGGCGTGGTCCGTCACTAGGGTGAATTCTCGGCCCTTCAGGTAGTACCTGAAGTAATCCACTGCCCACCGAATTGCCAGGCACTCGCGCTCAATAGTGGCATACCTTTTTTCTGCCGGCAGTAGCTTGCGGCTCGCATATGCCACAGGTCTTTCGCCCCCCCCCTTTTTGGGTGAGGACTGCACCCACCGCCGTCTCCGAGGCATCTGTCTGCAAGATAAAGGGTTTTTGAAAGTCAGGGGTATGAATTATGACGTCTTCGCATAATGCCCTCTTCAACTTTTCAAAACTTTGTATCATCTCCTCTGACCACCTGACTACTCCCGTTTTCCGCCCTTTGAGGGCCCCCAACAGGGGTGCTGCTAACTCTGTGAAATGGGGTACGGACCGCCTATAATAGTTGGTTAGTCCCAGGAAGGACCGTAACTGGTGACAATCTTGTGGGGCCGTGAAGTTTCGGATAATTTCTACTTTGTCGGCCAAAGGTTTAATTGTGCCCCTGCCAACCAAGAACCCTAAATATTTTGTTTCTTTCTGCGCAAAAGCGCACTTCCGAGGATTTGCGGTTAGGCCGACGCGTCTCAACTCTGTGAGGATGATGGCCCGAAGGGCTCCCATGTGTTGTTCCCATGTCCGGGTGTATATGATGATGTCATCTATATACGCGGCCGCATATTCGGTGTGGGGCGCCAGGATTTGATCCATCAACCGTTGGAATGTTGCGGCGGCGCCGTGCAATCCAAAAGGCATCCTAACAAATTCGTACAGCCCCCACGGGGTGCCGAACGCTGTTTTCTGCCGGTCTCTCTTGGCTACTGGGATCTGCCAATATCCCTTGGCCATGTCAAGGGTCTATATATACTGTGCGTCTCCTATCCTTTCCACCAGCTCTGCCACGTGAGGCATGGGGAATGCATCAAAGACCGCCATGGCGTTCAAGCGCCGGTAGTCCACGCACAGTCTTAATGATCCGTCCGGCTTACGCACAGGTACCAAGGGGCTTCTCCAGGGACTTCTGGAAGGCCAGATAACTCCTAGCTGCAACATGGACTCAACCTCTTTGCGGATTGTTTCCAGGAGATGGTGGGGAATGGGTCGCCATCTCTCCCTCACTATTGCCCCGGGGGGGGGGGTTATGGCGTGGCACGCATTCTGAACCCAGCCGGGCTCTTCACGAAAGACCCCTCTAAATTCATCTATCAGGGTTCGGGACTCTCGCTGTTTTGCCAGAGTTAATTCCTCCCCCAGCCTGACTGGGGTACTTTCTGGAGCAGGCTCCATCCCTCTCTGTGGCCCTTGGGGGCCTAGTTCTTCGTCCTCAGCCTCGGAAAAGGCTGCCCATCCCTCGGGATCCCGCCATTCCGCAGGAGGTTCACGTGGTAGATCTGCTTCTCCCGGAGGTGTCCGGATCTGTGAACCTCATAATCTACAGGCCCCACCCGGCGGAGGATCTTGAACGGCCCTTGCCACTGCGTTAGGAGCTTACTGGTGGATGTAGGGAGCAATACCAGGACCCTCTGCCCCGGTTCGAATTCTCGCTCCTTGGCCCGGCGATCATACTGGCCCTTTTGGTGGGCTTGGGCTTCCCTGAGGTTCTCGTGGGCCAGGTCCTGGGCCAATCTGATCCTCTGTTGGAACGTCTGCTGGTAGGTCCTCGGCTCCTGGGAGGGTCCTTCTCCTTGCTCCCATCCTTCTCTTAG
Organism: Alligator mississippiensis; assembly: GCF_030867095.1. Taxonomy (NCBI): domain Eukaryota; kingdom Metazoa; phylum Chordata; order Crocodylia; family Alligatoridae; genus Alligator; species Alligator mississippiensis. Next base: position 375,928,478 of record NC_081824.1, on the reverse strand, counting down.
GACCTGTAATAGGCTCCGCGGGCGATGCCCCAATACCAGCTCGAACAGTGAAAACTTTGTGGATGGGGGGTGTCCCTGAGAGTGAATAGTATTAGGGGGAGGAGGAGGTTCCATTTCCGGGGATCCCCCTGGATGCACCGGCGCAATGCCCGCTTTATGGTTCTGTTAAGGCGTTCTACCAGCCCATTGGTCTGGGGATGGTAGACCGAGGTGCGGAGCTGCTTTATCTGAAGGGTCCGGCATACCGATCTTAAAACTCCCGACATGAAATTCTTCCCCTGGTCTGTCAGGATTTCTTGTGGGATCCCCACTCAGGTTATCCAATTTATTAGCTCCTCCGCGATACGCGGTGCCGTCACCGTTCGCAGGGGGATTGCCTCCGGGTATCAGGTGGCATAATCCATGATAACTAGAATATATCGGTGACCCGAGCTACTGCGGGGCACAGGACCCACGACGTCTAATGCGATTCTCGCGAACGGGGTGGTAATAATAGGCATGGACTGGAGGGGGGCCCGAGGAGGGCGTTCGGTTCTTGTCTTTTGACAAATGGGGCAGGCCGCACACCGGCGGGCTACTTCCTCCCTCATTCTGGGCCAAAAAAACCATCTGCTCACCTTCGCGAGGGTTTTGTCTCGGCCTAGATGCCCCCCTATGGGGCTCGCATGCACCAACTGCCAAATAGCCTGGCAGAATGGGGCGGGCACCACTAGCTGCGGGCCCTCGACCTCCTCCCCCCTGTCCCCCTGTAGGTGGTACAGGAGTCGATCCCTTACCTCGAAGTGGGCTCGTCCTTCTAGTGTCGACGTAAGGGCCCTCTGGGTACCCTGGGCCTGCTCTCGGAGCGCCCCAATCTCCGGATCCTTTTCCTGGGCGTCACGGAACAGGAGACTACTTGTGAGATTGTCGAGGTCCAACATATTCGCTTCATCGGTTGGCCCCTCGTCTTCTTCCAGCTCGCCCAACCAGCCCTCTCGGTTCTGGATCCTTTTCCGGGCTGCTTCTGCGTCCCTTACCCTGTCCAGGACATCATATATTGGTGCCCAGTCGCGCCCCAGGAGCATTTCACAGGCTAACCGGGGCACCGCGCCCACCAGGAGTTCTCCCTGATGTTCCATTACCCGTAGGCGGACCCATTGGCACTCGGTCTGCTTCTCATCCCCATGGAGGCAGGCAATTCTCACGGGGGCCGCTGTCCTCTGACCGTGCGGTGGCATCAAATCCTCCCTGATGAGGGATTGAGCACATCCTGAAACCAAGGTAGCTTGCACGGGGCTGCCTTCCACCCACGCTGTGACAACCGGGCGCTTCCAAGCCGCGTTCCCTCCACCGACCACATAACTGCAGTCCATAGGCTCGCCGAGGTTTTGGCCTTGCCACCGCTCCGCTGGGGCTCTTGTTTGGTTATCCGGGGCCCACCGTTCCGTGGCCTGCCGCGGGCATTCTCTGGAAAAATGGCCCTTCTGCCCGCACCGGAAGCACACCATATCCCTGGGAGTCCCTCGGTTGGGTGGACGTCTGCATTCCAGTTCTCGTGGGGCCGCCACCGAGGGTCCCTGGCTCCTTCTCTCCCTGGGGTAATATGCCTCCGAGGCAGAGAAAGCTTCAGCCAACCTCAGAGCTTCCTCACAATTCCGGGGGGTGTGCTGCCGGACCCATCGTTGCATCCGCTCCTCTAAGTCGTTCTGGAACTGCTCCAGGACGATCTGGTCGGCGAGTGCCTCCCGGTCCTGCCCCGCTGGGCTTACCCACTTATCCAGCAAGTCGCACAACTGTTGTAATAACACTCCCAGCTGTCTTATTTCGGGGCCCTTCTTAGCTCGGAATCGTCGCCGGTAGTGCTCGGGGTTGATCTCTAAGTGATAAAAGATGGCTTCCTTCACGGACTCGTAGTCCAGGGCATCCTCCCTCAACAGGGCCCGATACGCGGCTAGGGCCTTGCCCACTACTAAGGCCCCCAGCTGGCTGGCCCAGTATCTGTTATCCAACCCTATCACGAAGGCATGCCGTTCAAAGGCCTCAATATACACCTCTGGGTCATCCTCTTTGGTCATCTTGGGCATCTTAAAGGATGCCAGGCTGTGCTGGCGCCATTCTTGTTGCTGGTCCAACATCTGTTGCTGGGAGCCCAGAATCTGGGTCAGCAGTTGCAAGTTCTGCCCGAGCATATCAACGGGGCCTATAGCCGGGGCCTGCATGTCGGCGTAAGTCGCCAGGTCGGGGTTCTCCATGATCCCACCACTGCCACCACGTTGTGCCCGCCTCTGTTCCAGGAGGTGCTCCCGGGCAACTCTTGCGCTGACGGCTGACCGGGCCTGCCCTGCTCTTGCTGGGGCGTCCCTGGAACTCGCCGACCCCGGTCGCGGCTGGGGCCTGCCGCAGGGGTGTCCCCCTCGCTGCGGCCTCCAGCACCGAAGCGCCCCTGGACGGGCTCACACGGGGCTCCGACCTCCCCTACCCCCCGGCCAACACCACCTTGGGTCGTGGACCTTCCGTCCCTCATCCCCGGACGAGGACTGGGCGTCGAGGGCCCTCTCCACCCTTGGCAGCTCTCTTCCCCGACCCCCGCTGGGGCCTCTGCCCAGTCTTCCCTGGTTCCCTCACCGGGGTTCCCTCCGGCTCTATCCCGGTTCCCTCACCGGAACTCCCGCCGGCTCCAATCCGGTTCCTTCACCGGAGTCTCCCGCTGGCTCCCCGAAGCCTCTGCCAGCTCGTCCCCCGTTACCTCACTGGTGGATCCAGCTGGCCCTCTCTCTGGGCTCCTCCTCGGGGCTTCTGCCGGCTCCCTCGTCAGTTTCGCCGCTCTTCTCCGGCGGCGCGGCTCTCCCCGCCTCTGTTGTTCCCGGCGCGGCTGCAGCCTGTTCGGCCCACAGTCAAAGCCCCTTGCGGGGGCCTGGTTCCACTCCCGGGCTTCCTCCCGGGCTCCGCGTCCTCCCGCCGCGTGCCCCCTCTCTCCTCGGGGCCTCCTTTTATTTCCGCTGAGCGGCGCCTCTCGCTGACGTCGCTCCGCCTCAGCCGTATGAAAGCGCGGCTAACGAGCCGCGCGGATGGTTCCCCGGCCTGCATGCCGCCGCTGCTCCCCTCTCCTGCAGAGCATACGTAATTGTTTCCCCTGGCCCTGGGTCGGGGACTCCCCCTAGTCCCGTTGTCCCTGGGACACACCGGGTAGTGAATCGTCTTCTCATCACTGGTCCAGCTGGCATATTCTCACTTGGGGCATCCGTCTTTATATATTATTATATAAAATTTGCGGTGAGGTGGGCACGCTAGTAGGGAAGGAAAGACTGCAGCAAGACCTGGATAGGTTGCAGGGGTGGGCTAACAAAAAACGGGCTGTGTTTCAATACGGACAAGTGCAGGGTGCTGCACTTGGGCAGTAGTAACCAGCAGCACACTTATAAGATGGGAAGCTCCCTTCTTGAGAGCACAGAGGCAGAAAGGGATTTTGGAGTCATTATTGACTCCAAGATGAACATGGGCCGACAATGCGACATCACGGTCGGCAGGGCTAACCGGACCTTATCGTGCATCCACAGGTGCATCTCAAGTAGGTCCAAGGAGGTGATCCTCTCCCTCTATGCGACACTGGTCAGGCCACAGCTGGAGTACTGTGTCCAGTTCTGGGCACCCCACTTCAAGAGGGATGTGGACAACATTGAGAGGGTCCAGAGGAGGGTCACCCGCATGATCTAGGAACATCAGGGCAGACCCTAAAATGAGAGGCTATGGGACCGGAACCTGTTCAGCCTTCACAAGAGAAGGCTGAGGGGGGACCAGGTGACCATCTATGAACTCACTAGGAGGGACCAGAAGGGCTTGGGGAGACCTTGTTTCCCCTATTGCCCCCCCCCCCCCAGGATAAGAAGGAATAACAGCCACGAGCTGTTGGAGAATAGGTTTAGATTAGACATCCATAAGAACTACTTCACAGTTAGGGCGGCTAGGATCTGGAACCAACTTCCAAGGGAAGTGGTGCTGGCTCGTACCCTGGGGGTCTTTAAGAAGAGACTTGATGCCTACCTGGCTGGGGTCATTTGAGCCCAGTTTTCCTCCTGCCCAGGCAGGGGGTCAGACTTGAAGATCTACAAGGTCCCTTCTGACCCTACTTCTATGATTCTATGATTACAGAAAAAACAAAACAAAAAACCCCTGCTCCTGGGTTATTGTTCCCCTCCGGCTTTTTGACAAACAAGAAAAAAAAATACTTGGTGAGGTCACTTTCTCCTCCACCTTGTTCCAGTGTTTATGGTACCTTTTTATGAGCCTCCAATTGGGGTCATTATGGTCCTCTCACCCCACCGAGTATACAATTAATAATTTGTTCTTGCCCCCCTTTTAGGGTCTTTAAGGTACCTTCTCTCTGGAGTGCCCTCCTATTAGGGTCTTTACGGTAGTTAACCTCACCGTGCTCTTCAGTTTGCCAGCTGATGGTAGGCAGTTTCTGGTGCTGCTTCTTTACCAATCTTTCATCTAGGCTTTCTTTGGGGAGTTCCTCCGCGGAAGCCTCCTGCCTGTTTCCCAGGTTGCTCTCATGCTTTCCCACAGCATTGCTCAACCCAGCTCCTCTCCTTCTGGTCCTGCACTCCCTGCCCCTGCCTGCTTCGGGCTCCTCTTTATATAAAGGTTTGAATTCCTGGCCCCTCCCCTCCAGAAACACTGGGGTAAGGAGGATTTCTGCTGGGCTCTTTGGGGCTTTGGGGCTGGGGCAGCTGCTTCTATCTTTGGCTAGTGCTCCTTTGCCCCCTGTGGCTCTCTCTCTCTCTCTCACAGTTGTCTACTCCTTTTCCTCCTCCTTCTAATTACCTGAGCCCATCTCCTGCCATATCATGAAAGCAGAAGTTTGTCAGGGAAAAAAGGCATTAGGTATAGCTAGGTATACCTTTTAATTTTGTTTTCCATTTTCAAACTTGGTAGCCATGTCCTTGCTTTATATGATTCCCCTTTATTCCTCTACAATTTCCTGTGTTTGGAGTAGGCTGTATCATCTGTCCTGCCTCCTGGGTGCATCTACACATGCACTTTAATGCACAGTAGCCTATTTTGCTGTGCAATAAAGCATCACATAAAAAATATGTGATTATGGCAATGCACAGTAAAGTAAGCTACTGCAGGCATTAGGTGTCACATAAAAGTGTGCACATTCATTACTGCACATTAAGGCAGCCTAATGTGCATTTGTTTAGTGTCTCACATTGGACATACTAAATTTAATGTGTATTAGGAAAAGCACTTTAGGACTCCTATACACATACAGAGACGCTGCTCCAATGCACTGTAATTTGCAGCACGTCAGAACAGACTTAATTAATTGAGTCTGCTGGAGTGCAGTAATTACTGTGCTCCAGCAGGCTCCAGTGTCACATGTATCAGCATCCCTGCACTGAAAAATGGTGGTGGTGCACATTAAATAAAAGCTTGTTTGATGAGCTTTCATTCAAAGCATCCCATTGCCATTTTTCAGCATGGGTATGTGACAGTGCTGCCCCCTACCTCCCAGAGCATGTATATAAATGCTCTTAATGACAATATAAACATGCCACCTGGGAGCTAGTAGAGGGTCACTGATAGCATAACCTGCTTACACTTCTGGTGTGTCATGAGGACCTAGATGCCCAGAAAAGCAACTGAAGTCAAAATCTAGTTGAGCCTTTCAGACATAGCTGAAAACATTTAATGTGATCTGTGGGACTGCAGTGTGCTCAATGGAGATATAAAGTTTAAAGAATCTGGCTGGTAGCCTGTAAAAAGATTCTAGCGAGCATAAACAAAATGTCCACATATTCCCCATCTATACTTCAGCCAAATTTGGGTAGACTTTTTTAAGTAAGCACAAAATCTGTATCTTTGTCACAAGGAAAACCTCCCTGCTAAATCCCAAGCCCCTGCTCTTAAGCCTGAAGGTACTAGAATTTCTCAGTGAAGTGGTTCTACATTTTATTCTTTTCTTTTTCTTCACCCTGGAGCAGAACAACACCTTTTGTTTCTCTCCAGCATAGATCTAAGAAATAACTTGACTACTGTTGCTGAAAAATCAAACCGTGTAGCCTGAAGCAGGCTTCTAGCATAGGAAATTTCAGGCTGAGTGCTTACAGTCTGGCAGAGTTGCAAGCTATCTAGGAGCACAGACCCTTTGTAAAGGAGTTAGGAAATGGTTAGAAAGGAAGACAAAGAAGCTGAAACAGGTGTTCTTATGCTGATGGGGATCCAGGTGCAGCAGAAGTTGCCTTAGCTTCAGTGCTACATTATCAAGTAAAAAATGACTTCACTGCCTCTCTCAGAACTCTCTGGGGTCATAGTGGTGGGGGATTATTCCACCTTTGGAGTATTAATAGTGTTATAACTAAATGTACAAGTGAACACAGAACTCAGCAGTATATTTAAAAGAAATAAATCACACCCAGAAATGACTACTTTATCTCTGGCATTTTAGTGTGGTAACAATGTCCACTATTTTCAGCAATCACTGTACTCATGACTTAATTGAATGTTTGCTGCTGGCTGGTATAAAGTAGTATCAGGCATACCATGGCATGAAATGTATGAACTCACTAAAACCTTTGTTTATGCTATCTTAACCAGAACACTATACACTAAGGACAGAATTCAATTTCATTGCTGAGATGTAAGTCACATTTACACAGGTTTATTTTTTTTGGCTTTTAAGTCATCAAGGCCATTCTTCTTTATCTTGCAAAATGGCCTGAATCATGCTTGTGTGTCTTGCACCTCCATATTTTCATCCTACATGACTAATTTCATCCCTATTGTGAATGCTCAGAAATGAATAAATCCTAGCCCAGAGTATTTATATTCCTTTGTGATTCAGCTTCTCTATGGAAACACAGAAATAATGTGTATACCGTCAAAATTATAGATTACAAAAAGCCATGAAAAACAAGCTTTTGATACTGAACTGAAATGAGTGTCATCTAGGTTCTCACCTTTTGCCCAGAAATGGGAGATCCATGAGAGATCAAGGTTCCAGTTCCACCTCCCACTAAGATAATTAAAACCCAAGTCTATTTTTATTGATGTTAGGCCACTGGGATCCAAAAGAGAGACAGGGGGACAGGAGTGCAAGCAAAAAGAAGCCTAACATTCTGCCTGAAGAAGCTGGATGCTGCCATAAAAAGTTACCTCTGGCTTCTAATTGTTTATGCATTTTGCATTAGAGGCATTGGAAAAACTGCATGGCCCACACAATACAGTACAATATCCAACCCTCCCTGGTATGCAAACATGATTCAGGCCATTTTGCAAGGTGAAGGAGAATGGCCTTGGCGACTTGGAAACCAAAAAAACTGTGTAAGTGTGACTTACATCTCATCAAAGAAATTGAATTCTGTCCCTAGTGTATAGTGTTCTGGTTAAGATAGCATAAGCAAAGGTTTTAGTGAGTTCACATGTTTTATGTCATGGTGTACCTTATACTACTGTATAACAGCCAGTGGTAAATGTCCAGTTAATGAGTGCAGGGACTGAATGACTCTCCAATCTTACCTAAAATCATATGTTTATTGTGACATCTCTCACCACATATCCAGCTTACAGGGTGGCATAAGCATACTAATGATGGGTATTCCATTTGTTTGCAAACCACTCTGTGCTACAAGTCAGAGCCCTATCCTCCTTGCACTGCTTCAACTCCCTGGGGTCAGAAGTAAAATGCAATCTAAAATGCTTCTATGACTTGCAATGCTATGATTCCCAATATAAGTCAATGTCAGTAATGCATTTTGGCATGAGTCACTGGATAAAATGGATACACAGACTTGGAAGTAGGGGCTAAAACCTCTTAGGAGAGAGCAAAATCCTATGTGGAAGAATTCAAGACTGGGGTATGAGAAGCAGCATGCAAACCTATATGTTGAATACTCTTTGTGCAATGAATTCAGAATGGAAGGGAGACAATGTGAGGAAGTCAGTCAAGGGAGTAGGTTTATTTGAGTCGAGAGAAGGGTTTATTTAGATTCAAGTTAAGGAGACCGTGTTTGCATTGCAATGGGAAGGAACTTGATAAGAATGATAAAAAAGATTATGAAAAAGGGTGAGTAACACTGTTATATAGGGAAGAGTAAGTTCACAGGTCCAAATAGAGGGGTCAGAAAAGATGTGAGAAAATGCAATGACAAGACAGTAGCAGAATGAATGGTTGAGGAGGAAGTACAAGTCACAATGAATCTTGTCATTTGTTTGTTTTATTGAGCAGAGACTTTCCCCCTCATCTCATCCTGGTGGAAAGCCAATTCAACAATGGTCATTGAACTAGAGTATCTCCTCTGCAGTAATTCAGAATCAAATCCACTATATGTAAACAGGAGTCATCTTAACAGATTAAAGAGAAAAATAAATTATTCTTTTTTTTAGATTAGTGCTAGCATATGTTAGACTTTAATTCAAGTCAAAGTAAACTCCCTCCAGAGGAGGTGCAGTTTCCTACCCTGGAAATCTTCAAAAGGAGACTGGACAGTCACCTGGCTGGGGTCACCTGACCCCAGTTGTCTTTCCTGCCTAGTGCAGGGGGGCTGGACCCGATGATCTTGCAAGGTCCTCCAGCCCCTTACAATCTATTAATCTATTAATCTAGTTATTCTATGTCAGTCCACAGTAGATATGCAAATATAGCTTTTACATAGATTGTGGAGGAGTGAAGAAAGTACATCTGTCTAGGAGGATAACCTCCCCTTCCATAAAAAAAAAAAAAAATAAGTTTGATAACCACTAATTTACTCCTACATATAGAGTAACTTTCCTTCTGTGTACAAAATGAGTAATATGCTCTATATTTCAGACTATTAAGAGAGACACTGCTTGCTGGTTTCCTGTGGTGCCTAGAGATCTGATTCAATTAAATCATATTATTTTCTTTAAGACTCCATGATGATGTCATAAACATATATCCAGGTTCTACATGTAGTATACCTTGTATGTAAATGTGTATGCCTATACACAGGGGAAATAAACTATCTTAATATAAATATTTATATTTATATTAGGATATGAAATCTGCATTCCAATGACTAAGCCTGACTCATCCATGAATATGAGATACCACAAAGTTGCACTGCCTTAGTAAGAGTAAGAAGGAAATGGGATTAAAAAACCTGTCCAGAACTGCCCTTTTAAACCATGTAGGGAGGATCTTGTGTAGTCCCTCACAAGGCAAAAGCTATTCCCCATTACATCTAGCAAGCTCCATTCTGCACTGTCTTCTACATTGTTGCTCTGAACCAGTTAACAGTTGGCTTCCAGTGTGGATTCCCAAACTATTATTTTGTAATAAACCTTTTCACTTATAATTTTACCTTATTTATGGTAATTGTGATTTCAGAACATTTGCCCTAAAAGGCAGGTCTCTCCTATGGGAGAGAGGACCTATAATTTCTAGCACAGCCAGAAAAAGGACGTGTTTTTTCAGTTGGGAAAATTTCTCTGCTAAGAGTGGTCAAGGCCTGAGTGAAACAGGTGGAACTGGAGACCTGGGTCAAGGAGTTGGCCCCTGGTACACTTCAGCTTATTGTCAGTGGTCAAGCAGAGAAGGCATAGCAAAATTTGGTGCCGAAGCTTCACCTTTGAAGGAGGTAGTGCACACTAGTAACTGTGTCTCAAGAGCACAGCTACAGGATTCATGGCAGTACATCAATGTGGATTTTTAATAGTTTCACAGAAAAAAAAAGGAACAGAGATGCCCTGGATTTATTCCTCTTTCCCCACTCCACAATATAAGCTTTGTTTCCAGAACCTCATTCCACAGCTCCACAGCTGTATACTCATTAGCAGGAATCCTGTATTTTTCTGATTTTATATATAATCAGAAAAATACATATATATATAGTGGTGTTTCATTTTAATCATGGAAAAATGTGGATTTGGGATTACTTTTTTAACCAAAAATGGGGGATTTTTTATTTAATCAAAGAAAACCAGGATCCCTGCTCATTAGAAAATCTAGATGTCTTTTAAGATCTACCACTTTCACAGTCTGAGCAATTTATGCACTTTACATTATAAACAAAACTAACCCAGAGAGCAAAAACCATGACTCTAGTCATATGGGTAGGCTCTGCCTTGTTTGTTCTCCTGGCCCCATGAACCTTGCTACAAGAAACATGGAAAAAGTCCCTAGACAGATTAATTTATGGCCTGATTAGGTCACTTTTGTGAGACATGGGAAATATAATTTTGAATCCCTTCAGTCTGAGGTAAAACTAAGTCTTTTACCACCTGAGTACCACCTACTAAAAATCTATTAAAAGGGTGGGCTATGCCTATTGCTGTGCTTTAAAAAGATGGACTATGATCTCTCATGCCAAAGAATAGTTGTAGACACCCATGTCAGTGCTGGGATATGGGCAACAAGGCCTGGGGCCAGTCAGTGAGAAAGGTTAGCAAATGAGGTTACAAACTACAGTCAGAAAAGACAAGCAAAGTCCAGAGTTTGACCAACATATATATATATATATATATATATATATATATATATATATATATCTTGGTCACCTCTTGATCTCCTGCCTATATATATAGTGATGTTTCATTTTAATCATGGAAAAATGTAGATTTGGGGTTACTTTTTTTAAATAAAAAATTGGGGATTTTTCTTGTAAATCAGAGAAAACAAGGATGCCTGAGAATATGTGTGCACTGCTTCCCTGGGCATGCTGGCCCTAGGGGAAGGCATCAGATCCCTTCTGGCAGTGGGAACAGCATCCAGCTCCATTTCCAGCACTCTGGTGTACTCTCCCCCTGCCTCCATCTCTGGGACCACTTTTAACATGTGGCCTCACTTCCCTGGGCAGTTTACACCCTAGGGTAAAGAGAGAGGAGAGGGTCTCCAGTCATCCACCCTGGGTGCCAATGTCAGTTTGCAGGGAAGTGTAACTTTCCTTGACGTAGAGGGCTATGACCCCACCCCTTTTATCTTCATGATCTCTCCTGTACAGGGTATAGCCATCTATACCTGTGGCCCAGTCATAAGTGGAGTTCCACCAGGTCTCCGTTATCCCTATGAGATAATAGTCATTCTTGTTTAACAGGAGGACCAGTTCCTCCTGTTTGTTCTCCAAGCTCCTGGCATTGGTGTACAGGCACATAAGTGTCCCATTGGAGGCCCTAGTTTTCCCTACACTCCCAGGAGGACATTGTTCCAGGGCTGGGGTAGGGATGGATTCCCTTGTGTGCTTTAGCTTGCTAGTTTTGCAAAAGTTGCCTGGTGGGCTTGCTGTAGCAGTAGTCCCTGCATCCCCCAGCGGGCTTAGTTTAAAGCCCGGTTGAGCAGGTCAGCCATTCTGGCTAAAAAGAGCTTCCTCCTCAGTGAAGAGAACTGGATGCCATCTCTTCCCAGCAGACCACTGCCTTTCTCACCAAAGAGTGAACTGTGATCATGGAAGCCATAGCCTTCACAATGACACCAGCACCACAGTCTTCAGTTGACTAACTGAATCCTTCCTCCTCAGCCCATAACACAAAACCAGGAGGATCGAGGAAAACACCACCTGTGCCCCCAACCCCCTAAGCCCCACTCCCGAAGCCCTGTAGCCTCTCATGACATGGCCAGGATTGTTCCCAGCTGTGGCATTCATGCCTACATGGATAAGGAGCATAGGGTAGTGGTCAGTGGGATGGATGAGTTTTGGGATCCTCGCCACTACATCCTGGATATGGGCTCCCGGGAGGTAGCAGACCTCCTGGACTAAAGTGTTGGGGTTGCAGTTCACGCCCTCAGTCCCCCTCAGGAGGGAGTCTCCCACAATGACCACTCTACATGTAGCCTTAAGAAAAGCAGGGATGACAGCTGTGAGTGATCCTCCCTTGCCTGCAGGAGTTGGTAGCTCTACTGTTGCTGCAAGAGGCTCATACCTGTTGCAAAGCTCCAGAGGGGAGAGGACCCTGGTGCAGTGGGCCTTGGGGTCATTGACCACCTTGGTCCAACCCCCTGGCTGAATATTGTGGGGGATCCTCAAGTCTTCCCTTTTTCCTGGAAGGTCACCTTGGTCTATCCTCAGACTCCAGGGGGTGAAGGGCCTGACAGTAGGAGTCTTTCTCCTGCTCACCATCTCTGATAGCACAGTCTGTGGACTGAGGCCTGGAGCTCCTCTATTTGGCACCCAGAGACTCCAGAGTGGAGCAGACCTCGCAAGGGGGGTGGCCATGCTCCCAGTCCCATGTGCCTGGAATCATGCCAGGCAGCCCCCACAGGAGAGAGCCAGAGGCTCCGTCTGTGTGGAGCTGAGAACCATGGGTTCCATCTGGGTGGGAATCTCAGAGACACCAGAGTGGGAGGTCGCAGACTCCAAGAGGACTCTCAGGATGTGGCATGTGGCCATCCGCCTAGTACCGCTGGTAGTCCAGCTACTGTTGTGACTACATTCCCTTGGGGTTCACTGGAAGGGACTCGGGCCCTCCTGCATGCCTGCCTGTGAAAACTCCTGTGCTAACTCATGCACTGGGCCTAGTAGTATGCCTGTTTGTGTGTCCTGTTTGTGAAGCTCTGGTCATATGGCTCCCTGGGGGGCTGGGCAATGGAGCTGCTGGGAGGTGTGGCCCTCCTTGGCTCCACTTAGCTGCCCTGCAGATGACTGGGTCTAGGTCCCTCCCTCCCCTGCCATAGGCCCCACCTACCACTGGCTGCACTGGGGGTCTGGGTCAGGATCCTGCTGGGGGGTACTGGGGGTCCCTGGGCTCAATGGGGGATCAACAGTCTCTTGCTGGAGCTGGGGGTAAACTGTGGCCTTGCCATTGGAAGGCCCATTTTAAACTGCATGCATGAGCAAAAGGGCTTGCAAATGGTGCCATGCTGCTCTCAGGGCTGGGGGTCCCTGCCCCACAGAACTAGGGGACACGTGAGTTCCCCCTCCTTCCCCTGTGATGTGGCTGCTTTGCAAAGATAAACTGCTCCTCTGAAGATATTTCTGTCCTAGTGGCTGCACAGATCATGAAAATCAGATCCAGGGGTAGCACAGCACTGATAAAACTGCTTTAGGGCAGATCTAGATTCTGAATTTATTTTGGTTGATTCTGTGTTATACTTGGCCTTTCAGGAGAGGGCATCTTCCTTCCCATTTTTGTGCCCAGGTCATTTTGTTAACTGGAACTCAAACCATGAAAAGAAAAAGAGGGTCTGACTCTGGTTGACCACCTTTGCTTTCTGAAAGTAGTCTAAGTTTTATGGTCAGTAAGAAGCTGAGTTATGTGGCAAATCACTTCCAGGAAACTTTACCACTCTCCAAAGGCCACTTTAATGGCCATCAGTTCACAGTCTAAGATTTCATAACTCTCCTAGGATGAGCTTGGAGGGGAAAGAGGCCCAGAGATGTAATGCTTGTTTGGGGCCTTGCCTTTGTGAGATACTGCTCCAATCACTGTGCTAGAGCCATCTTCTACCATCAAAGCTGAATTTGGGTGAGCTACTATAGGGGCTGAAGTAAAGGCATGCTTTAGGTGTTAAAAGGTCTCTTAGGCCTCTGAAGGTGCATTTCTCAAGTGTTTGAACATGTGATGGGGGTTCAGTCCTCAGGGTGTCATTCTATGCCTCCTAAATTGAAATGGTGTGTTATTTTTTTTTCCATCACTGTGTACACGTGATCACTCATAAATCTCATAAAATGTTCAGTGTGGCATTATTCACAATAAATCACTACAGGGGGTGCCACATATCTATCCATCCTGCTGATCTCTTTGTACTAAATTACAGCAGGGGGAAACTACAGCTCACAGCATGATGATACGTACAGATCACTGAAAGTTGTACTGTTTCATTAATATACTTAATTTAATTGTCATTTCATTATTTTCATTCATTGCATTGATTTTTACACATATTTTTACTAATGTTTTTGTTTTTTTCACCAACATTTAAAAATATTCTTATTTTCATAGATTCATAGATGTTAGGGTCGGAAGGGACCTCAATAGATCATCGAGTCCGACCCCCTGCATAGGCAGGACAGAGTGCTGGGTCTAGATGACCCCAGCTAGATGCTTATCTAACCTCCTCTTGAAGACCCCCAGGATAGGGGAGAGCACCACCTCCCTTGGGAGCCTGTTCCAGACCTTGGCCACTCTAACTGTGAAGAAGTTCTTCCTAATGTCCAGTCTAAAACTTTTCATTCCTATCTTTATTCTTATTCTCACCTTATTTTGCATTTTACTATGCATTTTACATCAAGTAAACTTTATTTTGTGTGTAAGGAAAGTATAGACAGGATCTCCTTAAATGAATAACCACAACCTTAGTTTGTCAGTAGCACCACCCGCCCAAGATCCCTATAGAGAGCCCTATCCATGATCAGCCCTACATAGCAACAACATCAGTGATAAGCACTATGTCTGCAAGTGAAGGACACCCTTCCTTTAGCAGGACAAGGTGAGTGCCAGTACACTTTAGGGACCAAGGGGAGGGTCAGACAGAGGGTGCACAGGATGGGGCGGGGGGGCGGGGAGCAGGGAGAGCCCATGACAGGTCATAGTTTCATAGATGTTAGGGTCAGAAGGGACCTATTAGATCACTGAGTCCAACCCCCTGCCTCGGGCAGGAAAGAGGGCTGGGGTCAGATGACCCCAGCTGGGTGTCTGTCCAATCTCCTTTTAAATACCTCCAAGGATGGGGTCAGCACCACCTCCCTTGGAAGTGTATTCCATATTTTGGCAACCCTCACTGTAAAGAATTTTTTTCCTGATATCCAATCTGAATTTGCTCTCTTCTAGTTTATGCCTATTATTTCTACTTACCTTGATGGGCGCCCTGGTAAACATTGTATCCCTTATTTCTTGCTGGCCCCCCAGATGAGTTTGTAGGTGGCTGTGAGATCACCTCTCAGCCTCCTCTTATGGAGGCTGAAGAGGTTCAGGTCTCCCAATTGGTTCACACAGGGTTTTTTCTGTAGGCCTTTAACCAGATGAGTGGCCCTCCTCTGAACACTCTCCAGGCCACACACATCCCTCCTGAAGTGTGGTGCCCAAAACTGGATGCAGTACTCCAGCTGCAGCCTGACCAATGCCAAATAGAGGGGAATTATCACCTCCCTAGACCTGATTGTCTACAAATGTCCAACTCGGGATCCTTAAAATTCTAGTTTATTAGGCGGATTGAAACACTGTAATCATAAACCTTGGGGCTGGTCCCCACACACACACACATGCACACACGCACACACATACACACACACAGTAGGAGGCTACAGAGTCAGGTATACCTATCCTACAAGCGCTGGAGTCTGTTGTTGAGGCTTCTTTCAGCATGGTGTTATCTTCCAGAAGGGGGTCACCGGCTGGTCCTTCTGGTTGGACAGGTCTGGTCGAGTTGGAGATCAAGAGGGCGCCACTGAGATTCACTTTTCACTGCCTTTTATCTGTCCCTGGCAGACTTTGGTGACTCCCCAGTTTTCTGGTTTGCCCAATCCAGGGGTCATTGACCCTCGTGGGACTTCCCCCCCCTCGGTGGCTACTGGATGGTATCTGTCAGCCCCAGGGGTCGTCCGCATGTATGTGCAGGTTTGGAAGTCCGTTGATGAATTTAGAATAGGGCTCTGGGAGTGGTTGATCTGGAGATATTCAGCCCAAAAGTTGGTCCCCTGCGTTGATTAACTCATGCCAGGGCTTCTAGCCCTTGATCAGTGACGTTTAGAGATTTCCCGGTTGTTACATTGTCTTCTATTGAGTTCTTCCGTTGGCTGATCTGCTGCTTCCCAGGTGTTAATTGCTGCCTGCTTCCATGTTACACATTCAATCACTGATTCACTCACTCTTTCAGGGGCCAGCCTGATGCAAGGAAGGGCAGTTTGATTCCTACCCTTGTTAACATTGTTACAATGTATAACTTACTAAAACACATTTAGTTGAAAGTTGAAAGGTGAGGGGTATAAAATATAAGCTACAAAAGCCACGGCACACAAATAGATAAAAATACCAAACTACAAGGGGAGATACAAAATGCACGCATACAAATTTTAAAGCTCAATTCCTTATCTTAAAGTGAAAGAGAGAGGAAGGAAGAAAAGGTAGAAAAAGAGAAACATATCCAAAGAGGGGAGAGCAAATGCAGGCAAGAGGAAAAGGGGGCTTTCTGCTACACTACTCATGCAAGAAAGGGTGTGGCTAGCTTCACTTATTACCTCATCACACTGGTGACTCATGTTCATTTTGGAGTCAACTACTACTCCGAGATCCCTTTCCGCAGTTGTGCTACTTAGAATGGTACCTCCCAGGCTATAGGAGTGCTGATGATTCTTCCTCCCCAGGTGCAATACCTGACACTTATCCTTGTTAAACTGCATCCTATTCTGTTCTGCCCATTTCCCCAGCCTGTCCAAATCAGCCTGGAGTCATTCCCTGCTGTCTAGTTTGTGTACCTTCCCACATAGTTTGGTGTCATCAGCAAACTTGGATAGGGTGCTTTCTACTCCCTTGTCCAAGTCACAAATGAAGATATTGAATAGTACCGGTCCCAGGACAGAGCCTTGGGGGACTCCACTGCCTACATTTCTCCAGGTAGAAACCAACCCATCCACCACCACTCTGTGGGAGCATCCCATAAGCCAATTTTCTACCCACCGGACTGTGTAATAATCTACATTGCAACTGTTTCATTTATTTATAAGAATTGGGTGTGATGCTGTGTCAAAAACCTTTTTAAAATCGAAGTCAATAACATCTACCTCTATTCCTTCATCCAAGCATTTTGTGACCTGGTTGTAAAATGAAACCAGGTTAGCCGGGCAGGATCTGCCTGCTATGAACCCATGCTGATTGCCCCTTAGTATTATTTTACCTGCTGGTTCCCACAAATGTGATCTTTAACAATTTTCTCAAAGGTCTTGCCAAGGGTAGAGGTGAGACTAACCAGCCTATAGTTACCAGTTTCTCCTTCCTCCCCTTCTTGAAAATTGGGACCACATTGGCTCTTTTCCAATTCTCTGGGACCTGTCCTGAGCACCACAAGTGCTTAAACACTGCAGGCCATGGGTTTTTAGCCCTTAGTGCTTTGCTGACACTTCTGTTGCAAATCAGCGGAGTAGGCATTGTGTACCTGTTTTTTTTCCTATTCTGCTTTGGTTTCCTGACAATAAAATACATGCTTAGGGGAAATTAAAATTAATTTTCATCCATGTCTGTCTTCTGACATCAGAAGGGTTGTAGAGGTGTGGCCTGTCCACACTCCCCCTGGCCCTAGGTTGCCCCCCCCCCCCACTGTATGCACAGAGGCAGGAGGGAAACAGTTCAAAATTTTATTGAGCAGCCCATGTCCTCAAATCTGGGCATCCACTGGCCTCTCACACACTGAGACGGCATCAATGCTCGTGGTGATATCCTCCTTGACAGTGGGTGGCAGGGATCTGTAGCACTGTCTTCAGGGGGGTGCAGCTGGGCTTGTTGTTTTGCAACTGGGAAGGAGGTAGAAGAGGCAGACTGCCTGCGGCCAGCACACAGCAGGTTGTCTTCCCTAGGGGAATGAGTGGGGATGGATGGCTTAGCTGGTGGCCACCTAGGCACAGACCTGCCCACCCAGACAGGCACACTAATTGAGCAGGTCCTCTGACTCCATCAAGCTTACAAGGGTTCAGGAACCAATTTTCCCCCAACTTTCCACAAGCTAGCAGACCCCCACCCCTTCCACAGCCCCCCTGTGTAACAGAGAGAACATGAAGTAAAGAATCCAACAAAGCAAATAGAAAACTTTATTTACAAACACAACAAAAAAGAAAACAAACCACAGAACAATTCTTTTAAGATAGTGATTCATAATTGCTATGAATTACTACAATGGTGCATGATTCATGAAAATACACAACTACAATAACAGTGCAATTACTACAGCAATAACTATAACAGCCTACTTACAATAACGACACATGATTCATGGCGGGGGGAAAAACCCATCAATAATCAGTTCTAACTAAAAGAATTTGGCCCTAAGGTGGACTTTCATTTAGAGCTTGACTAAGAACTTGAGGATTGCAGCACAGATCCATGCTGGCTGTTACTGCTCCCTGGCAGGGGCAGGTGCAGGACTAGAGTTGATGACCAGCAGGTATAGAATCATTACCAGTATGCCCCTCAGTATTTGCCAGTCCTGCTGCATCTTGGAATACCTCCTGGACTCTGTGTGGTTCCTTTCATGCTGGATAGCCATGAATCTTCCCGTAGCCTGATGGACCTGTCTGACCAGCTCATGCAGCCACTGCTCACAGTCCCTGAGTGTGTTCACCAGCCTGTTGGTTCATGCATCAGCTACAGCTTGCCTTGGTTTCCTGCATGTCCTTAGTGGTGGTATTGGAATCAGAGCTGAAAAATCAAGAAATACAGAAATTGAGTGAATTAAGGATGCTTGCCACTATAAAAAGACTCAATCAGTTAACCTTGCCAGCGGAAAAGAAGCAGTCAGACCAAAATGACCAAGAAGGGGTGCTTGGCCATGCGGTTGTGGGGGGGAAGGAGCAGGTCCTGAGTCGCTGTAAACAAGTGTGATCCTGCTGCAAACAAGTGGCTGTAAACATATCCCTCTCCCCACCATCACCTCACACCCCAGTCTATTTGCAGCTGTCAGTTCAGGTGACAGGTGACTAGACCTTCCACAGACAGATTCCACAGACCTTCACATACCAGATGTGGAGGTCGAGCTCCTTGATCTATCCTCCTTGGAGTAACCAGTAGGTGAGACAATGTTTTCCACTGGAATCCCTGGAGTCCCCACGAATCAGTCATGGTTGGCAAAGTGTTCGAAGGCGAGTTCTGTCCCTTGGTGTAAATACCAATGCAGTACCTCCATTAGTGGCTGGAGGTACTTGTAGTAGGCCACGTCATGCAGTGGTGTGTCCTGCCACTGTGCTCTGGTGACATCCATGTGGAAGGCAGCCCACAGGATTTTTCCCTTGCCCTGGCACTGGAACAATGTCCTGCTATGACCCCACACTGCCGTTGTCCTTGAAACATCAAAGTAGATGTGCCAGTTGGTCCACAGGCTGCAGATGAACTGGCATATGGCCTCAGGGTTCCCTAGCAACTACAATAGGCTCTTTGTTTTGGCAAAGGTCCGAATGGACCTAGATCTATGTGCCCCAGTCTTCTCCCTTCTCCCCAAAGCATCAGACATCATGGATAGGGTACCCTGGGGATTTGTGTGCTCCATTTATTGGTATTGAGGTGACCTGGCCCAGAGAAGTTCACCCCGCTCTCACCCTGTTGTGTCTGGGCAAAGTTTGAACATCAGACATGCCCTAAAACTGTTGCAACTTTTACATGAGTAAGAGGTGTTCACCTGGGACATGCTGGCACCAGGCAGAATCAAGCCAGGGATGGGGGCACATAGAAAAAATCCTGCTATTCATAAAGTAGGAGTGCTTAAGGCTTATGATTAGGGTTAGAGGGTCCACTTGTTGGGTTCGCATAAAAGTGGCAAGTGAATTAATGGTAATAGGGGGACAACTGCACCATAGCCAGCTAAAAAGGGGTAGTTTTTAGAGGTGTAGGATGGGTTGGCATAGGAGTTACTTGTGGTTAGCAGGAAAAGTCTGGGGAGTCTGGCTATGAATGCAAGACCCCTTGCAAGTTTTTCTGCCAGTCAAGTGGGAGATTTTGGCACTAGACGGGGTCAAGCCAGGAACAGGGGCCTGTCTGCACCAGTGGCAACTCTGTGTATCTTATGTCATGCTCATTCTAGATGTGTTTTAGCCCTGCTGTGTCTTGTAGCCCTCTGTATGCCATGGCAGAAATTCAGGCTGCCCAGTGACCAATGGGTCAAGACACTGCTCCCAGCAGGACTTGTTTCCTGTAACTACCACTTCTTTTAAAAAAATGGCATTTTTTGTTTTTTGGGGATTACCACTGAAATCCATCAAGTGCTCAGTGGAAAAAAGGTAGGCATTGAGCAGAAGACTGAATGGATGACCCACAAACCCCAAGGGCAGGCAGTCACCTCTCCTGGTCAAAAGCATCCCCCACACCAAAACCACACCAGCGCTCCCTCAGTGGGGCCCCAGCAACCAACAGCAGCCACCGCCCACAAGACTGATGCTTCACAGATCACTAAAGTACTTCTAAGTGTACCTAGATTGAAAAAAACAGAAACTTACAAAAATAAAACTACTTCAAATATAAATACATACAAATAGAACAAAACAGATAACATGAAAAAACTATCAAATACCCGCTCCCCTACCCCACAAATACAACTCAATAAATAAAATCAAAGTTGTAAAATGCCTCTTCCGAAGTCCTCTCCCTCTTAAAAATGATTTTTTTTTAAATTTACTGCACCACGAGTCCCAGCAGAGTAGGGGTCTCTCTTCTGATGTATGGATTGTGGA
The DNA here is from genome assembly GCF_030867095.1 of Alligator mississippiensis. Lineage (NCBI taxonomy): Eukaryota > Metazoa > Chordata > Crocodylia > Alligatoridae > Alligator > Alligator mississippiensis. The sequence goes on along the minus strand of NC_081824.1, from coordinate 375,908,175 downwards.
GGGATTGCTGCTTGACTTGTGATGCTGCATGGTCATGCTGCAGGGGAAGAAAGAAGCTGGGAGGGAGTTTTGCCCCATACTTCCAAACTCATTTTTCTTGCCTTCCCTTACAGGCTACAAAATCTCTCATGGGATATTTCCCCAAGCCTTCTCTGGACATATCTATGCACCCAGTGTGGCTGAATATTCAGGGGTCTGGGTCTCTGCATCAGCAGTCCTCAAGCAAGGCACAGCTGGAGGGCAATTGGAAGAGAGATGGCAGTTAGCCCACATTACCTACCCTATACTTTCATGCTTTCCCCTATTACCATATGCCCAAGCCCTTCCCCACCCCACTGCCCCCTGCAATAGCAGACTTACCACTGGCTGCACTTCTGCCTCCAGCTCCAGTTTCCAGTTGCAACAGATGGGAGAGGGCTTGGGTGGGAACACTGAAGGGAAGTGGGAGGGAGCATGAAAGAAGGTTTGAATGGAACTTTTGGCTGGGGGGGGGAGCATTTGTGGTGGGACAGTGGGTGGTGGGACCATCTCCACTGTCACAGTCAGTATGGGAGGGGGTAAGGGTGTAAGGACAAATGAGATAAGAATAGGGGAAGAGGAAAGGAAAATGGGAGAGTGGTGATGCCTCCTTGCTGGAGCTGAGGTTCTTCTTGATTCCCTGGCATCCATGTCTGGAGTGCATGTATGCTTCTTGGCTGTTTGACCAAGAAATCCTGCTCTGAGTCTCTCAATGCAGAATGTTAAAGTAGACCAGTGAACTTTGGGGACCCATTAAATTCCTATTAGGTGTTAAATGCTTAAAGCAGAACACACCCAACAGGTCCAGATCTCACCTTCCCTGTTGTTGCAAAGACTGACCCCCCAAAATCCCTGTCCATGCATGTCAAAACAGCAGGATAAACAGTTACCCATGTGTAAAGACATTGCTCCAGGGGGCCCCTGACTGACAGATTGACCATCCGCCCAGGACCCTGCATGCCCTCGTCCCAGCATGGAGCAGGCACAAGCCTTGGATCTGGCTTGTGTCTCAAGCCTGAGTCATCAGGGAGAACCAGGAAAGTGTCTGTCCTCCTGGAACAGCAGGTCAGCTTCGGGGGGCAGGGCCTGCACACTGAAAAAAAGATGTTATAATGCCTACAGGCTATTATGTGCCATACTGAGGCTGGGTACTCACTTATTGCTTTTAATGGCAAAGAAAACTGAGCTCAGCAGCCCACATAAAGTAGGCCATCGATTATTAATTCCATGCATTAACCCCATAACCTTAAGTAGGGGAAAATCAGCAGCACAGGTCATTTTTACTCCATAGAGTGGTTTCTATAATTGCACTGAGGGGGTCAGGGTATACCATACACTGCATTATCCCTGATAATGGAGAAGGGGCACATACAGTAACCACTGGTTGATCTCCAAAAAAGCCCAGGATCACCCCAATTTGTAACCCCCCCAATGCACCCTGAGGGCCCTTGAACACCCACCACACCAAGTGAAATAGGAGATGATAACTACAGATCAATGTCTTTGAATTCTTTCTTTAATTAAATAAGGTCAGCAGAAGATTGGTTCATGGCATACTACACAAAAAATGTAGTGACCCCCAATGGCCAAAGGGGCTCATTAAATGTCATTCAGTGAATTGCCATGTACACATGACAGATTAGTGGCTGCAATGCTGCAAACTGCAACATTGCAAACTCAACTACATTGGGATGTGGTTTAGTTTGTAACAATGCACACTCATTTTACACCCTCAAAACTTGTGTATATGTAAAATGTGATGCTATTAAGCCACACAAAGAGAAAAGTTTTTCATATGTACATGGTAACATCATCATGTGTACAAGTGCCCAAAGAGGTCACATTGGTGAAGTACCATAGTCACGTTACAGGTGTTTTTTAGTGTCGTCTGAAAATATTAGGATGTCATCCAAGTTGGGCAATAATAAACTGGTCTGAAAGGTCCTGCAGCACATCATTGATAAAGTGCTGAAATATTGTAGGTGGATTGGTTAGCTGAAATGGTAGAACCAGGCACTCAAAATGTTCATACTGGGTTTGGAAGGCCATTTGGAAGGCCATTTTTTATTTGTTCTTAGTAGTTTATATGCTTGGTGGAGATCAAGATTGAGGGATATGTGAGCTGACTTTAGACAAGCTAGTATCTCTGTGATAAGAGGTCAGGGGTGCTAGCTTTTTATGGTGACTTGGTTTAGAGCCCAGTAGTCCACACAGGAATGGATGCTCCCACTTTCTTTTTTATGAACTGCAAAGAGCCTCCAGCGTATGTGGGTTTTCTTAGAAAATCCCAGGCCAGGTTTTCCTGAAGGCACTACTAATGGGCAGCTAGTTTCACCTCAGACATGGTGTAGATGCACCCTACTGGGATTTTTGCCCTGAGCCATAAGTCAATGGGGCAGTCATAGTCCCCGTGTGGTAGGAGTATCTCAAAAACATCTACATAGCCCTGGTATTTATAGAGTAGGCTAGGTCCTTCCCCAAGATAAAAAGCTCCCTATGGGACGGTATGTGTTGAGATTCCTTCCTCAATTTTTGGGTGAGTAGACTTCCAAGGCTTCCAACAGCAGTACATGTTAGGCCTAGACCCTGGCTTCAAGGCTGCTGGCCTGATAACCTGTCCTCAGTTTACAGAGACAACCATGCTTTAGTGTTGATTTAGTAGGGTAAGCTCTAGAGAGGGATTGGAATTCGTATCATACTCCTGTGCTCAGTGGGTGCATCTACACAACATGCTATATTGTGCAGTACCATAGTTTACTGTACTGTAAGCATGCGTGTCTACACGTGCATATGCTTATTGTGCAGTAAACCTTGCTAATCATGACTAAATTTGCTACCTGCTGGGCATGTCTACACAAGATGGTTAACTTCTTATTAATATAGTTTACTGTGGAGTAAACATGTTCATCTTCATGTGCACATCCTTACTTCGCAGTAAACCTCCCTAATACCAAGTGAATTTGCTACCTGCAAATTAAAGTAGCCAATTTATTCAGCATTAGCAATGGCACCGTAGCGCTCATCTAGATGCCTGGCTGGTAACAAAATCTGCTTCCAGTCAGCCATCCACCAAAGGATGGGAGATTGCTCCCTGCCCCTGGTAGCTGCCTACTGCCAGGGTGGACTTCACCACAGGAGCCCGGGTGGGGACTATGTCCCTCTGCCCCGGCAACAGGGACCTTCAAGCCCCCTGCTCTGAGATCATGATCAGGGAGCAGGGCTGGGAGATCCTTACCTCCCAGCCCTTGCTCTGCCATCATAATTGCCAGCTGTCTCCTGGACCAGTGCTCCCTGCCAGCCCCTAGGCTATCACCCAGGGGGAGCCTAGAGCTCCCCTTGGTGGTGGCAGGGGCCCGTTGCTGATTCCCAGGAAGCAGGAGCAATTTTCTGCTATTAGCAGCAAGCAAATCTGCTCTCTCTTCCCTGCTTGTGTAGACACCTTCCCAGGAGCATTTACTCATGAATAGTTTATTCATGAGTAAACTGATCCCGGATCTATGCATGTGTACATGTGTCCTGTGTTTCCTAGTGGCATATTGCTCTTTTGGATTATCCTTCTGAGTTCCTTACCTGTCATAATGCAGTGTACAGTCAGTTTAGGGACCTAATTCATGGTTTTGGATTTGACTCACATATCCAGGCAAGAAAGTTGAAGTTTATCCAACTCATAGGCATGTAAGTCACTTATTGCTTCAGCTGTAACTTAGAAATTAGAGTTTCAGAGATTTTTTTAATATATTTTTGTCACTTTAATCCACTAACAACTAATAAAGGAAGTGTAGCCTCCCTCAGTGCTGATCACCTAGTCTTTTTAAACACTTCTGTGCTCCTATATAATTGATTCTCACTATCTCTAGGGCCCTTCTCTGCTTTGTTGACTCTTCCAGATTTTGCATGACTGTTTCATTTCTCTGTCCTCTGTTTCTTGGTGTTCCATTCACCCATGACAATACCAGAAATTATCCAACATTTCACATTATCCACTACTTCATGGCTGGTAACCTTGCCAAAAAAACTCTTCACTCTATTTTTAAGGTTTTGAGAATCATTTGCATTTGTCACTATGAGAATTAAGGAGCTCTAACATCTGCTGCATCAAAACAACTACTGGCATCTTCCAAGAGGCATGTGGTGCTACAGCTATAGAAAATCAATTTGTTTCAGATTGCCTTTCTTCCCCTTTCATCATAAAACACACATACACACACTCTCTTAATAATAACAAAAGGTTGTCCAATAGAAGTTCCTTTTAAAAAATTATGATTTCTATTTGGACTTTAAGTGTCTTTTTTCAGCCTAGGATTTAGAAATTCTTGAAAATACATTTAGTTAATTTCCTGCCAATTTATTCTTTTATTGCATATTTGGGGTGTGATACTATTCACTTCATATTTGGGAACTTTGAGGATATCAGAGTCAGAAATACAGACATAGACATGGGAATTTATGGTACTATATAATCAAACTATGCATTAAATAACTAATACTGTGTTCTTTCAAGGCTAATCTATCAGTATGTAACAACTCATATTTAATAACATATTTTTAAAAAAGGTAATTGCATACTAAAATAAAAGGAGAATTGATTAAAAACAAATTTAAATTATATATTTTCTTGAAAAATGGCCCCTGTAACACTCCTCCTCCATCCCCCTTCCCCCACAAAAAAAGTGCAATTGAAAATGAAGGGATTGATTTTACATTTCACTTTTCATCATCAAAAAATGAGCAAATAACTATGTCTAGGCTCTCAGTTGAACTTTTAAGAAGCAGATTCTCTGCTGGTATATATTTTCATAAGGTTTTCTACTAGAATCAATCATTTGCACTAGCAACTCTCTCCCCTAATAGTTTAGCATACCTCTGTTATCTCTCACCTGACTTTTGCCTTATTCTCTGGTTTGACTGAATCTTTTCTACATGTTTCTTTCTCATCATTTCCTTGCACTAGCAGTGCTCAACCTACAGCCCATAGGCCAAACCAGCCCATGAAGCCATCTGGTCATCTGGACCCCAGGGTTCCCCACAGGTCCAGAAATTTGGCAGCAGGTGAGAGGTTTCAGCATTAATTGCCATGGTTGCCACTGTTCCCCCACCACCAGAATTCTGGAACCGAAGGTAGCCCTGTGGACCAGATGACACAGCCCCATGAGCTGGATAATGGGTCACACAGGGTGTGATGGCATTCAGGGCTGCTCTGTGGTAGGATCCAGAGTGTAGAGCCAGGTTGGCATGTGGGATCAGTTCACAGATATGATCTAATTTGCCGGCCCAGCCGCACCTACCAGATCACATCTTGCAGACTGACCCCACCCACTGATGGATCAGACCCTTTCTGCAGAATCTGACCCACAGACCACATGCCATTCATCCAGCCCACAGGGCCAAAAGTTTGAGCACCACTGGTTTAAACTGGAATCTCCATGCAACATGGCAGTTTTTTCTTCTTTTATATGAGTATACTACACTAAACTCAGTGGGCACACGTTCACAAAATGCTACTGTGCAGTAGCAATGAGCTAATGCACCATAGCTCATTGTTACAGTGCCATAGTGTCACCAGGCATGAATTATGACAGCGACGCTAGTACACAGTAGCAACGAGCTACTGTGCAGTAGCTCATTGCTACTGCACAGTAGCATCTAAAAATAATTGTGTGGTGATGGGACTGTTCAGTAAGACCAGTTACTGCACAGTCATTTAGTACCTGGTTAAGCAAGTACTAAATGACTGTACAGTAACAACTGTGAAGTTGGCCGCTCATGAAGATGCAGCCAGTGAGGCCCTGATCCATTCCTGGGGTATTTAATAAGAGTACAATTCCAAAGGGAATAATCTTGATTATCTAAATTATACAGAAATATTATTAATAATTGATAGGTTGGTAATTAGCTGGGATAAGCAGGGTTTTTTTGTAAACAGACTATGGAGTATGGCGTTTTTAACCTGAACATTAAGTTAGAAAAAGACAGAATATATCTAGAAGTAATTTGTTAACATAAGCAATAAAAAATATCCATTTTCAACAGTATGAGACCTGTGTCTGACTCTGTAGGCACATCTACATGAGGTGCTACATCGCTGTTGTAACAAGTTACAGTGGCATAGCTTGCCACTATAGCAACGTAGCATTGGCAGGCATGAATCATGCTGCTGCTGCTGCTGCACAGTAGCAATGACCTACTGCACAGTTGCTCATTTGGTACTGCACAGTAGGGCTGGAAACAACCCGTGCAACTCTGGGACTGCACAGTCAGGTGCACATGTAGACACACACTTTAAGTCCCCAAATCACTTTGTAACCTAGCTATGCCACTTATTCATGGAAAAGTAATTGGCTGTTAATCTGTTGCAATGTAGGCACTTACAAAAAATAAAAAAAAGAAACACTGATGCTTATTTCTTGTACTTCATAAATGTGCTATAAGTATTGAATAATTATCTTTCTCAAAACAATAAGAACATAAAGTGATTCAAAAGTGCTAAAAATAATCTGTTGGATGTTCAAAACTTTTCAAAATTGACCTAAATCTGCTCACATCGATACTAAAAAGTTAGGCCAACATTGAGCATTTCTGAAAAATGCACTCAGTGGATATTTGCCTGCGAGTAATTGTACTAAACAAAATAGAGCAGAAAATTAGCTATTGAAAACAATATTAAATTCACATTTCAAAGCCCAAATTCTGTCCACAAAGACCTGAAAAGCTATTCATTAAATCTCCAACTGTTTTTTACTTTCTAAATAGTTTTGGTAATTCCTTTTTTTCCCATTAGCATAATGTTGGCAAATGTACCTACCCCTTTATACTCAGTCTTAAATCACTTTCAGGACCAGGGGAAAGCATTATTGCCATGCATTTTTTCTTAAACTACAATGTGCTTTTTTTGCAGTTTTCACTTAAGTGTTCATTGATGTGGAAAACTTCATTTCATGTATAAACTGTGCTATAAATCTACCTGCCATCTTAATCACTGTCATTAAATTATTGAATTAATTTTAATACGTTGTCAGTGTTAAAACTCTATTATCAACATTTTCATTTCATTATAATGAACTGTAGACAAAATTTGTTTTATGATCTTCCTAAATCACCTTTGAAAGCAATTTTTCAGATCAAATTAGAAATATATTGCACTAATAGATTAAGCTGTTTGTTTCAGGCTTTGTTGAACTACAGAAACACTTAAAAGTGTATCAACAGTGATATACAGCTGCCACTGGAAAAAAAAACACTGAGATTTTATAGGTGTATCTTGACCCTAATAGTAGTAACTTGTAAACTCTCTTACTCTCTTAAACTCCCAAATGAAGTTTCTCTACAACTTCGATCATGCATCATCCACAATTGAAGCTACAGGTTTCCCTCACTTTACTCGGGTTCTGTATGTGCGTTGCATAAGAGCAAATTGCAAAAGAGTGAATTTACCTCGCGTAAAAAAATCATTATATGCAAGGTGCATTATATGCAGTCTCATGAAATCAATGTGGTGGAAGCCCACACTCAGCTGCTTTGTGCAGTGCATTGTAGGAGTGACACACCCCAAAATATAGTCTTCTGTTACATGTCTGCAACATGTGTTTCTGTAGTTGCCATCTCCATTATTACAGTGCCCTGTGCTTGTGTGTACTGTCTGCTGTTGGTGAGTACCAAAATTGTCTTGTAAAAGTGGTAGAAATGGATCTGGTGGCCAGTACAGTTGAGGTCTTAGAATGTATCCCTATTTGTTATATTGTAAAGTGGGTTCCCTTTATGCGCATTTGAGTTATGCTCTGTTTTCCAGGAACACATATACAACATAAAGCGAGGGAAACCTGTATATGTAGTGATTTGTTGCAGGTGTGATAATGGTAGTTTCTCATAAGTAAAAACTTATTTAATGTAAATAAATTAGTGCTCTCTCAAAGGACAGAGTGGCTCATTCAGTCTTCAGTGGAAAATTAACAGAATATACTTGGGAATGAATTCTATTCTCATTTTATTAACTAAGGGCATTTGTACACATGTTTGTGCTGCAGCACTGGGCATTTCTAAAAGCACCTGGCACTGTGGCACATGCATTTGTATAAACAGCAAAATGCATGTCAGCACTGAGAAAATGGCAGCAGTGTGCTTTTGAACTAAAACACAGAAGAGTTTTAGTTCAAAAGCGCACTGCCACCATTTTCTCAGTGCTAATGCACATTTCACCATTTATACAAATGCATGAGACAGCACCAGGCGCATTGGCTGTTTGCAGAGCAGACTCAATTAATCGAGTCTGCTCCAATGCACCAGATATTTGGTGCATCAGAACAGACAAATGCATGTGTATCAGTGCCCTGAGATTTGTATTATTAATCAGAACACTTGATATTCTTTCTTGATTTCTTTCTTGCTTGCTTTCTTTCAAGTGGTCATCTATAGAATGCCAACTTTTAGGTGATACCAAATTATGAATATGAGTCATACTTTGAGTAAAAATACTGGTATAGTATTGGGCCAGCTCACTTCTTCAAATATATATATATTTTTCAATTGGGCAATTGTAAGAACTCTTGTGGCATTCAATCAGAGTATGTGATGGTGTCAAATAGGCTAGGAACAGATATTGTATTTATCCCAGGACAAATTATGCCTGTGTTTGTCCTGGAATAGAAAAGTCCCATAAGTGACATATACTTAGAAGACCCTTCTAGTCAGGCTATGTGAGCAGCTTGAATGTACTGCCATTTTTCTGCCATTAATTTAATGGTGCATTCCTGGAAAACTGTTCAGATGCACTTTGTAATGCCCCAGGAAAAACTGTTAGCATTTTTTTATCCTGTAAACCTTTTTTTTAGGTTTTGTCCTAAGACAACAGATGTAGACATCTGAATGACTGCATTCTGTTCTGGGATAAAATTCAGTGTCTTCTTGTAGTAATAGCAGAAAATTGCAGATCTTATATTACAGACTTTAGACAAACTTTTGGCCACAAGTATCCTTCCGCAGGGGTAACTTCACATTCCTTATACTCAAGGTAAATCTACAATACACCTTCAGAAGATGAGCTTGGAAACAAAAATCTGTAATTTTAATACACAGTTAATACTATGGCCTAAACATAAATGAGGTTTTTTAGCTCATTATAATCTACCTGGAGATTCTTCCAACTCTTCAGTATTTCCTGGGTAATAGTGTCCTTTTCCCCTTCTGAAAGGGAAGCTGAATACCCAATGTCTGTATAGACTGGGTGCTTCAGAGGGGCTTTTTGTCACTTTTATCTAATAGCTGATTCAATCAGCTATTAGATAAAAGCACCAAAAAGCCCCACTGAAGTACCCAGTCTTTACAGATGGTAGGGATCTGGGTCAAACTAATGCACTTCCTCTTTTGGTAAAGATAAAGTATAGGTGTGAATTGGTTCAAGGCTTTGAGAGGTAGAGGAATTTCTAACTTCTCTACTTCATCCAAAAAAAAATGGTTTGTGCTTTTGTATCAAAAAATTGCATTCATTTTTTTCCTTTCATATGACTATTAAAAATGTGGTATAATGATCAATTGGGGTAGGTTGGCTATTTTTAGCACTCAGAAATCACACTGTTTGCTAATCTAACTACTTTAAAGGTCAGGAATTCAGATCTAATCACTTTCTACTCTCAAATGTATTTGTATTGTTTAGCTAGTACTGGTTAAATCAGGATGAAAATGAAACAATGACATAAAACAGAAATTGTGAATTTTGGAGGTTTTGATCAGTTTTATACTAATCTTAAAAACAATAAATTTTATTTATTTAATTGAACTTTCGCAACAGTATACCTAATGCCATACATTGGCTATAGCTAAGTACAGCTTCCTATATATATTTAAAAATTTACACTGTCATGGAAAAAAATACTTAAATCCCATACTGCATTTTTACAGAAAAGCTTTCTCCTAGCAACCTTTAGATTGTTCATGTACTTGTAACCATGTCAGCAAGAACCCAGCAGACACGACTTCTAACCTATTTTAAGAATGACAAATTGCAACATTTAACAGTAAAACATTCCCTTGATGTTTTCAAGTTAATATACTAGCTCCAACGATGCTTGAAGTGTATGGTATCAAAGCCTGATTTTCAGTCACTTATATGTACTATAACACTAATCTGTACATATGAAGCACACTTTGTAAATATCACATTATATATTGAATCTTCTGAATTGAAAATCTTTAGTGTAGGTTTCTTAGCTAGCAAATTTATTCACAGAAATCCTGATCTGAAGCCCACTGAAATCAATGGGAAGCCTGTTCAGTAATTTCAATGGGCTTTAGATGAGGCCTTGAGACTGAAAGAACAGAAAATCAATTCCCAAAGAAAGCAACAGACACAAAACAAGATATTTCAACTCTCTATATATGGTTGTAAAATCAAACACTCCGAAGCTAAGAAATGCTATAATTAAGCTTGCCTGTGCAACCAAGTCTTTTCCTAAGCCACCCCTTAGTCCCACCCTCATTCTTCTTTAATTAACCATCTTCACGTTCCCTGTCACAACCCACCCCCCTCACCCCAGCCCCTTCAATGTCTTTGTTCAGGTATTTTCTATAGTACTCTTACCATCTTAGGGTCTTAGGGTCTAAAATTCCCTACCTCTATTCTTGGGCTCCTTATACCAACTACCAACTTTCCTAGTATAATGATGTCACTGTCCATGCTTTCCTTTGCTTTTTTTCAATTTTTTTGGTAGTATTGGAATGATGTTGTAGCCATGATGGCTCACGAAATATGCTAGACGCAAGGCCTTTTTGGGAGGAGGCAAATATCTTTTACTGGACCAACTGCTTACTTGGTAGAAATTTTAGACAAGCTTTTAGGCACAGTGTACCAGAGACCTGAGGAAGGCTTGTGCCCAAAGTCTTGGCTAAAATCTTTCTTAACTCTTCACTTAGGCCAATAAAAGCTATCACCCCAAAAAAAAATCCTTGCCTTCACGATTTTTTAGAATTCTACAGGAAGATAACTGTCTATAGTATTCTGCATCTATTCAGACATCTTTAACCCTGGATTTCTTTCTGTGACTATTATTACTTTTCATCTCTGCTGCTCTCCTATATACAAATGTGCCTTCAATTCAAACTCCTAATCCTTTTCCTGTTTTAAATTGCATCATAGATTTCTTTCCTGTTTGTCTTCATCTATGACACCAAACCCCAATTTCCTTCCTTTTACCATGTTTATTTTTTTCCATTCTCCTGCCACCATACGTATTCTGAAAGAACAGATCCATCAATTCCTTTGCCCACTTTTCATATTTTGCTTTATTTACCTTGCATAAACCTCCAAGTTATAATTATAGGTTTATAGTTACTGGCTGGTTTCTCTTCATTGATATTCTATTGTGTGTCTTAAACTAAGTGAATATTGAACTTCTGTCAAGGTTCTAAATCTTTGCCAGAATCACACAAGATCTTAATTTAAATCACCTGGTAAAATAGATTTAAAATGAAGAAAGGACATTAGATTTCAATATTTAAATATGGTTCCTGGCTAGTCTTCAAGTGCCAAATAGATATGGGTAAAAAAGTGATATAAAATTGCTCATTGTTGCAGTATATTATTTGGATAAAGCATATCAGTCATGGCCACCCACCATCATCATCAGATCACTGGAAACAAGAGTAGATTAAGTTACACTTGCCTAATGTAGGGATCAGGTGCACTAGGCAGATTTGCAACAAAGCATGATATTTTAGTGCATACTAAGCAGTTTTTCTGACCTTATTCCAGGAAGTTTCCCTTACACTTAGGATGAAAAGTTTTCACTCTGGATTAATAGAAATAGCAATTGGAAAATATGGCTGAGATATTATCAGACCTCTTGGATGAGAATGGACATCACTTATCTCCAAATTACCAGTGGCTTCTCGATGACTAAATAGCAGCACTAGCAGTAGCAGCAGCAATCATTCTGTCACTTTTTCATTTGTGTTTCATCAAGAGTCTTTGACCTTTTCTCTCAGATGCAAGTCCTGACTTTTCTAGTAAAACAAATTCTACAAAGTACTACACCCATGGACTTGGAAGCCAACTTAATGCTGGGCACCACTAATGATATTTTACCACTTGGATATGTATAGGCAACACATATTCATTTATAAGGTACTAGATAGGGACTGCATTTCAAATTTAGTACATGGCCTGTACAACTGAGCTGTGTTGAGGAGTTCCAAGTATGTTCTGCACTCCAGTGGTTACCTCCTCAGGCAAGAGATAGAAATGAATCCCCACCCTGGGATAGTTCACAAAATCTGAAAGATAATCAGAAATGCCATTTGACCAATTTTGCCTTCAAATACCCTTTTGGCCTAACGTTGGTTTACTTCAAAGACAGCCATCGTGTTAGGGTGCAGGCAATATTTGTAAAGGAATATGGTACAATATGAAAATGTAACAAGGGACCCTGTCTTGTTACTGAAAGAGACTGAGGCACCTTTATGGCAAACTCCTGAGAAGCCAAAAGATGAAGGCTGTGGACTATATAAGCCTTTCACCAGAGGCACAGGGGGGGCACTCTGATCTGGGCAGAGCTAGAAGCAGGAGCCCACTGCTGGGAGCCGAAAGAAGAAGTGCAGAGGACTGGAGAACTGAAGGGCCTCAGCTGGGAGAAGCGAGCAGAACAGAGTAGAAATTGGGGAGAACTTAGAGAAAGGCACTTCAGCTTCTTTACTGAGTTTGCATGTTGCTTTATGTCACTGTTTTGGCTGTGAGGCATAGGAGTGGCTGAAGGGGAGAAAAGGAGGCCACTGAAGACACATGGAGGAGCTTCGGTTACTGTTGAACTGAGAGACTGCCAGAGGCCCAGCGAGCCAGAACAAGGCTCAGAGCCTTAAACATGGTGTGTGGCAGGGCACCCAGGACCAGCAAGCTCCCGGAGTTAGTAATAACAACAAAGAGTGGGATTAGAGTGGCCACAAGGGAGATCCCTTTACTGTAGGGTTTAAGTATTCATCCCTATACAATGGAATAGTTGTTATACTATTCCGGAGAGGACCCTGCGGCTAAAAGTGAAGGCCACAACGTGACCCAAAGTATTCTTCATTATTTGTACTTGAGTTTCATATTCATTTTTCACATGTGATATGCCTGAATACAAGCACACAAGGATTGATGTCCTGGAAGGATCCTGAATGTTCCTCACACGATAGTAATGTTAAGAATTTACTATTCAGTCCTTAACTGTTATATTTAAAAAAATCTGACTATGAAAAGTGCCATAAGAATTGATTCCACCTGGGAAATGAACAGAAAAGAGTGGATATGAGAGTAAGTGTATTCTTGGCTAGGTCTGTCTTTTCCTCATGAACCCTACTTGAAATAAAGAGAGATTTTAAATAGTAAAAAGAGTAAAATCCTGGCAGTCAATTTATGGAGTTTTTCCGTGATTGAAGGCATACTTTAGCAAGTACTTGTCAAGTTATTTCTTGTGAATAAGCTATTTGGCAAACTGAGTTCTTTTTTCCCCCGGCTCGTGAATTATTTGTGAACCAAAAGCATTTTCTGCAAATGTACTACTTACTCAGTGAATAGTTCCCATGAAGAAATTGCAGATTGCAAGTGTTCTCAGACTGTTCACTACAGTTATTCCCTATTGCTATTTGTTATTTTCATGGCATGATTGGTCACCTAAGTGACATGGAATCATTTCTTCTTTGTGATTGAATGCCTGAAATTCTTAAAATGGGAAAATAACAAATGAATGAAAAGTAACAAGTGAACAGAGAATGCTGTTGTTCACATTCAGAAAAAATGGTTATTCATCTCCAAATGTTTGTGTGAACAACATAGTTGCATTAAAATATTCAGAAAGTAAAAAGTAACGAATAATAAAAAAGCTAAAATGATGTTAAGTGAATGCCTGTAAGCCTTATGTTTGTGGTGTACTACAGTTTTAATGCTTGTGATGTGATGGACATATTACTTTAGCATTTGGTGTGAATGAGCAGGTAAGATACTACAGTTTCTTTCTTTACGATCTGGATTATAGTAGGAATATTCAGTTTACTGTGACAAATAAGGCAGCTGTAACATAAATAGCTGCTAGCTGTATTTTGGAAGGTGCTGTTCTGTTAGATAGCAGATAGCTATGAAGGAACCACTACAAACAAGCTGTTATGTTTTTACAAAGCTGCCAGCTATGCTTTTTATGAGATTGGAATGCTCTTTATGATTATAATAAAAGGAGTCTAGCAGTTGTGTGTGCCTCTGATGGTCTCCAGTGAAGCCATTGTAATACTGCAAACATAATGAGGTCTGCAGGAGTTTCTTTTGTACAGCTGAGTGGCTATGTTCTCTTTACTTGTTAATTCATCTCATTATAACTTTAAACAAGAAAAGTGCATAGAATCAGTACATTTATTTATGCTTGATTCTGTATTAATTTTAACTATTAAAGTTTCAGTGATAACATCAAATTACTATAAACTTAATCACTGTCACTAGTCTGTCTGGAGTGTATTGTTTCTTACTACCCTAATATGCCTCAAGAAATATTGTTACTAAAACTGTTTTGTGAACTCTCCCCCCTTTCCCCACCCCTCATTAGCTCCCTCAAAGAAAATAAATTTAAGCAGCACTTGAAATTATTTTATCTCCAAGTTCTTATCCTTCATATTTAAAGCCAGAACAAGCTCCTCTAGAGCTTTAAATTTAGCCACAGCTATACAAGTCCTTCCAGGCTTATGGCCAAATGGGTATCACTTGGGCTCACTTTTCACTGCAAGCCTGAATTTCTCCATTAAGCACCTGAGGACAGGAAAGACATATTGCATCACTGATACCAGGCTACTAAAATTCAAATTATTTCTAGTTACAAGATATTCTTGCATTACAACATAATATTCAGGACAAGGTCAGTGTTGTAGATTCCCAATTTCCTTTTAGACAGTATTTTTCCATGGTGTAAATGACTGACTATCAACATTTATGCATATGAATTACCTTGCATACAGAAAGAATCCCATAAAATCCACATAAAAACTTCGCACATTTAAAATTTTACAGGATTGAGGCCTATATGAGCCTGATTAGGTGCATAATCAGGTGATGTATTGATGAACCCCTGTAATGTTTTCTGAATTCTCACTAAAGTCAAGCAGCTAGAGTTACTTAACCGGGTTAATCTGAAGACAGTCAGAAGGCAGAGTAGATATGCACCTTTATAGACTTAGTGCTTAGCCATATATATTATGGCTAAGCACTATATACATATATAGTGCTTAGCCATAATATATGTATGTATGTATGTATATAGTACATATATGAGAGAGAGCACGTAGTCATAAGAGTCACTCATTATATTGTGAATTTGAGCCCCCTTCAATGCCTGTTCTCCATAACATAATCAGAGGCTATAAAATTCATACATTTTATACTGTTGTACTGGAGTCACCCCTCCCTACCAAACCTTGCTTCTCCTTTGCAGCATGGAGAACAACTAAACTTGCAGCATGTGGCACCACAGACATGTTTGCAGCACCACATACTGCATAGCTGCACTCATCTGGTCACAGCCTAAGGTGCTGCCCTGCTCTGCCTTCTGCTTGACTTCAGGCAAACATGGTTAAATATCTCTGCTTAATCATTAAAAAAAATCCAGCAAGACAAATTCTATAGATCTTCTTATGTTACAAAATATTTTTGTGTGTGAGTATTGGGCTTCCTCTAAACTTTAAAAAATAAATATACTGCCAGTGGATACATGATGGAGATATGATGAATTCGAAGCAATGCTTGGTCACATGTTTTACTATATTTAAAAAACAATAAAAATATATACTTGTTTAAAGAGAGATTCTACAGTCTTCATAGGCAACTTCTGTCCAGTGCTTATCTGGTGGAAAGGTTAAAAACTAATATCATAGCTGTCAGAGCTGATTTGAATCAGTGCCTCGACACAGTGGAACTTTCCAGCACAAGACACGGTAAGGCAGGGGAATTCTTGGCATGGTGAAGAGTTCCGGCGTGGATAGAGTTCCCGCCGAGGAAATGCAGATTTGCATAACACGATTGGCTGATGTTAAATTATTCCCACGTGGCGGCTGGCAACTGACTCGCTAGCCATATAAAAGGTTAGGGGCATTTCCGCCCTAGTTGGAGAACTCCGCGATTCCCCCTGGAGTGGAACTCTGGCAGCTTAATCACCTGCCAACGACTCCCAGTCGACGAAGCCTTATGACGTATCCTCTGTGTTGCATGCCCGAGTTAGACCCGAGCTACCCGGTCTACAAGAGCTCCTCGATTAGCGACTAGAGATTAGAATTGTTGCAACTACGATTGAAGTGTGAAGTCACTTCTTGCCTGCGCTGTATATGACTCTACAGTGTAAGTAAAGCCATCTCTGTTTTTCCAATTGATACGTGTCTTGTCTGTGCCTAATTCCGCTCCAGTGATAGAGAGTACCCATCTGCACATCACGGGATCGCAGCCGCAACCCCAGCTAGCGTTCCTGAGGGCTCCTGATCCTCGATTCCCCCTCGGCCCCCACAATAGCTACCATGTAAGCCAACTGAATCTTTTCTAAGATATCAAGAACAATTGACTAATGACCTTATATATTTGAAAATTCTGACTGTGTTCCCCCGTCATCCTTTTCTCTTCTAGATTAAACAAACACAGTTCTATCAATCTTTTTTTTTCCCAGATCAAGGTTCTTTATGAATGTGTTACTCTCTTTTCAAGTCTCTACAATTTAAATCTTTCTTAAAGTATGGGACCTGAAATGGAGTACTGTACCACAAAACACACACAAAATAATTGTCAGTTTAAGAAACTTTGCATAGTTCCTTGACTTTTTTAATTAATTTATTTATTTTCAAAATTCAACAGTCTTTATGACTGTGGAGAAAATCAGTTCAATTGCAAATACAGTTTATGATAAATCTGATATCAAATGAGTAATTATAGCTCAATATTTATATGTTTTTGATTACTTCTGATGTTTAATAAAATCAAAACCTTTTTTCATATAGGCCTAGATTATATTTCACCTACCACATGGCTAAGCCTATGTAGCTGCTTGTCCCCAAATGTCTTATTTCACAAGATTGAACCTATTCTGCCCAGCTTTTGGCAGGTGACATAGAAGCCCCCATTGGTAACTAATGCCTCCCAAGTCCGGGGGAGTGGGGGGGGGGGGCAGAGGTCGATCACCAAGTGTGGAACGATCAGCAGTGAAACTGGAAGTGTACTTCCGCTGGCAATTCCGGTTTCACCACTGGTGTTCCCAAGGGATGCACAGCCAATCTCACGGTGCACATGCACGCATGTGCACCCCCTGCCTTAGATCCCATCACACCTTATTCTGGTGCAGGGGGAGCCCAATTCTTGGGCCTCCTGTATGGGCAATAAAACAGCTTCCACAGCTGGGAACTCCAGACATCCCAGGTGAAGGACTTCAAGCTGCAAGGCACCCCATGCACCCCTAGGGCAGGGAGATGATTTAGACACTGTCTCTCCCATTCTCATTCCACTAGTATTGTGGCCTAAAAAGACTCTCCTCAATATTTGTGCTATTTGTATTGGGGGAGCAGAATCTAAAACTCTTAGACAATTCCCAGTGGTGGCAGATAACAGAACAAGGAGCAATGGTCTTAAGTTATAGCAAGGGAAGTTTAGCATAGAAATTAGGGAAACCTCTCTTATGAGGAGGGCAGTAAAGCACTGGAACAGCCTACCCAGAGAAGTTGTGGAATCTTCATCCTTGGAGGTTTTTAAGACCTGGCTATACAAAGCCTTGACTAGGATGATATAGTTGGGACTGGTCCTGCTTTAAGCAAGGGGTTAGACTTCCTGTGGTCCCTTCTGTTACAGCGTGGGGTCTCCAGGGATGGCTGTGATACCCCTAGGGCTCCTTGACCATGCCAATCCTGCCCCATGAGCACTCTTTCTCTATCCTGCCATGTCTTGCTGGTAATTCTAATAAATTGGGAGGCTGCCCTCAAGTTCGTATTCTGGACATGTTCTTGATGGAGCCCACTGAACCCTGTGGGTTCTTAGATCCCTTTTTGGTCCCGCTTCAAAATGGATACCTCATGGGACACCCTCAGCCTTATGGGCTAGATGCATGGCTCCAAAACCATCCCTTTACTATGCCCCAAGCCTTGCAGAAGGTATTTAAATGTTGTCTGTCCTAGCTATAGCTCGGCCTTTTGTCCTGACCTGGGTCTCCACATCCCTATCTCTGCACCCCACACTGGCATTGGGGTCTGCTCACCCCCCTGTCGCTGCACCCTTCTCTGGTGCTGGGGTTCCCCCACCATAATGGCCCCCAAGTGAGGCATCCTCCTTCCCCAATAGCCTCAACCTGATCTACCAGTTTATAAACAGCAACTAAAATATAAGCCCCTGGACTGTAACATAATGCAAAGAGTTCAGGGTGTGCCCTGTCCCTTTAAAAAAAAAAATCAAACTTTCCCCAGCACTAAGTGCCTTGTAGGCCAAGGTATCTGGTGAGCTCCTGGAGCCCCCTAATCCTACCCAGAGTAGAACAGGCAGTCAAGCCTCTCTGGTGACCTGCCTTTATGAGAGCTCCTTCCCCCTTGGCTGCTGACAGACAACTCAGCCTCTAGTCCCAGCCCTGGGGTTTATATATGCCCAGGTCTCTGCCTTTTCTGGTCAGCTAACCAGGTGCAGATGCAGGCTAATTCATTCATTAGCCTATTGCCATAGTAACCTGCACCTGTGGGCTTCTTTCTGACTCTTAGGGTCCTCTCCCTAGGTAGTTTCTCCTCTTAAAGGAGCCAGCACCTTTGTGCCCTGTGACACCTTCCAACTCTAGTTTTCTATGATTCTAAAACATACAAAGTCCTAAATCTGGAGTTGGATTCAATCAATATTTTGTTTTACTTCCTGATTGATGACGCACTTCATTATTCATACATAACATTTTTTTGTGTAAAGACATAGCAACTTCCCAAAACTTTTTCTACTTGTGAATTTTTATAAATTGTATAAAGTTGTTCCTGAGTGGTTTCTGCCAATAGCCAACATCAGTTGTTCCTTTTAAACTTATTTTGTATTATTAATGCCCTGTAATATTAACATACTAACTCTATTATGATAGGCCAGATAACTTCAATATTCACATTATCAATCACACTGTATTTGCCTCTTTTGTGACAACAATATTTTCTGACATAAATGACACTTTATTGAAGCCCTTCAGATTGTGTTTGCACTAATATGATATTCTGGAAAGTGATTTATAGCACATTATTCCTCTTGGTTTGTTACTGGCGAGTAATACTAGGTGTATAGCAAGTCTTCAGTTTTCACAAATAGATTTTTTTTTTTTTTTTTTGTAATTTGCAGACAGCAGTCTCCATTAAACACCCTTTTATGTAAAAAATATGCTTAATTTAAATAATTTGTCCTTTTCATTGACAGGCCATCTAGATACAACTTTTTTAATCCTTGATTTTTACAGTTTATTATGTGCACTATAATGAATGATACCAATACTTTATACAGGTATATACTTAATTTATAGTCTATTTTTCTGGCAGTATTCTATCCAGAGCATAAGCATGGCAAAAGCAGAACAAAAAAAAGGAAGAAATCTATATGCTTGCATATCTTCCTTCACGAATTTTCCTTGTGCCCTTATTACTTTGAAGCAATGCCAGGAAGTTCTGTCTTTTCTCTTATATGTTTTACAGGTAGTGCAATTTGTTTATGGAAGCTCTTTTAAGTCATCTTTGTTTAGGGTAAAGTAGTATTAGGGATGATGAGGATAAAAAAAGAAAAAAACCTGACTACCCCACTGTTTGTACAATGCTTAGTTAAATGGCATCCAGAACACTTTTTCTCTGCAGGAAACAACACAGTAAACAGCAGGGAAAATATTAATATTGATAAGGATATCACAGACAACAGTGGAGAGGGATTTTTTTTTAATGGACACAAGAGGGTAGGCACATCATAATATATATTCACAAGATATGTAATGGTGATTCAGATCAAGTAAATTAATATCTACATATCCCCAAAAAATCACAATCCTCTAATGAAGTAAGCAATATATAAGTCAGTTCCAGGCAAATAAGAGTTTCTAGGAAATGTACGGCTTCTGACTATTCCAAGTGCCATTGAGTACTCTATCAAGAACCTGACAGACCACTTAATTGCAGGGTGTCAGATGTAACTGTGTGTAAGGAATAAAAATGAGCATAAAACCCTTTATACATAACTATTTTACAGCCTTCAAGAATACTATCGAGGCATTCCTCCATATGGAGGAATGACCACCTAAATCTTCCTGATTAGAGATTCCAATTAGTTAGTTCTCTTGCATTCACATCCATAAGTAGCAGTACTCCTACCAGCCCACTGAACTGTTCTAAAAAGTATACAAACAGTAGGCTGATATTCAGGAGTTTCTTGAATAATAAGTGAACAGTTTTATCTTAATTTTACCAGTTCTCATGATTTTATGTTTTTCACTCTTTTGTGGGATCTTAAAGCCCCAGATGAGAAATTAGCTTTTACTTTAAAAAAAAAAAACAAGTATCTAGCACTCTCAATTGCAAACAAAAGCTTAAAAAACATGTCTGTCCACCTAAGAAGGGGCAGCCAGCTCTGTTAAGGATTTGCACATGTGGGGAATTTAGGTAGTGAGGCAGTGTCCCACTGGGACCTTAAACCCCAGAGGACAGAGCAAAAAGCAAGAAGGAAAAGTTTATAGGGAAGAGAAGCAGCTGGAACAGAACAGCTCTGCTAAATCAAGGGGCCAGACTACCCCACTAGGAGCCAGAGCTAAAGGAGTTCCCCTCCTAGTGGCTGGGCCAGCACATAAGGCTTTGGTTTCATTTGCTTATTTGTCTGTTTGCAGGTTAAAGACTGTTTTAGTTTGGAGGAGTGGCTGAGGAAGCTTCTCAGGGAGTCTCCCCTGCATTCCATAAGAGCATAAGAGCCAGAAGTCAAAGACTGCTTCTGATTAGGCCTGTGCGAAGCTTCAGTCACTGATTTGATTTGGTGGAGATTTGATCCAATTCGGCGGCTGAATCTCCAAATCCGAATCATTTTAGGAGACCCTTTAATCTCTCCAAATCAAATCAAAGCCCCCCGAATCGATTTGGACAGATTCGGAGAGAATCAGCAATTCAGCAATAGACATAACTTTAAAAGCTTTTTCTACATATCTCAAAGTACCTGGCAAGATTCATGAATGCTGAGATGGTGGGGTAGATGGAGCGTGGGGCGGAGGAGGAGGGCATGTGCTCAGCAGTGGACCTGGAAATAGTTCTGGCCCACTTCTGGGTCCACTGGTGAGCACAAGGGGGACCCTCCTCATGCCCCACTAGCTCAGCAAATGGCTACAGGGGGGACCCCAGGTGCCCCCTCAGATCCAGGAGGCACCAGCTGCTGAGCCAGGGGTTGGGGGGGTGTTCCCCACACTCCACAGAGGACCCAGAAGTGGACTGGAAGTTCTTCTGATCCACTTTCAGGTCTGCTGCCAAGTGCACTGGGGACTCCCCCCATGCTCCTGTGGGATGCTCCATCTGCCCCACCATCTCAGTGTTCATGAGCCACCTGGTACCTTGAGGTATGTAGAAAAAATATTTAAAGCTGTGTCTATGTCTGAATCATCAAATCTCTCCAAATCTCTCCAAATTAATTGAGAAGGTTCCAATTTGATTTGGAGAGATTAAAGGGTCTCCTGATTTGATTCGGATTTGGAGATTCAGCCACCAAATTAGCATCGAATCTTCAGATTTGGATTTGGCCTAATCAAATCAGGACAGTGATCTGAATCAACGAATTAAATCACTGTCCCCCGAAGTGGGTGGAATCCAGATCTGAATTGAATATGGCCCACTTTGCATACCCCTACTCCTGATGTATTGTATTGTAACCATTATGTATAGTATTGTTTCTTAAAATATTGTAACTTTGTGTTCCTCCTCAGGCTCTTTGCTTCTGTCTGGGTCCCTGCTTAGATGAAGCGATGAAGTCACCAGCCATGTAAACTGTGTGTTGCTCTTTCTGTCCTGGGCTTGTCCAAATTTTGGCAACAAGGATGGGATGTTTGCATTGGTGCCTGGAACCACAGCCACTGCCTAAATGATCCAAAATAGTAAGTAAGAAAATAGTTTTATACTACTATATATTTTTGCATGAAAGCAACTTCATATTAGCATCCACTTAGGCCAACAGCTGCTGTAATAATCACAGTAGAAAAGTCGGCAAGATAAATCAGTGTGTCAAACTGATAGCAAGCAAGGTAAGGACATTTCAATCAATGTAGAAGTACTGCAGAGAAAAGTACAGGAGGAAAGAGAGACATTTTGCTTTCCATCCTAGAGTAGCAGAGACTGCAGCCTGCACCCTGAGTTCAGGGGGTACAAGTGTAGACAGCCTTAAAAACAAAACAGAGAGAGAGAAATGGCCTCTTCTAGGTAATGGTGGATTTGATAAAAAGCAAGAGACTTGAGTACTATATTTGGAATATTTAAAACAGTTTGTCACTTGCAACTCTATTTCCAGAAGGACAGTGAGTTACAACCTTGCTGACAGTGATGAGTTCTGAGGCTTACAGCCTACTGTGGGCCTTTTGTCCCCAACCTTGCTAAGACAAGCCACCTATGAAGAAATTACTGTAATGATAAAGGGCCATTTTCCCCCTACCTCATCAATGATGGCAGAATGCTACCAATTCTAACAACAAATTCAGAGTAAGGAATCAGTAAACAGTTTGTGGCTGCTTTAAAAAAGTTGTCAGAGGACTGTCAGTTTGGACAAGTGTTGAGCAATGCCCTATGAGATGAGTTTATTGCAGGATGCACAATGACCAAATTTGAAATAAGCTATTGACTGCACCAACTCTTACATTTAACAAGGCTGTGGAAATAGTGGTTGCCATGGAAACTGTGGAGCACTCCCTGGAATTTAATGTGTACCAGAAAATGCATCGGAGTCAACAAGAGTGAGGAGCACAGAAACCAAGGGGATTTCTATGTGGCCATTGTACACAAGCCACACATGCTGAAAGGAATTGAGAAACACATCAGGTCAGTTGCTGGAAGTGCCAGCAAAAAGTACACATTGCTGTGACCTATCATACAGTTCAGCAACCAGTAACATTTTGGAGCTATCCACTCAAGCAAACATCTATCAAGGAGGAGTCCAAAGGAGGAAATGTCCAGAATATTTCAAGTGCAAGAAGACCAGAATTCTAGTGCCAATGACCAAGGCCTGGAATTGCACATGCCATCATACATAGTGGGAAGAGATGGCATTAGGGTGACACCCTTAATTGAAGGAGTCCTCATAAGAATGGAACTAGATATGGAACCTACGGTTTCAATTACACCAGCACCTCTATATAAACAGTGTTTGTTATGGGTACCTTTGAAGAAAACTTCCATGCTTCTGAAGACTTGCACTGGATAAAAGGTGACCTCAAAAGGAGTACTTCAGGTGACTGTTCAAATAGATATGTAGTCAGTCAACTTACTCTTGTATATGATGAGAGGAACTTGCCCACTTTATTTGGCAGGTCTTGGCTAGAGAAGCTGAGGGTAAATTAGAATGTGTTCAAGTCCATCAGGAAGGCACTTCAAGGTCATAAAAAATCCTGTAGAGACTCTCCAAAGTTCATGAAATGTAACTTGGGTGGATAAGTAAAATCTTAGCGAAGTTTAAAATCAATCCTGGAGCCCAGCAAAAATACTGTAAGCCTGGATTCATACCTTATGCTCTGTGATTCATTGTAGAAACTGATTTGAGCCATTTGGTCAGCACTGGAGCATTGTCACAATTTACATGCAATGAATGGATTATACCCATTATTCCAGTGATCAAAAAGAATGACTCAGTTTGGATTTGTGGTTACTTCAAAGTGAAGCTGAATCCAGTTTTATATGCTACACAGTATCTTTTTTCAACATCTACTCCTGTAGTCCACAGAAAGCACACTGCCCTCACTATGTTATCCCAAGGGGGTGTAAAAACCTGTGGTACACCAGAACCTATAATTTGTCTAGTTAGTGATAGTCATAGGATGAACAATAATTATATGCTATTCAAAAGTATGCAGTGGGATACCTTTAACTTTCAGTCAGGCTACCTAATGTTCACACTCCGTGATCCAGCTTTCCTTATCATCATGGATCCTGGTTTTCTCTGATAAAAAAATCCCTGATTAAAAAAGTAACCCCAAATCCACATTTTCCCATGATTAAAATGAAACACCACTATTCCATTTTAATCATGGAAAAATGTGGATTTTGGGTTACTTTTTTTCATCTGAAAATTGGAGATTTTTTTTTTTTAATCAGAGAAAACCAGGACCCCTGCTTATCAGTGTGGAGCTGTTGCTGCTGAGAAGGGGTTTAGCATGGTCAGAGCAGGGAGCATGCTTTGTCCTCCTGGTGGCTCTATGCTCCAGCCATACAAATCCCTCTCCCAGAAGCTTCACACACTTAGGAGAAGCCAGAGTATACAACCACTGAGAGGGAAAAAAAGCTCCATGATCCTGCTGCACAACCTCCTTCCTCCATGCTCCAGATTCCCCTAGGAGCACAAAACAGCAGCCACCAGGAGGGCTGTTTGCATGGGGGGAGCATGGAGTTTGCCTCCCTCCTGGTGTCTCTCCTAGGAGATCCCAGGAGAGAGTGTCTGCGACATGCTTGGCCGGGGAAGCTGTGACTGCCTTGGTAGGGGAAGCCAGAGCATGGTGCCACAGAAAAATGTGGATTTTGGGTTACTTTTTTTAAATCCAAAAATTGGGGAAATCGTTATAAGAGAAAACCAGGATCCCTGCTTATAAGCC
Source organism: Alligator mississippiensis (assembly GCF_030867095.1). Classification (NCBI taxonomy): domain Eukaryota; kingdom Metazoa; phylum Chordata; order Crocodylia; family Alligatoridae; genus Alligator; species Alligator mississippiensis. The sequence continues at coordinate 375,883,375 of NC_081824.1, read as the reverse complement.
CAGAGAGAAACCACTTATAATATACTTCAGACCATAAAATTTGGTTTTGAAATGTTATTGTGCAGCATGCTGTCATGAAGTGACCTCCAGGGATGATTGCCCAGGCATGGCTTCTACAGAAAAAGGGGAGCTCAGGCTGCTTTGTATTTAGAGACCCTAGTCTTTTAGTCTCACATCTTCAGGTCAGCAGATAAACCTAGCACAGGGCTAGCCAACTGAGCTCAGTTTAGAGGCTCCCTGCAGCAAAGCCTTTCTTCCCTGCCCACCTCCCCCACCCACTCAAGCAGGGTTGGAAACCAGGCATCCCAAGTTCTAGGCACATCCCTGCTCACCATCCCTCTAAGGGGCAAGTCAGAGCTGTGCAGGTCAGAGATGGTATTAAGCCTTAACATGTGACTACTCAGGGACTGTTCTAACTTTAATCCTGCATAACTTTCTATAGATTGACCGTGTTCTAAATGTAATATGTATCAACACCCTCAGGAGCCCTGGCTCCTGATTCTTTAATAAGATGTGGGCACACTATTGTTTAGCTTAGAACAAAGAGTACACCTGTTGTCTGATATGAAAGTGAAAGGATGTGGCTCCTTATTATCTTGCTACACTGTACACCAGAGGAGAACATGGTCATAATCTGATTCTTAGCAAAGAGTCATGCTTCATATTTAATTAAAAGCACTTGGAAGTCAATATGGTGTCTCTGTAAAACATAAGAGGTATGTGAGGATCTATTATAATTGTACTTGTAACCCTGTGTTATGGTTTACTTATTGCTTCCTTCATACTAATCTGGATGTATTATTTAATAACATTCTCAGGATTTTTTTTGTCACATTATCATAAGTAATTATATACTGTGCTTTTGATCATGTGTTGATTTAGTTTTCAGTGCCTGAAGCTCCTCACTGATGATTTAATGCTTGCTTTGGACTCTTTATGAATTTATTGTTTTTGCTATTCACTAATGACTGGGATTTATATAAAAAGTTAATGAGACAAAAAGTAAAAGTGTAATGAAAAGAATCATTTGCATTTAAAAGAAGAATAAAAAAAATAAATGAGATAAAATGAGAGACAACTAAAACAGCACAAAATTAGATTGAATGAAAATGGAGCAAGTAAAAAGGTTTACAAGTCTATTAACCCCTATTTATTATTTTATAATTTTAAGTATAAGGAAATACAACATGTTATAAAAGAAACAATAAGAGAATGAAATGACAGACCAGGGATAGCTCTTTGTGACTATCTGTCTGCCCTTGATATCTTGATATTAAAAAAAATGGGTCTAAATAATTTCCTAGGGCTATATTTAGGTAACCAAATATGCAGGTTAATTTGGAACTGCTGAGCTTTTAGCACTTCAGAAAATCAGGTCAATTATAGAAACACCTAAATATAGATTAAGAAACATAATTTTAGGCAGCCCAGAACAGATGGAAGTTGGAGGGGACCATATTCCCCAACAAGAGGAGCAGGATGACAGAAAAGAGAGTTCTGTCCTGGGGTGTGCCATTGCTCCTGTTGGGATTAAAAAAACTTGGAGGTCAGAGGGTCTTGCTTCTCTGCTCAAGGTCAGACCAATCTCTGCATTTAACATCAGGAAGGAATTTTACCCAACAATCAGACTGGCATGAAATGTGCTGGGGAGGGTTTGGTTGTGTTTGTAGTAGGGGACATGGTGCTCTTCCTTGCATTTCTTCAGTATATTTTAACAAACTACTGACAACCACTGACAGTGCCTTCATCTCCCTTTTTTACCTGTGGCAGTTAGGGAGCTCTTGCTCTTTTAGGGCAATGTGCCTGGTACTTGTGTTATACAGATGTCTTTCAAAATAAGTTAGGTAAACACGTAACCTAAATTTAAGAATAGGTTAGGTAAACACTTTTACAGAATAATATACATAGGAATGATCTTGCTTTGAGCAGGAAGTTGAACAAAAATGACCTAAAGTCCCTTCCATCCCTGATTTTTTTTGATTCTGTGATTAAATTTAGAGTCCTATAATCAGGGTTCCTGGTTTTCTCTGATTTAAAAATCCCCAATTTTTGGTTAAAAAAAAGTAACCCCAAATCCACAATACTTTTTTTTAACTGAAAATTGGGATTTTTTTTTAAATCAGAGGAAACCAGGATCCCTGTTTATAATATCTCACATTTTGAAATGTGTAAGAACACATATATTTATATTAAGATCATTTTTTTGTATGCAGCATAAATGTTTTCCAGATAAACAATGCTGCCATTCACCTGTTAGGTAATTAAATTGGTATATTTTGTAATATATTGTGAAACCTCTAGATCAGGGATGTCAAACTCATCGAGCCCTGTAGGCCAAATTAGTAGCAGAGGGCTGATCCATGGGCCAGACTGGGCCCATGGGCCCCCTCCCCTAGCATACAAAATCCAGCAGCTGCATGGCCATGATGTATGTGGTATGAATGGATACTGGTCTGAGACCCATGATATATGTAGCATGATGTATGTGGCCTGGAGTGGCCTGAATGGGTGCTGCATGTGTTGCAGTCCAGCCAGCGTCATGTAATGCAGATCCCAGATGTAAGTACAGTGCCAGTCCTGGACTAGCTAGAACAGGCACTGCATGCAGTGAAATCCTGGAGCTGCCATCATGGGCACTATATGCGGTGCACATTCTGAAACGTGGTGACATTTGGCCGAGATAAGCATCATGTGTAGCTTGGTGCCCTCTCCAGCAGGTTTGGGATCTGTGTTACACACTGCTGTCCAGATTATGTCTCACATAGTGCTCCATTCCAGGCACTTCAGGATCCTTACTGCAGGCAGGACTGATCCTAGACCTACTGGAGCAACCCTTAAATCCAATATGCTGGGGAGAGGGAATGGGAGAGGGTCCAAAGGTCCTTTCCTGTAGGTCTGCTCAGAGGTAGCACCACCAACCAGATGGTCGGCTTCCATGGGCCAGACCTAGCTTGAGGGCTGTATGTTTGATATCTTGGCTCTAGAGGTTACCACCATCTATTGCTCCTATGAGACTATATATCTGTGGCTTATTCAGCATCCCTTGCCCACACAAAAGCCACCTTGAGATCTAGCTTCTCTATGGTATTTGCTTTATTCACACTGTTTATATGAATTTTATCCAATTTAGTACTTTTTGTTTTTTCAGTGTCACTTAAACGGCTTTTGTGCCAGGGGTTCCATGGAGGTACTTGTTGGGATAGCAGGGAAACAATATTAATGTACTACACATTTATGGCTATCTAGCGCAGTGCAAATCTGTTCACTTATTCAACTATCAGTTTAGTTCCTCCCAATGGTTGGCTATGCTTATTTTACAAAATATTGGAATTCAGAAGGAAATGATTCATAGATTTATCGATTCATAGATTCATAGATGTTAGGGTCGGAAGGGACCTCAATAGATCATCGAGTCCGACCCCCTGCATAGGCAGGAAAGAGTGCTGGGTCTAGATGACCCCAGCTAGGTGCATATCTAACCTCCTCTTGAAGACCCCCAGGGTAGGGGAGAGCACCACCTCCCTTGGGAGCCCGTTCCAGACCTTGGCCACTTGAACTGTGAAGAAGTTCTTCCTAATGTCCAGTCTAAATCTGCTCTCTGCTAGCTTGTGGCCATTATTTCTTGTGACCCCCCGGGGGCACCTTGGTGAATAAAACCTCACCAATTCCCTTCTGTGCCCCCATGATGAACTTATAGGCAGCCACAAAGTCACCTCTCAACCTTCTCTTGCGGAGGCTGAAAAGGTCCAGGTTCTCTAGTCTCTCCTCGTAGGGCTTGGTCTGCAAGCCCTTAACCATACGAGTGGCCCTTCTCTGGACCCTCTCCAGGTTATCCGCATCCCTCTTGAAGTGCCCAGAATTGCACGCAGTACTCCAACTGCAGTCTGCCCAGTGCCTGATAGAGGGGAAGTATCACCTCCTTGGATCTATTCGTCATGCATCTGCTGATGCACGATAAAGTGCCGTTAGCTTTTCTGATGGCTTCGTCACACTGCCGACTCATGTTCATCTTGGTGTCCACTAGGACTCCAAGATCCCTTTCCACTTCCATGCCGCCCAGCAGGTCATTTCCTAGGCAGTAGGTATGCTGGATATTTTTCCTCCCTAGGTGCAGCACTTTGCATTTCTCCTTGTTGAACTGCATTCGGTTGGTTTCTGCCCACTTGTCCAACCTATCCAGGTCTACTTGCAGCTGTTCCCTGCCCTCCGGCGTGTCCACTTCTCCCCATAGCTTTGTGTCATCCGCAAACTTGGACAGAGTATACTTCACTCCCTCGTCCAAGTCACTGATGAAGACATTAAAGAGTATCGGTCCAAGAACCAAGCCCTGAGGGACCCCACTGCCCACACCCTTCCATGTTGATACCGACCCATCCACCACGACTCTCTGGGTGCGACCCGCTAGCCAATTTGCCTCCCACCAGACTGTGTAGTCATCCAAGTCACAGCCTCTTAACTTGTTCACCAGTATGGGGTGGGATACCGTATCGAAGGCCTTCCTGAAGTCTAAGTATATGACATCCACCCCTCCTCCTGTGTCCAGGCATTTCGTAACCTGGTCATAAAAAGAGACTAGATTAGTCAGGCATGATCTGCCTGCTATGAACCCGTGCTGGTTTCCCTTCAGCATAATTTGTCCTGACGGGCTCTCGCAAATGTGAGCCTTGATAATTTTTTCGAAGACTTTGCCAAGGATGGAGGTGAGACTGACTGGCCTATAGTTGCCCGGGTCCTCCTTACTCCCCTTCTTGAAAATGGGGACCACATTGGCCCTTTTCTAGTCCTCCGGGACTTGGCCCGTGCACCACGAGCGTTCAAATATTCCCGCCAGTGGCTGTGCAATGACGTCGGCCAGTGCCTTCAGTACCCTGGATGGAGCTCATCCAGGCCTGCCGACTTAAAGGTATCCAGTTCTTCCAAGTGACTCTGCACCATCTCAGGGTCTACGCATGGTAGTCTGGCGCCTTGCTGCTGCCTCTCTACAACCCCAGTGAGAGACTTGTCTTGCCCCTCTCTTAGGAACACTGAGGCAAAGAACTCATTGAGGAGTTCAGCCTTGGTGGTGGCCCTCAGAGTTTCATGGTTTTTATGTATTTTGTCTCAAAAATTTGTCTCAAAAATTTACTGTCTGTAAAAGTTACTGAGCATTTTGATGCTGTCTCTTTAAAAGAAAGAAAATATATTATTTCAGACATATATATTTTTTCCTCTAGAGCAGTGCAAGGCCACATCACCAATTAACTTAATTCAGAATTTAGTTTTGGCTTTATCTTACAGATGTGAAAAGAGTAAAAGGAGACCTGGAGCCAGGAAGAGGAGAGGTCTGGGAACATCAGAATGAACAGAGGATATTTTGTTTTTTTCTGACTTTCCATATATTTAGATTCAGGCATTTTTTATTGGTACATCCATCACAATGAGACTAGAAACAAATAGTGAACACTTATTTAATACAATATGCAATATGAAATTTTTAAAATGTCTAATGAAAATAAACTTTTATTTAAACAGAATGTTTCACTTGACTTGTTTGTTTGTTTGTTTGTTTTTGTTTCACAATATTTCCATTGCAGGGCAGGAGTATATACCTAACTCCTAGGATTCCCAATAAACTGAAAAATCTGCTAGCATCATAACTCAACTTTATATGTGTGCATGTATGTATGTATGTGTATGTATGTGTGTGTGTGGGGGGGGTGTATACACACATATACTTTTATATAATTGTATATGAAGATAACCACATCCAGTAGGGGGGAGGGGGGGATGGGTGAGAAGAGAGAAAAGAAGTGGAATAGAAACAGGGATGGAGAAAAGAAGAAAAAAAATGGGGAAATGAGGAAGAGAGAGGAAAGAGAAAGGACGGGGTGAAGGCTAGGTCACATGGGTACATAGGTGATTTATAAGCGCTATCTTTGCCTTGAACAATCTGTTGCAGCAAGGGCAGGAAAATGATGAGGGCCGGGTATGAGAGGTCTTCATTTTCCTGGTCACGCATTTTTTCATGCTTCTGCCGTGCGTTGCTATTTGAAGGCCAGTGCTTCATTCTGGATTGATGAACTCCAGGATGGATGGTCATGAACGATTTCCTCCCTTGACTCTGGGTCAATGCTGAAACTCTTTTGGGACACCTTTAGGGTGTCCTTGTACTGCTTGTTTGGTGTGCTGCAAGAGTGTACTCAATTTGACAGTTCACCATAGAAGATATTCTTTGGCAGGCTAGTGTCATGCATTCTTGAAAGGTGGCTGACCCATTTTAGCTGTACCAGTTTCAGTAGAGTGTGAATACTGGGGAAAGCTGATCTACAAGGCACATTGGTGTCTGGAATCTTGTCCTTCCACTTGATCTTTAGTATCTTCTCAGGCAGCACAGGTGGAAGTAGTTTAGTTTTTTGACATGATGCTGGGAGATGGTCTCGGTTTCACAGGCATAAAGGAGGGTTGGGAAAATGATGGCTTTGTACACCTTCAGTTTCATCAATAATATGATGCCTTTGTGGTCCTAGACTGACTCACAGGGTCTGCCAAAGCTCATGCTAGCTTTCACTAGTCTTGTGTTGACTTCATTGTTGATGTGGACAGCACAGGAGAGCATACTGCCTAGACAGACAAACTTGTCAGCCATAGACAGTTGGTGGTCTTTAACTGAGACTTTTACTTTCTGAGGTGTTGTGCTTGGCACAGGTTGAAACATCACTTTGGTCCTGTTCATGTTAATAGTGAGTCCAAAGTTGTTGCAGGCTGATGAGAATTGGTCCATGGGCCATTGTATGTCAGCCTGTGAGACTGTGCATAATGCACAGTCATCAGTGAAGATGAAGTAGTGAAGCATGGCTGTCTTGACTTTGGAGCTCTGTCGGAGCCTGCGCAGGTTGAAGATGTCTCCATCAAAATGGTACCTGATCCCCACACCAAGGTCATTGTCTTGAAAGGCATCTGATAGCATGGCAATGAATACCATGCTGAAGAAGGTAAGTGTGAGCACACAGCCCTGTTTGATGCTGTTTGTGACTGGAAAGGGGTCAGAGCATTTGTCATTCATAAGGACGTGTGCTATCATGCGATTATGGAACTGTTGAACTATACTGATAGACCTTCCAGGGCATCTGTACTTCTTCATGATTTCCCAGAGGGCTTCGTGGTTCACCATCTCAAAGGCTTTGGTTAGGTCAATGAATATAAGGAGAAGCTTGACGTTCTGTTCCTGGTACTTTTCTTGAAATTGCCAGGCCACAAACACCATGTTGGTGGTTCCGTGTCCTTTTCTGAGCATTTGCCTTTTCTGAAGTTGCATTTGCTCTTAGGAAGTAGGTCATTTCAAATGGTCAGTCAGCCGGTTGAGAAGGACTCTTATGAGTATCTTGCCAGTGGTTGAGAGGAGGGAGATGCCCCTGTGGTTATCACAGAGTTGGTGATTTCCCTTCCTCTTGTACAGATGGACGATAGGCATCCTTGAATTCTTGAGGGACTACCTCCTGCGCCCACATACTGCAGAAAATCTCAGTTAGTTTCTCCGTGAGGTCATGACCACTTGATTTGTAGACCTCCACTGGAATCGCATCAGCTCCAGGAGCTCTGCCACTAGAAATTTGTTATATGGCCTTTTGGACTTCCACAATTGTAGGTAGAGCTTCAAATGATGCGTTGACAGCAATTTGAGGCAGCTTGAGTATGGAGTCCATGTTGACAGAAGAGGTCTGTTTGAGGATGGCACTGAAGTGTTCAACCCATCTCTGGAGGATCTGGGTCTTGTTAGTTAACAGCGTGGTCCTGTCAGCAGACAGCAGAAGGGAGGATCTGAGGATCTGCCGACCATAGACAGCCTTTAGGGTGTCGAAGAACGTTTTTTCTTCATATTTGCATATGTAATGTATTAATCATATAAGTAATATATGTAATAGATCTATCTCAGTAGGAGCCGGACTTTTTGGCAGGCTTGACAGAAATTAGCCCTGCATCCTCCACAAGTACCACTCAGATCTTCTTTCCCTTCTCCTGCCCAATCTGCTGCTTTGCTTTCAGCTCCCTACCCCATCTGCCACTGCTCCCTACTTTATCTGCTGCTTTGCTCCTGTCTCCTCCCCACATACCACATGCCAGACACAGAAGTTTCCTGAGCCACGTGTGGCACATACGGTGCAGGTTAATCACTCCAATTTACACTATAGGGAAGTTTCACAGATGCCCATTTTAAATGTTCCCTGGTTTTTCTTAAGCCATTTAAAACAAATTACACCTCATGTATCACCACATGTTGTTCTTGTTCCCTGGTTTTTATATACATCACTTGTAATAAATCTAGACAGCTGTCAGGTCCCTTTTTAGTTAGCACTTAGTCAAGCCTACATTTTACAGTAGTTCTTAATTGCTATCAATATTATTTATTATATGCATTAGAGTAGTGACAATATACCAATTCTACATCAGTTTTTAGTGGAATACAGAAAATAATAAAATAAAAAGCCCTTAGTTTAGATGTTTGTAACATAAATCAGTGACAGAAAGATGCAGCAGATGGTTTGGCCAAAAAATGGTTGAATATAGTTACAAGGTAGAATGAAATACTAGTAATGTACATGCCAGTTTAAAGACACATAACTTTTCACATATAAATCTTTCTCTGTGGCCTCTAGTTTTCCTACACTATTTTCAGAGCTGTTTCTGATTTTCTATGTTTCTCTGGCATTCATAGACTCATAAAACACAGTATTCCAAGGATATATAAAGAAAGACTTTCTGTTCTCTGATTTCAACTGTGCATTAACAACCGTGCATTAGTGCTTCTTTTTTTACTTTTTTGACATTTCAGAAGTTGCTTGATCTCCTGTTCACTCTCATTATGAAAGATGCACATGGATTTAGTTTAGATTTCCTGAAATAGATCATTGGAGATGTTCAGAAACTACTACAGAGCTTTCCCATGAATACTGTTTCCCTCCCCACCCCCTCCAAACCTCCCCCCCCCCCAAGGTGCTGTGAGTCACAACTGGTATTAGGAGCAAGCTAAATAGATTGCTGTCTAGCCAATTTATATTTTACAGGGAACTCCTAGAGAAGTACCTCTTCTCCACCAGACAAAACAACTTTTCAGAAGTGGGTAGAAGGGTCTGTCCATTTTCAGGAAGAGTTCTCCACCACAGGAGGAGCAGCCTTAGGATGGAAACCACCAGACCACTTATGATCCAGCTGAACCAGACTCAACTATCTAGCAAAGCTGGACATAAATCCAGCAGTGACAGAAAAGCAGATGAGGCAGGGAAAGGTGAGTTGGAGTAGCACTCAGGAAGGGTGAGGGCATGGGTCTAATTTGTGGCATACCTGCCAAAAGAAAGGTTGGCCCCTACTGTTGAATATTGGGTTCCATTCACTGAGGCTGGAGCCACTTTTATAAAGAGGTTTCTTTATTTGTGTTAACATCTAACAATCAGACTCTCTCTTAGCTCTGTTCTATTCCTCTCTCTCAAAAAAAATCACACCTCATTTTTCCAAGTAAAAGCGCAACATATTTTAACCAATAACAACATACGTACGTAATAATTCATTTTTTTAAAAATAAACTCACAATTTTCAATCAGTTGCTGTGATGCCTTTCACGGACTAGCAGATCTGTGAGCCAACATATTAGTCTTTCCACTAACTTCATTGATCTATTCTATAGTCTCCTCCATATCCTTCTCCGGTTCAGGCCCTGTTTATTTCTTCTCCTGTTCTTCATGGATGTGGTGCAGGTGTTTTCTAGTCCTTGAGTAGACATTTTTTTCACTTATCTTCACTTCCTAAGATCTAGGAGCAACCTAACAAGTGACAACTGACTCCTGCATCCATGTTTTATCATTTTTTAGATGTCCTTTTTCTGAGGGTAGCAAAGTTTTAGTTGTAATTCTAGTGACCCCCTTTCATAACAAAAGTTTTGTTCATATTTACTAAGGATCTTATAAGCATTTTTGTCAGTTTCTTCTTTGTCATCAGCCATTACCAAGTTAGCTTTATGCTAACTTTCCTGTTAAATAAGAGCTCAGTTGGCAAAAGCTCATGTTTCAAAGGAGATGTTCTATAATTTAGTAACGTTAGATAAGGATCTGTATGTAACTCCTGCCTCTTTTAGAAGCCTTTTTTTTATATCTTAACACTATTTTCTACAGTTCCGGTAGACTGTGAATATCTCGGTCTTTAGGTAATGCGGGTAAACCCATATTCTTTTGCACAGTGCTTCCACTCATACCCATCAAATTGCAGTCCATTGTCACACCAGACCACAAGTGATATGCCATGTTTGGCAAACATAAAATGTCTGTGTTTTGCAGTAGCATGCAAAAGTCTTGCCATTTCCAGACAGTGAGAGTAATAGTTTAAAATAATGCATAATGTTTTCCAGCATGACTGAACAGATCTATGGCTGCTTTTGACCATGGGAATAATTCTTCCTCAGTTACTACCATTGGCTCTTTTGTTTGACTAGCTTTGTATTCTTGACAGGTTGAACATGTTTTAATATACTTTTCTATGTCCATATTCATTTGTGACCAGTACTGAGTTTTTCTAGAGCTTCTTTGGAATGTATGTGTACACAAGTGTCCCTCATGTGTTATCTGTAACTTATCTCAATGTAGTACCTTGAGAAGATCAAGTCTGTCATTTCTGAACAAAAGCCCATCTATTATTGACAGAGACCACGTCTACATGAGATGCTGGTAAAAAGCTAGCTGTCCCCGGGGAATGCCTTTGTATGAGTGCTCTGGTGCAGGGCAAATTTCCCCAGGATGGGTAGGGGAGGCTGAAGCCAGCACCTGGCTCTAGCAGCCTTACCTGGGGTTCTGGGGGCCTCCCAGGGCTGCAGCAGCAACAATCAGGACACATGGAGTCTGGCTGGCAGCCAGAGTGTGGCTATGACTATCTAGGCTCCAGTTTTGGGCAGCACATGCTGCTGCCACATGAACCACACTTTTTTGGGGGTGCACTTTTTTTTATACGAGATTTCCCAGCATCAAAATTTGGCTCGACACTGCAAATATGCAGCATGGAGAAATAAATCATGTGCACCTCAAACATCACAAAGCAAACATCCACAGTTATGTGGATGCACCCTAACAATGCTTCTGTTGAGTTTTAACCAAGCCCTTTCCAGAGTCCTCTGAAGGGTCTAATTACATTCTTCCATTGCATCCTCAAAATATCATATATATACACTTTGGCATCTTCAATGCCATGGAATATTTGTTGTGTATATTTATGAAATACTTCTGCTGCTAAACATAACTGTGAAAGAAGAATCTTCCATATGGAGTGTTGAAAAAGCACAAATGTCTGCTATTTTCTCTAACAGAATGTGCCAAACCCCAGCTGATGTAGCCAGTGTGGAGAAATATGTTACTTGTGCTATCTCTCCAAGGATTTCTTCCCTGATGGGAATGGGAAATTGTTCTGTTTTACAGAAGTATTGAGTTATTTTGGGTCTAAGCAAAGGCAAAGGGTTCCATCTTTCTTTTGTACTATTACAAAAAAAATGAACTCACTCTGTCAGTTCCTCTACTTTCTCAATAACATCCTGAGCAACCAGTTTCTCTAGTTCAGGCTTTCAGGCTTTGCTTTAGAGATAAAGGAATACTACTGGGAAAATGTATTGTAGGAGTGTAGGGTTCAGACAGCTCAATCTTATATTCTTTGTTCAGCTTCCCAAGACCTTCAGTTATATCCTGAATATATCTTCAATTTTACTGTGCCCCTCTATGGTACATCTTTTCTGATTCAGGCCTAATATAAGTTTTCTTGGAACAGCCACAAACTGAATATTTTCATTACCTTTTTTTTTTTTTTAACTTTAGCTCATGTGCCAATCAACTCCCTAAGCTCCCTAAGAACTCACACTTCTATGTGTGAATACTTGCTTTCTTTTTCAAGCCCTTTATAATATAGTTTGGTATAACATTGGCTCATGCACCAATGTCCTGGTTAAAATCATGGGAGTTTCATTTGTTTCCAGCATGATATTCAAGTCTTCTGTTGATATTGTGTCTTGTTCTATTCCTATGTACAGCTTCTCTTCATTGCCTCTTCTAGTGTCGCAATTCACCTCACTGTGCAGTGTTTGCACACTCTGGGCACTTCTACATGTGCTCCAGGGGTGGGAGGTGGCATTTTTATTAGAGTCGCTCTGAAAGCTGCTTCAATTAAAGGACTGGAGTCTCACGTATCAGCGTCTCTGCACTTCAGAATGGCAGTGGGGGCGCTTGAACTAAAGCTCATTAGACAAGCTTTAGTTCAAGTGCCCCCACTACCCCTGCTGCCATTTTAAAGTGTGGGGATGCTGATACATGAGGGGTGGGAGGCTGCTGGAGCATGGTAATTACCACACTTTAGCGGACTTGATTAACTGAGTCTGCTCCAACTCTCTATAATTAGTAATTACAGTGCTTCAGAGAAGCCTGTGCGCTCGTGTACAGACACCCTAAGTTCCTTCCTATGCTTGCAGTCCACTCCTCTACACACTCTAGCAACATGGATCAGTCTTTTTCATTTGTTGCAGCATTGTTCAAAAACAGGATATTGCTGTGGTTTACGTTTGCTACCACAGCCTGTAAAGCTGTTTATGCTGCTTTCCTTAAGCTCTCCCTGATTGCATGTTTCAGGCCTCCCCTTGCAATTTCTGTTTTCCCTCTGTTCTTTTTTGGGAAGACTTTTTACTCCATCAACAATTTCAGCACCTGGCTTTTCTTCTAAAGATTCCATTCCACTCTGGGTAATCTCTGCTGCATTGCACATGCTGATTTGATTTTTCTAGCTTGAGATCAGGATCTTCCAGCAGTCTTTTCCTGACCTGCATATCTGTGATCCCTATTACCCTCTGATCTCTAAACATGGAGACGCTGAGTTCTCCAAAATTGCAGGATTAACTCAGCAGTCTGAGAGCCTTTCAAATTCCCCAAAGGATTCTCCCTCTTTTTGTGACCTCATTTGGAATCGATATCTTTGCAAAGTTTAATTCTTTTTTGGAGTGCAGTACTCAAACTTTTTGAGCACTGTCTCATATAATCACCCTGCTCTGCTGGCTCAGTTGCAGACTGTTACATATATCTAGGGCCTTGAAACTCACTAGTTTCAGAAAAATGCTTACCTTTTGGTCACTTGGCATCTCAGTGGCTCCACTCACTATCGTGTTGCAGGACTAAGGAGTTTCAGCTGTGCTTAGTTGCTCCATCCCCCCCCCCCCTCACTTTATGCAATGTTTCCAACCACAGGTCTTGGTCACCCCCTCCAAGATTCAGGTGAGCTCAGCTGACTCTGGGTAGGAGAAGCTGGTGACTGGCATGAAGGGAGACTCCAGATGGGGAGGGGAAAATGCTCAGGCTGGGAGATGCCTACACCCAGGATGTCAAGATTCAGGAAGAGGGGCTCAAGACAGCCACCCACTGTTTCAACAAGGCAACCTGCACCTCTACAGAGCTGGCAGAGTTGCAGCACCAGAAGAAACTTACAGATGGTGTCCTGGACTGCTTTGCACCCAGCATTGCCTCCCCTGGAGAGCCCATAGCCATCTTGGGATGGCTGAGAGTGGCAGGAGAAACTGTCACCTAGCTCCCCACAGCACGCTGTGCCCTGTTCCAGGGGCTCTTCCCAGAGGAAACAGAAAAGGAAGTCCTATAGGAGGAATCCCTGGATGCCGGCTGGGGGGAAAGTGGTTCCCACTGCACCCTGACTAGGAACTACTGGAGTGGGAGGGAGAATCAGGACAAGAGGAGTGGTGCAAGAGAGCCAGTGACACGTGGTCTGGGGAAGCAGAAAGGCCTGAGGTGTGGCCTGGTCCAACAGGCAGTAGTGGGTGAGAAGAATGGGACTGGGATGTCTGGGCCACAGTGGCAGGGCTGTCATAGACACTACCCCGCTTCCAGAGTTGATACATTCCCCTACAGCCCTAGCAGTTTTCCCATGTGTACAGGCCCACCAAGCATTTCCAGAACAGTCCTAAAGGGACACATGAGCATGCAGAACCAGGTGCAGAGCACAGCCCACCAGCCTGTTGGGCCAGAATGTCACTGAGACAATGTCTGGCAACAGAGCCTGCCAGCCCCAGCTTATCCACCTGCCAGGCAGTGGACCCAGGGGAAAGCTCCTCCATAGCTCTCATTTTAGCCCAGATCCTACTGAGGGAAGTGGCATAGCCATGGTGGGGATAGGTAGCCCCCAGGATAAATCCTGCTACATGACATGAGTCCCAAACATGGCTGAGGGTTGTGGGTCCTCAAAGTTGGACACTGAGCCCTGGGAGCTGGGGGCCAAGAAGTTGGGGTCCCATAAGGGAGAGTCTGGAGTCCATGGTCCCCACTGTTAGAATGCCTTTTGCCCTACTGCATCCACCCCTAGCCCAACAGCCCCCCCAGCCCTTCAGCTACTTCCTGCTCCTGCCCCTCCCCCCCACCCGCCCATCACTCTCACCCCAGGATCTTTCACATGGAAAGAGGGTCTGGGATCACACACCTATCCAGCTCTTACATGGAGAAGCCCCTGTCCTTCACTTCTGAGTTTGGGAATTAATGTCAGAAGTTCCCATTCCTTCCCTCCAAGGTTTTTTGTTTGTTTCATTTAAATCATGGAAAAATATGGAGCTGGGGTTACTTTTTTTTAACCAAAAATTGGGGATTTTATTAAATCAGAGAAAATCAGAATCCCTGATGATGAGGCAGATGAAGTAGTTGTCCAGGACATCCTGGATGACCAAGTACACCTCCCATATGGCATCTATGGACATGCTCACACTGAACTAGTTAGTGAAGCAGTGGAGACTGCTGAGGGCAGCCAGCTTCATGACAGTGATAGAGACCTGCTACTCTGAAGTGAGGGGTGACTGTGGGGCAGGGGGGAGGGGTCATCAGAGCAATGATTTCCATGATGGTGGCCCAGTTCATGCAGAAGGTCTAGGCCTACTGTTCAGCATCCTAGGGGTTCAGGATGATTTACTCCCATCAGTTGCTGCTGGTAGTATGGGCCCAGAACCAGCACTCAATGGCCTGCATGTAGTGTCAGATCACCCTGGCATCCTGGATGGCCTCATACTTATCAGCCACATGAAAGTTAGTGGCCCAGTCCAGGAATCTTGATGAATGCAGGGTGCAGTAGGTGGCCCCATGTGGGAAGTTTGTTTGCGGGCTCAGGGCCATGAAGCCATGTCCTATGGTGATCAGCTGCTGCATCATGTCCAGGTGGGCATGTGTGATTGAGCAGCCTTAGTACTCCATCACTTTAAGGGCTAGATCAGGGAGATAGCCAGTGCCTGACCATTTAATGCTCAGCTCCCTGGGGTGAAGAGAGCAGTTTGAAACCAGCCAGCAGGGAAGAAACATATCCCTGCTGAGCTCTGGCTCCAGGAACATCTTATAGGTAAGAGTGAGGCTATGGGCAAGGAAGAGGTCTCATTGGTTCTGGGCATCATGTGAAATTGCACCCTGCCAGGAAAGGGTGGCCTAGTGGGTCTCCTAGTGGCGTGGGAGTCCCCAGGAAATGTCAGGCCAGTTACCTCCCTGGTGTAAGGTGAGTAGGGGTGACTGAAAACCTCAGCCCCCACATCCCTGGTGGGTTTGTTCAACATGAGGGAGTCCAGGCTCATGGGAGTCCTGAGGCAGGGCTCCAGGCCAGTGGAGGGACCTGGAGAAGCACCCAGGCTCCCCATGAGACCTGAGGTTCCAGAGACCCTGAGAGGGGGCCAGGCACAGCTGTAGCCACCTTAGCCCCATGGGGTGGAAGACCCCGAGAGGAGCCCTAGTGAGGGGAACTAAGGGCTGGGAGACCAGTAAGTGGGGCCAGGGGCCCAGTGTGTTTGTCTGTCTGAAGGAAGAACCCAGTGCTAACTACTGGAGGAAACATCTGCAAGGCATGGGACATGTAAGGGGTGGTTGGAGTGTGTAAGCACTGCCTGTTACAACTGGGGCATTTGAAGGGTAGCCTCACTCCTACTTAACATCTTAATTAAACAAGAACAAGGTGTGGCAGATGAACAAGGCAGATGGTTTGCCCAGAGACCAGGGTGGGCAGGTGCTAACACGGGGCCTGGAAGCCACCCTTATTATAGCATGCATGATACCTTGCAGCCTCCAGAGAGTTGTGAAAGTTGTGCAGGGTGGCAAGCAACTCCTGGGTCTCCATGCTTTTGTACAGGCAGTAGAATGACACGGCAGGTTGTGGGGAGGTCAGGGCATGGAGGAATGTGCAATTCATGCTTTTCTGGAAACCTAGGGCTGAGCACAGGGGAGGGGCTGTGGTGATGTGACAAGGGGCTGAGGTGCACTTGCCCATGTCCAAGAGCCAATCTGGGGTGGTCCAGGCACTCGGTTGTACTCAGAAGTCTGCAGCAGCCCAAGGAGCCCATGGTGCATGCTGAGAGACATGCAGGAGTGTCCCTATCTTGCAGGCCTTGGCCATTTCAGGCAGCCTCCGTGCCCCTTCTGCCCCTCAAAAGGTGAACGTGTACACTGTTTGCTACCAATCTAAACTAGGTTACTTACATAAAACCACATTAGATTGATTCTTCCTCCTGAGCTTTTAGAACGTTTGTACGCAGTCTGTGTCTGCTAACCACACACAGACAGACAAACATCAGACTCTCTCTGAGCTCTTTTCATCTCCACCTACCTCTTAAACTCATGTGATCCTTACACGCATGTTTCAAACCATACTTCTCTCAAATAAATAGCAAGTCTCTTCCCTGGTCTATGAGGCACAGTGCTTTCCTGTGAGCTTCCTAGGGTATTGGAGTCCATTTTCTTTGTTACGGACTCTCTGCTAAGTACACAGTATAGGCAATAATTATTTAAAACTATAAATTTATAAACAAGCACAAAATAGATTAGGAGGTTTCTGCTTCCTGGGCAAATTCTGTTGTGAATTTAATTGGTTTAAACCTAGGCAGCATCACTGAAATAATATTAACAATTTGCCTCTCTATTTCAAATCAAGCCATAGCTGGAATTTGTGCACAGAATCGGGGTCTGTATCTGGTGTTATCAGAAAGCCTTATTTATTTTTTGTTTAAATATCAGTTATATTTGTATACACAGCATAAATATGTATGCATCATATGTTTTTATGCTTAAGTATAAGCATATTTATAGTTCTAAACTCTTTTGTTATAGTATTTACAATATAAATATACATAAAGACAAATAATAAATGTTAACATATCAGCCTCTACCAGATAGATAGATAGATATTTACGTTGACAAAAATACATATATAAGTAGGCTAAGATGTATGGTACTACATCTGGGGCAGATCCAGTTCCACCTAGAAGGTGTCTAAGTGGACTTAAGCACTTAAGTACAATTCTATTCCAGCATTTTCATCAATGCATCTACTTTTGTAAGAGACCATCATCTTACCCTTAAGACTGAGTTATAAAAGAGGAAGGAGGACCCTCCCACCTTCTATATTAACAGCTTTTCAGGGATTTTCTAGCGTGAAATATGACTACACTTCACCTCCTAAATCCATTTATGCACCTACTGGATGCAATATAATCTGCCCGCGGCCTTCCCCTTCTGCCCCTCCCCCTCCCCCTCCCCAAGGTTCTGAAGTTGTGTAGTGAAATGCAGAATCTGGCTCCTGTCCTTTACAGATTCTGAATGTGGTCTCCTCAATTTACTTACCATATTGCAGGCTAAAAAAGGTAGTGTACATCCAAATATCATTAAGAAAAATATTTAAGAAGTTCAACTATTTGCATTTCTGAATAACATATATCAGACTAATACCAGCATATTGACCTCTGTGCTTTTTAAAATTAAATTGTATTGAACCACACAATGAATATTAACTGAACCAAAAGACTTGACATCACTTCTCAAGATTTAGAATGCTCACTTAAAATGCACTAGAATGCAGATGACACCAAGTTGAGTAGATTTGCAGATACTCTGGACAGCAGGACTAAGATCCAGAAGGGCCTGGAAAGACTAGAGAAATGGTATGGAAACCTGACAAAATACAAAAAGGAAAAGTAGAAAGTTGTGTGCTTGGGATGGAATAATGGCATGCACAAATAGAAACTAGAGAATGACTAGCTAAGTTGCATAGTAGGACTTGAGGATGATAGTAGACAGTAGAGCATAAGCTGAATGTGAGCCAACAGTGTTCTTGTTGGAAAAAAAAATGCATGCTGGGTTGTATTGACAGGTATGCAATCTATAAATCAATGGAAGTGATTCTTCCACTCCATTCAGTACTACTGAGCAAGGATCCTGGATTTCTCTGATATCCAAATATTGGGAAATTTTATATTTGTGGTGTTTCATTTTAATCATGGAAAAATGTGGATTTTAGGTTACTTTGTTTAAATCTGAAAATTGGGGATTTTTTTTTAAATCAGAAAAAACCAGGATCCCTGTTGATGAGGCCTTACCTGAATAACACATCCAGTTTTAGACCCTACACTTCAGGAAGGATGTAAGCAGACTGGAAAGAGTTCAGTACAGAGTAACAAAAATGATTAGAAGCCTGGGAAATGTAACTTACATTGAAAGGCTAAAAGAACTAGGGTTATTTCACCTGGAGAAGTTAAGACTGTATTTAGTCTGGAGAATTGATGACCAAGGGGTACCTGAAGGGAGATTATAGAGAGGATAAAAATAGGCTTTTCGCCGTGGTCATAGGGAACAGGACTAGAAGCAATGACCTGAAGCTGCAGCAGCCGAAAGTTAGGTTTGAGATTAGGACTATGAGGGTGATCAAACATTGCAAAAGGTTACCTAGAGAACTTTTAGAACCTCCATCCTTAAAAGTTTTCAAGAGAAAGTTGGACAAACACTTGGCTTGGATGGGCTAGTCAGGGATGATCCTGCCCTGAGCAGGGTGCTGGACTAGATCACTTTGTGAAGTTCCTTCCAGCCATGTTTTCCTATGATCCTGTGATTTATAATATCAGATTTCCTTTTGGATTTATGTGGGAAATATTAAATATATTTAGAGATTATAGAAAGTGAATGTTTATACCTAGTGAGAGTTTAGTTTAAGGGGGAACTTATAACCAAGGAATAAATAACTTTTAGAGAGGTAAGGGTTTTTGTGGGTGAAGTCTTTTATTAGATTATTTCATGGCTGGGATTGATTTTAAATAAAGGTGGTAACTGTCACAGGTTCAATTTAACACTTATTAGAGTTTTAAGTTAATTTAGTATCCACAGGTTCAAACAGTTTAGTACATTTTAAGTACCCTCTTAGCATTGCAAAATTGTTCCTTTCCAGGTAAGGATTATCTCCTTAGCACATCAGGTCACTCTCTGTTAATGATTTGCAACTGAAACTGTGATAAGGCCATAACACTTTAATAGTTAGAGTGTCTCCTCCAAAAAACGTGAGACCCAGGTTCCAGGCTCTTTTCAGTGTTAAAATCTCCATACCCTTCCTTCTTCCTACCACCTATGGGCTAGCAGGGTAATGGCACTCTCCATTCTTCCTGTTGCTGCTGTGCCACTGGGAAAAAGGAAATGCAATATTCATGGAACAAAGGATGAAATAGGCAACTTTTAGTTAGCAAGGGACATGGAGAATTCCTGTGCAAGGACATCACTGGGTATCCTGGTTTTCTCTAATTAAAAAAACCAACAACCCTATTTTCAGATTTAAAAAAGGAACCCCAAATCCATATTTTCCCATGAAATATATATAGTGGTGTTTCATTTTGATCACAGAAAAATGTGGGATTTGGATTGCTTTTTTAAATCCAAAAATTGTTTTTTGGTTTGTTTTATTTTTAATCGGAGAAAACCAGGATTCCTGGACATCACCCATCGCCCTTCTTTGAGCCCCAGAAGAAGAGAAAAGAGGAGGTCCACACATATGGTGCATAGTTAAGACACTTAACTAAGAATAATAAGTCTTGGCTTCCAGTCCTTGCTCCAAGGACAGTTTCTGAGTACACCCCATCCATGTCCCACTCACTTGAATCTGCAGACATGCTCTAGGGTTAGATGTTCACTAGTGAAGCTGCTCCAGGTTCATCCTCAGTGCTCAGTCTTAAGCCTTCAGTCACTGTTGGGCCTGAAAGAGCTGCTACGTATGAGACCAGAGCAACTTACCTGGCAAACTTTTGTGCCTATAACATACCTGTTGATCTGTGTGGGCAGGGGGTGAGTGGGACATTCTCAACCCCACCCTTATTGAGACCCAGTTCTGCAATAATATAGACAAGTTGTCAGATGTTACTGCACTTGCTTTCTCTCCCTTCGCTATGCTCAGGTGGGGGATGGGTGGTTAGCTGCTGTAACTGCAGATGGCCACTTAGATGACCATGAGAAAACAGAAGGTCACTCCAAGTGTTCAAACCCTTCAGAAGCTTAAGCATACTCACACTCAGAGCTCCAACATTGTGGTTGCTCTGACATACATCTGGCATCTGCAACAATGACACACAGGCCTGCAAAGATTTCTACAAATAATTACTTTTAAAATTAGGGATCAAACAAAATACACCAATATAGATAAGATAATAAACATAATGATAGGCATTCCTCACCTTCAGTTTCCTCATCATTCTGGAGATGGGGCAGTGCATGATCCCTTTTTCCTACTTATCCTCTCCTCTGAAGCATGGAGTCTGAAGCTCTCTATCTCCTATTACACCAAAGGTGGAGAAAGAAAGGTTATCACCACCCTTCCCTGTAACAAAGTAACTCTATGCTTGCAGCTCCAAGCTGCTGTTGTGCTGCTGGTGCTAGAGTGAAAAACAAGAGGGCATCCATCTATTTAATAATGAAGTTTTAATAAGAAATAATTGATTCTGAAATGCTATCTGTGATCAGTAGACCTAATTTGTTCAAGTATTAACTTTAAAGGATAGATTTCTCTAAATAACTTGTTTTACTGTTGTAGTTGATAGTAAGCTATCATCTTAAAATGCCTGGAAGGAACTGTCTAGATAGCATGGTAATCAAGGCTTGACTTGCAATGCCATTTAAACTTGTTAAGAACATAAAGGAATGGGAAATGGAGATATATTTAAAATGTCAGTGGGAAACTGATGATATAATTTACTCAAATGGCAATGTCGGTACTGGGAAGAGATATTTATAGAGGATGCTAAACTTCAGAAAATGGATATATCTTTTGACTCACTCAAGAAGTATATTTCCCCATACTAAGGAAGTATACATTTCAGGAAAAAGCAGATACCACTACACGAAAAGGCCTTTACCTACAGCCCTACAAAAAGATGAGATTTTGGCTGCTTGCTCTCAGAGTGTTTAGCCCCTTTGGCTGTAGCAGGAACTGAACTAATGTAGCTGATGTTAACATAGAGTGTAATAATAGTGAAATGTAACCATGTTAGTCTTGTCCTGTAAGCAAATTGAAAACTCCATTTCATATCCTTCTGCTTGACATAAGTGAATGAACTCTGCATAGCCTTTATGTATGAGTGTGTGTAAAAGGGTGAATGGTCAGAGAATGGCATGGAGACTGGAGAAGGAGATTTAACTGTTTATGTAAGCAACAAGGCGCCAAATGTAAGTTACCAGTCAGTAAACTAAGCAATGAATGGCTGACGAATCCCTTTGAGGCCAAGCACAAAAGAGATAATGAGGAGGAGAAAATGCACCCATCCTGCCAGTTGGGCAGCAAAGACACTCCAAGGCTGAGATGCCAACTTTGACAACCAAACTAACCTCAGGCTAAGATAAGCTGAAGAAAGAGAAGAACAACCGCAAAAACAGAAACTGGGTATGGAAAAATGCTAAAGCACTGGAGGGGAGGGAGGAGTGGGGGAAAGGGATGCCAATCCCTATAAAAGAAAACTTTAAAAATCCCAAGTTGAGTGAGTCTCTCTCTCTCTTTCAACTCCTGTTTCATCGGAGCACAGACATATCTGTTTTACCACACTCCAAAGCTGCTATCTAAAGAATCTTTTTCTCTCTCAATAAGGCCAGAGGCCAGCTACCCAGTGCCATTATTGAACAACTACAGATGGTAACTGTAATGTCTGAATGGAATGGTTGTTTTGTGTTTGTGTCTGTCTGTGTGTGTCTATATGGGTGGTGTGTCCGAACCTCTATGTCTAATTCATGTTATCAATAAATGTGGCATTTTGCCTTATCCCCCTTTATAAGGTCTCACTCTTGATTTGGCAATTAAAATTTAAAGTAGCATGGCTACCAGGAGGTCCAAGCTGCCTCCATAGGGTGACATAAGATCCAAAGACAAAGAGCAGTTGCACATCAAATTACTTCAAGGGCATCATAAAGAAAGATTAAGTAGAAGCTAATGGTTAATTCTTTTGAGTTGAGAGTGGTAAACAGGTAGCAGTGGATTTACATGATTTGGGAAGGCCTTTGTAAAGAACAATGACATGCCACATTCACGAGCAGAGAGAAGTAGTTGGTCATGTTAGCCCTTTGTCTCACATATATCACATGCAAGGCAAAGCATCCATCAGTAGCCAGGGCAGTGGCAGAAGCAACAAAACAATTCATATATCGAGCAGCATTGCAATTAAAAAAAAAAGATTATCACACATTGACTTGCATAATCCATGCCTCCCTTGACTCATCCACCTCCACTGTAGCACTTCAGACAATGATAACAATAACTGAAACTGAGCACTACTTTAGCACAAGTAGTGACTTCACTGGAACTATTTATGAGTTAAAGTACTATTAAAATTTTTTAAAAGGTATTAGAAGACAGCCCAAGAACATATACCTGAGTAAATGATTTTCAGTGAATGTGTCTACACATTCATTAATATGCCATAGTTATGGAGCATTACGTTTAATACTTATATCGCCAAGTACTAAATCAATGTGCAGCAACCAACATTATTGTGCAGTAGCAGTAGTGCACACCTTTTTACTTATGCTACTGTATAGTAGCCTAATAATATTGCACAGCAGCATATTAGCACTGTTTCGTGCTGTGATGAGCTACTGCACATTTAGCATCTTGTATAGACACACCCATTGACTGACAAATTGCTCCTGAAACTGAATAGTTCATATGAATAGGTCTTCCATAATCTATATCTTAATTTTGTTCAACAGCAGTTCTAAGATTAATGACAAAAGTTTGTTCAGGAAGTGTATTTTGGAAAGGAAGGTGGTTACATAACCTGACTTTTTCCACATGCAGGATAGCTTCTGTGGCTGTAAATGTTAGTAAGTCAGCTGTGATGATGCTAGGTAACTTACCATGAATTCAGGATTAGTACTGAGATAGATATTTTATTTAACCTAGTGCAGAAATGGAAGGAATGGAAAATGGAAGCATTTGCTCTTGTAACAGTTCAAGATTGGAGGAAGAACAAGGCAAAGATTAAATAATATCTCTTACCATGTCCTGTATGCATGCACTGATGAGTTTACTGCACTGATTAGTTTTATTACTACAGTTCACTATGCTACCATCTATATGTTTTAGTCATAGGAATAAATGTACTGAAATAATTGATCCAATTTATTAATATGTATAAAATTCTGTTGCAGTCTGTTCCTTTAAATTTTCCAGGGAAAGGTAGGAATAGCTGCAATGTAAACAAAATTCTGCTGTGCATTTGCAATTCATTCCAACTAAACAATGATGGGTATTGCTAACTTTAATATGTCATGTAATTTATGAAGAGAAGAAATGCGTTTTGAAACAGTTATCTGCTGATATTTGGGGTTTTAATTTTTCTTAATTGGCAAGACACGGAGGCAGGGAGCAGAGGCAGAGACCAGCTCACAGCTGCAGCCCACAGTTGCACTGTGCAAAGATCAGGGGGGCCATGTGCCCCCGGCCCGCCTTGGCTCCCCACTTCTGCACTGGCTCTGGATGAGCCGTTAGGCATTGATTGTCCTATGATCCGGCCCAGCCAAGGCCCTATTCTTGGTGAATGGGGCCCCAGCTGGGTCGGATCATGGGACAAATTTCCACAGTGCAGGATGGAGTGGGGTATGGGGCGAATGGTTTTCCCTGCCCCTACTCCACTCTCTCCTGCACTGTGGGGATCTTGAGCTGTGCCCCACTCCACCCCAAGCCCAGGCAGTGATAAAGACAGATTGAAAGAAATGTATCTCCCTGCAGCTGGGCTGGCTGTGATCCTGGCTACGAGTGCACAGGGTATCTGAGTGTGCTCGCCTTTCCCTCCCTGTTGCAGCAGCCTGTGGCCAGGCTGCCCTACAGCCCTATCTGCTGCCTGCATCTGGGGGTGCTGAGCCTGGTTAGCCCCCACCTTCCACCACCTATGCCTGTCTCCCATCTTCCTTCTGTCAAATAAAACACCCAACACTTAAATTTTCTCAGCTGCCACCTATACCCCAGCTCCAACATTTCACCCACTACCATCACTGTACTTTTGTCCACTTTTAGCTTGGCCCCAAATGCTTCCCTGCATCTTTCTGTATGACTCAGGACCCTTATCAGGCAGAGTCTGTCCTTTACCACTACATTAATATCAACCATATACAGGCCTTCTTTCACTTCTCACCTTCTTCCTCACAGCACTGGAACACTCCTATTGCCTATGACCCACCTTGGTCTCTTGCATTGGTGGCTGCTTAACACAAATAAAAAGTCCTGCGGACAGAGGACACCACTGCTATGCCCCAGGCTAAATACTTAAAGATTCATTCAGGTAGTCATTTATTAAAATCTGACTAGCAGTGCCTTGATATAACATCTTGAGCCAACTCACTAATCTTCTGGGGAAACTCACTATGTTTAAAACCTTAAATAAAAACTCACGTGCCAATCTATCATGTGCCAACTCCATGTGTAAGTAATAAGGACTATAGTCACTGTTTTATTCTTACATTACATTCAAGCTTTCCTTATCATTCTTAACACATCTGCAGTACACCTCCTTGGCACCACACAGATATAACATCTGCCAACACCTTATGTTTCCATAAAACCAGCACTTTTACTAAAATTTTCTAAGTAGTATTTAAAAGTATTATAGGTCTCCATTTACACATGGATTCCCCACCTCCTTTTTTGTAAAATAAAACAACCAGTCCTGTGTTAAAATCTTTAACCACCATTCCCTTGGCAGCATTGCTTAAAAACTTCAACCAGGTTTGGCCCACAAAATCCCAAAGCCTGTGATAACATTCAGCCAGCAGTCCATTCTACCCTGGGGTTTTATGTTTTTAAAAGTCTTTGAACATCTCCTGGCTTCCATTTAAATTACTTCTTCCTGTCATATCCTTCTCCCTCACCTTTATCTCTGCCTCTACCAGAAAATTGCAGTTACCTCCTCCATTTCCCTCCTCTGGTACAATATAGCATAAAACTTCCAGGCCATCTCTATCACCTCCTGTTGTCTTTGTATTCTTGCTTTCCCCATCCTCCACCATGGCAAACAAATTCCCTCTGCTGCTCTTCACCCTGCTGGAGAAGTAGTGGGACCAGCCCTCTTTCTTCTTCATCTATGAGGCATAAGCTAATAACTTATTTTCCTGTTCTTTAGTTAAAGAAGACACTCCTCCAGGGCTCTTTTTGTGGCACCCAGTTCTTCCTGCATATCTCAGCCTAGTGCCTGTTTAAAAAGATACTAAAACCTATACTGTAGCCTTTTAAACTCCTTCCTTCTCACCCTTCTATATCCCTCCACCATTAGAAACTCTCTTGCTTTCTATTTTGTTGCTTGCTACCATTCTTATCAAATTTTAAAACAGATTAAGTGCCTACCAGCCCCTATAAAGTTCTCTAAAATCCTCACAAAACTCCTCTTCCTCCAACAATGTGTTTAATTTCCATAGGTGTTTCTCGCTCATGCTACTGTGTTCTGTCCCCAGCTCTACTCTCAACATAAAATGGTACATAAAACTCACTAGTAAAATTTCCTTCTTGACCATTTTAAAATTCTTTAATATAAAAATAATATTAATACAAGAGCATACCTATGTTGTGGGATCCACTCTGTCACCACTTTTTTCTCCCCCACAAACATCTTTTTTTTAAACTTCCTCTTTTAAAATGTTACAAAAAAGCCTTCCTAAACTATCCAAGTGCCGGTCTCTCTCCCTCTTTGTCTATCCCCCACCTCAATCATACAATTAAACTCTCCTCCACCACCACCCAGGGCCTTCCACTTTCTATGCACTCCACCTGCTGATTTCCTAAAGAACTGGCATTTAGCCCCTCACTCTGGAGGGGCATCAAAATTAAAAACTTCTATTTCTGTTCCTCTCTCCTTCATCACTAATCACTTCTTCCACTCTTACCACATTCACCTGCAGGGCTTCTAATTAAAGTTGCCATCCATGCTACTCTGTTCCCACAAGTGCCTGACCACCATGAGGGCCCCTGCCTACACCTCCTCTCAAAACGACTATCATCTAGGTTACAAGTTCAGTTCCAGGACAGCATAAAAGGAGATTCTTTGAGCAAACAGGGCAGACTGCAAGCATTTTGCTAACAGGAAGAGGAAAGAGAGTTTTCTGCTCTGGGAACATAGAGTAGGGCTGCAGGTGTTCTTGGTTTGCTAAGTGTTTATTTTGTGGGCTGTGTTTGGGGATGTGCTCTGAGCAGCTGGGAGTGCTTCTAGCTGAGCAATTCCTGGGTGATTTCTGTCTGTGTCTGACAAAATCCCTAACAAGGTGGCAAAGTCAATTCAGACCAAGGAAAGTATAAAAGGAGACTCCCAAAGCAACTGGGGAGTAAGCAAACAGGGCAGTTTGCAAGGTCGTTTGCAGGTCAGTTTACTGCAGTTGGAGTTAGGAAGTGTGTCAGTAACAAGAGGAAGATAAGGGAAAGTGTGGGTCCTGTTACTAAATGGAGGAGGCAAAATACAAGTATTTTTTTCACCTCAGTCTTCACAGACAAGGTCAACTGCCAGACTACTGCACCTGGCAGCACAGTTTGGGTATGAAGTGAGCAGTCAACAGTGGGGAAAGAACTATTTAGAAAAAATGGATTTGTACAAGTCCATGAGGCCAGATGTGATACAACTGAGGGTGCTGAGGGAGTTGGCCAATCGGTTTGTAGAACTGCTAACCATTATCTTTGAAAACTTGTGGCAGTCAGGAGAGGTCCCGGATGATTGGAAAAGGGCAAATTTAGTGCCTGCCTCTTTAAGAAAGGGAAGAAGGAGTATCCAAGAAACTACAGACTAATTAGCCTCACCTCAGGCCCTTGAAAAACCATGGAACAGGTCCTCAAGGAATGCATTTATGAACACTTGAGGGAGAAGGTGATTAGCAGGGATCCTGGTTTTCTCTGATTTAAAAAAGATAATAACAAAAATGTTTGGATTAAAAAAAATCCCAAATTCATTTTTCTGTGATTTTTTTTTTAAGTGAAACATCACTAATATATAGATATAGCTATACTAAACCTATCCTGTATTCACTGTGTCTGATTTCAGTAATATCCTTGCCCTCCATTCTCCTGTCCATATGCCAAAAAAAAATCACACTTTTCCACAAAATCCACCTTCTCATAATACTCTTCTAACCACATTTCCACACCTTACAAGTGAACTAGATCAGAGAACAGTTTGAGTATGACCACCCATTCTCTCACCTTCTTCAAACCCACAAGCTGTATCCACTTTAATTTCAGTCTTTTTTGTTCCCCTTGGTACCTTTCCCAAAATTATTCATATGCTGTAGTATTGCTAAAACTCAGCTCCCACATCTTGCTACTTTGAAGTGTTACCAAACTACTCAGATCAGCTGCCCTTTCAGGACAACAAGTACAATGCTACAGAAAAACCTCACACTGGCTCCTCTGTTGACTCTCAATTCCCTCTGCTGCACTCAAGATTGCTTGTCCCAGAAGCCATGGTCCATTACTCCCCATCCTCTGCTGTCTTTCTGCCATGGTCCATCTCCTATAAGATAACATTCACTGTCCACCTATTGCATTCTGTCCTCTGTTTGCCATGATTCACTCACCTCCTGGCACGGTCTGTCTTCTGAGCGCTGTCATCTGTTGATCCACCATTGTTCCTTGTCCTCTGTCTGTTGTCATCTTCTTCCCCTGTTGATTCATGATCTGCAATTCATCATTTGGTCCAGGGTCATCTGCCACCATATCTCATCTTTCATCTGTCAGGGTCACAACCATTTCCATGTGCAAAACTACTAGATCTGCTTCCCCTGCCTAGGGGGATCCAAATCCAGATGACTAGGATGGTGTTGCTGCTCCCTACTCCATCACTGCTTGCTGCAGCCCCCTGGGATCCTTCACAGCCTCTTTGACTAAGATCTTGTGTGCACCAGACAACACAAGGTTATCTATGGAGGCTTGCTACTGTAGATCTTAGTCAGAATTGCAAGCTAGCTTCCAGTCTGCTACTACAGCTGAGACTAAATGGGTAAACTGTGCTCCCAACAGTCAACTGGAAGCACATCAGTTAATTATCAGGAGGAAAACTTGTCAGCCAGAGACTCAAGGCAGGTGTACATTTCTAGGCAATCAATCCAGGGTGGGTTGTCTGCAAGGGCCCCTGACAGGTCCAAGAAGAGTTTATTCAGAAGAAATGTTGGTTTAGAAATACAGTAAGAAAAAGACCTTAACTTTCATAAAGACTTTGGTCTAAAAAGAAAGGTTTGAATAATGATTAATGAATGTTTTTCCCCTTGAGTTTCTTCATGCCATGGATGAATTGTGTATGGGTTTCTTGCAAAGATTCTGAAGAAACTAAAGTGGGTATAGATGTATGGTCTGCACGTTTTATAGTAACCCAGTAAATTCTGGGGTAGGACACAGTTTCAGAGGTTGATGTCGGATTTCAGAAAGGCAAAGTTACTAATTTTCATTATAATACTGCATTTTTAGGTCTGTCCTAGGAGGCACCGAGAACTCATGAAAGGTGTTAAATGCTTTCAGTTCCAACTGACTGCTAAGATCTTCACAGAAATGATCATTTCCCATAACAAATCTCTTTATGTGTCACTTTAATACCTAGAACATTCCATAAGAGTATAGCAAAAAAGCTACCTGTCCATTGATCTGTCGCATAAACATAAATATTCTGTTTCCCTAGCATTTGATATCTTGGAAGAAGTACAATGGAAAAGCTTTTTTGACATATACTGTTGAATCTAGCTACCATTTATAGAAACAAATAATGACAATTACAGCACATCTCAGGTATGAAATGGCAAATGCTTATAAAAGAGTTACTAATTGCTGTGCCAATCAGCTAATGAGTACACTTTCCAAACAATGAGATTATTAGCCTTTAAAGTTATAGTGACCAAGTACAGCATGTAAACCACTACATCCAACATCCAGGGTAGATCATTCCTTCTGTCTTAGAGACCAGCAATCCATTTGCTGATCTAGTGGAAAACCACCCATAATCAGCTCAGTGGGAGCTTATGTATGGTTTTTCTTGGGTATTACTCTCATTTAACTTGCTCAAATCAGGCCTGCTGTATGGTGTTTGTATAATTTAATGCTAATATTTCAACATAACTGAATGTAGCCCATTCATTCTATAATTATTTGTAGTTCAGGCTAAAGTATTCCATCAGCTATGTTGTTAGGTTTTATTTTTATAGAGAGATATTATATAAAGTGAAGATTTCAGCTAATGCATTAATAAAAGAGTGTTAGGGACCCAGATCCTAGGGCTATTCCCAGTCTGATCCTTACCACACTTGATGCTGATGCTCACCTGAGCATCAGAATTGGAGATAGGACATCCCAGGGTCCAGGACAGGGTCTCCCCCTACCCCATCCACAGGACTGAACTGTGGGGGGGACCCCAAGTTGTGAGATGGAGATATGAGGATTTTTTTTGCCCCAACACATTTTTTGTGATACATATCTGGCATAGTAAGATGAGCATTTTTTGGATTAGGGCATAAAATTCTTCATATCCCAATCATGTCTTTATTGTAATGTTTGCCCAGGGTCTTAAATTCATAAGTGGAAAAAAATATAGGTTAACTATAATATGTGTTAGATTAACTGTATTAAAATCATGGTGCACTAGTTTGTGAAATTTATTTCTTAATTTTCAGTTACCTTGCATAGGTATAATTTCTATTTAAATTTTGACTTTTCAATACAACTCTCAGCTATGGAATTTTAAACAAGAGAGAAATAGGCCCCAATCCTGAAAACATTTAAGAAATACTTAACTCTGGGTTTATAGTTTCATTTGTATTTCAGCTTTTCAGGATCAGAGTCAATGAATATTAAATGTAATAAAGCATTAAACAACATCATAATATGTCATTTTATTGACTGCATATAAAGAATTTTTCAAGTGAAGGAAAACACTACATTATTTGGAGACATGCATTATTTCTTTGTCCTTTGAATTATATGAGATTATACGTAGCAGTTTATATATCTAGATAGATATATGGAGTTATAGAAATGTATCCTTGGGTATATATCATGACAAAATCTAGAGTTTATTCCCCAAACAAAATACATGCAAAAAAGGATTTAAATTCCCATTTTCATTAGTTTTATAGTTAAGAATAGGAAGGAAATAATTTTTGCTCTTGATAGCACAAAATTAGTACATTTTTTAATTTAAATATTTTTTCTCATTCATTAATAACAACATTTTGATTTATTATTTTTATTATTATTGTTGTTATTATTAATAATAATATTATTGAATGGAATTGCATGAACAAATCTCAGTTGCAAACCATGCAAAGTGCTGTGATGTGGCTCTGTATGTACCATTTAGGCACATTAACACAATAGGATATAAGCATCTTCTTGAAATACGCCTTTTGTCCTGCTCAGATCATACATGAGCTGAAGCAAGCAGGAGATAGAAGCTACCTTAAAGACTCATTGTCCTAAGCAGAAGAGGTGTGACTGATGATCTTTCCTCTTCTACTTTGCTTTATGGTTTGAGGATCCTAAATCTTATGTAACAGTTCTTGATGCTGAAATCCACTTTTTCTAACCTGCTGTAGAGATTATGTAGTTGGTTGACCTGAGTGTCCAGGTATATGTGTGTCTAATTCAATTTCTGCTTTTGGGCAAGAGTGACAAGCAGCCAGGTTAGTTATTTTTGGTGTTCTTGTATACAATGAGCGAAATTAGGAATGCTATTTTAAAAATAAATAAAAATGTGTTAATAATAATAATAATGATAAATATTGTTATGGTTACAGTCGGTATACAGCATTGCTAAGAGGCTCCAGTGCTCAACATCTGGAAGAATCCTGTCATAGAGCCCTTAAGTACATGGTGGGCCCTTTTAATCTGAGTGATGAGATGAAATGTTAAGACTTTATAGTCTCACTCTCACCTTACTGCAAGAAGTGGGATAAATCCAGTGGTATGACTACATTTTGGCTCTGGGGGTGGCATGGGGTGGAGGCATTTCCTTCCTCCAGGCTGTGGCGGTGGAAATGGCTGTTCTTGCCTGGATGCAAGATCTCCCAACATAGGCATAGGCTCCTTGGGATTTAATTTCTTGCACTCCCTCTGAATCAGCCCCTGGGCTGGTACCCCATTTACACCCACTGAGTTATGCTATTGGGTTAATCAGTAGAACCATGAGTCTAGTAACAGGAAAATAGTTGAATCTATATAAACTATTTTTTTTTTTTAATATTAAACTATACTTAATTATTTCCTGGTATTTTAGTGAAGGATATATGTATGTATGACTGAATTCAACATAGACAGCCACCTCCTCCCTGTCCCCCAACACACCTCTCTATCTACCTAAAAACCTGTATCCTAAAAACTCTTCCTTACACTATTTTTCTTCAAACAGCTTGATGTACATGCAAGTTACTGACACAGGAGGAAATTAATACAGCTCTTGGAGTTCCAACTTATACAGGGATCAGGACCTAAGATATCTCCCCAAATAAGTAAATGAATTGGCTTCAGAAATATATGACAATAAAAAGCAATCTATACGTTGTACTCTGTGTGTGCACGTGTGTGCACATGTGTGTGTTTACATGGGCACATGTACATGACCTATGTATCTCATAGTTGTGTTTAGCCTCTGATACCTAAAAGAAGTGTTTTCCATATTCAGGAGAGGATTTATATACTATTTTTTTGTCTTGGTTATCCATTATGTTATATATCAATGACTCTGACTCTGCTTTTTCATCCATGTTATATTTATATAGCCTCTCTTTTGTGAGATTTACTGGTGAAATATCAGATTTTCTTTCCTCCTGAAGCTTTTCCCAGTATCACTAGGCATGTATGAGCTCTCTGCTTGTCGTTTACACTTTATTTCTAAAAGATTCTCTCACTTTTACTTGCTATTCTTTCTCTCCTGGGTGGATTTTCTGATGTGACATAAGTTCATGGTTGGTTGGTTTTTTCTCCCTAACAAAAGCTTTTTGCACATTCAGTGCATTTACTCTCTATGGTGCCTCTCCACAGTGGATTCTTTGGCAAATGTAAAACCAGTATCTGGAAGAATTATTTCTACATTCAGTAAAGTGAACTTAAATGTAGGAACTGATATTACTGGGTCAGGGGAGGAGTTAAAGATAGGGAGGAGTAATGACTTATACTCTTAAGTCGTAGGGCCAAACTTAACAGGATACTTGACTGTGTTCAACTATGGCCAACATTTTTGCTTCATGTTTTGACAGAAACCAGACTATTTAGAGGTAGAAATGCAAAACTACTCTCTCTCTCTCTCCTGTGAGAGCTTTTTGAAGTTAAATGCAAAAAAGATATCTGATTGAGCACATGGGGCACAATCCCAGTTCACCTTACATGCCCAAGTACTTTGCTCTCAATCAGACAAAAGTATCTCTGCTGCTCTCAATCCATTTTCATGAATGAATATTAAATGCAAGGTGCAGTGAAGCTGCAGCTGCTTACCTGTACATCCAGAGCACAGCCTACTAAGCATACTTACTAGGTGTGGATACTTTCACATACAAATGGTCTGTGCAACAAGATCACAAACTGCATGAGTATCAAAATTAGCAGTTCTGTGAGTGGGTACATAAATTGAAACAGGATTCTGTCTATCTACTCACTTGAAAAAACAGGCTATTTAATGTTAGATATTGAACAGTTACAAAGACATTGAAATGCAATAGTTCATCTTATGGACATTACTTTATAAATTATATTACTGAAGTAAACATTTACTTATATGAACATATAGGTGGATCTTTTCTATACATGCTAAAAACATAAGTACATTTAAAAATTATTATGAATAATAACATGACTTCATTAGTTTGTAGTGAATGCACTATATAAAGGAGACTGACCTTGATATAATTATTTCTTGAATATCACTGCATTTATAATGAGTCCATATTTAATAAGTATATTCTAGGAAACTACAACGAAGTCATGATAAGATTAGAGCAAATCACTGAACAGGAAACATCATCATCTACATGTGCAGATACTTAGTGCACAATAATTTGCTCTAATCACAAGTAAATTTACTACCTGCTACCTATGCAAGAAGCAAATTTACTCAGGAATAATTAGAGCACAATACATTATGTGTAGATGGCCGAACAGGAACAAACTTGCTCCCGGTCAGCCAGGCATCAGGGGGTGTGAAATTGCTCCCTGCTGCCAGGGGGCATTCTGCCACTGAACCCAGGCAGGGACAATGTCCCACTGCCTTGTCAGCAGGGAGCTCTCAGGCCCCTGATAACAGAGCTGGGGCTTGGAGATGATAAGCTCCCAGCCCTGGTTCCATGGTTGCAGAGTGGGGGCTGGGAGCTCCCTGCTGTTGAGGAAGGAACACTGTCTGCTCCTGGGTTCCAGTGATGGAGGCCTCCCAGGCAGTTCCCGGGGGCAGGAAGCAATCTCCCAGCCCCGACCAGGAGACAGCTGTCTCTTGGTTCTGTGCTCCCTGCCAGCCCCTGGAATAGCATCCAGGGGGAGTCTACAGCTTCCCCTGGCTGCTGTAGTGTAGCAAACCCCCCAGTATTTACTTTTTTTTTTTGCATTTATTTTAAAATGCATTCCCTCCCCTTCCCCAACCATTTCTGACTTTTTCTCTCCCTCTTTATTCCCTATAGATAAGTATAAGTAACCTAAGATGTAGGATAAGCTTCAAAAATTTTTATTTTGGTAACAAGATTTTGGTTTTGGATATCCACTGTTTTATATTGTATTATTATTAGTTTTGTATTGATTTCTACTGTTGTATATTGTATTATTATAATTTTTGTATTGATTTTTATTGTTTCATATGGATATTATATGGTTTAGGCTTATGTTTGTAAGTGAACCACAGTCATGTTAAGTTTCCATTTTATATGTCAAGTCTTCATCTTGTGTCCTCTGCCCAGGCATCCCCTGTGTCGCAACTGTATGAGTCACATATCCCTGCCATATAAATTGGTTCCCGAATGAATGAGTGTGATTGAGAATGATTGAAATACAATGGTAGCAGGCCTCTACTGAATGGACTGTAACGACTGGTTCATCACCTCGCAT
This sequence comes from Alligator mississippiensis, assembly GCF_030867095.1. Classification (NCBI taxonomy): domain Eukaryota; kingdom Metazoa; phylum Chordata; order Crocodylia; family Alligatoridae; genus Alligator; species Alligator mississippiensis. Next base: position 375,849,034 of record NC_081824.1, on the reverse strand, counting down.
GGATTCATCCAGGAACCACGGACCTCACCCAGGAACAGAGACAAGAACCCAGCATTTGAAAGACAAAAGACCCTGCAAAACCAGCAACTCTCACCATTACAGACACCCAAAACTGCACATCCCTGCATGGAGCCCACATGCTCAGTACGCCAGGGGTTGACCCTTGCCTGGGCATGCCTCCTGTCACTAGGGTTACACAAGGTCTGCCCCTATAAAAAGGGGCAGTGAAGACAGACCCAGTGGGATGCCCTCTCCATCTGGACTAGCACCATGCCACACCACCTATACACCCAGAGGCCCTGCCAATGACCCCCCTCTGGATAACATATACTGGACAAGGACCCCTTTCCAGCCTGGTTAGGTAGATATTACTTGCACACCTCCTCCTACAATTTGGGTCATGTTTTACTGAATGCCAGTTCCTTCCCTTTCTTAAGTTCCAGCCTCATTCTCTCTCTCTCTCTCTCTCTCTCTCTCAGCTCCAGTCCCCACCCTCTCTGCTAGTTTCCTGATCTCCTCCCAATTCCATCTCCCCTTTTTTGCCACCTCTCAGTCTCCCCTGCTCCTACTGCCTTTTCCCTGTGACTTTCTGCTGCGTTTCTCTGCTTTCCTGCTGCCCTGCCACCTGCTGCTTTTCCTGTGATTTTCTGCTGTCCGTCTCTCTGTTCTCAGGTTTCACCCACACCTTCTGTAATCCCCGCCCCCCTCCACAGCTTCCCAGCTCCTCTTAGCTATCCTGCAGTTTTCTCCAGCAGCTGGAACCTTTCTCCAACTTCCAGAACCTATTGCCACTCCCTGCAACATCCTCTGGCTCCCCACACCCAGAGCCCCTCTTTAACACCCACACTTTCCCTTAATCCCATTTTTCCCCTCTCCCTACCTACCTTTTCAGCTCACCTGTAGCTCTGCCTCCAGTCCCAGTCTCTGTGCTGGCATGCTTCCTTGTTCTGCAGGCTTTGGGCATTGTCTTTTAATCAATTAAGATCAATTCACCTAAAGTTACCCCCAAGCCTCAGTTCTTCAGCCCAGGTCCCTGTAATCTACGGGTTCTAATCCTGGTCCTGGTAACTTTTTAATTCCCTACACTTCTAGTTTCTTACCTTAACCTTTCCCCAGGTATCCCAAGTACACCAAGCACATACATACATACACATCACAACACCCAACTTAGGAACTCACTTGTGTGTATGCGTAGGTGGGTGGTATGTGTGTGAATTAGTGAATACACATATATTGATATCATTGTGTGTGGTATATGAATTAGTAATCCACGTAGGTGTATTGGATGTGCAGGTGTTGATAACTGGTAATTGATTCTGTCTAAATTTGGTGTGTGTAGCGTGTATGGGCTTAAACTGGTGATAGGTGTGCATGAATCTAAACTAGTTATTTTAAACATGCGTGTATCTGAGGTGCTAGTGTGTGTGTGTGTGTGTGTGTGTGTGTGTGGCATTGTGTGCATGATATACCAATTAGTGATCTGTGTCTGACTTTTGGGGTGCATAGTGTATGTGCTTGAATTGGTAATAGGTATGCATGTGCCTAGGCTGGTTTGAATGTGTATGTGCATGAGCTGGTAGTGTGAGTGTGTATGCCTAGTAGGGGTGTATGCACCTAATGAGTGTATGTGTTCCTAATTAATTTTTATGTGTGCATGTGCAATTCTACACTATGCCCTCCTGTCCAACAGCACAATATTGAGGTCCTGAGCATTGTCCTGACCCCTCAAGGCAACAGTAGGGAGGCAATGCAGGGCCGGCAGGGGTGAGAGCAGACTGCTGGCATGAGCAGCAAGTCAGCTCCCAGTTCCCCGAACAGATAGATGCCTGCCTAGGGTGGGTTTACTCTAGAGTAAGTTACTCTAGAATAAACCCACCCTGGAACATTTGTGCATGTAGATGCTCCCAGATAATTGGTAGTTACTGTAGTTAGCCATGTTAGTCTGAAGTTGGACAGAAGATAGAGTACATTTCCACATTTGTAGACTTAATCAGTTATATATATCATGAGTTTTTGTGAACCTGAGCTCACTGCATTGAATGCTATGAAAGGACTTGCACAGAGCAGTGTGTTAAATAGATTGCTTTGAATATACATGACAGGAAAAGGAGGTAAGTGGGGGAGAGTGTGTGGCTTGTGTGTGTATGTGTGTGTGTGTGTGTGTGTGTGTTGGGAGGTGTAGTATTGGTAGAGGCAAACAAATGCATAGAGTCAAAGGAGTTACAAAAACTAATCCAAGTAATAAGATAAGAATCCATAGTCCCTATTTAGACCACACTTAACACAATCCAGTCTGTGAAAGATTTAGTTCTCTGCAATGTTCTGTTCAAATTCATCTTTAAAGATTTGTTGGACAAGGACAACTATGCTGATGTCAGTGATGGAGTGTCCAGGGAGGTTAAAGGGCTCTGCCACAATCTTGTGTATCTTTTCAAAGCTGATGTCAGATCTGCATTCATTCTTAGATATAATGATTGCTCTATTGGTCCAATCATTAGAGGCGCACTGTAAGTGGGCAATGGTGCATATGACATTGGTAGATGTGCAGGTGAATTAAACTCAGATATTATAATCTGTATGATGATGCAGTCTGTATTAATGAGGGGGCACAGCTTGCATCTAGATCTGTTGCAAAGCCTGGTGCCTTGGTGAGAATATAAATTAAGTAGCTGTTGTTGTTTGGGACAATAGAATCAATCTAGTTGCTACTTATACCCCCCAGCTTGAACACCTTGGACATTAGTGACCTCCAACCCACCCTGGTAGGAGGATGACTGTTTCAAGGTAGTCATAGGGGACAAACCTGTCCTGGCTTACAAACAAACCCTAAACCTCAAGTAGTGTCTCTCAAGTAACTAACTTGAGAGTAATTAACTCCTGTTGTCCAGATATACCTTGGACAGACAGGGTGATCCCTACATGCAAGTATGAGTGAATACCAATCTGACATCATTTCCAGAAAGACACACAATCCCGTGGCAGAATACTTTAACCTCCCTGACCTCACAGTATTTGTTAGACAACAAACAACAAAAGTTAGACAAAAAAACCTTTAAAAATGAACTTGATGTATTTAACATTAAGTAGTCACTTAAAATGAAGTAGTCACTGTGTAAAACCAAGTAAGAATCTTTGGAACAGAGGCCAGGACTTAAGGTTTCCTCCCTTAAGGAGCAGTGCTATCTCCCCAGACCTCAGAATTATGTTTCCCCTTGCTTGTCTGCCTCCCCTCTGGACACAGTTCTTGCAACAATTGTTTTTCCCTTTTGGCTGTCCAGTAGGCCAGCTTCAAGCCCAGAAGAGTGCTTACAGTTATACCTGCACTAGCATACATTGGTGGTTATGGCACTCTACTGGGACATAGAAGTTGTGGGTTCAAAACTCCTAAAGTAAAAGGGATCTAGAATCCAGGTGTCATATATCCTGCACAGGTGTTCCACCATCAGCCTATTTACAGAGACAAAAGACGATTCTTATGCTACTCGTGTAGATATCTATCTGACAGGGTAAAGGAGAAAAAGAGAGAGACAGAGGCCTATGCCATTGTGGCTATAGGGAATTATGATTTTGAACAACTAAAAGCAACTTAGTACAAATCTAATATCCTGTCAGTGTGAATGGAAAGCCACCTGCTTCTTGAAAAACTGAAAATCCTTATCTGGAGGTGTCTAAATTGTGCCCCTGAATGGGAGGGTTATGTGCCTCTGCAGTGCAAAGAAGTTTTCACAACCTGGGAGGTGAGCAGGTGTATACTCTAAAATTAAGAATATAGGACAGCTACACATCTACAAAGGCAAAGTGGCATGCCTCTATGGTCCTGATTTTCTTCATCAAACATTTGCTGTCAGATGCATTTTAGGTATCTGGTGAGTAAAACAGAATTTGCCTTAAAGACAATAAAGGCCTCTGAGCATCTCCCAGGGGCATCTCAAAAACTTAATGCAAGATTTTATATTCCATTCCTTAGGAAGGTTTTTTCCTTGTGTTATGGAAGATACAAAACCAGGAAAATGTAAACTACTTTCTCTTAGGTACTTTACAAAGTTCAAAAAGGCATGGTCCCATTAAAATAGTAAAAATGATCTAGAGCACACTCAGCATTACATTTTTACCCTTTAAGATAACAACTTTGTTCTAGAATCAATAACAGAAAGTGCAGCCTGCATCTGTTAACCCCAAAGGTATTTTGAACAGTGAATCTGTTTTATCAGTCTTTTAAACAAGGGTTGATTTGAAGAGTTTGTAGAAATAATTCTTATACTGCAGAGGTTCTTTATTAGGCTTGTTTGGGACAGTGTGCTCTTTTACACTTCATGTATTTATAGTAAAGTCTAGAGATTCAATAATCATTTATATATATATATATATATATATATATATATATATATATATGAAAAAATAAGCAAAACAAAAATAATTCAGTTGTATGTTCCACTTTCATTTGTCTACAAAAGCTCTGCTTGTTATGACTGAACAACTTGAGTAAAATTTTAATTCTGTTCTCAAGGTTTTAATTTTGAATTAAGAAGGAAAGTTTACTGCAGTTGAAAAATAAAAAGTTATTATATTTTTGATGTAAAAGAAAATATAAATTCTACTTCTATCCATTATATTTCTTAACTATGTGAAGGGTTTTTATAATATCCAGTATCTAAACATACTTTACCTGAAAAAATCCAGCACTAAACTTTTCCTGGAATAGTTACATTCATAATACTAAAGGAATAATGAATCGGTAATACTGGAAGAATGAATTTCAGGGGTGAAACTGAAAAGCATTTCCTGCAGTTATCAAAATTCTATGGCTGAAGTGATGTAAAATTTACATTATTCAGGGTTATTGACAAATAAAGTAAGAACTAAGCTTTAAAAACATGTTGAAATCATTATGGAACATTATTTTTTTCAACAAAATAGTAGCTTGGAGGATGTATTGTTCATGAAAGAAAAATTTGTAAACATTGACGAGACCCTGAAGTGCCTGATTATTATTTTTACTATGGAAACTTTACTGAAAAGGAGAATTAAAAAAAAACAAACTATTTCTCTCTTCTACCAGAATTGCTGATTAGAAGGAGCCTCTCTCTGATGTTTACAACAATAATACATCAAAAATTAGACGGACATCTTGAACAGAAAATACAAACACCACTAATCTCTCCACTGCTATCCTGACATATACACACACACACTTAGCAGTCTTCATGTGTTTCACCCCAGGTCATATTGTTTTTCAAAGTCCCTGTAAAATGAGTAATAAAGACATGGAAAAGTCACCTCCATATGTAGGAAATGATATATCCTTGTGGAATACTGTTATGCAAAATGTAAATTAAATGTCATGAGTTTCTTTCTTGTGAATGTTAAAGTAAGACATTTGTAAAAAGTTGTAAATTATAGCCCAAGTAAGCCAATTTGACTTTCTAAAGTTATTATAAATGAGTTAGTAGCACTACTTATAGTTAAGGTTTCCAAAAAAATTTCAATAAAATGTCTTGTTTTCAGTTATTTATAACTATGACAGATTTTAAATAATCATGCAATATTTTTTGTGTCAAGTTGACTCTTTTTGGAAAGTTTTAGTTTACAATAATTTCTCTGCAGCAGAAAAAAAAATAAGGAAAAATGCTTGCAATTAGTTCATTAACTTGTTAAAGAACATCTACACATGCACGTGTCTACACATGCACATCCATACTGTGTAGTAACTATGGTGACTTAGGCTGATTTGGACATAAATTTGAAACCTGCATGATGCCAGATTAGTTACTGCACAGTAACATACTTGTATATGTGTTAATGTACAGTAACATGGGAGCCTTTGGGCTGGGTCTGTCCAGCGACTAGGGACCAGCCAGAGCCCAACCCCAGGGTTCCTGCCTTCCCCCCTTTCCTGCTCTCTGGCAGCTCATAGCTGCAGGACAGAAAAGCCTGTGTCCATTTTGTTCTGTGAAGCACATACTCCAGGAGCCTGTGCTCACTGGCAAAGCCCAACAGGCCCCGTGTGCTCCCCTGGACAGCCCACAGACTGTGTTTGCCAGGTATGTCTCACTTCAGAGTTGATGCCTCATCACAGATGGGTGCTGCAAAGGGCTGCAGTGTGCTTCATCCCTTACCCAGCCCTGTGATCCTACCTGGGCTGCTGGCCCTGCCAGCTGTGCCACCAGGACCAGCACCTGCTGCTCACCCCCCAAATTTCTCTCTTTGAAGGACCAGAGTGAAATGCCTCAGTCATGTGGCTGTGACTTCCTCGGCTGCACAGGGGCCCAGTCAGACAGTGTGGAGACCATGCTGTCCACCACCTCCCATGTGTGCAGCCCTGGCCCCACCCACGTGCACCCACCCCCAGTCAGCATATTAGTGCTGCGTGAAAGCCAAAGCCCTGTGGGCTCAGTAGGTGGTCATGAGTGGCCATAATCACCAGTCCAGTGGGGCCCCCAGGACCATGCCCTTCATGTGAAAGCTGACCTGTGTTTTGGCACCCTGATAGGCCATGACTGTACCCCACTCTGACACCTCCAGTGACTCATCACCAGTGGAGGGGACCTTGAGCCTCCAGCACCCTGCCCTGTACTCCTCAGGTACTATGACCACTGGCAGCCCAGGGAGTGGATGCCTTGGCCTTGGCCCTGCCCCTCAGCTGGTGATGAGGAGCAGCTGGCCACACCACTGCTGGCCACCAGCAGCACCAGCTCCTCCTGGGGGGTGGGGGCTGGCTGGGCACTAGCCCCCAACCAACCACAAGCTGCAGACACCAGGTAGAGCTGGATGCTGCCTGGCATGGAAAATTCTGTGCTGAAGTGCTACCTCACTAGCCCGGGACCCATGGTAAGTCCCACAGTGGGGGACATTCTCTCCCAAGCCCTGTCCCCACCTCTGCCCTGCCCCTGGCCCTACCCCCCCTCCTTGCTGCACTGGGCTCAACTCCTCTGCCCTGAGGCTTCACCCCACAGTACACAGGGAGGTGGTACACAAGTCAGAACTTTATTGAGCAGGCCATGTCCCCACGGCTGGACAGGCACAGGCCTCCCATGCTGAACCATGCATTGATCTTGGCACCAATCTCCTGCTCTGCAGCCAAGAGCAGGAACGTGTAGTTCAGCAACAGGTAACCCTCCAGGCAGCTGCAGCGCTTATAGATTCATAGATTCATAGATGCTAGGGTCGGAAGGGACCTCAATAGATCATCAAGTCTGACCCCCTGCATAGGTAGGACAGAGTGCTGGGTTCAGATGACCCCAGCTAGATGCTTATCTAACCTCTTCTTGAAGACCCCCAGGGTAGGGGAGAGCACCACCTCCTTTGGGAGCCCATTCTAGACTTTGGCCACTCTAACTGTGAAAAAGTTCTCCCTAATGTCTAGTCTAAATCTGCTCTCTGCTAGCTTGTGGCCATTATTTCTTGTAACCCCTGGGGGCATCTTGGTGAATAAAACCTCACCAATTCCCTTCTGTGCCCCCGTGATCTTATAGGCAACCACAAGGTCGCCTCTCAACCTTCTCTTGTGGAGGCTGAAGAGGTCCAGGTGCCCCAGTCTCTCCTCATAGGGCTTGGCCTGCAAGCCCTTAACCATATGAGTGGCCCTTCTCTGGACCCTCCCCAGGTTATCCACATCCCTCTTGAAGTGTGACGCCCAAAACTGCATGCAGTATTCCAACTGTGGTCTGACCAGCGCCCGATAGAGGGGAAGTATCACCTCCTTGGATCTGTTCATCATGCATCTGCTCATGCACGATAAAGTGCCATTAGCTTTTCTGATGGCTTTGTCACACTGCCAACTCATGTTCTTCTTGGAGTCCACTAGGACTCCAAGATCCCTTTCTGCTTCCGTTCCACCAAGCAGGTCATTTCCTAGGCAGTAGGTATGCTGGACATTTTTCCTCCCTAGGTGCAGCACTTTGCATTTCTCCTTGTTGAATTGCATTCTGTTGTTTTCTGCTCATAATATCCAACCTGTCCAGGTCTGCTTGTAGTTATTCCCCCACCCCCCCCGCCCCATGCTGTCATAGCTCAGGGTCCTAATGCAGTAGTGCAGGTGTGCCTGGCACATCAGCAGACTCAGCAGCAGAATGGAGTAGTTGCTGCGACAGCACTCTGCCTGTACAAACAGCCCATCACGCATTGTCCACAGCAATGGCAGTAGGATAGGGGGCCAGTCTTGGGATGCCTCCCCAGAGAGGAGGGCAGAAATGTGGCCAGCTCCTCACCTCCATCATCCAGGAGCCCCATGCATCTTGAATGAGCTAGGTGGCAATGGAGCACAGTGAAGGTCCTACAGGGGCAGAGGTGTGAGTCAGTGGGGGCTGGGTCTGTGGCAGCAGGTGCTGCCAGCAGCCTGGCTTGGCCTGTCTTGGGAAGCGGGCAGCAGAGGCAGGTGGCCTGTGGCTGGCCTCTGGGGAGCAAGCAGGGATGGGGGGCACAGGTAGCACCCCCCTTGGCCCAGGCCTGCCCAGCCATCTTACCATGGTCCCTGGGAGCCCGTACGGTGCTGCCCTCTGATCTGAGGCAAGCAGTCCAGGATCCCTGGAGCAGAGCATGTTTTCTCTCAAATGTTGCAAAATCTCATGAAAGCCTTCTGTTTTTTGTCTCTGCAGAGCCAACATCTGGAAATGGGGGAGAGACTGCACTGCCACAGGGACACTGCCACCTGCCACTGGAGCCACCTCGAGGTGTTAGTGACACCAGGGATGGCACAAGGAAACCCTTGCCTGGATGCTCCTGGATCCTTCCTGCTGCCCTACATCAGGGCCCAAGCAGCACCCTCAATGTGCTGGTGTGGTGCCTGCCAGCCACAGGCATCCCTGGGCTCCACTGTGGCCTCCAGACCCACAGTGACACTTCCTATGGCCAAGCTGCTGGCTGCCTGCCACCAGGCTCTCTACCCTGGGTGGCTACACCCCTAAGTCCCTCACAGGTGGACTTGGGAATGGGGCCAGACACCTGAAGTATCTCTGAAGTTTTGGGAACAAGGTTTTTATTTTTGGTGGGTGGGGAAGGTGGTGGAAGGGCACTGTGTGGGAGTGGGAGGGATGAAAGTGCTTTGTTTTTTGAGTAGGGAGTGAGGAGGGATGTGGGCAGTTGGGCAGGTAGACTGGAGGGGAAGCACAGAAGAGACTTCTGCAGTTGGTGCCCTGGGCCCAGCTGGCAGGTGCATGGCTGCCCTGCGGCCTGGTCAGGGCAGGGGAAGGTGTGATGGGGCCAGCAGGGCCAGCACCGTGGCTAGCAGCAGCGTGGGCTGCTGGTTGCCAGGGTAAGGGCAGGGCCAGGGGTGGCATGAGGAGGCAAGGTGGCCATGGAGGGAGCTGCTGCATGTTTACTATGTGCTGGGCACAAGGCTCAGGGCTGTACACATGGGGATGAGCCTTTAAGATGGCTGCCATGTGCTGGCAAGTGCTAGCAGCCATGTGACCAGAGGCTGGAACTCCCCCCAGTGGTCACAGGGACTCATGGCAGGCTGCTCTGACCTGGGACTAAATCTCTGATGAAGTAAGCTGTAGCCTATGAAAGCTCATGCCTTTCTGAACGAGGTAGTCTTTAAGGTGGTACCAACGGAGGTATCTTGCAGGACTCAGTTTCAATGGAGCTGGGTTCCTCCAGTCACCAAATGCCATACACACAAACACACACACAGATTAACGTGACACGCCTGACCCGGCTGGGTTGATCAGCATGGGCAGCCTGACACCCTCATATGCCAAGAATCAGTTCATCAGAGCAACAATAAAATGCAGTCAGACACAAGCACACAGGTAAACAGAATCCCTCTGAATCCAGCTGGGTGTCCAGCTGACACCCTCATGGGCTAGCATTCAGTTCATAAGGGCACTTCTGAGTCAAACTGGGTCAATCAGCCTGTACAAGCTAATCCCCTTATATGTTTCAAACTCAGCACGTCCCAATCTTTGGCCTCTTGATGAGCAGACCCACAGTATTTTTGGGCTTTATAGGGATCTTTAGCTTAGGTAAAAGAAGTGTTGCTGCAGAGCACCGGAGGAAAGAGAAGTAAAGGAAAAATATACCCAGTTACTACCAGTTTGACTATAAAAGTTATTTATTGCTAAGCATATGAAATATATAATGGTATTAGTAGTAATAGACATGCAAAAGAAAAACAAATACAAGCAATGACAGTATTACCCTGGTTTCACTAAGTATTTGTGGAAAATTAGCTCAAGCTTAACTAATACAGTTCAGGTTCAGAAATTTATGCCTAGAGAGAAAAGAGAGAGAGAGCGCTGGGATCTCACCAGTCCAAGGTACTTGAGTCTCAAAGCTGACAGGTAAAATTCCTAGCACAGTCCTTGAAGGGAGACGATCTGTTCTTCCAGCATCTCAAGAACAACAGGGGATGGTGTCAGCACACGATTTTTCTTTGTGAAGCACACACACTGCTGCTTTTTACAGATTTTTATACCCTCAGTTCAGCTTTTTCAAAGCATTCTCAATAGTGTAATTCATTGTCTTTTCTATTGACATGGGGTTATCTGGTTTGGAACATCTCAAGAAACTGATTGATAATCAGGAAACACATAAGGTTAGGGAGTAGCCAGATACTTGGGAGCCAGCTTGACATTCCTATGGATAGCAGATATACTGATGGGATGTCTCATAGTTTCTTCAGAAACAATAGATAGCTCGCAGCATCAGGATTTTGGATTTTTACTTGTTGTGAATAAGCCTCAGCTTAGCATGACTTTTCCAGATCTTACTATAGTCTTTTAACAGATTTAAGACAATTATTGGAGTGTTTATAACCTTTGGGCAGGAGGACTTCCACCAGTCGTCCTGGGAAAAGCATGACAACACCTGTGGTCAGGGCTCCAATGGGCTGGACACTGTGATGAACCCTTAACCATTGTTCAAATGTTGCCCATACCCACTCTGACTCAGTCTCTTGCCTCAGCATTCCCTAACCCAGCAACTGAGTTTTAGTCAATCAAGTTTAAATAGGCCTCCCCTAGTGAGACCGGGGAATGTACAGCCCAAGATGCCTATTCAACTTAGAGGTGTGTGTGTGTCTGGGGTGGAAAAGTCCTTTGTAAATGCAGATTAGAATTGGTCTGATAAATGCTGAGCTTGGTGTGTGTGAACATGGCTTGATTAGCATTTGGAGCACAGATTCCCCATCATGCAGTGCTCTCCTGCTTCTCTGGTCCCAGAATTCACTGCAGTTTCTGCTTCAGGCTTTCTGTTCTCCATCTCTCATGTAAATGAATGGTCACCTGGTTCCATCTCGGATGCAAATGAGACCTAGGGCAGTTGTTTCACTCTTGTCACTCTTATCTGGAGGGTCGTAGGTGTGTCTCCCACTGCATCTTAATCAGTTTTGTTTATGTAGAGGGTGGGGGGGGGGGAGTCCTTTGTGAGTCAGACAGGCTGTGTCCTGTGCCAGGGTTGCCAAAGAACACAGAGCTGAGACGTAACATACTGTAGTTAAATATTCCATAAAATGAAGTAGAAGAAGTCTGGATTGTTGCCTGAAAGCTCTGAACTCTGCAGATTACCCAGCTTGGAAGTAAATATGATAACATTTCAGGGTTTTGTTCATTTGCTCCTAAATGTTAGGAAATTAGATCAAACAATCTTTATTAGGAGAATATTATGGCTACAAGTCAAAAACTCAAAAAATAAAGACATTTCAGAAGTATAGTTTGTCATTTAAAAGTAATTGTTCCTTTTTCCCTTTACATGTATGTATTATGATACATTCCATAAGTACATGACCACATACTATTTTTTTCCTACAGAACCATTGCCTCATTCAGTGCATAGCTATGGCCTGTTCTGGGAATAAAATCAGGCTGGTATAGAGAGTAATTCTGTTGCATGTTAGGATACTGCCTCACATGCATCATTTCCAACTGCAGAAGTTGGAAATCATGTATTAAATAAGGAAGTAGGCTTAGTAAGATAAAAGATGGTCTTATATTTAAGGCAGCAGAATTCTCCCTTAAGAACTGGGTTGTACTCCTATCTGCCACAGACTTGCTAAGTGATAGTGGCTGCATCTATATGTCTATGAGATGCTGACTTCACAGTAGCTCATTAGTACTGCACAGTAGTGTCACATGGCACAAAGCATGACAAATTATGCAAGTACTAAGTGACTTTGCAGTAACCACTGCGCAACCAGTGTCTCATATAGAAGTTTGGTTGCTTAAACTAAACTTGCCACCTGTGACCCCTATTTGTGTGTTACTCATTTTACAGCAATGCTATATACTCACAACCGCAAGTTCCATGTATAGGAGCTGTGCTTTGAACATGTAGCAAGCTATAGTCTTGCAAAAGTCTCTGAAAAATGTGGACTTAGGTGTGTTAAGTCAATTAATCAAACTTCAAGTTGCTTTTGACAATTTTGCCTTTACTATTTCTGTGATTTTCTCATTTCTAAAAAGAAGCTAATAATACCTACTTTTGCATAGCTATTTAGAAGATAAATTGATACATGTTGGCAAAAGGTTTATACAAATGCCCATGAAGAATTTATTAATCTTGTATTTAAGGCAGGTTTTGATGGTTTACATTAACCAAGACAAGGAGCTGCATGTTTAATAGAGAAAGATAAAATAACTACCCGTTTATTGAATGAGCTAGAATCTTGTGCAATAAATAATGTGGCTTTATAATTAAACACCATGTAATGCTTATACATAAAGAGGTCAAAGTAGATTAGTAACCATTGGTTCTGGAATGTGTCTTAGGTTCTCGGTGCTTGAGTTTGCATCCTGTTTGTTTTTTAACATCTATTTTTAATGCAATTAAATATTTATGTTCAATATTCAAACATACGCAAGTGCAAAAGTATCATAAATTAGTTTCTTTTGAAAAATATTATGAATGAGTTGTCAGTTTACATGTATTGATTTTTTAACCTGGACCAGTTTTTGCATCCAACTCATACTCCCCAAACTAAGAACTAATTGAAAAGTATTCACACAATTGGAATAACACTATTATCCAAGTGCAACTACTGTCCAAGAAAATTCATTATTAAATGATGATGATGATAATAATAATAATAGAAGAGTTCAAGCCAAAAGTAGCAATCTCAAGATGATAATGCATTGGTAATACACACACTATTAGAATAAGTAGGCCTGTGTGGGGCTGGTGTGTGGGCACTAGGAGACAGTTGACCTCCCAGAAGTTGCAAGTTTGAGGCTATAGCAGAAGTGCACATGACATGGCCATATCAGATTCCAATGAATCTGCAAATTGTGTTAAATACCTTGTCACTAGGACAGGGAAATGAGAAGGAAGGAGTGGCCCTATAAAATTAATAGCTGCCCAGCATCTAAATACCCCCAAAATAAATCTGCTTAATTGAGTACTGTATATAATGTCCTAAGCAAGTCCCAAGACAAATTGTGTCAAATAAATTCTGATCAAAAAAAAAACTATTCAATGGTATAATTTTGCAGATGACATAAATGAAATATTTTACCTTAGTCATCTTAGGAGAAACTGTAGATTAATTTTTTCTCTAAGAAAATGTGAAATTAAGTAGAGAAAATATTCATACAAAAAAGTAAAAAATGACTTGAAAATGCCTAAGGATAGTAAATCTGAATTATTAAATAATGAATTGTTCTTACCTATAGATAATAAGAAACCTTTCTAGTTATACAATTGGGGATAGTGAAAAAAGGTTCTGCCTCAATTGTAAGGCCATGGGATTTATTTCTCTTCTATGGTAGCAAAGTACTTTATGGAGAGGACAGAAAAAACTTACTTGCACCTAAACTTTACTCTTTCATAATCAAATTGATACAACCAGTTAAGATTCAAGTGAGCTTTTGCTCTTTCCTGTTATAAGTTAAAGATTGAAACCACGTTTTAAACAAATTAAATAATCATATTTATTGAAGGAAGAAAAATCCTCAAACTCTATAGTGAGTGAAATATCATCTGAACTATGAAATAGGTATTTTAAAAGTTCCACCTAGACCTCTGTTTTTATTAACTATTCTTCCACTCTCTAATTTCTGACTATTTGGCTATCTGAATTCTTACCTTTTAATTGCAAAATCCTTGAAACAGGGAGCGTGCTTTATTTCTGCTTGGAAAATACTACCAGAAATAAATGGTGATGCTGTGGCTGAATAGAATTTATAAGGGCACAGGTGACACATTTTGGAAGCCAATATTTTTTGAACAAATCTAGTCCTGAAATGTACAGCCAGGCATGACTCTCTGCAGCTTGGTATCATTTCATCATTGTATGAAGGATAATGTCAGCTAAGTGCATGATGTGATATGGTGATGTAGTTCTTCAAATCTTTCTCTTTTTTTTCTTGCCTCTCCTTAGACCTGGCAATAATGGTAATAACAGAAGAAAAATGTGATATCACAGATGCCCTGATTAACCATCCACTGAAATTACCCAAGCAACTACGACAAGATTGCAATGGCAGCATTAAGCTATTGTGCCTCCACCTTCAGTCTTGAACTAGGATGCCAAGGTCAAAATCAGTCTGAATTGCTGCTCAGCAGTTCATTACATTGCAAAAATATATCCAAGCCTGTGCAGAGAATGATAGGTAAAAGACCAACATTTTTTACTAGGCTTAAAAGGGTTACAATGTTATTGCTCTTTGAAAAAACAGATCAAATTGTTTAAGTTATCTTGAAAGTCCATAATAAATGTATGAAGGTAAAATTATTTTATAACAGAAATACTGGGGAAAAACATTTAACATGGGAGAGAAATATAAAAGTAAAAGTTATTGTCTGACAAAATAAGAGGGGAAGGTTTCATTATTACTAGAGATTCATGGCACCAATGTTCTGTTAATAGCAAAAAAAATGACATGACGTATGACAAATATTGTATGAGAAAAATTGGACTGAAGTTAAAAAGTATTTGAACTGAGCACTCCTAGTAGCATCTGGATAAACATGAATTGAGTTCATTAGTACACTCTCATATAAAGAGTACACTGGTCATATAAAGGGTTTTTAAGATATGAAAATCTAGCTGTAAAGATTATATTCTCTCACTAATGCGTTGCATAATTTCTCCATTTGAGAAATGGAGCTGAGCAAGAGGTGCCTGTGCAGCAGCACAGGATGGTGCATAGTAGTGCTCCATCCCCAACTACCCAAGTGTACCCCCTAGGGCCTTCTCTAGTACCCCTGGGGGTACACATAACCCTGGTTTACAACCCCTCATCTAAAATGGGTGAAAAGCTTCTATTCTCTGAGTGGCTATTGAAACTCCATGCAAAAAATATAAGAGCTTTTGATATGAATGGCAAACACTGCTGTGAATAAATACATTTGTATACAAAATGGATGGCCAGTGCTACATATGACTTAATAAAAAGGCATGTTAGTAGACTTCACAGATGGACTCAGCCATACGACATGATTGTGTGTCCCATGAGGAGAAAGGAGAAGGTAGGACAAGATAAATGCTGGTTCAGGGATTAATGATCTTGGGAAGGATTTTGTGTTTATGCCCACTGTTGGACATTTGGGGTCGAGGATGCTTCCAGGAGTGGGCACCAATTCAATAAGTAATGGGATATCTTTCTGGGATCAAGTCTGACCCACTTAATATAAAAGAAATTTGAACTAGGAGTTCAGGGAGATGGCTAAGAGAATTCCTCAAAATCTTCCCACTGAAAATAAATGTATAGGGAAAATAAGTGTAAAGGGATGTGGCCAGCCTGGAGACGGTTCAGAGGAAGGCCACCCACTTGGTGAGAGGGCAGCAGGACAGGCCCTATGAGGAGAGACTGAAGGACCTGAACCTGTTCAGCCTTAGCAAGAGCAGGCTGAGAGGAGACCTAGTGGCTGCCTACAAGCTCATCAGGGGAGATCAACAGCAAATAGGCAGAGCCATTTTCTCCCCAGCACCACCTGGGGTGACAAGGAACAATGGTCATAAGCTGTTGGAGAATAGGTTTAGGTTAGAGATCAGAAGGCAATATTTTACAGTTAGGGTGGCCAAAATCTGGAACCAACTTCCCAGGGAAGTGGTCCTCGCCCCTACCTTGGGCAAATTCAAGAGGAGGTTGGATGATCACCTGTCTGGGGTCTTGTGAACTCAGCATTCATTCCTGCCTGTGGCAGGGGGTCAGGTTAGGTGATCTATTCAGGTCCCTCCTGACCCTAGCTACTATGAAACTATGAAACTATAACAGGTTGGTTGTCTGGAAAATAGGTGGCCCAGGAAGGAAGAGAGCCAATAGACTAAAAAGTCTGTGGTAGGCATCAGCATACTGAAACTATCATGGTCATACACATTTTAAGTGGAAACTTGAGTAAAAATAGATAGAAACACCCTAAATGCTTGTACATTAATGTGAGGAATCTAGGTAAGTAAAACATGGAGGAACCCCTGGGGTGTAACACAAAAGTGAGTGTCATAGGAATAAGAAGGGTATAGTAGAATATTAGGTATGAGTGGAATGCATACAAGGAACATATATATTGAACATATATATGGAACCTTTTATATATATAAAACTTATGCCCTGTAATATGCCCTATAATAAGGTCTTCTTGGTGTTTCAGGAATGAGTACAAAGGTTTGAAGTGGCTGTTATGGAAATTCTTTGGGGTAATCATTTGACTCATCTCCTCCTGATCAATATTTTCAATGGTTCTGCACCAAATTAAAGATATTTAGCATCTATGTAGAACAAGGGTGACATTATTTTATTCCCTGGTCATATAAGTGGCCAGTTCTTGGCCAGCTACAAGTTATTTTTAGCACATACAGCTGCTTGTACAAATGCTCCAGTTGCGGGGAGGCATTTTAATTATAGAGGTTTCTGGAGAGCCACTCTAATTAAAACACCTCATCTTCACATCTATTACATCCCAACTCATTTAAAAATGGCTGTGGGATGCTTTAGCAGCATGGGGTTCATTTGATGAGGTTTAGATAAAACATGCCTACAGTCATTTTAAAACTCATAGGCTGCATCCAGAAGAGCACACATGCCTCTTGCCCCACCTCCAACCCCTTTGAGACGGGGCAAGAGGCATGTACAGAAACAAAAAAATTGTTCCCCACACTGCAAGTTTGCAGCACAGGGAGAAAATTAGACCTCTGGATATCCAGGGGTCTAAAAAAAACAAGTTTAAAAAAGCAGGGCAGGGCACGGTCCCCAACCATGCCCTGAGGAAACCGGAGGCTGTGTTTTCCGGGAAGACGCTCTGGCTGCCAGAGCGTCTCCATGGTTGATGCCTCACCCTGGTGCTGAAGCAGCATGCCAGTGAGTAAGGGGTTAGGGGGGCTGGAGGAGGGGGGAGAGGACCATGGTGGGGACCCCCACCATCCCCACCCACTTCCCCAGCCCCCCAATCCCCACAGTGCCTGGCCCCACCCCCCCCCGCCTGCCCCGCAAGGCCCCTGCTCCTGGTGGTGCCCGGCCCCAGATTCCTTCAGGCTCCCTGACTCCCCTGAACCCATGGTGCCTGGCCCCACCCCCTGCCTACCCCCAACAGGACACTGAACCCTGCAGTGCCCGCCCCAGCCCCCTGATCCCTGTGGTGCCCAGCCCCACCACCCGCCTACCCCCTAAGCCCCCCCAACCTCTGGCCTGCCCAGCCCCATCCCCCCCATCCCTGCAAGGATCCCACTCCCTGCCCCCCACCCCAGCATGCTCACTTAAAAAAAAAAACCCAAACCCTGGCACTTACCAGCAGCTCCAGCTGCCTTCAGGATCACTTGGGGCCCCATCCACACAGCAGGGGGCAGAGGGACAGCCCTAGAAGCCCCAGCCCAGGCCCTCCTGTCCTGTGCTCCTTGGGGGGCTCTGCCAGGAGGCCCCAGAGCCGCCCCCCCCATGCTTCTGGGATAAGTAGAGGCTTTTTTAACATTTTTTTCCTTTTTTTTTTAAGTGCTGGTGCCTGGGGTTGAGGAGGCAGCCATGGGACCTGGGGGTGCAAGTGGGGGGTGGGGCCAGGCAGGGAAGCCACTGGGGGGTCTAGGGGAGTGGGGGGTGGGGCTGGGTTGGGCAGCCATCAGGGGGGCTGCAGCAGCTGGTGGTGAATGGGGCCAGGTGGGCCAGCAATTGGGGTCTGGGGTGGGGCATGTGGGCCTTGTGGGGGAGGTAGCCCCTGCAGGGGCCATTTAGCTCCTGTTGGGGAGCCATAACCCCTGTGTGGCCATAGCCCCCCAACAGCCAGTGCTTTAACACTCTTTTATTAATAAAACATTACCCAACTGATTGCTGTCTCTCTGTCTCTCACTCTCTTTCTCTCTTTATAGTGGTCTTTTGTTTTAATTGTGGAGGAACATGGATGGGGGGTATTTTACAGGGTGACTTTGGGATTTTTTTCATCAGGGATTTTTCAGTTTTCCAATAGGGAACACCAGAATTCCTGCTAGGGAGGCCAGTGGCAGGACCCTGCCTGCTCAGAGCTGGCACCTTGGACCCAGCTGCCTATGGCTGACCTCCTGGCCAAATGGGGCCAGGAGAACATGCTTTGACAATACAAAGCAAGCCACCACACCGAGAACATCTTCCGGGTGATAATTTTCCAGGTGGCATGGCAGGGGGCACACATGGCAATAGTGCCACACAGAGGCCAACCCTGCAGCTACAACCCACTGACAGCTAGGCTAGAGGGGCAGATGCCTCATCCCGGTCTGGCAGGTGTGCAGCAGGTCACAGCCAGGCAGCAGGTCCCACTACCAGACTGCTACAGTGGGTAGAGAGTACAGGGAACTCTCAGGGCTGTTTCAGCAGTCCAGCTGGCACAAGGGGTAGTGTCTTCAGGTACCAATTTACTGGGCCCCAGAAGCTCCTGAGAGCAAGTAGCCCTGAGCTATATGCCAGGGAAGCTTTTTGTACTGCTGGGGCCAGGACAGGACAGCTTTTTAGATTGCTGGGGATAGCACAGGTGCTGGCCCCAGGCTCTAGCTCCCCCTGGCTGCAGATCTGGACTGAGTTAGACAGCGTTATTTTGCCTCAAGTGGCACAATTTAATCCTCAACAAAGTGCATGTTCAAGCACGTGCACTGGGGCAAAAAGCCCCAGCTCAAATGTGCACCGCTTCTATTTGAGCTGCTGGAAGCGCACGTGCATGCATGTGTGGATGTGCCCATAGAGGCTTAATAGACGTGATGATGAGGCAACCCTAGAAAATTTTATTTAGAACATGGAGCAGACTTGATTAATCAAATCTTCTCCAACACATTCAAATTAAAATGCTAGTGAGCAGGTGTATAGGCAGCCTACATACCCAGGACAATTTTATTCTTGGATATTTATGGATGGCTATATAATCATGCAGACTGCCAACAAAAAAGAGAGAGAAAGAAAAACATCTTTTCTTCTCCCACACAGATGCTGAGTGGCCAGGGCACTCTCATGAGAAGCCAGAGGCTCTAGGTCCCCTTCTCAGGGAGAGGGACTTTGAACCTAGGTGTCTCTTGCTTCCCCACCTAGGAAACTCATTAAACAGAAACTTCTCCAGTGGTCCTGGAGATAGTCCCAGCACCCATGAGAGGGAGGTCTGTGAAAAAGATGTGGGATCAGAAGACCAGGAATAAACAGGGGGTATGTCTCAGCAAGATGGCTGCACGCCTGGAAAGCAGGGGGCTTGAATTTTTGCCTCGCCCTTGTCCCCAAAGGAACAGGAACTTCCCCTCTGCCCCGCCCTCTATTTTTTCCAGTGACTATATTTGCTGGTTGCCACATAGGGCCTGGAATGAACTATTATCTTACTGCTACATGTCAGTTAAAAAAAAAAAAACAAGGAAAAGAAAACAAACAAATAACACCTGCCCCCCACCAAAAAAAAAAAAAGCCTTCCTTAATCCCATTTGGTGTTGGCTGCAGCCAAAGCTGGGGATTGTGACTAGAGTGTGTCAGTGCTCCTACTGAAACTTAAACCTAGAGGTTCCTGGCTAATGGGCCTTGATTCTTTCACTCAGAGCCAGACTGATCACCATATTTGGAGCCAGGAATAAATGTTACCCTATAAGATTGGTATGGACTCTGGGTTTTTTTTTTTTTCTCCTTCTTCTGTAGCACGGGGTGTAACTGTCTTCTTTTGTCTCTCAAGCATAATTTAACAACCTTGCAACAGCAGGACGTTGCCCACTATGGTCCTCCTTCTTTACCTCTGGCAGGTTAAGGTGTTATGTCTTTTGGTTTTGTCAGGGCTAACTGTGTAGTTTTTCTGAGAGATTAAACAATGGATTTGTATAGGATGGTTTGGATAGGGATGATTCTAACTCAGGAAGTGTTTGGACTAGATGACCTCTGGAGGTCCCTTCTTACTTCCATTGATTCAAAACACTTTTGCATGAGAGGCACCTAAAGCATGGGACCCCTGACCTCCTAAGTTTCCCAGTCTCTGAGATATGAGGCAAAAGTCCAGTATACACACAGTACTTCCTTGTTCCTGAGGCTGAATTGAGTAGTCATGGATTTTGATCAACTCCATTTTAAGATAATCTAAATTCACTACATATCCACAAGAGACAAGAGGATTTGCCATGGCTGCTTCTGCACATGCTCAGTCTGTGACACTACATAATTCACATAATTTTGCACAATGGAATAGCAATCATTCTTTGAGCCTGTAACTATAACCAAAATGTAACTGCAATGAAAAAGAGAAGGTGCATATGCTTTGCATATGTGCTCACCACAGGCTCAGCTTATTTATAACCACAATATCATCAATAATAGCTTGTAAAAGAAGTCCTGAAATGATAGTTTACATATATTTGGGTGGGAATTTATGGAGGATGACTCCATGCATCTTCTATTACTACAGAGACCAGGATACATTTTTGGAAAGGAGGAAAGTAAAGATTGATTAATAGAACTGCATGGATAGAGTTGGGTTAGGTAAGGATTGTGGTCTGAGACCCATTTCTCTTGGTGATTGAAGTGCCTGTAAACCTTTAGAGATAAGTGTGGGGGGGGTGGGGAGGGGGGAGAGTACACACATGTTCTGAGTAAGTGCACTGGTTAATTATGAGTTAAGACTCTGTGGATAAGTAATTCTACCAAGTTGCATCCAGAGGTTTTATAACCAAAAAAAAAAAGGTATCTAAGAATTTCATTGGCACAGCTGCAGGTGGCACCAGCAAGCTGCTCTTTTTACAAGAAGACATTTTTAGAAATGTCTTTTTGAGCCAGTGGATGTTTGTTTTTGTTTTCCCTCTCCTAATTTGAATGTTTCCACTCACAGCTGAGGCAGTTTTGACTGAGGTCATGGAGTTTACATGAGAGCTGAATTTGGCTTGAGCACACTCTCTCACAGAATTAAAATAGAATTCCAGGGCTTCATGGGAAGAGGAAATCAAAAGAATCTCTTTCTCATAAATTTGATACAGAAGATTTCCCTCCATGTATGGTTTTACATTTTTTTTGTCCTAACCATGTTTCCTTGTTTGTTCATCAATGTAAGTGAAATTGCCCTATGGTGGCTTTTGTCTACTAGCCTTTGGCTTTAACTATGATGTCTGTTCAACACATTTTTGCACTGTTATGAGATATTTGAATTCCAGTACATGCAGTAAGTTAGCAGTGATACAGAAAAGTAGGAAAGTTACTATTGAGTTCAGCCTTCTTTTCAATTAATCCGAAAGAGTGAAATGAGTAGTAATAATTAACCATAAATCCTTACAGTGATCTATACCATAGAAACAGAGGGCAAAAGATTCAAACTTGTATAAATCTATAGCAGGTTGGCTGTGCAATACCCTCATTTTCTGGCAAGTTTGCTGTTTTGATATGCATTGCATTTATTATTTGTATCATGCTGTAACATAAAGGCTACTACTGAGTTCAGAACTTCATTGTACCATGCACTGCATACATAGTAGTAGGCAGTCCCTGCTTCAGAGATCTTGCAAGCAACACACCCTGAATGAGGAATTAAGGTAGAGAGAGATTAAGACACAGAGATGCAAGATCACATGAGAAGTATGTTGAAGTGAAGAACTCAATCCACATGTAGTTAATTATGACCAAACCATAAGAAAAGCTTTTGTCTCAGCTTTTCTTGAGAGCCATTACCAGTTTAAGTCCTCTAGTTTCTGTACTTTTAAAAATTGTATATAATCCGTTTCCATCTCAATGTCATAAGCGTTTAACAAATACATGTTTTTTTCAAGCTCATGCCCTTGCTGTAGAAAAATGAATTTGCATTTCAATGCCTAGGATTACTTTATTCACTCAAACCTAAGATTCCACCCCCCACCCCTTAATCAGCATGGGGGGATCCCCTCATTTTAGATTCACATACAAAATGGAGGGGGTAGAAAGCAGCTGCTGTGGCTCTGGCTCTTAGCTCTGGCTCTGAGCCCAGATCAGGGCTAGAGTCAAATGCACAGCAACCTCCTGACCCCATTTCTACTTGCCATCTGCACCAGATTGGAGAGAAAGGGGCAGAAATTGTGGAGAGTGGGTGGGGAAGGACAGAGACTATGCAAAGCTGGAGGTGTGAGGGGTGCAAGAAGTTGGGAGACAGGAAGGCTGCAGGGGGAAGAACTGGGGTGGAGCAGAATGCAAGGGGTCCACCTGACCACCCTGCCAGGCCCTACTTTCACTGCTATAACAGTGGGGGGCAGGTGGGTTTAAGGCAATCCTCTAATAATTAGATTCTGTACCTGGAAAATTATAACAAATTTATACATTTTTATATATAAAATCGAATTATTGGGAAGTCACTTTAAATTTAGGGTCATCTTAGATTTGTGTAAGTATGGTAGCTGAAATTTTTCATTACCACAAAATATTCAGAGAAAATCTTCAATCACATCTAGGTGCTGCAAGTGCTCTGATATTCTGAAAATCAAATAATAGAATTAGATCCCTAACATTAGGAGCCAGCATTGGAAAATGTTTGCCTAATATGTTAACACAGCATTTATTACATTATTGTAAAAGATACATGGGCTGCTTACAAAGGTTAAAAAAAGAACCCCAAGCTTTACCAGAAGCAGCAGCACATCACTTTGACCCAACTGTGCAGCATCTGTATAGGGGACATTTTGGCACTTTTGTCTAATAGCTGATTAAATCAGCTATTACATAAAAATGCCAAAAAAAGCCCCACTAAGCACCTGCTCTCTATGGACATTGGGTGACTTGGGTCCAACTAATGTGATGCTTCTTCTGGGCCTGTGCTGGGCTCGGTGTAAGAGTGCACCAAGTTTAAAGTGCCGGGTGGGGGGAGGAGGAGGTCACGTCTGTAAGCAGCCATTGACATACTGTGCAGCATACAAATGGATGTCAGCTCTACTTTTTTTTTGATATTAGGTACATGTTAGTTGTATTGTTCTGCTCTGAACCCATCTTGAATATAAATTATAGCCCTTATCTTTCTGCTTTACACACAAACAGAAATATATAAGCATAACTGTTATGAATCTAATTCAGAATATTTATTTCATATCCTCATTTCCTAAGTCATTCTGAATTCGGAAATACATTGAGTCACATGCATAATGTCCTAACATTGTTTATCTTATTGAAAAATGCTGGAAGAACATAAACACACACTTGCATGTAAAATGCTACACATTTATTCATTATTTTTTTCTTGCAGAAACTGATATAAGAATGACAGTTTCTATCATTCCCTTTAATCTAAAGGATGTAGGGAGTAAAAAAACAAAGCAAAAAGTAACCCCCCCCCAAAAAAAAACTCCAACAGACAAATGAACCAATACACAAACAAGTAGCTGTTGATTTTATTCTATGCACCACCACCATTTTTTTTTAGCTATCTCCAGGAAACCAGTGGGGACTTTGACTTTGTACACAGTATTCTCTCACTGATTCACAAACCACTTTGACAATTAGAAATAATTGTTTTGTTCTTTTTGTAAAGTACAGTACCTGTTACCAGGAAAACATAATGCTCTAGGTTATAAAGATTATTGTCTCTTAAAAACTGTATTGAATATGGGACACAATATGAGCCAAGTGAAGGGTTAGAGAAGGTTGTCCTGGCTGTGAATGAGAGGAATGAGAGGAAGCTCTGAAGTGCAGTAAGTGTTGTGCTATGGAGAAAAAAATACAAGAGCTTCCTGGAGCAGCAGGAGATAAGACTGGGTACCATCTGCCTTTTGAGAAGGTGTGGAAGGGAATTTTATGTGAGAGTACATGTGAATGATTTCCTCTCTGATGTAAGGAAACAGATTGCCATAGTTTCTTCACCCAGTAAACTGTTGCTTAATCACAGGGGCTTGAAAATAAAACTAATAAAAATCTATCTAAAATGTAATATAATAATTGCTTTTTGGCTAACCATGTATCCTGTTCCTATTGTGTAGAATGCTTAAAAGATTCAGGGAGATTGGAAGGAAAGTTGAAGACCAACTCATGAGCACTGCAAATACTTCAAATGTTAGGGCCTGAGGAAAACTCACTTATGCCATTTATGAAATCTACTTAGTGTATTGGCTTTGTGCTGGTCCTATGCACAGTTGTTAATTAATATAATTAATAATGTAAATTGTATAGTTTGTAGTGCAGAGGATGGGATGCAGAAATAACTTCCTATTTAATTAATTATATAACAACTACTTAGAATCACTGGGATGTAATGGAAGAGTAGATGAAGTTCTTACTATAACTTTGTAGGTATAAGTACAAGCTAGCTTCAAACTCATGCCAGAGGCTGCCAAAAGTTGATTTAGCTGTAAAAATGAGTTTCTGTTTATTGGAGCTAATACAAAGGTGACTCCTTTGTGTGAAATTCACTAGAGAAACTGGTGTGCCTTACCCACTCTAGCTCAATGGACTGCCAGGCTTAGGAGGACATTGACTAGACTTATAAATATTACATTGAAATATTAGGGTATATACAGGCATTACATTTAAATTGGTCTAAGTAAATGTAGGTCAAGATAAACACATAAGAGTACAGCCATACATAGCACCTAGGTCTGGCTAAAACTAGAACACAACACTTAAACTTAGATCAGATCCAAGGTGTACTAAGTCTAGATCAACACGGGGTAGACAGTAGGGGTGTGCTAAGCCGGCCTTATTCGATTCAGGCCAAATCAGTGACAGTGATTTGATTTGTTGATTTGGATTATGGTCCTTGATTCAATTCGGCTGAGTCCAAATCTGAAGCTTCAATGCTGATTCGGAGAATCAGTGATTTGGACATAGGTTTAAATGTTTTTTCTACATACCTCGAGGTACCAGCGCGACTTGTGAATACTGTGATACTGGGGCGCATGGAGCATCCCACAGGAGTGTGGCAGGGGGGCCCTCCACTTGCTCGGTGCTGAATGTGGAAGTGGACTGGAAGTACTCCAGGGAACCCCCTGCAGCCCCTCCCCTCCTCCCCCTCCCCCCCCCCCCCCCCCGCTCAGCAATCAGCCCCCAAGACCCAGAAATGGACTGGATGTGCTTCTGATCCACTTCTGGGCCTGCTGCCAAGCGCACTGGGGAACCCCCTGCACTCTTGTGGGATACTCCATGTGCTCCAGCATTGCAGCATTCATGAGCCACCTAGTACCTAGAGGTATGTAGAAAAACACAGTTAAAGCTGTGTCTATGTCCAAATCTCGTAATCTTTCCAAATCTCTCCGAATTGATTTGGAGGGTCCCAATTCGATTTGGAGAGATTAAAGGGTCCTCTGATTTGATTTGGATTCAGAGATTTGGCCACCAAATCAGGCCGAATCTCTGCTGAATTGAATCAGGGACCAAAGCTTTGCACAGCTCTAGTAGACACATCTATAGAATCCTCATTCTGTTGCTCTGTCAATTCAAATTAGGCCAATGTCCTCTGGCAAGCCAGCATGCTTTGTGCCTCCCACCTCCTGTGGTGCTTTGGCACTTGGCTGCATTCAGCTGCACCAGCCAAATGCCAGCAAGCTGTCAGAGCTGAGGAAACCCAAACCTTCTCCCCTCTCTCACCTCTACGTGTGGGCCACAAACAGGCATGAGGCAATGAAGGCAGCTGCTGCCCCTGCATACACCCTAGCTACCCCTCACTCCTCAAAGACCTCTTCATGAAGCACCCCATGATCTACACACAGACCCAAACACTATGGCAAGGAGAACCCCAAGACTCAGGCAGAGCTCCACAGCCTCTGACCCCAACCCTCACATACTGACCCAGGAACCATATACACAAAGACTTGTGTATAGCTCCACAGACCCCACATTTCTCACAGTGCCAGCAGTCAATGTACTGAACACTTAAATCCCTCCTCTCCTTACCCCAACTCCCTACTTCCTACCCCACCAACACTGTCCCATTCCCTTCCTGGACAGCAGGCTCCCAAACAACCCGCCCCACCAGGAAAAATTCTAGGCAGAGGAACACAGCATAAAAGTTGAGGGCAGTTTGTGGTCCAGATTCCAAGGTTACTCCAGGTTGCACATTTGTAGAGGCTTGCAGATGGTACATGAACAGTCCTATTCCTAATTCCAAGGGAAAGTCCACAGGAGCGAAGCAAGTATGAGGCCCACAGCACCAGCAGTCATTTTACCAAATGCTCAGCCCCTCTCCACACACCCATTCACAGTCCCATTCCATTCCTGGATAATAGCCCTGACCAGTACAACCCTGCAAAATGACTGCCCACACCGGCAGGGAAACTTAAACTCGGGAACAGAACAGGAAAGCCCCCAAAGCAGCATGCAGATGGGCTGTATTTCAAGAGTAATGGTGGGGGGAAAAAGATTCTCAGGCATGTTATCAAAGGTTGAGCATCATACCAATAGTCATTCTGATCAAGAAGGCATCCTCATGTGTCAAGTCAGGTCATCATAGCAGAGCCATGTGTAGTCCTCAAGCTTGATTCTCATGTTGAGCATTAACCACAGTTTGTTGTCCATGCCATCAAAGGAAGCAACCCCTTTTGAGGACTTGTACTGCTCCTGGAGAACCATCTCCTGCAGTATGCAAGGAGGGACTGACTTTCACCAGGGAAGCACTTGGAAGAAAGCATTGTTCCTGTACGGTTAAGCTGTGGGGGTTGTTGAGAAAGCCCTCCTTTAATGAAAGATGGTGTGTAGAGAGCATCACTGGCATCCCACGAGAAGACAGTTCCAGCCCAGTTCTGGGAATGATGGGATCCTGATGGGACCCTGAGTGTTCAAACTCTGAGCGTGATCAAAGAAAGTGCCCACTACACCCCCTTCTTCCTAGGCACCCCCCAATACTTCCTTCAAGGTATCCCTCACAGCACCACTGCAGAGCCTACTGCCCACTCACAGCACAATTGGGAACATCAACTGAGGTGTGTTGAGTGGAGAGGCTCCTGTATGCAACAGGAGATGGGTAAGACAAGGGACTTACCATTGTTATCTCTGTGGCCAGCTGAGTCTCAGCAAGGACAAAACTTCTGCTTATATACCCTGTTTTATCAGCAAAGTTTATTACATTTCACAAAGATACAATATTTCTGATCAATGTTTCTGTCTATTTTTAGATATGACACTTATATGCAGTAGCACAGCATGTAGAGGATGCAATGGTAGCTTAAAGACAGGATGCTGCACAGCCACAGAGCACTTGAGAGATGTCTGGGGGAGGCATCAAAGGAACAAGGAGGAGATTCTACCAGGAGGCCCTGCTAGCTGCATCTGAGCACCACACACACACTGCAGACTCTTAGCACTAAGACCTGAGGCAATGGAATGAAAAGAAACTGCAGAAGTGGAGGGAGGACATCTTGAGGCTGGAGAATGTCTACACCTGGGAAGACAAGGTGCAGAGGTGGGGGTGTGAGGTGGCCCCCTGCAGTTTTAAGGAGACAACCCATGTCTCAGCAAAGCTGGAAGAGACCTAGTGTCAGGAGACAGAGTTCATGGGCACAGTTGTGGACCACTTTGCAATCACCTATGACACCCCAACTGGTAACATTGAGACCCCATAGCCCCCTGGGCCATGTGTGGCAGGATATGCTGCCACCCACCTCTGTCACAATATAGTGTCCTACCCCAGATAGTCTATCCTAGAGGCAGGTAGAGGGGACTGCCCCTGCAGCACCTTCCCTGAGAGCAAGAGGATTGGGAGATGGACCTGGGATAGGATAACAGGGTTGAGGGACTCAGTGGCCCTGGGGCTGGGGGACTGTAATGGCCCCTGAAAATGTCAGCTCCAGTGGGCAGGGGCAGATGAAGGGAGTGGGACTGGGGTGCCTAAGGGTAGGGCCATTCCAGAGCTCCCCTTCTCCCCAGGCCAAGCTGGGCTTCTGACAGACCTGGCATTTACCCTGTGAACTCACACCCTCCAAACAGTTCTGGGACAGCCCCAGGATGGTGCCAGAGTGCTTGGGTCCAGGAGGGTAACACAGCCCACCAGGACATAATGCCAGGTTGTTGCTGGAATGGCAACTGGCACTGGACCATAGGAGGCCCAACTCCTCCACCTACCATGCATGGGACCCAAGGGGGAGTTGGTCTGCTCCATGTGAACTTGGTCCTAGGTCTGGTCCTACTGCAGGGAAGCACTCCAGCC
Source organism: Alligator mississippiensis (assembly GCF_030867095.1). Lineage (NCBI taxonomy): Eukaryota > Metazoa > Chordata > Crocodylia > Alligatoridae > Alligator > Alligator mississippiensis. The sequence continues at coordinate 375,820,612 of NC_081824.1, read as the reverse complement.
ACAGAGGGGATAAGTACATGCCAGCCCCAGTTTCAGAGTGTAAGGTGGGACCCACTCATGGCTGAAGGTTGTGGGGTTGGTTCCCTGCAGAGGATGATTACAACTGAGGGGTTGTCAATGAGTGGGTCTGGGTCTCTCAGAGGAGCATGAGAAGCCCTCAGCCCCAGGTGTGGTGACATCTCTCACCTTATACCCACCTCCCCACTCTGGACAAAGGTTGAGGATCACCCACCTGTCCAGCTCCCAGAGAACTTCTGGTTTTCAGTCCTGAATCTGGAGATTAGTATGCTAACTTTGAACCCTCCTCCCCTTCAAGTTTCTGTGTTGGGTGCTGTCCTTGCAACATTCCCTGTCCCCAAACCCTGTTCCTGATCCTCCATGCTATTTCACCCCTCCTTCTACCAACCCCACCCTAATTTTTTTTTGTTTTTTATCCATGGGAAGAGGAACTAATTTCTGACAGTTGATGGTCAATGGGTTTTATTATCTACAGTAAAAATTTGTCAACTGAGAACTTATAAAGTGAGGCACATATCTTCCTTGTACTGCATACCCCTGCATCCCGTTGCATGCCTCTTGGTAAACCAGGGATGTGGGTGACCCCAAAAGCCTTGAAGTGCCAAATGGACCTGAGACAGGAGGTATGTCACCTGTTAGTGCTTCAGCACTTGGGAACTGTACCCCATGAGGTCCTTTAACCCTACTGATTCAGGGGATGCCACTGGTCCACATGGACCAAGAGGTAATTGTCCATCGCTTCCTGGACTTAGACTTCATACCAGTTCTGCAGGCTGGGGCATGCACTCCCTGGTGAGGACATGCTCTGGTCAGCCTCTGAGCACTGCATGTACTTGGCATGCCAGGCCTCCTCCACTTGCCATAACTTCTCTGCCCAGGCCTTGTAAAAGAACTCTCCCCTTGTCTTGCAGATGTTGTGGAGGATGTAGACAGAGGCAATGGGGTCTGACAGATACTCCTTGCCCACCTTGAGGTGCTTTCTCAGAGCTAGCCAGCATGCCTTGAGGCACTGCACAGTCAGGTGGCAGCTGCTTAGGCAGAGTTTGAAGTGTTCTTTTTCCTGCCTAGTGCAAGTCTTCATGATCCAGGACACTAGAGGGTAGGCCAGTTCCCTGATGAGGGAAGGATGAGGATGCTACCAGAAATTGATGCTGAAGACCCCAGGGGTATAGTTTATATTCTCCCTCATTTGTGGTGGGGAGGGTGGAATTCCATAAAGTCCTGGCATCAGGGGTCCTGCCCACCCATTCTTTGAAAACGTGGGTAAGTGGCCCCAGTGGTCAATGCCACTCCACAGGATGACATAAGAAGCCTTTTTGGCTGATGAACTCCTGGGCACTTCAGGGTGGGCAAAGAATGGGGATATAGGTGTCATCCAAGGCCCTCAGGCAGTTGGGGAAGGCCATGTGGAAGAAGCTGGAGATGACTCTTCCCATACTTCTTTGGGTTGAAGAGGATGAAGTTCTTGGCCAGGCTGCTCTGGATGACCAGGCACACCTCCTAGATGGGTTTCTAGGCATGCACTTGCCCACACCAAAATGTTTGGTGACAGAGTGGAGTCTCTTGGGGGTGGCCAGTTTCTGGATGGCACTTTTCAGGAAGTTTTGAAGCCACTGCTCATTTTTGCAAATGCTCAAGATGATCTGCTCTGACCAGTCTCCGCTGTTGCTGCAGGTCTTAAACTACCACAGATGGTCTGGAGGTTCAGTCAGAGTTCCCCAGAGGCCATAGCATTGTTAATGGCCTCCTCCTCTTTGGCCATGTAGATGTTGTTGACTCAGTCCAATACACTTAGCAGCCATAGCATGCTTAGCAGCATGTGGGATGCCTGGCTGAGGGCTCATGGGAATGAAGGTGTGTGACATCATGACCATCTGTAGGACATCTCCAGGTGGGCACATATAATGTTCCACATCCTCCAATAAGAGTCCGGCAGGGCCACAAACAGGATTCACTGCAGCTCCTGGGTCTCTGGGCTTGAGTTTGTGCAATAGGTCTCTATGGCAGGGAATAGTACCTCCAGGGAAACTGATAGCCATGCAATTAACAAGAGAAGGCACTTGCTCTGGATCTCTTGTGGAAGCCTCAGGGTAGGGTAAGAGGGAGGAACCCTGTGAGGGGGAACTCCCTGGGGTGAGGGTTTAGGGTGTGCTCTCTCATGGGAGGCAGCCAGTCAGGTATGGCCTGGGCACTTACTTGTGCTCAGCAATGTCTGACAGCCTCAGGAACCTTCAGAACAAGAAGAGATGTATACACAAAGGTCCCCTGTCAACACGCCTCTACCAGCGCAGGCTGACTGCACACCTCCTTCTCCCAAGGCTGCAAGTACATTCCCAATCTAAACTTGTCTCTCAGAGTAAACCACTTAACTTAGCCTGGAGAAGAACCAGTTTTTCTGAACATTTTTGCACACCCTTAGTGTGCTGTTTAAAGAAATCGGAAGCTTTTGATCATATTTTCATAAATATTTTGGCATGTGTGTATGAGAAAGAATATATGTTTGCTTTGTGTGTGTGTGTGCATTATGAATATTTTACTTAGATTCTTATTAAGGAAAGGTAACAAAAGTTGTTTTAATTTTAACTCTTCTTTGGAATTTTGTTTTTAGGTATTTCTAAAAACTAATAGTGAGAAGTAGAATTTCGAAGGATTCTTTAAAAAAAACCCAAGCATTTAATTCAGTTTGTATAATGTTTCAAATAATAGGCTCAATTTAAAGACACTTTAACACTGTGAATCATTAATCACTCTGACAAATTGCAACACAACTCTATTAGATTTCCTGTTATAGACTTTTAACAGATGTCTAATTAGAAACTGAGAGTGAATTCAGATTAGCCCAGTATTTGGCATATGTGTAGTACCACATCCTCATTTACTATGACACATAATTATTCAAGCATTTGAAGAGACAGAAAAATATATTATGATTTTTTTTTAAATCTTAGAAATCTATGTTTAAAATAACATGGAATTATAGAAATATCATTTAGAATTTCATTTAAGACAGAATTAACATCCTTTATACGTTGACAATTAAAATTATTTAAATTTAACATATTCAAATTTCCAGGTAGAAAAAGGTTCTGATAAAAAACAAAAAATGTACTTCTTACTAATATTGTATTTTATTTTGTGAAATACTATATTATTGTTACACCAATTTATGATAACCTAAATCCTTGGTCATTCAATTTACACGTTAATCTAAACAAATTCAGCTGACCAGCACCTTTGACTTGACTTTGATCTTTCTTTCACTAACAATTTTAACAGCAGCCATTTGCAAAGAAATTGTCATATAACTTGTTCAGCAATTGAAAGGGAAACAAAAATCCTTTTTTTCGAAGAAAAGGGTTCCTTTTAGTCCTTTTCAAATTAGAGAATTTAACACAATTGGATTGCATTATTTGAGCATTTTGGGACTAATCAAGTCTGGCCATTTTTTACTACAGTTCTAGCTGCTGATGTCAATGGAAACCTTGTGCTTAATTTAATGGATACAGGAGCCAGCCCTGGCTCAGGAACTTCTGTAAACTACAAAGCTCGTATCTTGCATCTCTAGGTAATGTGCTAGCTAAAAATGAATGCCGAAGTACTACTTAGGTATCATGGTAAGTACCTAAATCCAAAATTTTAGATTTTCAAAAACTACACTGTGCATGTCTATACATGTATTAATGCACTGTAATTATAGCACAAGAAGTTTAGGACCTATGATAACAGGAACTAACTTAATGCACTGTAAACAGCAGTACTTCACAGTAGTGCCTGTGCATGTTTTCACTTGTTGATAATATGCAGTAGATTAACTCTACCGTGTATTAGTGAATTAGCACAGTTTTTGTCATCTACTGCGGTTTCAGTGTTTCATGTAGAGACACCTACTGTGTAGTTTAAAACACAGGAATAGTCATTGAAGTGTAGCCTGAAACCTGAATCTTATTTCTTCCAGCTAAATATCATAACCATTAGATTGTATTATGTTCTCATCTTTTGTCCTAATGCATATTTATTTAATCCAGAAGACAGGTCAGGGTTATGAATAACATTTGTAGGTAGGCACCTCACAGCAGCCCAGTGTTTGCACCCAAGGCCTGGAGATGGGTAGCCTTTAGGACATAGCCTTATATCCTCAGTGTTTCTTATTGGTAGCTTAGATAATCCAATTGAGTTTATGGATTCCAGTCATAGTTATTTCATTTTCCCTAGCCTTTGTTTAATGAACCAAGGGTTTAGACATTCAAAAGAATTTAAGCATTACAACTGTTGTGGAACTGTCAACCACCAAATGATGCTGGCACGGGAAAGAGGAAAGATCTCAGGTCCCAGGGTTTAGACAGGAGGGATTGGGGTCTGGCAGAATGACCCTTCCCCTTCCCCTCCCACCCCCAAAGTGTGGGGATTTCATCCCGAGTTCCTGACCCAAAACTGTGGGGGCCTCACTCCTGCAGAAACCTGGGACTCCCAACCCTCCCCTCCTACATGGACACTAACACCCCTTCTTCTTGAGGAGACCAGAGACCCCAGACCCTCATCCCTGCATGGACACCGTATATCTCCACCCTCCCATGGTGATTGGAGACCCCAGGCCATCCCTTATCCCCATCAAATGGACACTGACCCACCCACCCTAGCCCTTCATTCCTAACCCACACATATCTGGTCCAAGTCTGCTGTTTGACAGCCTGACAATTTGCGAGGGGGGCGGGGTGCTTTGGGGAAAGGGGAGAGAGGGGAAGGGTCCCTTTTGCAACAGCCAATCAGCCCTGACCTGTGCCCTGGGACTCTCTCACCTGTATCCAGGTGGACATAAGAGCTGTAAAGAATGCTGGGATGCATGTTCTGGGTCCTTCTGGCCGGGTGCTTTTATCATTGCAGGCTGTCTGTAGAGCAGGGGAAGATGTTTGAAAAAAATCAACCAGTTGAACTTCTACCAAATGATCTTCAAGCAGTTGATCTGAACTTTTATATACACCTATAGTGGAATCCACTGTCTTGACTTATCCACATTATACAATGTTCTAGGAGAATTAATTGCCTAAAATGGGAATCGTAGACATTAGCACACAGCATAGGAATCTGTCTAATACAGTAAATACAAAATACTGAGGACAGAAATGTGTCTTAAGCCTCCAGGACTTAATCACCTTTTCTGGGCTACAAGGATGTACACTGACTGAATGGGTGTTTTGGGTGACATAGAAGGAGTATCATTTGGTTTTTGGATTTGAACAGAGACAAAGGCAAGCAGCTACTCAGCTGACAAGGTTGAGATACTTCCATGGAAGTGTAGAAACAGAATTGCATGACCTCCTACAAAGAAAGGAGATCATGCAAAGAAAGCACTCTATGCTCTCCTCCCACTTTGTTATTCTGGCTGAAAACTCAGGATTTATCTACAACTCACCAGCATCAAGCCACAGTGCAGATGTGACTAATCACTCTCTGAACACCATTCCCACTAGCCTGCTTTAGATCTCAAAGTATATTGATGAGGCCACTCTGGGCTTCCCCATCTACACCTAGTCTTAAACCCTTGGTCTCTGGGGTCCCTGAGAAGAGCCAACAAGAACAAACATGAAGTAGCTTCACTGGCAAACTTCCGGGTTTTGAGCACATCATCAAATGTAGGTAAGAACATGGAGTCAGGGCATGCTTGGTCCTGCCCTCACCAGGACCCACCCCCAATGTAAGGCATACATGTTATTAGGGTCTTGAGGGATACATAACAATGTTAAGAATCACATTTGGAGACTTATTCTTACAAATTTCAACTAAGTTTATCTTTAGCCTGCTATATCCTTGTAGATCTAGCTCTAACTTGGGGTTGTCCCTGTTCATTTCAGTTAGGCCCTGTAACAATCAGTGATGATGCTTTCAGTCTTTTGTGATTCTAGCCTTTAGTGACTGCCAGTGTAAAAAATGGCACCCAAAAAGTTGAGGTGAATACTCCTTTCAATGCTATGTAATTACCAGACAAGGTTCTTTGGGTAAATCTGATATATTTTATTAGACCAACTTAAATAGTTGGAAAACAGTTTTTTTTTTAAAACAAGCTTTCAGATTTAAACACCTTTCAGCAGGTTGAGGAAGTGTCTGCAGTTGGTGTGTGCTCTTCCTGGATGGAATGAAAAGTAAAGAAGCCAAAGGTTCTTCCTGAATGGAATGAAAAATAAAGAAGCCACAAGACATGCAGCCAGTGAAGATGTAAATTGAAGAGTCAGTGGGTGAGACACAAGCTGGGTTGAGGGGAGAGAAGGGGGATGAATAGTGGACAGGTACCTAGGGAGTCAGGTGTCAGGCAGGTTATAATGTGTCATAAATCCAATGTCTATATTTAGTTCATGATTTTTAGTATCCAGGAGGTTTCATAGTTTCATTGTTGGTAGGGTTGGAAGGGACCTAAGCAGATCATCCAGTTTGACCCCCTGCCATGGGCAGGAAAGGATGCTGGGGTCAAATGACCCCAGCTTGGTGGCTGTCTAGTCTCCTTTTGAAGACCCCCAGGGTAGGGGCAAGCACCAATTCCCTTAGAAGTTGGTTCCAGCTCCTAGCCACCCTCACAGTGAAGTAGCGCCTCCTGATATCTAGCCTGAATCTACTCTCAGTCAACTTATGGCTGTTTTTCCTTGTTACCCCCGGTAGTGCTTGGGGGAACAGGGACTCCCCCATTGCCTACTAGCCCCCCATGGCAAGTTTATAGGCAGCTGCCAAATCCCCTCTCAGCCTTTTTTTGTGGAGGCTGAACAGGTTCAGGTCCCATAGCCTCTCCTCCTAGGGCCTGCCCTGCTGCCTCCTAATCATATGAGTGTTGATGAAGTGATGTTCATAGGCTCATCTCTAAGAAGTGTTTTGTAAGTTTCCTTTGAGGATTAGAACTGAGACACACTTCATGTTTGTCTTAAAGAAAGAGACTACTTAAAGAAAGAGACCCTATTTTTAAAGAAATCTTCCCAGAACCACCCATCCTAGCTTTCAAACAAGCACCAAACCTTGCTAACCTCATCATCAGAAGCAAACTTCCTCGGGCCCAGAACACACTGAATGGGTCCAGACCATGTCTTCACAGGAAATGCAAAACCTGCCAACAGATCTCCACCACCCCCACACTTACTACACCTCACAACAGAGCCATCAGCATTCTCAGATCTTACCTCCAGAAATGTTGAAGGATAATGCTTTAAAGGGCACAAAACAAATTGTATGATATTCAGACACTCCTAAATACTGCAACTTAAGCTTAGCTATTTTTCCCTAAGAATAGAAGTTTAACTTTAAACTAATTCTCTGATGCCTAATTTATCCAGTCTTACAGAAAAAAAAAAAAGTGTCATCTAGAAACAGCATCAAAATTATGAAGCTAACTTCCAAATAAGGCATTTAGTTGAAAGCATATTAGGAACTCTTAAGACCAAATGCCGTTAATTAATGTATATTTAAAGAACTAATATTCAGCTGATATCAAATGTTTCATTTATTTCTTCTTCTTCTTTGTAATTTCTATTTCAGGGTCAGCCATTTTAAAGCATTCTCCTTAACTTGTAGTTCTGTGGCAGGCTGTCAGGAAGATGGACGTCTGAGGTACATTGAAATCCCATCCATGTACCAAAACTTTGGTCTCCCCCTTAAAGTATACTCTTTAATGTTCTACTTCTCAATCTATTCTAGGATATTATCTCTCTTTCTCCCTCTGCTGCTACATGATATTCAAAATAGAACTCTCCTTTCATACTGCCTAGGTTGAAAGGAGATTAGCTTTTACAGAGGACACAGCTTGATTAAGACACAACATGTAATTTAATTTAAAAGATTAGCAGTAGTCCAAAGTGGACAAATTGAACTTTCTTTCCTCTTCCAACTCCATTAAGCATTTATTGCCATTTTAAAATATTGTGTGAGCTGCTTTTCCCATTTTGATCACCTAATCAGTTTTCAAATAACTACACTTAAAATATGATCTGTGATACAGTAGCACAATTAGGGCAGGGTGACTAGGGCAGCTGTCCCATGTGCTGACTTGGTGGGGGGGTGAGATAGGGTGTGGACAAAAATCTGTGTTGCCACAGCAGGACGACAACTGGAAGTCATCACTGCCCACATGGGTTACAGCTGCCTCAGGCACCTGCGTGCACTGTTATGTCTCTGTTGTGACATGCCAGTTACTCACAGTTTTCACTGAACAACTGGGCAACCTTTGTTAGCTGCTACCCGACAGTTAGGATCTTGTCAGAAACCCTCAGGAAGTTGAGGGACACGTCTTCAAAATCTAGTCTCTTGCTGCCACATCACTAGGTACTTTTGAAAATTCCAACCTGAATGTTTCCTATTGGTGAACTCTCTATTTTCCCTTCTGCTGTTTCCAAAGGTGGTTTTTATATGGCTCAAGAGGAAGTTTAGAGTTTTTTCTTGTAAAATGAAAATTTGTTGGAGAGTGAGTGCAGGCACTATTGCCCGCATTTCTTTAGGGTTAATCCTTCCTCAGCCCAGGAGACCATACTGAAGAAAAATATAATTTATATCTGTTTGTGTCAGGTTCAGCATATCTACTTGATTAACTGCTTTTGTCAGCATCATACAAATGGCAGTTTGTTTTTAGATTTGCTGTGTTTTATATTATCAAGGCTATCATAGCAAGTAGTGTAAACCTTCATACATCTGAGAATATATAAAATCATTCTGACATCTTGCCATTATTAATGATACAATATTGATTGACCCTCTAGAAGCACTTAACAATGCTGACAGCTTTATATAGTACTTCATAGGATGCCAAAATAATTCCCAAATGATTTCCATCAAAAGCCTTTTCCAAACTCTATGGAATTTATTCAATAAACCAGAATTGTTTTTAATTCATAGATTCATAGATGTTAGGGTCAGAAGGGACCTCAATTGATCATCGAGTCTGACCCCCTGTATAGGCAGGATAGTGTTCTGGCTTCAGATGACCCCAGCCAGATGCCTATCTAACCTCCTCTTGAAGACCCCCAGGGTAGAGGAGAGCACAACCTCCCATGGGAGCCCATTCCAGACCTTGGCCACTCGAACTGTGAAGAAGTTCTTCCTAATGTCCAGTCTAAATCTGCTCTCTGCTAGCTTGTGGCCATTATTTCTTGTGACCCCCGGGGGCACCTTGGTGAATAAAACCTCACCAATTCCCTTCTGTGCCCCCGTGATGAACTTATAGGCAGCCACAAGGTCGCCTCTCAACCTTCTCTTGCGGAGGCTGAAAAGGTCCAGGTTCTCTAGTCTCTCCTCGTAGGGCTTGGCCTGCAAGCCCTTAACCATACAAGTGGCCCTTCTCTGGACTCTCTCCAGGTTATCCGCATCCCTCTTGAAGTGCAGTGCCCAGAATTGCATGCAGTACTCCAACTGCAGTCTGACCAGTGCCTGATAGAGGGGGAGTATCACCTCCTTGGATCTATTCGTCATGCATCTGCTGATGCATGATAAAGTGCCATTGTCTTTTCTGATGGCTTCGTCACACTGCTGATTCATGTTCATCTTGGAGTCCATGAGGACTCCAAGGTCCCTTTCCACTTCCGTGCCACCCAGCTGGTCATTCCCTAGGCTGTAGGTGTGCTGGACATTTTTCCTCCCTAGGTGCAGCACTTTGCATTTCTCCTTGTTGAACTGCATTCTGTTGTTTTCTGCCCACTTGTGCAACCTATCCAGGTCTGCTTGCAGCTGTTCCCTGCCCTCTGGCATGTCCACTTTTTGCCATAGCTTTGTGTCATCCACAAACTTGGACTGAGTACATTTCACTCCCTCGTCCAAGTCGCTGATGAAGACATTAAAGAGTATCGGTCCCAGGACCGAGCCCTGCGGGACCCCACTGCCCACACCCTTCCAGGACAAAGCCGACCCATCCACCATGACTCTCTGGGTGCGGCCTTCTAGCCAATTCACCACCCACCAGACTGTGTAGTCATCCAAGTCACAGCCTCTTAACTTGTTCACCAGTATGGGGTGGGATACCGTATCGAAGGCCTTCCTGAAGTCTAAGTATACGACATCCACCCCTCCTCCTGTGTCCAGGCATTTCGTAACCTGGTCATAAAAAGAGACTAGATTAGTCAGGCACGATCTGCCTGCTACAAACCCGTGCTGGTTTCCCCTCAGCATAATTTGTCCTGCCGGGCTCACGCAAATGTGAGCCTTGATAATTTTTTCAAAGATTTTGCCGATGATAGAGGTGAGACTGACTGGCCTATAGTTGCACGGGTCCTCCTTCCTCCCCTTTTTGAAAATAGGGACCACATTGGCCCTTTTCCAGTCCTCCGGGACTTGGCCCGTGCACCACGAGCGTTCAAATATTCCTGCCAGTGGCTCTGCAATGATGTTGGCCAGTGCCTTCAGCACCCTCGGATGGAGCTCATCCGGGCCTGCTGACTTAAAGGCATCCAGTTCTTCCAAGTGACTCTGCACCATCTCAGGGTCTACGCATGAAAGTCTGGCACCTTGCTGCTGCCTCTCTACAACCCCAGTGAGAGACTTGTCGTGCCCCTCGCTTAGGAACACTGAGGCAAAGAACTTGTTGAGGAGTTCAGCCTTGTCCCCCCTGTCCATCACCAATTGTTTCTGCCCATTTAGCAGGTGTCCTATTCCTCCCTGGGCCTTCCTTTTACTCCCCCTTATATCTAAAAAACAATTTCTTGTTGTCCTTTACTTGGGATGCCATCCTCAGCTCCATGGTAGCTTTGGCCCGTCGAACTGCCTCCGTACAAGCACGAGCAGAGGAGGTATATTCCTCTTTGGTGATTTCTCCGTTTCCACTTTTTATGTGCTCCCCTTTTGGCCATTAAGCTGCCCTGGATTTCTCTGGTCGGCCAAGAAAGCCTCCTGGCCCCTTTCCCTCTTTTTCCTCGCATTGGGATCGTCTCACTTTGTGCCTGAAGGATCACTTGCTTAAGGCACAGCCACCCTTTTTGGGCTCCCATCACTTCAAAACTCCTACTCTGCAGTGCGTCCTTGACTAATCGTTTGAGTTCATTGAGATCAGCTTTCCTAAAGTCTAGCACTTTCACCCTACTAGTTACCTTACCCACTCGACATTTTATAAAGAATTCTATTATTAGGTGATCACTGTCCCCCAGATGACTACCGATCTGTAGGTCCCCTTGTCATCCCCCGTTGCCAATACCAGATCCAGTATGGCATTCCCCCTAGTGGGACCGTGTACCTCCTGTATCAGGTGGAGGTCCTGTACACAGGTTAGAAACCTGCGTGAACAGTGGGACTTTGCCGTCTGTGTCTCCCAGCAGATGTCTGGGTAGTTTAGGTCTCCCATGACTACTGCCTCTTTAGCTTATGGTCTCCGAGAGCTGCCTCAGGAGCCCCAAATCTATTTCTTCCCCTTGGTGTGGGGGTCTGTAGCAGACCCCTACCACCAAATCCCTTTCTCCTTGCCCGCCATGTAGCCTAACCCACAATCCTTCTACTTCCTCATCCTTCGATTCTGTCTTGATGAGGGTTGATGTATATTGCTTATTGACATAGAGCACAACCCCTCCCCCTTTTTTCCCCACCCTGTCCTTTCTGTACAATCTGTAACCCTCAATATGTACCGCCCAGTCGTGGGACGAATCCCACCAGGTTTCCGTTAGCCCTACTAAGTCATAGGTGTTTTGTGCAAGCATAAGCGCTATTTCATCCTGCTTGTTCCCCATGCTCCTAGCATTAGTATATAGGCACTTGAGCCCTGCGACTGGTGCCTTTGCTGGCCCCCAGCTCCGAATCCCAAGGGTCCCCTTATTTCTTACCTTCTCGTTGCTTACCTGTGTTGTAGTGCTGGCCACCCCATGGCTTGAAGGTTCCCAATGTTCTCCTTCTTCAGGCTGGGCTGTCCTTATGGGTGCCACATGGTTTGGTGGTCTACAGCTTCCCCCGCCCTCATCTTCCCCTCCCCCCAACGAGCCTAGTTTAAAGCCCGCCAGAGGAGATCCGCCAACCTAGAAGAAAACACACGCTTACCTTTGGGGGACAGGTGAAGCCCATCCCAACTGAGCATGTCCCTCGTCGTAATGTGCGGGTCATTGTCCAGGAAGCCGAAGCCTGCCTCGAGACATCACTGCTGAAGCTGCCAGTTGATCTCTTTGATGCAGTTCTCATGCTGTCTTCTGCATCCATTCACTGGTAGGATGGAAGAGAATACCACCTGTGCACCGAACTCCTTCAGCACGCTGCCCAGAGCACTGTAGTCCGCCATCAGGTGATCGGGGGTTCTCCTGGCCGCATCATTAGTACCCACATGGACTAGGACCATGGGGTAGTAATCGGTGGTCTTGATCCTGGCCTGGATTACTTCCATCACATCCTGAATCTTTGCTCCGGGCAGGCAGTAGACTTCTCGTGTTGAGGGGTCCTGGCAACAGATGGGCCCTTCCATACCTCTCAGGATGGAGTCGCCTATGACGAGCACTCGTCTCCTCCTCCTCTGGGCCTGAAGGATCGCTTCCTTAAGGCACAGCCACCCTTCCTAGACTCCCATCTCACCAAATCTTTTACCCTACAGTGCATCATTGAATAAATGCCTGAGCTCACTGAAGTCAGCCTTCCTAAAGTCTAGAATTTCCACCCTACTAGTTACCTTTCCCACTCTATGTCTTAGGGTGAATTCTATTTATTTGGTCATCACTGTCCCCCAGGTGACCACTGATCTGTAGATCCCCTACCATGTCATCCTTCATTGCCAGTACCAGGTCCAGTAAAGCATTCCCCCTAGTTGGACCCTGTACCTCCTGCATCAGGTGGAGGTCCTGCACACAGGATAGGAACCTGCATGAACGGTGGGAAGTTGCTGTCTGCATCTCCCAGCTGATGTCAGGGTAATTTAGTTCCCCCATGACTACTGCTGCCCTAGTTTTTATGGTCTCCAAGAGCTGCCTCAGGAGTTCCAAATCTAGTTCTTCCTCTTGGTGTGGGGGTCAGTAGCAGGCTTCAGCATTGTTCAGTTCAAAGACCAAAGCTAAGGCACTAAAAACAAGTGAAGGTGGAAGGCACCAATACATTTTGCCTTGTAGTGAGGTACAGGAAGTGTGAGGGTCAAAATCTAAGGAGATGTCAGATGTAGCTGAAGCTGGACTTTTAAGGCTTATTTTAATATAGCTTTTCACACATGCATGTACACCCACCTACCCACAAAATATGTATTCAAAGTAACTTAAAGTATGACCCAAGATATCGGTGACAAAGTATAAGGAGACTATGCCCTTTGGCAGGAGATATCACATAACAGCATGCTTCATAACTCCTCATCCTATCTCTCCTGCCCACTCAAAAGCAATTTTACCCAAGCTAGTTCTCTAACATTTAAGATATATACAAAAATCATTAACATGCCATCTCTTTTTTTAAACTAGTGACATAAAATGGTAATGGAGCAATAACTGGCATGAAATTGATTTCTTCTGTAAATCTTTAACAGGGAGAGTGCTTGCTTTTATAAGAATCTTACAGATAGGATTTAAAGTGCTTTAAGAAAAGCCTTGATCTAAAATGTTTTAATAACTTTTAAATTAATTAATAGTTGACAGTAGGAAATACTTAAAGGAATGCACTCAAAGTTTAACGGAGTCCTTCTTAACCAAAATGCTTTATAGTGCAGCATTAATTTTTGCCCCCAAAAGGTAGAAGAAGCAGATTTGATTTGGAATATACCAACACTGCAAGAATGGAGAAACACCTAGAAATAAAGTATTGTAGTAACTGGACATGTTCACAACCTGTTTATGAAGCTGTATAGATAGACTTCATTGGGTGTGTCTACACATGGATTAATGGGTGCCTATAAACGTGCAGCAAGGCTGCACATGTAATTACAGTGTGTTGGAGCAGACTTGATTAATTGAGTTTGCTGGAGCATGGACTTCAGCATCACATGTATTATTGTCCCCGCTCTGAAAAATAGTGACAGGATGAACTAATGTTCGACAAACTTTAGTTCGAAGTGCCTTGCTTCCATTATTCAGCACAGGGATGCTGATACATGTGACACTCTGGGTGCTTTTAATTAGCATGTTTCTCAAAGCTGTGCTAATTAAAGTGCCTCCTCCCCCAGCTCCTGGAGCACGTTGATCAAAACCCACAGTTTTTAAGCCATGTTTAGTGCACATAAAATGCCCTATTTTAATGCACATTAACTAAATAGCACATTTTTAGTGACACTTTAATGCATAATAATATAGGTTAATGCACATTAAAGTGTATGTGTAGATGTGCCCATTTTTTGTCAGTTTTCTTGGCAGGTCACATCCAGTCATTCTGAGAAGGGTGTTTAGAGAGCAGACTGGTGATAGAAGTTATAAATATAGGAATTGAAGACAGCCCTGTGGAACCAGTGGCCAATTTAGAAAGAACTTCAGAGTTATTCATACTGTAAAAGCTGGGTTCCAGTACTTACACCTGGTGTACCTAATACTCTGTCCTCATTAGCAATCAAAGAACAGTCAAGTGTTAACACAAGAGTTGGAATGTTTCTAGTTTAGAAGACTCCTGACAAGATTCCAAAGCTTTTTTTTTAAATAGGACTCAAAAGTCTACATTCTTCTCATGCTCTTAATAGTCCATGTGACACCAATTAGAAATCATATTACAGGATAAACCTTTTCTGAATGATTAAAGGGGTACATATCTATATCTACAATATATTAAAGTAAATGATACATTGAAACTTCATATTTAAATATAGTTAAGAATTAAAACAATAAAGAAGGAAAGTTGATAGATTCAAACATATTTCAGTTTACATGAATTAATGACATAGTTGAAGTTCTTGGAACTAACACACAGTTTTGGAGCTTAGTTTTCCCTGAAATGAAAAAGAACCACTCTCCAGAGACCAGAGCGCCCCCAAGGGATGACAAGGTCGAACAGTTATAAACACCTGCAAGACCGTTTCAGGCTGGTCATAAGGAAGAATTTCTTCACCGTCCAAACCCCCGAGTTCTGGAATAGCCGGTCACCCGAGGTGGTTCAAGCACCTACATTGAATACCTTCAAGAGAAATTTGGATGGTTATCTTGCTGGGATCCTATGACCCCACCTGACTTCCTGCCCCTTGGGCAGGGGACTGGACTCAATGATCTTCCGAGGTCCCTTCCAGCCCTAATGTCTATGAAATCTATGCACTGATAATTTCTGTATGTAGCTGGATAAAATGTATAAGCAGCATTGAGACCATGGTGCAGAATTAAGGAACCCTTTCCTCTTCCTGGAAGTGCTCACTACACTGGGCTACAGAACCATATTTCTCTTGTTTGTTCTTCCTCATACCCCATTCCTTTCCTCTCAGTGGAACCACCACCACCAGTGTAAAAATTTAGATTTTTTCATTCCTAACTAATCCATAGCATAGTGATTAGCAAGGATCCTGGTTTTCTCTGATAAGAAAATTCCCAATTTTGGATTAAAAATGTATATAGTGGTGTTTCATTTTGATCATGGGAAAATGTGTATTTTGGGTTACTATTTTAATATATAGCACAGGCTGTGCGGGCCCAAGTTTGAGAGACTGCCAGAGAAGTGTATGAATGGGGTGTGTCCACTGCTGCCAACTGAGCAGTGGGGCTTCTCCATGCGTCCTTGCCTGAAGGCAAAACAGAGTATACAGACATATACAGGATGCCCTTCCAACGCTCATCCTGTCACCCCCCCAAAACAGCTGGCATGGAGGGGGAGGTGGTGGGCATGGAGGGAGGGAAGGGATCAGGGCAAGGGAAGGTGAAGGGAAGGTCACAATGGTGGCTATTGTTGGAGTCAGGTGGTAGAGAGGGAAGGAGGGGAGCAGGAATTGGGGTGCAACAGCAGCCAACAGGGAGGGGGAGGTGGTAGGGAGGAGAGAGGCTGGAAGCTTAGTGAAATTGAACCTAGTGAAGTAATCACAGCAGTGAGGCAGCCAGGCTCAAGTACTGAGTAAAGGCAATCAGAATACTTCTTGAACCAGAGCTATCGTTACTTGGCTTTACACAAGTTGTCTTTATACAAGCCAGTTCCAAGTTCCTCTCAAGGAATTAATTCTAGCCTTAAAACAACAGAAAATGCCTTCTTGGGATTCTATGAAGATGTCTTGTCTTTGTCTTTGAGTGAATGTAAACACAGTCTTAGATTACACTGTTATGTGGGAGATATTTATTGTGGAATTGAATTAATTATGTTAGAGGGGCTGGTTTTCTTTTCATCCTGGATTAGCTACACCGATATTAGTCAAATTAAATCAGTCAGTGTGAGAGGAGAATTAGGTATAGTAATAATTATTAGCTCAGAACTATTGATGCTGAGCCTGAATATTTGACATTTTTTTTTAAACAGGTATTCACAACTGATAGTTTTTCTGACACCTGTCATATGTATACTGTGCTTTTTATTCATTAAAAATGTCCATTAGTGTGAGAACTGAGTTTTAAATAATACCTTGCTATCAGTTCCATGAAACATCATTTATAGCTACTTTGGAGGAATAAGTGTCTCCTTTCCTCTTAACTCTTAGAAAATTGATGGCTGCCCTTTAGCAAAAGGATAAAGTTGGGTCACCAAAAGAAGTAAAATGATAAGGTTTTTGACTTAATAAATTTAGTATTGCATCAGGCACTTCATCTTAAGTTTCAGCTGCAGGTCTTCAGGATATTAGTCATTAAAGGATTTGGCTATATATGAGAAGAGACTGTTTCTAAGAGCTATCTTAGCAGCTAAGAGGATCATCCTTTCCTTTTGGATAAAAACATCCATCCCATATATAACTCCCTAGAGTAACGTTCTCTTAGAGATTGCTAAGTCTTACACTCTCTTATGCACATTTGAAAAATTCCATATTTATGAACAAGAAATGAGCCTTTTGCTGAACTGCAATCTGATTAATAATGGAAGACAGACAGTTTTCTGTTCCATAGTTATCACTATCAGATGCTTTTAAAAAACACAAATCATTCACGTTAAGTGGTTACCTTCTTGCATCCAATTTTCTTCAGCCTTAGTAGAAAAATGTCTGGTGATATCTTTGTGATACCCTCTTAATATTGCCTGGCCTATTCTGCAGACTTTGTATTTTGGTATGATTTTGTTTGTGGCATGTTTTGCACGGCCATATCTGATGAAATAAGAGAACAACTGCAAAGAAGACATAAGAGATAATTTAATATAGTGACTTTGAATTATTAAGCCTTCCATTTCTATGATCCTATGAAAGATTGTCTTTGTCCTTCAGGCACTCAAGATGACGGTCCCTAGATCTAGAAAGCTGAGGTGGGGAGGGGAGAAGAGGAGGTCAATGAACATTCTTACAAGAAGGTTCTCAATTCTCCAATTCATTTCTCCCACTAGGCAGCACAGGCCATATTTGTAGTCTTTAATGACTTGTTTTACAACCCAGTGACATCCCTGGGCATCTTTTTATTGAATTGAATCAGGCCCAGTGATCACCAGAGATCCTGGTTTTCTCTGATTTAAAAAAGTCCCCAATTTTCAGTTAAAAAAAAAAAGTAACCCCAAATCCACATTTCTCCATGATTAAAATGAAACATCATATATCACATATATATATATATATATATATATATATATATATATATATATATATATATATATATATATATATATATATATATATATATGGGAAGCATGGGAAAATTTAAAGCATGGGAAAATGTGAATTTGAAGTTACTTTTTTAAATCAAAAAATTGGGGATTTTTTTTTTAATCAGAGAAAACCAGGATCCCTAGTCATCACAAGGGATCCTGGTTTTCTCTGATAAAAAATAAAAACAAGTTTTCAGATATAAAAAATGTCTTTGATTAAAATGGAACACCAAAATAGATATATGCATATATAGTGGTGTTTCATTTTAATCACAGAAACATGTGGATTTGGAGTTATTTTTTTATATCTGAAAATTGGGGATTTTTGTTTTTTGTTTTTTTTATCAGAGAAAACCAGGATACCTGCTGATCATGGTTTAACAAACATTGCATCAGATTTCCTTCAAAGACAGGAAGGTTGTTTGAATAGGCTACAACCTGATTATTTTGTTGGGTCTCTTGAATTTCAAATATCATGTGCTATTTTTTCAAATCTATGTGCCCTGAAAAGAGTAATTGGTATGCTATCCCCTCAGTTGATTTATGTCATATCTGTAAATGTATCATGTGTTATAAAGAATATTGCAGTTAAATCCTTGTACATCTTCCCCTTGCAGCTGTAGTCTGTTGTATGTGTATGTGCAAAGTGTTGTGCTGTGTTTTTAAAATACAGGACATATTTAATCTTTAGAAGGTACCCTTGTGAGGTAATCCTGCTCCTTTCAGAAACCTAGTATTTAATGATCACCAAATAAGGGTTAAATTGTAGTAGTAGTAGTAATAATAATAATAATAATAATAATAATGAATGAGTTAAATTAAACTTACATTAATACACTTACTGTGTATTCAATTAAAGTTAAAAATATGTTAAATGAGTACTTCATGAAGGCATAACCTGTTCAATGAATGATAATCATAGGAAAGGTAAAATATGATTATCAAGCTTGTTGAATGAATAAACTTATTAAATGAATAAATTTTGCTGTGTCTGGTTTATGCAGCAGCCATATAGATGAAATCTTCATAAATGAATGTATGAAAAGGAAATAAATCTGACAGAGGTATAAATTTACTCTGTACCCACACAATGCTATAAAGAGGTCTCTAGTAGACATGAAAGGAGAAAAAAAGTGTATGCTATTTGATTGCTTTATTCCTTTTTCAAGTTTCTTTTACTTTTCTACTCTTTTTCCAAAATCTCCTCTCTTAAAAGAACAAACATGTAACTGTCTTTTGATTTTATTTGTATAATTTATACAAATATTTTATTTGTATCATTTCAATCATTCTTTTAGAAAGAAACAGATGTATAGCAGATTTTTAGTGATTATCATCCCTGGGAAGAATCAAAGTGATATGTCATTAATATTTTAGGCAGAGATTATGGTGAGGTCTTATTCAGATACATATTGCAATATTTCTCTTCATTAGAAGGCACACCCATAGATATATATTTTTATCTGGTAATGGCAATAATAGCAGTATTATATAACCTTGATATTTAAAGTTGATTTTAGGGCTATTAAGAAAGATAAATACACACACACACACACACACACACACACACACACACACACAAACAGAAAAACACCAAAAAATATGCTAACAAATAGAAAACACATCTGCTTTAAAACAACACACTTTAATATTTCTTTCTACAGTATTGCTCATTCAGGCTTCAGTTCAGAAGAGTAGATTCAACATTATATTTAGTAATATTGTGCTTAAAGTCAAACATCTGCTAAAGTACTTTTGCTGAATTAGGATTAACTTTAGCATGAATTTAAATTGGTGCTAAAATTAACATTTTATAAGTAAAACTAGATTCAAGTTGCGTAAATTCAGTATGGAATATACTTCAATTAGATCCACAATTCTAAAGTAACCTGTAGCAGTTCTATACTCATTTTATGAGTGATAATTGTATATCTAGTTTGTTTTTTGGGCATACATAAATATACAATAAATACTATTACTACCACCAGCACCACCATTATTACTACTGCTATAATACCATGTCAAAATTTATACTAGGTCCCTTAGCCCTTACAGAACTTTAAAAAATGCATGATCCTTTTCCATTGGGTAAAAGCAATCAAATACAGAGAACAACTCATAAGTAGGAGGCTAATCTGAGATGTTAGTTCACAAAGCCTGTGGAGTTATTGTAAATTTACATGGAATATGAAAGTATATTTTGTTCCTCTGTGCCAAGTGTTGATATCTCTACATACATAGGGCGTATCTACATGTGAAATTAAGTGCTCATAAATTTAATGTGCATTAAAATAATGTGGATTAAACTTTTTTTTGGCCGGTGTCTACACATGATGAGACTTGAAACTAACTTTAGCCCCAAGTCACCCCAGACCTGCTATGTGTCCCTATGGTCACCAAGGTGAGCTCCAGTTTCTGGACGCATGGCTGCCAGCACTTGACAGCCATCTTGAAAGCCTACCCTCTGCACTATGACCTCTGAGCTGACACTTCCTCTGTCAGAGAAACAGCATGGCAGAGAGACAGGCACCATGTGCCTTCCCTGCTCCCACTACAGCTGTGCTTCCCAGTCATGGCTGCCCCAGCTTCTGGCCCTGGGGCCCAGGGACATGGTCCCCCATTCCTCAAGACTACTGCAGTTGTCCTGTTCACTTGCTGCCATTCTGAGCACCTGGAACTTGGCCACCTTGCACCACCCAACTCCCCCACCTGCTCTGGCTGCCTGCTGGATGACTGGTACATGGTGGTCCAGGGTCCCCACCTCAGCACAGCTGGTGCCCCCAGTCACAGTGACCATGGGCTCCAGGATGCCCTTTCTGGGCCCATTGTTTCCCTCCTGCTCCACAAGCCCTGCCACCTCTGGGTCTACTGTGCCAGTCAGAAATAGTGGCAGCATGTTGTGCTGCAGGAATGGAATGATCAGTGGGTTGACACATTCTGGATGACCCAGGAAACCCATGAAGACCTGCTCAGCCAGCTCCAGCCCCACATGGAACACCAGGATACAGAAAAGCAGCCAGCCATCCCCACCAACACCCACCTGTCCTGCTGCCCACAGACGCACCTATCCCGTCCATCCCGCAGCACCACTCCAGGATATGCACATGCTTGCAATAAAACCCTTTATTCCCTTCACAACCCTCACCCCCATCTCCCACTTCTTCTCTCAGTCAACATAGCCCCCTCCCTCCCAAACACACACAGCTCCTCTCCCACTCTCCCCACCCACCAACAATAAAAAACCCTCCTCCCAAACTGAAAACTATGTACAAGAGCCTCAGTCTTTCTCTGAGTCCCAGAATGAAGAGCTCTGTGGTGGGGGCACACAGGATGCAAAACCCAGTGACAGGCGCCCAGCACCTTGGATAGACAGTACCCCCATGGATCAGGGGGCTGCCACAAATGCCAGGGGCTCCTGCAGGTTGGAAGGCAACAGAGACCCTCCTCCAAGGTCCTGGCAGGAGCCTGCTGTGGGGTGGTGGATGGGACCCAGGGGCCCTGTGGGGCTGGAGGCCAGGCATGGTGGGCCCCAGATATGGCCTTCACTAACCAGCCTTGGCTGTCTACTTGCTGCTGGAGTAGCTCCATATGGTGCTGTTCCAGGGCCTTCAGGTGGGCTCAATTCTTCCACTGAACCTGGTACCATGCCTTCCCCTAGTGGTGTCCTGGGCAATATCTTCCTCCCACCAACCCAGCTCCCATGCCTTCTGTGCCTGCTGCCATGCCTGCTCCCATGCTGCCTGGTTCCCCATCACCACTGCCAGCCACTGGAGCAGGATAGTACAGTCCCTGGTGCACCACTGGTGTAGCCAGTGCACCCAGGCAGCTCCAGTAGTGGGTGATAGTGACCCTGATGTTGCACTCCTGCAGGACTCTGCAGCCTCTTCCTCATGCTCAGACATTAGCCTTGTCAAGGCAAGAAACAAAAGCCTTTTGTGCAAATTGGCAACATAGCAGAGATAAGATGTTGTGCACCAGAGGCCCTGTGCTGCCTGGCCTCAGATTGGAGGTCAGTTGTGCACAGGTCTCCAGGGACCATGGTAAGCTGTCTGGGCAGGCCCAGGTCCAGGTGGCTGCTGGCTGAGCCCTCCAGCCCCACTTGCCCCCCAGGGGCCACCAGGCTGCTGGATGTAGACAGCCTGCCATCTCTGCTTCTAGGGAGGAACCCTAGGGCATGCCTCTTGCCATGGTGCACAATCAACTGTTTATGCAGGCAGAGGAGTTCCTGAGCCATTATGCACTCTTCTGCCTGTCCTGTGGGTGCCTTGGGTACTCCTGGCTTGGAACCCTGAGCTACGACAGTGCAGGGGGCAAGCTGGGGCTTCCTCACAACCTCTACCACAGCCTGCAGGGCTACCTGTTATAGAATTACACCTCCCTGTCCCCTGCTGCTGAGGAAGACATCACCACTGACATCCACACCTCCTCAGCATGTGAAACACCTGTACCCACCCAGCTGTGGGGACGTGGATGCTCAAAAAAATTTTGAATTGTGTCCAGTTTCTCTGCATGCTGTGGGAGAGGTGGGGCCTGGGGCCAGGAGAGTGCAAGTAGGCTGGGCAAGGAACGGGAGCAGTGGTCAGGTCCAGGGTCAGGGCTAGGGACTTGGAGGGCCCTCCCCCAGTGCAGGACTTACCATGTGTCCAGGACTTGTGAAGCTGGTATCTCAGTGCAGGGCTGCCTGTTAATGACAGCATCCAGATGCACCGGATGCAGCATCCAGATGCACCCAGAGTGCCTGGCCTGTGGTGTGCAGCAGGCTGGTATCTGGCCAAGATCTCCCCATCCTGGAGGAGGATCTGGTGGCTGGTGATGGCATGGCTAGCTGCTCCTAATGGTAGGATGTGAGGCTGGGCCAAGGACAAGACAGCCACTGGGCAGGGCTTCCTGAGCTGCCAATGGATGCATCAGCAGAGGAGGTGGGTGGGGTGGGGTGGGGTGGGGTAGGGTGCTGAAGTCCCAAGGTCCCCTCATCCAGTGATGCATTACTGGAGGCATCAGGGCAGGGGGGGGGAAAAAAAAAAAATCAGGCAGAAAAAGCAGGCCTCCCATGCTGATGGTACTCATAGGAATGCAGCCTGTCTCTCAAGTTGCCAAAATGCAGGTCAGCTCCTGTATGAAAGGCATGGTCTTTTGGGCATGATAAGACTGATGATTGAACTTGTTCATAGCCACCCACTGTCCCCACAAAACCATGGCTTTCATGCAGCACTGCCACCCCATCTAGTAGTGGCCTCACACATGCATTCTGCTGGATATGGCCTCATAAATGTGGGCATTTGAACAGTCACCCTGTACAAACTGTCACTGGATGTCAGCCCCACCCCAGAGCACCACAAAGTTATGCATCTCCTCCTGGGTCCAGTTGGCAGCCTGGGCGCTTGGGATAGGCATGGGCATACCAGCAGACCCAGGACTTAACAGGAATGGCATGCTGGACATGCTATCAATGTCAGCTTTCTGCGCCCCCATGTAGCTGTGCCTGTGATGCTGTCCCTGGAGGGATGCCAGCAGCACCCTGGGCAGTGTATAGCCAGGGTCTGTAAGCCATATGGCAGAGGTTTCATAGATTTCATAGACATTAGGGCTGGAAGGGACCTTGGAAGATCATCGAGTCCAGCCCCCTGCCCAAAGGGCAGGAAGTCAGCTGGGGTCATAAGATCCCAGCAAGATAAGCATCCAATTTACTCTTGAAGGTGTTCAATGTAGGTGCTTGAACCACCTCTGATGGCAGGCTATTCCAGGTGCTTCACCACAAGGCCTGCAAAGAGACAGAGCTGCAGATGAGGAGCATGCAGAGATTAGGACCAACATCCCTAAGCGCTGGGCAAAGGATACAGCAGCCTGCAGCCCTTTGCAACTCTCAACTGTGGCCAAGGAGCAGCTGTGGCTACGGAACACGACAGGCAGAGCCTGCCTAGGTCCTGTTCAGGGGGGTACATGGGGCATGGTGGATTCCTGTAGACAGCACTAGATCCTTCAGGCTCCCTGTACTGTGTGCCCCAAAGCACAAAATGACTGGAGGTTTTTATAACCTGCTGCTAGGGGCTGCCAGAGAGCAGAACAGGCCTGGAAGAGGAGAGGCAGCCAGCCAGGAGCCCAGGGGCTGGGCTCTGGCCGAATCCCTAGTGGCTGGACAGACCCAGCACTAAAGTCCCCGAGTTAATGCACATTAACATGTCTACATGTGCGCTAATGCACTTTAACTAATTGCACCTACATTTGATACTTGCTTTATGTAGGTATCAAATTTAGATGCGATTAGCCAAAATCACCATTTTTAAGGTGTACACATGTGTAGAAGTGCACCCTTAATGCACCTTAAATTGGGCTAATGTGCATTAAATGCCCATGTGTAGACATGCCCATAGAGAAGCACTTTACTCCCTGAATAATCTTGATGACTTCCAGAGCACTATTCATAAAGGGTTAGATTCTATTTCATCTATTAGGTGTGTAAGTGGGATTAGATAAGTATGTGTAATATTATTCCAAGCTGCCCAAGCCTTTGAAAGAATAGTTGATTT
The DNA here is from genome assembly GCF_030867095.1 of Alligator mississippiensis. Taxonomy (NCBI): domain Eukaryota; kingdom Metazoa; phylum Chordata; order Crocodylia; family Alligatoridae; genus Alligator; species Alligator mississippiensis. The sequence continues at coordinate 375,796,493 of NC_081824.1, read as the reverse complement.
AAAAAAAAAAAAAATGTTTGAATCCTACTATTCATCCTTACTGCTACTTGCAGTTTTAAGTGTAAAATGTGGGTGGGTTGCATGGCATGTTAGTATTAATAGATTTTTTAAGACTTGAACAGGTTGGAATGAAATCACCTAATAATAGAATTATTAGGTGTCTAAGTGAAAACTAATTCAATTTAGGCACCTAATAAATAAAAGGAATTTATTTTCACTGGCCCATAGTGCTTAAAGTTAATTAAGCATGAATTGTATTCCAAAATAACTAGGGATGAAAGTGGTGGTGTACTATCTGTCCTTTACATTTTAAAAGGGAAACACTTTGTATTAACTGTAACTTTTTAAATCAGATTAAATATAGATATAATTAATAGATGACACCATAATGAACAAAGTATTACTTTCACTGTCAGTAGAGTTATATAGCAAGGAATCAGCTTAATTATGATTTTTCTCAATTGTTATTGGTTTTGATATCATACAATTAAAAAGTTACCACCTTAAATTGTCTTACATACATTAGCTCTATGTTAAGTCTTAAAAACATAAGAAAAATAGAATTAAGTCACAATAGCACTAATATTTTCTACATTACAATTTATGCTTTTAGCAATTTAAATAGAATTGACATTACAATTACACAAAGTAACTGATGTAGTAAATATTAAAACACTTATGTTATATTGATGAGTTTTAAATGCATCCAATGTTGGTTTGTATACTTAAACTTCTTTAAAACTCTAAAGGAAGATTAATAAAAAGTTTAGTTCAAATTTTCAGTTTTTCATGCTTCCACTTAATTAAGAAATAATTTTTTGCATATTTTCTGAATGGGATTCGAAAATGACACATATATATGGTGACTTGTGATGAGACGAGTGTGGCAGAAGTGGGGAAACACAGAGAACACTGCTTCCTGAGTAGCTGTCTCTTTAAGATAGAAGCACTGAGAGAGCAGCAGAGTGGTGGGGCTTTCAGGAGATGAAAGGAGAAAAAAAAAAGGAGCCTACTGGAGTGAAGAAGACACCAGAAGATCCTTTATTTGAACTGTAGGTAAATTAGTTGAGTTTATTTTAGCCTGGATTAAATGAAGAAGAAATTACATATCCCAAGAAGGACTCTAAGTGGCATGGGAATGTCGGTTACAGCAGCAGTAAGAAAAAAGGGGACAATTACCTTGCAGGGTACACATAAATTTTATATATATATATATATATATATAGCATTGCTTTGTTTGTGTTTGGGACATTTGTTGAAATTACTCAGAGTTCAAGGAATTTCATGTAAAGGGGGATCTGAGTGATGAGTAGTCCAACATCATAAAGAAGCAGAATCACTTGGGGAGATCTGAAGAGATAAGATAAGATCTCTCTTAACATCAGAGTGCACTAAGCAAAATGAAGTAAGTGAAGAAAAGAAAAGAAGAATTTTATTGCTGTTATCAGTCGTTAGTTTCAGTTCATTCATATTATATCTGATAAAAGGGTGGAGTAAGATACCTGAAGAGTTACTAAGTTAAAAATTTAAGAGATACTTGAAAAGCATATAATTGCCATATTCTGTCTGACCATGTGTTGTTCAAAAAAAATGTAAAAAGAAAAATAAAGAAAAGTGATTAACATAAATCAAACTGTGATTTGATCTCTAGCTTTAAGTTTGGGGGTCATCAAAGAGGAAACTGAGCTGGTGAACTAGCAAGTCCATATATGAATTGCTGTTGTATGGGTGTGGTAAAACAAAGGGGAAAAAAAAGAGTAAGTAACACCTCCCGACTAATAACATCTAAAAAAAAATATCTAAGATATAGCAGGTGAGAGAGAGTCAGAACATGCTGCAAAGTCTCAAATAGTGGCAATCACAGGAAAGGGTCTAATAAGTGAAAATAAATTGAAACACCACAGTAACTTTACTTTATCAATACAATATAACACAAAACTGAGTCCCAAAAACATTTATGTAGAGTAAGTCAGGTTTGAAAACACAATAAAAATCTATGCATCTAAAGTTAAGGGGAGCACTTCGTATATAATGCGATTGTAACAGGGGGCCTGCTCAGGGCTGATTTTCATGTCCCGCCCACCTGCTCTTGGGCCAACCACCCGCCTTCTCATCCGCCACGCCTTGATGTTAATTGTTTCATTAATTGATGTCAATTAAGCAGGAGGCTACCCATTTCGGTGCCCCGATGCCAGGGGGCGCTCTCTGCGGCTCCTTTCCTCCCCTATACTGCAGCCCAAGCCTCGCAGATGGCATCTTGGTTTTCTTGTTATCACCGGACCCCACAGTGGGCCCCCAGAATCCTCCTAACAGGACCCCTCCACAATCCCTCCATTCAGGTGGCCTACCCCACCTTCATTCAGGCTACCTAGCTCCCTGAAACTATTTTCCCCTCTCAGGTGTAGTCCCCCCGGGACCTTTGGCTACCAGCCCTGGCCCATCTCCAGGCCAGTCAGAACCCCAGGCCCCCAGGTCTTGGGCATCCCTTGCGGTGGGTCCCTGGCCCTTTTGACCGTCCTGGTCCTGGCCCCAGCATGGGCCAGTCGAGGGTACTCTCTTGATCAGGTTGAGTCTCTAGCCCTTCTCTCTCTCCTGGGGTCTGCCCTCTGGGCCCTTCACACAGGGGTTACTCACCTGGTGGTGGGGGCTAGGGATTAAGGCACCCCAACCCACCTTTCACTGGGGTGGTAACTAGCCTGGCATTTCCTGGGGGCTCCCGCACCACTGAGAGCTCCACCAGGCCACCCACTCCCAGCAGGGTGCAGTTTTAGGTCATACCCAGGACCTGGAGCCTCCTGACCATCCCCTACAGCTCCTCCCTTACCTCCAGATGATCTCAGCAGCCCTCCAGCCAGGCAATGTTGCTACCTGGCCTCCAGCACCCAAACTGCCCTGTTTATATAGACAGTCCCTGACTCCAAAATGGCTGCCCTCATCAGGCACCTGGTAGCTGCCAGCACCAGGCCCTTAAAGTGGCAGGCACACAAAGTGCCCTGCCACAGTGATGTATACAGGTAAATCTTTGCAGAGTTAGTATCAAAGAACAAAAAAAGTTACATTCGTGACAAAGAACTACTAAATGGATTATTTTCTATACTTATTTCAATGTTGTCCAATAGCTGTTCCTTCTCTCATGATATAACAATATCCAGGGCTATTCAAGGCTGAAGATCAGGTGTTATTATCAGGATCTGAAAAGTGACACCATGTGATTTCAAATAATAGCATTATTAATCTAAATTAGTAGTAGTAGTATTCATTCTCTGTTATCAACCCGATACAAATATACTACTGTGAATGATTTCTTAGTAGAGAAAATGTCTTATCATGTAATGAAGGCTATGCATTGATATAGATAAAGTTAAATAGAAATATATAGCAATATATAGCATGCTAAATTACACATTGAATCTAAACCATACTTAAGATGTAAGTGTCCACACATTAATGCTCATTAACTCTTGCTAAGAGTCCTGTAAGCATCACAAAGAAGTCATGCCATTTTAGGCAAGGGTTAATTTTAGGGCCATGCTACCTAGCTTGTGTTAGGGTAACTTAAGTCTGCTCTACAGAGATAAAATGAGCAGCTTGCAGTCCTCCAAAATCCCAGGATACACTGTTCTCAGGTCCTTCCCTCCCTCTCAAGCAGGGATATAGCCAAGGGTTTTATACAAATATTCACTGTTCCTGGTCTAGATCAATCAGTTTACCTTAAGCCACGTGATCATGGACTGGGTATACAAGCATTTGCTTATGCCAGAAACTGTGCAGGAAGCCTGGTGTAACTTGGGGTGGTGGGAGGAATGGGTGGGACCAGGGAGAGCTATCTAGTCTGGTGGGAGGGGGGCTGGTGGGTCTAAGAGGAGAAGGGGGCTGTGGTGGCAGGAGGTGGGGGTTGCCCATCAGGGAGGTAGAGTGATGAGGGGCTAAAATTAGCCTGGTCAGGGTTAGGGTATTGGAAGAGCACAGGACCAGAGCTAAAGCAAACAGCTGGGCTTTCCTAGCTCTAGGGCTGCTCTCCAAACCCATGCCGATGTTTGCTGGATTTGGTTAACATGTTCCTGATCTAAGTTAATCCACCTGGTCATGTGAACCAACTTAGGTGAGGTCTGTAATTTTTGGCCTGATATAACTCCCCCCCCCCCCCCCGAGCATCTTCACAGATGGGCATTTAGAGATACCTACCCTTATATAGGTTGATCTACATGTAATGTCTATATGTACTTCCAGTATCCTGGCTCCTAGCCATGCCCCTGCTTGCCAGGTCTCTATTGGCAAGTCAGAGCTGTGCAGGCAATAAATGATATTAAACTTTAATGTGTGACTCTTCACAGCATGATCTAACATCTCTTACATTCCACAAATTTAGTATGGCCTAAGTGTAACATGTATCTTCACCTAAACTGAATGAATACAAGTTTCAAGAGTTTTCTGAAACTGCTCTTTTATCTGTAATAATTTACTATTAAAAAGTTGTATTATAAATGGTAAGAGGACATATCTGAGGAAATATTCATATATTACTGCATCGCACAATTACCTTAAGTGTTGTTATGAAGCCAGAATGGAGCTCCAGGTCTTGTCAGTTTCAATTCCCCAGCCAATCCCCTGAAGCCACCAGCAACAGACCCCACCCACTTGAGCTCTTAAAAGCCAGGCAGCCTTTGGTCATCTTAAGCAGGCCTTCTCCAGTGCCCCTGTCATCACACACCCTGACTCATCCCTCCTATTCATAATGGAAGCTAATGCCTCTAATTTCACAATCTGGGCAGTTCTGACTCAATATAATGGGCCCTGAGGACCATTGCATCCTTGTGCGTAATACCAAAGTAACTATACTATTTGAATAAGGATCTCCTTGCCATCAAAGCAGCCTTTACCAAATGGTAGGAGCCTGCAGCCCCACAGAAGTCTCTACAAAATGGCAGAAGCCTACCACCTAGAAGGAGCATGCCACCCCATAATAGACTGGAATCCAGAATATCTCACATCAGAAAAAAAGCCTGAATCAGTGACACACTTTATGGTCCCTATTTTGTTATCATTTACCAGCCAGGGATCTTCAATGCCCCATAAGGACAAGTACCTGGTTCCATGCCAAAGCCCTCATCCATAATCCTTGGGCTCAAGAACTTTTCTGTAGCCCTTGTATGTGGGGAGGGGGGGGGCGCTGTGGGCCCTGTGGGGAGAACTGTAGCCTCTGCAGGGGGCTCTGGTCTCCATGGGGAGGGCAGAAGCCCCTTCAGGGGGCCCTGGGCTCTGCAGGGAGGGCAGAAGCCCATGAGGGGGGGCTGTGGGCCCTGCAGGGGGGGCAATCCATGTGCTGTGTGGGGGGGCTGTGTTCTGTGTGGGAGAGGGGACCCACCCCTCCTAAGCAACCCCCCACACAGATTCCTCCCACACCCACAGTCCCCCCATAATCCCTCCACACCTACCCACATACTGACCCACATCCATCCCCCACCCATTCCTACTCCCCTCCTGCAAAACCACATCCCTCCATCACACACCCATCATGTGATAAGAAAACCAAAAGCAAACATCAAAACATGTATTTAGAATTTATTTTATTATGATTATAGTGACACTTGTAGGCTTCCAAGTTGCTTTAACATTGTAAATATAGCAATAAAACATGGCCCAATAGATCTCTCTCTCTCTCTCTCTCTCTATATATATATATATATAGTGGCCTTTTGTTCTAATTCTGGAAGGACATGGATTTGGGGGTATTTTAAAGAGTGAATTTGGGATGCTGCTTCAGCAATCCAGCTGCCACTAGAGTAGTATCCTCTGATACCAAGCAGCTGGACCCCAGAAGGTCGTGAGAGCAAGTAGTCCTGAGCTGGGACCCAGCCACTTGGAATTGGAGGACACTACCCTAGTGGCAGCACAAGTTCTGGCCTCAGGCTCTAGCTTTCCCTGGCTGCAGATCCGGGAGGAGCCAGGCAGGGTTATTTTGCCCCAAGTTGCACAATTTGCCCCACACCAAAATTTATGTCCAGGCATGTGTGCTGGGGCAAAAAGCCCTGGCTCAAATTTGCACTGCTTCTATTTTTGCTGCTGCAAGGGCACGTGTTTGCATGTGTGGATGCACCCAAGAAGATCAGGAGGCTCCTGGCCTGCAATTTCTGGTGGCCAAAGATGTGGGTACACTAAAACTCTGTTCCTATGCTAAAACTCAAAGAATCAAGCCTTTTTGGTTCCTGCAACCATTGTCCACTTTGCCCTTGTTTTAGGCCATGGTTTCCCTCAATTTTATCTCAGACCTTCCCTGCGCCCAGGGCCACACTACAATCCTGATGGTGGTAGATTCCCCCACTAAAATTACCCATTTTGTTCCCTGTTGTGAGCTGCTGTCTGCCCATGAAACAACCTAGTTGTTCTTGGATGGCAATTTTGATTCCACAGGATGCCCACTACCATTGTGTTGGACCTGGGATCTCAATTTGTATTGCATTTCTGGTAGGAATTTCTTTAGTTCTTGAGAGTGGATCAGTCTTTCATTCGGCTACCACCCATGGACTGAGGGGCAGATGGAAAATGTCAACAAGTTTATGGAGCACATGTGGTGCTTCATAATGCACCTGTGGTGTTTCATAATCTTCTACCAGGACAACTGGATCACCATCGTAGCCCAGGTTGAATTTGCCTACGACAGTGTGAACCACTCCTCCACCCAACACACCCACTTCCATGCCAACTACAGTTTCCACAACAAGTTTCATCCTCTCATGCCCTGCAACTGAAGATCAGGTAATCCATTTGCAACATATACAGACCTGAAAGGCCACCTCCAGAAGGCTTAAGAGTACTATTCTGACCTATGCCACTCCAAAGCATACATATTTACAGTAGGGGAAAAGGTACGGCTATCCACCCAATATCTGAAAGCCAGCTGACCCTACACCAAACCTTCGACCATACCTGATCACCAGGGATCCTGGTTTTCTCTTATAAAAAAAACCCCTCCAATTTTCAAATTAAAATAAGTAATCCAAAATCCAAATGTTTTTGTTATTAAAATGAAACACCACTAATATATAAATAGATATATAGTGGAGTTTCATTTTAATCATGGAAAAATGTCGATTTGGGGTTACTTATTTTAATCCAAAAATTTGAGATTTTGTTTTTTAATCAGAGAAAACCAGAATCCCAGCTAATCATTGCAGTTTTCAGTATGGTAGCCTTCTTCCTGTATGTAACTACCTGATTCTATGTGGATATATTTCATTGTCCACATCTCCCTCCCTGATAGAGACTACTCAACAAAAGCAAAATAATTTCAAGTCTTTTCAAGAAAGGGATTTAAATTTGATATTTCTGAAAATAACCCAAAATTGAAAAAGAGAGAAAAGGGGCATATAAATCTAATAAACAAAATATATATATATGGGCAAAAATAGACTAACAGTCAAATGGGAAAGGAAGTAGAGTGAGACTATAGTGAGGGGAAAAATCAAACTAGCTTTTCAGTAGAAATAAATATTTGAAATTAGTAACTACAAATTAGTGAATAGCTTTCAGTAACAAATAGATGTAATAAATTATTAATTGAAAACAAAATAAACCTTTACTTTAATCCTATTGACTGCTCCAAAAATTCAAAGTTAAATATATACTAAAAGGTATGATTCATTTTGGTTTCAGAGGCACCTAAGTGGAACACAGGTAAGTCTTCATTGAACCAGTTAAGAATTTGACATTGCAAACAGAAATAACATAAGGTTTTTTGTCTTGGCATCGGCTGATGAGCAGAAGTGTGACTGTGGACAAGTCCCTTTGTATATGGCTCAAGCAGTATTGCACACCCATAAGGGGTATGCTACCTCCTCAGGGCACTCCTCTGATATGACTTGATGGTAAAAATTGGAGAATTCTCTCCCCCAAAAGGAAAAACTGGCTCCGCCATAAGGGCTGTGTCCAATATTCCAAAATAATCGGTTATGGCCAGTAACAGAGCCGCACAGGCCTTACAGGGGGGCTCTTCCAACCCCAGTACCTCTGCCACAGTCCTCCAGGTTTAAGTACAGGCTCCTATTATTAAGGCGTCATGGCTAGGAGCAGCTCTCAGTACCTCTTTGGATAACTCCCAGGAAGCCTCTGCAGTCCATTAGAAACAAAAATGCAAAAATATGGTGTGAGGTTTTCTATCTAGTCTCTTGTTATATGAAATACACAGTCACTCGGATTGATCTCAAATTACCTAAACATTTTCCCTGTTTCTTCTTTTCTTCTTCAGTGGTGACACCAGATCTCGCCTGCCACATCTTGATGTTAATAGATTTATACCGGGAGGGTATGACTTAAACAGCACTGGACAAAGGGGTTTTGATCAATTACCTTGTGTTTTGAAATTTTCCAAAAAAAATTAACTGGTCAACCAAAGATGAAAACTCATGGTGTGCTCTTTATGATAAGGTTCTCTTATTAGGTATCTATCTAAACTTTCTTTACATTGATTTCTTTTCTTGTTTAGGGACCACTATATCATAGGTTGAAAGAAGCGACAGGGTTTGGTTCCTCAAGGTACTGTCCAACTTTTCTTCAGTATAGGTAAGTATTAATTCTAGATACTTCTCTAAATAACTCACAATACACTTAATTAGGAAAAAAAAAGTAGTTCCTGTCCTTTAAGTTTAATGTACCTAAGTTTCCTGGGTTTTTTTTTTTCTTCTCCTTTCCTTTTAAGAGTATCAGTCTAATAAAAAAAAACAAACGAAATGTGTCTTCCCCTTTAAGTCTCTATGTGAGGCCAGGCTTATCTTTTCTCTGTTTGTTTCTTCTTAATAATGTTGCTTTAACCCAATTCATTACTTAAGAAAAATACAAGAAAAGTTTTCTTTTGCACTGTAGGACTCAGTCAACTCTGCTGGCCCTTGATGTCATGCTAATTCTTTGATCAAGCTTCCAAAGATGAATCTTACAATTGTGTATCTCACTTCACCATAACTCTCCCGTTTTCCCAGCCAGCTCTCAGACCGCTCTCCTCTGCCCCTGCACTCCCAGTTGGCATCGCACTTATTCTTACATGCCTGATCTCCTTCCCCATCCTCATCCGAAACTCCACTGAGGCTCCACCTTTCCCCCCTGGGTTTTTTCTAGCTTCATGGAGCAGCTGCTCTGGAAGCACAGCGCCTTCTTTTCCTTAATTGGTTCTTGCTGGTGCTCCATTTGTACCTTCACCGGCTTTCTCTATGGCATATGGGCTGGGGTATTCCTCACCCCTGGCCTCCATTGCTCTCTGGTGCAGGGTTTCCCCTCTCACTATGGCTTGTGTCCTTTTGGACTGTCCACCCTACACTCCCAGCCTATAAACACTGGTTTCTGGGCCCCAGCTATAGCTCATCTGTCTTGTTTTGAGGGGAGACACCTGGGCTGAGTTAACATCAAGTGACTCCTCCCCTGAGGTTATAAACAGCTTGGACTGTTCCAGCCCTGTCTTAGGGTTTCCAAATAAGGCCTTCCCTTTCTAGGGGTTCTGTTTCCCAGTGGGAACCTTAAGTAGGACTGACCATCTCTGTGTTCTCCTGGGGTTTCTGCAACACAGGCTTTCCCTGCTGGGATACTTCTCCCTTCCACTTGAGAGTGCTCTGCAGGTAAGGGTTTAGTCCTGTCCACACTCCCATACCTGTCTAGGTGCTTTGGTTTGGTGCCTCTGAACCAGCTCTGCAGTTGCCCTATTTCAAACACTCCTGTGGCTTTCACCTTTACCATTGGGGGTGCTTGACTTCCAGATACTAAGGGAAAGGGAACGAGTGTAGATTTTCCTCCTCCTACTCTCCCTACTCTTCTAGAGTGACATGTTGGGCACTTAAGTTCAGATAATCAAATTTAGTTTAACATACAAAATAGACTGAGAATGAAAAGTTTTGCTGAAATTGGTTAGTTGAAAATGAAAATCACGTTGAAGACCAGAAGGCAAATGAAGACCAGAAGTTAAGCAAACAGCTAGAGGTATGCCTCTTCAGCCTATGGTTACTGCCCTTCACTGTGAAGTTGGTGTCCTAGGTTCCAGTTCCTAGTACTTGGAAGAGGAGGAGGGAGGTGTAGATTTTGGGGTGTTTTTTTTTTAACTTATTTATAAGGAGGCTTGGAAGCAGAGACAGGAAAAATGCTTCCTCTTTGTCTCTTACAATTTAGGCTGCCTACATTAAATAGGGGAGATAGAGAGTGCCCTCAGTTGAGTCCTTTTGCTGTGAAGTTAATAGGAGCTAGATATTAACACCAGAGGTAAATTATGTGCTTAAGTTAAATGTGTAGGGGACTGCAAATGATGCGAAGTACCTAACATGCAGCCTGAATCAGGCACCTAAACTCTGAAGAAAATGGGAACTCAGATATAGCTTTGTGTTTGTTTCCTATTGCTTACCTTTAGGCATCCCCAAGATTTTCTGAAGCACTCTTTGGAAGCATCTTCTTCCTCCTATCACCAGCAGGGATTCAGGTTTGTCTGATTTAAAAAAAAAAAAATCCTATTTTTTTGGTTAAAAAAATTACCAAATTATAATTATATAATTATACATAATCCCTGGAAAAATGTGGATTTGGGGTATTTTTTTTAACTGAAAATTGGTTGTTGTTTTTTTTTTTTTTTAATCAGAGAAAACCAGAATCCCTGATCATCATTTTAGGGTACAGAGAGGCCAAAACCTGTTCTGGACTGGGGCACCTAGTTTTTAAACTTTGGGATACCTAAATATAATCACTTCCAAGACCAAGTTGGATCTCTGCAGGATCTTTTGTCAAAAAGAAAAAAAGATACAGGGTAGCTACTGGTGCAAAATCATAGTATATAGTAAATATAAGCATATAAATCAAAATTAAAATAATAAGAACATTTTTAATTAAAAAAAACCCCAAGATATAAGAACATTCAGTAATTCAGAAGAGAGTTTAACATTGCATATGTTAAGGGGAAATTGTACATGCAATTTAACTAAAAAGAGTTACACTTCTTGATTTACCACTGTATCATTCCAGGTACATGTCACTGCAGCTTCATGGACTTCATTGGATTCTATGAAAATCTTTCCTAATTCACCCTCAAAATCAAGGGAACAAATGGGATTATACTAGCATACAGCTGAAGGAACATGGTGGTGAGACATTTTGTTTCTTAATTGTTTTTAAAGATTACATGGTTTAAATTATACAAAAGGCAGCTAAAGAATGTCTTTATACCTGTAGAAATAAATTTGCGCTAGACGTTTTTGAAGCAAGCAATCAGGCATGATGGTTCTTTGGCTCCAATCCATAGTTAAGGAACATCAGGTATATATTTCTAACCTCTCTAATTCCCTATATATTCCTTCCAAGTTTAGTATTACCTGAAAAATTAATTAATATGCTTGCTTACTTCTTCTCCTACATCATTAATAAAGGTGATACTGAATGATGCATTTGAATTATGTTAGCCCTCAGGGCAGGCTAAAAATGTACTCCCTGCTTTCCCACGCATGCTACAAAGTCTCATTCTCTCTGTGTATTTTCTTCCCACAAAATTCTCATTTAATTGTATTACAATCACAGCTAAACCCCACATTTACAGCAGGCTTTACTCTGTTTTGGGTAGAGACATTTTTCTCTACACATAACATGGGCTATATGCTCCCTAACAATGAAAAGAAATAACATAACGACAAAAAACACCACAAGTTTAAAATTGTCATTTTCCCTTCACTTTCTGCTGATAATAAGACTTGGCTCCTTCTTTTTAGTGTTCATTTTTAAATTATGCTTTTCTAAGCAGGCAAGAAGAAAAGAAAAAGTATTGCTAATTATAATTTTGTGTATAGAGTTAAATTCAGCAAGTTTGTAAATGTATATTTTGAAAAGTATATGCTCAAAAATGTATATTTATAGCAGAATATAATCATCTTTCTTTTAACAGGCATATGCTGTATGTGTTCAGACAACTCTGTAAATCTTTATATACTCTGCGTGTATTTCTATATATGCATGTTTGTGTTTGTACGTATATGTACACGCACACACAGATATATACATATATACATATATTGTTTCATTTTAAAACATTGCCTCATTTGCATTATATTGTAAATATTATATGTTTATATTAAGCAATAAGCAAAAGGAGACATGACTAGCAGTCAAATTGTTTAGAGCCTGATATACAAATACCAGAAGCTGCCTTACCGAGGAAGTAGTACCCAAATCTGTGAGTCACCTGCCTTGGAGAATGATCAAGATTTATTTATTAGTGGGGATCCTGGTTTCCTCTGATTTAAAAAAAAAAAATCCCTAATTTTAGGATTAAAAAGTAACCCAAACTCCACATTTTCCATGATTAAAATGAACCACTAATATATAAATATATGTACAGCGGTGTTTCATTTTAATCACGAAAAATGTGGAGTTTGGGTTACTTTTTTAATCCAAAAATTGGGTTTTTGTTTTTTGTTTTTTGTTTTTTTTTTACCAGAGAAAACTAGGATCCCTGTGTATTAGCCATATATACATTATTATTCCTGGCAGATAATCTTGTCCAGCAGTTTCCAAACTTTTCTACTTTTCATCTCATAAATCAACTTTCAATTGCATGATCTGCTTCTCTGAGTATCTGTTGGTTTCATGATCCTAATCATTGTTGATATAACACATGGGGTAATGGCCAACTGTATGCTCTGTTTAAATACACTCAGTAGAGACTACTTGTATTTTAACAACTAAAAGTTCTGGATATTCAACCTCACCAACCACACTCAAGACACTAGTTTTGTCTGAATCGCATATGAAATATCCACACAGGGTAATGGAGCAAAGTGCAACCCTTCACAGTTTTTTGTTTTGTTTTGTTTTTCTTGCATAAGCAGCCTTTGTATGTTCTATCCCTGCAGAATGACTTAGCATGGTCCAGGCCAGGACTACAGGGACAGAGTCAGACTTTCCTTTTAATATCTTGTCCCAACTGGTTTGAGTCAGGGAGTATATTTTAAAGGAAAACAGAGAGTCTATTTTCTTCTGTCTTCTCAAAAGCCTTCCTCCTAGTCTCCAGACAATATGCATGATGAGACCACCTAATTTAGATACAGAGAGAAGAACCAGATTAAGACAAGGAATCTTGAATTTGGACTTGGACAAGGAGACAACTATGTGAGGGAAATACAGTGGCAAGAGCAGGGAACCTGTTTTTTCTCTGATTAAAAAGAAAAATCCCCATTTTTCAGATACAAAAAGTAATACAAAATCCACATTTTTCCATGATTAAAATGAAATGCTGTAGCAGAAAGCCCCCTTTTCCTCTTGCCTGCATTTGCTCTCCCTTCTTTGGATATGTTTCTCTTTTTCTACCTTTCTTCCTTCCTCTTTCTTTCACTTTAAGATAAGGAATTGTGTTTTAAAATTTGTGTGTGTGCATTTTGTGTCTCCCCTTGTAGTTTGGTATTTTTATCTATTTGTGTGCCATGGCATTTGTAGCTTATATTTTATACTCCTCACCTTTCAACTTTCAACTGAATATGTTTAGTTTCATAAGTAAATTATACATTCTAACAATGTTAACAAGGGCAGGAATCAAACTGCCCTTCCCTGTATCAGGCTGGCCTGTGAAAGAGTGAGTGAATCATGATTGAATGTGTAACATGGAAGCAGGCAGCAATTATCACCTGGAAGCTGCAGATCAACCAAGGGAAGAACTCAATAGAAGACAATGTAACAACCGGGAAATCTCTAAACGTCACTGATCAAGGACTAGAAGCTCTGGCATGAGTTAATCAACGCCAGAGACCAACTTTTGGGCTGAATGTTTCCAGATCGACCACTCCCAGAGCCCTATTCTAAATTCATCAATGGACTCCCAAACCTGCACGTACATGCGGACAACCCCTGGGGCTGACAGATGCTGTCCAGTAGCCACCGAGGGGGGGGGAAGTCCCACGAGGGTCAATGACCCCTGGATTGGGCAAACCAGAAAACTGGGGAGTCACCAAAGTCTGCCAGGGACAGATAAAAGGCAGTGAAAAGTGACCCTCAGTGGCGCCCTCTTGATCTCCAACTCGAACAGACCTGTCCAGCCAGAAGGACCAGGCAGTGACCCCCTTCTGGAAGATAACACCACACTGAAAGAAGCCTCAACGACAGACTCCAGTGCTTGTAGGATAGGTATACCTGACTCTGTAGCCTGCTACTGTGTGTGTGTGTGTGTGTATGTGTGTGCATGTGTGCATGTGTGTGTGGGGACCAGCCCCAAGGTTTATGATTACAGTGTTTCAATCCGCTTAATTAACTAGAATTTTAAGGATCCCGATTTGGACATTTGTAGCCAACAATGCCACTAATATATAGATATATATAGTGTTGTTTCATTTTAATCAAGGAAAAATGTGGATTTTGGGTTAGTTTTTTTTATTGGAAAAATGGAGATGTTTTTATCAGAGAAGACTAGGATCCCTGGTAATGAGACACAGAGAAAGTCTAACAACAGCCTGGGTGGATAAGAAGAAACCAGGACAAAGAGATGGGATGAATGGAAGCTTCCCTCTGGCAGAAGGAGTTGGAGGGGGACAGAGTTTCTCAGGAACTAACCAGTAAAAATCCTTCTAAGAAACCCTCCACTTGTCAGGTCAACAAGCCTAAAGGCAGAAACCTGCAAACTCCTAACTGATCTTCTGTGACTTCAGAATGTAGAATCACATTGAAAAGTATTGTATGTTCTAATCTATTGTTCTCTAAAGCAATCTCATTAAGAAAAATCCATCTTGCAGTTTTTGAACACCTGGGCTGCATCCACATGAGTGTGGCTGTTTGTCTCCCCAGAGACAACTAGCAGCAGGACACCTTGTGCTACCACTAGTTTCCCCCAGGAAATGCCTGTGCCACATACCTTCTGGCCCCAGCAGCCTTACCTCAGGTCCAGAGGGCCTCCTAGGGCTGCAGGAGCAGTGATCCTGTTACTCAGAGCCTGGCTGGCAGCTGGAGTGTGGGACCAGCTGGCTAGGCTCCAGTTTTGAGTGGTGCATGATGCCCCACATGTACCACTGCATTTTTTTTTTTTTTTGTACGGGTTTTTTTTTTGACCCTTGGATATCCAGGAGTCTAAAAACAAACAAACCCAAATAAAACTCCTGCACTGCTCCCTTGTAGTACAGAGAGCAGCTGAATGTGAGGTGTGTGGCACTGCAGATTTGTCATACCACATGGCCACGCTAGTCTGGATGCTTCCCTGGAGTGTATTATTGCATGGAGTGCATTTTCAGGCACAAAAAAACTAGTTTCAATGTGTGATGCTCTAAGAAGTTTCTTCATTTCTCATTTGGGCTTCCTGAAAATAAAGGATTTAACTAAGATAGTGTGTAAGATCAGCAAAATTTATTTCTCCCTCAAAAGGTACTTGTTAAAAACCCCAGGGCACAAATTGAGCATAGAAACATCTCTAAAATTGTTCATTGATTTTTCTCTCACAGGTGAAATGACTGAAATTCTTCTGCTGATTCACTCACCTTCGCTCTTCTTTTGCCAGATGTTTCTTATGTTCTTAGATTCCCTTGGTACCTAACACCTACAATCCCTAGGGGCTCCCTCTGACAGTTTTACTAAAGTAGAAGATACCTCTCCATGTGGGAGGATTGTACCATTAAATTCCTGTTTCAGGTTAAAAACAATGTCCAATTTGGCTGTGAGATGAAGACACTGAGTACTAGAGGTTTGGTCAGTTTCTCAGTACAGTCCACAACAATTGCCCTTAAACTAAATCCTCTATCTGTCATCATTGGCCAAGCTCCTATCCACATCAAGCTCCTTCTTTCTCTGATTTAGTCCATCCCAGATTTAGTCCATCCCAAGTTCTTCTTTTGAACTGAAGCAGCTACAATACTTAGAGTGCAACCAGATGAGCATGGACATGTGTCATGTGGTGCCACAGACCCATATGTGATGCCATACACAGCACATGCAGGCATTACCCATGCTAGTACTTTGCATCACAGGGGGCGGGGGTTTGACCCTGGGAGATCCTGAGGTAAAAAAAAATCCATGCCAAAAAAAGCAGAGGGGTGCACATGGCAGCAGCACGTGCTACCCAAAACCAGATCCTGGCTGGCCAAAGCCACACTCCCACCGCTGGCCAGGCTTCCTGCCATGGCGGCAACCCCAGGAGGCCACCAGGACCTCTGGTGTACTACTGATATTTGTCCCTAGGGAAACATATGCCTGTGCTTGTCTGGACTCACCCTTACAGACCATTTCTTTATAATCCTTATAGTGTTTCTCTGGCCACCTGACACTTTAAAAAGTCCCCAAACAATCGTTGTAATCACCACAAATTTGCCAGGATTCAATAACCAAATACAGTCATCTCTCAAACTCTTAACACTGGCACTAAACCTACTGACTTAGGAATATATCTGACCTTATTTTACTGCTGACACTCTGACACTTACACAGACACATGCTTACATTTTGTGCTTTGCACAGAAGGCTTCTCTTTTCCCAGGGATTTCCCTTAGTTCCTCTTTTATTCCTCCCATGGTATCTGCTAACTCTCTTCTTTGCAGTTTTTCAATTTCTCATTTCTTTTTTTTCTTTTTTTTATTTTTGCTGCATGTGATATGCTCAAGAGACTGTGCATTGAGCCACTATGCTCTTACTCCAGTGACCCGCTGAGTCCCTAACAGAAAGGCAGAATCAGCTTTGTCTGCCACCCAAATATTTTGTTGACCTCCTGTACCGACTTCCTGATGCTGGGGTATGGACTGATTGGATAATATTACAGTGCAGAGCTAAGAAGCATCCCTGCTGTCTCCTACTATTCTCCTGGAGTTCAGCAACATTTTACTCAGTCATTTTTGATGGAAAGTCTTTTTTTAACAAGCAGTTTGAGAAAGACATGGCTATCTTGAACAAGGGAGCAGAACAGTTTTCCATCTTCTGTCATTTCAGTGACACAGTGATTTATCTATTGTTTTCCACTATTTTAGTGCCACTTGTTTGTTTGTTTTTTTTCTCTTAAAGATCACCAGATCAGTTTTGTAGCTCTTCTTTGACCTCTTTCCAGTGCTTCCAAATCTGGAACTGTGGATTCCACATTCTCACAGAATAGCATGTTACTTATGTAGCTTGCAGCTTGAGGAAAAATATATCCATAATGCAAGTTGGAGACAAACAGAACTAAAATACTTTGACTAAATAGTTAGGCATGAGCATACCACAGGTTTGAATGTAATAAGCAAGACTAGGTGATCATTGTTTATCCCATAAGGCTAGCTATTAATCAGTGAGCAAGTTGTTTGAATGGCATAATAAACCACACAGAAAATTGAGGCATTTTGAGGGAAGCAAAGGCATTTATTTGTAATTAATGGGTAGACTTAGAATCATTTGGCCTATCAGAAATATATATCCTACACTTTGTGGGTCAGAAAGCACTAACATACACAAAATTTATGCATATATAAAAATATGGTCTAGAGCAAGGATGGCCAAACTGTGTCACAAGTCAGATATGGGAGGGGCAGGGAGCAGAAAGCAATAGCAGCAGCAGACTAGGTTGGGCAAGGGAATCAGTATGGTACTCAGTAATTTGTGGCACACCTTCCAAAATGGTTGGCCCCCAGTGGTGAAGAAAGAGTATGTAAATAACAATCATTGGAGCTCAAAGGGGTGGGGCGGGGGGGGGAAGGGAAAAGAAAACAGTATGATGTCACTAGCTCACTGACCTCAGATCTCTCTCCCCTAAAAATATTGTGTGAGTAATAGGAATTTTGGTTATTTTGCATTGCTTCCTTGTACTCTGTTGAATCACATTGTGCTCCTATACTAGTTATACTAGGTCAGTTGATCTCATGTGACTGATTTGGTTGTCCTTAATTCAGTTATATCTATTATAGCAGTAATCCTCAAAGACATTTTCTATGAATTTCCAGATTAGGTTAATGATAGCTTCATTTGCATTAATTTCCCTGGGTTTGCCATTCCAACCTGAAGCCTAATAGGAATTTAGGGGTGGCCCTGGTCTAATAGTAAAATATCTAGAAACTTCTCCAGGCCCTTAGAGTTATGGAAAACACAAGATTACACACTCCAGATGTTCTTGCAATAGAATAAACCCTAGTGAATATTACAGATTAATACTTATTACCTATAATTTATAAATTGTATTGCATTTTATTGCTCTCTTCATACTTTAAATCTTATTTTCCCAAGTCTAAGCAAAAAAATTGTTCCTATTTTTTTTTTTTTACTGGTAAATGTAACTAACAATGATGCAAGCTGTTCTCCCATGTAGTAATAATTTATATTCCACCCCCACTTTTGCATGAATATCTTCAGCAGAAACTCTTATCTTTAGAACAGTTATGTACTTTAAAAAGATATGTTACAGACATGACACAATTTCAAGGAAATTCCCAGTTCCTGTATGATACATTATTTAAGTGAACATAGAAAGCAAATCTCTTTTCAGTATGGAAGACATTAGTAGTTGTATTTCATCATGACCATGTCAGGTATATTTGATATAAAACTACTATAAATTCTTTAACAATAAAATAATTGAAGTGCATTAGACATAGAAGACAATGGATGCATTCTACTAAAGTATAGATAAATTAAAATAAAATCTTTGCTGAACGTTGTTGGAAATAATAGTATATTTTTGCCTTTGGCAAAGTACTTCAGCATCAGTGATGGTAATGATGGTAAAATAAGAATATGAAAAAGTATGCATTGTTGTTGAATACATGCTGCTAATGTCAAATTATTGTTTGCCCATGTTATTGGAACCTATTTTCCCTGGATGAAGAATATATATTATAAATTTAAACTTTGCATGTTTATCATCCCCAATATTAATGGAAAATAAACAGCATGCATTGTGCAGCGTCCAGTGATCAGTACTGTCGAAGGGCACCTCGGTGCTCTGCTCCTAAAGAGTGGAAACTGCCAGGGAGAGAGAGCCCTGGCAGAACATAACAAGCACAGCTGCGGGTTGCCGGGGCAACTAATGTGAGTCAGCTGGCCAGAAGGGGGCCAGGCCTGGCCCTCATAAAGCCCAGGGCTAAGGCCAGGCTGGCAGCTCTCTGCCAGTGGCCAGGGAGGCAGGAGCTCCTGGGGCTAGAATGCAAGCATGGCAAGAACTGCTCTAGCTGAGTGAAGGATGGCAGCTCTGAGAGGTTTGAGCACCATGGTTTAGCCAGACAGCTTTGAGTTGAGTTATAGCCAGGAGGCTCGAGTTTATGTTTGCTTCTGATATTACACCGGTGGTTTGGGTAAGGCTATAGGGGTTGGAGGAGGCCTCATAAGGGGCCCCATGGTGGTGTGGGGGCCCTAGCGCTAGTCAAGGTGCAGTATCCTCATAAAGGGGGGGAACCCCAGTGGTATGGGAACCCTGGTGCCAGTGAGGGTGCAACTTGCGGGGTATGTAGACCCCAGCCCCAGAGAGGGGGCCATATTAGGAAGACCAGTAGGGGCACAGCAAGCCCCAGAGAGGGGTCCATATTATCAGGAAGCCCAGTGCGGGCGTGGTGAGCCTCTGAAACAGGGCTAGTGCTGTGGAAAACCCTGGAGCAGGGTGGAGTGCTGAGGTGGCCCCAGTGAGAGGGGTAGTGGTGCGGTGAGCCCTGGGAGAAGGGGGTAGCAGCGTGGTGGGCCCAAGAGTCAGGGGGTGTTGCTGAGAAGTCCCCAGAGTGGGCGCAGAGAGCCCCAGATGGGGGGCTGTATTTTAGAAGCCCAAGTTTGGGTGACATTACAGGGAAAGCCCCAGGAGGGGGCATTATTGCAAAGGCCCCGGACAGGGGGCGACATTACAGAGAAGGCCCCAGAGAGGGACAACATTACAGGGAGGCCCCGAGTGGGCTTGGAGAGCCCAAGAGAGGGCAGCCCAGAAGAGGAGGCCCCAGAAAGCGGGGCAAGAGTACATAGAGGAGGCCCAAGAGACGGGCCATGTACATATAGAGAGACATACCAGCATCTATCCCATCAGCAAGGCTTGGGGTGTGGTATTAGGGGTTGGTAGGAGCCACGCGTAGTCCATAAGGCTAGGGTGCCTGGGGAGCACCCGTCATACTGGGAGACCCCCAGGGGGTCTGGGAACACATGGGGACAGAGGTCCCAGCTAACCGTGCCCAGGGAGTCGTAAGGCAGCCTCCCAACTTTATCTAACCATCAAAGATGTGGCGGGCGAGAATGTGAGGGTGCCCTTGGGCCGACTTGGCAGGGTGAGGGAGCCGTAAGGAGATCACAGCCCTCCTAAAGGACCCCGCCGTGACAATTACAATATGAAATAAACAAAAAAAAATGCTTTGAATAATTATGTGCACACTTGAAAATTTAGTTTGAGATTGTGGGATAATATAGTGAAACTCATTAATATCTGCAGTCCTAAAATGAAGTCTTGCATTTTACAGGGTCCTTTAGAATTTACTTTTATTTCTTTCATTAACTTGTTTACTGAGATTAAACTAAAATCAGAGTCTATCGACATATTTTATAGCAGATAATCTCAAATGCATTTATGACAGGAACAAAGTCAGATGGAAGTTTGAACAAACTTAATTTCTTTCTTCAGAATTATTGCAATTTATGCTGTAGTGCAGTCAACTTATTCAATGAAAATGTATAAACTGTGTGTCTGCATGCATATTTATATTTGTGTTTGTATGAGCCACCTATGTCCACAAAAGTGATTCATTTCGACTCCATGCCAGCAACCAAAAGAGTAATTGGGCACATTGATTTACCAGGTATATCTATATTGGTCTGTTATGTGCATATACAGAAACAATTCAGCCAGTGTTTTTAGGTACTTGCCTCCCACCTATACTCTATTTTAATTCTAATTTTTGCTTGAAGACCATAAACTGCCTATATCCCTGTAGAGGCCTCTGTCTGTAAGAAAACTTAGACCATGCCTCATTTAGATCAGCAGTATTGAATTCAGTTAAAAAATACAATTAAGTAGGCCTGTACCTAAACATCCACATCAAAATCCGTGATCTAAACACTGGGCCTCGTGATTACATCACTCAGAAAAGTGAGAGATCTCAATTCTTGGCACTGCTCATGAAGGGGATTAAAATCCATATCACTCGCATGTCAGTCACTTTGTTGCTGTTTTGCTATATGTGTCATGGAATAACTTACCTGAATGTCTGGCATGTTATGAAAAAAATTGTGGAATCCACAACCCACAACAAACATAACTTCTGTGGGGGGAGGAGGGGTCCTCTCCATTTGGTGTTTAAGGTATCTAACTGATCCAAAATGAATCGCCCTCCAAAAAAAAAAAAGGAACCTAATACATAAATATTGTAATGCGTAAGTTAAGGCATTTGGAGAGTCTAGGCCAACTATCTTTAGGCACACTTTTATTTAAAAAAAAAAAAAAAAAACCCAAACAGGCTTAGATTTTTGCAATATTCTAACTGAAAACTAAGGACTTTACAAAACAGGGTCTTTGTGCTAACTTGACTTCTATATGTTTATACCTTTTCTCCTCTCAAAGGTAAACATATGTTAGTGACCAACAAGGAAATGGGGACTTCTGAGAGAATGACAAAATGTGCTACTGTTTTATTCCCCATATTTCCAGTTTCCTGCTGCTCTTTCTTTAGCTGATGCCAAAGAAATGTAGCAAAAGAGAATATCCAGGCTTTATGGCTTTATAGGGAGGAGAAGTTCACTTAAGCCAGCCAGTCCTGGACTCTTTTAGACTTATCCCTCTTGCCTGTATGTTATTAAATGAAAGAGACAATAATAGAAGTGCTGCAACAAGAAAGTTTTACTAAGAACCCACTATTTTCAATGCGGTAACACTAGACACTCAGTACTCTGTCCAGGCACAATAAAATTTCTAATCAAACTCTTAAATAGATTACATAGCTCACTGAACTTCACTGAATTACACTATCCTTTCCTTCTTTCTCCTTATCCATAAATCTCTGCCTCTCCTGTAACAACCATGCTGTGTGTACTGTAGTTATCTCTTAACTTATCCATGCTTTTTGGCTCAATGGTTTGCTCTGTCCTTAATCCCAACCCCCACCCCCCTTTCTCTGACTCTCTCTTTTTTCCCCCCTTCTTTTTTGTACCTTTGTCCTCTACCAAGAAAGTTTCTCAAAGAAACCAGAAAACTGGAAGTTTCAGTTTGTGGAAATGTGTTCAAGTGTGTGTGTGTGTGTGTGTGTGTGTGTGTGTGTGTGTGTGTGTGTGTGTGTGTGTGTGTGTAATATATATTATTACTAAGTCAATACGTTAGTAAATTAGGTTACTAGACAAACTGAGGTTAGAATTACCTGTAGCAAAAATAGAATTCTGAGTGCCTGTACATGAGCACAGTGGCTGTTCCAATGCGCTGTAATTACAGTGAGTCAGAGCAGACTCGATTAATCGAGTCTGCTGGAGTGTGGTAATTACTGTACTCCAGCAGCCTCCTGCGTCTTATGTTTCAGCATCCCTGCTCTTCAAAATGGAGGCAGAGACACTTGAATTAAAGTTCGTCAAATGCCCCCACTGCTATTTTGAAGCACAGAGACACTGATATGCGAGACGATGCAGCACTTTAATGAGTGGTTCTGAAAGCCATTCTTATTAAAGTGCCATGCCCCTCCCCCCAGTATGTATAAAAGTGCCCAAATCCAGTAGGAGGTGCATATGACATGATTATCTATGCACTGATCATTTGGGGTGGCATTCTATTCTTTCCTGGTCATCTGCAGGGCATCTTTTGTCACTTACATACCAGGGAAAATTCTGTTCCTGGACATGCAGCCCTGCATTCATGAGTGACTGACTATGTGCAACTGTAGTTGTACAGACTGATCATGCACACTAGAGGCCATAGTACACATGCTTGTGGACTTGGGTGACTGGTACCTCCTGAGTCAGGGGACATGTGCTTCCCCTCCAGAGGACAGTCAGTGATGGCTCCCCCCATGGACAGTCTTGCAGACCAGGGGAGGCCCATGGCCAATCCTGCTGACCTGCAACTGGCAGCAGTGCACCACTGGAACTTCTGGGTGCAATGCTGGTACTTTTGGGTCAGTGGGATCAGCTGCGGAGGGAATGCTTCTCCTAGTGCACTCCCCAGCTGGCAGTCTCAGGGGAGGCACCAGCGGTCTCGCTTGCTCCCCCCCCCCACCTGGGAATGCTGCTGTCAGGGGGTACACGTGCACCCCTGTGTACCCCCTATGCATCACCACTGCTTGTGGACACTAAGCGGACTTAGACACCTGAAAAATTGAATCAAGCAGAACTCGTGACTACAAAGCTTAGTCTCAGGAGAGAAAAGGGACGTGTACCTGTCTGGCCCCCATAATGGAAGTAGGTAGGTATCGCCCAGAAAATAAGAGGTTCTCCATTCTAGAACCTCTTCCCCCACACACACAGGTAGCAGGTTCAAGCCTTAGGGTGGCTGCAATAGCCCTTTGTGGCTGCGCAACTCCTGCACTGAGTCTGACTCCCTGGGTCTCCTTTCTTCCCCCTCATTTGCCATTCCTGGTTGTACTTAGTTAACTGATGAAAAGGAAGCCTGCTCTAAGGTCCCAGGAGGAGCTTTCATCTGTGCTCAGAATGAACAATTCCCTCTCAGACCCCACAGGTCTTAAATTTGCCACTCAGGCACTAGGTGGGTCCCATGATCCACCAGTGCTCCAGCATACTAACCACCTTAAGGGCTAATTCCATGATATCTAACCACCCTATAGCCATACCCATGCCTTTCTGATGCTACACAGCACCCCATGAAGCAGTTTCCTGCAGCCCATGGCTGGAGAGAACCAGGAATAGTCCTGAGGCTTCCCCCATGCTAAGTCACTGGAAAAAACCAGCAGCAGTGCACTTCCAGGCAGTCCTGCTCCCTTCCCACCCCCAGAATGTCCCCTGTGGTCCTGAAGCAGGTGCTGGATAGGAGAGCCTCCCCATTCTGCCAGTTTCCCCAGCCAAGTGACTACCTGATTCTGCCACTTACAGAAGTCCCCAGCTGGAGGAGCTCTGGAGCACTCCCCAACCACCAGGTCAGCTGAGCCAGATGGCAATGGACAGTTCCCCCTTTCTTGCACCCAAAGACAACCCCTGCTGGAGAGGGTGAAAGAGCAATAGGAGAGAAGGTGTCTGCACTGGAGGACAGAGGATGCCCAGAACTGTTGGAGAAGGTACTACTTTAGGAGCTCCAAAAAGTCCCTGGAAGATGCTGCCCTGTTGCTTTCTTCAGGGGTAGTGGGGAGGGGGGTGTTGTAACCTCCCCCATGGCACTGGTGGCATGTCTTGTAGTTTTTTGATTTCTTGGCTCTGACCAAGAGGAGGAGGCACCACTTAGAGAAGTGTAGCTGTGGGGATCAAAAGTGATAAACAAAGCTGTTAACTCTGGGATATAAATAATTATTGTCCAGATAACAGAACAGGAATCCACAAGGCACCTATACACATGCAGGGAGGCTGCTCCAGCATGCTCCAGCACACTCCAGCATCATGTGTATCACTGCATTGAAAAATAGTTTGATGAGCTTTAGTTCAAAGGGCCATTTTTCAGTGTGGGGACATTGATATACATGATGCTCTGGGTCCTTTAATTGGCATGGGTCTTGGAACTGTGCTAATTAACACCCCCCTTACTTCCTTCCCCACCCCCCACCTCCTAGAGAATGTCTATAAATGTACATAATGTCTGTTTAAATCATACTTAACACAATGTAGTCTGTGGATGACTTCTTGTTTTCTAGTTTTGTGTTCAAGTTGTTTCTTTAAGTTTTGTAGTTTAAGAAAAGCTACTCTGAAGTCAATGATGGGGTATCCAGGGAGGATAAAGAGTTCTGTCACTGACTTTTTATGTTGTTCTGAATGTGATGTCAAATAGGTGTCTGTTCATTCTTTCACAAAGGAATCATCCCATCTGTTCAAGATAGGCAACAGAGGAGTACTGTAAGTATCTGATGGCGCACATGACATTGGAAGAGGAGCAGGTGAATAGAACCCATAGGTCATATAATCCATATTTTTTCGTCCAGTGATGATGATGTCTGTACAGATGAAGAAGCAAAGCTGCCAACTGGATGTGAAGCAAGGTCTGGTGCCTTGGTAAGAATAGGGGTTAAGGAGTCTGTTGCTGGAGAGACATTGTTTGAGGTTGGGAGGTTTCCTGTAAGTTATGACAGGCTTGTCCCCCAAGGTTATCTTGAGATGGTTGTCATTTTGCAATGGGAGCTGGAGGTCATTAATGATAAATGCAGGGTGTTCAAGCTGGGGGCTAGAGGTGAAAAAAAGAGGGATTTTCTTGTTCTTCTCAAAGGGCTGGTATTATAGCAGGTCAGAGAGGGGTCTCAGTGTGGCTTTTTTTGAGTGGTTTGAGTACACGTATGTACTAACTGTCATTTTGAACACTATTGAATTATTAGTGAGGTCAGACTGTCTTTGATGTTGATTTCATAGACTTCATAGATTTTATAAACGTTAGGGCTGGAAGGGACCTCACAAAATCATAGGATCCAGCCCCCTGCTCAAGGGGCAGGAAGTCAGTTGGAGTCAAATGACCGCAGCAAGATAAACATCCAGGCATTCCTTAGACGAATCCAGAGTAGGTTCCTGCACCACTCCTGGAGGGAGTCCATTCCAGAGTCTGGAGACATGGACAGTAAAGAAGTTTCTCCATATGTGTAGTCTAAAACAGTCTTCTAGTAGTTTGTGACCATTAGACCTTGTCATCCCTTGGGGTGCCCTGGTGAACAGACGTTCTTCTAGTTCCTGATGCACACCCCTTATATATTTATAGGCTGCCACCAAGTCACCCCTAAACTTTCGCTTCTCCAGGCTGAAGCGTTTGATGCCTCTCAGCCTCTCTTCATATGGCCTGCGCTCTTGACCTCCAATTATGTGCGTGTCTCTCCTCTGCACTCTCTCAAGCTTCTCCATGTAATTTCTAAAGTGAAGAGACCAGAACTGAATGCTCTTCTTTAATTTTACCAAACCCTTCCTGTTATTTCACTGTTACAAGGTGACCTCAAAACTGTCTCTTTTTTTCTTTTAGGAACTTACCTTCTTTATATTTTCCTCTAGAATATGGAATATTCATTTATTTTTCTGATGTATCACAGTTACCAATTCCTTTCTTAATAGCAACTAATAGCTCAAAGATTTTTTTATTCCTAAAATAACCTCTAAATCCCTTTTCTGTTCAGTACACCTTGTATCTACTTCATTCAATATTTATTCTTTGGTTTGGTTCGTTGGCTTTAGACCTCATCCTTTTTTTTTTTTTTTTTTTTTCCTGACCAATGCATCTGTCTTCATTAAGCTATATTTTCCATGTCATGGTCTATCCATTTAAAAGTACATCTCTTTCTGAATTTATTGGTGGTTCCTCTTTCCTGTCTGTCTTCCTAATATATATTTTGTTTTGGGAGGATGCTGATTAATGGTGTCGTACATAATTGTATAAGTTTTTTTTTTTCTCTTTTTTTGCTAGAAAAACATTCTAGTTTGGGAAGAAAACAACACATTGTTTTTCTTTCCCTGAACTGTGTTTTGGAAGCTATGTTAAATAAATAAGTAGCACAAAAATATAGACTCTAAATCACTAATTTTATCTTCAATAAGAAATATTGTAAAGTCCTTCTGTTGGCTATGATGAGAGCCCCAGGAGATGAGGTTCCTGAGCAGCTGCTCTGTGTGACTAGAGTGGCCCTGGAGAGCTGGAAATGAGAGGCTCATGGAGTGCAGAGCACGGGAGACTGGAGATCTGCATTCCAGGACTGGAGAAGCTGGGCAGGGCAGCTGCAGTTGCAGAGAGCTAGCAGACAGCTGACTACAAAGCTCTGTGTAGCTTAATTAAGTTAGGGATATGCTGGCTGGAGAGACACTGCAGAGATAAGCAATGTTGTGGCGGGGAGTAGGGTTGTGAAATAACCAGCCAGGAGAAAAGCGACTGAGCCCCAACACTAGAGTATGGACTTTGGCATTACTTTATTCTTTCTTTTTTTGGAGCAGCCTGTCATGCCCTCACTACAATGAGCCAGCAGTATACCGAACTACGTTGACAGGATGCCAACTTGATCAACATAAGAGGAAAATCCTGAGAACTATCAGGATATTCAACGGACAGGGGATATCAGGCTGAACAGGCTTCAGTTTTTGTTTTTTGTTGTTTTTTTTGGGGGGGGGGGGTTGTGGGTTTACTAGAGGGCGTAACCCTTGGGGGTGAGAGTAAACAAAAAGTCCTCTCATAAACAATAATGAGACTTACCTGAGACTGGGGAAGAAGTCCAGTAGTCTGTGTTGATTGCATTCTGTTGAGATGACTGTTGATATGTGGACGAGCAAGAAAGAAAAGTCACCAATTAAGATTAATGTAAACCGATGGTAGTGTAATATCTGGGTGGTTGTAAGCCAGGGTGTAGAGGAGATTGGAGCCTCAGAACAGACCAGCATCAAATAATCATCATCCAGTGGTGGTAAGATTACCACCTCTCGATTGCTATCACCCTAAAACATCAAGATGTGGCAGGTGAGATTTGAGACTTCCGCTACAAAACACAGGCATGTAATCGTGAGGCCAGTGGTCAAGATCAGGGAGGTTTCCTGTGGCAGTACCTGTAAATTTAACCATGCCAAGCCCTAACATGGATTTTTGCTTTTAATTCTGGGTAACAATTCTAACAGTAATAGGAAAAGTGACCACCCAGCAGCTTAACCACTGTAAACATAGTTAAGACAAAATATTTACAGTAAATAAACTTTATTTATATGTATTTATTTATTTTTGTTCGTTTCCTATGGTACACATCACCAGGGATCCTGGTCTTCTCTGATTGATTAAAAAAAAAAAAAATCCCTAATTTTCAGATTTAAAAAAGTAACCCAAAATACACATTTTTATGTCATTAAAATGAAATGCTACTAAGATAGATAGATAATGGTGTTTCACTTTAATTATGGAAAAAAATGTGGATTTGGGGTTATTTTTTAAAAGCTGAAAATTAGGAATTTTTGTTATCAGAGAAAACCAGGATCCTTGCTCATTACCATAGCATCTATGCAAATATTAACCTATTTAGCTTCAAAATAGTCCTTTTAGATAGGGAACCACCATTCTAATTATTGATTAAATAGACGCAAAGCAATTGACTTGCCTGTGATCATAGATAAAATCTGTGACAGTACAGGAATAAATCCAGTTATTTTATTTTTCACTCAGGTGTCTTAAATACAATTCCGATCTATTTAATTAAAGCAAATGTATAGGTTACCAAAAATAAAATACAATCAGATTGAAAACAATTAAGTGCGAAACTAGTGAAGCAAAACAGAAAATGCTAATAGGAATAAAATGTATCCTTACTCTCCTAGTAGCTTCATGAAAAAATTAGGGCTGGGGCTTCAGTCACAGTGTTTCAATAGAGATTAAGATCCAAAGCTCTGTAAAAACAGCAGAGATGTTAACTTCCTGAGTCTTGATATAGAGTATAGGGGCATATCCAGACAAATGTGCACATGCAGTTAATTTGTGGTGCTGAAACACAGGAGAGAATAAAAACAATACTGCCAGGAACACCAAAGTGATTAACCTACCACAATTCAGGGGTAGACATTGACTTTATATACCTGATTTATAATGTACATTATAATGTATCATTATAATGTATCTGATCCCTGCTAATCTGGCTTCACTGTGCAGGTGTTAACAATCCTCCTCCATTTGAATGATCTTGATTTTCCATTAATAAAACTACTTTCTTCTGCATTTTTCTTGTTTGTTAGCTATTCCTGATATGCATTATTTCTCTGATTTCACAGTCCAGATGACTGTTTTTTATTTACTTACAGCATTTTGCATAGGCATTAGCTTCAAGCTGTGCCTGCTTTTATCTCAGACCTGAAGAAGAGTGCCTTGTGCTCAAAAGCTTGTTTGTCTAAATCTTTTCCAACAATACAGTGGTCCGATAAAAGATATCATCCACAAAAGTTTTTGCCTGTTGCATTAATGTGTATGCAAGATATTTGCACTTCACTTCTTGGTCTTTGGAATTTGTTTTTGATTTGAGTGGCTGCACTTTTCTGGTGAACTCTTTAGGGAGAAAGAAGGAAACTGAGGGTGGATTTAATTTATCAAACAACTCCTGAAATGTAATGGTTAGAGAGAACTGGCATCTGTGTTGTTATTAAATGCATATTAAAATAGCTGTTCTTGTAACCTACCTTACTTATGCTGTTATCTGTTACCTGCGATGTACTGTGAAATGATTATATGAATAAAATACATTTATTTATTTATTTATTTATTTACTTTAATACATCCAAACCAACCCCCAGATTAGAGCAACCACTACTCTTGTATTTAGATGCAAAAAGAGATGTTCTTCGTTTTCTCCCTACTGTGGAAGTAGGGCTTCTCTTACCTCTATAGAGAAGAATGGAAGTGTAATGAAGAATGTATAAAGGGAATTCCCTAGTAAACTTTATGACTATACCTCCTAAAAGGTGACTCACAGCCCATGAAGGTGGTTGGAAGGAATGACTTCTTATGATTTTGTTGTCTGTATCTTTTTTTTTCTGAGACTGGCCAGCAGGCTCTGTTTCTCTGTTGCCTCTCTCTCTCTCTCTCTCTCTCTCTCTCTCTCTCTCTCTCTCTCTCCTGCTCTTTTCTGTATCATTCCGGTTTGTTGCCTTAAACAGGGAAAAAGAAAAAAACAAATCTCTGCTTCCACGTTGACTATACAATTAAATATGATAAGTCAGAGAGCATATATCTTTGCTTTGAAAGGAAAAGACACATCCAGAAATATGCAGGAAAGGTTTTTCAGAAACCTTCACCACCTCTGAGGCATCTAGTTTTATATGCATTTCTAAACAAAATAATATGTAATGGGGGAAATTAGTAGAAAGCAAATGGTTTTAAAAAGTCTTAAATGATGTGCTGACTGATGTTAAAGGGGACAGCAGAGAAGGAGCCCAGGTAACTGTGGGGCTGTTTTCCCCTCACTCCTCTGTGCACATCACCAAGCAGAGTTTCCCTTGATACATTCAAGGAACACGGGGCACTAGCGAATGGTCTCTGCTCAAAGTCCCCACATAAACCCTAGTTATTAACTTTTGACCTTCACTCCCATTCCTGTTTGCTCACATCTTGTCTCCAGTAATCAATTCTCATATGTTCCGTGGCCTCCCTGTAGTTGTATGAAGGTTATAGTTTCCCTGGTGAGCCTAAGCCCATTGTCCCCTTTGCATAGCAAGTAGGCCTGGCTGATGTTAAATTATAAAAAGATAGATCCTACACTCAGGTATTGCTATCCTGATGACCAGTTTTTCATAGATTTACATATTTTTTACCATAAATTGTAATTTCTGTGAAATATACTTTTCTGCATGTCTTTTTTGTTTACTGAATATATTCAGTTTTCCATTTAGAAAAGCAAATCAAAAGCATTTTGTTTCAAATTGATTTAATCCAAAACAATCCTGCTTAGTTCAGTTGATATTCTTGTTGGCTTCACTGCTAATGGCTCCATCAAATTAAACAGAACATTGACATTTAAGAATATTAATATATTTTATCTAAAGTGAAAACACTCAATTTTTTTTCTTTTGAATTTTTTTTCTTTGAAACAAAGTTTTGATAAATCCAATTTCATCCCATTCAATATGTGGGAAGAGGGAGGGGGAGGCTAAAAGGATATAATTTCCCTTTTTTTTCCCCCTCCAGCTCTACTTTTAATGTGTGCTTCTGGTATTAGACTGTGATATTGTTTTTTGTTTCCCCTCCCCCAAACAAGATCCCCCAAAGTTCATTCTTCTCTGTATTTGGCTGCTGATTTAAATTTCATGACTAATTACTTAATAAATGTTACATACAGAAACACTTTCTGTATGTAATCGTATATAAAATATGGGACCAATGGCATGGAGGAAGTACACTCATAGACCACTCGCACATTGCGTGAAGGGAGGATGGAAAGTAAATTAATGATCAGCTCTCTATCTATTGTCCTGCATGAGGAATAGAAATTCTTCAGAATCTTCAAATCATTGATACATTCTGGTTGGTAAACATTATTTAAATTCAAGGAACTTATTTTATTTTCTATTCTTTATTTTATCAGTTCATCCACTAGTGAAATTCCTTGTATTTAATCAGTTCTTTCACTAACCGGAAAATAAAATTGCAACAGGAAAAAACAAAGCAACTAATTTCTATTATATTTATTTATTTATTTTTTATTTCATCAAGAAATAATGCCTTTGTTTAGAATGGAGACTTAAATGCACTAGTTACATATCAATGAAGTAATGCACAAAGATCTAAGTGTCTTTGTATTTTCTCTCTCCTAAATAACAGAGAAGTACAATAAATAAAAAGCACGTGTTGTTTCAGTGGCCCCACACATGCTTAATTGGTCATTTCCCTCTGATTTATTGAAGCTGGGGACCATCTGCCCTCATCAGATACTCCACAGGAGAGATCAGCTCAGTTAGTGACTGCTGTTTAAGTTATATTCAACAAGATAACACCTGACAGCTTTAAATCTTGAAAGGGAAATTTTACAAAAATTAAAAAATATATTTAATTCAGATGTTAAATAAAATGCTCTATAAATAGAGGAATAATATTAACAGTGCTGTTTAAGGAGGGCTACAGAAGTGAATAGTACAAAAATTTTAATACCCTAGATATATTTTCCTGTATGCCATCAATGGTGTTATCTTGAATATTATAAATAGAGTTTAAAGAATAATTTTATTGTTTCTCTGGTAGAATTAAAAAATGGAAAAAAAATGTTTTGACTAAATTACATGCATCTTTAGACTCCATACATTTTTTTTTTAATTAATTGTAGGCAAATTTTGATATGAACAGCATTTCAAAATGAAAGAGAAACACAACACTTAGCTTCAAAAATGTGAATTTCATGAATTCACAAATGTTAATTTACTGAAATATCTATGGCATGTAAATTATTTGATTGAAAAAAATCACCTGTTTCTAATTCTAAAGCCCACCTATTACAGGAGCATCAGTGGTATGTGTGTGTACGCATGCATGTGTGTGTGTGTGTGTACGCACGCGTGTGTGTGTGTGTGTGTACTTATTTCACCAATACTTTCCTTTTATATAAGATCCTCTGTATAAGATAAATTGTTCCTCAAATACATCTTGAATGTTTCTGTTTTGTATATCTGACTCTTCTCTTTATCAAAAAAGTCAGCTTTGTCATTTCCCTGGAGGTAAGACTCTGGCTTTATTTCATGTGATACATTTCAGAAATACCAACAGGGCTTTCATGTAAAATGAAACACACACACTTTTTTTTTTTAGGGTTTCATGAAGATTTGCTGGTGTGGGGGAGGGAGAGCTGTTCATTTGTTTTCCCTGTTAAACAAAAAAGGTATAAAAGTAAGCCTCCTAAGGAAAAGACAGCCACCCTAAACTCACTTTAAGCTGCACTTCCTTGGAAATGCCAGTAAGACCTGATCATGAACACCCATAAGTAGATTTTTTTTTTTAAATCAATACCATCAGAGAGTCAAGATAGGATATGTATAAGGTCTTCTCGTAGCCCAGGTTTTAATGGTATAGTTTAAACAAGATGGTGATGAAGTAATGGAAGTTGGAGAATTTGTAGGGCAATTTTGGGAAGTCCTCTTTAGGATTTTTTTTTTAATGACTGTTTCCCAGTGCAATCTGTTTCACTTTCAAAGCATTAGTTTATACCTCAGGAGTATGTTATGAGTCAGGAAATAAGTAAGCTTTGGCAGCAGTGAGAGAGAAGGAAGTTACACAAACTTTCCAGGCAAGTGGGTGGTCGAATTTTAATCAAGGAGCAGCCAGGAGGCTAAGAGAGTCCTCCCTCTCCAGATTTTTTCCCTCTTCCTGATTAAAGACACCTTTATCATGCCTGCAATGTATACTAACTTCACATATGTTTAGTAACTAATTTTGCTAGCTAGCCTGCTTAACCCTAGTTTTCTTTCCCATCTAATACCTTGGAAAGTCTTCTTTACTCATGCTGAGTAGCTCCCTAAGTGGCTACATTGACTTCTGGGAGTATGTACTACTCATGAGAAAAGGTGGCAGAAGTAGGCCCACACTAATGTGTCACCCTCTGATTATACCAGAACTGGCTCAGAATCTATGCTTTGCTAGAGTAGGAGGTATCAAATCATAAGCCAAGTTCCTTTTCTTTTATCTTGTCATACATCAATGCTTTTTTGGTACATGTCCATAGATAGGGGCTTGAACTATTGCATTTAGCTCATATAAGCCCTTAGGAAGTCATCACAGGAATGTAACTGCCTCCTGAATCTCTCTTTGCTCACTCTGAAACACCTGACCTGACAAAAAGGTTACATATTCATTGCATTTTACTGCCAAGTATAAGCCTTAATATATTGTCCTGACATTTTGTTTTATGTGTTGATTTAGATACATTGCTGCTCATAGAGTAGCAATTACATTTCATATATTTTTCTCCTGGAAAATAAAACAGTATTTAGACTGCCAAGATTTCTCATTAAAAGTTTAAAAAAAAATTAGTAATACTTTATTACTAATTAGATAATTAGAAAGCATGGGATTATAAACCTCAAAAGAGAAATGCACTTAAGCCTACAAGTATCTTACAATGTGTCTGTTTCAATTCATTTTAGTAGCATAATTAGCATTAGCTATTACCTTCACAGTTATGATTAAAATGTATAATCTAAGGTACCATTAAGTCTAATACTTTCCATCTCACTAGCTTCTTCATATAAACTAATTAGCACAAAGGTCATTGCTCTCATTTTTCCAATACTAACAGATCATTAATGCAGTACCTCACTGACTATATTGATAGATATGGCAGGGCAGAATAGAGATGGAATTTTTAGTCTCTTAAAGGGTAAAAACAATTACCATGCATTTAGTAAAGGAATATTCTACTGTACAATCTGTTTCCTTTGAAATAGCACTGTATACAAAAGAAGGGCTTATAGTTAGACATACCCAGGAAAAGACTCCACTCTGATGCAAAAAGACCAAAGATAAAATTATATCTAAACAAGTGGCTTGTGAAGGTTCCTAACATTCATTAATAACATCTGAGCACACAATATTGATACTTCATCCACAATTTTGGTGTAAATTCAAGTGAACAAACACTGCTGAGGTCATGGTCAAGTGACTGTATGAATTTGTTGTTTGTTTCAGCTGGGTAAAGGTACCATAATTTGATGAAAGAAAACAACAAAAAGAAAGAAATGGAAACTACAGACCCCCACAGGCCTAGCCTGGATATGTTAGAATTTCCTGTTTCCCTTACTTCCTTGTGTGGGAGGTCAGGAGCCTGTGATTTCCAGATGTCCTACATTCTGGCTGTCTCTCTGACTGAAGTTACTCAGCTACCAATTGCCTGTGTTTTTTTTTAGACATAGGTCCTACTGATAAGTCTCTTTTCTTGGTTTGTAAAGACTTCCTAGACGGTTGGGGCTAGGTAAAAGGAAGGGAATTCAATTACATTTATTACACTTTTATTATATTTATGCTGTGCTGGAGTATTATGATCTGGGATAATAGAGGTTGTCTATTCTAAGAAGTGCAGTTTTAAGGGCTTGCCAAACATACCCAGAGGATCTCACATTCTTTCTGGTTTTGTAAAGGACAGCAAAAGAACAAAAATGAAAAGATCTGCTTGTATTCTGCTGCCTCTAGTCCTGACTTGAGGTGGTTCCATAACAACTGTGCCTCACGTTGCAGTTTATATGACACAGGAATATTCTATTCCTGTCTCTGGAAACCTGCCTCCCTGCAGGCCCTAATTCTCTATGGCACTGATTCTCTGTACCATTACCCCTTTTATATATTATCATTTAGAATGGAAGATTAAATTATTCCCTGAGGGTGGGAGATGAAGGGAAACTGAATGAATATGTAGGAGGCCCCAGATGTGCCTTAACTAGTCCTGGGTACATGATTTGGCCCCTCTTCTAAAACAAATTAAATCCTATCTGGAATGTCTCCAGGAAACCTGTTTAACAGAATGTGAGTCCCAGAGACTGAGCCTCTGAAGCAATTATTCCTTTCATAAATGATTTTAGAAGGTATAGCCACACTTTTCAATAAACACTTAAAGGTTACTATCTACTCCTAGCCCACAAATTTAGAGGAAACTGGGAAGAAGCCAAACTAAAAATGGCGATACTGAGCTACATGTAATTAATTTGTGTGTGCATATTTGTAACTGTACTAGGGTTTTTTATTATCATTTGAAATAAGATGCATAGAAAAAAATCAAATAGAATGGTACAATTTTATTAGCATTTTAATCCAATTGCAAGACAATAATCTTAAGGAATATATACAGTAAATATAAATGTAAAGCTCCATATAATATCTTAGACAAGCAAAAAATAAGAGTTCCAGTATAAGGGAATATTCATGGAGTGATCTTATTTTGCAGCAAGAGTTGTTAGTTGGAGGACTTAAGTGAGTGGTTTCTGGTCCTTTATTATAAAGCCAAATGACCAACAAAGGTCTAACTGTTGAACCTATGAACAGTGTAAATCAGAAGTAGGTGGGTTTGCCTTTCTTCTAGAGAATTTCCAGAAGCCATTTCCAGGAATTCCATTTAATTTTATGACATTTGGCCAGATTGTGTGGTCACATGAGTAACCACCCATGGGTATTGGAATGTCTGCTATTTAGATGTCTTGCCCAGTAAATAGATCTAATTTGACTGGTTTTAGGTGCTGATACAGTTAGATACATTAAGAGACTGAGGTGCTTCCAAAGAATGACCAAGTTCATATAGTGCTGTGTGGTAGGGCACCTTTGGTGCCTGCCACTTTAAAAGCAGCAAACAGGCAGCAGCTAGGTGCCTGATGAGGGCAGCCATTTTGGCCCAGGCATATAAACTGGGCTGCAGTTTGCTGCAGGAAGGAAGGAGGAAATATTAGGTTGAAAGGCTGATCTGACCAGAGTCAGGAGGTAAGGGCAGGGGTTATGGGAAGGATGTAACCCCTTGTCCTGGCTAAGACCTAAAACCACACCCTGCTGGGGAAGGGTGGTCTGGTGGGGCTCCTAGTGGCATGGGAGCCCCCAGGAAATGCCAGGCCAGTTACCTCACTGGTGAAAGGTGAGTCAGGGCACCTTAATAACCCCAGCCCCACATTCCTGATGTTGTTCTAGTGAGCAAGGGGAACCCAGGGCTTGGCTAAGGATCCCTGAGGCAGAGCTCAGGCTGGAGGAGGGACCTGGGGCCATACCCAGGCAGCAGAGTAAAGCCTGGGGGATGCAAGTCAGACTCTGTGTGAGAGGGGCCATGAACAGAGTGACCCGTGAGTGTGGAGGAGTGAGGAGCCCAGTGGGGGCATAGTGGTCCAGTCAGGGGCTAGGAGCAAAATAGGCCTACAGTTGTACAATTGCTCAGTCAATGCTCAGGTGAGGGTAGCGGGAGACACCCAGGAGACTGTGCCAGGGCTGATGGAGGTGAGGAGAGCTAATCCCAAAGCTGGGTGAGGCTGGGCGGCATGATTGTGGCCCCTGAGAAAGGGCAGTATGAAAGAGGCTGGGTGAGAGCCACCAGAGTGAGTGGGACCCCAATGAGAGAGGGGTTGTGCATGAGTGGCCCTCCAGGGCTGTAGAAAAGAGCTACAACTGTGTGCCCAGTTTGCTATGGCCATAAGGCAGAGAAGTAGCACCAGAGTAACATCTGAGAGGCATGGGACCCATGTAAGGGAGGTCGGAGTGGGTATTAGCCCCTTGTCAGCAGGGTGAAAGATGGGTAGCCTCCTGCCTTAATAACAATTCTCATATTTTTCCATCAGGATGTGGCAGATGAGTGAAGTGGGTGGTTACCCCAGAAGCAGGATGGCCTGCAAAGACCTGATGAGGAGGCCACCCTGTTACATGGTGAAAGAAAGCCTAAGTGCAATTTAGTTCAGCCTTTTGCATAGAGTTAGAATTTCATTTTTCTAAACCGGTGGTGCTCAACCCCTGGCCCACGAGCCAAATCTGGCCTGCAGAACTATGGCATCCAGCCTGCAGCACTCCCCATGGGTCAAAACCTTTTTCACCTCAGTCATCACAGGCAAGGTCAGCTCCCAGACTAAAGCTAGGATTCAGAGTGACCTAGACAAATTGGAGGATTAGGCCAAAAAAATCTCTTGAGTTTCAACAAGGAGAAGTGCAAAGTCCTGCACTTAAGATGGAATGATCCCATGCACAATTTGATGGACTTCATCCCAGGGTCCTGAAGGAACTGTCAGAATAAATCTCAGAGTCCTTGGCAATGATCTTCATGAAGTCATAGGAGATGAGGAAGGTACCAGAGGACTGGAAAAGGGCCAATGTAGCACCTCTTCTTGAAAGGCAAAAAGAATACCTGGAGAACTACAGGCTGGTTAGCCTTCTCTCTATACCTAGATCATATTGTAAGGAAGGCCATTTGCAAGTATCCAGAGGAAAGGGTGATTGCTATCTGCCAGAACAGATTTATAAAAACAAATTGTGTCAAAGGAATCTGATCTCCTTCTTTGAGAAAGTAACTATTTGGGTGGAAAAATGGAATGCTATGGATATAGTATATCTGGACTTCAGCAAGACTTTTAACAAGGTCCCACATGGCCTTCTCATAAGCCAATTGGAAAAAAAAAGTGGGATGAATAAAACTATTAGCAGATGGATAGATAACTGACTCAATAGCCAGAAACAATGGTAATTTATTAATGGATCCATGTCAGAATGTCAGGAAGTTTTAAGTGGAGTCCCACAGGGGTCTGTCATGGGCCCAGTGATGTTCAATACATTTATTAATTATTTGGATGCTGGCACAGAAAGCTTCGTGAACAAGTTTGCAGATGACATGAAACTGGAAATGATCATGAAGATGTTGGAGGATGTGAGCACAATTCAGAAGCATCTTGGCAGATTGGAAAGTTGGACTAAAGCTAACAGAATGAAGTTCAGTGCAGACAAATGCAAGGTACTATACCTCCGGAGAAATAATCAAAAAACAAACACAAAATGGGGAACACATAGCTGGATGGCAGGTCTATGGAAAATGACTTGGAAGTCCTAGTAAAACACAGATTCAGTATGAGTCTGCAGTGTAATGCAGCTGCACAAAAGGAGAATTTGGTTTGGAGCTGCATAAATAGAAGCCTTAGGTGGAAGACACAGGAGATGGTAGTGAACTCTCCTCAGCACTGGTTAGGTCTAATCTGGAGTACTGTGTGAAGTTCTGGACTACACATTTTAAAAAGGACTTGGAGAAGTTAGAGAAAGTTCAGAGGTGAGCAAAGAAGATGATCAAAGGCTTGGAAAGCAAGTGATAGGACAGGCTGAAGGAGCTAGTCATGTTCAGCTTGCAGAAAAGGCACTTCAGAGGGAACATGATATCAATCTTCAAATATTTGGAGGGTTGCAATAAAAAAGAGGGAAAACACTTTTTTTTGCTCTTGCTACAGAGAGGATGTCACAGACCAATGGCTTGAAGTTTCAGCAAAGTAAATTTAGATTGCACATCTAGGAAAAAAAAACTTCTTCACTGTTAAACCAGTAGGCATTGGAACAAACTGCCCAAGGAAGTTGTAGACTCTCCATCACTGGAAATGTTTAAGAGGTTGGACAGCCACTGGTGAGGTATGATCTAGGCATAGCTATACCTATGTTCTACCATGGGTATTTCCCATGCTTCTGGGGTTTGCTGGTAGTCCCCATTCCCTCCCCCACCACCACTCTTTTTTCTGCTATATGTGTCAGGGTATTTTTAATCCCCCCCTCAGTGACAATGGTTCTTGGCTACACTACAGCTAGGGACTTCGACTGGGGTGTGCTGAATCAATTGCTAGGAGCAAAGCTGGAGATTTTTGGCTAGAAGGTCTTGCCCCCCCCACTCAGGGTCAGACTGATTATGATATTTGGAGTTGGGAAGGAATTTTACCCCATGGTCAGATTGGTATGGACTTTGTGGGGTTTTGCCTTCCTCTGCAGGGGGGGGGGGGGGGGGTGACCCTCTACCCAGGACCTCTTGCACATTTATTGACAACATTCTATAGAAGCAAGACATTGCCATGGTTCTCTTGCTTCACCTGTGGCAGGTTAGGGTGTTAGGTCCACATGGTGTTAGGATTGAGGGTAGTTTTACATAGAGATTAGATTATGGTTGTATGGAATGGTTTGGATAGGATGATCCTGCCTTAGGCAAGAGGTTGGACCAGATGACCTCTAGAGGTCCCATCAAGCTCTACTTGTCTATGAATGTGTGACTTAACATGGTGAAGGCATTTTCCTGTGTGAGGGAAGACTTGGACTAGAATGTCAGGCTGAGAAAGCTTTAGAATATATGTTTCTTCCTGAATAAGTTCTTTAACTACTAGGATATTGTGAAAAATGTGAGTCTACCACCAATATCTTCTTTGATAGCACTGAGTTCAGCCAATGTGAATTAGGTAGGCTCTAAGGGAGCCTATACATTAGTGTGGATGCTGCTCCAACATACTGCAATTACAGTGTAATCAATTAATTGAGTCTGCTGGATCATGGTAATTGCCACACTCTAGCCAGACTCTCCATTTCATGGGGAGCTTATAGCAAGCTCATTGTAAGAGCTGTAAATAAAGTGTCCCTGCCACCATTTTGAAGCACGGGGACACTGACACACAAGACACTCCAGGCACTTTAATTAGGGCCACTGTAATTAAAGCAATCCCTTACCCCCATCCCTGGAGCACATCTATAAATACCCTAAGGTCATATAAATGATCAAACCCTTCTGTGAAATTTGGTACCGACACCTCTACTAATCTGAATTAGAACTGAAATTGTGTCTACATGATTAAACTGAATAACTTCTGAGCATACTTGAAAACCTAAATGTAAGTACCTACAGAACTTTGAAGTCCAAAGTGCAGGCACTGAATTAACTTAAGTGCTTATTGAGTTTTGTGCCTTGCAGCAATTCTGTTCACTCTTGGTGCATCTACTCATGAAATTAGTGTGAAGGAATAAACTCTGAAGTGGTTTATACTGGAGTTAACTGCTCTGAGGTGCAGCATTTACATATGTGCCCATGGCAGCAGCAATTTGAGCTGGAGTAGAGCAGTTGCAGGCCTGCAGGGGGCACAGGAGGTTAGCCCGGGGCTCTGGATGGTGGTATTGGGTGGCAGAGGGGATGGCTGGCCCCTATATGTTTTGGCATTTGATTTTGGTTTTTTTATCATGCAAAATCAGAAGTCCTCCTTCACTCCCCAGGATGTGGGTCCAGCTGCAGCTGTCTTCCTGCTAGTTCGTGGCACTGAGTAGCCCTGGTATGTTGGTGCCCTGTCTCTGCCCATGCTGTTGCCAAGCCACATTCTCCCCGCCCCCCCCCCCCACTCCTTATCAGTGCCCCTCACTCCCAACCTGCAGCCCCTGGTCCCCCACCCATGCTGATGCCTCTCGCTCCTGACCCACAACCTCCCATTCCTTCTGGTGCCTCTTACTCCCAAGTCACAGCTCCCTGCCTGCCAAGCCCTATCAGAGGAGTCTGCAGCTGCCAGGGCTATGGGACCTGGCAGCTGCATCCTGCCCACTCCTTGCCCCATAGGTACCAGCTGCAACTGGTTAGCAGCTCCTGAGTCATGGCTGCCATGCATGGCAGCTGGCAGCTACTGTGGCTAGAGTGGGGGGAGGAGCATGAAGTGTGGACTTTGGCCCCCCAGCACCTGCCCATGGGTGGCATGGCTGGAGCAGAGCTGAAGCAAGAGGATAAGATCAAGGGGAGGATGTGGGCTGCCTACTGTGAGGCTCAGGGATCCCTGCCCTGCTGCCCTCCCCCAGGGATCTCAAGAGCCCAGTGAGTGGGACCCAGAACTGGAGGGTGGAGTGGGGTGGCAAGACTCATTGCTGCCTCCACCAGGGCCCCCATATCAGCTGTACACTAGCAGCATGAGGAATAATGGACTGGTGGGGGGAGTTATGCTGCCCTCATCTCTTCCCACCACCAGCTGCTCATGAGCTGAGCCACAGCTGTACCCTGACACCATGGTTTAGCCACCACCACTGCCATTACTCCCTTCAGGCTGCCATGATACCCTGCACTCCAATTTGCCTCTGAGGTACAGCTGTGGCCCAGCATGCAAGCTGTTGGTGGCAGGAGGAGATGAGGGCAGCATGGCCCCCACCCCCAGTCCATTACTCCTCCTGGTTCTGGCAGAGGCAGTAACAGTGGAGGCAATGAGTCTCACTACCCTGCCCCATCCTCCCGCACTGGGTCCTGCCTACTGAGCCACATGCCCTCTGTGGCCATAGAAATATGGGGGGAGGGCATGTGCTCTCACATTTCCCCCCCAACACATTGCTTATGCCTCCCTGACCTTGCATGCATCACCTATGCCCCCGTCCCTGCCTATGCATCACCTATACCCCCCCCCATAGACTTACCTGTGCAGAGCTTCAGGAGCTGCTCTCCACCATGCTTCCTGACTGCCATGTGCATATGTGCACATGCACATGGCACTCCCTGCCTTATTGCCCTCTTCCCACTCCCTGCAACCCCTTGCAGGCTGGAAATCTGCCATTCTTGCTAAGGGAAACCCATGGCTGCCTGCATATTTGTCTTTTAAAGGAGAAGATCTTCATTTCCCCATGCTTTTCTGTGAAAAACCCAGATCCCCGTTTATCAGAAAGCAACTGTGAAATATTTTGAAAAGCTGAAGTGCAATAAAGGACCAACAGGAGTGAGTATTCATTGAAATGAACATAAAGACACAGAATGTGAAATAGCATTGACTGTGACAAAGAACTGTGTTCTTGGTGAATCTAACCATCTGAGAGGTGAAGTTTATGTGTCCCAACTCTCACAATAGTCTCTCTCTCAGGCCATTCATTTTAGCCTATGAAGTATAATACTGACTCCTGCAAAAAGGGAATGTTAGGCAGCTCTCTGATCACGTATCCCACAGCCAGCCTGCCTTCAAATCTGTCTTGGCCAATTTAAAGTTCTAAGATTCCCATTGTACAGCAGTTCTGTTTCAGACTAACTGCAGAGTATTGTAGATCTGCTTCTACTTTGTGCAATACCTTGGATGAGTGAATTTAGTTCTAAGTTCTTAAAGCATCAACTACGTCTAAAGAATGGCAAGTTGTTAATGTGATGCTTGTCGTTCAGAAACAAGAGAGCCATAGGATATCTAGCACGCTGCAGACCTTTGTGCTTTACTTCAGTTCTGTTATGAAACTGACTGAGAACATAATTAAAATAGGATTAGTACAACACTTGTCTCCACATAACCTTGTATAGGCACAATTTCATACAAGTGCAAATCATTCCTCTTTAACCTGTTAAAGTTATGTGAAAAGTTAATGGGCACCAGATAAATGTAACCCCGGCAGATATAATTTACTTGGAATTTTAAATGTACTCATAAGAGTCTATTAAAATTAACAATTCCAGGGGCTAAAATTCGGTCATAGAATTTTTGAACAGTTTAAATCAATAGGAAGAGAGTCATTGCATTTGACTGTTCCCCAGGGCTGAGAGATAAAATAGTGGGGGCTCACCAGATTTTAGGTATCTGTTCCTAAAGGTCATGTAATGACAGAGAATGAAGTGGTATTGAGAGATGTTGATATCACTAACTGGTAATCTTAGTTAGAAGCTGGAAATTGTGAAAAACCCCAGGTGAAATTCAGATGTATAGGTAGGCAGGGAAGTAAGCTACTTAAATTTAATTTGAATAAATTTAAAAATAATGTCCATTGCCCCCCACCCCCAAGACTCTCTGAAAGTATATATTCCTCTACAGAAGAAAAGATAGAACAAGGAGTAAACAACAGATTTGGAAGCACATCATCAGAGTCCCAAAGTACAGCTTTGTCACTTTTATTTGTCTATTTCTGTCACCCTTTGCCAATATTTCACCACCTCACTAAAGGATGACTTTATACTCACTATACCTCTGAAGTAGGAAAGTTTTATTATCCCTAATCTACAAAAAGTGACTTGAAGATGAGAGAGATTACGGGATTGATGCAGCTCATCAGGAAATCATTAAACATCTTTTTATTCAACAGTGGGAGCTGGATTGCCCCTAAGTGATTTGCCAAAGGAAGCTCTTGTCAAAGCTTGAAAATTAAGTTAGATCCTCTGAATGCCACATAGGTGCTTGAGACAAATGCTAGACTTAGTTGTGTTCTTTATGTTTTACTTAAAAAAAAAAAGCTATCAATGTCTAGATTTTGGTTATGGTGCAGACACAGATGTATTTTGTAGACACAAGTATTACTAATTTAGTGGCAAACTTTGAATCCCCTATTCATGTCAGTGAGTAGTTACTCCTACAAATTGACTGATGAAGCAGTGCTAATTTTCTTTGGTCAAGTTGCATCTTTAAGGGTGTGCTCACATATTATAAGCATCATATCATATCTTTAGGGAATGTGGGTTAGTGTTAAAATTAGAATGTGCTGCGAGCAATTGTGCATTCCTGGGTCCCACACTCCTGAGGTCCCATCCAAAGCTAATTTTCTATGATTCCAATGTGCACAG
Organism: Alligator mississippiensis; assembly: GCF_030867095.1. NCBI lineage: Eukaryota > Metazoa > Chordata > Crocodylia > Alligatoridae > Alligator > Alligator mississippiensis. The sequence continues at coordinate 375,753,042 of NC_081824.1, read as the reverse complement.
CTCTGGCCCTTCACAGTCAGGGCAGCTAGGATCTGGAAACAACTTCCAAGGGAAATGGTGCTCATTCCTACCCTGGGGGTCTTCAAAAGGAGGCTGGATAATCACCTAGCCATGGTCATTTGAGCCCAGCATTCTTTCCTGCCCACGGCAGGAGGTCAGACTTGATGATCTACTTAGGTCCCTTCCGACCCTACCAACTATGAAACTAGAGGCTGGTGAGCAAGGGCATGGCTATAAACTGACAAGGTGCTCTGTGCCTGCCCTGCTCACTGGCTCTCTAGAAGCATCAAATGCACCCACAGCATGTGACAGAAGGCCACCTCTGTTTCTCTTCAAAAACTCTGCTCTGTGACAATTTGGTTAGGATGGGCCCAGCAGAGGATACACACCTTACCCTATTCCTTTAGGTAACCTGAGCTGGATACATTCCTGAGGAAGGGGGGAAACCTGCTCCCCCTGCCTACGTGACTGGCATCACATACCTGCATGAGGGGCTAGGGCTCCCTGGTGGGCTAGAAACTGCCAGTCCACTCAGCAACCAGTGATGCATTTCAAATTGGTTGGCTGACAGCCAACAGGTGCTGGCCTCCATAGGACCAGGTAAATGAGGTCATAAGGGCTATATAAGTTAAGGGCTGCCCAGGAGGAGGGGGCAGCATCCATGTGAAAAACTGAGAGAGAGAGAAGAGTTGGACCATCTGAAACTTGCTCTCTCTCTCAAAGCTCATGATCAAGGAACTGCCTGCCTCCAGAGAGAATTTCCACCTGCCTCTGGATGATATTTGTGAGTAATCTACCTGAGATCTAATGAGATATACAGCTTGCAGTAACTTAGATGCGTGATCAAAGGCTACTCCAGCCACCCTGTTTGCTCTATGGGATTTCTCTGATACTACTCAACTCTGTACCCTATTCCAACCCTACTCCTTGTAACCAATAAGGTTCTTCTTTGTACCTAGCATGGGAGACTTGTTGGGAGTGGGTCTAGATTATGCCTTGTGGTCCTTTTCACTTGGCTGACTAAGGGAGACTACTACTTGTGCTTCCAACTGAGGGAAGCACCCCAAGTTCTTGAAGTGAGTCAAGTACCCATGAGGGCTACTAGGCCTGTGTTTCTCAGGGGGCTCAGTGCCAGAATCAAGCCTGTCCCTGGGTGGTGGCAGTTCTAACCCCCAGCTAGTGGATGTGCTCCAGGAAGGGGGTCAACCAAACGTGAGGCACCCCCAGGGAGGCACTCAGAGCCTAGAAGGTGGTTGGGTGTAGTGAAGTGGGTGGCTCAGAGCAGGAGCACCCACTGCTGGCCCACCACACAGCACACCTCCCATGCACACCCCTCCCAGTGCATGCTTACTCCCAACACACACACACACACACACACACACACTGAGCCCAGTCCAAGACTTGTCTTTGGTTATTGAGCACTACAGTCAGGGCATGGGGTGGCAGCAGCACTGGGAATGCTTTGAAGACCTGTGTGGAGTGCAGAGCTGTGCAGAGCCTGGGAGCCCCCTTTCACCTCTGTCATTAGTGACAGTAGCCTAGGGAATGTGCATGCTCACTCCTTCCTACCAGTGTTTCTTCAGCAACAGCAGAGTCCCTGGATGGTCCTGGGCTCCATTGTGGCTCCATGCACTCAGGGATGGTGCCCTCCACTTCTGCTGCTGCCCCCATGCCCCATTTATGCTGCTCAGTGGTCAAAGGCAAGTCTGGGGATAGGGTGTGTGTATATATGTGTGTGCTGATGCTGTGCATGTGCATGTTTGCATGTGAACACCTGCTGAGGCTCTGCATGCGTGTATGTGTGTGTACTGGTGCTGTGTGTACATGTGAGCACATGCTGAGGCTGTGTGTGTGAGCACATGCTGAGGGTGAGGGTGGGAGTGGGGGTGGGCCTGTGCGTGTATGAGCATATACTGGGAAGTCTGTGTGTCCTGCTGGTATCCCCTGCAGCCCAGCACTTCCCCTCTCTGCTTCATTATCATCCTTCTCCCCCTACCCTGGGCCCCCTGTGGCTGACATCTCTGCATCTCCTTCCTCCTATCCTCATTCACTAGCAGGAAACCTGGTTTTCTCTAATTAAAAAAAATCCCCAATTTTTAGAATAAAAAGGTAACCCAAAATCTACATGTTTCTATCATTAAAATGAAACACTATATCTATATATTATTGGCATTTCATTTTAATCATGGGAAATGTGGATTTGGGGTTACTTTTTTAATAAAAAAATTAGGGATTTTTTTTAATCGGAGAAAACCAGGATCCCTGCTTACCGGCTTCTTTTCTGCTCTCCAGCTTGTCATCCCAAGGGCATCAGAATCCAGGTCAGCTAGTCCACCTGGGAGCTGTGCCTCCTAGGATACCAGAAGACTGAAAATTGGTCATTTTAATTCTGTGCAACATTTAGAAGTTAAGTTAAAATGAGCTGCCTAACATATCAAAAAGATGACCCTCACCTTAAATGGTTTAACTTTAAGATGCCTAGAGGGCAGTTAGTTCTAGTTAACAAGCTTGAGTTCATGAGCCTTCAAGTTTGAAGTGCTCTTAACATGAGATAATTGTAATATGTAATCTCACCCTAACAAACTCAGAGGAAAAAAAAGGGTTCTAAATGTTTAGGGTTCAAACTAGTCAGGGTGTTTTTGTTGGCTTTCTTTGTTTTGTTTTTTCTTTATCCAAGTCACTGATAGCAGTTCTTGGCAAATTAAGTATACATTTCAAAAGAGGTACTGTAAATAGTCATTGTTACATTTTGCAAAATCAAAACTAAGCCTGGTGTTTTTATACAAGTGTATAAGATATATAGGTTTTTATATATATTTGTATATTTATATAGACCTGACAATAAGTATATGTACATGTTGGCAAATAGTTACTCCTGCTCCTGAGAGAGATTCATATCGAATATCTTCAGTTTCATAGCACTGCAAGTTCATCCCGATTCTTGTCTTTTAGAAAATGGATATTTTGACAGGAAAGTCAAAAATGTAGATTTTTGTTTTTGTTTTACTCAGGATGTAAAAAGCTACATAGAATGTAGAATATATATGCATTACAATGGCAGAAACGCCTCAGTGTCATATTTTATACAGGAAATATACTAGATAATTCCTGAAAATCCATTTTACATTTAGATGATTGGCAGGCATAAACATATATCTGTTTCACTTGATTTTTAATACAAGCCCTGTTTTGATAAACAATGTATGTCCTCACAGACATAATTCAATAACAGAATTTGGTAGTGGAGTAAGACTCAAATCTCAAGAGTTCAGAGGTAATTAATACATTATGCAACATTAAGTAAACCTGTCAAGTTACCATATTTGCTGCATAACCCACAACTGCTGTTAAATCCATGGAATTCACTACAAGTATCACTATATTTTAATTTCCATGTTGCCTGATAAATCTGTATCTTCTCCTTCCTTTATGATAACTACAGCTGGCCCAGTCATATCATGCTGATGCCTTTACTGCTTTGAAAAGCTGCTAGGAAGCATTTCTCAGATAAAAATGGAATTGGTAGGCTGCTGGCACTGTGAACATGCAACTGTCATTAGTTTCTGGAATCCTTCTGTTTCCGTAAGTAGGTGATAAGTCTTTTAATAGGTGAATGGCATGCTTTTAGATTCTGAGCATATTGGGTCAGGAGCGCATTATGTTTCAAAGAATTCTAACACAGGGTCAGCTCTTAGCAGATCATCCTGCTTGCATACAAAAAATTGTAATGCTGGAAGAAGAAAGTTAGGAAATAATAAACATATGTGCTTTACACACAACCTTTATGCTGTTCTTTTATGCCATAAATGATGTACAAGTTATAGAGAAAAAACATAACATGTAATCAGTGTAATTAATACAGTATCAATATGTATACTCACAAATGTCTGAATTAAGGTTCCATGAGCAACAATATATATTTTTTTCTTTTTCATAAAATTATCCTTTCCTAGTTTTCAGATTTTGTAACTTAAGTAGTAGTCTTCACTTATTTTTTTGGATGTCATTTTCTATTTATTTGAAAGGAAAAAAAAAGTAAAACTGTCTTTTATCTATCTATGGATTGGATCTCATGAGAACAGATTTTAACAAACTCAGAAAACTGATTGCAGGAGGTAGTCTGAGGGGAAAAGGAGTCCAGGATGGTTTGTTCTACCTTAAGGGCATAGTAAGAGTGCAACAGCAAGCTATACTAGCACAGAGAAAGAATAGGAAGTGCAACAGGGTAGCAGCCTGACTAAACAACAAACTCTTCACTGAGTTAAAACTAAAAACAAAACAAACAAAAAAAATCCTATAAAAAGTGGAACTTTAGTCATGTAACTACAGGGAAGTACATGGGCGACTGGTACCTCCTGAACCTGGGGTGGGGGGGGGGGGGGCACCAGTGGCTGATCACCGACTGTTGGGGGCGTTCCCCAGAGGCTAATTGCTGACTGGGGTGGGGAGGCCCCTAGTAGCTGATCACTGACTGGGGACGGGGGTCGGGTCCCCCAGTGGCTGATCACAAACCTGAAAGTGCTGCTGGTGCTTCTCTCGGCACCCCCGCATTCTCAGGGGCGGCACCAGCCTTCACCCTCCACTCCCTGGTCAGCGAGGGCCAATCTCAGGGGGGCATCAGGAAAAGCCAAAGCATGAATTGAGATACAATTAGCAAGGGACATAAAATAATAACATAAAAGCATGTTTTACAAGTATGTCAAAAGTTAGAGAAAGACCAGGAAAAGTTTAGCTCCTTTAGTGAATGAGGAGGCCAATCTTGAAGCAGATGATGTAGAGAAGCCTGAAGTAAAAGAACAAGCTAGGGATTCCTTGGAGAAGCTGGATGTTTTCAATTCAACAGGGCTGGATGGGATGTATCCTAAGTATTCAGGGAATTGGCTGAGGTAATTTCAGGGCCATTGTCTTTGAGAACAAATGGAAGTGAGGTGAGGTCCTAAATAAAATGGACAAATATACTGCTCATATTTAAGAAAAGAAAGAAGGAGGATTTGGGGGGACCAATAAGGAATGAGTTGCTACCACCATGTTCTCAGCCTAATGTGTAGTTGTGGGAGCTAGGTTGACCTGATTCTCTTAGCAGCCTTGCAGCTACAGGGTCCTTGTCCCATGTAATGCCCCAAGAGTGAGGATAACATATAGAGGTGAAGGAAATTGTAAGCTGATGTAACCTGGTATGGCTGTCTTTTCCTTTCTGCATATTCCTTCCTAAATGTAGTGTGTGCTTCTGTTGATTTCATGATAGTGTGGATGTGGCCTTAATATATTCATACTCAGTTATTATGTTGACATGTTGGTAAAATTTCTTTCAAAAATACAAATGGAGGTGTAGATTCTGGTACTAAGAGAATAATCAGAATATGAGAATCTATAGAGATTAGAAAGGATGAAGAAATATGTTGACTGATTTTTTGACCATTCACAACTGTGTTAAACCTGAATGACATTTCATGGGACCAGGGCAAGGAGCTTCTCCAGCCCAGAAGTTTTTTCTCTACTAAATTGCAAAGGCCTGCTGAACTATTGGAGCTATTTGTTTCTCAAAAGAATCACAAACTTTTTTAATAAACAAAAGTATTCAACATACTAAAGATAAGATGACTACCAACTTTTCTTTTAATAAATGAGTCCTTGGATGGGAATCCACCTTAGAATTCTATGTGATGAAAATGCAAACTAAGGAGTCCTGGTCAAAGTTTGGCAAACACTACACCACAGAAACCAAACATCCCTTGCCGCTTTATGTCACGGCTAGGAAAATCTATTTGATGGACAGCCATCTTTTCAATGGACAGCCATCATTTTGACTTGGAGCAGAATAACTCCAACTTAGAGTTATTCTTAGTCCATTCAATCAAAGAAGTAAGAGATGGGAAAATCCCATGGTATTGGAGTATCAAATCCATGTCTCACATGCCAAAATATAATTTTCTGAGTGAAGGTATATCTGATGTTAAACTGAAACATTTGCTTAAGAAATTATTGCTTTTCCCTTCAGTGGACCAAGCATACCTTCATCATTTAGGTAAGTCATGCACAAACGTGCAATATATAAAAGCTAAAATGCTGTATCTTTTTTTCTCAGGTTTATAGTTAGTAGCACACTGCAAAGCATAAAAAAACAGAGTTGGCACCCTGGGCAAACTCTATAGGAGAGGGTGAGGGTGCTTCTAGGGGAGGGGAGCAGGGGAAGGTATGAGATTCCAGGGGTTGGGGAAACAGCAGTCTTAGCCATGCCAAGAACTGCTAAGCAGTCCCTGTCTAAGCTGCTGCTGCTGCCATGTGTTCTGTTCATCCTGGTTGCTGCTCTTAAAGCAAAAGCAGTAGCTACGGACTGTTTTGGAGTTCTTGGCATTGGTAAGCCATGGGGCTGCTCTTGGTGCCAAGTACAGACTCCACAAAGATAGGGGGTGGTTCTGAGGTCCCTCCCAACTTGGTGGCGCTTGGGGTGAATGCCCCTCTCACCCAGCCCTATACAACAGTAAATAGAGGACTTCAGAATTTAAAAAGAAATTGCATTTCACTGAAATAATGAAAAATAGGTTGATAGCCACCTGAAGATCACATATGTTGTGCTCTCCAAGATCCAGGTGAAAAGATAATACTAACTAAAAGCTATTTAAAGTTAAAATTCTGCGACAAGAAATTAATTAAAAAAAAAAAACCAAAATATATGGATAATATAATACACGTGAATTTTGTTTCTTAATGTATAAAGAGATATTTAAAAGCTCAGTTACACCTGGTAATATATTCAAATATTTATGAGTAGAATGGATCAAAATAGGAATCAATTAGAAATACTAACATTCTGAATTTTTGTTCCAAATTTCAAAGGAAAAAACCAGACAAACAAAACACAAAATTCCCAAAGGGGAATAATGGAGTTGGGAGCATCAAAACATTTAGTTTTAATAATTTTGAATAATTCTGTTTCTTAAGATCAGAAAAATATTGCATTACAATGTGAATATGCCTTCTATTAAATCTGCAACAAAGTATTACTAAATCTCTTGAGAACCTTAAATATCTTTAAAAGTTAAGCATTTTTTAAAAGAAAAGGAATTTCTATATACACCCATGTGAATGTACGTACCGTATTTTCATGGTCTTTCATTAGCCATGCGAGATTTAAACAAACAAAAAAAAGACAATTTAACCTGCTAACATCTTGGATGTTTAGGTTCCAGTGAACCTAAATAAAAAAAGTCTTTGGCTGCTTTTCTGTGAACAATTTAGCTTATTATTATTCACCTCTTAGGTACATCATGTATATTTTATTTCACTCAAAACGTAAGCAGTATACTAGCTGTAGTATCTAGTATCTAACAATGATCTCCTAGTTCTATAACAACATCATTATTACCAGATGTGGCAGTTTTGAAATTATCCATGCATTACTATTAGGGGTTGCATCTACATGTGCAATTATTGCAAAGCAATACACTTCAGATTTTATTGCTCTGGAATTTATTGCTTCTAGGTGTGCTGTTTGAATGTGCACCCGGGACCGCTGCACATTCATACATTGTAAGGCTGGAGGGGACCTCGGAAAATCATTGGGTGCAGTCCCCTGCACCAAGCAAAACAGATAACTGGGGTCAGGTGACCCCAGCAAGGTGACTCTTCTTGAAGACCTCCAGTCTCCTCTTGAAGATCTCTGGGGTAGGCTATTGCACCACCTCTGGAGGGTGCTTATTCTACAGTCTGGACACCCTAGTTATCCCTGCATTGAGTCAGGTTGGAGAAGCCCCAGTTGGCAGGGGGCCCTAGAGGTCAGCCTACTAGCCTGAGGCTGCTCCAATGTAGCTCAACATGCTGTGGAAGGGCTGGCTGTAGCACAAGGGTGGTCCAGTGAGGGGCTAGCTGGCAGGCAGCCCCTGCACTGAAGCACCCTCAGTCCACAGTGAGCCGTGTCAGCACCTATACATGCACTGCTGTAGAGTAAAAAACTTTGGATAGTTTACAAGTAGTATCTTGCTGTGGAGTTACTATCCTGCCCTGCAATCATAGACACTGAGATGTTTACTGCAGATCTAAGTAGGCAACTCCGCAGTAAACATCTCATTTAGGTGAACCCTAGGTGTATTGACTTTTAGAGTTTGCATCTGCATTTGCATCTTTTTAGTTAGGATATTGTAGTGTGGCTTTTCCTGAAGATGCATTAAAATATTGAAATTTGCAGCAGATACCAGTTGAAATAATTAAGAATATTCCAGTCAAAAGAACCAGAGAAGCTAATATCCCAAATAATGTTTATATGCTTTTTTTTTCCTTAAGTGAATTTAGGTTTTTAAGATTTGTTTTTTTTTATTTTATTTACATTGTAATGATAGAACTGGAAAAGGCAACATATGCAGGTGCATTATCGGGAGTATACTTTTTATGTTATTCCATTTATTTTGTTGTAATTTTACAATAATAATGAGAAAGATCAATACAAAATATGATATCAGATAACAGTTCAGGAGTGGTACCATTTGGGAGTGATAAACAAAAGATAAGAATAAGGGAGGAGTCCCTGAGAAATCTAGTTTGATTTTTTTAAAAAATGAAGGAGGACAGAAAATTTGCTTAGTGACTTAGGCTAATAAGATTGTTTCAGCATAGGAAACAGAATGAAAGAAGTCACAAAGCCAGGAATATGTGAGTTCAATGAGGAAACAGTACTGGAAACAAAAATAGGTAGTGGAAGAAAGAGAAGAAAAGTAGATGAGAATGAATTTGGTTTCATAGTTGGTAGGGTCAGAAGGGACCTAAGCAGATCATCAAGTCCGACCCCCTGCCATGGCAGGAAAGAGTACTGGGGTCAAATGACCCTGGCTAGGTGATTGTCTAGCCTCCTTTAGAAGACTGGTTTTGCAGATGAGGCTAAGATTTTGATTGTGCTGAGCAAATGAACAAACTGAAGGAGTAAGGAGTGGGGTGAGTGCTTTTAGGTTTGGGAGTTGATAAGATTTGATCCCTGCATTGGGAAAAATATTTTGCAAGTGGTATTCTGTTTGTTTGTTTTTTTTAATTGAAAGGAGCTATTCCAGGGTTGCATAGTCAAGCTGCCAGTAGCTCTAAACTGTGCTAATTTTTTTGCATTGTGACCATTTGAATTCTGTGAATGGCAATGCTTTCCATAATCATGAAATAATCCTCTTCCCTGTGGGAATCACTGGGTAATATCAGGTTGCCTGCATAATTCAGAAGGTCAGATAAAATTAACACAGTGGTGCCTTCTACCTTTATATCTGATACCTTTCAGGAAAATTCCTATTGTCCTTGACCGAGATTTGTCATTCCCCATCACTGTACAGAATACTGTGCATCAGTTGGATGCATCACACAGAACAGTACTATATTGGGCACTACATTCCTGAAGTGGATTTGAAATGAAATTACTATGCTTTGTAATGGATCCTTAAGAAATACATGTAAAATATTAAGGCTGACAGACCTTTTCCTCTAAGATGTTTCTGTCTGACTGTCTATCAATCTATCTAGATTACATTTACCATGGAAAAAAAAGGAAGAGACTTTAATCAAAATCACTGAAATTGACATTCCAATCTGTGATGTTTTAGTGTACAGTATATTCATCTAGACTTTATGTCTAAAATCTAAGAGTACAGAACACAGTTTCAAATGAATTATGGATCAAGTTCTAACTGGTTTAGTAATATCATTTCACATCCTCCTCTTATTTAATATTGACTATTTGTTCCAGCATGCTATTTTGCCTTGAAGAAGCATGCATGCCAGAAAGGCTTTGTTCCAATCAGGGAATGATAAATGTTAACCTAGAAAGGCACTTTCTATCAAAATAGTGGAAAAGAATTTTGATTTCTTTAAAAAAAACAAAAAAACCCAGCGAATAAAATGTTGTTGTTCTGATATTGCGTAGATTTCCTTCTATTGTTATTTGCTGCTTAAAAGATCTCTTTAGATATAAAGTTTTTCTTTATATGTCTATTTATTTGAGTGTGTTTGATTTATGAACAATAGGAGAGTTCACTCAAGGAAAGAAAAGCATATAAATCTAATCAGGCAGTTGCCTGTGACCACCATTAGGTTAAATTAAGTTTACATTTAGTGTCAAGATAGAAAATGTCCTTAATCCATTAATTCAGCATGAACATTTGTATTAACTAATCCTCTCACACAGTAGGAAAATGCTATCCTAGAGTCTGCCTCTTATAGCACATTACAGATTCAACACAATATTCCTGATTTAGTGACAACTTTAACTTCCAGATCTAGTATCTACTGAAGACCGTCTTAATGATATTGTTCTGTTTTATTTTGTTTTCCACTCTTCATTTCTTGTCATGATACTTATTTTATCCCACCTCCACTTCATTGATTTTTTCATGTCTTTTCTACCTAGGACTTTCTACCCCATTAGCAATCTGAAATTATTACAGATATTAAAGGTGATGATAATTAAGTTTATTTTAATTTTTAAACATACTTTTAAAAGAATAAAATGTTACAGACAGTACATACTCACTATAACAAACCTCTTTGAGACATGAAAAAAGATGGTTAAAAGAAGGTGTTCACAATAGTGGGGTTAGCCATTTTACTGTGTATAATAATGAAAAAGATTGGTTTCTGATGGTGGCGTTTTTCAGAGTGAGTGTTCTTATAAAAAGGTTTTTGTTTTTGTTTTTTCCTAATTAAGTTATATTGCCTTTTTTTCATGATGTCACACTATTATTTGCTCATAAATAATATTCTGACTTCTGGAAAATTTCTAGCTGCAGAAAGTACAGGAATACAGTAGAGTCTAGAGAATGCATAGTATGAGTTACAATATTTATGAAAACTGATTGTATTGTAGATAATCATCCTAACTTTGAATGCTTAGAATATACTTTAATTGGCAACAAGTGCCTGGAAATCTTACATAAAAAGAGTCAATTGTCTCTGTCCCACTCTCCTGAGATAAAATCCAGGAACCAGATCGTATTCCATCTATTAGCCATCTAAGCAGTATTTAAGTATCTAATGGCAAAATCTTAGCAAACATTTCATTGACTTCAGTGTGGCCAGGATTTTATCAGAACTGTGAGTGGAATACTATTCTATCCTTTCAATTCTGAAAAACAATTTATGCATGCCCTTTTTTTAGCATACCTCCATTAAGGTTCATTCACAAAGAGCAAGGTGGAGGACACACTTTTTTTTTTACATTAAGTATAACTTATACCTCTATATGTGGAATAAGATCTGGACCAATAGTTTATACAGTAAATTTGGCATTCCCGGAGGCAAATTTGAGCATGCTTTACTGTTCCAGAAAGGTTGCCTGGAAACAGTGTAGCCATCTCTGCAAAGCACTGGCAATGCATAGGGTGCACATGTGGGTGCACATGCACCCCCTGAGATTGGCCACTGCTGACAATGCCGGTGGTGTCTGTGGGCAGTCACCGCTTGCAGCCCCCATCCCCCATTGCTGAGACTGTGGGCAGCATCTGCAGGTGGTCTCTGACAGTCACTTGACACTCGCCAACCTTCCCCCCTTGCCACCAACACCACCACGGCTGCCTGCAGGCAGTCCCAGCTCAGCCCACCCTCGCTGCTGACATCACCATGGCTGCTTGCGAGAAGTCCCCACTCACCACTGCCATGCCACTGCTGCCTGCAGGTGGTTGCTGTGCCTCCCCAGCCTCGGGAGGCATTAGGCATTCATGCTGCAAAGTGTCTGGATTAGGCAAATTATCAATGTTGAGAGACTGCCAACTACATGTCCTAAAGTTAATTAACATTAGCTGTGTCAGTGTTGACGTAAGTATGAGTGCTTCTAGTTTAGGAAGCAACTTGCCTAAAGTAATGCAGCCATTGTGAAGATGCTGCCCCAGGGAATTCTGGTAAAAATGGGTGCATCTACATAAGATGCGTAATTTGCTGTAGACTAATTCTACTGTGCGTTAGTGCATCATAGCAAAAGCTGTCCTAATGTTCTAACGTGCAGTAGAATTAATCTACTGCACATTAAGCATTATGAAAAGACCATGCACTTTAGCTACTCTGCATTTGTGTAGTACCTCAGAGGTACTAAATTCAATGCACAGTAGCAAAGGTGCATTAAGACACATGTTGATGTCCCCAGTGATTTCATAAAAATCAGATCTATCATAAGAAATGTATATTTTCTTATAACATTTTTTGCCTTTTCCAGTTCATATTTTTTCACATAGTGGATTCACCATGTAGACAAAATAAAGTTGGTAACTCCATCTAGATTCCCAATTTCATATGTAAGGTTGGATAAGACAACCCTTATATGCGTAGAGGATCACGTTCTTGGAAAAAATACTACACTCATTCACCTACAACTCTAGCAGTGTTATGTATGCCAACACCTGCTTACAGTTCCTGTCTATTGCCCACATCAGATAGATGGGGCAACCTCTACAAGTCTATTACAGAACACTTCAACTTCCCTGGACTCACCACTATTAACCTTAGGATTGCTGTTCTCAGGCAGACAAACTTTAAAAACCAGTTTGAATGGGAAACTATTGAACAAGAAATCATCCACAAACCAGACTACATTAAATATGGTTTAAACAGGAACTATGGATTCTTATCTCATTACTTGGATTAACTTTTGTGACTGCCTTTGCTCCTATGCCTTTGTTCCTTTACTGCTCATGTGATTTTCTGTCCTAGCTCTTCCACTATCTATCCCCACCCCCCTTCATTCTCTTTTGTATTTCAATTCCTCTGTCTTTCTTATACTCTACTTTTTGAATCTGATGAAGTGAACTTGGGTTCATGAAACTTTGTGGCCTACCTTATAGAGTTAGACTATAAAGGTGCGTATCTACCCTGCCTTCTGACTGACTTCAGATTAACATGGCTAAATACCATAATATACCATAATGATAAGTTATAGCATTATGAAAAAGATCTACGATGTAGCCTTCAGAAATGTAATAAATGACCTGATCATTATCAAAGATCCTGGTTTTATCTGATAAAAAATTCCCAATTTTCAGATTTAAAAAAGTAACCCAAAATCTACATTATTCCATGGTCAAAAGGAAATGCCACTATCTATATTTATATATAGATATACAGTATAGATCTAGATAGTGGTGTTTCATTTTGATCAGTGTTTCCTTTTGATATATATGTATATATATTAGGAGAGTTTTATTTTAATCATGGAAAAATGTGGATTTTGGGTTACTTTTTTAATTTGAAATTGGGGATTTTTTTTTTCAGAGAAAACTAGGATCCCTGACCATTATTCAGTAAACTTATTCAAATACTCTTATGTATAATCTTATAGTCACATTATCTGATAATTTACCATATTTTAATTACCTTGCTAACAATGGAAGTTATGTACATTTACATTGAACTAAATAGGACAACTCATAAGATGCTACTTCATAGAAGTAAAAAAAATCTGTCCTTTTTAAATATGTTAAGAACTTGAAACTGACATGAATACCAAAGGCATTTCTGCCTTAGTGTGGATCTAGAAGCCTAAGATCTATCTATTTATTTATTTAGTTTTATCTACATATATAAATATAAAAAAAAAAAAACAAAAAAAAAACCTCTGCTTTCTATGCTTGACCTTGGTTCAGCTAAAATTTCAGCACTGAATTTCAGCTAGTGTGGTCCCCATCTATAAGAAAGGGAGGAAGGAGCACCCGGGAAACTACAGGCCCATAAACCTCGCATTGGTTTTGGGGAAAATCCTTGAAAAAATCATCAAGGAGCACATCTGTGAGGGGCCAGCAGGGGAGATCATGCCCAGGGGAAATCAACATGGGTTCATCAAAGGCAGGTCCTGCCACACCAACCTGATGGCCTTTTATGACCAGGTAACTAAATCCCTGGATGGTGGTGTCACCGTGAACGTAGTCTTTCTAGACTTTAAGAAGGCCTTTGACACTGTCTCTCACCCCATTCTCATTAATAAACTGAGCGACTGTGGCATTGATGCCTACACAGTTGGATGGGTCAAAAATTGGCTGATGGGGCGCACCCAGAGAGTGGTGGTGGACGGGTTGTACTCAACCTGGTGGGATGTGAACAGTGGGATCCCCCAGGGCTCAGTCCTGGGGCCTACACTGTTCAACATTTTCATCAGTGACTTGGACGAGGCGGGGAAAACACATTGTCCAAGTTTGCCGATGACACCAAGATGTGGGGAGAGGTTGGCATGCTCAAAGGGAGAGAAAGGCTGCAATTAGACTTAGACAGACTACAGAAGTGGGCGGATGGTAATAGGTTGGGGTTCAGTGTAGATAAATGCAGGGTGCTGCACATGGGGAAAAGGGATCCACAGCATAAATACAAGTTGGGGAGCTCCCCCCTTGTGAGCACAGAGGCAGAAAGGGATCTTGGAGTTATTATTGACTCCAAGGTGAACATGAGCCGCCAATGCCAGACCACAGCCAGCAAAGCCAATCACACCTTGTCGTGCATCCAAAGATGCATCTCAAGCTGATCCAGAGAGGTGATACTCCCCCTCTGCACAACATTGGTCTGGCCTCAACTGGAGTACTGCATCCAGTTCTGGGCACCACACTTCAAGAAGGATGTGGCATGCCTTGAGAGGGTTCAGAGGAGGGCCATCCACTTGGTTGGAGGGCAAAAGGGCAGGCCCTATGAGGAGAGGCTGAGGGATCTGAATCTGTTCAGCCTCAGCAAGCGGAGGCTGAGGGGGGATTTGGTGGCTGCCTACAAACTCGCTAGGGGAGATCATCAGCGAATAGGAAGCGTCCTATTCCCCCCCAGCAGCACCTGGGGTGATGAGGAACAATAGCCAGAAGCTGCTGGAGAATAGGTTCAGGTTAGAGATTAAGAGGCACTATTTCACTGTAAGGGTAGTTAGGATCTGGAACCAACTTCCTAGGGAAGTGGTCCTTGCTCCTACCTTGGGTAAATTCAAAAAGAGGTTGAATGAACAACTGCCTGGGGTTGTGTGATCCCAGAGTGTGCCCCAACCAGTGGTGGGGGGTTAGACTAGATGATCTATTCAGGTCCCTTCTGACCCCTAACTACTATGAAACTATGAATTTGCATAGATCTTATAATGTACTTTATTTAAGTACATAACCTCCAGCCTGAAAAAGTCTATGACTTTACCCGGAGTATAGACTTACTGGGTGTGTCTACACAAGATGCTACATCACGTAGCCACAAGCTACAGCGATGTAGTATCGGCAGGCACAAATGGTATTGCCACCACTACTATGTAGTAGCAACTGCTCAGCCACCACGGCTAGTTGCTACTGCACCATAGGGTCAGAAACCTAAAGCAAGTATTAAATAACTGTGCAGTAACAACTGTGTAGTCGGGTGCACCTGTAGACACATTCATTAAAACTCAGCATAAACAATGCTAATTAACTGCAGGAGCAACCTGTGCTAAGCTTTTCATGTCAATACAGCTTGTTACCTTGTTTTTCAGAGTTCCTTATGTTTTTAATAGCTACCTTGAAACTATCAGGATCTGTCTAGATTTCTTTAGAAGCCCTGAAATTAATGGACCATGGTCATTTTCACTTGCTACTGAGAGCACAGATTATACATTAGATAGTGAGTTCATATGCTCTTAAACAGTTTATGTGCTTAACTGGTATGAGAATAACCAGTGCTTATTACAGTATAAAGTAATAAGCAAAAATTTGGGATAGGTGTATTATCATGCATTATTCCAATATACATATGAATGGAGGGCCTTCTATTACATAGTTTACTTATTTCTTCTTTACCTACACAATAAAAATTAGTTACTGTAGATTCGCAGAGCATGCTGAGTATGATACAGGAAGTCAAACTTTCATACTGGAATAGTTAAAGGTCAAGCAGCTTGTGAGAGACAGCTTTTCAAGACAAAATTGATGGCAGCTTGTAAATCCATTCTGTTCTGTAGTAGGGTGAAAGACTGAAACAACACGATATTTGGAACATTTTTCTGTACTTTTACAATGCATGAGAAGAAATATTCTTTAATGAACAGGATACCAAATACAAAATGCCTGATAACTCTATAAGATAACTGAGGTCATGCTGAATTTGGCTAAGACTATATGGACTTGTTTTTGTTTAGTAGTGTGGTATTAGAAAATCTATGTGAAAAATCCTACTTGGTACTTCTACTTTTGATTAGCAATGCAAGGTTTTTGCTTCTTTATTTTTTAAATGATTAAGCTGAGGTATAATGGCATATACTTACTTTAATTAGAGGAAATTGGTGTTAATAGATGGGGGTTAACATTTATGTTTGTTTATAGGGGGTACAATAAGTATGTTCCTTGTATACTTATCACTAAAATGGTGTATAATTGGAATCAGCAAGTCTTTTTAGGAAAACAATGCATGGGTATGAGCTATTTCATTTTCATTGTTTTCCAACAATTGCTTTATTGTCAGTGCTTCAAAATAAAAAGAATTTCCTATGAAGGCATAAAAAACACATTCTCTAAACTTGATAATCTGTTGGTAGCTGCTTGCCCTTTGGTAAACCCAGATAAACTACAGATTATTTTCAAAGGTCACTGTCAGTACTTGTGACAGATGCTTTTTAGAATGACAAGCAGTGATATGAGATATTCACTTGGTATAATATTCTCATAGCATGTGTTGGCATCTGCATGCTTAGTGATTCACAACGTATCTTATTTAGCTGAACACCTTGTTTTATGGATGAACCATTGTGTGGGATGTAAAAAAATGCTAGAGATGTTTTCTTCATAGTGAATCAGAATCATCATGGTATGAAAAGTGCCCAAATTGTCTATATACTAAAAGATGCTGAGTGGTTGGGCTGATAGGAGCCTAATACAAATCTTCTTAGGTGTAATATGTTCCAAAGTTCTGCATTAAAATTTAGAAGCAGAACAATCAATGAGGCTTAAGCATGCTGCCTGCCAGTGTGGGGCAGGCAGTGGTGCAGGCTGCAGGGACCTGGCTTCATGCCAGGTAAGTAGTTGCAGGGCCCACCCAGCCCCAGTTCATTCCCCTCTCCCCTGCTTGTTCTCCCACCCAGCCCCAGACCCCCCCCCCCCACCCCAACACTCACTGGCAGTAGCAGTAGCAGTTGGAGGTGCTCAGGGCTTCATGGCACAGCCCCCCTGCATGAGGGGCAGTGGGGCTCAACCCCAGCTGCCTGACACCCATGCTGCCACATTGTGTGGGTGTTGCCTGGCTCTCAGGGCTCTGTGTGCCGTCTCAGAGCTCTGGTTGCTTGGGCTGAATGTTGCTGCGCCCTCAGTGAAAGCCACAGCACCTCCAAACTTTCAGACAACCCAGGTTGCCCTGCCAAACAGGGCCACACATGCACCCACATGATGTGGCAGCTGCAGTGCAGATACTAGGCAGCCAGGGCCGAGCCCTGCTGCCCCCTGCTGTCATGTACCTCATGGTTGTGCCATTAGGTCCCGAGTGACCCCAACCACCACTGCTGGTAAACTGTCCATGGTGCGGGAGGCTGGAACTGAACGTGGGAGTGATGGGGGGGGGGGGGGGGGACAGAAGCAAACAGGGTGAGTAATAAGGAGGCTGGAGCCAACTGGGGGAATCTCTGAATCATCTCCAGCCTTCTGATCACTCCCCCACTCATCTCCAGCCTCCTGATTGTTCTCCTGCTTGCCTCCAGCCTCTGGAGGACTGGAGACAGAGCAGAAGAATAAGCAGGGGGCTGCAGATGAGTAGGAAACTGGAGACAAGCCCCTGGAGATGAGCTGGAGATGTTCCCCTGCTGTCTCCATCCCCCAATTCCTGAGGTTGGAGATATGCAGGGGAACAAGCAGGAGGCTGGAGACCAGCAGGGTAGGAGGGAGCTTGGTGGGGAAGCTGTAGTCCTGGGGAAGTGGGCTGAGAACCTGCAGGCAGGGCAGTCCATGTGCTATGTGGGGAGTCTTTGCCCTGTGGGGGGCAGAGGACCCACCCCTCCTAAGCAGCCCCCACACCCACAGTCGCCCCAAATCAACCCACACACTGACCTACATCCCCCCCGCTCCCTTTCTCACCCCTCTTCTGCAAACCCCACATCCCCCCATCACACATTCACCATGTGATAAGGAAACAAAAAGCAAACTTTAAAACATATATTTAGGATTTATTTTATTAGGATGCTAGAGACACTGGTAGGCTTCCAAATGCTTTAACTTTGTAAACATACCAATAAAATATTGCCCATCTGAACAATCCCTCTCTCTCTCTTTTGTTCTAATTGTGGAAGGACATAGATTTTGGGGTATTTTAAAAAGTGAATTTGGGATGCTGCCTCGGCAGTCCATTTCATACAAGAAGTAGTATCCCCAGACACTAATTGCCCAGGCCCCAGATTATCCTGTTTATTTGTATCCTCCATATTAACATGGGCCTTAACACCCACCCACTCACCACATACACATCCATGCAGCTAACTAATAGCCCCTTTGTGGGGCCAAGGGTGAAAGATACAATTAATTTATTGAAACAACAAAAGCAAAAACAGGACAGAAGAGACATGCGGGTGAAAGGGTTAACATGTGAAAAGAAGTTCTCCAGAGGTGGACAGCAAGCAGAGCCCCCCGGGCCACACCCACCAGTCCTCAAAGGCATCCAAGGAGCCGGCGGACACTGCCCACTGGTGCTCTGCCCAGAAACATGCACAGACAAGTAAGAGGAAAGTCGTCCCACAGTCTCTGGGCACCTTCCTGGCCAGAGCCTTCTTCCAAATCAAGTGCAGGGCCTACTTGGCCATGGCCAGGAGGAGGTTAACAAGGAGGTCCTGGGACTTGGTGGGGTCATGGATGGGGTGACCAAACGCAAAAAGGTAGGGGGTGAAATTCAAACAGAACCGCAGGAGGAGGCTTTGGGAGGTGGAGGTGAAGGGACTGTAGCCTGGTACTCGAGGGTCATGTGTACTAGGGTCTCTTTCTTCCCACAGAAGGGGCAGGAGACCAGGATGTCTGTGAAGCTCACCACATACACACCCATGGCAATGGCTCCATGGAGGAGCCACCAGCTGAGGTCCCCAGCAGCTCATGGGATGAGGGTAAAATACATACTCAGCCACTGGGGTGCCACAGCCACATCCTCGCTGAGCAGGTCCCACCACTTGGTGTCTGGGCAGGATGTGAGGGTGGCATGATGGATCATGTGACACACAAGCGTGTAGAGGTGGCAGCAATAGACAGTAGAAAAGTGGACTGGTTTGGTGTCCTCCAGCTGGCTCAGGTGGTGGAGCAGGGAGTGGTGTGAGGCTGGGCAAGGTGCCAGACCCATGACAAACTCCAGTGGGCTGGAGGACATGTGGTGGTGGGGACCACCACCATGCAGCACCTGGTCAACAAAGGCAAGGGTGTTGGGAGGTAGGGCAGATTTCACTTCCTAGACCAGACAGCAGGTTGAACATGACATGGGCAGACCCATGCGCTGGGTCAGTGCAGTGGGCTCCACACACTCCTGCCTATTGTAGTCCAGGAGGTCTCTGATACAGGTTACACCAGCCAGGGTGCAGGATCAACCTCTGTTGCAACCAGGGTGCCTCTTCTGCAAGCACCTCCAGCTGGGGGTTCCAGAAGAGGAGCTCAATGAGTAGGTCGGCACCCTGGGAGAGTATTGTGGGGGACCTGAAGGCAGAGGCCAGGCTCCAGGCCTGGAGTAGGTCATGGTAGAAATCTGGCAGCCCTTGCAGGTCCTGCAGGGACAAGCCCCAGAGGCCAAGGAGCTGCCAATCATATTGGAGCCCCCAGAAGTGGTGGAGGAAGGTTCACCCCAGGTCGCCCCATACTGGGTGGCCACTGACACCATATAGCAGTTGCTGCAGAGCCTGAAGGTGGACCTCCCCTTGCAGGAGGGAGGCCAGGGCCTGTGCAGGCAAACCAGGCCCTGGCCTCCCTCCTGCAAGGGGAGGCTCAGGACCTCTGCAGTGACCTAGTGCTGTCCTGGCCAGAAAAACTGCAGTCCCCATCTCTGGAGACCCACCAGGACCTCAGGGGGCACAGGCAGGGTGTGTAAGTGCTGCCAGAGCATGGACAGGACCAGCTGGTTCAACACCAGCACTCTCCCACATAGAGAGAGACACCTCAGGAGACCTGCCCATGCCTGGAGCTGCTCCACCTCCCTTACCTCCACCTAGTGTCAGTTCTCCAGCAGGGAAGGGTCTGTGGGGGACAGGTAGACCCCCAAGTAGAACAGCAAGCCCAAGCTCCAGTGGATCCTGTAGACCGTGGGTGGGAGTGAGCCCACCTGCCATCTGTCACCCACCGCCAGACCAAAGCTCTTGATTCGGTTGACCCAGGCAGAGGAGGCCACTAAGTACAATGTCTGGCAGGCCTCCACCGGTGCCAGGAGTACATTGTCAGCATACGCTGACAGGACCAGATGTACCACCAGCTCCCAAAGCATCAACCCTGCCACCTGCCTCCACAGGAGAATGAGGAAGGGCTCCAGGCCCAAGTCATACAGCTGGCCTAACAGCAGGCAGCCTTGATGCACCCCTCTCTTGAATGGGATGGGCTCTGTCAGGGTCCATTTGAGCTTGACCAAACACTCTGAAGATGCATACAATACCTGGAGAGCCTGTATGAAGTGGGGTCCAAAGCCAAAAGCCCTCAGCATGCCTGTGAGGAACCTGTGATCCACTCTGTCACACACCTTCTCTTGGTCCAGGGTTAGGAGGGTGAAAGACAGGCCATCCCAGTGCACTAGCTCCATGAGGTCCTGAACCAGGTACACGTTGTTGAAGATGAAACGTCCAGGCACTGTGCATGTCTGGTCAGGATGGATCACGTCCCTCAACACAGACTGCAGATGTAGCGAGACAGCCTTCGCTACTACCTTGTTGTCTGTGCAGAGGAAGGACACAGGACACCAGTTCCTCAGGTCATGGGGATCCCCCTTCTTCAGCAGGAGGGTCAGCACTGCGCTCTAGCATGACAGGGGGAGTTCTCCACTTTCCTCAGATTTGGCCCAGACTGCAGCAAAGTCCAGGCCGAGGATGTCCCAGAAGGCCCAGTAGAACTCCAGAGTCAGCCCATCAATGCTCAGAGTTTTGTTGCCATGCATCAGGTAAAGGGCAGCTGAAAATTCAATCAAGGTGAGAGGAGCTTCCAGCTGGTCTTGGCCACCCACACTGACCTGCAGGAGTCCTTCCCACAGGGTCTGACAGGCTTTGACCTCAGTCAGATGCAGGGAGAAAAGCCTCTTTGTAGAAGGCCCACATGCATTGGTGCATCGCACCTGGATCCGTGAGGGGGCAGGGGGTGCTGTCAGCCACCAGAAGGCAAGTGATGTACTTCTTGGCCCCCTGCCTCTTCTCCAGGGCATAGAAGAAGCAGGAGCCGTGGTCCATCTCCTGAAGTTTGTGTGAGTGGGCAAATGGACCACAGGTGTGGTGGTTGTCCAGAGCATGAAGCCCTCCTGCCTCTCCTGACACTCTGCAGAGGGACAGGTTGGCTGGGTTGGTGGCCAGGCACCTCTCCAGCTGTAGCACTTCCCACTCAAACTGCTCCCAGACCACATCTCTCCACCAGGTGTGCCCCCAATTGTAGCTGCGGCAAAAAAGCCAGATGTGCACCTTCCCCACGTCCCATCATCTCCGAACCAAGGGAAAAGTTGCCTGTTCCTCCCACCAGGCCAGCCGGAACTTCCAGAAGGCTTCTCTGAAGCTCACATCCTTCAGCAGACTGGCATTGAAATGCCAGTAGGCTGACCCCAGATGCCCAGGCCCTAGTGTGGCCTGGGCCCAGACGAGGTGGTGATCATTGCAAGGGATCAGCTGGATGCCAGAGAAGTGGGCCCAGGCAAAGTATGGCAAAGAGATATAAACCCATTCCAACCAAGAGTGGCATGCCTGCTCCTCCCCCACCCTCACATAAGTGAAGGCAGGGTGGTCAATAAGGTGACAGGCATGCCAGACATCCACCAGGGAGTAATCCATCAAAATTTCCCTGTGGATGCCCACGGTGGCCTGGTTCCACTCCCTGTCCAGCTGGTCTTGCACATCTAGGGTGATGTTAAAGTCCCTGACAAGGACCAGGCATTCGCAAGTGTTGAGGGTGCCAATGTAAATGGCTGCCTGGTGGAAAAAAATCCAACAACTCTGGGTCTCTCACAGGGGTGTACAAGTTCAGAAAGTACAAAACCAGCCCCTGCAGTTGGTCCTGGAGGTGCAAAAGATGGCCCAGCAAAACCTCAAAGTCTTGGAGAATCTCCAGCTACAGGCCTGGGGAAAACAGGGCAGCTAATCTGCAAGAGGTGGCCGAAAGATGACTAAAAAAGATCCTGCCTCCCAGTCCTGCCCCCAATTATGCTCATCAGCCAGAGTCATCAGGGTCTCCTGCAAGAATACCACAGCGTACCCCCTGTCTTGAAGGAACGAGAGCACCCAGAATTTCTGGAGACCCTTCCTGCAACCATGGACATTGAGGGTCATGATCTTAAATGACCTCATGGCTGGGGGGGGGGGGAGGGAGATGGTCCGTCAGGGGCCTCAGGCATCTCAGCACCCAGTGTGTGGCCTGCCACTTTACACAGTGCCCTCCCATAAGTATAGAGGGTGTCTACAAAACTGTGGACCTACCTATAGATCTGGATGTTGCAACTTTTGGGCCCCTTGCCTTCCCCCACCAGTGCCCTCACAGTGGCAAGGACACTGTCAAAATCTCCCCAGCAGTCCAAGGTGAGGTGTACCTTGCTGGCAGACCACCAGGTGTAGTCACAGTCAAGAAATGCAAGTAGGACCACGAGGACAAAGAGGTCTGCAGGCTCTATGGAGCATGCCAGTTCTCAGGTGTCCTTCTCCTGGTCCTGGAGTTCAGTGGGCTCCTTAGGTAACATCTGAACCCCCTGGTCTGCTAAGACTCCGGACTCTGGCTGGGATTAAGAGAGCTCTGTAGCCCATTGGGATGGGGGTGGGGGTAAGGGTGGGGGCAGGGTTTTCTCACAAGATGGCAGGACAGAGCTGGAATCCTGGGGGCACTGCATGGGGTCCCTGACAAGATTGGACAGTTTGTCTGGGGAACCCACCCCAGCCCACTCTGGTGTGGGATCATTGGGCAGGCCAGTAGCAGGGTTTGACTGAGAGGAGGGAGGACAAGACCCATCGGGCACCAGGATGGTATTAGTACCCATCTCGGGTCCTGACAGAGGGGACGTCCTGCCTCAGAACTCACTGGGGTGAGCCCCAGGGCTCCTGTCTCCCTTAGATCATTGGAGGGGGAGGGCTCCACTGATGGACCTTTCATTAGGTCAGCCTCAGCCTCAGTGACCATGGTCTTGGGAGATAGGCCCTGGCCAGTGGAATGAGGTCCCCCCTCCATTGCTTGGGGGCAATCCCAAAACCAGCAGCCCCAAAACCTCCTCCACTGGGATCATTTGTTTGATCTTTCCCAGGGATGGGGTATCAAGTGCAGCCTTCCTTTTGGCTTTGCACCCAGAGAGGACCTGCACCCACTCAGCCATGGGGTGGTCCTCAGGTGGACATGCTCCAGTAGGATAAGGTAAGGGTTGGGGGGGTGGGGCAGCTACAGTGGAGACATGACTAGGGTCATTGGGGCCATGCTCCCTCTCTCCCCTTAGGTGCTGCTGCCCTCCCCGGGACCCCGCCAAATTTGGTTTGGGGGCCGGGTCCCCTGAGCTCACAGGGGGGCTGGATGATGTGGCTGGGGTGCCAGAGGGGCCTGAGTGGGGAGGGGTATTGGTGGCTGGGGCACCTCTCTTACCAGTGGATGCCCTTTCCTCCTGGCTCATGGGGCACTCGTCATGCACGTGCCCTGGGGTGCAGTACTGGAAGTATTGCAGGTCCCCCAGTGTATAGAAAACCCTCACCAGGGCCCCCTGAAAAGGAATTGCAAGGCACCTCTCGGGCTTCAGCTGCATTCCTGCCACTAGCTGGATCATACCCTGGTGATGGAATGACCCCCTTGCCATGAAAGTGGGAGGCTGTCACAATCTTGGAAGGCCCCTACTACCCAAGTCAGAACCAGCTCTCAAAGTGCAGGTTCTCCCACTTGGGCAGTTGGCACTTCACCCCATGCCTGCAGGTGAGTGCCAGAAAAGAGGGCCTGCTGCCCAAGCTGGAAGGGCCAGTGGTGGAGGGTCCAGACCCTGTGGCTTCAGGTCACCTCTCAGCTGCCTGTGCATATCTGTGGGCCCCACTCTGGGGTGATGCATTGGTGGGCCTGGGGCTAGGGCCAGGGACAAGCTGAGTGGGTGTTCTGACTGGTGTAGTGCACCTGGTCCCCTCAGGTACTGGTGGTCTAGCCTTGGCCCTTCCCACCCCCAGCTGTAGGGGAGGCTGAAGAGGAGCCCTTCCCACTGACCTTGCCCTTGGTCCCTGATGGCAGGAGAGGGGGCTTGGGAACCCCTCCTGGGGAGGCCTGGCCAGGGGAGACCCCTTGGCCCCATTGGCTCCCTGCTGAAGTCCCACCTGCTCCTGCAGCAGAGGTTGCAGGCTTTTCTACACCTGGAGGAGTTTGGCCAGACTCTGCCTCCAGGGTGAGGGCTGCAGGGGTATGCATCCTCTTGGGGGCTAGGCTGGGATCTGCCCCCATAGTGGAGGCTTCAGGAGGCTCTGTGGGAGCATCTGCACCCCTAGAAGGTTCCTATCCCACCAATGCTTCACATGAGGGTGGGGAAGACAATAAAGAAAACCAAAATATGCAGTGGGGCTCGTAAATCTAATAGGGGCCGACTGGGGTTGTGGAGAAAAAGGGGGGTAGAGAGGAAGGGGGCTGAAGGTCACTGAATTACAGCCCCACAGGAAAAAAAACCCAGAAGGGTTATGCTTGGGGAAGGTGGGGGAGGGGAACACACGCACAAGGGCTGGGAAACCTTGAACTGGCTTACTCAGCCACACAACAAACACCAGGGCAGGGGAGTAGACCACAGGACTGAACACACAGGGAAGGCTGCTGAGGTAAATGTAAAAGATGGCTGGAGTGGTGGAGGGCCTTTGTTTGATGATGATCAGTCCAGAAGCCCCTCAGGCCTCCATCTGGGCACTCAGAAGCAGAGCAGTAGGCAGGAAAAACAAAGCAGGATTGGATGCAGTGAGGCAGCTGTGGGGGAGGGCAGGCGCAATCAGTCAATCAGGGAGTAATCCACTGCAGATGTGGTGTCAGGTGGTGCAGCAGGGAATCTCTCTCTCTCTCCTGAGAGGGGACAGCAGCAGAACAACAAAAGCAGCGGCAGCAGCAGCAGTAGCAGTAGTAGTAGTAGTAGTAGTGGTGGTAGCAGCCATCCAGTTCAGCCACTCAGGGTGTGCTTCAGGTGAAAGTGGAGTTGAAGGCAGTAAGTGTGTGCATCTATATGAGCACATGCTTATTGCACAGTAAACTTCGCTCCTCACAAATAAATTTGCAAATGCAAGTAGCAAATTTAATAATGAGAAGTTACTGCACAGTAACATACGTGTAGACAACAAACAGGAGTAAATTTGCTCATTAGCCCTGCCACTAGGGCTAGGGACAGACATTACATAGAAACTGGCTTAAGTTGAAACCTATAACAGAACAGAAGTTCATTGCACATAAACCAGTTTGAGAATGGCTGAAACTGGTTTGAGATAAACCTGGTTGAATGCAGTATCAGACTTAAATGATTTGGCTCAAACCAGCTTAGGTAATGTCTGTCCCAGACCCTTTTCCCTTCCTTGGAAAAAGGTTGTTTAAGAGCTTGAACTAATGGAGAGAAGCTTTTGTTTTCCTTTTCTTAAGGTGGATTAACATTGTGTTATCAACTGCCTGCTGGGCTGTTTGGAAGGCCTCAGGGTAGCTTCATGGCTCTGGGGCTGGGAGCCTTTCCTGAATAGAGCCAGCCCCAGCCACAGGCCCTTAAATCCTACAGGCATGCTGAGCCCTGAGGCAAGGAGACTGGAGTGACTACTGCCCACTGCTGACCCTGCACAGGGAACAGGCCAGCTGTGCTAGCTTGCCTGCATCCTAGCACCACTCTCTGGCACTACAGTGCTGCGTGGCTTCCAGGGCCTTGCTTTCCAGGCCTGCAAGGTACTGTAGGTTCCTGCCAGCACCCAGGCCCAGTTGCAGACAGCTCCTGGGCACCAGTTCCAGCTCTATGGCCAATCCCCAGCCCACAGCCAATCCTCAGCAGCCTGCCCGGACCCTGCAGGTGCTACAGGGCATTTCCTGGCCACATGGCTGCTAGTCCCAGGCCGTACCCCTGTACTGGGTGCTGCAGGCAGCTGCCCCAGCTCAGCAGCACAGGGACAGCCATTGCTGATGCCACACACATGCTTTCTGGGGCCCCAAATGATCAATGGAGGAGACTGGTGACCTCATGGTGCTGTGGGGAGAGGCAGAGGTGCATCAGCAGTTCACATGGGGTGGGCACTCCCAACACCCACATCTATGAGAGGCTATCAGGCTGGATGCAGGAGCAATGGTCATGAGCAGTCAGTGTAGCAGTGCTGGATAAAAGTGAAGGGCTTGCAGACACAGCGGGTTACCATCACCAACCACAACTATCAGTCAAGGAGTGCCCACAAGTCCATGCCTTTTAAGTGGCAGCTAACTAACATCCTCACACCCCACAACCCAAGCCACAGGCATCCTACCTGGCTGACTCACCATGGTCCATGACACATGACTCCTGATCTGAGGCCAGGAAGCACGCAGGTCCCTGGTTCAGAGCATTTTTATCTCAGAGATGTTTCAAACTCTCAGAAGCAGCTTCTTTCTCATGGATCTACAGGCCCTTCAGCTGCACACAGGGGAGAAGCCATAGCTTACAGCTAGAATATCGCCTCGGGTTTGCCCCCATCCATAGACGGGGCCCTGCAGATGCACCAGCTCCACAGGAGGAGGACCCAAAATTGGGCCCTCCTCCTGGAATTTCTGGTGATGGCCATGGTAGACCAGTTTCTAGATGTGCAGGTGTGACAGGCAGAGGACATTGCCTGCAAGGATGAACAGGACTAGGCAGACCAGAAATTCAGGATGAATATCCTGGTCCTGGAGTGGGAATGCATGGAGGTCCTATGCTTATGGCCAGGGCAGCAGCCTGTGATTATGGCCAGGGCAGTAGAGGCCACAGAGAATGACTGTTGGCTCCTGGACACTGTTCTTATAGATTCAGAGATTCATAGATGTTAAGGTCCGAAGGGACCTCATTAGATCATCGAGTCCAACCCCTTGCATAAACAGGAAAGAGTGCTGGGTCTAGATGACCCCAGCTAGATACTCATCTAACCTCCTCTTGAAGACCCCCAGGGTAGGGGAGAGCACCACCTCCCTTGGGAACCCGTTCCAGACCTTGGCCACTCGAACTGTGAAGAAGTTCTTCCTAATGTCCAGTCTAAATCTGCTCTCTGCTAGCTTGTGGCCATTGTTTCTTGTAACCCCCGGGGGTGCCTTGGTGAATAAATCCTCACCAATTCCCTTCTGTGCCCCCGTGATGAACTTATAGGCAGCCACAAGGTCGCCTCTCAAGCTTCTCTTGCGGAGGCTGAAAAGGTCCAGTTTCTCTAGTCTCTCCTCGTAGGGCTTGGTCTGCAGGCCCTTAACCATACGAATGGCCCTTCTCTGGACCCTCTCCAGGTTATCCGCATCCTTCTTGAAGTGCGGCGCCCAGAATTGCACGCAGTACTCAAACTGCGGTCTGACCAGTGCCCGATAGAGGGGAAGTATCACCTCCTTAGAACTATTCGTCATGCATCTGCTGATGCACAATAAAGTGCCATTGGCTTTTTTGATGGCTTCATCACACTGCCGACTCATGTTCATCTTGGAGTCCACTAGGACTCCAAGATACCTTTCCACCTCTGTGCCACCCAGCAGGTCATTTCCTAGGCTGTAGGTGTGCTGGACATTTTTCCTCCCTAGGTGCAGCACTTTGCATTTCTCCTTGTTGAACTGCATTCTATTGGTTTCTGCCCACTTGTCCAACCTGTCAGGTCTGCCTGCAGCTGTTCCCTGACCTCCAGCGTGTCCACATCTCCCAATAGCTTTGTGTCATCCGCAGACTTGGACAGAGTACATTTGACTCCCTCGTCCAAGTCACTGATGAAGACATTAAAGCGTATCGGTCCAAGGACTGAGCCCTGCTGGAACCAACTGCCCACACCCTTCCAGGTCAAAACCAACTCATCTACCACGACTCTCTGGGCGCGACCCTCCAGCCAATTCACCACCCACCGGACTGTGTAGTCATCCAAGTCACAGCCTCTTAACTTGTTCACCAGTATGGGGTGGGATACCGTATCGAAGGCCTTCCTGAAGTTTAAGTATATGACATCCACCCCTCCTCCTGTGTCCAGGCGTTTCGTAACCTGGTCATAAAAAGAGACTAGATTGGTCAGGCATGATCTGCCTGCCACGAACCCGTGCTGGTTTCCCCTCAGCATAATTTGTCCTGCTTGGCTCTCACAAATGTGAGCCTTGATAATTTTTTCAAAGACTTTACCAAGGATGGAGGTGAGACTGACTGGCCTATAGTTGCCCGGGTCCTCCTTCCTCCCCTTTTTGAAAATGGGGACCACGTTGGCGCTTTTCC
This sequence comes from Alligator mississippiensis, assembly GCF_030867095.1. Taxonomy (NCBI): domain Eukaryota; kingdom Metazoa; phylum Chordata; order Crocodylia; family Alligatoridae; genus Alligator; species Alligator mississippiensis. Next base: position 375,724,575 of record NC_081824.1, on the reverse strand, counting down.
AGTCCTCCGGGACTTGGCCCATGCGCCACGAGCGTTCGAATATTCCCGCCAGTGGCTCTGCAATGAAGTTGGCCAGTGCCTTCAGCACCCTCGGATGGAGCTCATCCGGGCCTGCCGACTTAAAGGCATCCAGTTCTTCCAAGTGACTCTGCACCATCTCAGGGTCTACGCATGAAAGTCTGGCGCCTTGCTGCTGCCTCTCTACAACCCCAGTGAGAGACTTGTCGTGTCCCTCACTTAGGAACACTGAGGCAAAGAACTCGTTGAGGAGTTCAGCCTTGTCCCCCCTGTCTGTCACCAATTGTTTCTGCCCATTTAGCAGGGGTCCTATTCCTCCCTGGGTCTTCCTTTTACGCCCCATATATCTAAAAAACAAAATTTTGTTGTCTTTTACTTGGGTTGCCATCCTCAGCTCCATGGTAGCTTTGGCCCATCTAACTGCCTCCCTACAAGCATGAGCAGAGGAGGTATATTCGTCTTTGGTGATCTCTCCATGTTTCCACTTTTTATGTGCTCCCCTTTTGGCCCTTAGGCTGCCCTGGATTTCTGTGGTCAGCCAGGGAAGCCTCCTGGCCCCTTTCTCTCTTTTGCCTCACTCGGGGATCCTCTTGCTTTGTGCCCGAAGGATCGTTTCCTTAAGGCACAGCCAACCTTCTTGGGCTCCCATCCCTTCAAAACTCCTACTCTGCAGTGTGTCCTTGACTAATTGCCTGAGTTCATTGAGATCAGCTTTCCTAAAGTCTAGCACTTTCACCCTACTAGTTACCTTACCCACTCGACGTCTTATGGTGAATTCTATTATTAGGTGATCACTGTCCCCCAGATGGCTACCGATCTGTAGGTCCCCTACTATGTTATCTCCCGTTGCCAATACCAGATCCAGTATGGCATTCCCCCTAGTGGGACCATGCACCTCCTGTGTCAGGTGGAGGTCCTGTACACAGGTTAGAAACCTGCGTGAGCGATGGGACCTTGCTGTCTGCGTCTCCCAGCAGATGTCCGGGTAGTTTAGGTCCCCCATGACTACCACCTCTTTAGCTTTTATGGTCTCCGAGAGTTGCCTCAGGAGCCCCGCATCTATTTCTTCCCCTTGGTGTGGGGGTCTGTAGCAGACCCCTACCACCAAATCCCTTTCTCCTTGCCCCCCATGTAGCCTAACCCACAATCCTTCTACTTCCTCAACCTTGGATTCTCTCTTGATGAGGGTTGATGTATATTGCTCACTGACATAGAGCGCAACCCCTCCCCCTTTCTTCCCCACCCTGTCCTTTCTGTAAAATCTATAGCCCTCAATATGTACTGCCCAGTCGTGGGATGAATCCCAGCAGGTTTCTGTTAGTCCCACTAAGTCATAGGTGTTTAGTGCAAGCAGGAGCACTAGTTCATCCTGCTTGTTTCCCATGCTCCTAGCATTAGTATATAGGCACTTGAGCCCTGCGACTGGTGCCTTTGCTGCCCCCCTGCTCCGAGTCCCAAGGGGCCCATTGTTTCTTACCTTCTCATTTCTTACCTGTGCCGTAGTGCTGGCCTCCCCATGGCTTTCAGGTTCCCAATGCTCTCTTTCTTCAGGCTGGGCTGTCCTTGTGGGTGCCACATGGTTTGGTGGTCCACAGCTTCCCCCGCCCTCATCTTCCCCTCCCCCGATGAGCCTAGTTTAAAGCCCGCTGGAGGAGATCCGCCAACCTAGAAGAAAACACACGCTTACCTTTGGGGGACAGGTGAAGCCCATCCCAGCTGAGCATGTCCCTCATTGTAATGTGTGGGTCGTTGTCCAGGAAGCCGAAGCCTGCCTCAAGACACCACTGCCGAAGCCGCCAGTTGGTTTCTTGGATGCAGTTCTCATGCCATCTTCCGCGTCCGTTCACTGGTAGGATGGAAGAGAATACCACCTGTGCACCGAACTCCTTCAGCACACCGCCCAGAGCACTGTAGTCCGCCATCAGGTGATCGGGGGTTCTCCTGGCCGCATCATTAGTACCCACATGGATTAGGACCATGGGGTAGTAATTGGTGGGCTTGATCCTGGCCTGGATTACCTCCGTCACATCCCGAATCTTTGCTCCAGGGAGGCAGTATACCTCTCGTGCTGAGGGGTCCTGGCGACAGATGGGCCCTTCCGTACCTCTCAGGATGGAGTCGCCTATGACGAGCACTCATCGCCTCCTCCTCTGGATCTCTTGACCTGTTCAGAGTGTGAAGAATGTGGTGTTTCTTCCTGCCCAAGGGTTTCCTCCTCCCGTTCCATCTCCTGCAGGGTCGCCAGGGCCTCGTACCTGTTCACCAGTCAGACTGGAGAAGCTGGTACAAGTTCACTGCGAGCTGCTCCGGTCCTGGCTGTGACCGTCTGCCACTCTGCTGTGGAGGGCATTCCCCGGGCTGCTTCTTCCTTCAGTGCCTGGTCCTGCAGGGAAAGGAAATAACTGTCAAATTCATCCTCCACCTCCCTGATCCCCCTCAGCCTGCTAACCTCCTCCAGGAGCTCCCTCACCTGTGCCTCCAGAGCCCTAAGATGGGCACCTGCCGGACAGGTGTGGGGGCCCCCAATCTCTGCCCCCCCGGCCCTGCTGGGGATCCCCCACAGGCCAGGAGGTTCTTGGGAGTTGCCTTTGTGCCATCTGCTGCCCACCACCCAGCAGCAGGTCCCTCATGGGCCTGGGCAGAGGTTCAGTGTTGCCTTCACCAGCCAAGAGCTCCTGCCCTGGCCCCTGCCCTGGGTCCCCCACCACCAAGTCCCCCCACCTGGGCCCAGCCCCACTACCTGCCCTGGCTCCACATGGGTCCAGAGCCAGAGCTGCCTGCAATGGGGCCAGGAGATGTTATGCAGCATGCAGGTTCCAAAGATGACCCAGGAATTGCTGACCTCAGTGAATACAAGGTGGGTGGTAAGGGTGCAGCAGCATTCCTTGAGGTAGCCAAAGGCACACTGCACCACAATGTGGGTCCAGCCGAGGCACCTGTTGAAGTGGGTCTGGTGGATGTCAGGTGGCCAACGTAGGGCCACATAAGCCAGGGAAGGAGCAAGTAGATGGGGTCCCACCACAGCACTCAGCTGGATATTCAACACCCCCAGCGTGAAGTGCCTGCTCTGCAAGAAGGCTGGCAGACTGGTGTTAGTGAACACATGGGCATTGCAGGCACTGCCTGCCCAGCCAGTGCTCACATAGGTGATGGCACCGTGGTGGTCAACAATGACCTGGAGCACAACAGAGTAAAAGCCCCTCTGGCTGTAGTAGGGGTGGTCACCTTGAGGCAGGCAGGTGACAGGAATGTGGGCCCCATCCAGGGCCCTGATGCAGTGAGGAAATCCCAGGGCACAGAACCCTGCCACCACCTCCAGGGGATCATGTGCCTGGAGCACAGTGTGCCCCAGCACATCCTGGAGGGCACTACACACATCCAGAATAACCTTCCCAGACCTGGCTTTGCCTATGCCAAAGAGGTGGCCCACACAGTGGAGGCTGGTAGGTGTGGCCATCTTGAGCAGGTTGATGGGCAGCCAGGGACTGCTGCATGGTGGTTTCCTGCTGCTCCAGGTGTAGGTGAAGCTGATCGAGGAGGTCCTGGAAGTTTCCCAGGTCAAGCAGATTATTTCCAGCCACTGCTTGTCATCCTAGCTGGCCTAGATGACTTGTAGCCACTAGTCCTGGCTGGCCTGGTGGACCCAGAGGTGGCACGGCTGGAGGCCCAGGAGAGCATGGATGGCCCCAGCAGTGGCATTCAGGAACTTGTCATCAGCATCCCTGCCAGGGTCTGGCCAGTAGGAGAGGGTCCAGGTGGCAGCTGAGCAACAGCAGCAATGGCCCTGGGACATCGCACTACAGCTGGGCAGGCAGTCACTGTGTGTGGGGGAGCTGGCATGGCTCAAATGGCTGTAGTTCAGATGGTAGTCAGTGCAGCAGGCCAGCAGGGCCAGTGCCATGGCCAGCAGGAGCCCAAGGCACTGGGCATCATTGCCAGGGGCAGAAGCTAGAGCAGCCATAGCGCAGGGAGGCAGAGGCTGTGGCAAGATAGGTGCCCTATGCTGCCCCTTCAGTCTACACTCTGCTTACGCTTCCATACACATGTGAACACCACATGCCCCCAGAGGCTGGGAGGTACAACGAGCTCCTGCAGGTGGCAGTCCAGCTTTCAGCAGCAGAAGCATGGCAGAGGCAAGTAGAGAGTTGCCACAGGCAGCCACAGCACTGTCAGTGGTGTGGAGAGGGGGCAAGTGCCAACGAGCAGCAACCACCCGCAGAAAGCACCAGCAGCATCAGCAGCAGTGATCACCGACTGCCCGCAGATGCTGCAGGTGGTGTTGGTGGTGAGTGGGGGGTAGTGAGCAGCAACTGCCTGCAGGCACTACCAACAATGTTAGTGGTGCCTTTTTGCAGGGGGTGCACCCACGTGCACCCCCTACATGTCACCAATGCCTGCCTGGGAGTATGTAGTTACCTGCCTGGGAGCATTTACTCATGAGTAAACTACTTACGCATCAAATGCATGTGTAGCTTGAAGACTCAAAATATTGTAAATAGTTTTTACCTTGTATATAACTTTCCCCTTGTATATAGTTTCCCACTTGAAAGTGGGTTTTTTATTGTTGGTGGGTGGGGAGGATGGTGGAAGGGATTTGTTGGTTGAAGGGGAGAGGGAAGGGGGTTCTGTTTGTTGAGGTGGGGAGGGATGGGGGGTGGGTTTTGACAAGGTAATAAAGTTTTAGTTTGTTTGTTTTACCCGTGTGCATGTCCTGATAGTGGTACTGGAAGCGGATGGGGGGTAGAGGGTGTGAGTGTCAGGGAAGGCAGGCTGGAGCAGGGAGTACAGAAGGAGGAGATTGGGCGCAGCCTCCTGCAGTCAGTGCCTTCGCTTCTGCTGGTGGATGTGCAGCTGTCCTGGGACCTAGGCAGGGCGGAGGGAATGGGGTGCCTGCTGGAGCCAGCACCATCACCAGCAGGAGCATGGGGTGCTCGTCATGGCAGGGTCTGGGCTGGAGCAGTGGGGCACTGAGCATCACTGTCAGGGGCAGGGGAGAAGCATCCCTGATGTGGGGGAGGAAGGGTGGGCAAGAAGGGACCTGACCTGTGCTGCTGCCACACTGAACATATAGCTCCTGGCCAGGGATGCGGCTGGCCAAGGATCAGAGTTTCCCAGATGGCTGCCAGATGCTGGCAGCTGGGTCTGGCTTCAACATGGCTGCCAGAGGCTGGAGTTCCCCACAGTGGCCACAAGGGCACATGGCAGGGCTGCAGGAACTTGGGACTAACTTTGGTGCCAAGTCCAGGGACCTGGGACTAACCTGCCAAAAATTGCTTAATGCACATTCAAGTTAGTTTAGCTTAAATGCACATGTAGATGCACCCAGAGTGTAATAAAATCCATACAAGTGCCACTTAGGAGTGGAATAAGTAATAGCATAACTAGTGGGGCAAGTGGGACACTAGCCCTGGACCCTGAACCAAAAGTTGTTCTAGAATCAGCACTCTATACCTCCCCTCCTTCCCCCCTCCCCATCCCCTCTCCCTTTGGCACTTCTATAATGCTTCCCATCAACCACTTCATGTGGCTTTTTTCTGTAGTTTTTACCTCAGGACATAAAGAGTAAAGGGGAAGGAATAGGGAAAGGAAGGGGTGGTACCAGGTGCTAGTTCCCTGAGAATTTATGGGTGCAGAATATGTGACTAAGATAACTGTTTGATCCAGCTGAGTGTCATTTAGCCCCTTCACTTGAGAGAAAAAGTCCTCACTTCAGCTGCTATTATTTCTACTGGCTGGAGACTACCCGTTTCCATTTATACTATTACATATATGGACACATTCTATCATCATTGTTAAGATATCATATAAGGAGAATTTAACTGCGTGTAATCATACGCAAAAAGAGGTCTCATTTATTTCTAATCCTGTCTAGATGTACTTTGTATAGAATCAAAAGGCAAGGATTTTTTGGGGTGTTATTTTTATTGGACAATCTATGTAGTTGGGATAAAGTCAGACAAGCTTCTGAATATAAGAATGTCTTCCAGAATGTCTTGCATTTGGAGGCTTATCTAACCTTATCCCGATTACATAGTTGGAATAATAAAAATTATTACCTTAAGAAATCCTTGCTCTTATCATTTCTGGACCACCATGACTACAACATTATTCTTACACTGCCTTTGTAAAGATGTCATTTGCATTTCTTGATACATTCCAAAGTCAATAAAATCACCCATATATCCCTTCCTATATTGTATTTCATCCTTATTCAAAGGTTTTGTGCACATCTTCTATCCCTGCTGATATTTAAGGCTATTCATGCAAGGTCAGGGAATCTGCTGAAATCAATAAGAGCAAATTAGAGTACAGTGCTGTATGGTATCATCAGTGCTAACTGCATGGGAAGAGGAAATGCAGTACTTGTTAAATGATCAGCTGAACTCAAATTTTTACTTGTACTGCAGGAATCTTGACCCAGCTGGGGCCTTGTTATCATGGAAAGTACATTATTCGGGCACTATATGCTTTGGGTCATTATCTTTAGTGCAAGAAAATAATGTACACATGCCAAGTACCTGACAAATCCAAAAAAAGCAGTTGAAATATATGCTCTTTGTGCTGTGAGATAGTCATTCTGTGATAATGTATGCAATCCATATTACCTTTAAAAATTTTGGCATGGGGCACAGCAGACCATTGTCTTATATCCTCCTAGAAATAATTCTGCTTCCTAATCCCTGTATGTAATGAACTATAGAAATATTGAGTAATGGAAAGAACTTTTAAATGTATTTTAACTGTACTTGTTAATGTGCAAACTGATATCAAAATTCACTTTCCCATACCAGGATAGGTTCTTTTGCATTCAACTATGATTAACATGTGTTCTCAGGAAGAGTTTGACCCATGACTTCCTCCCTAGGAGATCTTTGTTTTGACAGGTCTCTTTGGTTCTGTAGTTATTTCAAACACAAGAACAACTAAGAATGTGTGTTTTGCCTGGAACTATACAAAAAAACTTAGCCATTTATTGTTCTCATGTTTACAGAGCACTATCCCCAAAGTTTTGTTGAGAGACGTGCACTGTGAACTCTGACATTAAACTTGACATTACACAAGCCCTTCAGCAAGGGCACGTTGTTTTATTGCTCCAAGATCATAACATATTTTCTTTCCCATCTGGTTTTCCCCCTTTCCTGTGGAGCCTTGACATGCAGAAGTATGCCGCACCAGGTATATCTATGTAGCATCAGTAGTGTATGCATTTGCCACACCTTCTCATTCACTTCTACTTTAATGTCATTGTGGGAAGATACCTTTCAGAGGATGCCTTCCTTTCTACACCTACAAAAGGAAAGCTTTACAGAGGGAATATCAGCATGCCATATAATCCCCTGCTGCTCCATACAAGACTGGGCCTCATTTTGGTCCTATACCATTAGCACAGGAGTAAGTAATTATTTGAACTGGAGGGCCACTTAAGAGTGTTGGTGAGATGTTCAGTGCCAAGGCTGGGTGGTGCTGACCTGGCCTCTCCTCTCCCCCAATGATATCACCCAGTATGCATGGGGGGAGATACCAGTTGATCCTACCTGGCCCTTGGCCCATCCACCCCACACCCACCACCAGGGGTGTCCATGGAGACCAGCCCAGGACCCTAGTGGGCAAGGCATACTTGGCCAGGCAGATGGGATGGGGCCACAGGCAGGTGGGAAGTGGTGTCTGGGAGCAGGATGGGCAAGTGTGGCTGGGCCCTGGACTGGGGTGGGATTGTGAGGCAGCTACTTGGGGCAGAGCCATGATTGCTCCCTGCATGTCCCTGCTATGACCCCTGGCCCCTGCCTGCAGAACCAGCACCTGTTGCACCTGTGCAGGGACCAGATTGTGGCTCTGCCCCAGGGCTCAGCTGTGCACTGTCATTATCCCACAATCCCAGCCCCACCCTCTCTCAGACACTGCTTCCTGTCTGCCCAAGGTCCAACTCCATCCTCCCAGCCAAGTGCACTGTGCCTGCATGGATTACAAGCCAGTCTTCATGGAAACCTTATCTACCCACTCCACCCGGTGCCCCCAGTGGTGGATGCAGGAGATTGGGAATGACACCCCAGGAAATAGGGCTGTGTCTAGCAGTGGTGGCAAAGACATTGGCAATGGCAGCTGGAAGTGTGACGGCAGAGTAAACCACTTCCATGGGACTGCTGGGAAGCTGAGTCTAGCCACTGCACCAACCCCACTACTGTGCTACTAGGCCCTGCAGACTACAGCTTCTGGCATGCCTGAGAGCTGTGCATAGGGATAGAGAGGGCTGTGCTCCATGCCAGGTGGTACCTCCACACCCAGAGGCTGAGGGATCAGTCACACGCACCATGGCCTGGGCTGTCCCCTGCACCTGGGCCAGGAGAGGTTGAGGGGCCTGCCACTGGCTGGATAAAATAAAATTATTTGGTGGGCCAGATCCAGCCTGCAGGCCATATTGTACTCGCCTCTGCATTAGTATCTACTAGACAGCAAAGTTGACCTACTAGGTCATGTGGGTTAACAGAGAGACAAATGGGCTGGTTCAAAGACTTGGTTTCAGCTTTGTGACTGGCCTGCTGGGTATCTTTGTGAAAAACACTTGTAGTGACATTTTATTTCTTCCTGATTAGTCCAAGTGTCCTTTGTTTGGTCATCTACATAACATTTTGACATTTACATGCAGGTAGGAATTTTATTTCTAAATGTATTGCCCATGAACATCTACATACATATGCAGAGTGAACATGCACAATACTAGACAGGGCATCTATGTACAACTCTTGTGGACATATGTAGCAGCCTTAGATAAACCAAAATGTAGTCAACCAAACCCACGACTACTGGGATTTACACTGATGCCTGAGGTAGAGGGGGTAGGGAAGAGAGAGACTTCTATTTTCCCCACTTCTCCCCCCAGTAGCTGAGTGGCTATGGCATTCATCTGAGAAGTCAGGGGAGGTGGGTTCCCAGTCCTACTCACCCAGAGGGGATTGGAACCTGGGTTTTTCTGACACCCTGGTACAACATTCTGGCCACTATAATAAATGACTGATCATGACCATTTCTACTTTTAATGCATCAAGTAATATCAAGGTAGCATGGAATCTCTGTTATACATACATAGTTACCATGGTTCCTACTCTGAGTCTCAATTAAATACAGAAACTGGATAGACTGGGGTGGTTTAGAAATAGTGCATCCTGTATCTGTGCAGGGAGTTAGACTAGATATCTTTGAGGTCCCTTCTAATATAATGATTCTTATTTCCCTATGGATTAGGTCCAAAGGGTCTGAAATCAAAATGAACTTCATTGGCTTCAGTGGGGCTTGAATCAGGATCTATATTCATATTAGGATACCACACAGCTTATACCATTTCATTTCTCAAGTTTCTTATGAATTTAATCAGTGTTCTATAGTTCCAATATGTATTTAAACTCTCCCAGTTCCTGACTCCTGCAGCTCTTTAGTAATTACTAATAACATCTACCTGTGTGTTTCAGGCACACTTGTAGTGGCTTTCTATATATTCAGGTTTTCCAGGATAGTATCACATTTTTAAAGTCTATTTCTCAAAATCAACAGGCTTCCTACGTGACTAGCATACTATTCAGTGACTCAGATCCGTCTTTTATGCACTATAGATTCATAGATTGTTAGGGGCTGGAAGGGACCTTGTAGATCATTGGGTCCAGTCCCCCTGCACTAGATAGGAAAAGACAACTGGAGTCAAGTGACCCCAGTGAGGTGACTGTCCTGTCTCCTTTTGAAGATTTCCAGGGTAGGTGACTCTACCATCACTGGAGGAAGTTTATTCCACAGTCTGGACACCCTGACTGTGAAGGAGTTTTTCCTGGAATTGAGCCTGAAGCAGCCTTCCAGGTGTTTGTATCTATTGTTCCTGGTCTTCCCTAGGGATACCCTGATGAACAGCTGTTCACCGACTCCCCTGATGTAGTGTTAAGCTGCTACCAAGTCCCCTGTCAGCCTTCTCTCCTGTAGGCTGAAGAGGCCCAAGTCCCGCAGCCTCTCCTCATATGGCTTGTCTTGCTAGTCCCTGATCATATGGGTGGCTCTTCTCTGAACCCTCTCAAGTTTTTCCACATCCTTGTTGAAGTGTGGTACCCAGAACTAGATGCAGTACTCCAGCTGCAGTCTCATCAGTGCAGAGTACAGTGGGAGTATCACTTCCTTAGTTTTGCATAAGGTACAATGGTTTATGCATGCCAATGCATTGTTTTCCCTGCTGGCCACAACATCTCACTGTTGGCTCATGTTCATGTGATGGTCAATCACTACTCCTAGGTCCCTTTCAGCCATGGTGCAAATCAACTGAGCCTGTAGGTATGTTGGGAATTGTTTACCCCCAGATGGAGCACCTTATACTTCTGAGTATTGAACTTCATTTGGTTCTGGTCTGCCGAACTCTCCAGCCTGTCCAGGTCCACCTGTATCTGCAACCTATCTTCTAGCATGACCACACTTCCCCATAACTTGGTGTTGTCTGCAAACTTGGCCAGTGAGATTTTCACCCCCACATCCAAAATCATTGATAAAGATGTTGAAAAGCACCGGTCCAAGCATGGACCTCTGAGGGACATCACTGGCCACTTCTCACCAGGAAGACATGTATCCATTCATGAGAACTTTCTGGGTCCTACCATGCAGCCAGTTTTCCACCCACTGAACTGTTGAGCAGTTAAGCCCACAATCTTCCAATTTTTCCACAAGGATATCATGGGATACTAGATTAAAAGCTTTTTGGAAGTCTAGGTATATAATGTCGACCTTCTCTCCCATGTTCAGGTGCATGAAGTGACAGACAATCTTTATCAAAGTCACTTTTAATTTTTCCAGTGAGTTCAAATGGGTTATGGTAGTGTTAGAGAGATGGTGTAGCCATGAGGTCCAGGAATTACGTGAGAGGCAAGGATTTTGGGGGTGATATCTTTTATCCCCACTTGCATAGTTCCTGAACCATCACGGGTGCACCATTAACATGTAAAATATAGAAATCCACAACATACAATGGAAAATCCACAACATAAAGAAAAAGGAAGCCAGAATAAACAGTGATGTCATCCTCCTAAGCCAGTGCAAGAAATATAATATCATCCAAAGGGGACTTATCATCTGCAACCCCCTAGCTAATGCAACCAACTCCATATATGCCACACAACTATGCAGGAGAACTTCAGACAAATTGAGAAACTGCCTTCTTCACTTAACATACTTCAAAAAGGGATCAGTTTAAACAGGATACATTTACTTATGCTACTAAACTAAGAGATATTACCCTGAAACCAGAGCTGGCTACTATGCAGCAGACCCAGATGTAATACCAAAAAACCTGATGGTGGCCATCTAACATAAGAAGCCCAGACTTAAGCAAGAATGCCTGGCATTCAAAAGCTTGTATAACTTTATACCAATCATACAGCTTGTCCAATAAACAATATTACCCAAAAAACCCTTGCCTTTCGACTGGGATAGAATTTTACCTAGGATTGATAGTTTAGCTGAAAATGGCATTACATTTGTTTTTTTCTGGGCTAAATAGTCCCCTCTCTTGATTGTTTTCCCATGGCTGGATACAATGCAACATGTCTTACACTCTGATTTTCATTAACTAGAAATGCTGTATTTTAATTCTAGTTGTGAATATTACATTGGCAACTATATGTTACAAAAGGTGAATGGAAAGAACTAGTCTGAGTTACTGCCTGTGGTTCTGTAGCAAGGAAGAAATGAGGAAAATTCAAATAATTACAGATAATTTATCTGAAAGATATACTTTTCTCTTGAGAAGTACAGTTCATATAAGTTATTCATGCAAGCAAATCTTCAAGTTGTGAAAAAAGCAAGTTCTGGTTAGTATTTTATAGTTAAAATAGGTCAATCAAGTCACAATTAGATCTAATTAGCAATCCCAGAGGCTATTATATTTGTTTACCTTCAGTTAAAACAAACACAGAAAGAACATAATTCTTTCCTACTGAAAACATCAAAGATTCTTTTCAGAACCTTAAAACTAATTATAAATGAGGACAAACACACTAATGATGTCAGCAGAATTGTGGAACCATTTTTATTGATATTTGCAGCACCACAGTTTAAAGAGAGAGTAAAACTTCATTTTTATGTAGATTTACATAGTGAGCAGCCACTGCTTATATAATATATATATAAATATGTGTGTGCATGCATACTTGACATGCACACACACAGGGAAGAAAAAATGGCTTGTGAAAAACAGGAAGAAGAGTTACCAGTTCTGTGATAAAACTGAATGACAGGGCCTCAGAATATTTGAGCAGAAATTATTGGAAAAACGTGTATGTAGAATAGATTTCATAGACATAAGAGCTGGAAGGGACTGTGGAAGATCATCGAGTCTAGCCCCGTGCCCCAGGGGCAGGAAGTCAGCTGGGTTCATAGGATCCCAGCAAGATGAGCATCCATACTTGTCTTGAAGGCATTCAAAGTAGGTGCTTGAACCACCTCCAATGGCAGGCTATTCTAGGCCTTGGGGGCTCAGACAGTAAAGAAGTTCTTCCTTATGTAGAGCCTGAAATGGTCTTGCAGGAGTTTATAACCATTCAAACTTGTCATCCCTTGGGATGCTCTGGTGAACAAATGTTCCCCCAAATCCCGGTAAACACCCCTTATAAACCTATAGGTGGCCACCAAATCACCCCGAGCCTCTGCTTTTCCAGGCTGAAGAGTCCCATAGCTCTAGGAAATACATTTCTTCTGTTCTTATTTAGATACCTACGTTAGTAGGTTCTTTTTCACATGTTGAGGATTTTAAGGTCTCCTTGATATTAGTAAGAACTATGAAGTACTTACCACTTTCGAAAAGCAGATCATTTAGGAGCCTAAATACAGAATTGCAGGATAAACATTTCAAAGTTGACTAATGATTTACAGTCTGTGTTGCTGCCTGTTCCCTTCCCCCCCACAAGAACAAAAAGATTTCACTCTAATGTCTTTTAATGCGTCTGACTGAGACCCCAAGATATTCAAAATTGCACAGACTTATAAAGTCTTGAACAAGAGGCTAATTTGAGCCGCACTTTTCTAACTTTGGTCTGGAGTTCTAGTCATATCCATTTTCTTGTGAGCTCTTAGGGATTTCTCTGAACAAAATCTCTGCATTGTACTCTCCTGACTATAGAATAAGAACAGCAGGACTTCCCGTATATACCACTTTAGTGTCTGAGATAGTTTACTGATGTTTATAAAACATTCTGGTATGTTTGGTGTTATAGAAAAACAATTTATTTTTGTCATCATTTTGGTTTTCAAAAATTGTAGCTTGATATAGTTCATATTTTTATAAATGTAATATAGATTAAGATAAATTTGCCTTCATTTTATATGTTTATTAAGAAAAAACCTTCAGAAGTCATGCCTTCTATAAAAGAAAACTTTCATTATCTTTGAAACCTCAAAAATTGTTTGCATTCATTTTGGCTGGCTTGATTGTAGAACTGAATAACACTGTGAACTCTAGTGATGAAAAAGCTATAAGTTCAACTGTCTCAAAGAGTAACATATGTTGATAAGGCTACAGACTGAGTCAGCAAAGATGTTTTCCCCTGAAACTGAATATGAAGAATTGAAAATTGCATTTCAGAAAAGTAATCAGTCATGCAGTAAAATCACTATTTCTATGTCAGCATTTCAATGATATACAGAAGAATCATGGCATATCACAAATGACAAAATTAAAAAGGAAACGTTAAATTAAAATAACATAAATGGTCAGATTTAATTTGAGGGAAAGAAATTGCTGGGAGCAGTACCAGTCACAACCCTCACTGAGTTCTCCCCAGGCTGCTGTGCTAGGTTTCAATCCATTGGAACTGTGTCCCTCAGCTTTTACTGGCTTTATAGATTGGAATCCTATTTCTTTTCTTGACTATTCTGTCACATTTTGGGGCCCAGGATCTGTGTCTATTACCCCTTCACAGAAATGCAACCTGTTAGCCCACCTGCTCTAGGTCCCAAAGAACAGTAATTACCTAAATTTTAAACTTACTTTCTCCCATAACTCCAATTATTTGGGTACTCTGGACTTATGCATTATCATTTCAGGTTCATCTGCCACAGATAACATACATATGATCTGCACAACATTCAAAATAAATTACACTTAAATAATACAAGACACAAAGTTTAGGGTCAGACAAAGGGTAAGGTTCAGATTTGTTAACCTAAGTATCTCCAAGTAACCCTTATAAGGCCTGCAAATTAGACCTTGTCCAAAAAGGGTGATCCAAATAGTTTTAGGTGCCTTGTTCCCCTAGCTAGAAAACAAAGACAGTTGCATACCTCCAGATAACAATCCAAAGAGATGGGGTTCTTGAGGGAGATGGTAAGAATCACAAGGATATATTTGAGCTCTCATCTCTCCAAAACTTAGGTGCCTGAGCCAGGTTACAAATTAGACATATACATTCACTTGGGATGTATTCTAGTCTCTATTCTGAGTGTACAAACCTAGCTGTCTGGTGATTGTACATTATAGCAACACCCACACCTACCAGGAAAGTTCCCAAACCACCAGGCTGTAACTTAGCACTTACTAAGTGCAGTTAAAATGCAATCAGGTTGATATTCAAGCAGCTTAGTGCACGTTAAGTGCCCTTGTGGCATTGCAAAATTGTTCCCTTTCAAGCAAGGATTATCTCCTAATACTTACTAAAGATGCAGTTACACATTACACTTAGGCAATACTAAATCTGTGGAACATTATGTGATGTTAAAGTTAGAATGTGTTGTGAGCAGTCACACATTAAGGGCCTAATATGAATTCTTGCCTACGCAGCCCTGTCTTGTAAGTAATGGGCTGACAAGCAGATGCATAGCTAAGAGCCAGGACACCTGGGCTCTATCCCAGCTGTGGGCGGGACGGGGGAGGAGAAGAACTGGGAATGTGCATCTTGGGATGCAGGTGGATTGCAGATTGCTCATGTAATGTCTTTGGAGCAGACTGAAATTAACAAGGTAGGTAGCATAATTTATAATTAACCCTTGCCTGAAGTGGTGGAATTTTAAGGGCACTCAGATGTCACTTAACACAAGTTAATTAGCTTTAACATATAGACACTTGGGGCGTGTTTATACATGCTCAGGGGGGGGGGGGGGGGAGAAGGGGAGCAATGCTTTAATTAGAGACTTGATTAATCAAGTCTGCTCCAATGCTCTGGAATTCCATTGCATCAGAGCAGCCTCCGTGCTCATGTATAGGTGCCCTTGTGTTTTAAGTGCCTTAAATGTAATGTGTAACTTTACCCTAATTCAGTAGGTTTCCACATTACAGTGATGTACAACTATTGTAAGTAAATGTGTGATGTGGCCCTGAATTTTTCCTGGAGATTCTAACCATTGAAAGGAGTAACAGGGGTTACCTGAATACAGAATGACAACCTTTATGCCTCTTGCTTTGAAGAAAAATCATGATGAGCAGGGATCCTGGTTTTCTCTGATTTAAAAAAATCCCCAATTTTCAGTTAAAAAAATGTAACCCCAAATCTACATCTATACATAATATATATGGAGATATATATTAGTTCTTACAAACAGCATAAAAGGAAGAGGTTGCCTATTATTAGCTACTAGTATTTAAGAATGAAAAAAGGAACTGGAGTATTAATTGTCATGCAACAGTTATTTATTAAGTAGAATTCACTAACATCTATCTATCTAACAAAAAGGCTATCCTTTTTTTCTTTGAGAAATAAATATACTTAAGAATTTTCATTAAAAACATAGACCACCACATGGTCTAATATTATCATATTGAAACCACTGAAGTTCTTTTAATTCTGGTCCAGGGTAGTAAGCTGACTGGCCAAGTACTTTGATCCACAGTAGGTTCATATACTCTTTAACTAGTATGATAATTATATATTTGTATCTAAATGTCTAATACCTAAAAAATTGATAGATGCTCAGATATACATTATATAATCTGTAGTCCATTCTCATATCATTCACTGCCCTATTTTGCTTAATGGACATCTACCAAAAATATGGCCTAGAGATTAACAGATACGAGTTTTGGCAGACCAAGGAGGGGGAATCATGAAGTCCTGTATTAATCAGCCTGACAGCTGAATACCAACTTCAGAACTTCTGGTGATCACAACCAAGGCAACATGATACAAGATACCTAGTCGCTAATAATATGGGACTTTGAATTCTACCTAGAAAGCTGCAGACTTCTTCAACATAACTTAAAAGCATCCAGTCTTATCATAAAGTTCAATATAAGCTTCTTTGTACAAAGCACTAACTGGAGCTGAATACAATCTGATGGTTTTGTTTATGTACATTGTCAATCTCTAGGATTTGTGTTAAAAACAAACAAACAAATAAAAAACAAAACAAAAAACAATCCCCCAACAAAAAACAATTACAAAGTAAAACTCAGCCTACACTGAAAAGTATTAGAATTTTAAATTAAAACTAAAAAATGTGCTTCGTTTTCTTTGTTCCACAAACCATAGCTTAACTCAGGTTCTATTAAGAGTTAAGCTGATAGAGGGAATTCACAGTTCAAAATAGGGTAACTTCTCCTGTGAGCTTCAGGGCTGAATGAATTCTGCAGTGTGTCTGATTATGCATTCTCTGCAATTTTCTGTTTTATGTATAGTATTTCACAAGATAATTTTGAGTTTTACAGAGACTGTTCCTTTATTTTATAGCACTGTTTTTTAAAGACATAAAAATGTATTGGTAACCTAATAAATCTTCTCTCATGAAAATAATGAAGTAACTTGTACTTCCTTCTGTGATTCTTGAGGGGAGTAAGGAAACAAAGAATTCAGGATTTCAGATCTCATGCACTGTCACAATCATTTCACATTCAAACCTTCAAAATACTGAGCTCTGCCTTAATACTAGAAAGAAAATATTAATGTTAGAAAGTAAATCTAAGGGTGTGTACAGAAGTGCCCCATGCATATTTTACAATGCTGTAATTTACAGTACTTTTTATAGAAGTATATGGTTACAGCAGTCTTAAACATGACAGTAGTATACTGTTTGGTGGGGGAAGGGGCTCTGAGCCTCCCTGAACTTTCCAGGCTAGGAGACACAGGGAATTCAGCAGTCTCCTGGGGCTTCTCTGTTGCTCCAAAATTCCCCACACAGGCAACTGGTAGGAGGGACACAGGGTGGCATGTGCCCCCTCCTGAGATTGGCCCCAACTTGGCACCACTCAGGTCAGGGCATATTTTTTGCCATGCAGGCCAGTGACATGTTTGGGGGGAGCACTAAGCTGCGGCACAGAAGTATAGGAGTGGATATGGGGCTTTTGGCCCGCTCCTGAGCCCGCCCACAAATTGTGCCCCCCCCAGACTCAGGAAGCACCAGTTATCCCTGATTCCCCAACTTACAGAAGTTATTTAATGTGCTGTATGTTGCTGAAGTGTTGAAAAATACAGCTCTTTAAATTTAATGCCTCATTTAACAAGACCTAATTTAAAGCTTTGTACCCATTTTTAGGTGCTGTAAAGCCATACACTTCTATTGTCACAGCAATAAAGCGCTTTAAAATGGCAAAAAAGGAAATTATGGATACACCTTAAATGGTGTAAAACAATTTCTCCATTTATATTTAGAATCCTTTATCTACCAAAACAACTTCTTCCTTTAAAATTATGCCCCAGAAGTTTTCTGGGGTAATTTGGGAAATAAAGGGTCTAATATTATAAGTAATCATAATAAGAAATGTTGGATACTTTATAACTGAAGGAAAGTATGGCTTAGAAGTACAGGAGTCCTTACCCTATTTTTTTACAAACTATTTTCCATTGACTTGTCCCCCTTATCTGAAAATGAGTATCACCCTGAGTTCAATGTAGCACTTACTTATTGTACTGTGATGATCCAGGAATTATGCAAGAAACAAGGATTTGGGGGGGGGGGGCTGTAATCTTTTTTTTGGACCAACTGCATAGTTGGAATCAAGTTAGACAAGCTTTCAAATTTAGGGAATTCTTCAAGTCTGAGGAGAACAAGTACAGTGACTATTAAGAACAGTGGGTAGACTTGTGAGATTGGAGTGAGGAGATATTTCCAAGATTAGGAGAAAAAAATCAAAAGAAAAGAAGCTTAATTCCTGAGAGATCAAGACCTATTACAAGGGGAAGAAGGTAATGATCCCTAGGGATCCTGGTTTTCTAGATTTTTTGGATTAACAAAATTAACCTTTTAAATACTTTTTTTAATCCAAAACTTTTTTTTTTTTTATCAGAGAAAACCAGGATCCCAGATGAGCACCCAGAGTTCATGGGAAGAATTTGAGGAATCAGGTAGAATCTTGAAATCATAGAAAATTAGGGTTGGGAGGGACCTCAGTAGGTCATCTAGACCAACCTTCTGCTCAAAGCAGGACCATCCCCAACTAGATCAGGCAAGTCAAATGTTGTCTATCTGAGTCTTAAAAACTTCTAAGAATAGAGATTTCACAGCCTCACTGGGTAGCCTGTTCCAGGCCTTTACTACCCTCCTAGTAAGAACATTTTTTTTTTCCTAATACATAACTTAAGCTTCCCTTGCTGCAACTTAAGAACATTGCTTTTTGCTCTGTCATCTTCCACTACTGAGAATAGTCTAGCTCCATACACTTTGGAATCACCCTTCAGGTAGCTGAAGACTGCTTTTAAACCCCATTTTAGTCATCTCTTCTTGAGACTAAATTAACCCAATTCCCTCAGTCTCAATTCATAAGACAGGTTCTCTAGCTCTCTAACAATTTCCATTGCCTTCTGCTGGACTCTCTCCAATTTCTCCACATCCTTTCTGTAGTGAGAGCCCAAAACTGGACACAGTACCCCAGATATGGCCTCACCCATGCTGAATGGAGAGGAATAATCCCTTGATCTGCTAGCAGTGCTCCTACTAATGCAGGCCAGTATGCTGTTAGCCTTCTTCACAACAAAGATGCCCTACTAGCTCATATTCATCTTACTGTCCACTGTAACCCCCAGGTTAGGGAGAGCTGCCCAGTGGGTGGAGTCAGTACCCAGAAGAGCCCCAAAGACTCCCCACATCAGTCCAATGCTCCAGCTCCAGCCGGTGTGCAGCACAGCACATGGGGCCCAGATTCTGGGATCCACTCAAGGCAACTTGGGTCTGCAACCCCCAGCAGTCAACCAGGAGCATGGTGCCCAGCTTGGTGCACATGGCCAGGACCATTGGAGCCATTTAAGGTGGCTTGGGTTATAACCTCTGACTTGAGGTCAGGCCCCAGGTGCATGAGCAGTGCACAGTGTGGACCAGGACCACACTGTGCAGGAAGAGTTCTTTGCCTCAGTGTTCCTAAGAGAGGGGCATGACAAGTCCATCACTGGGGTTGTAGAGAGGCAGCAGCAAGGCACAAGACTACTATGCGTAGACCCTGAGATGGTGCAGAGTCTCTTGGAAGAACTGGAAGCCTTTAAGTCGGCAGGCCCAGATGAGCTCCATCCGAGGGTACTGAAGGCACTGGCCAACATCATTGCACAGCCACTGGCAGGAATATTTGAACGCTCGTGGCGCACGGGCCAAGTCCCGGAGGACTGGAAAAGGGCCAATGTGGTCCCCATTTTCAAGAAGGGGAGGAAGGAGGACCCGGGCAACTATAGGCCAGTCAGTCTCACCTCCATCCTAGGCAAAGTCTTTGAAAAAATTATCAAGGCTCACATATGCGAGAGCCCGGCAGGACAAATTATGCTGAGGGGAAACCAGCACGGGTTCGTAGCAGGCAGATCGTGCCTGACTAATCTAGTCTCTTTTTTTGACCAGGTTACGAAATGCCTGGACACAGGAGGAGGGGTGGATGTCATATACTTAGACTTCAGGAAGGCCTTCGATATGGTATCCCACCCCATACTGCTGAACAAGTTAAGAGGCTGTGACTTGGATAACTACACAGTCTGGTGGGTGGTGAATTGGCTAGAGGGTCGCACCCAGAGAGTCGTGGTGGATGGGTCGGTTTCGACCTGGAAGGGTGTGGGCAGTGGGGTCCCACAGGGCTCGGTCCTTGGACCGATACTCTTTAATGTCTTCATCAGCAACTTGGACGAGGGAGTGAAATGTACTCTGTTCAAGTTTGTGGATGACAAAAAGCTATGGGGAGAAGTGGACATGCCGGAGGGCAGGGAACAACTACAAGCAGACCTGGACAGGTTGGACAAGTGGGCACAAAACAACAGAATGCAGTTCAACAAGGAGAAATGCAAAGTGCTGCACCTAGGGAGGAAAAATGTCCAGCACACCTACTGCCTAGGAAATGACCTGCTGGGTGGCACGGAAGTGGAAAGGGATCTTGGAGTCCTAGTGAACTCCAAGATGAACATGAGTCGCTAGTGTGACAAAGCCATCAGAAAAGCCAATGGCACTTTATCATGCATCAGCAGATGCATGACGAATAGATCCAAAGAGGTGATACTTCCCTTCTATTGGGCGCTGGTCAGACCACAGTTGGAGTACTGCGTGCAATTCTGGGCACCGCACTTCAAGAAGGATGCGGATAACCTGGAGAGGGTCCAGAGAAGGGCCACTCGTATGTTTAAGGACTTGCAGACAAAGCCCTATGAGGAGAGACTGGGACACCTGGACCTCTTCAGCCTCCGCAAGAGAAGGTTGAGAGGCGACCTTGTGGCTGCCTACAAGTTCATCACGGGGGCACAGAAGGGAATTGGTGAGGTTTTATTCACCAAGGCGCCCCCGGGGGTCACAAGAAATAATAGCCACAAGCTAGCAGAGAGCAGATTTAGACTGGACATTAGGAAGAACTTCTTCACAGTTCGAGTGGTCAAGGTCTGGAACGGGCTCCCAAGGGAGGTGGTGCTCTCTCCTACCCTGGGGGTCTTCAAGAGGAGGTTAGATATGCATCTAGCTGGGGTCATCTAGACCCAGCACTCTTTCCTGCCTATGCAGGGGGTCGGATTCGATGATCTATTAAGGTCCCTTCCAACCCTAACATCTATGAATCTATGACCCTGGGAGTTGCACCAGGTAGCTCAGTTCCCTCATTCCCTGGCAAGCAGTCAGGCTCTCTCAGTGCATGAAAAGTGCATGGTGTATCAGAGGCCCTGGGAGCCAATTGAGGCAGCTCTGGACTGCAGCTACTGGCACAGGGCCAGTGGATCAGTATAGATGATGCTGCACAGGGGTTCCAGGAGTGGATCAAGTCTTGGTACCACACAAGGTGTTCCAAGCCTCCAACCCTGAGCAGAAGGCAAAGCCCCCAGCAGCACACAACAGTGCTTGGGGCTAGTAGTGGGCAAGCGGCCCAGAAGAAGCCATAGGCCCAGGAGCCTCCTGCAGCAAGGTGCAGCTCAGCCAAGGAGCCAAGGACCCCCCACCCAGGACCCTGGAGTTGGGAGTTACCTGGAAAAGGGGTTTCCTACAGGGGGAGAGGAGGGAGTTGCCCTTGGTTGGTGAGGCTGTGTATTGGAGGGGAAGCCTAGGTAAGAGAAGGCTCACCAGGTCTGCAGCTTCCTTTGAGGGCATCCTTTGGACAACAGGCCTGAAAAGCACTAGGAGATTCCCCTCCATCCCACTGGTTGCTGGAGCACAGCCAATGTCCCAGGACCAGCCAGGAGCTTGAGGGGTTTAAAGAGTTCAGGTTAATTTGATTCTGATGCACCTTATATTTTGTGATACATCACCTTATATTTTGTATACTTCTATATTTGTAAGTTTGCAGTTTAATAGAGTTTAGGGTATATGATCCTTACTGGGGCTCTGTTGGGACCCCTCCCTACTACTTACCTGTACTTACCTGTTTTTTGCCTGTTTAGACCAACTATTTACCTATCTATGGTTCAATGCCTCTTGAGGTGGTGTAATCTTTTTGCCTTCATTTATAGGATATAGCATTATATGATCATAGCATAGTTGTGTACATATGTGTATTAATAACAGTTTCTTTTAATTCTGTATATATTAATAAATCTGTATATAGTTAAGTATCCCTTGTCCTGGCCTGACTCTATAGGGAATAGAGTTAACTGGCCTGCATTCACAGATCCCTCTCACAGCACACTGCCTAGCCAATGTTTCCTTTCCTTTGGAGGAGGGAGCACTTACTCTGGTGCATCTGGGCTACAGATACCATGACGGCATTCGGTGCATTGGATCACATATATCACATTTGGGATAAGCACATGTAGGACTCATGGATTTTGATGGGTTACTTGTGGTGGGTATTGATTGTAGAAGCAGTAGAGATGTGTTGACAGGTTAAGCATTGCGAAGGCAAGTCTGTGTCCCACTTGATGTCTGCTGAGCTGTGGGGAGTTTGCTTCTGATAATGAGATGGGCAAGGCTATAGGCTAGACTGAAAGCCACGAGTGGAATATTTCTCTCAAGATCTCATCTTTGTCAAGTATAGGCTGGTGCTTTTTGATGATGCTTCTAACCAGTTCCCATGTAGAGTGGTAGGTGGCCACCAGAAGTATGCAGTCATAGGAGGGGTTCTTTCTTCCCACCTACTTAACAATTTATCTACTTCCTTCCTCAGACCTGAAAAAGAATGCCCTGCATTTGAAAGGTTGTGTAACTTTATCCAAACTATGCAGTTGGTCCAATAAAAAATATCACCCCCCAAAAATCCTTGCTTCTTTGTACTAATTTAGTCACTTCGCTATATATCCTAGTAGGCGAGGGATTCATTTAAGTGTTACCATTTAAATTTAATATTTTAATTATATATGAACTATTACACATGTTGAATAGTTTAATTTTGAAATGTTAATATGCAATCCACTTAGCAACACATTCGTGAACTATTGAGTTAGTATTTTTGGCTCTGTATTGGAATAATTATTTTATAATTTTTAAAGAGAAGTCTCCATATAATTAAGAAATCAGCATTTGGAGCTGAATTTAGAACATTCATAGGCTTTAGCTTAATTCCAATATTGTTCACCTCATTTGAAAGGTTGGTTGTTCCAGTACAGAACCTCATGGATTTGAAGAAAGGGAGGGGAATTAATGATGGAAAAACAAACATTTTCCTAGTGGCTTAGACTCATGTGCAAAAGCCAGGAGACATTATGCAAATAACATTAATAATAAAAAATAGGGGCCACATCAAGTATATATTAATTGTCACTTTCTGTCTACAACTTCAAGAGGAAATCTAAAAATAAACAAAACAAAAAAACAAAAATGTTATGTATTGTTCTTCTTTGCTAAATGAAACACCACTGCATTTATTTAAAGACAAGTTATAAAGGATAATTGCATATATACTGATCTTCAGGGATCCTGGTTTCCTCTGATTAAAAAAAAAAACCCAAAAAACAATTTTTGGATTAAAAAAAAAGTAACCTGAAATCCACCTTTTTCCATGATCAAAATGATAAAGTGGCATTTCATTTTGATCATAGAAAAATATGGATTTTGGGTTACTTTGTTTCATCTGAAAATTGGAATTTTTTACCAATCAGAGAAAACCAGGATCCCTGCTGAACATCAGTATAACAAGTATCAGCCCAGTGTGATGACTAAAATGTTAAATCAGGAAAAGGTTTTTTTTTAATTGAAACACTGAAAGGTTTTGAACTTATGCCGTGCTACTGAGAGAAGCTAGTGTATAATAAGCTGCAAATGAAATACTGGAGTTGGCATCACTGGGTTTCTCTTACTGTCAGTTTAGCATAAATTATCTCAGATTATAATTACTTATATTATATTACAGTCCATCATAGAGTTTTCATGCTACCATTGTAATTTCCATATGCAAAAGTCAAGTGTTACCTATACAGTGGTTAGATTATCGCTATCTGGTTTCCAGTTATTTAATAATTTGGTTAATATTTGGTTTCTTTCTATTATTTATTTCCTGCCATAGCATTTCAGCTTTGTTCCACTTTAGGAAAAAATAACATGTAATGCAATCCTTTTTTTCCCCCAAGAAGAATAGCTTGGTGTAATGAATTACTCCTGTGGTTCACTATTCCCCACGAGTGTCCTTTCTCCAGCTGATATAGTTTAGTTCATAATTACTGTGATGGTAGGTACATTCTTACTAGGTTACACATGAAGATAAATAAAGCAGTTCATTCCTGGTAAACTCAGTCAATCTAAAACCTAGCACAATGGAGCCTTGATTCTTTTGGGGACTCCAGATGTTCCTTAAATAATATTAATAATACATAAGTTTAAAAAGCAGTTTGCTCAAAATGGCAAGTCCTGATTCTTGGAGAAGGAGCTGCAAAAGGCTCCAAATTATATTTATACCTCTTCTGATCATGTGGCCACTCAAACCCTGACTGAAGATCAGGGAACAATTTGTGTAATCTTACCTTTCATACACATCAGGGGCAGGCAAAGTCTGTCCCACAAGCTGAATCAGGCTGACAGTGGACTCCCATTTCCCAGCAGCCCCTGCCCTCATAGCTGGGGCTAGTCTCCATGGAGACCCTAACAGGTGCACTGTGATAACACAAGGCTGGGGTTGCCATGGAGACCAGCCCCAGCTGCACTGGCAAGGCACATGGCAGGACAGGGCAGGGGGCTGCTCCAAAGCCCTGGGATCTTGCGCCAAGGGCAGCTTGGTCCAGGGCCAGGCCAGAGCTGCAATCTGCAGCCTGCATACTCAGGGCAAGGGTGCACAGGCAGCAGATTACAGTTCTGCCCCAGCTTGGGACCACACTGTCACCACCGCAAGATCCCAAGGCTCCGGAGTAGCCCCCTGCCCTTCGCTGCCATGTGCCATGCCAGCACAGATGAGGTCAGTCTCCATGGCAACACCAGCCTTGTGTTATCACACCACAGCTGTGGCTGGAGTCTCCATGGAGACCAGCCGCAGCCATGCAGGCAGGGGCTGCTAGACAATGGAGTCTGGCTGCTGGTTGGATCTGCCATTTTACACACCCCTTATATACACGCTATAGGAAGACACCAGAGTAAGGTGCCATTAGGGAATTACATTTTGATAATGGAATCCTTAAAGGCTTGCAACTTTAGAGCAACTTAAAATAAAATATCCTTTATGGCAGGGGTATCAAACTTGTTTGTCCCCCTAAGTCCAAATGGGGACTGCCGAGCTTCTCATGGGTCATATCCAGACCCACATATAGCAGAAGCAGCTGGTTACCTCAGGGAGACAGGAGCTGACACTACCCTCTCTGGCCCAAATGATGCTCCAGAAGCCCTGTCAGTTGGATCCAGCCCATAAGCAGTATTTGAATTCCAAACTATATGGAAGATTTTGCAATGTTTGTATATAAAGCTATATATAATGCTACACTTGACTCAGCTCTGAATTCTGCCATACATCCTACTTTCAAAACCATTCAGAAGCAAACTGTGACTAGGAAACTTTCTGCAAAGTTTTATGCAGTGTCAGCTGGATTCAGGAAGTACTGGCAATCTCATTAAATTATAATTTTATGAATTTTGTGATTCAGTTTTTCAGAGCCAAGAAGATCTAACAAGTGTTTAACGGCATGTCCATATGAGCCCACATGTGCCTCTTGCTCAAAACAGTTTGAAATCCAGCAAGAGACATGCTTGCAACAAAAAAAATTTCCCACGCTGCATATTTGCAGTGCAGGCTCAAAATTTGATACCTGAATATCTAGGTATTAAAAACAAAAAACAAAAAAACCAACAAAAAAACAGAAAAAAAAAAACGGCAAGGCATGGTCCAGGACCATGACTGGAGGCAAACAGAGGCTCAGGTCCTGTGTCTCTATGCCTGCCCTTTGCCTCAGTGCTGCAGCACACTGCCTGCCTGTGCAGGGCAAGGAGCAGTGCAGGCTGCACTGACCTGGACCAGGACTGTGTTCTAGGCAAGTAGGGGGTGGGAAGGCTGGAGGGAGGGAAGAGCTGTGAGGGTCTGAGGGACCATGGGGGGGGCGGGTCCCCTGCCCACCCCCTGCAGGGACCACATGCCCCCTCCCCTGCATGACCCACAGCTCACCAGCAGCAGCAGCCATCAGAATGTTCAGGGCCTCCTGGCACAGTCCCCCCATGTGACGTGAGGCAGCATGGCTCATTCCTGGCCACCTGGCACCCAGTGCTGCCTGTGCCACATCACACGGGCCCTACCCGACTTGACGCAGTGTCATATGCCTTCAGGCAGCTCCAGGCATTCAAGCTGTCACCCAGGGCCCTACATCACTCACAGGAACCACCTGTCATGCTAGGCTGGGTCCTGCATGCATGGAAGCAGCCCAGCCTGATGGAGCACAGGGGCCTGTGCATGCAGGACCCACATGTGTGGATGTACCTGTATGTGTGGATACACCCTAAAGGTGCGTGAACATATGCAAGCATGTGTGCTTGCAGCAGCTCAAATAGAAGTGGTGCAAATTTGAGCCAGGGCTTTTTGCTTCAGTGCACATGCTCAGACATGCACTTTGTTGTGGAGCAAATTGTTCCACTTGGGGAAAAATAACCCTGCCTGGCTCCTCCTGGATCTGCAGCCAGGGAGAGCTAGAGCCCGGGGCCAGCACCTGTGCTGCCCCCAGCAGTATAAAAAGCTGCCCTGTCCTGGCTCCAGCAGTATAAAAAGCTGCTTTGACAAGCAGCTCAGGGCTACTAGCTTTCAGGAGCTTCTGGGGCCCAGCTAATTGGTACCTGGGGACTCTACCCCTTGTGCTAACTGGACTGCTGAAGCAGCCCTGAGAGTTCCCTGCCCCCTCTACCCACTGCAGGGGTCTGGCAGTGGGGGCTGCCTGGCTGTGACTGGCTGTATACCTACCAGACTTAGATGGGGACTGCACAGCCAGTAGAGGCATCTGCCCCTCTGGGCCAGCTGCCAGTGGACTGTGTTTGCAGGGTTGGCCTCTATGCAGCACTACTGCCATGTGTGCCCCCTGCCCGGCCATCTGGACAGCTATCACCCAGAAGATGTTCTGGGTGTGGTGGCCTGCTTTGAACTGCCAAAGCATGTCCTCCTGGCCCCATTTGTCCAGGAGGTCAGCCACAGCCAGATGGGTCGGCCCAAGGTGCCAGCTCTGAGCAAGCAGGGTCCTGCCACTGGCTTCCCTAGCAGGAATTCTGGTGTTCCCTATTGGAAAATTGAAAAATCCCTGATAAAAAAAATCCCAAAGTCACTCTGTAAAATACCCTCAAATCCATGTTCCTCCACAAGTAAAACAAAAGATCACTATAAAGAGAGAGAGAGCAAAACAGAGACAGCGATCAGTTGGACAATGTTTTATTGATATATCTTACAGTGTTAAAACAAGTCTCTTATCATAATAATAAAGTAAACTCTAAATACATGTTTCATGAATTCATGAATACATATTTTACTGCCCTCCCACAGGGGCAATGACTCCCACACAAGGGGTTCACCCCCCACAACAGGGGGCTTGGTCCCCAGACAAGTGGTTCAGCTACCCAACAGGGGATTCAGCCCCCACACAAGGGGTTCAGCCCCCCAACAGGGGATTTGATCCTCACACAAGGGGTTTGGCCCTCACACAAGGGGTACAGTCCCCCAAAAGGGGCCAAATGGCCCTCACAGGGGCTACCACCCCCCCTGCAAGGCCCACCTGCCCCACCCCAGCCCCCGCTCCCCCAGACCCCCACAGGCTGCTCCACCCAGCTTCACCCCCCAACTTGAACCCCCAGGACAGCAGAAGGGCAGGAGGGCCCAGGCTGTGGCCACTGGGGCTGTCACCCTATCCACCACTGTGCGGGCAGGGCTCCAGTTAGCCAGATGCTAGCCAGATGGCATGTACGTGCCGGGGGGGGCGTTGTTGTGTTTTTTAAAACTATGGGGTGCGGTGGCAGGGTTTGGGGGGCTTAGGGAGATGAGGCCAGCCAAAGCAGGGGTTGGGGGTTTCAGGGGGGCTGGCAGGAGGAGGGACTGGCCATGGCAGGGGTCAGGGGCCTTGGGGGCGGGGGGGCTGGTGGAAGGAGGGGCTGGCCACAGCAGGGGGAAGGAGTCTTGGGGGGCCTGACAGGGGGAGGGGCTGGCTGTAGCAGGGGTTGGGGGCCTTGGAGGGACTGGTGGGGGGGCAGCCAGGGCAGGGGTCAGGGAGGCTTGGGAAGTAAGCAGGACCATCGGGGGTCCCCCTATGGTCCCCTCCCTCTTCCTCCAGCCCCCTGACCCCTTACTCACCAGCACTGGAGCCCTGGTGGAGGGCAAGGGGCCAACCATAGAGATGCTCTGGCAGCAACAGCATCTCCATGGAGGACCCAGCCTCTGGTTGCCTCAGGGCACAGTCCAGGACCATGCCCTGCTTTGCTTTTTTAAACAAGTTTGCAGCATGGGGAATGTTTTTTTTTTTCATTCCTACATGTTCCTGTTCCCCTGCCTCAAAGGGTTTGAAGCAGGGCAAGAGGCAAGTGCGTGCTCTTGTGGATGCACCCTAAATGTGCAATCACCTATCCCAAAGGTAAAGCTCAATCAAACAGTTATAACATATTTACTCTTGTAGCATGTAATGAAAATTTGATGTAAGCAATCGTTACTTACTTAGCTTGCTTTAAAATTGTTCCTGTAATCTCCTAAACCAAATATTCATGGCAAATGGAAGATTGTCGTGTCTTTCTGAGACAAATGCAAATGATAACTGAAAAAGCTGTTCTGTCTTCTATAATAAAATATTATTTCTACATTTAAACTAATTTTAATTACAGAGTATACTTTGGAAACAATAGAAATGTAGCAATTTAATGGAAATTATGTAGAAATTAATTTGTAGGAGAATATTTATCAAGCGTTTCATTTAAGTCTGGAAACTGCTGCTTTTACTTAACTTCGGAAAGACTGGGCTCTCAAATGAATTAGTTGAACTATCACTGCCTAAAGTATGTAACAAGCTCAAGTCAGGTTTAGTATATGCTTTTCCTTTTTCTTTTTGGTGATGGTGGGGAACACAGTCTTTTAGAATGAGCTAATTCATGTGTTGATTGGCCTGTCTAGATTATTTATGTGCATTCAAGTTGCTGCTGCTTTATGTTTTATAATCTTTGGATTGCTTTGGATTCCATTAAAAAGATATTACTATCAAGTCTATTTTCTTATCACTAAAACATGTTCTTTGGCATCTTTTTTTCCTCCTGACTGTAGTTTTGATAACATTTTGTATAAGTTTTACTCTTCTACCAAATATCAAGTTTTGCAAGTAACTGAACTTTAGCATTTTGACTCTTGCACAATAATGACATGTCTTGAATGTCCTTTAAATGTAATTATTGGACAGCTTGTGGCAGAAGATAATCCTCCCCTTTTACTAACATGAATTGTAGATGATAAGAAAATTCTTCCTCAGAGAATTTCTTTCAAAATTACTTTCTGTTCCTTCATTACATTGAATCTTTCTTCAGAAGACACATATGACAGCTGATCCAAAAAATCTTCTTTCCCCTTAGTTTAATTCAATATTTTATTTCAATAATAGTATATTCAGCTATATAACTATTTCAACTAACTTTGATTAAATTTCAAGTCTTAATTATAGACTACTATTCTTTTCACTCTGCCACTCATAAAAAGCATCTATATGCTGCCTTTTTGAAATCCAATTACTAGACTATTTATTTCCTGTTTACTAATATAATAGCTGCTTTGAATACATTGTTCAATTTTTAAGTTATAATTTACCTGGAGTTTATAACGTGAAATATTCATGCCACCTGAATATTTTCTTGCCATCTTTGAAGCTGGATCAATGACATTTCCTTTGAACAGTTGCCTCAGCACACTGACACACTTCACAAAACACTTGAAATATGAATGGGAGAAACATAGGAAATGACAGCCTTGCATCATGTTGCTCATCAGCTTTATAGTTTAGAGTCACATCTTTCCTAATTTGTAGCTCAGATCTTTTTAAAGGCAGAAAAAAAATATATTTTACTAAGTATTGTGCATGTGTTTGAGAGAGAAAGGGAGAGCAAGAGAGGCAGAGAGAGGGAAAAAAAACAGGGACTTCTGACTTTTTAAAATCTTTATTATAAATTATTAAAAATGAAAAAAAGAAAGCTGGGGTCCAGCCATGGGGCCCAGCAGGCACAGTATAGGCCTGATCCAGGTATGTGAGAAGCTGCCAGACTCACTTAGGGAATGTGGGAAGCACCCAGCTGGTCCCTGCCCACCCCTACTCCCTCTCCCCTGCTCCTGCTCCCCAGCAGGGAGCTTCTGGGCAGTCACAGGGCTATGAGGGCAATGTGAAATCTATGTGGACACACAGGTAGTTGCCATGACCACCTACCACTGATCCTGTGACTTCTCGGCAACTCCCCACCCATCCATTCCTCTTTCCCTCCTGTCCCTACCCCTCTTTCCAATGCCTACCTCTCTCTTCCATTTTCACCCCTCCCCACACCTCTTTTTCACCCTTTGCTCTCCCCTTGCCATTCAGCTGCTATCCATCTGTCCCTAGCTATCATTCCAGGGCAATAGAATTCTGGATAACAGCTAATCCATGGTGGCACCAGTGCTTCCTTGGATACAGGGGGACTGAAAATTGGTTGTTTTATCTCAGCGGAACAGCCAGAAGTTAAGATAACTTGAGACAGGTAGCATGGGTCAAAGATAATCCTCACCCTTAATATGATCTAATTGTAATGTGTAGCCTCATGCTAAGTCCTGTGCTTGTTCTGATAAAACATTATTTGGTTTTGTAGATATGCTATTTTATCTAGCTATAAGCCAAATATGTTTACCTTAAACCCCTAAATTGGAGTTACAAAATATATAGGTCTAGTACCTTTTCTACCTCCAAGTGGACATGTCTGTGGAGTAGACTAATTAGCTCCTCAGTACACCTCTTGGCTTCTACACATGCAAGACTATTAGGATAGAGTAAACTAATAAACTCCACAATAGGGTAGTACTTGTAAATAAGTAAATACACATACTACCCCACTTCAGAGTTTTGACTGCGCAGCACTACACATATAGACACTGACGTGACTGGCTGGGACATAAGGGTGCTTCAGTGTGGGGAGTGCCTGCTGGCTAACCCAATACTGAAGAACGCTCATGCCCCAGCCAGCTCCTCCCCAGCTTGCTGAGCCAGGAAGGAGCAACCCCGGGCTAGCAGGCTGACCCTGAACCCCCTGTCAGCCAGGGCTTCTCCTCTGGCTCAGCATGCTGTAGTCGTGGGTGCATGTTCAAACAGTGCACTTGAGAGCAATAAACACCAGTGCAATAAACACATTAATTGCATATGTAGACACATCCACTGGTACTTATATGTACTTACAGGCAAACCCTGATCGAGCCTCTGGGTAATAGCTAATGGGCATAGACAGAAGTGCAGCTCCCCACTGTAACTCAGAACACTTTGCAGGAAGTGTTCTGAGTTACAACCAACCCCTGAACCAAACTGAAGTTCACTGTTGGTTCCAGGAGGGAGGGGAATCTAGCTGCTGGCTGCAGCCTGTCCCTGTTTTCATTAGGGTGCTTTTAGAATGGGAGGCAGAAAAGAGAGAAAAGATAGCTTGCTGTAGGGCCGGCTGGTGTTGAAGGGAGGGGTGGATGAATTTAAGCCTCCTCCCACCTCAGGGGGGCTCTAATACACTTGCCTCACCCTCCAACTAGGGCTAAAATAATCCTGATCAAACTCCCTCCACACCCCTCCCCCCGTCCCCATTCTGAAAATAGTAACAAGCTGGGAGGCAGTGCAGACACAAGTGACAGAAGATACTATATTTTGAAACATCTTTATCTGAACCTTCATGCAATGCTGGTTCAGACTTTTGCCTGATCGCCATTTTTTAAGTGATCAGAAACCATGCACTTACGTTTGGTCACGGCTATAGACCAATTTCTGTGGCCAGATCAGGTGAAAACTATCAGTTCTGTCTGCTTTCCTCTTTTGTGGCATGCCATCATCTAAATCTGGAAACTTAGTTTAAAGTAAAAAAAAAAAAAAAAATACATTCAGAAGGAAGAATATGGAGGCATTTTCTGTCCAATAGTCTAGTGGTTAAGATACTCGTTAAGTAATTAGGCCTGTCTTTACAGGCCTACATCATCAGTATAGAGTTTAAACTACGTTGTCTGTTTTGTAAGAGTATGTTCTAATGGCTTCAAGCTAGTCAGGCCTTGATGTAGGCCACTGTGAGAAAGGCAGAATTATTACATGCTAGACACAAGACATGATAGTACCATTGTCACCAGGGATCCTAGTTTTCGCTGCTTAAAAATAAAAGCCCAATTTTCAGATATAAAAAGTAATCCAAAATCCACATTTGTCCATGATTAAAATGAAATGATGCCACTATATATATATATATATATATATGTCACAGGGCACCCCAGTGCTCTGCTCCTAGAGAGGAGGAACTGCCAGGGAGAGAGCCCTGGCAGAGCTTAATGAGCGCAGCTGCGGGTTGCCGGAGCAACTAAGTGGAGCCAACTGCCTGGAGGGGGCAGGGCCTGGCCCTTATAAAGCCCAGGGCTGAGGCCAGGTTGGCAGGTCTCTGCCAGCAGCTGGAGAGGCAGGAGCTCCTTTGGCCGAGAGATGGGTAGAAGCCCGATAGCCAGTACAGCTCATGAGAGCTCCGAAGGTTAAGCCATGATGTTAAGTTATAGCCAGGCGGCTTTGGGTTGTGTTTGAGTTATAGCCGGGAGGCTTGAAGTTGTGTTTGTGATATTTCACTACCGGAGGTTTGGGTGAGGCTGTAGGGGTTGGAGGAGGCCTCATAAAGGGCCCCACGGGAGTGTGGGGGCCCCAGCACCCGAGGAGGGTGCAGTGTCCTCATAGGGACCCCAGAGAGTGTGGGGTTCCCTAGCGCCAGTGAAGGCGCAGCTTGCACACCAGTAAAGGCACAACTGGCAGCGAGGAGTGCAACCAGTGGGTTGCGGGCGCAACCAGTGGGTTGAAGACGGGGGAACAGAGACTCCGGGTTATGTGCAGGGTATGTAGACCCCAGCCCCAGAGAGAAGGGTGATTTTATCAGGGAGCCTGAGGTGGGCACGGCGAGCCCCAAAGAGGGGAAGCGCCATATTGAACTATTGGGAAGCCCAGTGTGGGCACGGCGAGCCCTGAAGAGGGGGAGCACCATATTAGGAAGCCCAGGACGGGCGCAGCAGACGCCAGCAAGGGCGTCACTTGCGGGGTGCACAGACCCCAGCCCCAGGGAGGGGTGATATTGAGGAGCCCTAGAGCGGGGTGATATTGAGGAGCCCGGTAACAGGCTAGCACCGCGGAAAACCCAGAGGAGGGCAAGGTGCTGCGGTTGCCCCGAGAGGACGGGGAGTAGCAGCGCGGTGAGCCCGTATCAGAAAGGGTGGTAGTGCGGTGAGCCCAAAGGACCGGTGGCCAGAGAGGACGTCCCAGAGGGGACTAGCCTAGTATAGAGAAGGCCCAAGAGTGGGCTAGGTTATAGAAGAAGGGCCCGGAAAGCGGGCGTGCAGACACACCAACATCTATTACATCAGCGAGGCTTGGGGCGTGGTATTAGGGGTGGTAGGAGCCACGCATAGCCAATAAGGCTAGAGTGTCTGGGGAACACCCACCATATCGGGAGACCCCCAGGGGGTCCAGGAACACACGGGGACAGAGGTCCCGAGTAGTGCCCAGGGAGTCATAGGCAGCCTCCCTATTACATTTCCCAACAAGACGTGGCGGGCGAGAATAAGAGGGTGCCTTGGGCCGGCCTTGACATGGAGCGAGGGACCTCAGGGAGATCACAGCCCTCCTGAAGGACCCCGCCGTGACAATATATATGGTGGTGTTTCATTTTAATCATGGATGAATGTGGAATTTGGGTTACTTTTTTATCCAAAATAGGGCTTTTTTTTATCAGAGAAAAACAGGATCTCTGGTTATCACTTTATAGTACCAATGATTTACTTTGGCTATACCTCAGTTCTGTGGTCTGCATTTTTTAAAATGCTGTAGGGAAACTAGAGAAGACTGAGAGATGCATGACTAAAAAGACAAATTAGCACAAGGTTTACAAGGAAAGATTGCGAGAACCAGGTATGTTTAGAGAAAAGTAGATTAAGGGGGATACATGAGAGAGTTTTTGAAATATTCAAAGGCTGCCATAAATAGAGTACAATTGTTCTCCTTTACCACAGAAGGAAGGAGAGGAAGAAATGCATTATTTTCTGCTCCATCATCTAGATTCAGTAGAAAAGGTAAAAGAATACCTGAGCCCTTCTAGTTGATTGATCTAGTTCTGCAAAAGCTGCATCAGTACTTTGCATTTCGAAAATGAGGGTGTGAAAAGTCTGAAGTCCCTTTTCAGGCTGCACCTAATAAGGAGTTCTTACAAAAATAAAACTTTCTGCAACTTCAGAGTAAAACAGAAATTTATTTGTCCAGTCCACCAATATTAAATTAATCCAGGTGCTTGCTTCTTGGAAGGCACTAACAATAATAAAAGTAACAGTTGTAGCTTGATGTTTTCTCTTAAAAAACAAAAAACAAAAAAACCCAAAAAAAACTGTGTCATTAAATAGAATCTTGATATTATAATAATAATAATATATCTTTGTTAACTGAATAGGGTAAGATAGAAATGTATGCTGCATTTAATTAAAGCAACTATGTAAGAAACGAAATAAAAAAGGAATTTGGAACTAATGAACTAAATGGACTGGTACCTTTACTGGGCCTCCCACTATCTGTTATACTAGCTTATCTACTCTATATTCTAATTATTTAGTATTTAACTTTTCACATTCATAATTATGTTCTCTAATAAATGGTTAAGTTGACCTGGTCTTCTGAACTCTTTCTCTTTCTTCAGCATCTTAACTTTGATGGAAGAGAGGAAGGGTTCATTATAGAGACACTTTCTGCCTAATATTGTTATTTAATTAGGAAAGGCATTAAATAATAACAATCAGATATGCATGAAAATACTCAAGAAAAATAATAAACACATAGAATAAAATAAAGAGTAAAGATGAGCGTAGCCTTTATTAATAAATGACTGAAGTAAAGAGACAAAGTTTAGTTTGAGTTGAAGTCATGTGACAACTGCAAAATTATTAGGAATTGAAGATGTGCAACATCTCTGGGTGCAAAAGGGCAAATAAGGGAGGCTGCTAATTGCCAACAAATACTACATATTTTTTCTAGGCTCAAATACATTTAAGAAGGAGAGAGAGAGAGAGAGAGAGAGAGAACATATCATGCTACTCTAGTCCTTAATAATGGGGCAATTTACCACAATAAGAATTTTCTCTGAATAAAACTTAAAGATTTTACATTTAGTTTTTCCTAGATTTCTAAAATTTAGATGCTTATTAAAGAAAAAGTAGTGTAAATGAACAGGCTTGTACTTCTAGTAGCATCTTGTTAAAAATTAAAATTATAATAAAAAATTAAATCTTTTTTTTAAATTATTCATTTCTATGTAAAGGGTTAATGTTTTTATAGTTCATAAAGCAAAGGAAGAGAAAAATCACTTTTCCCCTTAGCGTCTCAGATAGAAGGTACATTTTTATCAGTGTAACATTTAAAATTCACTCCAGGATTTTTATTCAACTAATTAGCAGGAAGTACAATACTTTAAAAGTAATTGTTTAATTATCTGATATCTCATTGAAAGGCAAACAAGTTCATCACTTGGTCTCCTTCTCTGAAGGCCACATCACTTGTGAAGGCCACAAAGGTTTGCCTTTGTGAACAGCAGAGGGTATTTTAAAAATTCATCACTCAAGTACCATATTTGTCTATTTATGGTGGTGTCACATTTTGTTGATATTGCTGAAATTCTCTACAATGCTGTTAAGTGATGCCATTCAAATAAGATGATTCTAGAATTTCATTTGAAAAAGCAGCATTCAGCCTTTCAGAGCCAAATAGCATGTGTTTGATTAGCTTTCCTACCAGGTTTCTCTCTAGATTCCTTTCAGATTCCAAAGTTTCTATGCTCAGCCTCTTCCCACGTGCTTTTCTCTCCTCTCACATTATTTGTCCAGGATAGAGGGAGTAAGGCTCATTCAGTGTGTCATACCTACAAATACTTAATAGCATGGACTCCAGATGTACTAGCATTCTTTTGGCTTTTGATAAGAAAAAATGAATTGTCACCAACTAGAATCCTGATACAATAATAGCAAGTATTTATTAATGAAGAAGGTAAAACAGAAATTCTGAAAGGAAGCAAAAAAAAAAAAGCACCAGAGAAGTGGCGGGGGAAGGAGGAGAGGGAGTTTACTCTCTTGAGTTTAATGAGGGAAACAATATGAAAGGGCTATGAGCGGCATCTGGAGTTTAATGCTAGGGGGTGGACATGTCATTACATTTTTGGCCTCCAGCAGCCATGTTGAGTGCCCCAAAGCTCAATTTTTCAATGGCAAAAAATGAGGTGTCATCTTTCCCCAAGCAACAGCAGCAAACAGCTCCCTTGCTGCTCACTGCTGCTCAACAGAGCTCCATTACTTAGAATGTCCTTCATGCACTCACACATGCTCCTGTACAGATGCAGATGCTTGCTGCCTCAAGTGAAGTCAAAAAGTTGCAGGATGATGGGGAGCAGGGCCTGGGAGGGTAAGGTGATCCCTGGCACATCCCACCCCCTTAGCACCCAGGGCTAACAACCTGGTTACACAATCCATCTTTGCACTACTGCTTTATACTGCAGCATTTGACTTTGAAGTAAGAAGAGAATCACTCAGGGAGAGGGGGAGAAGGGAGATATGGGGGAATCAGAATTTTAGTTGAGCAGTCTTGTTTCTGCATACATGTGAAGAACAACTCAGTGAGAGGAGCAGAGTGTCAATATACTACATGTAGCTGGAGCTGAAGTTGCATAAGAAGTTTTCATTGTACAGAAATATATTTACACGTCAAATCAGGTCTCCATCCCAGCACTGAGCCAATCACTCTGTGAAGACAAATGGAATAATGCTGGGTGGAATATTTTAACTACAGCAGCTAAAGCAATCATAAGGATTCATCTTCTGACTTTTGAAGAACTGAGATAATTGTCTGCCATGAGGGCTTGGCCTACAAGAGCTATGCTAGTTTGGCCACAGATTTGTTTTACTTCCAAAAGACCTAAGGAGAATACTGGGAGGGAAAATTGTCACACATAAAATCGATAGCCTGTGGAATATGCTGGAAGCTATTGGCTACCTACTTCCACTGGGATTCTCTCTTCATTCAAGACAGAACTGGACAGCTGAGAAAGGGAAGAATGTGTGCAGTCTTACCTGAATTAGTTTGGTGTGTGGAGAATACTGTGCTGTCTCTCTAAAACAATAAAGGTTAATAGAGGTCTTATGAATGGATTTGGCATATGATGACTCAATATCTGTAGGGACCTACTCAAATCAAGGAGGCAGGCAGCCAAAGAATGGGGCTGGCTGCCATTTTCAAGGGGGATCATCATTTCAGGGCCCTCCCACACCTCTGGCTGGCCAAAGAGCCCCAGTGGCCCCACCCCTCACCACTGATTGGTTGAGAGGCATGGGGCCACATAATAGGCAACCCTTACAGCCAATCAGCAGTGAGTGGTGGGGGCAGCAACCGTCTTGGCTGTTTTTCTTCATGCCAGCATCCCCCTCCCCTTTTCTCTCCCCACAGGCTGTGCAGCTGAGTCACAGTGGCCTTAAGGATTGCTCAGTCCCTCTGGGGAGTCAGCATTCAGATCCATGAGTAATTATCCCATGGGCTGGAATATGCTGGTAGCTGTCATGATGCAACAGGGTTGTCTTGTCTATAAACTTCTTCAAGGCAATTATCTATCTGCATACCTTCATCCTGTGGTTCATAAAGGCTAATTCACAGTAGTTTAGTCTTCAGTGAAAGAGCTTTAATCTACTATGAGGTAAGAGCAAGCAAGCAGGCAGTTATAACTAGAGATGCTGATATGTATAAAAACCTGCTCCCTTTTTTCTAGCAGTAAATAGTTCTTTGCTCATACCTAATAAAGTTGTTTACCCTAACCTATCATGGCTTAACCATCTTTCTACATTAATCATGCCACCCATATTTGGAAGTATGTGATAAAGAGAAAGTAGCAAATTAAATAATAGGAGGAACTGGAAATAAAATATTCAAAGGGGAGGGCCCCCATTTCAAATTACATAGATTATTGTAGATTTTTTTAATGGAACTACCCTAGTAGAAAACCTAGTAAATGCATATGAAAAATATTACAGAAATTCAATTCAAACTTATAGTCTTAAATGTGCTGTGGCCATGTCCCATGCTGTAAAAGCAACATCCAAAGGGAATTGTCTGCTCAAAAATCCATCTTTCTCCCACCCCTCTCCTTAAATGTTATATTTAAGTTTTTGCATTAACTTTTAAAATATTCTTGCCAGGACTGAAGGCAGTCCCAGAGATATACCTTTAAAAATCATCTTTTTTTGTCAAAAGGAATTTTTAGAAAATTATTTTATTGACCCCATTTTGTCATTATTCTCCTTACTAAGATTGTGGCCCTGGTACCATGTCACTAGTAACTGAATTAGAGGTGGTTTACATTTGTTTTAGTTTTGTTTTTTGCTTCTCGGTTTTTTGTCTATATATATTTCACCAAAGTATGGTGTCCAATGAGTTTTGAATTTATTGAGTAATCCTCAGAATGGGAAGATGCTTCCTTCTATAGATTAATGAAGAACACCAAAAACTGGGTTTTTGGACTGACAATCAAATCATTGTCTAAATAATTACTTATAAATTATAACCTTAAAGGTCATAAAGATGATTAAGGGGTTTTTTTTATTGCTGGTTATAGTCTTAAATTATATCAGGACCTCATATAAACCAGGCACTGATAATTTCATTGCCATCTTTCTTATCATTATTGGGAATTTACTTGCCGTATCAAGAGGTTGATCAGTATGTACAGTGATGCCAAAATGTATAACAGCTGTCATTGATTGAGAAATAATTATCATTTTGTTCATTCCTGCTCTCAGAAATATTGGTTTACATATGAACAGTTAATTTATTCCATAGTTTAAGTAGCAGAGTGTAAGATAAATTATCTACTCTTCTTTTCTTCCTGTTGATTCTCAGACAGGAGCTAGTTTTTCAGTAAAACATCCAGGAACTCCTGGATGTTTACCAGATCTACCAATCAGCAGATAGTATAACACTTGGAAATAATTAGTTTAATCTCACTGTATTTAAAAGGTGAATAAATTGATTGGAAGGTCTTTTCCGTGAATGCAACATCACTGAACTGCCTTTTGGAATATCAGAAAAATGAATCTGTTACATCAGTGGTGCACAACTCAAAGGTTACTGAGGACTACTTGCAATGTATACTTTCTGATGAAAGACTGTCATTAGTACAATCTGCTTTGACAGGTATTAAGCTCTGTTATGTAGCTGTATATACAGATTAATTCCTTGCATAAAGTAAGTACTCACAGTTCTTTCTTTTAATTTTTTTTGTTTCATAAATTGTTTTAATAAAGAATTACAGTGGGCCTCTGGAACTGTCCTGTCAGACCTCATGTATATTATGCTCTCTCCATTTGAACAGTATATTTGTCAGTTTTCAGTGTACAATACCACACTTTAATGGGGTTACAGAATTCTCTATAAATAAAAACAATCATAGCCGAGATCAGCTTGACCCAGTTAGAGCAGATTATTTTAAAGATTCATTTAGGAAAATTCCACTCCACCTTTGAGAAATGGAGAGTTGCTTTGTCATCAAAACAATATGTAGAAACAATGTGAGAAAAGAACATGTTCTTAGAATACAAGAATGTATTCCAGGTTTATAATGAAGCCTCATCTTACTATGGTGAATGCTATTACAAGCCTCCCATTAGAAACATAGAATAAGTTTTTATCAGAGCTGGACAAACTCTATCAAAAGATATCTCAGATTATTCACTCAAATGAAATCCATTTAGTCAAGTGCCCTGGAGAATTTCCAGATTCCTGCTGCACTTTATAGGATTTAGCCTTTTAAAAACCATGAAAAGGTTATGCTATAATTATTACCATTTCAGAATATTTGGACCTGATTTTTTTTCTTTCTTTTAGGGTTTGTCTAGCTGTGAATGTTAGTGAACAACAAACTAGGGCATGAATTTACAGAGCATTAAGTCCCTATTTTACAGTGCAGCAAGAGTGCTTTTTCAAAGGGAATCAAACTACCTCACAGTTAGTAAACAGTAAGAGTGGGGAATTAAAGGCAAGTAGATAGTGCCTGCAAAAATCCTGCCCAGTTTAAAGAATACTAACTTGTCCTGTAGACAAGCCCTTAGACCTTCATAGTTCAGATAACTATATCCAAGTTGCTGGAATCAAATCACTATAAATAAATCTCAATACTATATAAGCACTTTGTATAATAACAGCCAGATTGTTCTGTTAAGAAATCATCAGTCATCATAAATAGACATATCAACTGATGTGAAAAGCTCTTCTGTGAATTCTGACTCAAAGGAATTCCAAAACAAACAAACAAGCAAACAAACAACCCCCCCCACACAAAAAAACAGTACAGACTATGTAGTAACCATATTGTCAATGAGTTTGTAAGTAATATTCCTAAAGTGAAGCGCAACATTTCTTAAAGAGAAAACTGTACTTTTTTTTTAAAGTGTACTATTCTGTTCCCTAATATAAATTTTATTAAAGTGGCACTTTGATGGTAGCATATCTTTACAAGCCCAATTAACCTCCCATTGAAGTCAATGGAAATACTCCCAGTGATTTAACTCAATGTGATCAGACAGACGTACCATATATCATAAAGATATATGTGTATAATTTGTCTAATATTCACTGTCAGATTATGTATATTTGTTGCAAATGCACTCTATTCCTGTAACCTTTAAACATAAAAGAAAATCAGTGAACAGAATTCAGCAAGAGTTTAGAAAGCAGGTTAAAATATACATAGCAATACTCATGATTATTTTTTTTCCTGTGAAAAACTGTGCTGTGAAAAAGGACAAAAAAAAACTTAAAGAAAGAAGCCCTTCATAATTACAGATAATATTTCTTAAGCAGAAAATATCTTTCCTCCATTGTAGAGATACAGAAGGGAACTCAGTTTCTTAGGTTTTCACAGACAGAAGGAGGAATGGGGGTAGAGAGACAGATTCTTAAATATATTTAATGTCAAATTTCCATTGACTTTAAAGACACCTAAATGCCTTTAGCATATTGTCATTAATTTAGTAATCTAGTGAAAAACATCAGACATAGTTTTATTATTTACAATAGCTTTTTTTTAACAATCTAGAACCACTATCATGTCACCATAGGCTAAATATCTCCCATTTTGGTCATTTTTTATTTGATGGGCAAGTTTATCCATATCTATATAAAACCATCAGTCCAGGTCTTCAGATGATATAAAACTGCACAATGGTAATTTATACCACATAATGATCTGATCCCTGATGTCATTTGCACTCTTAGGGCCTTGTTACACCTTACTCCGTAAGCCACACAAATGTTAATCAGTTTAATATTGATCAGCTTAGTGGAGCAGTCACACCTTAATGCAAAAATCTACTCTAACTGTGCCTCACCTGCACAGCTGTGACTTGCCACTACAGGCCTGGTGAGCACAGACAGGGCTAGGAGATAGATTTCATAGATTTCTAGGGTCAGAAGGGACCGAGGGAGGGAGGGAGGGACAGGACCTGCACATGGCCCCAGGTAGAGGCAGTACCCCTGGAGACTAGAATGTCACTCAAAAGCATCCCTAGTGATGCCAGGACCAGTTGTGCGCAAAGGCTGGGCATGGGGGTGATTGCTGGCCATGGCGGGGACCACATGCTCATGACAGAAGGGGGGGCAAGGAACCCCCACAGCCCAGCTCCATCCTACACTGCCCCCCACAGCTTCTGAAACAGCTCCCATTTTGAGAACTATCTCCTGCCCAAATCCTGCCTGGCTTCAATGGAGCACCACCCTCAGCCAGCAGCCCTGATGTACATGATCCTCATGCTCTGGAGAGAGTAGGATGCCCAGGAGAACACTCAATGCTCATGCTCTAGTCCTGGGGGAAGGTGGTGCCTGGTATGGGGCAAAGCAGAGCCCAGGTACAGCAGGAGGGGATGGAGGGAGGGAGACTCTGAGTAGGGGCGCTGGAGGGGACACATTGAGGGCTGGGCCCTGGAGACTCCCAGATTCCCCAGAGACCTTGAGATCTCCAGAGATACCCAGATCTCCAGGGTCAAGAAGACCCCCAGATCTCCTGAAGACCCCTAGATCCCCAGGAAATCCTAGGAACTCCAAGATCCCCTGGGACCACCAAATCCCCTGGAGATCCTCAAATCACCCAGAGACCCCCAAATCCCTAGTACCTGGAAACCCAAAGAGGCACCCAGATCTCCACCCCCCCCCCAAGTCCTGGCTGAGATCCCTGGTCCAGGGTCATGCAGGTCAAATCTGGAACCTGAGCTACTGAAATGAGAGCAGCAACAGTTAGGCTTGTCCAGCCTGGATGTCCCCCCACAGATTTATCAGCAAGTGCCTGGGAAAAGGAGGCATAGCGTTGGGATCTGCCACACTCCTAGATGCCCCCAGTCTGTATGGGGTGCCCAGCACCAGACAGAAGCTTTTGGTAGGACCCCCTCCCCATCAAACACCTCCTGCTGTGTGGTCCAGAGGCTCCTAGACTGCTGCCACTGTCTGACCTTCCTGCTTAAAGGAGCTTGGCAAAAGCCAGGGAGCAGGGTCAGAGCCCAGTGCCACAACCACCTGGCACTGGCAGGGAGCAGCAGCTGCCATCACCCACAAAGATTTCACATCTCATGCAAACTTTGCTGCTGCTGCCAGCATGGAGGTGTTAAAGCACAGTGCTCCCTCCAACCCCCCGTGCAGTGTGGCATGAGCAGCTAGTCAAAGGAAATAATCTTTAGCTACTGTGACTGCCAGGTGCTCCAGAGCTACAGTTCTTGCTCTGCCAATGTGCCCAGAGGGCAAGGAGTCCTGTTCAGCTCCATTGCACCTCAGAATCCCTGCTTGCCTTGGCTCACAGAACAGGAGGGTGAAAAAGGAGCCATCATATCCTGGATACTGGAAGACTTTAACTTGGGCGCAACAGCTGTGGGTATTGGACACACCTTAAAGAAACAGGAGCAAGGTTTGGGGATTAGAGATAATCCTGCACTTAAGTGAATTTTGAGTAGAGTGCTTTAAATGTATGCTTTAAACCACATACAGGTGTTAATGAGCAACCAATCCAGGGGTTAAAAGCTCCAGAAGCTGCCTAAAATTACCGTGTAACAAGGCCCTTAGATTTTATTTTATTTTTATAAAAGAGTTTATGATAGACCTTTATTGATTTTTGTAGTTGCTGATCCATGGTGTGCAGAATGATTTTAAGAGACTTCTGTTCCAGTATGTAACATTACCCCACACTGAACCTGCTGAAAGCTTTGCTATTGTGCAAGTGAAATACTACAGCTCAGGTATTTATGCAGTTGTTTTCTACCCAGCATGGCTCTCAATAGATGGAGGGCACAATATGTAAATATGATGTAGTCCTGATGATACAATGGTATTTGTGCCTGCAAGGGAGTCCAAAAAGACATTATAAATACCATCAAATAAGAAAGACTTTTTCAGTTACAAAATGAATATTATTTCCCTTCTTAAGTTCAGTGCAAGAAAGGATAAAGCCAGTGTTTTTAATTATTAATTGTTCTTCCTGCTGCACTAGGAAACATTACTGAATTCAACTCTTTTAAATATAAGACAGCGACAGGAGATGATGTTCTTTGTTAGATCCCCCAACTCTATACGGTGTCCAATGACTAGGGAGATAATCCAATTGCTCATAGGTCCTGTTACTCATTAGCCAGAGCAAGCAGGGAGCAAACACCAGCACACATTGCTCACAACAGCTTTGTTCTGAACGGAGACAGCTTTGGACAAAGGTCCCAAAAAATATCAAACAGGGGACCTGCAGTGAGCAATAGTTTTGTTTTTTTTTTTTTTTTTAACCCACATTTATACACTTTGGTTTATACTCATGAATGAATGTTAATTCATTCTACCTCTGTCCCTCCTTTTGTTCTGTTGGCTACAAATGTCCAACTCGGGATCCTTAAAATTCTAGTTTATTAGGCGGATTGAAACACTGTAATGAGTTAAATCATAAACCTTGGGGCTGGTCCCCACACACACACACACATGCACACACATACACACACACACAGTAGCAAGCTACAGAGTCAGGTATACCTATCCTACAAGCGCTGGAGTCTGCCGTCGATGGCCAGTCAAGGCTTCTTTCAGTGTGGTGTTATCCTCCAGAATGGGGTCACCGGCTGGTCCTTCTGGCTGGACAGGTCTGGTTGAGTTGGAGATCAAGAGGGCGCCACTGAGGGTCACTTTTCACTGCCTTTTATCTGTCCCTGGCAGACTTTGGTGACTCCCCAGTTTTCAGGTTTGCCCAATCCAGGGGTCATTGACACTCATGGGACTTCTCCCCCCGGATGGCATCTGTCAGGAGATAGGTTGTCCGCATGAATGTGCAGGTTTGGGAGTCGGTTGATGAATTTTGAATAGGGCTCTGGGAGTGGTCGATCTGGAGATATTCAGCCCAAAAGTTGGTCCCTGGCATTGATTAACTCATGCCAGGCCTTCTAGCCCTTGATCAGTGACGTTTAGAGATTTCCCGGTTGTTACATTGTCTTCTATTGAGTTCTTCCCTTGGTTGATCTGCAGCTTCCAGGTGATAATTGCTATCTGCTACTACGTTACACATTCAATCACATTACACATTCAA
The DNA here is from genome assembly GCF_030867095.1 of Alligator mississippiensis. Classification (NCBI taxonomy): domain Eukaryota; kingdom Metazoa; phylum Chordata; order Crocodylia; family Alligatoridae; genus Alligator; species Alligator mississippiensis. The sequence continues at coordinate 375,679,980 of NC_081824.1, read as the reverse complement.
TCACTGATTCACTCGCTCTTTCAGGGGCCAGCCTGATACAGGGAAGGACAATTTGATTCCTGCCCTTGTTAACATTGTTACAATGTATAACTTACTAAAATACATTTAGTTGAAAGTTGAAAGGTGAGGAGTATAAAATATAAGCTACAAATACCATGGCACACAAATAGATAAAAATACCAAAATACAAGGGGAGATACAAAATGCACACACACAAATTTTAAAACACAATTCCTTATCTTAAAGTGATAGAGCGAGGAAGGAAGAAAAGGTAGAAAAAGAGAAACATATTCAAAGAGGGGAGAGCAAATGCAGGCAAGAGGAAAAAGGGGCTTTCTGCTACAGTTCAACCCATTTCTCCTCCCATCTCAAGCTCTGCCTCTGTTTGCTGTTTGCTTCATTAGCATGGAATTGCCAATGCATTTTACTAATTTACATGTCTTTTTGCTATGAGCGCATGTCTAAAACCTTGACTAAAACCTGGAAGCTTCTGGAGGCTTCATCACCAATCACTATTCACCCTTATGCATATGTTCATCTTAGATTCTGTTACTAATTATGTGTTGTTTTTTCACATTCCAGTCTGTTTTTCTATCCCAGGTTGTACCATCTCCATTCTTCAGACCCCTATATCTTACCTTGTTGCTTCCTGTAGCTGGTTCACAGCACACAGACTTACACAGATTCACTTGCTGCTTTTTCTTAGAAAATGGTTGACACAGTAAAGATGGTTACTTAGCATAAGCAAATGGCTGGCTTAGCTATCATTCTGCCTTGTGGTCAGCAGCTCTGCTAGGTCACAGGTCAAAATACGCATATCAATTTTCAACTCCACTTCAGGCAGGTAATTAACACTTTAGCTGTGTAAATGGAATTTTGGGCCACCTACACAAAGATCCTATTCCCCTCTGTGCAATTCACCTTGACCTTCTAGTCACTCCATCTTATGTTCTATAACAACCTTCCTCCTCTGGAAAGATATATACACTTACGCAAGTCCCTAGAAAGTTGGCCATTAAAATATATGTGTAGTGTTGCATGGGAGGGGGCTCCCTAGCTTTTAGAGCAGTTGCCTAATGGTTAGGACACTTTCTTCTTCAAGTGGGAGTTGAAGTTGGCAACCAAGAGAAGAAAGTGTCTATCCAGTATCCAATAAACAAGCCAGGGGGAGGATGTGGCTCAGTGAGATGTGGTGCCTTAGAAGGGAGGTGACCCTGGGCTCTGGTTCTAACCCCTAATAGGGCAAAAGGCATACCATTGATATTTATCAATATTATATGTAACCCTGGGCATGACACTACCCACACCTTCACCTGAATAGTGGGATCCTGGGGTACTTGCTAGTCAGTGGCCCTGCCCAGCTCCCTTGGTAGCTGCTGCAGGGTCCCCAAGCAGAGAGCCTCCCCTTACAATCAAACAACCTTGCTGACTATTATAAAACTATTTACATGATTTAATTATTTACAAGGTAACATATAACCAATGCAATAGAACAAATGTTATACTGCATGACCTGGTGATGGATTTTGCTAAAGTGTTAATGCTTCTTGGATACAGTTTACACTAGGTGAAGGTATACAAATTACCAACAATAACTAAGGAACCAATACATACATACATTGATAAATCAACTAATAAACCATAAAAAACTTATTTACATAGTCTGTAACTTGTACACTCTGTACTGAGGACCCTGTGCGCACAGGCCCTGGCGGGGTATCTCAGGGAAAGGAATGCATCTGTGCCCCTGCACAGGATCTGTGGGTGGTCCCTGGTGCTGGTGTCCCTTGCATGAACTCCAGGGGTCTCCATGAAGCAAGCGGTGGATCCTCCCTCACGGTCCCTGCAAGAGAGCTTCTTTGTGCCCAGACCCCTTCCCTGGCTCAGCAGATAGCAGTACCTGGGCCGCAAGGTTGTAACAGTTTCCCCTGCCCAGCACAGCCTCACAGCACCCAGCAAATGCAGCCCTTCCCTGGGCCCTGCCTGACCCAGGGCTTCTGGTGGCTGGAGCAGTCTCTGCCCCTCTAGCCCAGGGCTCCACCCAGCACCTGAGCCTGCCCCTCCCCAGTGCCTTCTCACTCAAGTGGAAAAACCAAGGCAGTCTCCATCCTCTTCCCCCTCCCCTGAACCCCCCTCCCCTACTGTACTCACCCAGCCACACAGGGGTTTGCAGGAGGGTCTTCCCAGACTCTGAAGCTCCTTACAGGCAGCTCTTCTCTTATCCTGCCCTGGCAGGCCTTGGAGGTGAAGGGAAGGAGAACAGACACAGTGTAGCACTCTCCATGCAGCCTCTTGCAGCTACTTCTGCAGGGCTCTGCCAGGGGCTCTCAGGGGAAACATCTGTGGGGAGATCCTTTCCCAGGTCTCCAGACTATCTCTCACCCTCTTTCTCTCTCCTTTGTTCTCCCCACTGGGAAAACTGTTCCCCTCTTTTAACCAAGCCTCTTATCCAATCCCAGGCCAGGGCTCTTCCCAGGCTTTTGCTAATGTCTCTCATTCAAACTCTGCTGGGGTTACATCACCCCTCCCAATTCCAAGAGGGCTACCTCCAAAACAACTTCACTTGCCCTCAGGGCAAACAGTGTTCCTACTGGGACAAACTCTGTATCTTCACATTCTGTCTCTCCGCAGGGCAGCCCTTTCTATTCCTTCAGGTGGGTCCATTTTTAATGCTGCTACATATGCAATAAACAAGGGTCAGCAAAGTATGGCCCATTGGCCAGATCTAGCCCATGGAGCCACAGGGTTTTGCCTCTGCCCATGTTGGTGCTGGGGCTGATTGGCAAGGAGCTGCACCAGGGCTGAGAAGCTGGGAGCTGTGCTTGCACTACTGCTGTTGCCACTTCTCCCTGCCCCTTCCTCCTCCTCCTGAAACTGGAGTATGAACCTCTGCTGTGATCAGGGAGATGGAAGCTGCATCAGCTCTGCTGCTGCTTCTCCCTGCCCCCATTCCTCCTTCTCACAGCTATGGTGTAAGTACAGCTTCTAGCTGGACTGGAGATAGGTTGGGTATTGAGAGGCGATAGGGGGCAGGGCAAGGAGGAGCAACATGGAAAAGCGGCTTCCAGGTGCCTGACCCCATGCAACACTGATCCAGCTGGAAACTTCACTTGCACAGCAGTGTGGGGTTGTGAGAAGCAGCAGTAGGGCAGGTGCAGCTTCAGTTGCAGGAATAGCCCCCTGACACATCACCCAGGCCACCCAGCACACACCAGACTGGGACTGGGTTGTTCCAGCCCAGGGCTTGAAAAAGGTTGCCAGTCCTTGCAATAAGTATTAATAGCCAGATTGTATTCCACCTATTGGGCATCCAAATAGACTTAGGATACTAAGTGTGATTCTATTCCATTCTGCTTATGTCCTTGAAATCCATTAATACATCTACTTTTGCAATAACCATCATCTCACCCTCATATTAAATGACAAAAAAAAAAAACAAAAAACAGTGAGGAGGACTAACCTATGTTTTGTATTAATTTTGTATCAGTTTTTCAGGGACTCAAGTAGGATCATCAGATCATATTTAGGAACCTAAGTCCACTTATGCTCCTAATAAGTGAAATAGAATTCTGGCCCTATGTCTGAAGTTAGGCATCCAAATTTTGCCTATGTGTGTTAGGTTTTTCCTTAAAGAAGTTGGTATTCAAGATGCCTTGCTAGAATTTACAAATGCAAGTAAAATATAGATTTGTCTTTAAAATATGAGAGGAAGTCAAAAGGAACAGGTGACTATGAAATAATAAGGCCCTGGAATGGGGTAAGTATACTTAAAAAAAGAAAGAGTAAAGACCAAAGACCAAAATGAAAATATGAACTGGTATTATTCTGGCATATAACAATGTCTGAGAGACTTCTTCTAAAAATAGTCTGAGATAACTCCTCTATAATCCCATTAATATATATATATTAGAAGAAGACTGCTATGTAGACCAAAGGAAGCAAAATATTATTCTTACTAAAATTGACAATGCGAAGTCAAGAAAGAAGTGCAATAACAAACATTATGTGAAGGAGTATCAACATGGGACGACACCGGAGGGGAGAAACCAATCAAACCAGAAGAACAGCATTTTAGAAGCAGCTGCTCACAGCATTTAAAGGAGCTGTGGGAGAGAGCTATGCAGCAGGGAGAAGGAGAGGAGATTCTCCTCGAGTGTGGAGAATGGAGAGAGGATCATGGAGACAGGGCGATGCAGGAGCTCAGCCCAGCAAGAGAGAGAGAGCTGGGCGAAGAAAGCGGCCAAGCACATCCCAAAGAAGAGAGGGACCCTATACAAGACCACACAGGAAGAGAATTAGAGAAGCTGCTAGAAAAGGAGACAGGAGCACAGATACCCTAAAAAAAAAAATTAAAAAAAAATTAAATTGCGAAAGGAAGAAGGAGACGGTGACAGAGATGTAAGGAAGCCTTACCTTTAATTTTGGTTTAGTTGTTGACTGTTCCCATTAGGGGCTAATAGACAAAGTAACGTAACATAGGTAAATACTTACCCAAATGTTAAAAGCGGAAAGTTCAAGGCAATTACTGAGATGAATATGAATTGTAGATGGACCAATTAATATATTCAAGAAGAGAAGAATACTCCGAAAGTGTTTTTTGGAAAGAACTTTAAAAAAAAAAAGTTTTTTGTCCTGTAATGGTTAAGAGTGCAACAGCACTCTAAGGATAATAAAAAGAGTTGCCTAATTACAACAGAGTGTGGTCTGAGTATTGTCCAAAAATCCATGTGTCAGTAACAGAAACAACACAAAGATGGGACCACTGATAAAAAGGGTTAGGGACTATCAGTAGCCTACTGCGGTGAGCAATACCTCCCGACCAATAACATCTACAATCATCAAGACGTGGCAAACGAGAGTTGGAATAGACGCAGGAGGTGAAGACTGAGACAGCCAGTGCTAACCGCCTCCACACATTACAATCAACGATAGTAGAAATAAATTATACCTAAAAAACCCCCCAAAATGAACCCACTCTTAATATATTTGTAACCCTTTCAGATTCACTAACTCTCTGAGTACTATAGCAACAGAGCTTCACTAGTAAGACTGATCTGTTACTAGATTTGCCCATCACTTTGGGGCATGCTCATTTATTAGGGATATGTTTTTAGGGTCTTTGTAATTCTATCAATGTGCTGCTTGTGTTACTTGTGTTTCTATTTGGAGCTCTATCTCTCCCTTCTGCAAGTCCTCACCCCCAATGGAGCTATCTTGCAGGACTCAGTTTCAGTAGGGCTGGGTTCCTCCAGCCACCAAATCAGTCAAATACACATGCACACACAGATCAATGTGACACACCTGACCCGGCTGGGTTGATCAGCATGGACAAGCTGACACCCTCATATGCCAGGAATTAGTTCATTAAGGTAACAATAAAATGTAGTCAGACACAAGTACACAAGTGAACAGAATACCTCCAAATCTGGCTAGGTGTCCAGCTGACACCCTCATGGGCCAGCATTCTGTTCATTAGGGCACGTCTGAGGGTCAAACTGGGTCAATCAGCCTATACAAGCTGATCCCCGTATGTGTCTTAAACTCAGCACATCCTAATCTTTTGCCTTAACTGTCCTAGTAGTGGTAGCCTCTTGATGAGCAGACCCCACAGTATTTCTGGGCTTCACAGGGATCTTTGGCCTAGGTAAAGCAGCTTTGCTGCAGAGCAAGTGGGGAAGGGAAATAGAGAAAGAAAAATACACCCAGTTACCACCAGTTTGACTATAAAAGTTATTTATTGCTAAGTATATGAAATTTATCATTGTAAACAAACAAAACAATTACAATATTACCCTGGTTTAATTCAGTATTTGGGGAAACCTAGCTCAAGCTTAACTAATTCAATTTAGGTTCAGAAAGCTATGCAAGAGTGAGAGCTGGGATCTCACCATTCCAAGGCACTTGGGTGATTTGTTTGACAAACAAAAGTTCCCAGCACAATCCTTGAAGGGAGATGATCTGTTTCTCCCAGCTTCTCAAGAACAACAGTGGATGGTGTCAGAGAGATTTCTCTCTCTTGAAGCACACTGTGTGCTGCTTTACAGCTTTCTTATACCCTTAGTCTAGCCTCTTCAAAGCATTCTTTTAATTGTGTAAATCAAGAGGGTCCCAAGTCATAATTGACAGGGCAAATCCTGTTATATAAAGAATTTAAATTGAAATGAATTACCTTTCTCAGTGACAAGGGGTTATCTGGTTTGGAACATCTCAAGAAACTGATTAACAACCAGGAAAACATCAAGTTTTAAGGAGTAACTAGACACCTAGGAGCCAGCTTGAAATTATTATGAATATAGCAGATATACTGGAAAGGATACTACATTGTTTCTTTTCAGATGGCCTACCTATGTTTGCACTGTGAAGTCAGCATCAGTGTTTTGTATTTCACCTGTTGTGAATAAGCCTTAGCTTAGCATGACTTTCAGATTTTACTGTAGTCTTTTAACAGACTTAAGGGGATTACTTGGAGTGTTCATAAACTTTGTGGGGAGCACTTCCACCAGCCATCCCAGGAAAGTATGACAGCATTTGTGGTCAGGCCTCCAATGGGCTAGATTCTGTGATGAACCCTTAACCATTTTTCAAATGTCGCCCATACCCCCTCTGACTTAGTCTCCTCCTTCAGCACTCCCTAACCTGGCAACTGAGTTTTAGTCAATAAAGTTTAAATAGGCCTCCCATACTGGGACTGGGGAATGTATGGCCCGAGATGCCCATTAAACTTGTCTTCGGTTTAGTTTTGGGTAGATGAGGTATGTGTGTGTGTTGGGGAGGGGAGGGGAATAGAAATAATCCTTCATAAGTCCAGCAAGCTGGGTGCCAGGGCTTCCTCAGGAACACAGAGTTGACAGGTGACAGATCAGAGGAAGGACATGTTGATCTTGGATTGTCAAAGTTTGAGTGGAAACAGAATGTAGAATTACATAAAATTGTCAATAACTGTTTTTTTTCAAACTTTAAATCAAGTTGGTTGGATTTGTTAAGTATGCAATCAAGGAATGGAACCTGTACTATTTTTTGGTAACTTATTACTGTTTAACCTCAGTTGAAGTTAATAAGATTCACAGATTTCATATACATTAGGGCTGGAAGGGGCCTCAGAAGATCATCAAGTCTAGCCTCCTGCCCCAGGGGCAGGAAGTCAGCTAGGGTCAAAGGACCCCAGCAAGATAAGCATCCAAGTGTTTCTTGAATAAGTCCAGAGTAGCTGCCTGCACCACATCTGAAGGGAGTCGATTCCAGGTCTTGGGGGCTTGGACAGTAAAGACATTTTTTTTCTTATGTCCAGCCTAAAATGGTTTTGTAGGAGTTTATGACCATTGGTCCTTGTTTTTCCTTGGGGTGCTCTGGTGATCAGATGTTCTCCCAGATCCTGATGAACACCCCTTGTGTATTATAGGCAGGCACCAGGTCCCCCCTAAGCCTGCGCTTTTCCAGACTGAAGAGTCCCATGGCTCTCAGCCTTTCTCATAAGGCCTGTTTTCTTGCTCTCTGAACATGCACGTGGCTCTCCTCATCCTTTTTGAATTGCAGAGCCCAGAATTGGATGCTGTACTCCAGCTGCGGCCTCACCAAGGCCCTGGACAGCGGGAGGATCACATCCTGAGATTTGCTTAAGAAGCATCTATGGATGCAAGCCAGAGTTTTGTTTGCTTTACCAACTGCAACATTGCATTGTTGTCTCATGTTCATCTTGTGGTCAGTAATGATCCCCAAGTCCCTTTGGCCATGGTGCTAGTGAGTATAGCACTGCCACGCCTATAACCATGATGTGGTGGGGTTTTTTTCACAAGGTGGATTACCTTGCATTTTTCTGTATTGAATATCATCAGGTTTTTATCCACCTACTTTCTAAGACTATCAAGGTCAGCCTAGATCACCAGCCTATCCTCGGGTGTGGACACTCTACCGTAAAGTTTGGTGTCATTGGCAAACTTTGCCAGTCTGCTTCTGACACCAGTGTCCACATTAATAAATATGTTAAAGAGTACACATCTAAAGATGGAGCCTTGGGGAACACCACAGGTCATGGAGCACAATGATGATTCACTTCTGTCGACTACCACTCTTTGGGTCTGATCTTGGAGCCAATTCCCCAGCCATCGGACTGTGAAGTAGCCAAGGCCGCAGTTGGCCAATTTTTCCATGAGGAGATCATGGCACACAAGATCAAAGGCCTTTTAAAAATCTAGATATATGAGAGTTTGGGGTTCTCAAAGAATCCAAGGTCAAAACCCACAATCTTCCTATTCTTTACTGAAGCTTTTTTAGTGGGTTAATAGTGATCATAAACCTGAATGTCACTTTCTTACTGATGGAAAACCAGGGTAATTTTCACAAACACTTGCCATATATAATCACATATTTTTTTCTCACAGCTCTGCAAATCCACTAAGGGGTTCACTCTTCCCTAGGGAGCCTCCCTTCTCTGTTCCTGTCAAGAAAAGGTAAACATGACCACATTCCATCTCACTCCCTTGAGCATAAGGTCTTCATAAGGCTGTTATTGCAAAGAGGCTAGGCTACTCAAGCTAGTTGGGGAGACTTTCTGAGAACAGGGTTCTGGAGTTCTCTTTCAAGTGGTGCCTCTGAAAAGGCATAGTACAAAAAATAATATCTTTACAGTGTAGTTGATTTATGTTTTAATTTAAGCTGCCATAATAATTGATGGTTGATCCTGCAACTATATAATAATAATTTATAACAACTTACATCTGTACTATAGATTCCAAAGATACCAAGAAATTTATTAGGAATTATTGTGAATGGTGATGAATGCCTAATTGTTAGTGCTATCAGCACCAATTCTGAAAGCCCATGCACAAGCTTACTTATGTGAGTAGTCCTTCTGAAATCAAGTTCTGTGTTTCATTTTTTTTAAATGTTTGTTATTTATCTTGTGCCTTTTAGTAACCTTAGGAATAAATGGCAACATCAAGAAATACAGCCATGTTAGTTTAAAGTGATTCAGAAGGAAAGGTAGATATGCACCTTTATAGATTTACTGAGGTATATAGAACATAAGCTTTCCTGAACCCAAGTTCACTTCATGAGATGAAGAAATTCCATATAATTTGTATTCATTACTTTGCTAATGATGAATTCACTCATGGTTTACAAAACTAATAACACAATTTTCATAACTAAACCTTTTCTTCTAAATATGGTGCTTAGAGAAGATAAGGAAGAAGGAAAAGTTTTCCATATCTAAAAGATTATATATAGTTTTTAATCTTTCAAATTTCTAACATGTAGGCCTGTTGTGACATATAACACATTGTTCTTAAGGCCCTTCAGTTGAACTTCTTTCCCATTATCACTTAAAAAAAATATTATAATGATTTTTTTATATAGTTTGAGAAATCCTTGATCTAAATGTTCATTCCGTACTGATGCATTTGCCTGTCCTAGTACATGTGGTGCTGAAGTCCTCAGCACCAGTAAATCAATTTGGCACAGGCCACTGATCGCTTGTTCTGGTATCAGTAGTAACACCAATAGGGCTGTGCGAAACTTCTGCAGCCATTTCATTTCATAGGTGTTTCAACCTGTTTTGGTGCCTGAAACACCAAATCTGAAATGAAATGGAAGGCTCTGAAACATCTCCAAGATTTGATGAAACCGTCAGAAATATTTTAGAAAATTTAGGAAATTTTAAGAAAATTTCAGTTTCAGAGCTGGGCTTGCAGGGAAACAGAAACTAAAACGAGGGAGGGAGAAGGGGTGGAGATGGACTGCTCTGATCTTGACATCTATAGCTGGCCAGTGTCTGCGGTATGTCCCTAAGGTCCTTTCCAATATTAAGTGCTCTGGGGAAGGGATGGCAGCCTGCTGTCATCCCACGTGCAAATCTGGGGGACTGCGGGCCCCTGAAAGGAGTCTGGCACAGCCCCATAGCCCTCCCAGATCTGCATGCGGGATGGCAGCATGCTGCCACTGCCAGCTGAGACCAGTGCCAGAACCTGAATCTGCTCACTGAGTCTGCCAAGTGGCAGAAAGAAACCAGTGCTGGCTCTGGTCCCAGCCAGCAGTGGCAGCCTGCTGCCATCCTGCATGCAGATCCAAGGGCCCACACCTCCCAGGAGGAGTCTGGCACAGCCCTCCAGGGGGGCACCAACCCCCAGATCTGTGTGTGGGATGACAACATGTTGCCGGCAAGTAATAAGACTTTTGCTTTGAAAAGTTTGAAGTGCAGTTTCACAGAAACCTCTGCACCTATCTCCTTAAAACATGGCAGGCTTCATGCCCACAGAAGGGGCTACCATCCCTGCAGTTTTCATTCAAATCAGGCAAGAGGCAAGAAATGACAAAGGTATAGGTGTTTTAGTGATGCCCCATTGTAGCCTATGGCCAAATCACTGAAAAGGCTTTGAAACTCCAAAACAAATTCAGTCGAATCAAAATGGAACTGTGATCTGAAACACCAAAATAAATCACTATACCTCTGAAATGGTCTAATCCGAAGCTGAATCGAAACATAGCCATTTCACACAGCCCTAACACTAGTGCTGCTACCTCTCATCTGGAGCTGACACAAGTTTTGTTATCAATTTCAGTACCATAATGTTCATAGTTTGCTCTTACCTATATAATTCTGGAAGATTTAGCTGTTTCTGTTTTCTCTGAATATTATTTGTTAGATCCTTCAGATCCAGTTCTAAATAAAAGGATGACATGGTATTATTTACCTAATATATTTCTGTGATGCATTGTTGCATGAACTGTTATACTCAAGGTTCCTGGCTCTACTGTTGTTCACTGTTGCATCAGCATTTCAAACATACTGTGAATTATCTGTCAGAGACTAGGTACCTGCTTCTTTGTTTCTTCTTTTCTACAGAATTTCAACAAGAATCCAATAGGCTCCTGATAAGCAGGGATCCTGGTTTTCTTTGATTGAAAAAAATCCCCACTTTTCAGGATAAAAAAATAACCCCAAATCCAAAGTTTTCCTTGATTAAAATGTAATTCTGATAATATATAAATATGGAGCACATTATATTCCTTCAAGCAGAGGTGGGAATATGATGAACTCCAGCTTTGCTAAATCCCACTGTACATTGTCAGTTGTTGCAGCTCAGACAAGTTCAGACAGCACTTTTTAAAATACACTCATAGGACTAAAGAGTTAGCATTCCCTAGGGAGAAAGACTGACTCTTCTGCAAGCTTGCATCTTAGATCTACCTCATCTTCTGATTAGAACAAGTGCCACTAAACCTACCAATTTTTCAGGAAAAAGCTTTCCTTGAAAATGGAGATGACTATAAATCCTTGAGTATGGAGGGTCAGCTGAGATGTCCATTGTTGCACCAAGTATTCCATTAACAGCCACAGCAAACTCATTCACTATGCATTGCATGTGATGGTTACTGGAACTGCCAAGAGAAGTGCAGAATGCTTTGAATAAAGAATAAGGAGAAGGATGATTTTAGTTCAAGAATGTCTGAGGCATTGCACTCATTAAAACACTTGCAAGCCACATTCTGTTCTTTGGGTGGTTACATTGTGTAACTCAAAAGGAAGCCAGTTTATCAGCAATTCAGACAACTAATACCTCCATTTTATTATAATTATAGGGGAGGGAGGTTGATCCATCCAGGAAGAACCAGAGACATCACAAAAATAAGCTCATGTCTACAATAACTCTAACTGCTAATTGGTGTTTTCTTTCTTTAAAACAGTCTGTTTCTCTTGAGTGTTGCCAACTGAACACAGATGATCTTTAGGCTTTCCTTTATCCCCATGTACATTTCCTTCAAGCAGAGGTATATCTAACAATTTTTGTGCCCTGAAGAAAACACTGCCAAAGAGTAGAGTGGGGGTGCAGAGCACTGGAGAATGAAGGAGGGTAGAGGATAAGGAGAGAAGCCAGGGTAATCAGTCTTACCTGCTTGGTGACTCAAATAACCCACCTGCTTCTGCTGTGTCACTGTCTGCTGTGTCACTGTCTGCCCAAGGCAAAAACTCTGCTGCAGACATCACCCCCAAGGCCAAAACTCCCTGGGGAGCTACCATTTTGGCATTTCTTCTAAGGTGGTGACTGGAGCTGGTGCCCCATTCATCCACCATACTACTGCTCCCAGTAAGATGGGAGCAATATCACCAGTCTCAATATACACTAAAAATAACACAAGGTTTCTCTATTCAGTTGCAAAATATCCCTACCCACACCTTCTAAATCCCTGTTAAGAGACTCTTCCTATGAGATCTTACTTCAATAAGAGGTTCAGTCCCTCAATAAGAGGTTCAGTCCCTCACAGCACTCATGGCAAAGGAGGAAGTTTCTGTCCCGTTTTTCTGGGAAGGAGTTTTACAGAGTTTACTTTCTTGTTCCAAAATGGAAGGTATTCAACCTGAGGGATGTGGACTCCTCCATACTTCATTTCAAATTTTGGTAACTCAATACTTGCTCTGTATCTCATTTGACTGGTGTGAAGCTCTTAATCTACAGGATGCACATTTCCACATTTACATCAGTGTAGCACAGAAAAAAATACTTGGGTTTAGAACTTTGTAACATTCATGAACAGTACCTGATGCTGCTATTTGGACCTGTCAACAACTCCATGTGCATGGTTCTAGTGGCAACCAACCTAAGAAAAAATGTATTGTTAACTTCATAATTTGGTATCAGATTCCTCCTCCAACAAACCCAAAACAGTATTATATTTACTACCTTATATAGACAAGCACACAAAGAAAGAAAGAAAAAAACTATTGCTAACTAGATTTGAAATGTGTTTTTTTTTCTATGTTTTATAACCCATATTCTATGTCCTGTTGTGCTGGGGTTGTGCTTAAAAGCATAAAGGTATACATACAATTAAAAGATGCCGCTGGCTAAAGTATTCTGGTCTCTAACTTGTATGATGCATGCATTACCTGAAGTGAAGCAAGCAGAGAGCCCATCACAAAGAACTCCATTTACCAAGAAGTAACTTTCTTTTTTTCCCTATAGTTGCATACTTTAACTGCTGCTTTTTAACCAGTTAAACTAACGTAAGAATTCCAGAAGTTAACAGATATATCTACATTTTTGGCTTGTCTACAGTGAAAATAGTTTGCTGATACAGCTATACTAGCAAGTAGGCTGATTCTTCACTTAAACATTAAATTGGAAGTATGGGAAACTGATCCGTTTAATAACATTTAGAATGAAAAAAAAATAGTAGGCAGGAAAAATATTTACAAGATTTGGTTCCCAGCTCTTATTACAACTCCAAAATTATCAAGAATTATACCATATTTATTCTAAACTAAGGTGATCTTGAATTTAAGATGAACCCTCAGCGATTAGATTCTATACATGGAAAATGTATACATTTGTTATAACTTTCCATGTATAAATATAATTATTAGAGGGACATCTTTAATTCATTCTCTCACCACTGCTAGGGGCAGGCAGTGGAGGGAGAGGTCAAGCACTTTGCCCCCTGCTTGTGTGAACCAAGGGTAAGGCAGGAGAGATAGGAGCAGGTGGAGGAGCAGAGACTGTATGATAGGATAGATGGTAGGAAAGAAGCTGCAAGGGGGAGAAGGTAGCATGCAGAAGTGAGGGAAGGGCAAGGTGCAGCTGCAGCTATGGCCCTGACCATGGGTAGAAGCTGTAACCCCAGCCAGAGCACACATCTGCCCCTACACAGTCCTCATGCTTAGTTCTAAAATGAGGGGCTTTTCCCTCCATCTTAAATGGGGGGCCTCATCTTAGAATTGAGTAAATATGGTAGTAGTCCCAATTTTCCAAACCAGTGATAAGAGAAATCTTGTTATATTGCCGTATTAGACTTATATGTATTCCTGCCAAAATATTTGGCTGATATTTACTTTTTCACCTTCAGAAATGGATTTTTGAAAATAATATTTTGGGAGAAAAGCAAGTTGGTTTTGGAGAAATCTATTCTTGCATGAACCATTGCTTTCTGTTGCACTATTTAGTATCTCAGTATGTAAAAAGACATGTCTCAGGCTTGCCTTTTGGAGCTTGGGTTGAGTCCCAGGCTTGAAATCTTGCTGTTTTGATTGGTGGAGCCCATCCACCAATCAGGAGGCAGCAAAAGGAGCTAAGTCATGCCCCTTTCCTGAGGGGAAGGGGAGAGGGAGAGGAGCTCCCCTCACCCCCTGAACCTGATTGAAGACTGCAACACTCAGGTCTGGAAGACTTCAGGGGTGGAGCCCTGGAAAGTATAAAAGGAGCTGCATGCCCAGCATAAGGGCAACACATCCAGGACAGAGAAGAGAGAAGAGCGAGGCTTAGAAGAGCTGAGGAGAGCTGCTCAGCAGGGCAAAGCAGTAGCCCAGAAGTACCCCTGAAGACTTCCATCAGTGGGGAATGGTGGATGGCTCCAGCAGCTAGGCTCTTGGTGTGTAGCACAGCGCATGGCATCCAGACCCTGGGAGCTGCATGAGGCGGCCCAGATCTGCAACCTCTGGTGTGAGGCCAGAGACATGGTACACAAGCTGGTGCATGGAGTCAGACCTTTGGAGCACTTGGGTCACTTAGGTCCTCAACCCCCAGAATGAGGCTGGGAGCTCGGTGCAGGAGGTGCTGCATGGAAGGTCCAGGGACAGAACAAGCCTGGTGCTGCACAAGGCAGCCCAGGCCATGGCCCATTGCAAAAGGTTGAGTCCAGGGAGCCAGACAGTGCTCAGGCTACTGAGCCAGCAGACAGGGCTGAGTCAGAGGCCCCAGAAGCCCTGCATAGATGAGCCCTGTTCCAGGGGACAGCGACCCACCCCTTCCCCCCTGAAGCCCACTGCAGGTGAGAGAGCAGCTTGGTGCAGAGGATAAGGGTCACCCTCCAGGCCTGGGAGCTGTGAGTTGCAGGGAAAAGAGGATTCTCACAGGGTAGGGGGCATCCCTCCTGGTTAGTTAAGGGATCCTGAAAGTGGAGGTCCCACTGGGAGGGCCCTCCTAAAGTTACTGGCTTCGTTGTAGGGCTTGGGAAAAGCCCAAGAGCATTGGGGTTTCCCCTTGGGATTAAGTTTATCTTTGGGGTTCTTGCACCGTAAGTGGTGTGATGTCATGCCTTACATTTTGTGAACTCTCAAGTTTGCAAATTAGTAGATGAGTAGAGTCCTAGGGCTCTGCTGGAGCCCCCTGTTGCTATTATTTCACCTGTTGTTTATTTGTATTTATTTGTGTCTTATTTAGTGTTCACCCATACTTATCTATAGTTTATCTGTCGGCTATCTATGTTTATTTTGGAGTTTATCTGTTTCATATCAGATACTTACCTGTATCTGGAACACTGGTGTAAGGTTTTATAGCATTTACCCAGAGGGTATTGTTTATATTATTTGTTTAGATATTATATATATATATATATATATATATATATATATATATATATATATATATATGTGTGTGTGTATGTGTGTGTGTGTGTGTGTGTGTGTGTATACATGTTTCTTTTCCTTGTGATACGTTAATATACATAAATGTGTATACAGTTAAGTCCCCTGAGTGTCCTGGCCTGGTTCTATAGGGATGGAAGGAAACTGAGTGGTCTGCAGTTTCCCCACAGCATATCTTCCAGCTAACAATTCCCTTCAGTTGGGGAAGGGGAGTATATACCCGAGTTACCTGAGCTACAGACAGAATCATCTGTATGTAACCTTTGTAGTTCTAAAGGGAACACAGACAAGTTAAAATTATGGAAGAAACTAGCAATGGTATGTCCACACCCAATAGGAGTTAATATCTGGCTTGATAAAATATGGGCTGTGAAGTTGAGATAATTTTTGTAGTAATTTAATGAGATAGGAAATCAAGCCATTTTGGCTCCACAGAGGTAAAATATATTTTCAGCAGATGTTAGAGGAGGAAGAGGAGGAGAAGCATCAGACAATCATTCCTGTCCTGTGCAAGCAGTTCCTGGGTGGAATGATTCAAGGTAAGTGGAAGTATAATGTGTTGCTAAGTTAACTATATGCACATGAGCACCATAGCCATTTGCAGCTACAAAAAAGAAATGCCTGTACATAAATTAATTAGGTAAAGTACAGTAGTTCAAAACTCTAAATTAGTAGCAATGAGTGTTCACTAAAATACCCCAAAGAACTTTCTATTAAAAATTATAGTAGTGATAGGAAATCCAAAGAGATTAATAGATACATTTCTGCTGATTTTAGTGGTCTTTAGATCAGGCCCATAATGACTTTCTTATGACCAATGCTTATAGAAGGGTTTTGGAGGAGAACAACATCAGAAGTTTTCATCTTGAACAACATCAGAGTGAAAAACATCCTATTGATTCTAGTATTCTGGTGGTTAAATACTCCAATGATAAACAGACAATCTGGAAATTACATAAGAAAAAAGATAGATGACATTTCCTTTTCAAGAAAGAAAGAAAGACTTTTGACGTTTAGAAACATTTATTCTGGGGAGGGTGACAAGTGGGGGGCAGTAAAGACCATATATAGATTGGCCCAAAGGTCTGGGCCTCAAGGACAAGGCCTGGGCTCATGGCCTACAAGGCCTGCCCATACACACTAAACAACAACAAAAAAGCAAAACAGAAGGAACAAAAAAAATATACATATATACATATATACAATTCTGCCAGCGGGGACTCCCAAGGGGGCCTCAGGACATCAAGGGTCGGCCTGCATGGGCAAAGCCCAAGGTCTCGGCTCGCTGGACCCTTCCCGCACCCTGAGCAGGTAGTGATGTCACAGAACAAGGAGCAAGTGTCCTGCCTCGACTTGGCACAGCGCCCCCTCGATGGCCCAGCAATCCTCAAAGGTGGGCACTTTCCGCCAGAGGACCACATGCTCGAACTCAAGTGAGAGGCAGGCCCACACCAGCAGGCAGAAAAGCTGCAGGGCATCATCCATCCCAGTCCTGGCAAGCTGGTTTTGGCAGCTGTTCAGGGTGGCCATTTTGGGCTGCCCACCAGAAAGTTGGCCAGGCTGACTGCATCCCGCTGGCTGCCTGGCATGGGAAAGAGTAAATGTATATGTACTCTGAAAAGTCCCGGCCCAGTGCCTGAAGCATCAGCTTGAGGGTGGTAAAGAGCTGCCGCAGCCAGGGGCAGTAGAGGAAGGCATGAAAAACGTTCTTTTCCACTGCCCTTGGGCAGAAGGGGCAGGCCGCCGAGGCCACTGGGTCCAGGTGGCGCATGAAGGTGCTAGTGGCTAGGATGACATGCACCAATCTCCACTGGAGGTCACCAGTCTTCTTGATGGTGGGCGCCTTGTACAGTGCATGCCATGCTGGGATCCCAGACACTGCCACCACATGATATCAGGGCAGCCAGCCAACACCTGGACACGCTGGCTGTGCACCACCCATGTGTAGAGTCCCCTCTAGGGCATTGTGCTGAAGCCTGTGTTGCTTCTGGGGGGCATGGGGAGCCTCAGCAGTGTGTAGGGCCAGTCAGCCAGCTCACTGGCCACCACTGGAATAACCGGCAGTGGTGGGAAGGCATCGCCTGTGGCATCCATGGTGGGGAGGGCCTGGTGGGCCTGGAGGTAGCCTTCCAGGGTGGCCACCACCTCCATTGGGAGGGTGGTTCTAACGGCCCACAGAAGCTGACCCATGGTGTGGATAGAGCGCAGGGCCAGCTAGGCAGGCAGGGCCAATGAGCGAGCTTGTAGGTGTGCTGGCAGTCTTCTGGGGCCCACACATCCTCCTGGCTGCCCAGGAAGATGGTCATGTCATAGATTCGTAGATTCATAGATGTTAGGGTCGGAAGGGACCTCAATAGATCATCGAGTCTGACCCCCTGCATAAGCAGGAAAGAGTGCTGGGTCTAGATGACCCCAGCTAGATGCTCATCTAACCTCCTCTTGAAGACCCCCAGGGTAGGGGAGAGCACCACCTCCCTTGGGAGCCCGTTCCAGACCTTGGCCACTCGAACTGTGAAGAAGTTCTTCCTAATGTCCAATCTAAATCTGCTCTCTGCTAGCTTGTGGCCATTATTTCTTGTAACCCCCGGGGGCGCCTTGGTGAATAAATACTCACCAATTCCCTTCTGTGCCCCCGTGATGAACTTATAGGCAGCCACAAGGTCGCCTCTCAACCTTCTCTTGAGGAGGCTGAAAAGATCCAGTTTCTCTAGTCTCTCCTCGTAGGGCTTGGTCTGCAGGCCCTTAACCATACGAGTGGCCCTTCTCTGGACCCTCTCCAGGTTATCCGCATCCCTCTTGAATTGCGGCACCCAGAATTGCATGCAGTACTCCAACTGCGGTCTGACCAGCGCCCGATAGAGGGGAAGTATCACCTCCTTGGACCTATTCGTCATGCATCTGCTGATGCACGATAAAGTGCCATTGGCTTTTTTGATGGCTTCATCACACTGCCGACTTATGTTCATCTTGGAGTCCACTAGGACTCCAAGATCCCTTTCCACTTCTGTGCTACCCAATGTCGTCCTACGATGTCATCCTCGTATGCTATCAGCCGGATTGGGGGACCAGTGGTTGGGCCCAGTGCTGGTGGCAGGGCTAAACTGGTCCGGTGATGTCGCAGAACATGCAACAGTGGTTTGATGGCCGGGGTGTACAGCATGTCTGACAGGGGGCAGCCCTAACAGATGCCCCAATGCACCAGGAATAGAGCACACAGCATGCCATTCACCTTCAGCAGGCTGGAGGTATCACAATACAAGATCCAGAGCACCGCGATGAAAAGGGGCCTGTAGCCAAAAGCCTTGAGGGTGCCGAGCAGGTACTGGTGGTCTACCTGATCGAAGGCCTTCTCCTGGTCCAGAGAGACCAGGCTGATGTCCAGGCCAAAGAGCTCCATGGCCATAAGCAAGTTGAGCAGCAGGAACAGGGTGTTCTAGATGGTTCTTTCTGGCACACAATAGCTCTGGTCAGGCCCAATGACAGAAGTCATGATGGTGTGGAGCCAGTTCACCAGTGCCTTTGCCAAGATCTTATAGTTGGCACACAGAAGGGAGACCAGCCTCCAGTTCTTAAGGTAGCCAAGGTACCCCTTCTTTGGAAGCAAGGTGAGCACCGCTCAGTGGCAGCTGGTTGGCAGGGTAACGTTGGTGAGGCTCTTATGGAAGACATGGAAGAGGCTGGGCCCAAGGAGGGTCAGAAGGCTTTGTAAAACTCCATGGGCAGTCTGTCAAGGCCTGGGGCTCTGCCTGAGGCAAGCCCCCCCACAGCAGCATCTAGCTCTGCCAGAGAGAACTTATGCACCAAGGCCTCAGTCTGTGAAGTACAGAGTCATAGCAGGTCCTCACGCAGGTGCTGAGCGGCCTCCAGGCAGGTAGGGTCAGCCACAAACAAGTCCCAGTATAAGGCAATGATGTGCCCCTGCACTTTGCCCAGGTCCATGAGCAGCCATCCCTCTGGGGTCTTGAGATGGTCTAACGTCTTCACCACAGCCCACCGCCTCTCCAGGCCAAAAAAGAAGCCAGTTGGGGCATCAACCTCTGCCAGCTCCTGGCAGTGGGCACACACCCTCGTACCATAGGCCACAGCCTCTGCCAGCTCCCACGGGCATTTCTTGTGGGACCAGACTTTCTCAAGGAGCATTGCATCACTGCCGGTGTGGAGCAGGGCTGCCCCAAGCTCCACCACATCCTCCTCCAGTTCCTGGGTGCGGTGGTGGATCTCACTTGCCACCAGCTGGGAATACTGTTAGCAGAATGCCTGGACTTGGATCTTTCCCATGTCCCACCACAGCCACCAGGAGGAGTAGTCTGCTCGCACAGCCTCCCAGCTCCTCCAGAGGTAGGCGAAGCAGTCCCAGAAGTGGGTGTCCTGCAGTAGGCTGCTGTTGAAGCACCAGTAAGGGGCCTGCATGCGCACCCTGCCAGGCAGGCTGAGTTTGCAGCAGTGCAGGGCATGGTGCAAGATGCCTGATGGGATGATGTGGCTGCTGCTCAGTAATGGCAGATGGTGCCGGGCGATATAGAGGTGGTTGAGGTGAGCCATGGCAATCCCACTGGTGTTCTTCTTTGCCCAGGTGTATTGGCGCACGTCGGCATGGAGGACCCACCAGGTGTCAATGAGATCTGCTGCCTCCATCATGGCCTGCAGCTTGCAGGCTGAAGGCAGGTGTGGTTCCAGCCTCATCTGGTCTAGCCATGCATCAATGGTGCAATTGAAGTTCCCATAGGTCATCACCCTCAGTGGCGTCACACAGGAGGTTGCCCAGAGTCTCTAAGAATGCTAATCTCTCCCTACCCTCAGTGGGCATGTAGATGTTTATGAGGATGACCTCTCGCACCACCTCTGAGTCATAGTGCAGCTGCAGTGACAGAAGGGTTGCCACCCCAGCACTGAGATTGGTACCATGGCTCAGAAACAGGCATCCTTTCCAGGCAGTGTGCCAGTCGGCTGGATCATACATGTCACTGAGCATCTCCTGGAGGAAGGTGTTCGCCGGCTGATTCTGCTGCAAACACTTCAGGATGGCTGTCTGCTTCACCAGGTCCCTGCAGCCATTGGTATTCAGTGAGGCAATTGTGGTAGCGGCCAAGAGCAGGAGAATAGAGAGGAAGGATAGGCAGGGTATAGGCAAGAGAGCATGTGATAGAGCAGGGCAAAACCACAGGGACAGGGGAAGGCCTATCCTTGCCCTACTCTATTCTGTGGACCTGCCCTGGACCCACACCTCCCTCACCTGGGTCATCAGTTTCTCAAGCTGGAAGTCATGTTGATGCGTGCCCGGATCCTGGCGCATGAGCCTCACTGCATCACTGGTGGCACAGGCAAACTGTGAGGGGTCTGGGCACCTTTGCCAGATACTCTCCGCCATGTTTCTCTGGCCCTTGGTCTGCTCCAAGAGGTCGAGGAGGCCTCCATAACTGGGGACATTCTCCAGCAGGAGCTAGATGTTCCTGACTGAGAACAGGAGGGGCCTCACCCTAGGAGGGGACCTACCAGTGAGGCCAGTGGATGTGCCCTCGATGGCCTCACTGGGACATCCTCAGTCATGGCCTGAGGCAGCGGGGTCTCTGGGGGGATAGGCAGGGTGAAGTCAGGCTCCCTGGCTACATTCTCCCTGCCGCTGGCAGAGGCAGGCCCTAAAGGGGCTGAGGCTCCTCCCTTCCACCTCTTGTTCTTGGCTTTCTTAGGAGTAGGCTGTAGGTGGCACCTCCCACAAAGGGGTGGGCTGGGCTGCTTGAGGCTTACCACCTCTGGGCCCATGACCTCAACCAAGGCAGGGGTGGAGGGAGGTGGAGAGGGGATCTTGGTTGTTCCACCTGATGGGGCCCCAGCACCCAAGATGCTAGCTGCCCCAGAAGGAACTGGCATGGGAGGGACTGGAAGAGCATCCCAGCCCATCCATCAGATGAAACCACTGCACTGTGGGGGCAGCCCCATCAGGTGGGTGGAGGGAGGCTGAGAGGAGGCCATGGTCACCACACCTGGTGGGGTGTCAGCACCTGAGGCACCATCCTCCACATAGGGGTCCAGGGCAGGAGGGGGCTGGGAGGGGTCCCCAGCCCCTCCACTAGGTGGGGCCTCAGCCCTGACAGGGGCAGGAGGAGCCCAGGAGGACGTCCCATGTCCCCTCCCCCAGGTGGCATGCTCACACTGAAGATGTCGATCCCCCCAGATGGAGAAGGGGTGGAAGGGGACTGGGACAAGCCCCCAGCCCCACCCTTTGATGAGGCTCCCATGCCAGAGGTGGACATGCCATCCCCCTGCACGGATGCAGCAGCTGGTGTCCCATCCAACTGCCCCAGTGGACACTGGGCAGCCAGGTGGGAGCTGCTGCTGCAGAAGCAGCATACAGTCTCACCCTGGGAGAAGTAGAACATATACCACCTCTCATCCACCACAAAGGTCATGAAGGGAGGCAGGGTCTGGGGACCCACCTTGAGGAGCATGAATGCCTGCCTCTGGAAGGACAGGACGTGCCTGAGCATGAGGTCCCTACTTCCCATGGTCAGCCTGCGCCAGGGGCTAGTGAGGATGCCAAAGCACTCAAGTGCTTTGGTGAGGTCCCGGATTGGCAGGTTTGGGGTGGACGTTGGAGGCCACCACCCACACTACCAGGGTCTCCAGGGGCATGGCCAAGTAGTGGACACCCCCACCCCACACACCTCCCTCACCAGGCCAGGAGAGTTCAGGTAGATGATGGGCACTGAATTCACCCAGGTGGCATACTGGACATTCCAGTGTTCCACCTGGTCCACCAAAGTGCTGGTACAGGCCTCCACCCTGATGTGGAGAGGGGTGTGCACCCGCAGGCCATGGCTGAGGGGCAGGTTTGCAGAGACATCCCCGTGCCATGTGCCTTGGCTGCTGGCAAACATCCTGGGCAGGAGAGGGTTAACTCTCCCACAGGGGCTGCTGCAAGAAAAAAAAAAACCCTGGGGCTAAAGCTGGGGACTGACAGGGGTTAAAACAGCCCCAATATTGGCCCCAAGGAGGACAAATCAGCCCTACAGGGGCTGAAGGCATGCCCTAAGGCAGGAGGAAGTGGCAGAGACAAGGGTAAGGGGTTCTGGAGGAGGGAGGCAGCAGGAATCAATAAGAGAGCACAGACAGGAGTGGGGGAGGGTTGGAGTCAAGCAACGATGCCAAAGCCCAGGAGAAAAAGCTCAGAAAGTGGGGAAAAGGGGCAGAGAGGGGGTCCCCAAGCACAGGCTGGGGAAAGGCAAGGTTTAGGGGGGGGAGAGAAACGGTGGGGGGGGGGGCGGGCAAGGAGCAGGGCGGGAACATGCAGAAGGGACCTGAGCTGGAGTAGCTCAGAGGGGCTTCACCTGGCTACCGCCATCTTAAAAGAAAGAAAGAAAGAAAAAGTTACAACATTCCAGTGAAGATATACAACGCAACAAATTAACTTATAACAATTCACAAACAATATTTGTATGAATTGTAGCCCTAGACTTTTTCATAACAGAAACTGTAAATCAGTCGTCATCTTTGTATTCAGGAAGACATGAGAGAATAGAAATGTCCTTGCAATTGGATAAGCAGTTGTTAAAGACTCAAGGAAACCAATGAGTCAAAATGACATTTACAATATTTCATATGGTTCCAAAGAGACAAGAATAACATAAACACACAAAGGCATCAGCAGAGGATAAATTATCCCAATTTCAGTGTGTGTGTGTGTGTGTGTGTGCGTGTGCACCTTTGCATGTGCATATGTGTGTGAAGCAAAAGTACTTTAAACAACATTGGAGTGAATTTCCCTGATACAGTCAGAAAATACTTAAGAATAATAGAAGGATATGTTATAGCAATAGCGATAGTAACAAATTGTATATTTACAAAGATTAAAATTTGCAGTTTTATTGCTTCCTAGGGTTTTTCATTCGTGGCTTCATTAAATTATGTAAAATAAAATGTTAAAAAGTGAAATTAAAATAAAGTGTAATGAAAACCAGCATGTGTTAGCCTACACTAGAAGTTGGTAGGTCAAGTTTTGCCCTCATTTATAATAGTGAAATTTAATTTAAATTTAATAGTATGCCTATGAAGATACAAATTCACCACTGCATATCTAACTCTTCTGCCAGGCACAGGATGGCAGTAACAAGAGCCACATACATTTTAGGCAGGTAGGGTTATTTGAGTAGATGTGATATCTTTCATTAGGCCAACTAAATGGTTGGAAAAAAAAATTTGGTAAGCTTTTGGGTGCAATCACCCTTCTTCGGTGTACCGAAAATCTATCAAAGACAAGAATACCCAACTATGTGTGGATGCACACTTCTTGCAGGACAATCACTCCCTCTCCAATCTCTCAGTTATAATCCTCAAAGGGGACTTATAAAACACCTTCTGTAGATGAGCCTATGAACTTCACTTCATAAATCTACTAAATACAAAAAATCATGGACTCAGTATAGACATTGGTTTTATGACACATTATAACCTACCTGACATCTGATTCACCAGGTACCTACCTGACAGCCTCTTTTCTACCTTGTACTCTATCACTGCACTGTCTCCCTTCATCCTTTTT
This sequence comes from Alligator mississippiensis, assembly GCF_030867095.1. NCBI lineage: Eukaryota > Metazoa > Chordata > Crocodylia > Alligatoridae > Alligator > Alligator mississippiensis. The sequence goes on along the minus strand of NC_081824.1, from coordinate 375,656,089 downwards.
TCCCTGCTCTCTTCTCCCTCCCCCCGCCCCTTTGCTTCACCTCTCTGCCTCACCTTTTTTCTTTCTAATTCTGACTACTTACATTTTCACTGACATCCTGCAACACTTTTAGCTTCTTTCATTTCTTGGAGTCTCAGAACAGCAGAGACTCCCCATGCCAGAAGAAGGGTGAGTATGCCCAAAACCTTGCCAAGAATTTTTTTCCAACTACTCAGTTTGTCTAATAAAAGATATCACATCTACTCAAAGAACCTTGCCTGCCTATGTCCTTAGACCAACACAGCTACAACCAAAAACTCATATACAATTTAGGGGTTTAACACAATTTGATGATCTTGGCTAAAGCCCTCACCAAAAAATTTAGGAACATAGTTTCTGCCTGAGGGTTCCAATGTGAACAAACTTCCCCACTCACAAGCGATATTAAACTGCTACAGGATTTATTGATGGGGGAAGGAAAATAGGGCAACAAACAGATTTAGAAAAAGCTTAATAGTCAGTAGCCCACCCCAGCCAATTATTAACAGAAGTCAGTTATGTCCAGAGTTCTCTTTTGGTCCCATACAGGTAGAATGGTGTAGCCAGTGCAGCTGCTAGCCGAAGGTTTTCCCTGCCTCACCATGGCTGGGGCTCAGTGCTCTTCCACTGCCATTTCCACTTCTCACCACTGCTCCTCCTCAGTTGCTGTCATTGTTCCGCTGCTCCTCTATACTACCATTGCTCCTTTCCACCATAAGTGGGGTGCTGTTCCTTGGTTGTTCTCATCTCTTCTCTCTGTCAAAGGGGTGCTGCTCTGCTGATGCTTGCCCCCACTGCGGGTGCTACACCACTGCTGCTCATCACAACTGGTGGTGCTAATTCTCTGGCTATAAAAGCAATGCAGTTCTTTTAGACCTTGAGTAAAACCAAGGATTTCAGCACTTTCAGAACCTGGCAGGTACAAGCTTTAGTGCTTGTCATATTGATATAGTAGTAGAAGTCATGCATATTTTTATAATTTGAAAAATTTCATTTAATGTTATGTTGCATATTAATTATATCTGTGTTTAGATCAATAATATGCAGATTGTGATGACAATTATTTATGGCTTTATGTTTGTTGGAAAAGGTAAGTAAATCTCTTTCACAGTTCCCCTTGGCCCCTTATAGTTCATTATGGCTCCGTAAATCTTTTTCCTTATTTACAATTTTGGAGGTTCAAGGCCATAGATTCTCTTTCCCCACTCATTTTCCAGCTCCTTTAAAATATGAAAATATAGGGAATTATAGCAAAACTGTTCTCATCTAATCCTGTGCCCCATCCCTGAGACTGATTAACATGAGTTGCTCCAGAAGTACAAGATACCATACAGAAAGTTGTTGTAAAATCCTTAGCCTGATGGATAAGGTTCCTTGAAATTCATATTCATAGTGGGTGACTGATTCTGAATCATTAGGGTTTACAAGCATGCTAAAATTCTGGGCTCTGGGTATTCTGGATATTCTTATTATATGTATTCAATCAAGGTTTTTTTATCCCCTGCTAAAGTCTTGGATCTATGGCTATTATGTTGCAAAAAAAAATGTGTAAAATGTGCATTTTTTAAAAATTGGTTTAAAATGCGTTTCTTTCAATATAATTAACCAGCTCGTCATGTTTGTGTTACAAGAAAAAGTGCAGCAGGGATACTACAAAACCAATCGCTGTGAGTTGTTTTCCTAAAGTTTCACTTTTTCCTGGGAACAGTGCCCAGAGTCATACAGAACATCCAGATGACAATAAATGTTTCCTTTTTTAAATGGTGCATTGCAGGACAATCCTTTGAGAAGTTGGGGGCAAAGAGATGATGAAAGGTGACTCTACTTGAATTCTTTCCTACCCCATAAACCAGACATATCAGATTCTATGAGACAGGTCCCAGGGAATTAGAAAGCCGATGTCTCAAGGCTGTTCTAGAACTCAAAGTAACCTGAAGGCAATATTTCCCTACAATATATGTTTTATGAAGGTTTTCTTGAATGTCATGAAATAGATTAACAAAATGCATGGTTTATTGTGATGTCATCTGTTTCTATCAACCCTTCCATTCCTTCTCTCTTAATGATGACATTCTTATACTTATTAACACTTGCTAAAAAAGTCATCTTTAAAGAAACTGTCATGAGTTTTTATAAGTAGATAGAGATAGCTGTGTTGGTCTTAGACAGAAAGCAGGGCAGGGCAGCACTTTAAGCTAGGTACAGAGGTTCAAAAAGCCCAAGGCAGATTTACACTAACTTTTGTAACTTTTTCCTAGATTAGTTTGTGGGTGAACAGAACTAATGTTTACCCTTGTGGGGGGAAGGAGTGGGGGCCAGCCATGGCCAGCAGTCTGGGGGTGCTCACTACCTGATAATTCTGAGCCCAGCCCAGATTGGCCAGTGCAGCCCCAGCCTCATTTCCCTACCGGCTGTTATCTTTCAGTGGTGCCTGGGAGAGAAGGAAGGGGCAATGGAGCCCATGCCATGCACACACCCCCAGTTATGCTGACTCCCGTCTGGTGGAGCAGGCCCTCCCCAGCTTGCTGGCTTGGGGACAAGGGGTGTTAGGCTGGGTCCTCATGGTGGGGGGTTCTGCTCCCCCACCCTCAATGCCCAGTTCCTGGCAAAGTAGACAGGCACACAGCTCCCAGCCATGGCTCCTGGCTCCAGCTGTTAGCAGCAGCTGGGCAGTGGGGGAAACAGGAGGGGAATGGAGCCCCTGCCACCCGGTCCCACCCCTGAGGCAGCACAGCTGGGGGAGAGCCCATCAAGCAGAAGGCTCTGATCCTCACTTTTGTCTGACCCCACTCATGGAGCTCCAAGCCATGGCTCCTGACTGCAGTTGTCCACCAGGCAGGGAACTGGGGATGGGGAGGGAATGGAGCTCCCTGCCATGCAGACCCTGCAAGCTCTGTTGGCTCAGGGCTAGCCCCTTCTGGTAGGGGACTCTGTTCCCCAGCCCCTCCACCTGCCCAGCTGCTGCTGACAGCTGCACCCAGGAACCACAGCTAGGAGCTGCACTGGGAGCAGGGAGCTTGTTGCAGGAACTAGGGGTAGAGAGGAGGGGAGCAGAGCTCCCACCGTGCTGGCCCTAAGCCAACAAGCAGGAGGGACCGTGCACAGTGGAGGGCTCTTCTCCCCCACACCTCCCTGCTAGTTCCCACAGCAGCAGACGAGGACGAGGCTGAACCATGGCTCCTGCCTGCAGTTGTCAGCACAGGCCAGGTTGGGGGGAGGGGTTGGAGCACAGCGCCCCCTACTGACCACGCTTCCCCCAACTGTGCTGGTTTGGGGCCAGAGCCATGCAGCTGGGGGCTCTGTTCCCTTTCCCCTGCCTGGCCACGCAGGCAGGAGGCAGTCTTCTGTGGCTCCTGTCTGTGACAGCTGAGGGGCAGGGCTGGCCTGATGCTCACCTGGAGCATGCAAGCACTAGCCAAGGCTAGCCTGCCACTCCACAAGGGGTGCCAGGGATGCTGCAGGTTAGCAAACTAAGGTGATTTTCTACAGAATTTGGGACAGAATTTTGATACACCGTTCTAACCTAAACCAAGAAAATTTGATACTATGTCCATCATTAAACGGGTTCCACCATTTTGAAACTGGTCTCTATGTGTGCTGAGCTTCTAATTTGTTACAGGTTTAGACCAGTTTCTGATCACTTATACTGGTTTATGTACAATGTCTCTATCTAGTCTTAGAGACTAACTGGTTCAGAGAGACACATGCTGTTGCCTACAAAAGTTATGCATCTCTGAATCATCTCTAAGATGCCACCCTGCCCTGCCTTCTCCCAAACTTTTATGAATCTGTATTCAGGAAACTATATTCCTACAGTTTTATAGGTATTCTTTTTTTTTAAGTTTCATCATGAATTTACTGAAGTCATCTCACCCATTGCGTATACTTGCAGACATAAGAGTGATTAGGTGATGTAGCTTGATTACCTTTTCTATTTGTTTGTTTTGTTTTGTGTGTAGGGGAACTATCAATAAAAAAAAACAACTAACTGAAAACATGCTTGATGAACCTAGCAAAAATGACAGGGAAAATATATTCTTCATGAAGGACAAATATTCTTATGAAAAGTGCAGTGTTGCAGTGTTGCACCACACCAGAATGCAACTATAATTGATGAAAATGCATTTTACAGTTATTTCTTTGTTTCGCTCTCTTACCTATGTAGATTCCGAGGGCTTTGGGAAAGGGCCTAATGGACATAAAGAAAAGTTGTTGGCTGAGACTTCTAAATGTACTGTAATTTTATTTTACTGTTGGTATCCTTTCCCAAAACCTTTAGCAAATAAACTCCTCAGCCAGAGTCTTAATGTGATACAGAACGGTGGGCAATACAGTTAAGGTTAAGTGTTATTCTCTTTCTTGGGAGATGCAGTGACACAGAGACATGACAGGGGCATGACACAGGGGGAAAGAAAATCTCTATACAAGATTGCCCTTGTATAAATAAACACTGGTCCATGGTATTGTCTTGTTATTGTAGAAGGATAATAAAATAACAAATGTTCTCCAAAACTTCAAAGAAATTGAAAGGATGCATTGAAGTCTGGGTTGCATTATATAAATTTAACCCATGTCAAAACTACACATGTATTTATTTATTCTTGGAAATATATGTATAAATGTGAATTCCAAGCTGAGATAAATTCAGTCAAATAAGCTGATTGTCTAGAACATCTCTCACTGGGCCAGCAGAGCTAGTTACTATGCCATCTTAGCACATTTTGACAGTCTGACATTTCTACTCATTTCTGGAAAATGATTATTTCTGCCATTCTCTAGGAACCACCTGTGTTTTTGCATTACACGAGAAGCCCTGATGGGGAAGAGCAGAGTTCGTGAAACAAAAAGTAATAAGGAAAAGGAGACCCTTATACATTTATTAGATTTACCCTTACTTCAGGAAAGGAAACAAAACAGAGTGCAGGAAGTCATGAAAGAGCAGAGACATAAGGAACATGCCAACACATGTGCTTTACTGTGCAGTAGACTAATTTACTGCACAGTATAGTGTCACTGTCTATGCATGTGCCACAGTTAGGGTGCAATAGATTAATTTACTCTGGTGTAGGATAATTCCCCCAAGCACAGGTACAATCCAATGGCAGAGTATATTACTGCACTTAAATGCACATGTACACAGTGACCTCAGGACTAGTTTAGTCCAGCTCAAATTGTGCTAAAATTGATTTAGTCATATTAATTGCATGTGTAGACACACCCAAGAAGGAACCAGGGGAGGGAGATGCAGGGAATTAAACAGCAAAGCAATGCAGAAATGGGACAGGGAGAAATGAAGGAGAAGAGAAAGATGTTGGAAAAGGAGAAATGAGAAAAAAAGAAATAAATAGAGATTAAAAACAGTGGAGAGAGGAAAAGACATGAAGGAAGGACAACATGAGTAAACAAAAGGAAGCACTGGAAAAGAAGGTTGTAAGGCAAAAGTGAATATAATAAACATGGTAGAAATGGTATGAAGCTACAAGAATAGAAGTGGGAATCTGAAGGAAGAGAAAACTAGGAGCCTACACAAAAGGAGTAAAGGTATTCAAAACTTTAAATATATATTTTGCTTATACATTATGTTGTGGAGCATAGTCCTCGTCAGAGAAAGAAAGAGAAATGTTTTAAGAACAGGAAATGTATGAATGAGTGAAATACTATATACAAAGAAATAATGGAAAGAAGGGGAAAAATGTCAGGACTGCCCAAAAGAATACTTACATCATCATATTATGGTAGTATTTCGATATCCTGGCCAAGATCAGGATCTCATTGTGCTCTGAAAGACACTATTTGTGCTTGGAGCTTACAGTCTAAATGGGGAAGAGTGTCAAATAGTAGGAGAACATAAATACTACTATCCTATCTTTACAGGTGGATAACAGAAATACAGAAATAAATTGTTTATCACAGTGTCACAGTGCAAGTAACAGAACTGGAACAGAGCCAAACTTTGCTGTGATCTGTTTTAACTACAAGATTATTCTATCTCCAACAACAGAAAGCTTCTGCTTTGTTAGCCCCTCATTTTTGTCCTCTAATCCCCCATTCTCCCCAACAGTGATTTTTTGAACAAATCTGTTCAGTTTTGTTGAACCAAGCATTGAGACATTTTTTAAACACTTTCAACAAATGAAGAATAGAATATATATATGTTACATGATAATGGTTCTGGGGGTAAGTTCATAACTAGTTTCCATTATAATCTTTTCTTTAATACCTAAAACGTCCACTAAGAAAATTGGTTTGGTCTGCCAATCCCAAATTTATTCTCAAGGCAAAGGAGAAGGTTTTTGTCTGCCCCTCCTGCCCCCCTCCACCCCTGCTTTCAAAGTTGAAAGGAAATTATTCAAACTGCTGTAGATTTAAAACACCAGTCACAAAAAAAATATTTCTGATCTGAAGTCTTGACTTCAGTTAATTGGGTCCCTCTGGCTCCAAAATAGCTTGTTTCTGTCCTTTTAGACTTGACATATCCTTGAAAATGACATTGCAAACTACACTTTAAGAAATGATGGTGATTATTATGTACAGTTTTATAGTAACCAAAAAAGTATAAAGCCCTTCCCAGAAAGAATAAGAAAATATGACCCCTGGTCCAAAGAGTTTATCATCTGCATTGGATTATAATTATGCAAAATTATTAGAGGTGGTGAAAAAAATAGAATATGTGATGTGGTAGAGGACAAAGGTTCTATTGAGATAAGTTTCTGTGACTGCATTATTTGTGAATAGTACATTTACAATAGTGTTAAGATGGTCATCCCAATGAGTAAAGCTAAAACCTTTGTGAAACCATACATATGATATTTTAATAGATTTCACATAAAATATAAAAACCAAGATTATAGGGAAGCTATCCTATCTTAACTAGAAAAGGGATATTGCCAGCGCTACCATTTAATTTAAATCAGGGCTGCCGATTTCTTAGCAGGCAGGGACCACACCAGCAGGGGGTGCAATCTGCAGGACCTGCACCAAAGGGAACCACAGCCCTCTGTCACCTCCCTGGCTGCAAGCTCCCATGGCACTAAGAAGGTGGGGTGCTCCCCCCACCATGGCACCATGGGGGTGGGCAGGCCCCCCAGTGCTACATTTTATGCACAGGTAGTTGAAGGGAATGCATAGGCATCCCCTCCAACCACAGCACCACATGTATGGGAACACAGGTGGGTAGTTCCCTCCCACCACTGCACTGTTTATGTGGTTAGTTGAGTGGCCTCACCCAGTTGCACTGTGTAGGCAGTTACTTCTCCCTCCTCCCCCCCTGCCAGCCCTTCCACCTACTTGGCTGTTGACTTTGCTGCTATATTGTGCTGTAGATTCTTCAGAACTGCAAGCCAAACCATGCTGAACCATATTGCCCTGCCCCATAGGGTCAGGACAGTAAGTGAAACCCAAAGAATGGATGAAGAGCCTGCAAACCCTGGAGTGATGAAGGGAAGCCCCTCATCAAGGGGCTGCAGATTAACCTCTGTTGACTACCATTTGGACATTCCTGATTTAAACCATTTGTTTAAATGGTTTAAATGGACTGCATTTGTATCACAAACTCATTTGAATTGGCCTCAAAGAGATAGAAAACACAACATGGTGATTAATTAATTTTGGAAACTTTTGCAAATAATTGAAACATAATAATTATATGATTTCAAATCCTGATATCTTGTAATGTACTAGGTCTCAAAATAATTGCAGCCCCCCATTGGAAATCATTTACAGTGGGGGGCAGGAAAAGGAAAAGATTATAGGGATCAGGAGTTGGGAATCTTTTCTGATAAATCTGCAGAAATCCCACACATAGTGAACAGACTCTGGTTGCCACAGAAGTTGTCACTATTCTGGAAAAACTGCAGCTGTACTTTGAGTCCCCCAGACAGCTAACTTCTGACAGCTGTGAATGGTTCTTTGTAAATGCAGACTTCCCTCTTTGACTCAAAGCTGAACTTCTGGAAAGTCTCCAAAACACATTCTCTTATGTAGCTACAAAGTATTCCAAGTGCACGTTAGAAACAATCCGATATGTTCGGCATATCGGAAAGGGGGCAGAGTCCTGTATTCTGTATAAGTATCATATTTCTTTCTCCACATACGGATCTTCAGATTCTGATTCTGCATTCCCTGAGCATTCAAATTCCCAGTGATTTCAATTCGTATTTTGAGTGTCTGAGATCATGGACAAGCAAACAAATTACAGAGTTAAAAAGGGGCAGGGGCTTCCTGCAGAGTAACTGATACACAGTAACTGTCTGTCTGCCTGCTTGTGGTAAGAGAGCACCAAACCGTGATAACTTAGTTATGTTTTATAGAAAGGTCAGCTGCCCAAGTTAGCTTTCACTGTGGGGATAAGAGTATACATGTGATAAGTCTCTATAGTAAGCTTCTGTCCTCTTTTAACTTGCTATGATTTGTTCTTTTGTTCATACCCTAAGAAAAACAGGGTCAGAAATACACTGAAATCATGTGCCACCTGAATTAATCTGGAGCCACTGACACATGTTCTTTTAAAAAGACAATGGGATCTGATCCCTGATCCCTACAATCATGTTTGCTATAGCACCCTACTTGCCAGTGCAGGGAGAGCCTGGGATTCTGATCCCAGGCTCCCCCTACACCAGCAAGTTGAAAGCTGGGTGCTTGACAATCAGCTGATTGTCAACTGGCTCTGGACCTCACAAAGACTCATATCAGCACTGGGGCAGTCATCAGAGCCAGATGATGATCAGCTGATCAGGGACCGTACCAAGCTGCTTTGAGCCCGAGTGCTATCTCAGTGCCAGCTGACAATCAACTCATTGTTGGCTGGTGGTGACCACACCAGGGCCAGTTTGAGCCCTGGCACAGTCTTGGAGCCAGAGGACAGTCAGTTGATTGTTAATCAGTGGGGACCATGTCAGGGCCACTTGGGGACCTCAGTGCAGTTCTAACCCTGCCACACATTCAATTTACAGTGTTATGAAAACCAGCTTTAAAATACTACATTTTTGTACAATATTTTAGTGGATGTTTTCCTTTTCTGTGGTGCCATAAATTTCCTGAATGTGTGGGTGGTTTACCATTTAAGATATGAGTACCAGATTTATTCCATCTTAAGTGTAACATCTGCTAGGGCCTGAGGTGCAGCTTAGTTTCAAATACCCTAAAATATTGTCAGACAAATAACATCCAACAATATCATATCAGAATTCTTTCCAGTAGTATATTTTCCAGTGCTTTGTTACATTTTGTTCAAAAGTCTCAGTTGAAGCTACAAGTCCTCATGTTAGTGGAGAAGTGAAATCCTAAATTTCTCTTTTCTCAGTGTTATACCTATTTTGCCTTCCCGTGATTTCCTACTCAGTCTTGCAGTAAAAATGTTTCCAAATTAATTTCAGTGTTATTATTTTTAAACATTTTAGATATTTTAATTGTTGTTGCCTACCCATGCTATACAAAATAAGTCCTAGATTCTCCAGAATATTTAGATTCCACTGAAATCATATTTGAAGTTGATGCGTTACTTAAAGTGCCTAAAATCTTTGAGGATCTAAGTCTCAGGGGTTTTAATCTTTGCATATAAATTAAATCCTCTGTGCTACTCATCAGCAGGGATCCTGGTTTTGTTCAATTAAAAAATGCCCATTTTTGAGGTATAAAAAAATAACCCACAATCCACATTTTCCCGTGATTAAAATGAAATGCCACTAATCTATCTATATCTATATCTAGATAGATAGATAGATAGATAGATAGATAGATAGATAGATAGATAGATAGATCTTTTTATATATGAATAATGTTTGGTTTTGTTTTTTAATCAGGAACTCTGCTGATCAGTTTCATTCTAGTATTTCATATTTCTCAGGCTGGTCCACGTAGCAGATCCAGGAATGAAGAAAGCCTCACTTGTGGTTGTGCTCTACTGAGCTCACTGCCCTATCAGTGCTTTTTTTGGCCAAACCCCATTCCATGAGCTGAAATACACACAGCCAAAGTGGGTATAACCATGCCATGGCACCCCTTCTGGATCCATCCCTAGATGGTCCATATCTATCAGATGAATAAGATCCTGTGAAAATGTGGCTACCCTGAGGTGGCATGCCTCTGGCTGATTCTTCTGAAGTGTTGTACCTCAATACCCTATTACCTCTTTGTGTTAAAGTGTACTGATGCTCTTCTGTTGAAGTATAGCTTGGATGTAAACAAAATGTACAGAATATATATAATTATGCAGAGCACTATGTAGAAAAAAGAAGTAAAATATTTCTGAAGAATAATATTTATGATTATTTTGCAATCTATTGATATACATATGTTCATATAATATTCATTTTGTTTATATATTGTGTGAAATTATGGTGATTTTTTGTAATCAGATTTCATGTAATCATCTATCACAGGTAATTCAACCATAAAACTGGTGAATCTCACATTGCAGACTGAGTCCAGATGTGCCTCCCAGTTACAGGCTGATACTGGCATTAGATTATCTTCCAAAATGAATGATTAATTAAGAGTTTAACATGACAAATAGTAGAGTACATTCTGATCCCAATTACACCCATTTAATCCAGCTAACTGCTTTAAAATCAATCAAATCAATCTATATTTACTTGGGGATAACTGAGATCAGAATCTGGTCAATTTTGATCTGGTTTCCCTCCAGAGAAAAATAAATGATTTAAATGTATGTGGGTGGAAGAAGAGAAAAAGAATAATATTGGTACAATCTGCTCCCATTGAAGTGAACAGGAATTTTTCCATGATTTCAGTGACAGCAGTACCAAAAAAGGAATGATGATATTTTTACCTATAAACAAAGTAAAGGATTTTGATAATTATGATTTCTGCATACATTATAGTCATTATTTTTGCTGATTCTAAGTTTTTGCTGGTGATAGTTATGCTGTTATCATTTTATACAATAGTGTCTAGTGGACTAGGCTAGACATTATGACCATGTTCTTTTTCCCCCCCTTAGTTAATTAAAAATGCTAAAAATTAATTCTGCTTTTATTTGTTTGTTTATTCTGTTTTGAGAATGTCATATTGAATAGGTAAAGAATCGTAGAATTGTTAAAAAATAGAGCTGGAAATCACATCAGGAAACCATTAGTCCAACCTTGGCTCAAGACAGGATCATCTCCATCCAAACCATCACAGATTTGAGATGGAGGTTACACAAACTCTCTAACTAGTCTCTTTCAATAGTTAACCAACCTCATTATTAGAAAGTTTTTACTAATATTAAAACTAAATTTCCCTTGTTACATTTTAAGATCATTACTAGAGCGTTACTTCTTGTCCTGTCCCTTGCCAATATGGAAAACAATTAATCATCATCTTCTTTATAATACCCTATTTGTATTTGAAGACTGTTATCACCCTCTGTATAGACTAAATAATCCTCATAATTCCAATTTATCCTCTTTATTATATTTTCTAGACCCATAGTCATTTTTGTTGATATTAACACTGAGATCTGCAATTTGCATGCATCCTTCTTGAAGCAAGATGCCCAAAACTGGACACAGTATTCTAAGTGAGGACTTACTAATACCGAATAGAAGAATTATTTCCCAGGACTTATATGACACTTCTGTTAATAATTAAAAATATTATATTCACTTTGGCAACAATATTACACTATCGATTCATATTTTCCTTGCCATCCATTAAAATCCCTAGATCCTTGTCTTCAGTTGCTGCTTATTTTGTACCTGTCATTTGATTATTCATTACCTAGTGTTGTACTTTACTTTGCACTTGTCTTTATTGAATTTCTGAACATCATATTTATTTCTGAATATTTTTCCAATTTATCAAGGTCATTTTGAATCCTATTCCTATACTCTACAGTGTCTGTTATCATACCCACAAACTTACTATTTGTATACTCAATCTTATCATTCAAATTATTAATCAAAATACTGAATAAAAGTGGTACCAGAACAAAGCTCTGGAGAGTATCACTTGATATGCCCTCCTATTTTGATGCTAAGCCATTGATGAATACTCTTCAACATAGTTATCCACCTACCTTATAATACTTTCATCTAAACCAGAGATTCTCAACTAGGGTACAGTGCAATATTAGTACAGTTGGACATGAAAATACCTACACAATTCACAAGATAAACTCAGAGATTTCAAACAGGAATCCATAGTGTCAAGAATATTCTAATCTGAGTTCTTTATATAAGAAGAATCTATCATTTTAGGTAGCCAAAAATGAGTGAAATCTAAGAGCTGGTATATCCCAGTGGGTGCCTTATGTTTAAGGAGGAGTGGTGCCTTGAGTCTAACAAGGGTACTTTGAATCTTAGAAACATTTAGAACCACTGATCCAGACTTGATTTTCCTAGGATGCCTGGTTTCAAAAATCTTCTTAAAGTTGAAATATATTCCATCCGTTGTTCTCCCTCCATCCACAAACCCATCACTTTGACATAGAAGTGTAACAGGTTGGTTAGGCCCAGTTTGCCCTCCACAAATGTATGTTACTTACTGTTCCTTGTAACCTAGCTCAGGCACTTAGAAATAGATTTTTTTTATGATTTGCTTGAGTGTCTTTTGGAGTATTAACTTAAAAGTAATGGCTTCGTTATTTAATTTTTTTCACTATATTTTTACTGCTTGCCATTTTCCAGTTTCCTTGGACTTCACCTGATTTCCATAAATTCTCAAAGAGAAGATCCAGTTACTATATATGATACTTTGAGTAATGTAGAATGAATACTCAACAGGCCCTGTTGATTTCAAAGTATTCAGTTTATCTAAGGAATATTTAACCAGTTCCCTATTCTGGGGTGATTATCTATACCTGTATCTCTATTGCTAGCTGCACTTGCTAGATGATATTTAACCTTTACTTCTGAAGAATGAAGTAAAAAAAAGACATTAAACTTCTCCTTCTTATCCATTAGTAAGCTTCTTTTATCCAATCAGTAAAATCCATACCCTTTCCTTTGTTATCTTCCTACATCTAATATACTTATTCAATGAACTTTGGTTGCTTTTTATGTCCTTTGCTAGCTGTATCTAAGTTTCTGTCTTGGCCTTCCTGATTTTCTCCCTTCATACCCGTATTATACCCACCTTTGTAAAGTGACCAGATTTCAACTTTTTGAGATTCCTTTTTAAGTCTCAAGTCATGGTTGTTGACTAATCAAGTTTATTGCTACATTTTCTATCCTTTATTTACATCAGGGAGACTAACCAGCTCTCCTGGACTTCTTTTTCCCTTACTTATATTTACCACCCAGGAGATCCTGCCTACTAGTTCCCTAAGTTTGTTATAGTCTGCTTTTGTGACATGCAATGTTTTTATTCTCCTGTCCTCCTTTCTTCATTTCCTTAGGATCTTGAAACCTATCATTACATGTTACCTAATTTTTCTTCCATCTTCAGATTCATAATCAGTTCCTCATTACCAGGGATTCTGGTTTTCCATGATTTAAAAAAAAAAAAATCCAAATTTTCGATTTTAAAAATGTAATGTGGATTTTGGGTTACAGGTTTAAAACTGAAAATAGGGGATTTTTTTTTTTTTATCAGAGAAAACCAGGATCCCTGCTCATTTCTGACGAGAAAAATATCAAAAAGACTCTCTCTCTCCCATTGCTTCTCTACCATCTGTGCCAAAAAGTTGTTTCTAAAACAAACCAAAAATGTCCTGGACTATATACTGCTGTGCTTCCCCCATAGCAAATAATATGATAATAAAAGTTCTCTATAAACACCAGAGACTGTTGTTTGAATACTTCTGTTAGTTGTTATAAAAAAAAGTTTCATTCACCTCCTGCTTCTGATTCGGTGTTCTATAATAGATATGCATCATAGTGTCACCCTTTGTTCTCCTTTTAACTTTGACTTCTAAGAGCTCTGCATTTTGAGAGCATTTTGATCTATTCCTCAGAATAAATGTATCTCTCTTTAATGTACTAAGCAACTCTATGTACTTTTTTCCCCTGCTTGCCACACCTTTCCAAATAAGTTATATTCATCCACATTTTCCATGATTAAAATGAAACAGACAGATAGATAGATAGATAGATAGATAGATAGATAGATAGATAGATAGATAGATAGTGGTGTTCCATTTTGATCATGGAAAAATATGAATTTTGGGTTACTTTTTTTAACCTGAACATTTGAGGGGGGCAGGGGGAGGGGGAATTTTTTTATCAGCGCAAACCAGCCCTTTGCTCCAGTGTGTGTATGTGTGTGTGAGCCTTGTGTGAGTTCAGTGTATGTGCTGAAAATTTGTCTATCTCTGAGGAGAGAGACTTCTGAGTTTGAGGCCTGCTTCTGAAGAGAGACTGCTTAGATCTAGTGAGTCTGAGGCTGGATCAGATTAAGGGTGTTTGGTGAGTGTCTAGCATCTGTGGAGTGATTGAAGATGAGTTTGTATCCCAGGCAGAGCAAGACTCTCTGATGATCCCTCTGGGAGTGCAAACATGGACCAGGACTGGTGCCAGTGGGTCAACACTCTTGTGGTAACATATCACCTATTCCCTGAATTTTAGGAGTGAGAGTACCCTGGAAAGGGGAAAATCTCCTGAGAAGATGGGGAATCTGTACAGTTCTCATTGTAAGCACAGGGCCTGAGAACCTGTGTCAGCTGGGCTTTCTGTATATGTGCTAGTGTAACTTGCAACATTGTTTGTAGGTCTCAAACTGAGGGTCTATATTCTGTTCTGTTCTGTTCTCTCTCTCTCTCTCTCTCTGTTTTCTTCAGTGGCGGATTGACTGTGAAACAATGCCTGTGATTTGTCACTAGTATGCAACAGTTCAAAATCCTGTTTTTACAGAGCCTGATAAAAACACAGGATGAACTGCATTAAACCAAATTGGGTGGTCCACAGCCCACCCAGGCCCACCCATGGGTACACTCCTGCTCTTTCAGACACTTTTAATCTGCCTAAAATCAAGGTCAATTTTTTAGCAATAATGAAGCAACACTATGAGTCTGGCAGTCAAAAATGCAAAAAAAAAAAAAAAAAAAAATGAGGCAAGAAGATGAAGCTAAGCAAAAAGACAGTGTGTCATCTTATTTTTAAAAGATTGAAATATTGAATAGTGGACATTCATCAAAAAGTATGGGTGAGGAAATATCTGAATTATCTGATCACTTGCTGAGTTCTGGGGATACCACAATGACTGCACATTTGAACAAGTGGACTCTGAAGTGGCAATGGAACTACAAAATATTGGTAATTTTGTAGAAGTAAGGGAAGAAACCTACCCTGAAGACATTGCATTATGGTCAAAATCAGTTTCATTGAATATGATTGAATATTTCTTAGTAAATAAACTGAAAAATGTAGGTAATATGGAAAATTTGAGAAAAGAGTATGAGGTTGGAGGACAAAAGCAATTTAGAGGTCTTCATAGTATCATAGTACTTAGGGTCGGAAGGGACCTAAACAGATCATCAGGTCTGACCCCCTGCCCTGGGCAGGAATGGGTGCCAGGGTCATATGACCCCAGCCAAATATCTGTCCAGTCTCCTCTTGAAGACCCCCAAGGTAGGAGAGAGTACCACCTCACTTGGGAGTCCATTCCAGAGTCCGGCAGCCCTAACTGTAAAGTAATGTCTCCTGATGTCCAGCCTGAACCTTCTCTCTAACAATTTGTGGCCATGTTCATGAGTCCCATTCTCTGAGGATACAGAAAAATGGGATGACAGAAATGAGAATTTTGTTGATATTTTGGAAACAACTAAGGCTGTCTACTGTTATGTTTGCCAACTATTCCCTGACCATAGTAAAGGAAAACAAACATTTGTTGATGGGCACTCTAATTGGAGAAATATTGCAAGAGATATTGTTGATCATGAAACTCTCAAAGCTCATATTAATGCTATGTGTAAATTTATTCAAAGGTGTAAATTATCTAGAAGAATTGATTCTGTGCGGCTCAGTTTGAAAAGGAGTGTTCTTATTAGTGGAAAGTGCTGAGACGTGTTGTTGCCACAGTCAAACTGCTGTCTTCTTTGGGACTACCTCTAAGAGAACATGATGAGTCATCATTGTCAAACTGAAAAGGTAATTTTTTAACCTGCCTTGAATATCTTAGTGAATTTGATGATTTTCTCAAAGAAGATTTGAAGAATTATCAGTATTGTGGCTCAGGGAAGACCAAACCTACAATGAATTCATCATTATAGTGGCAGAGTGTCTCAGAAACCAATTCACTGATGAACTAAAGGATGCCAAGGACTATTCCATAATAATAGATTCAACACCAGATGTGAGTCATGTAAACCAATTAACATTAATTTTAAGATATGTGACTGGCAATGGTGAAGTTGTAGAGTGATGTCTTTGTTTTATCCCACTAAAATCCCACACTTCTGATGCCTAGAGACAACTGTTTTGAAAATCATTGCAAATTTAGTTTTGGACACAAAAAATGTCATGGGCAGAGCTTTGATAACGCTGCAAATATGGCAGGAAAATATTCATGTCTATAGGCAAGACTGAACAATGCAAGCCCCTCTGCTTTATTCATACCATGTTCCAGCCGTTCCTTAAATTTAATCTGCAATGTTGCAGTCAAATCTTGTGAGGGGGCTACACATTTTTTTGACTTTGTTCAAAACGTGTATGCCTTTTTTTTGGTTTCCATGCATCGGTGAAGTATGCTACAATTATGAAAAATATTGGACAGTCAAAAAAATTTGTGACACCAAGTGGTCTGCTCATGCAGATGTTGTTTTGGCTTCGAAAATGAGCTATGACGATATAAAGAAAACCTTATTAGACATAGGCACATTAAATTCTGAAAAACCATGTGCAAAAACCTAAGCAAAATCTTTGGCAGAAAAGTTTGAAAAGTATGATATTGCTGTTTTTACTCTTTTGTGGAACCATTTACTTCAAAGAATTAATGCCATCAGCAAATCGCTGCAAAAGGTAAATACAAATTTATTGAATGCTGCACAATTGTTAGCCTCAGTTAAAAGTTTTGTCATGGAAGTTCGAAATGACTATAGCTCAGTGGAAGCAGAAGCACTAACATTAACATAAAATATAGGTCCCTATATTTTCACAGAATATGAAAAAGATCCTATGCCTAACTGAGTTATCCTGGAAAAAAGCAGAACCTAGGTCTGAAACAATTTAGTGGTGAAGTAACATTTAGCCTTATATTTTTTTCAAAGAATTCAAGTTGGATTTGCTTTAATATTCTCTTCAATTTTTAGCCTTTTTTTCTTCTAAATTAGGGGCAAATTCTGATATCTGATTCATGTCTCTAGTGGGTTATGGAATAGAGAAAATCCCACACAATTTACTGATTCGTTTTGATGCACTGGCTGGGGGAGTAGTTAACTGATTGCACGATTTCACAATGATTACACACTTAATTTATACAACACAATTTTATTTTAAAACTCTTTGCTACGTATATAACACTGCTTAGCTTTAAGAAACACCACAAACATTAAGAACACAATAATTACATATATTAGAAACAATGCTCCGAATGCACTTCCTTCCGAAACAATACTATAAGAATTAGTGTTACAAAAACAACTACAATTACAACTAAAAGTTAAATTTGAATCAATACTTTTATTTTTCATATTATACTTACAATCCTAGAATTCCAAGAAGCCAAATACCAAAATATGGTTTCATTCCTCAGTAGTACGATTTAATGGGTTGGCCTCAGTAGTACGGTACAATGAAATGGGCTCAGCAATACAATTCAATAGGCTGGCCTCAGCAGTGATAGGACTAAGTCCCCTTCCTTCAGTCCTTTTCAGGTGCTCCACGGCTTCAGCGTGAACTAAGAGATTCGTGTTCACGGAGAGGGTAGTTTCAGGTGATCAGTCTGAACTGGGCTATACTTGCGATTTTTCCTTCGTTGTTCTACAAGTATAGTCACCTCCAAATTGGGACAGCAAGTTACCGTTTTTATTGAGCGAGCTGCCGTCAGTGGGCTCCTCCTACTCAATATATCACTGCTCCCAAATTTGGGCTCGGATCTTACTCAACAGATTCTTTTACCTTTGTTGAGCATTTTAAAATACCTTTGGGAAACTTCCATATCACTTAAATGCCCTTTTCTTACCAACCTGGTCAAAAGGCCTCAGGGTTTGATCTCTTGGAATTCAGGATATTTGCTCTCTTTGTAAAAGATTTCTAAAAGATGAAATTTAAATTAAGACTTTAAGCAAAGTCAGGACCTTTTGCACGTAGTCCCCAAAACAATGAACTAGATAAGGAGATAAATCTTATCTTCTTCCTGAAACTGGCTAATGGGCAACCTTTACAAACATTCAAACTATTTCATTCAATATGACAATTCATAACTATAAACATCTTATTGAATAAGTAGTCCCACTGAGGTCAATTAGATTACACATGCTATTTGATACAAACATATCATAATCTGGCCGTTAGTAAACCATTTACTGTCAATTGAGGTTGCCTTTACACCTGCTGTGTAATGCTCATAAACAGCTCATGAGGTAAGGCATTACTCCATGAACGTAGAGGTGGCTAAATCTGACATTTAATATGTATAGAAGACTAATTGCTTGCAAATATTGATTTTACAATGAAACTGCTCTTGAGTTACAATACATAATATGAAACCCTTAAAGGGTAATTTAATTTTTGGTGCCCATGAAATTCAAGACAGTAAAAAAAAAAAGCTTTACATTTTCACCTTAATTTCAGTTACAAAAATAATGGTTTACATTGGAAGCAATGACTCATACTTAAATGAGATCATGGCAGTGATAGTGCTCTCAAGGGTCTCTACCTAGGCAAAAATACATACGTCTTTCTAGGGAATGTAAGTGCAAGAAGCATCATCTGTATAAGAGAACACAGAGTGTGTAAGGCCAAAGACAAAACAGCCTGCCCAGAGTAAAGTAGTTGTGGAACAGCTCAAAATTATGGAAGTCATGTAGGTTAGCACTGCATAGATTTATTTTAGAAGGAAGTACCATGTTATAATAGAAAATGGCTTCTGTGTTTACAGAGCCCGAGGCTAATGAAGCTTATATAGGCTCTATATCCCAGTGGAAATTTTAGGAAAGCTATAGTTCATAATTTGAGTGTAGATATAATATTTATGATTTTTGCACATTGTTGGCAGCTTCATTAAAAAGTTTTCATTAAAAATAATGGTGGTACAAAGTAAGGCATAAAGGAAAAGTAATCTTCTGATATTACATTGTTAAGAGTTAAGCTGTCTTTTGTGGTATACTCCTGAGAAATGGGTTGAAGTCACTGCCAAGGTAAACCACTGCTTTTGTACCTTTCCAGATCATTCATCTCATTATATTTCAGTTTCCCAACTGAAAAGTGGGTATAATACTTCTGTTCTTTTACCCTTTGCTTCTTTGACTCCATGGGCTGAAATTTTCAAAGCAGCCAAACAGAATTTAAACGCAGTAACAGCTTTGTTATCTGGCCTGAGTGAGGTAAGGGCGGGGGGAGGAGGTTATCTACAAATTCCGGTTATCTGAAAGTTATGCAGAAGACGGTGCCATACTTGCAGTGCAAATACTTGATGTGCATGAGCATGCCGGATAGACTCGGCAAAGATACACAGCTTTTACTGTAACTAGTTCCTTTTGGATTTTAACAGGACTGGTTGCCTAACTCCTGAAGGCTAACTCCTGTAGCACTTTCAACTCTAGAGTGTACATTTTTAGGGTAGTAACTGTCTTTTACTATGTTATTGTAAAATGCTTAGTACAGCGGAGTCCATATGTCAGCAGCAGCCTCTAGATATTACTGTAATCGTAATAGTAATGATAAAAACTCAATATAGTCTTCTACTTAATGTCGGTAAGTTGTTCAGATCTCACAGGGGCAGGTGTGAAAATTAGATGGATAAAACTACTTTTAGAAAAGTCTTTTATATCCTCTCCATGAAGAAATACGTTGCTCACAAGCACAGAAATATCTCCTCTGAGAATGGCCTATGCAATTGTATCTCTCTTTGTCTGAAGTGTGTAGGAGAGGGGTACAATGCATATTATATATAGGGATGTGTCAAGGCTTAATTAATGTTTGCAAAGCACTTACATATCTTTGAATAAGAAGTATTATACAGTACAAGTACACATTCTTATTATGTGATACATAATATTTTTATAATGGCTTATAATGTTATATACATAGCATATAGATATATATATATATATACATACACACAGATATACACGTTATATATATGTGTGTGGGTGGATGTGTACATGTGTGTATGTAAGTATAACACACACATATATGATTTTATAAAATATAAATTATAATATCTATTAACATATATACTATACATGTGTCATAGATTCTTATTCTAGCTATCCCCTAATTTTGAAATATTTTTTTACTGAGTGGTATAGAAATGATTAATTTTGTACGTAAACATTTAAAAACTTAAAAAGGCAGAGACCCCTGTCAGTTTTCTCCACTGTATTGTAAATATATTACATTGCTTCTTCATGACGGTTGTTCTGTTTCCTTCATTTTCTCCAAGATCAGCATCTTTTTTGCCTCCATTGCCTTGCATATTGAAATTTTAAACTGATTACTAATTACTGTGATTAACATGTTACCAGTTTAGGCAAAGAAAAGGCTAATCCTGAGATACCGCCTTTCTCTTCATGCATTAGCAAAGAAACTGTAATCAGTGAAGATGCTCAAGCTTCCCGTCCCATGGTTTAAACAGGATGGCACCCTGGCAGGACATCTTTTATGAGGGATCTCATAATAAATTCCCCTCCTACATTCCTTGCTCTGCTAGCACCCAGGCTTGTCAACTGTTTCTATATGTTATAGCCAGGGATAATTAATAGAAATTAATTAAATTAAAAAGGAATATTTGCACCAGTATGAGTACTTGTGAAGTAAAGTAAAACTCAGCATGAGTAAGGATGTCAGATTTTGGCTTAGATTTGTCAGAGATATCAGCATGACTAACTTACAGCAATGGTCTGGCCTCCAGCCTACAAGATTATGAAACTCAAATTGTAGTCTAGAAACTGCTTAAACCCAGTAGAGACACTGAGATCACACTGGATCAATTTAGGGAAAAAATTGTATCCAAAATTAAAATTTCTGAACCTAATCTCCAAATACCTAACTGCATCTAATGAATATGATCAGCAGGGATCCTACTTTTCTCTGATTAAAAAAAAAAAGAAAAATCCCCAATTTTTGGTTGAAAAAAGGGAATTCCAAATCCACATTTTTTCTGTGATTAAAATGAAAATAGTGGTGTTTCATTTAATCACAAAAAATGTGGATTTGGAGTTCCTTTTTTTAAACTGAAAATTGGAGATTTTTGTTTTAATCAGAGAAAACCAGGATTCCACATGATCAGCAATGTTTAACAATATAAACATGTAAATTATCTGACATCTGAATTGTTAATCAATTTCAAAGTCAAATATGAATATAAATTATCAAATGTCAGGCTGCCAAACTCCAGACCCAGGAGGACAGTTCTATATTAGTTCATGTTCAGAAGGTTTTATCTTTCAGCCAAAATGTAACTGTTGAAGAAACAGAAGGGGCTGCTTCTAAACCTATTGTTCCCCTTTTCAGCCGGTACTGGCATAACCAAAATTCTGCTGCTCACAATGCTATCCTTTTGCTATTAAAGGAACTCATTTATAACTCTTTGAAGTGGTTGTTCAAGTAGTAATTCCTTGACCATGTTTTACAATAGTGTAAAAAATAACTGTATAATTCTTCTTTCTTTTGATGATAGATAGATAGTAGGGCTGTGCGAAACTTCAGTTGCTGATTCAATTTGGAGGAGATTCGGCCCAATTTGGCAGTCAAATCTCTGAATCCGAATCAAATCAGGAGACCAATAAAAGGTCTGAATTGATCTGAAGCCGCTGAATTGTTTTGGAAAAGATTTGGAGGAGATTCAGAGATGTGGGCAGTCCCCACTTGCTGCCGCAGGAAGCTGGACCCGGACTCCATGCCAGTAAGTAGGTGACGGGGAGGGGAGGCTGGAGGAGCAGGGAAGGGACCCTGGGGAGGACCCCTGTCAGGCCCCATCCCCCAACCCCCACCTACTCTCCCAGCTCTGTCAATGGCTGCCCCGCCCAGCCCCAGTGCCCTGGCACTTGAAAAAAGAAAAAAAGCCCCACACTCACCAGATGTTGCAGCGGTCATTGGGACTTCTGGGGACTCATGGCAAAGCCCCCCCCACACGCAGCACAGGGCAATGGGAGGCAGCCAGGATTGCCCCTCCTGCCTGGCAGGAGCCAGGACGCTGGGGCCAGGCGAGCCAGACATTGAGCTGGGAGAGTGGGCAAGGGATGGGGCCTGTTTGATTCAGAGATTCAGCTGATTCGGCAGCGACCGAATCGCCAAATCAGATTTGGCTGAATCGATTCAAGACAGAGATTCAAATCACCAAATTGCATCACTGTCCCCCAAATTGGCTGCCAAATCCGAAGTGAATACTAGCCGCTTCACACAGGCCAAATAGATAGATAGATAGATTATTTTCTAATATTCCTATCAGTTAGCATGTAAGCATGTAAGTGCCAGAAGACATAATATGCCACATAAGCCTGCATAAAGCCTTTCACAACTCCATTTTCACATATTTTATTGATACTGCAGAGAGAGCTAGCTACATGCAAAAATTGCTTCATCATTTTTACATGTAAACACTGAGTTGGGAAGTTTAGTGTCTGAGAAGCAATGCTTCCTTGGCAAACTGTCCAAAATATATAATAATGTGTTATAAATATTACTTTGAAACAAATAGAAACATTTAGACTTTATAGTCTCACTTCTATTTCTTTTCCTTTTGAAATGCATACAGATGTAATATCAGAAGGACTGCATTGGTACCCAAGTAGAAAAATCTATTCTCGAGTCCAAAAAAGGTAATAATAACTAAACTTGTTAGTGTGTCTTCTTTCTCCAACAATACTGTAGAGTCAGAGTCATATAAGACCAAATAGATTATAAACAATGGGTTTAGTAGTGTTGTAATGTCATCAACCCCTCCCCCAACATTCTTTTTCTCTTTTCTGTTTTTGAATCTTTTCTTTGTTAGGCAGTTCCTTGCACAGGTGCATATAGGGACACCTAGTGGCAGTAACTAATGATAACATTCCCTTCAAAGCAATGGAGGAAATACCAGTAGATTGAAATCCAGAAGATCATGTTGAATACACAAAACATACAACTTGCAATTCATTCAAGAACTTCTTTTTGAGCAGAATACCCCCAACAAAAAATTCAAACTGAGCATGTCTCTCTTTCTATATTGCAACATAACCCAATTATATTGCACATTATTTATAAAACTATACAATTTAATGCCAATATTATTGTAATGTAAATATTGCTTTAACTAATTTACCTAAAAGGCAAAGCAGTCTCACTGACACTGATTCTAATTAAAAATATTTGGCAAAAGTGTACAAGCAAATATTTTTGCATTGTGTAAGTATTCACTTAACAATGGTGCAAGTACATACGGAATATGCTTTAAGTTATTATTACTTAGATTAAATTTCCAAATAGGAAAAATTACTTGAATATTCTATGAATTAAAGGCAAAGTATTTAAGCTTGAAAATCTAAAGTTAAACACCTATATATAGAGCTATATATAGATAGATATATCTATATAGATATATCTATCTCTTTATATGTATCTATAGATATATATATAGGCATATAGGGTCAATCAACAAAGGATTTAGGCACCAAATTTTCATGTTAGTTATTTAAATCTGTAATGTAGGTACCGCTGACATCTTCAGCCCCAATTCAGGTGGTACCTAACCCTGAAAACATCTAACTTTCATTGTCCGTAAAATTCAATAACATCACCTGGCAAATAAATTTCTAGAATTGGGCACACTGGGCACATCTACACATTTACTGAGGAGCCGACTAATTAGCTGCAGAGTACGTCAGCTTCCACACATGCCGTGCTATTAGGGAGGAGTAAGCTGATTAACTCTGCCATAGGATAGTACCACTAGACACAAGTTCTACCCTACGACAGAGTTATTTCCTCTGCTGCAATACACATGTAAATGTTCATGAGCTTGGCTGGTGCATGATGGTGCTACAGTGCAGGGGCTCCTGCCAGCTAGCCTCACACAGCAGTTGTGCCCTAGCCAGTACCACCACAATACATTGGGTTGGGTTGGTGCAGCCCTGAACTGGCAGCCTGACCCCTGGAGCCCCTGCTAGCCAGGGCTGCTCAGCCCCAGCTCAACATGCTGCAGTCCCAGGCACACAAGCAAACACGGTGCTTGGGAGCAATAAACTCCAGCGCAAACTTCAGCGGAGTTTATTCAGCTGCATTAATTGCATGTGTAAATATGCCCACAGAGTATCACACTATTCGTATCACCACCACTCAACTGCTCATAAACTTAGTTTATGACTAAGCTTTGCAGGTGGGAGAAACTTAATGAAAAGCTCTGCTTCCTCTTTTCTTGGCACTTCTTACTGTCAAACTTAGGCAGCAACTTGATGGGTTTGCTGTCTTCTGGAATCCCATTCTTTTTCATGAGCAGCCTGGATATATAATGCTATTGTGAGTGAGGCTGCCTAAAATGTAAGTATCATAACAAAGATTGTTGCAACTCCTAAGACCTAAACTTTTGCTCTTTTCAGATCTAACTTTTAGTGCCTAAAAAAAATGGCTTTACTTACAGGCTAAGTACAGACAGTCAAAAAGCTCAAGGCTGAAACAATTCAATCTTTGCAGATTAGTGTAAACTGTGTAGATTGAACAAATAAGAAAGTGAACAGACATTCACTTTTGATTCTGGAAATGCAGCCGCATGCCTACAGTGACCCAGGCCAGGAGCTGAGGGGGACTAGAGCACACCTTTCTACTCAGCTACAGTAAGCAGTTTGGGCCAAGGCTATCCCGCCCACCCTGCAAGTTGGGACTTGTTGGGGAGAGTGCAAAGCATCCTGGGATGCCAGGGGACTGTGAGTTAATTTCAATCTGGAGGGGAACTGGGACAGAAGTTCAGTAAACTGATTTAACCTAAATCTGTTAAATCTGATACTGCATCCATCCAAGTTTATCTTAAACCAGTTTTGGATGCTTTGAAAGCAGTTTATGTGCACTGAACTTCTGTTGTGTTACAGATTTGAACTGGTTTCTGATCACTTAACCTGGTTTATGTGTAATTTCTGTCCCTAGCCACAGCAGTGTAAGGCATTAGCAAAATCTAGTCAAGTCAATAGAAAATGTGACTCTTCAGTATCACTGTGACTCAGGCTCCTTTTTCTTTAAATGCTTGCAGATGCACTTGGATCAATGTTAGACACACTACTTGGAAAGTGCTGACCTAACTGCTTGCCATTTTTTGAGTGTATGATATTCACTAGAGCAGGAGATGAAAGAGGTGAAAGGTGAGAAGTGAAGTGTGATGACAGCTGTTTAGGGAACTTTATACAGTGTTTTTTTATATGGTTCCCAATACCGCTACTCTTGAAATTAATGGAAGTTTTGCCATTAATTTCAGAGACTAGCATTCAGCTAATTTATATCATATAGGATACAATACTTGTCATTAGTTTTCACAAACTCTGGATTTAAAAAAGTCAGCTCCATGTTACAGAAAGAGCAATACAATTCTAGAAATTATAGATTTGTCTTTTTTGCTTATAAACTTAAACAAACTTCCCCCTACATTCTCATGTTCTTAATATTCCATATATCCAGCCAGAATTTCAGAGATATTAAAATATAATAAACCATTTTGACTAGTTTTCGTTAATGAGGGTTTCATTTAAAGACTGTAAATTTGGGCCCTATGTATTGCTGTTTATGCAAAATGTGATATTGTGCAACACCTTGCTGAATTCAAAATAAAAGTACTTGATTCAAAATGAAATGCTAATCATAATAAAGTAATAATGAATGGAACACCCACGTTTCAGTTCTACTTTGGCACCAATTTAAGCACATTTGTTCTAATGAAGTAATACAACAATGTAATATATTGAAAAGTAAATCTTCTGTAAGTAATGTGAATAAGGGTTCCATTCATTATAGTTAGCTTAATACTCTCAGCCACAATTTCAGAATAGTTATTAAACCGTAATACTCGTGCTATACTCATTTCACTTGTACTTTTCTGTTTTTTAAGCCTTCTTCTGATTTATGGAATGTTGAAGTTTTTTTCCAAAATGATGTAGTTGACAGAATTAATAAAGGTGTCTAGTTACTACTTCATCTAGTCCAGGCCCTTGCTCAAGGCAGGATCATCCCTGACTAAACCATCCCAGATGAGGGTCTGTTCAACCTCCTCTTAAAAATTTCCAGGGGTAAACATTCCACAACTCCTCTAGGTAGCCTGTTCCAATGCTTGATCACTCACATATTCAGCAAGTTCTTCCTAATCTCCAGCCTAAACTCCTCTGCTTCAGTTTGAGGACATTGCTTCTAGTCCTGTCTACTACAACCAGAAAGCTAAGATTATCTTGGAGATTTAAAAAATGTTAATATTTTTGTACCCTCTCCTGGCTATGAAAAATGCACAATAAGATCTACTACTGTCAAGTGAAAGACTTCCATGGAAATAAATGGACTTTGGATCAAGGTTTTTCAATGATGTCTTGGCCATCTTCCACAGAGAAAGCAAGGACTGACTAGTTCCTTTTTATAAACCAACATTATTTCCAGATGCTGTGGGCATGCCTACATGTCACCCTACGGCAACGAGTGTGTTCACTCTCTTGGTATAGCATGCCGCTATGATAACGTAGTGGTGAAATCTACCCATGTAGACGTGCCCTGTTTTATCTCCATTTTAGCCCTGCAAAGTCGAAAGAGACTACAGTTTAATATGAAGCTGAAAAAATGTGTTTGCTTAAGTCAAGAAAACTCTCTTGTGCAAAGACCAGCCCTAGTGTTTGGGGCTTTTTGAGAGTAATTCTGCATCTGAAAAGCAGATAAGCTATGAAATGGATTGATTTTTCAAAAGTGGTTCTTTCAAACTGTTCCCAATCCTGATAGCGTTGACCTTTCCCCATTCACTTCAGGGCATTGAAATGTTAAAGTAAACCCCAGAGGATGATATACCAGTGGGTGGAGAGCAGGCGGGGCAGTCAGTGGTACACAATAAATCCATTTATCATCGACCTTGCAATAGATCTCACAGGTGTTGTCTAGATGAAGTGCATACACTCACAGAGGCACTCCCTGTGTCTTCCCAATTAAGGCTGAATTTTCTTTTAAAGTAGGAATCCACTCTCTTTGCCTGTGCCTGGTGCATGTTGTGCAGGTGGTTATCCGGCAGTACACGCACATATTATTTAGGGACTAAGTTCCACATATTATGCAGACTTCAAATACAGATGCATGTGTGTGTGCACCTGGATCTACCTTCATTTTCTCAGAGATGATACCAAAAATTCAGCAATTTCCATAGATAACTGAAGCAAGGCTTCACATAAAAAAAAATGAAATAAAAAATCCCCAGCTGCAAAGTGAAAGTCTGTCTTGGTTTGTTTCCTTCTTTCTATTCTTTTCTTGACTTTTGCCCAGCTTCCACATGAGTCACAGTTCACCCCCTGGCACTGACAGGGAACACCATTTCTTTCTGTCTTTCTTCCCAGCTTGCACATGAGCTGCAGTTCTCCCTGCCTGGCACCAAGAGGGAAAGCAATCTTTCCTTCCTTCCTTCCTTCCTCCGGGCCCGAGCAGAGCTACTGCGTGCCGGGCAGGACCATACAAGACAACCTGTTCCTGCTGCGGGACCTGCTCACGGCTAGCGAGCTCTTTGGCCTCGACGTCGGCCTCCTCTCTCTCGACCAGGAGAAGGCCTTTGACCGCGTGGGCCACGCCTACCTCTTCCGCACGCTGGAGGCCTTTGGCTTTGGGCCCCTCTTCACCGGGGCCCTCCGGGTCTTGTACCGGGACATTTCCAGCCTGCTCAAGGTGAACGGGGTGCTTTGCGCTCCGTTCCCCGCGCGCAGGGGCATTCGCCAGGGCTGTCCGCTGTCGGGCATGCTCTACGCCCTGGCCATCGAGCCGCTGTTACACGCGCTGCGCCGCCGCCTGAGTGGGGTGGCCCTGCCATCGGCCACGGGCCCGTCCGCTGGCCCTCGTCTCCGGCTGTCGGCCTATGCGGACGACGTCACCGTCTTCCTCGCCACCCGGGAAGACGTGCGGGCTCTGGCAGATTGCCAGCGGGCCTACGAGCGCGCCTCCTCCGCCCGCATCAACTGGGGCAAGAGTGACACTCTGCTGCTTGGCGCATGGACTGGCAGGCCTCCGCCGGACTTGCCGGGGGGCCTCGCCTGGCGCCGCGAGGGCCTCAAGGTCTTGGGCGTGTTCCTGGGGCCGACGACCTTCATGGCGCGCAACTGGGACGGCCTCGAGGAGGGAGTGGAGGCCCGCCTGCAGCGGTGGCGCTGGCGCCTGCCCAGCCTTTCCTACCGGGGGCGCGTCCTCGTCATCAATAACCTGGCGGCGGCCACCCTGTGGCACCGCTGCGCGGTGCTGGACCCTCCGCCGGAGCTACTGGAGCGACTGCAGCGGCTCCTGGTCGATTTCCTGTGGGACGGACGCCACTGGCTCCCACGAGCTGCCCTCTACCTGCCCACCGGCGAGGGGGGCCAGGGCCTGATCGATCTGGCCAGCAGGGTGGCCGCCTATCGGCTGCAGGCCCTCCAGCGGCTCCTGTACACCGAGGGCCACCTCCCGTGGCGACAGCTGGCGTGCCGATTCCTGCGGCGAGTGGGGGGCCTCAGCTTTGACCGGGAGCTGTTTCAACTGGACCTCACCTTCCTGAACGGGGCGGTCCTTCCCCCGTTCTACCGCAGCGTGGTGCGGGCCTGGCGGGCGGCCTTCCATCTCTGTCCCCAGGCCAGGCACCTGCGGTTCCCGCAGCTCCTTCGAGAGCCCCTGGTCCACAACCCGGCCCTGCACCGGGTCGTGCCGAGCCTGGCCTCCGCCAGCCTCACGACAGCTCTTGTCGAGGCGCGCTCCACCCGCCTGGAGCACCTCCTGGACCCCGCTCGGTCGGACTGGCTGTCACCCGAGGCCCTGGCTGCCCGGCTGGCGATGCGCTCCGTCCGCACCGCGGGGCGGCTTCTGCGGGCCGTTAGGGCCGCCCTCCCGACGGAGGCAGCGACCGCCCTGGAAGCCCATCTCCAGACTCGCCGGCCCCTCCCCGCCGCAGACGCCGCAGAAGACGCCTTCCCACCGCTACCCGTCGTCCCAGCGGTACCCGGCGAGCTGGCCGAGCGGCCCAACACGCTGCTCAGGCTCCCGGTGCCCCCCAGCAGCAATACGGGCTGCCCTTTTGGCACCCTGCCCCGCAAGGGCCTCTACATGTGGGTGGTGCGCACCCGGCACGCCCAGGTGCTCGCCGGCCGCCCTGACACCGCGTGGCGGCGGCGCCTGGCGCGGCCCGGGACCCCGGCGTGGCGCACGCTGTATAAGGCGCCCATCGCCAAGAAGACCGGCGACCTGCAGTGGCGGCTCGTGCACGGCATCCTGGCCACCGGCACCTTTGTGCGTCACTTGGACCCAGCGGCCTCGGCGGCCTGCCCCTTCTGCCCGGGGGTGCTGGACGAGGACATTTTCCACGCCTTCCTCGACTGCCCCCGGCTGCAGCCTCTCTTTGCCGCCCTGGGCGCACTGCTTCGGGTACTGGGCCGAGACCTCTCCGAAGACGCTTACGTCCACTCCTTTCCATACCGGGCGGCCGAGCGGGCCACAGTCAGCCTGGCCAACTTCCTGCTGGGCCAGGCCAAGATGGCCACCCTGAAGAGCCGGCGAAACCAGCTCAGCGGCACCGGGATGGTCGACGCCCTGCAGCTCTTCCGCCTGCTGGTCCGGGCCCGCCTCTCGCTCGAGTTTGAGCACGCTGTCCTCCGGCGGACGGTGCCCGCCTTTGAGGAGCGCTGGGCCCTCGAGGGGGTGCTGTGCGGGGTCAAGGCGGGACGCCTGATCCTCGCTCTGTGATGCCACCGGCTGCTCAAGCCGCAGAGACGCGTCAAGCGGGCCGAGGCCCTGGACTTTTGCTCGTGCGGGTCGACCCCGGAGGCCTCCATGGGTGTCCCTGCTGGCAGAACTGTAAATACTGTAAATAGTCCTTATGTTTCGTTGTGTTGGTTGGTTTTTTTTGTCTAGCGTGTACGGGCAGGCCTTGCAGGCCATGAGCCCAGGCCTTGTCCATGAGGCCCAGAGCTTCGGGCATCCTTGTACATGCTTTTGACTGGCTCCGAGTCATCACCCTCCGGGGAATAAACGTCTCTTAAAAGTCAAAAGTCCTTCCTTCCTTCCTTCCTTCCTTCCTTCCGCTTTGGACGCTTCGGACCAGGCTCGCTTGGAGCTGCGTGGGGCGATCCCGAGCGTAAGACTCCCCGGCTTCCTATCTCTTTTCTTGCTTCACTCCCACCTGTCTAAAGGTCTCTAGCCTCTGTTTATTTCGCTTTCTGACTCTTTTCTTGCTTTTTTGCAGCTTTTACCCCCACTTTTCTCTCCTCTCTCTTCCCTCCCCCTCTGCTTCCGGTTTCTTTGTCTGTGAGACGCTTCTCGCAGCCTTCTCTTTTACTGTCTCTTTCCCTCTCTTTCTCTTTTTTCTGTCTGCTTGTTACGGGGAGTTACCTTTTCCATTAGCCTGCCTTCCAGAGGTGCTCTTAATTAACCCTCCATCCCCCCCTCACCCTTTAGTTTTCCTTTTCTTTTTTCTTTTTGCTGTTTTAACCCCCCCCCCTCCTTCCCCTGCCGCTTTTTTCCCCCCCCACCCTCCTCCCCCTTTGTGGGGAGCTCTCTATTATCATTTGCCGCTTGAGGGGTGCTTTTTTCTTCTTCCCCCCCTCTTTTTTTGTTCTATCCACGCTTTTTTTTTTTCACCCCCCAAATCCCTCCCTGCCTTTCAGTGGCTTATCTTCACTTTCTGTTTTGGCCGCATTCCCGGGAGCTTGGCCTTGAGCTCCTGTGTTTAAGTTTTCTTTTCATTCCCTTAGTTTTTTTTGCTTTGCAGTTTAACCCTGTCCTAGTGAGGATGGCTGCTCCTACACCTGGCAGTTGGCATGAGGATGTCTCTCGGGACCTCCCGCTGACGCATGGCCTGAGGGTTCATGCCCCTCTCCATGTGGGGCTTGAGGTTTGCATGGAGGCTCTGGCTGCGCTCCTGGGATGGCGTACGATCCGCTATGCGGGTCGTGTGAACACGGTCCCGATGATTTATTTGAGCACGCCTGCCTTGGTTGACAGGGTGTGTGCTGAGGGCCTAGACATTGCGGGCATCCACTACCCTGTCACGCCCCTAGAGACTCAGGCAGTGAGGGTGGTGATCTCTAACATCCCACCACATGTTTCTGATCGGGAGCTGGCCAGGGGACTCGAGGCCTATGGAGTTCTTACGAGTCCTTTTCGCCGGCTGCCGATGGGAAGCAAGGACCCTCAGCGGAAGCACGTCCTGTCTTTTCGGAGGCAGGTCTTTATGCTCCTCAAGGAGGGCCCCCAGTCTCTACCTCGCTCCCTGAGCTTCACGCTCGAGGGTCGGAGGTATATTATCTATTTGTCTGTGGGAGAGACTATGTGTTTTAAGTGCGGCGGCTCCTCCCACCTGGCTGCTCAGTGCCCTCAGGGCAAAGCGGCCGGACCATCGCCACCTGCGGCAGAGCCGAGAGACGGCGTGTCGACTTCTGGGACACGCGGCAGGCCCAGGGAAGCAGGGAGCTCTTCCTCCCAGCGTCCTTCCAGCCCTACTCCATCTCAGGGGACGGGGGGCTCTGGTGTGAAACCATCGTCCAGTGGAGAGGCTGGTGCTACTACCCAGGCCCCGCCGCCGCCTCCCCCGTCTGTGGCGCCCCCTGCCCTCAGTGCGGGGGCCCCGCCGGCTGGGGGGGCAGGGCAGTCTGGCCCGTCCCCAGCACAGGGGCAGCTGCCCACTACCACCAAGAAGAAGAAGAAGGAGGACAAAGAGAGGAAGATGAAGGGGGCCTCTCAGGATGCCCTGCCCTCCTCGGCCAGTGCCGAGGGACCCCCCACTAAAGAGCCTGGCCCCGCTCTGGCTGCCATACCACCCACCCCGTTGGATGTAGCTGTCGGCGGGGCAGACTTAGCGGAGGGGGAGGGGGCTTCAGGGGTCCCTCTCCCCTCGCCTGTCCCCCAGCCTCCGGAGTCGGGCGGCGGCGGGGATGGTGGCGAATGCCTCTCTTCTTGTGGCCTGGCCTCGGGTGTGGCGGGAGAGTCTGCTACCCCCTTGGTCATGCCCCAGCCTGGTGGATTAGATGGAGAAGTTGACGAGATGGAGGTCCAGCTCACTGAGTCTCGCAAGAGGCGTCGTGAGCGGGATGGCCTCTCCCCCCCCAGGAAGACAGGGAATGCCCTCGTGGAGCCAGTCCTTGACTCGGATGATGAGAGGCGGCTGATGTGTCTAGACATCGAGGGTGTCGATGCTGCGGTTGCGGACGAGCTCCCGCCGGGGGTGCGGACTCGACGCTCTTCCTTAGGCAACATCCACCCCAAGCTGGCGGAGCCCCCCTGGGTCCCTCCAGACTATGGGGGACTCCTGTCCTTCTTGAAGTTAACTAAGGGGCAGAGGAACGTAGCAGGACGCATCACTCAGTGGTGCACAGACCCCAAAGTGTTCGTAAAGGGTGCCAGGGCAGCTGCCAAGCTCATGCAGCGGGATCTGGGCACACGCCAGATGGCTTACCGTTTGGAGAAGCTTGCCCAGAGGGTGAGAGTTGAGTGGGACTTGGGCGGGTCCCTCGACTAGAGTAGGGCACAGTAGGCCTTCCTTGACCTGTCTGTACTGCCTTGCTCTGCTCTTGGGTGCTCGTTCTTCCACCCGTACCTTGCTTTGCCCTTCCTCTCCCACACCCACATCCATGGCAGCCACAATCATTGGCACCTTCAACATCAACGGCTGTCGAGACTCGGTGAAGCGCGAAGCCGTCCTGGAGCTCCTGCGACAGAAGAGGCTGGCCGTCGCCTTCCTTCAAGAGACGCACTCTGACAGATTCAACCAGGCGGCCTGGCGGGCTGCCTGGCGAGGACAGGTGTTCCTGAGCCATGGCACCAACCTTAGCGCTGGGGTCGCGACTCTCTTATCACCACAGCTGCAGCTTGACGCGGCGGTGCCGCGGGAGGTCATCCCCGGCCGCCTGCTGACCGTCCGCGTCACCCTCGCACAACACCGCCTGCTGCTCATCAACGTCTACGCGCCTTCCGATGGTCAGGAGAGGGTCGTTTTCTTCGAGACCTTGGCTGCCCTCCTGCGCGACGCTAGCGAGGATGATGACCTGCTCCTCCTCGGTGGGGATTTCAACTGCACCACTGCCCCGCGCCTCGACCGCACAGGGCCTGAACCCCACCTGCCCTCCGCTCGCAAGCTGCAATCTGCCTTGGAGGGGGCAGACCTCGTGGACATCTGGCGAGCCCTGCATCCTGATGCGCGCCAGTACACCTGGGCCAGGATGGGTGCCGGTGGTGTCACCATGGCTCGCCTCGACCGCCTTTATGTCACCAGGCACCACCTGCCACTCCTGCGCAGCAGCTGCATCGCTCCCTCGGGTCTGTCAGATCATGACCTAGCCTTCAGTGAACTGAGCCTGCCGGGGAGAGCCTGTGCGCGGGCACCTTATTGGTGTTTCAACGCCAGCCTGCTTCAGGACTCCTATTTCCGGGACTGCTTTGCCCACTTCTGGAGGAGGTGGGAGGCTGCGAGATCGAGCCACTCCTCCTGGAAGCTGTGGTGGGACGTGGGCAAGGTACAGATCCGAGCCTTTTGCCAGCAGTACACCCAGCTGGCCGCGAACGAGACGCGCCGACGTATCCGGGAGTTGGAGGAGGACGTGGCGGAGCTCGAGGCTGCTCTGCTGGCCGCTGGCAGCGACGCGGCACTGAGCGAGAGCCTCCGGTTCCGCAGGAGATGTCTGCGCGACCTGGCGGAGAGCGCGGCCCGCGGCGCGAGGATCCGCGCCCGTTGCCAGGAACTGGCGGAAACTGACGCCCCGACCCGCTTCTTTTTCAACCTGGAGCGGTGGAGGGCAGCGAGCAAAGTCTTGGACCATCTCAAGACTCCTGAGGGCCGGGTAATTACAGAGCCCGGCGAAATACGCGAACATGCCGTCGCCTTCTATCGTGACCTGTTTGCGGCCGAGCCGTCGTGCCCCGAGGCCACGCGGGAACTCCACGTGGGCCTACCACGTCTCGATGCCCTGGAGGCCGGAGAGCTTGAGCGGGACTTGTCCCTGGAAGAGCTGGCGGCCGCCACGGCCGGCCTCGCCTCCGGCAAAGCCCCGGGCCTCGATGGGTTGCCTGCTGAGTTTTACAAGACCTTCTGGCCTCTCCTCGGCCCCAGCCTCCTGCGCGTTTTCCAGGAGAGCCTCGCCGACAAGGTCTTGCCGATCAGCTGCCGCCGAGCGGTGCTGACCCTGCTGCCCAAGAAGGGAGACCTGGGCTACATGAAGAACTGGCGGCCGGTCTCCCTGCTGTGCGCGGACTATAAGATCCTGGCCAAAGCGTTGGCCACCCGCCTCCGCGCGGTCATGGCCTCTCTCACCGGGCCCGAGCAGAGCTACTGCGTGCCGGGCAGGACCATTCAAGACAACCTGTTCCTGCTGCGGGACCTACTCACGGCTAGCGAGCTCTTCGGCCTCGACATCGGCCTCATCTCTCTAGACCAGGAGAAGGCCTTTGACCGGGTGGGCCACGCCTATCTCTTCCAGACTCTGGAGGCCTTTGGTTTTGGGCCCCTCTTCACCGGGGCCCTCCGGGTCTTGTACCGAGACATTTCCAGCCTGCTCAAGGTGAACGGTGTGCTGTGTGCTCCGTTCCCCGCACGCAGGGGCATTCGTCAGGGGTGTCCGCTGTCGGGCATGCTCTACTCCCTGGCCATCGAGCCGCTGCTGCACACGCTGCGACGCCGCCTGAGTGGTGTGGCCCTGGCAGTGGCCGGCGGCCCGTCCGCTAGGCCTCGTCTCCGGCTGTCGGCATATGCGGATGATGTCACCGTCTTCCTCAACACTCAGGAAGACGTGCGGGCCCTGGCGGATTGCCAGCGTGCCTATGAGCGCGCCTCCTCCGCCCGCATCAACTGGGCCAAGAGCGATACTTTGTTGCTTGGCGCATGGACTGGCACGCTCCCCCCGGACTTGCCGGGGGGGCTCACATGGCGCCGCGAGGGCCTCAAGATCTTGGGCGTGTTCCTGGGGCCACCGGCCTTCATGGCGCGTAACTGGGACGACCTCGAGGAGGGGGTGGAGGCCCGCCTGCAGCGGTGGCGCTGGCGCCTGCCCAGCCTTTCCTACCGGGGGCGCGTCCTTGTCATCAACAACCTGGCGGCAGCGACCTTGTGGCACCGGTGCGCCGTGCTCGACCCCCCACCGGATCTCCTGGAGAGACTCCAGCGCAACCTGGTGGACTTCTTCTGGGATGGGCGCCACTGGCTCCCACGAGCCGTCCTTCACCTGCCTGTTGCCGAGGGGGGCCAGGGTCTGGTTGACCTGGCCAGCAGGGTGGCGGCCTTCCGCCTGCAGGCCCTTCAGCGACTGCTTTACAGTGAGGAGCAGCTGCCATGGCAACAACTGGCGTGCCGGTTCCTACAGAGGGTCGGCGCCCTTGGCTTTGACCGGGAGCTCTTTTTGTTGACACCCACGCTCCTGAACTGGGCGGTGCTTCCGGCCTTTTATCGCAGTGTGATACGAGCCTGGCAGGTTGCCTTCCGCCTCCAGCCTCGAGCCCGGACACTGTGTTTCCCGCAGCTGCTGAGGGAGCCTCTGGTGCACAACTCAGCCCTGTGGGGCTCCGTGCCGAGCCTGGCCTCTGCCAGCCTCACGGCCACCCTTATCCAGGCGCGTGTCCTCCGCCTGCACCGGTGGGCCGGGCACTCTGTTGCGGCTCCCCATGCCTCCCGATAGTGACACGGGTTGTCCCTTTGCTTCTCTATCGCGTAGAAGCTTGTATGCCTGGGTGGTCTGTGTCCGCCATGCTCAGGTGCTGGCGGGACGCCCCGATACACCGTGGCGACGGCGCCTGGGGCCACCGGCTTCCCCACCGGCCCACCCGGCGTGGCGCACATTGTATAAGCCGCCGACCGCCAAGAAGACTGGCGACCTGCAGTGGCGGTTGCTGCACGGCATCCTAGCCACTGGCTCGTTTGCGTCCCACTTTGACCCAGCCGCTTCGACGGCCTGCCCCTTCTGCCCTGGGGGCGTGGAGGAGGATCTCTTTCACGCCTTCCTGGACTGTCCCCGCCTGCGGCCGCTCTTTGCCACCCTCGAGCTGCCGCTGCGGGCGCTGGGCAGGAGCCTCTCAGAGACCACCTACATATGCTCCTACCCGTACCGGGCGGCCGAGCGGGGCGCCATCTGCCTGGCCAACTTTTTGCTGGGCCAGGCCAAGATGGCCGTCCTCAAGAGCCGCCGTAACCGGCTTGCCGGCACCGGCTCAGACGATGCCCCGCGGCTCTTTGGCCTCCTAGTGCGGGCGCGCCTCTCGCTGGAGTTTGAGCACGCTGTGCTCCGGCGGGGGGTGCCCGCCTTTGAGGCACTCTGGGCCCTTGAGGGAGCGCTGTGCCACGTGGAGGACGGCCGTCTCAAATACGCGCTCTGATGTCGTGACCGGTCTGGGCGACCGGGCAGGTGCGGTGGCGGACTGTGGCTTCCGGCTTGTGCCGTGCCCTGGGCCCTCACCAGGCTGCTGTTGTTTATTTTCTCGGGGTGAGAAGTTGAAGGGTTTTGTACGTGTACTATGGGACAGGGAAGGGTGGAATTGTTCGTTTCTCGAGGGCTATATATATAAATAGCATGTTAGACACGATGTGTATTACTGCGAAGGTGTTTGTCACGGTGTGATGTTCTGAACGTCCGGGAATGGTTTCTCTTTGGTGTGGTTTGATGGTTTTTTTGCTTTCTGTACCTGATCTTTTGTGAAATAAAGTTGTCAAAAGTCAAAAGTCAAAGTCCTTCCTTCCTTCCGCTTTGGACGCTTCGGACCAGGCTCGCTTGGAGCTGCGTGGGGCGATCCCGAGCGTAAGACTCCCCGGCTTCCTATCTCTTTTCTTGCTTCACTCCCACCTGTCTAAAGGTCTCTAGCCTCTGTTTATTTCGCTTTCTGACTCTTTTCTTGCTTTTTTGCAGCTTTTACCCCCACTTTTCTCTCCTCTCTCTTCCCTCCCCCTCTGCTTCCGGTTTCTTTGTCTGTGAGACGCTTCTCGCAGCCTTCTCTTTTACTGTCTCTTTCCCTCTCTTTCTCTTTTTTCTGTCTGCTTGTTACGGGGAGTTACCTTTTCCATTAGCCTGCCTTCCAGAGGTGCTCTTAATTAACCCTCCATCCCCCCCTCACCCTTTAGTTTTCCTTTTCTTTTTTCTTTTTGCTGTTTTAACCCCCCCCCTCCTTCCCCTGCCGCTTTTTTCCCCCCCCACCCTCCTCCCCCTTTGTGGGGAGCTCTCTATTATCATTTGCCGCTTGAGGGGTGCTTTTTTCTTCTTCCCCCCCTCTTTTTTTGTTCTATCCACGCTTTTTTTTTTTTTCACCCCCCAAATCCCTCCCTCCCTTTCAGTGGCTTATCTTCACTTTCTGTTTTGGCCGCATTCCCGGGAGCTTGGCCTTGAGCTCCTGTGTTTAAGTTTTCTTTTCATTCCCTTAGTTTTTTTTGCTTTGCAGTTTAACCCTGTCCTAGTGAGGATGGCTGCTCCTACACCTGGCAGTTGGCATGAGGATGTCTCTCGGGACCTCCCGCTGACGCATGGCCTGAGGGTTCATGCCCCTCTCCATGTGGGGCTTGAGGTTTGCATGGAGGCTCTGGCTGCGCTCCTGGGATGGCGTACGATCCGCTATGCGGGTCGTGTGAACACGGTCCCGATGATTTATTTGAGCACGCCTGCCTTGGTTGACAGGGTGTGTGCGGAGGGCCTAGACATTGCGGGCATCCACTACCCTGTCACGCCCCTAGAGACTCAGGCAGTGAGGGTGGTGATCTCTAACATCCCACCACATGTTTCTGACCGGGAGCTGGCCAGGGGACTCGAGGCCTATGGAGTTCTTACGAGTCCTTTTCACCGGCTGCCGATGGGAAGCAAGGACCCTCAGCGGAAGCATGTCCTGTCTTTTCGGAGGCAGGTCTTTATGCTCCTCAAGGAGGGCCCCCAGTCTCTACCTCGCTCCCTGAGCTTCACGCTCGAGGGTCGGAGGTATATTATTTATTTGTCTGTGGGAGAGACTACGTGTTTTAAGTGCTGCGGCTCCTCCCACCTGGCTGCTCAGCGCCCTCAGGGCAAGGCGGCCGGACCATCGCCACCTGCGGCAGCGCTGAGAGACGGCGTGTCGACTTCTGGGACACGCGGCAGGCCCAGGGAGGCAGGGAGCTCTTCCTCCCAGCCTCCTTCCAGCCCTACTCCATCTCAGGGGACGGGGGGCTCTGGTGTGAAACCATCGTCCAGTGGAGAGGCTGGTGCTACTACCCAGGCCCCGCCGCCGCCTCCCCCGTCTGTGGCACCCACTGCCCTCAGTGCGGGGGCTCCGCCGGCTGGGGGGGCAGGGCAGTCTGGCCCGTCCCCAGCACAGGGACAGCTGCCCACTACCACCAAGAAGAAGAAGAAGGAGGACAAAGAGAGGAAGATGAAGGGGGCCTCTCAGGATGCCCTATCCCTGTCAGGACCCTCCTCGGCCAGTGCCGAGGGACCCCCCACCAGAGAGCCTGGCCCCACTCTGGCTGCCATACCACCCACCCCGTTGGATGTAGCCATCGGCGGGGCAGACTTAGCGGAGGGGGAGGGGGCTTCAGGGGTCCCTCTCCCCTCGCCTGTCCCCCAGCCTCCGGAGTCGGGCGGCGGCGGGGATGGTGGCGAATGCCTCTCTTCTGGTGGCCTGGCCTCGGGGGTGGCGGGAGAGTCTGCTACCCCCTTGGTCATGCCCCAGCCTGGCGGATCAGATGGAGAAGTTGACGAGATGGAGGTCCAGCTCACTGAGTCTCGCAAGAGGCGTCGTGAGCGGGATGCCCTCTCCCCCCCCAGGAAGACAGGGAATGCCCTCGTGGAGCCGGTCCTTGACTCGGACGATGAGAGGCGGCTGATGTGTCTAGACATCGAGGGTGTCGGTGCTGCGGTTGCGGACGAGCTCCCGCCGGGGGTGCGGACTCGACGCTCTTCCTTAGGCAACATCCACCCCAAGCTGGCGGAGCCCCCCTGGGTCCCTCCAGACTATGGGGGACTCCTGTCCTTCTTGAAGTTAACTAAGGGGCAGAGGAACGTAGCGGGACGCATCACTCAGTGGTGCGCAGACGCCAAAGTGTTTGTTAAGGGTGCCAGGGCAGCTGCCAAGCTCATGCAGCGGGATCTGGGCACACGCCAGATGGCTTACCGTTTGGATAAGCTTGCCCAGAGGGTGAGAGTTGAGTGGGACTTGGGCGGGTCCCTCGACTAGAGTAGGGCACAGTAGGCCTTCCTTGACCTGTCTGTACTGCCTTGCTCTGCTCTTGGGTGCTCATTCTTCCACCTGTACCTTGCTTTGCCCTTCCTCTCCCACACCCACATCCATGGCAGCCACAATCATTGGCACCTTCAACATCAACGGCTGTCGAGACTCGGGGAAGCGCGAAGCCGTCCTGGAGCTCCTGCAACAGAAGAGGCTGGCCGTCGCCTTCCTTCAAGAGACACACTCTGACAGATTCAACCAGGCGGCCTGGCGGGCTGCCTGGTGAGGACAGGTGTTCCTGAGTCATGGCACCAACCTTAGTGCTGGGGTCGCGACTCTCTTATCACCACAGCTGCAGCTTGACGCGGCGGTGCCGCGGGAGGTCATCCCCGGCCGCCTGCTGACCGTCCGCGTCACCCTCGCACAACACCGCCTGCTGCTCATCAACGTCTACGCGCCTTCCGATGGTCAGGAGAGGGTCATTTTCTTCGAGACGTTGGCTGCCCTCCTGCGCGACGCTAGCAAGGATGATGACCTGCTCCTCCTCGGTGGGGATTTCAACTGCACCACTGCCCCGCGCCTCGACCGCACAGGGCCTGAGCCCCTCCTTCACTCCGCTCGCAAGCTGCAATCTGCTTTGGAGGGGGCAGACCTCGTGGACATCTGGTGAGCCCTGCATCCAGATGCGCGCCAGTACACCTGGGCCAGGATGGGTGCCGGTGGTGTCACCATGGCTCGCCTCGACCGCCTTTATGTCACCAGGCACCACCTGCCACTCCTGCGCAGCAGCTGCATCGCTCCCTCGGGTCTGTCAGATCATGACCTAGCCTTCAGTGAACTGAGCCTGCTGGGGAAAGCCTGTGCGCGGGCACCTTATTGGTGTTTCAACGTCAGCCTGCTTCAGGACTCCTATTTCCGGGACTGCTTTGCCCACTTCTGGAGGAGGTGGGAGGCTGCGAGATCGAGCCACTCCTCCTGGAAGCTGTGGTGGGACGTGGGCAAGGTACAGATCCGAGCCTTTTGCCAGCAGTACACCCAGCGGGCCGTGAACGAGACGCGCCGACGTATCCGGGATTTGGAGGAGGACGTGGCGGAGCTCGAGGCTGCTCTGCTGGCCTCTGGCAGCGACGCTGTACTGAGTGAGAGCCTCCGGTTCCGCAGGAAATGTCTGCGCGACTTGGCGGAGAGCGCGGCCCGCGGCACGAGGATCCGCGCCCGTTGCCAGGAGCTGGCGGAAACTGACGCCCCGATCCGCTTCTTTTTCAACCTGGAGCGGCGGAGGGCAGCGAGCAAAGTCTTAGACCATGTCAAGACTCCTGAGGGCCGGGTCATTACAGAGCCTGGCGAAATACGCAAACATGCCGTCGCCTTCTATCGTGACCTGTTTGCGGCCGAGCCGTTGTGCCCCGAGGCCACGCGGGAACTCCACGAGGGCCTACCGCGTCTCGATGCCCTGGAGGACGGAGAGCTTGAGCGGGACTTGTCCCTGGAAGAGCTGGCGGCCACCACGGCCGGCCTTGCCTCCGGCAAAGCCCCGGGCCTCGATGGGTTGCCTGCTGAGTTTTACAAGACCTTCTGGCCTCTCCTCGGCCCCAGCCTCCTGCGCGTTTTCCAGGAGAGCCTCGCCGACAAGGTTTTGCC
This sequence comes from Alligator mississippiensis, assembly GCF_030867095.1. Taxonomy (NCBI): domain Eukaryota; kingdom Metazoa; phylum Chordata; order Crocodylia; family Alligatoridae; genus Alligator; species Alligator mississippiensis. The sequence goes on along the minus strand of NC_081824.1, from coordinate 375,615,083 downwards.
AATCAGCTGCCGCCGAGCGGTGCTGACCCTGCTGCCCAAGAAGGGAGACCTGGGCTACATGAAGAACTGGCGGCCAGTCTCCCTGCTGTGCGCGGACTATAAGATCCTGGCCAAAGCGTTGGCCACCCGCCTCCGCGCGGTCATGGCCTCTCTCACCGGGCCCGAGCAGAGCTACTGCGTGCTGGGCAGGACCATTCAAGACAACCTGTTCCTGCTGCGTGACCTACTCACGGCTAGCGAGCTCTTTGGCCTTGACATCGGCCTCATCTCTCTAGACCAGGAGAAGGCCTTTGACCGGGTGGGCCACGCCTATCTCTTCCGGACTCTGGAGGCCTTTGGTTTTGGGCCTCTCTTCACCGGGCCCTCCGGGTCTTGTACCGAGACATTTCCAGCCTGCTTAAGGTGAACGGTGTGCTGTGTGCTCCGTTCCCCGCACGCAGGGGCATTCATCAGGGGTGTCCGCTGTCGGGCATGCTCTACTCCCTGGCCATCGAGCCGCTGCTGCACACGCTGCGACGCCGCCTGAGTGGTGTGGCCCTGCCAGTGGCCACCGGCCCGTCCGCTAGGCCTCCTCTCCGGCTGTTGGCATATGCGGATGATGTCACCGTCTTCCTCAACACTCAGGAAGACGTGCGGGCCCTGGCGGATTGCCAGCGTGCCTATGAGCGCGCCTCCTCTGCCTGCATCAACTGGGCCAAGAGCGATACTTTGCTGCTTGGCGCATGGACTGGCACGCCCCCCCCCCGGACTTGCCGGGGGGACTCACATGGCGCCGCGAGGGCCTCAAGATCTTGGGTGTGTTCCTGGGGCCACCGACCTTCTTGGCGCACAACTGGGACGACCTTGAGGAGGGGGTGGAGGCCCGCCTGTAGCGGTGGTGCTGGCGCCTGCCCAGCCTTTCCTACCGGGGGCATGTCCTTGTCATCAACAACCTGGCGGCAGTGACCTTGTGGCACCGGTGCGCCGTGCTCGACCCCCCACCGGATCTCCTGGAGAGACTCCAGCGCAACCTGGTGGACTTCTTCTGGGATGGGCGCCACTGACTCCCACGAGCCGTCCTTCACCTGCCTGTTGCCGAGGGGGGCCAAGGTCTGGTTGACCTGGCCAGCAGGGTGGCGGCCTTCCGCCTGCAGGCCCTTCAGCGACTGCTTTACAGCGAGGAGCAGCTGCCATGGCAACAACTGGCGTGCCGGTTCCTGCAGAGGGTCAGTGCCCTTGGCTTTGACCGGGAACTCTTTTTGTTGACACCCACGCTCCTGAACTGGGCAGTGCTTCCAGCCTTTTATCGCAGCGTGGTACGAGCCTGGCAGGCCGCCTTCCACCTCCAGCCTCGAGCCCGGACACTGTGTTTCCCGCAGCTGCTGAGGGAGCCTCTGGTTCACAACTCAGCCCTGTGGGGCTCCGTGCCGAACCTGGCCTCTGCCAGCCTCACGGCCACCCTTATCCAGGCGCGTGTCCTCCGCCTGCACCATCTCCTGGATCCCGCTTGATCAGCCTGGCTCTCGCCCGAGGCGCTGGCAGCACGGCTGGGCGTGCGCTCCATCTGCACCATGGGTCATCTCCTGCGTGACATCCGCTCCGCCCTCCCGCCGATGGCAGCGGCCGCCTTGGACAAACATCTCCGTGTGCGCCAGATCCCGTGGGCCGCGGATGCCATGAGCGAGGCTTTCCCTTCGCTGCCGGTCACCCCAACTGTGGCCGCAGAGTTGGCCGGTGGGCCGGGCACTCTGTTGCGGCTCCCCATGCCTCCCGATAGTGACACGGGTTGTCCCTTTGCTTCTCTATCGCGTAGAAGCTTGTATGCCTGGGTGGTTTGTGTCCACCATGCTCAGGTGCTGGCGGGCCGCCCCGATACACCATGGTGATGGCGCCTGGGGCCACCTGCTTCCCAACCGGCCCACCCGGCGTGGCGCACATTGTATAAGCCGCCGACCGCCAAGAAGACTTGCAGTGGCGGTTGCTGCACGGCATCCTAGCCACTGGCACGTTTGCATCCCACTTTGACCCAGCCGCTTCGACGGCCTGCCCCTTCTGCCCTGGGGGCGTGGAGGAGGATCTCTTTCATGCCTTCCTGGACTGTCCCCGCCTGCAGCCGCTCTTTGCCACCCTCGAGCTGCCGCTGCGGGCGCTGGGCAGGAGCCTCTCAGAGACCACCTACATATGCTCCTTCCCGTACCGGGCGGCTGAGCGGGGCGCCATCTGCCTGGCCAACTTTTTGCTGGGCCAGGCCAAGATGGCCGTCCTCAAGAGCCGTAGTAACCGGCTTGCCGGTACCGGCTCAGACGATGCCCCGCGGCTCTTCGGCCTCCTAGTGCGGGCGCGCCTCTCGCTGGAGTTTGAGCACGCTGTGCTCCGGCGGGGGATGCCCACCTTCGAGGCACTGTGGGCCCTTGAGGGACCGCTGTGCCACGTGGAGGACGGCCGTCTCAAATACGCGCTCTGATGTCATGACCGGTCTGGGCGACCGGGCGGGCGCGGTGGCGGACTGTGGCTTCCGGCTTGTGCCGTGCCCTGGGCCCTCACCAGGCTGCTTTTGTTTATTTTCTCGGGGTGAGAAGTTGAAGGGTTTTGTACGTGTACTATGGGACAGGGAAGGGTGGAATTGTTCGTTTCTCGAGGGCTATATATATAAATAGCATGTTAGACAAGATGTGTATTACTGCGAAGGTGTTTGTCACGGTGTGATGTTCTGAATGTCCTGGAATGGCTTCTCTTTGGTGTGGTTTGATGGTTTTTTGCTTTCTGTACCTGATCTTTTGTGAAATAAAGTTGTTAAAAGTCAAAGTCAAAAGTCCTTCCTTCCTTCCTTCAACTGGACAGGCTCGGTGTTGGACTGCAACTCCCAGCTCATGCTGTGCCCTGGGCCCTCACCAGGCTGCTTTTTGCTATTTTCTTTGTGTGGGAATGTGAAAGGTTTGTCATGTGTATGATTGGCTAGAGCAGGGTAGGAATAGTTTGTTTATAGAGGGCTTTGATCTATAGGACTGTGTGGCCGGTGTCTCGACTGCAAAACGGCATGTTAGGCACAACATGTAATTCAAGTAAGGTGTTTCTCAGGTGTAATGTTATCAATGTAATGACATGGTGCTCTTGGTTTGATGGTAATTTGTTTGTCTTTGCTTTGTATATTGGACCTGGACCCCAGAGGGGCTAACTTTTTGTATCCCGAATGCCTTAATAAAGTAATTAAAAAGTCAGAGTCTTTTTTTCTTTCCTTCCTTTTCCACCCAGCTTGCAGGTGAGCCGCAGTTCCCCGCCCCCAAAGCGAAGCAATCAGCACAAGGCCATGAAGTTTGTGTCTCCAAGCGTTGAGGCGATGCTGTGTTACTCGCTTCCCTCCCGAGCCCCTGCCTGTGCCGTGCTCCGGGCTGGCTGTGCAAGGCTCATTCCTCCCCACGAGAAAGCACAGCTCCAGCTGCTCAGCCCAGGCGCCGGGAGAGCGCGGATCCACCGCCCTGCGCCGCCACCTATCGGCCGCGCGGCGGCACTGCGCCGCCTCCCCCATGGCTGCGGCAGGCTCCGGAGGATGAGGCGGGCGGGCTGCTTCGCGCTGCCTCCCGCGGACAGGGCTCGCACACGGCCGCGCCGCCCCGCTTCCCCGGCAGAGCCCCCCGGGACTTGCTGGGTGCCTGCAGCCCCCTCCCCGCCCTCTCCCCGCCCCGAACTGCAGGGACCCCGCCAAGCTGCGACCCCCCGGCGCTGCGTGTAGCCAGCGCCGCTCGTCTGCCACCGCGCTCCGCCCCGCGCGCTGCCCGCAGCGGTGCCGAGCCGTGCATGCAGTGGGGGCGCCCCGGGCCTGCCCCGGCGGCAGCGACGGAGGCTCCGGCGGAGCAAGCGGCCGGGGCAGCGGGGGGGCGGGCGCCCCGCTCGGCCCCTGCCACCATGGTCGGGGCGCGCTGCAGGAGGAAGAAGAGGAAGGTGAAGCCGCCGCTGCTGATCGCCCGGCCTCGGCCCGGGGGTGCCCTGGGGACTGGGGAGCCGGGCCGGGCGGCGGGCGCTGGGAGCGGGGGCGGGAGGCGGAGGTGGGGCTGCAGCCGGCTGCCGGGCGGGGAGAAAGTTGACCTGGTCCGTGGGAAGTGGGAGTGCGGCGTGGTGGGGAGCTGTACGTGTGTGTGTGCGCGCACCAGTGCGTGTACGTGCACAGGTGTGTGTCTGTGTGTGTGCCTGTACGTGTGTGTGCACCAGTGTGCGCCTGTGTGTGCGCACCAGTGTGTGTATGTGCACAGATGTGTGTCTGTGTCTGTACGTGTGAGCACAGCACTGTGTATGTGCGCGAGTGTGTGCCTGTGTGCGTGTGCCAGTACGTGTGTACACCAGTGTGTGTATGTGCACAGGTGTGTATGTGTGTGTCTGTACTTGTGTGCACAGCAGTGTGTGTATGTGCACGAGTGTGTGCCTACGTGCGTGCACCAGTGTGTGTATGTGCACAAGTGTGTGCTTGTATGTGTGTGTCTGTACGCAGGTTTACACCAGCATGTGTATGTACACAAGTATGTGTGTGTCTGTACATGGATGTGCACCATTGTGTGTATGTACACGTGTGTGTGTGTCTATACGTGTGTCCACCAGTATGGGTATGTGCACAAGTGTGTAGGTATGTATACACTTGTGTGTATGTACACGAGTGTGTGCCTGTGTGCTTGTCTGCACGTGTGTGCACACCAGTGTGTATGCTCACAAGTGTGTGCTTGTATGTGTGTATACAGCAATGTGTTTCTGTACGTGTGCATACACCAATGCATGTATGTACGCGAGTGTGTCTCTGTGTCTATACGTGGGTGTGCACCAGTGTGTGTATGTACATGAATGTGCCTGTGTGTCTCTGTGTGTCTGTACGTGTGTGTACCCCAGTGTGTGTGTTTACACCAGTGTGTCTGTGTGTGTGTCTGTACGTGGGTGTATAGCAGTGTATGTGTATGTGCCTGTGTGTTTGAATGCGTGTGGGGGTGTCTCTGCGTGTTTCAGTGCGTGTCTGTACGTGTCTACGAGTGCATGTGTGTGAATGTGCCTGTGTATATGCCTCTATGTGTGTGTTTGAATGTGCGCGTGCATATGCCTCGTGTGTGTGTGTGTGTGTGTGTGTGTGTGTGTGTGTGTGTGTGTGTGTGTGTGTTTGAAAGTGTCTATGCCTGTGTGTGTGCAGCTGCTCCGGATCCAGGCTGCTGTATCGGCATGTGCCTGCGCCCTGCCTGGTGCAGCTGCTTAACCACCATGTCAGCGAAAGGCTGAACTTGGGCAGCCTCCTCCTGCCTCCATCAGAGCCCCCAGCCCACCCCGCTCCCTGCCTCCCGCTCCCCACCAGCTTCCTCCCCCTTGGCTCTCTTCCCGGCGCCCCCCACTCACTCCCGCTCCTCTCCTCCCTCCTCCCTCTCGGCCGCCTCTCTCCTCCCACCGCTTCCCTGCTCTCCAGACCTCCCCCCTCGCTGCCTCCCTGAGACCCTCCGCTCGCTCCTCTCTCCCTCTCCCTCCCTCCCTCCCTCCCCGGAACACACACACACACACACACACACACACACACACACCCACCCCTTTGTCGTAGTGGGGGAGAGCGCCGAACGAGCTCCGGGCTGCAGCCCCCGGCCCCGCCGCCTGGCTGTGCGTGCGTGTGTGTAGCGGTGTCTAGGCTCAGCCTGGAGCGTGCGTGTGTGCGTGTGTGTGTGTGTGTGTGTGTGTGTGTGTGTGTGCTGGGGGGGGTGTTTGTGTGCATCTCTTAGCCGACCCTCTCGACTGCAATCCCCACCGCCTCTATCCTGTGCCTGGGCGGCTCTCGCACCAAACAGGCATCTCGGTGGGTTGCAACCATGCCGGGGCCCTGGAGATTTCAGGCTAAGTAAGTATCGGGGTTGACTCTCCCTCCCTGCCTCCCTCCCACGTCTCTCTCTCTCTCTCTCTCTCTCTCTCTCTCTCTCTCTCCTTTTTTTCTTTTTTTTTTGTTGTTTTTTGTTGTTGTTGCTGTTGCTGTTGCTGTTGCTTCCCAGCCCCCAACCCCACCCCTTTGCAAAAAAAAAAAAAAAAAGCATTGCTTCCAACTCTGGGTGCTGCTCAGTTGGGTGGCAGTGTCCGGCTGCTGCTGCTGCTGCTGCTGTCGGCGGTACTGAAAGCTGCTCGGAGGAGGATGTGCAGTGCGGTAATCTAGGGTTTGAACTCTTTGGGGGAAAACAAATGCAGCCCTCCCCCCGCCCCTCGAAAATGTGATCCTCTCTGGAGATCTGGCGAAGGCAACACACGGCCATCACGGACGGGTTTCCGAGGCAGGATTGCCACCCTTGCTCGCAGCCCAGGCAACTTTTATTTCCTTGATCGCCCCCTCCCCCCAGCCCTTCACATTTTGGAGGAGGGGGAAGGCGAAGGGAAGGAAAATCACATTGATCTCCTTAACTAGGCGTGATTGAATTAAAGTTGGAAGACGCCAGGAGTTTAGCACTGACCGGACACGTTTCCCAATGGCTTTTTTTTTCTTTTTTTTCTTTCTTTCTTTTTTTTTTTTTGGACGAACAGTCGCTTAATGGGCGAATGGATCTGATCGAGCTGAGCGAGAAGCGGCAAGGTAAATGCTTTAAGTAGGATTTCTGCTGCCTTTATGCAGTGAAGCCTTTTTTGCCTTCAGTCATTTCGAGCGGCTTTGACGTTTGGTCGAAATTCCCTGTTGTGCGTGCATTGAGCCCAGGCTCTCGGTTCCGTGCTGCCTGCCTGGGGGGCCAGTGCCACATTCCCAGCCTTGCATCCGCTGCCACGGGAGATGCCTTGCAGTCCTGAGACTTGGTTGGAGGGTGCGTTTCTCCACCCCGGAGTTGTGCCGGCAGGATTGAAGCGCTGAGGTTGACCACGGAAAAAATGCCATCCTGCTCCGAGAGCGCAGCGTTTGAGCCGGAATGACTTCTTGCTCCCCCGCCACCACCAACGCACACAAGTGCACATATTATCTTCCTCAATGTTCTTAGACAAGTAGAGGAAGCTTCAAGGAGACAGAAAGACTGCACGAGAGCAAAGAAAAAGGATTTATTTTTTGGCCGGATGAATTTCGGGTATTAAATCATTGACATAGGTCAATGGTAGGGGTTTCTTTCTTTCTTTCTTTTTCTTTCTCTCTTTTTTTGTATTTCTTCCCCTCTCCCTCCCTCCCTTGGCTTTTAATCAGCTCGGGTGTCTTCTCCCCTAAAGGATGAAGAGCATTGACAGCCATCGCTGCTTATAATCAGCAACTCCAATGCTTGGAGTATTGGCGATGAGAGATTTCCATGAGACCTATTTAGCTCTCTCCACTTCTATTAGACTAGTTTTGCAAAACGTTGGGAATAAACGGTATGTCAGATACGGCTGAGACTCCGAAGATGCTCCTCAGGTTTTACATTTTTGACACCTTTGGGGTGAGTGGCAAAAACGTCTCCTTTTAACTCTTTCTCGGGGTGTGTGTGTGTGTGTGTACATGTATGTGTGTGTGTGTGTGTCTGAGTGTGCCTGAGTGCAAGGAATGAAGACGTCTTTTCGCTAGTCATTTATGCTCTATTGTATTCAACTCATTTGTGAGCTCATAAACCTCGACTGAGGAAGATTGCTTACTTGAGTAAAGGCGCAAAAACCAGCTGTTCCTAAAGAGAGCTGCTAGGTACATGCAATTGCGAGGTGGGTGTAATTCATTGCAATACGGGAGAAGTCCATCACCAGAATCCTTTTGTGTGGGTGTGATTTTATTTTATTGGTTTTTTTTTTATATCTATCTATCCAGCCATCTACCTATTTACGTCAACCCTATAGGAAAGGGGTGATTTAGAGGTTCCGTCAGGTTTCTTGGTGCCGAATGAAATCGCATTGCTGCCTACCGAACATTTCCCCTTGGATTCCCACCGAGACATTTCTAGCAATGGTTAAAAATAATCAAGGTAGCACCTTGGCTCTGTAAAAATAGGGAAAGACCTTAACAGTGCGCTGTTCACTGAAGAGGTACTGAAAGGAAGAAAGAGGGGGTTGGGTAATAGGTGAGGTGGGAAACCTCATAAAATGGTGCTTCTTTTCTCTTAAATTAGAACCGTGAAACTGAACTGACAGCCATTTTATGTATATTTATGGGGCTGGTCCTGAAAAAAAAAAAATCCGACGAAACACTGAAATGTGGCACATATGCATAGGAACAGAAGAGCTTCCAGTGTGACCTTATGCTTTAAAATACAGCAGACGTTTAACTCGCTAGGAGTTGCACATCAGCCTTTTAATCAGAATGAATGTCACCGAGTTTTACAGCCAGGGGAATGAGAAAGGACGGAGGGCTGAGTAATTAAAAAAAAACAAAAAAAAAACCCAACAAAAGCAACCCAACCCAAACCTAGCATTCTTTCCAGGCAAAATAAACAAGTGCAAAGTTTTGTGTCTGGTTTCTATTGCAAATCCTTAGCCTATCACCTTGTTTTCTCTTCTCTTCTTGCCCTCGTAGGAGATAAAATGTACGCTTGCTGCTCTACAGTAACTTTGGAACAGGACCTCAACAAAAAAATGCATATCTGGATGCTGCAGACGCTAGCGTTTGCTTTAACATCGCTAGTCCTCTCGTGGGCAGAGAGCATCGAGTATTATGGGGAAATCTGTGACAACGCGTGTCCTTGCGAGGAGAAGGACAGCATCCTCACGGTGAGCTGTGAAAACAGAGGGATCATCAGCCTCTTCGAGATCAGCCCCCCACGATTCCCCGTCTATCACCTCCTGTTGTCTGGGAACCTGCTGAACAGGCTCTACCCCAACCAGTTTGTCAATTATACCGGGGCCTCGATCTTGCACCTGGGGAGCAACGACATCCAGGACATCGAAACGGGGGCCTTCCACGGGCTGCGGGGCTTGAGGAGGCTGCACCTGAACAACAACAAACTGGAACTTCTGCGGGATGACACTTTCCTGGGGCTGGAGAGTCTGGAGTACCTGCAAGTCGATTACAATTACATCAGCGTCATCGAGCCCAATGCTTTTAGCAAGCTGCATTTGCTGCAGGTGCTGATCCTCAACGACAACCTCCTCTCCGGCCTGCCCAACAACCTTTTCCGCTTTGTGCCCTTAACTCACCTGGATTTGCGGGGGAACCGCCTGAAGCTGCTGCCCTACGCGGGCCTCTTGCAGCACATGGATAAAGTGGTGGAGCTGCAGCTGGAGGAGAACCCCTGGAATTGCTCTTGCGAGTTGATCGCGCTCAAGGACTGGCTGGACAGCATCTCCTACTCGGCTCTGGTAGGAGACGTGGTGTGCGAGACCCCTTTCCGCTTGCACGGCCGGGACCTGGACGAGGTCTCCAAGCAGGAGCTATGCCCCCGGAGGCTCATCTCGGATTACGAGATGAGGCCGCAGACGCCTCTGAGCACCACGGGCTATTTCCACACCACCCCGGCCTCTGTCAACTCCGTGGCCACCTCGTCCTCGGCAGTGTACAAGTCCCCCCTGAAGCCTCCCAAGGGCACCCGCCAGCCCAACAAGACCCGGGTGCGCCCCACGTCCCGCTTGCCCGCCAAAGACCTGGGCTACAGCAACTACGGCCCCAGCATCGCCTACCAGACCAAATCCCCGGTGCCTTTGGAGTGCCCCACCGCCTGCACCTGCAACCTGCAGATCTCCGACCTGGGCCTCAACGTCAACTGCCAGGAGAGGAAGATCGAGAGCATCTCGGAGCTGCAGCCCAAGCCCTACAACCCCAAGAAGATGTACCTGACCGAGAACTACATCGTGGTGGTGCGCAGGACGGATTTCCTGGAGGCCACGGGCCTGGACCTGCTGCACCTGGGCAACAACCGCATCTCCATCATCCAGGACCGGGCTTTCGGGGACCTGAGCAACCTGCGCCGGCTCTACCTGAACGGGAACCGCCTGGAGCGGCTGAGCCCGGAGCTCTTCCAGGGCCTGCAGAGCCTGCAATACCTCTTCCTGCAGTACAACGTGATCCGCGAGATCGCGCCAGGCACCTTCGCGCCCGTGCCCAACCTGCAGCTGCTCTTCCTCAACAACAACCTCCTGCGGGCACTGCCCGCCAACCTCTTCTCGGGCCTCAGCCTCTACCGCCTCAGCCTGCGGAGCAACCACTTCGCCGCCCTGCCCGTGAGCGGGGTGCTGGACCAGCTGCGCTCCCTGCTGCAGATCGACCTGCACGAGAACCCCTGGGAGTGCACGTGCGACGCGCTGGGCATGAAGCTGTGGCTGGAGCAGCTGGGCAGCGGCGTGCTGGTGGAGCCGGTGCTGTGCGAGGCCCCCAAGCGCTTCGCGCACAGCGACATGCGGGGCATCCGCGCCGAGCTGCTGTGCCCCGACTACTCGGACGTGGTGGTGTCCACCCCGACCCCGTCCTCGGCGCGGGGCCCGGCGCGGCCCACCCCCAGCCCCCCTTCCTCCTCCTCCTCCGCCGCCGCCGCCAACAGCACGGCGGGCGGCGGGGCCCTGTCGCCCCCCGGCGGCGGCTCTGCGCCGCACGCCTCCTCCTCAGTGCCGCTGTCCGTACTGATCCTCAGCCTCCTGCTGGTCTTCATCATGTCCGTCTTCGTGGCCGCGGGGCTCTTCGTGCTGGTCGTGAAGCGCCGCAAGAAGAGCCGCGGCGACGCCGCCAGCGCCAACCACTCCGACGTGAGCTCCTTCAACATGCAGTACAGCGTCTACGGCGGCGCCCCGCACCCGCACCCCCACCACCACCACCCGCACCACCAGCAGCCGCCGCCGCCGGCCCCGCAGCCCCAGCCCCACGCCGCGCTGCCCAAGGTCAAGACCCCCGGCGGGCACGTCTACGAGTACATCCCGCACCCGCTGGGCCACATGTGCAAGAACCCCATCTACCGCTCGCGGGAGGGCAACTCGGCCGAGGATTACAAAGACCTGCACGAGCTCAAGGTGACCTACGGCCACCCGCCGCCGCCCCCCCCGCCGCCGCCGCCGCCGCCGCCGCCCGGGGGAGGGGGCGGCGGGGACGAGGCGGACGCCGGCCGCAGCCCCGCCTACAGCGTCAGCACCATCGAGCCCCGCCAGGAGCTGCTGCCGCCCGGGCCCGACGCCGAGCGCTTCTACCGGGCCGCGGGAGAGCCCGAGAAGCGCCCGCTGGGCGCCCCCGGCACGGCCCTGCCCGACTACCCCAAGTTCCCCGCCGCCTACACCTACTCCCCCGGCTATGACCTTAGGCGCCCCCACCCCTACTTGCACCCCGCGCCGGGGGACAGCCGGCTGCGGGAGGCGGTGCTCTACAGCCCCCCGAGTACTGTCTATGTAGAGCCCAACAGGAACGAGTACCTGGAGCTCAAAGCAAAACTACACGCAGAGCCGGACTACCTCGAAGTGCTGGAGAAACAGACCACGTTCAGCCAGTTCTGAGCAGCCCCCACCCCTACCCCAGCCGCCAGGCACCTCCTCCTCCTCCTCCTCCTGGAGGGTTTGTATGTAACCACCTTCCACGTGCACACACACACACAGAGGCTGAGCCCCTTCCCCTCCTTGCCCCCACCCCCTTTTGCTTCCCCCCGCTCCCCACTTGGTTTTGGCTGTAGGGTGAAGTGCCTTGGCACAGGATTTTTGCTTGAGACTGCCAGGGCGCGCACTCCTTCCTGCCCCTTCTGGAGTTCGTCCTCGGTTTCCCCTGGTGTAGAAAGGGGGCACAACACTGGGTGCCTGCATGTGGTGGAGAACGGAGGGGGCGAGGGGTGGGGGCAGAGAGGGGAGGGGTCTCTTCCCAGCCACAAGTACAAAACAAAACCCAACAATAACAACAACAACAACAAAAAACAACCCCCCTTTTGTTTCTGTCATCGCTTCCTTTTCTTTTCTCTTTGGTTTGAAGACGTGCAGTGCACCTCAAGCCCTTTTTAGCCATGGGTGAGTTGAAAAAAGAAAAAAAAAAGGCTTTTACAGAGAGATTAGCACACCCCGACTTTAATACAAGGTTTCCTTTTTTTAAGAGGATGTGTTTGTATGCTTTCTGGACTTTTGAATTAAAAAAACAAAACAATATATATCTATCTATACTTACATATAGATATATATATATATATAGATATATACTATGATCTTTAAAAGGATCACCTTAGATGTGGACAAATCATTACAGAGTGCAGAGATATATGATCCATAACTGGTTAGTGAAAATAACTTATTGATGAAATATATAAAAAAAGAAAAATATTTTATTGTAGCACCTATTTTTATATGCGCATTGGCATTTCTCTTTCCTTCACTGTTTTAGGGTCCAATCCTGCAAATACTTACACCTGTGAGGACTCACGAAAAGTAGTCCCAGGAGAGGACCCCATCCTGCAAATGCTTAAGCACATGAACAACTTTATTCGTGTGAGTAGTCCCCTAGATGTCACTGGGTGAGCCACAAGTTAAGATACCTGTCCCCAAAATTGTAGGGTTGAGGCCCTGCTCTGGGCTGCTGGTCTCGCAAGTAGAATTACCTGGTTGTTTAAGTGTTTTTCAGGATGGGGTCCAAAGTCTGTGAACTGCTCAGAAGTGTTGCACTACATTTAGAGCTTTATCTCCAAACCTTACGTGGTACCAGGAGGACATTTGAAATCATTAAAGTTAATTTTAATTATGACCAAATCTTAAAAGACAATCTAAGACACACAATCTGGTCAGGATAAATGAATATCGTGTTGCTCTTTTTAAAGGATGTAACTACTAGGAACCTCCTGCTAGAGCAACTAGCTGGACTAACTAGTGAGGGTGATGTGGAAATCATTGATTTTAGCAGGAAAAAAATGTTACTTTTCATTAGTCAACCAAAATATAATGATTTGACTACTGTTGTAGCCAATTTCTGATTGTTTAGTCAAATGCAATTGCACTTGTACAGATCCATGTGTATACTGGCACCTTGAAAGACCAAATGATGGACTGTACAAATCTATAGACAATGTCTTTACCCCTTTGGGCAGCAGGCAATGACAAGGATATTCATAAACACGGCATCACTGTAAGATGGGACATCTGGTGTCTCATATGTATCCCAGCACATGTAATTTTTTAATAGTTTCTGAATAAACACTTGATAACTATTTCAAATGGAATAACATGAAGTAATGATTCCCTGAAGTTTAAAATTTCTTGCCAAAATCATCTGTTCATATGTGAAACTTTTTTTACTGGCAGTCAAGTTTGAGCAGAAGAGAACTGACAGTTTTAGGCATAACCCGTTGTTCTGAAGCTTGTTTTCAAAATACAATATACTGTAATCATCAAGACACATGACCTGTGTCAGGGATTTTTACATTGCTATGTGTTTAATAGTATAGTTTCATATTTACACTTTTCCCTCTTTAAAGTCTTCATTTAATATATGGAACAGGGTAAGTGATATTTCATACACTTTTTATTGTTCTTCACTAGGTTGTCATGTGTGATATTGCTTACACAAGCATCAACTAGTACTTTTTTTTTTTGGAGAAGGGCTCTGTTCTATTCTGCTTTCCCAACTTATGAAAAACATATATTTACAACAACAACAAAACCGTTCTCTTAGCCATTCAGGATGAATGATATGTTGGGGTGTATTCTTCCCTTCCATTATTCCCTTCCCCACCCAAACAAAACACAACAAACATATAGGTATGATCATACAGTATTCTGGGCAGGTTAGTGTAGTGGAATGTGGATTTTTTTCTAGGTCCTGAGAGTCTTCATTTGTCCCAAAAAGGAATAGCACTTGATGTATCATGTATACTGTTATTACTCAAGTCAATGAGAGATGTGAATTCCCAGCTTGGAGGTCTTTCTTCATGCTCTGCTCTCTGAATCATTGCTGAAGCCAGTGGGCCTGGCTCTCCTCTCAGTTACAATGATATAAATCAAGAATGACTCCTTTGAACTCATTTGGGCTATACTTTTGTTAAATGAGAAGAAAATCAAGCCAATTGACTTGGTCATTGACTTAGAGGAGGTTTTCTTAGTAAAAACTAAATGGTCAGATCCTGGAGATAATAAGTACCCTTGAGGTATAAAATATTGTCTCTTGTACGTCCAAAATCCAGATCAATGGGAGTTTCTATTTCAGTCTGAATACAGGATCAGGTCCATAATGTGAAATGTACAATTTAAATGGCATTCTGCCACAAAGAGGCAGCATCCACAAGTGAGTTAATGCACAGAAACTGCTAGGATTTAAATGAAATGGGTGGTAGAAATGCCTAAGCTGCCTTTTTATACTGATGCTCCTTATGCTGCCATTTCTAATGGCAATAAAGCTATTGCATCCATATTTTATTAGCACAGTTGATATTTGGTACAGGGGAAAATTCTAAAGGTCCACATACTAAAATCAGGATAATTACTTTAAAGTTTTTCTATCCACTTTACTAACTATCATCAATAGCAGCCAAAAATGAAAAAAAGAAAAGAAAGGGAAAAAAAAAAACAGCTCCAGTGTTGGGAGAAGAAAATTAAACAGTAATGATTACCCTCTTACACTGTCTTGAAAATAAATCCTTGAAAAGACACAAATGAAGGAAAAAAGATACTTTACTCCATAATTATCTTGAAATACAGCTAAGAGGGCCATTTGAGAGCTCACATTTTAATGGAAATGGGATTTCCCATTCAAAGGCTATAATGATTAATTGTCTTCAGAAAATTGTAGGAGGAAATAATAGGTAGGAATGTCTGATGACAAAAATAAATGTATTTGTGCTTTTAAAACATAACATTTGATGAAGAAAAAATATTTTTTATGAAAATATGACCTCTGTTTTGCTAACAAGATCAGTGAAACTTTCTGCAAGATGATATGCTGAGTTAGTGCTGACCAAAGAAGTAAAAATGTCAGAGAAAAATATATTGATCCCTTTTTTAAAAATCATTCTTAACATTTTTGTTTGAAAATTGTTTTAGTTGGATCATTTAGTCTGGTTTTCCTTTGCCCCCCTAAGTATTTCCCCCTTTTAGCAAATAATGTTGAGATTCCTGAGATGAAAGAGCTAGATAGCCATATATTTGTTTCAAAAGTATGGGACTATCCATGATAAACAAAGAAAAAAGAAAAGGAGAAGAGAACTCTGATTTCTAGAACTAACACATGGACAGTAGTAATATATAACATTTATTTATAAAAGCAAGTCTAAACAAAAATATTTTGTAACTTCTTTATGTAGTTTCTATATTCAGTATTGTGACATTTGCTTAACTTATGCAATGTCCTACATACTGAATACTAGTTTGGGAGTTTCTTTCTTTTTAAGTGGTCTGGTTTTGGTGTTACATACTTTAATCCTCTCTTTGATAAAACAAGCTGGACTTCAGTATGCTAGTTCCAGAGGATGCACCCTGTTGTTTCTAGCCATTTTTATAGATTAGCTTAATACCAAACATATCAGTTTTGTCATCAATTAAAAATCTGCCATGAGAGAAATTTCTACTTCTATACTTACAGGGCCTAATCTTGCATATTTTTCTTACGTTGATCTCCCGCTGACTTCTGAATTTTACATGAGTAAACATTTAGAGGTGGAAATTTAGATAAGTATGTTCAGTTCTGTATATGGCCCATCTTGTTTACTGTGACAAATACTTGTCACTCAGGAGTATTCTTGTTAGAAATGCATATTAGGTCAAGTTCTGATATCCCTTCTTGATTCACAGTTTAGCTCTGATTGGAATGAATAGTAAAGTGTTACTCAATGTGAGTGATGTGTCAGAAACAAGCCCAAATAAAATATAGAAAACAAATCTGGAAAAGCAGTGGTAGTTAATACAATTCCATGTAATATGAAACTACTAGGTTAAATACTACCTTATGTAGGTAAACACCTTAAAATTGACCTGAAATTATTACTATGCCTTACATAGCATTACAAATAATAATGAGGTACAATTCCTTTGTGGCTATAAAGGGTTATTTTTTGTGAATTTATTGCATGCCATAGTAATGGTCTGTCAAAAAACATTTATTCCATGAGAAAGAAATTCAACATCCAGGGCTACTGATAAATTAATAGTATCAAGTGCAAAATCTTGGTCCTGTAGACTTTGTGAAGCATAGCTTTTCGACCTATACAGCCTGACCAACCTCCACACCATCAAAGAAGCTTAAATGGATACTGGAAGGTATCAGGGCTTGTAATATAGTTTGTAGGAAAAAGTGCTGGGATCCATAACAATATAGTGTGCATGGTCACTTAGAGGCTGGGAGATCACGTTAGGGTAAGCAGACTCCTATGTTGTGAGGATGCAGATTCTGGAGAGACTGAAAGAACTCATGACTGAGTAAACATAAGTCCATTGGACTGAAGACTTCTGGGATAGGGACCTGGACTTTTTATGCTCGTACAGTTCTTAGAACATTGGCATGACTGGGAAAAAGAATGGAAATAGAGAGTATAACGTGAATGAGAGAAAGATGCTCCCATAAAAGACAGCGTCCCAATGGTATGATGATTTGGTTTGGCTATCTCATTTTAGCGAACTCCCACTCTCTTTCTGCAGCAGTTCCACTATCAAATACAGGCCCTGCACAGAGGATAATGGGACCATAATTCAGAGGACAGTTGGGGTGGGGTTATGAGAAGCAGGGGAGGCTGTGAGCTCACATACATAAGCTCCCTGCCCTCTTCTGTAGCTCTGCTCAAGTACTCTCACAAAGTGAATATGAGTCCTGATTAAATGCCTTCCTGTACAAACAGTCAGCAGGATATTTATTCCTCTATTTGTCCATCTGTCTATGTATAAATATCATACTAATATATGTAAGATAGAGCCTTACAATTTCTATTGCTTTCATTTTGTTTTTCATTATTTAGACGAGTCTCATAATAACTAGTGGTGTGACAATACTGCAAACATGCTATAAAGAGCTATGTGTTAAAATGAATGTTTATTCTTAAAACATTGAACAGAATAGTGTCAGAAAGCACAAAGAGACACATTTAGGTCCTAGAAACTAGAAACATTTAATTAATTGAATTTCAAAGGGAATAAAATGCAATGAAGGTAGTAATTAAATGGTTATCAAATTAACTAATTAACTTACAGAAAATGGGCCAGATTCTGCTCTTCATTGTACAAGTATGATTCTGAAGTAACTCTCGTGATTTAATTGCAATTATTGCAGATTTTCACTAGTATTATTGAGAAGACAGTTAGCCTTCTAGTTCTGAAATAAGCCATTCTTAGTATTATTGTTTTGTAAATGTAAAGGGAAGCATTTAAATATATAAAGAACATTACATAACTGTAATTTGGCAGTGAGCCCAAAGCTTACCTACATAAATTTGCAATTTGTTGGAAAATTAACAACATTTTAGCATTTCACTTTAAATTTTAAATGTGAGACCCTATTTTAATGTAATTTGGGCCATCTATATAGGAGAACTCTTAATTGATTTCAGTGGGGAGCTCTGTTTAAAAATAGAAGAACAGATATGTTCTTTGGGTATGATATACCCTGTGAATTAAAGAAAGATATTTAGTTAATATTGTGGACTTGATCCTGAAGTCCTACCTTACATAAACTTCTGCTGAGAAAAACAACTCCTCCATATGTGCTTTTGTCAGTCTGTGGGGTCTGCAGCAGGCAGGAACAAAGCCTATATATATATATATATATATATATATATATATAAAATTGATATTTAGACATTTCAAATTTTAAATATATTTCTATTTATTGAAAACTATAGAACATTGTCACACTGCTCCTGTTTTTATTTGTTTGTTTGTTTGTTTGTTTGTTTACTGTTTGTCCAGTTATGGCCACTGCTGTAAGTTATGTGTTTCTGGGCTACCTTTCAGGACTATGAGTCTAAAAGAGAAAAAGAGAGAAGAGGTTGTTGCAGTAGAGATTGTTTACTTGAGTTTGATGCCTAATACACATTTTCTCATTAGGATTTCAACAGTTTACTTAGCTTATGAAACTCAGGCTTAGAATCTATCATGATCATTACACCAGTGATATGAAGAGGTTTATTTTTTATATTCTTTCTTTGAGTTAGGGGAATCCTTTTAGAATGACATTGTTTTACACATTTGCTCCTGCTATATACAACATAGAATTACATAAAAATAAAATAGCCAATAATAATAAAGTAGCAACTATTTCCAGTTAAGAAGGTGAAAGTTTAACTACTACAATTGTAGTCATAACTCCATCTAGTCTACCATCAATATATTTATTGAAGTAAAAGCAAAAAGATTGCAAGCTTTTTTTCGTTAAAGTTTAGTTAATATAAACTTGTTATGAAAAAGGATTATGGTATGTTCTTACAATACTGCAGTTTTAATGGAAATTAAGGCCACCCTTCCCCAACCCCACCCATTTTTTTGTTGTTGCGGTTTTTTTCATTTTTAAAGCCTTTGAAGTCCTGACCTTGCTTTATATTGACACATACGTGGATGGTGGTACACACAAGGTCCCACTTAAGTTAGGGCAGTTTTATGGCTTTTAACTTCGCAAAACATGTAGATATCAGTGAGAGTTTTAGGTGTACAAATAATAAAGGATCAGGCCCAAAGCCAGCAAAAAAATTGTTGAATACAAGTATCAGGATTGGTATAAATGTTAATATTTGCATCTTAAAAGTAAATATTGACATTTGAAGAAACAGACAGGATAAATCAATAGATAAATAGTAAATAAATACTGCCATTGTAGAGGGAAACATTTTCAGAGGTCTATATGAGATATAGGGTATATTTTAATGTAGTTATAGAACTTTTGTAATTTTTGATTCAGGATTGTGCTTAATTGTGTAATTATCTCTAAATGGAATTGCTGTCTTTGTACTGGGCTGAGATTAGGTAATGAATTTCAGCTTTTAAGTCATAAGCAAAGTACAGCTTATGGCATTAATGGCAATTACTCTATACTCCAGAACATTAACAGCTCATAAAGCAAGGTTGATTACAGTAACAACACTCTTCAGATGAGATTAAGTTTTCTCATAGCAAGTTTCATTTTAAATGTAAAAAATTAAAAATCATACATGTATTTTCATTTGGGAATGTATTTAGTTAAATCAAACATGGCTGTATATTTATCTAAAAAGTATTAATACCAGAGTTTTTTAAGTTTTTACATAAGCTTGAAAGTCTTTCAGAACTACATATAAGCCATATACTTTACGGTTCCATGAAGTATCACAGTTAGATTTTATCTGTTTAAAACTAGTCAATTTCATCATGTAGATTATAATCTACTTATGTTTGCGTTGGGTTTCATTCATATATATATATCTCCAAGAACTATTTCTTTAGTTCATAAAGGATTGACATAAATTAAGATCAAAGAAAGTTAGTCTTCTGTACTGTTGACTTAAAATTCACATTTTGGGTTGGTTTTTTGGAGATTAGCACCTCCTTGATATGACATTTAATCATAATGAGAGTAATGCATGTATATCAAAGGAAAATGGAACCAATAGATGAAATTCTGAGTTTTGTGATGTCAATGGCAGGACACCTTGTGACTTCAGCAAGTCAGGATTTTCCGATAATGTGGAACATTTTAAAAATAAATCAGTGTCATACCCTTTGCATCTTCTCTTTTGGTTGCAGTAGATTGCTTATCATACTACAGCAGGGTTAGATTGTTGTTGTAACTATAACAGTCCAAGGATTTTGTAAGGAACAAGATTTTTTAAAGCAATATCTTCTATTGGATCAACCATTCTGAACTGTGTATGGTTGGTTCAATAAAAGATAATGTCATAACAGAGAATATATAGTGAAAAAGTTCCAAGACAATACCCACCATCTGTTTGAAGGTTAATACAGATTGTTTTAGTTGGCTTTTCTTCATCAAATCAATTTACCTGGGGTCTTATATGAGTGATATTTTTTTTTCCAATTTATATCTACCAAGATTTAATATGCAACCTAAACAATATTGACTGTGATTACAACATTTAATGTCATACAATATGGATCACTGTTGTGAACCAGTGTTTTTTTTTTTTAAGTTTAAATAGTCTTACTACACCATATATCCTTAAAAAATAAGCATTTAGTTTCAGACACTGGTCTGAAACATCTAGTGTTAAATGATATAATAGTTTTTAGAAATTAGACCTAACTTGTGTACCATTTTCTTTATTTATTCTGCATTTTACTTTATTCTTCTTTTTCATTGTACATGAATGAAAACAATTGCCTTTATTTTAAGTGTACATTTTCTTTTGTTTATATGCTGCTTGATTAACTTCCAGAGTCTGTTTATCTATCCAAGGATGAAAAAATAGGATAGGGAAAAATAGGGAAAATATGACTGGATACCCTATTATTTAGTTAGGTCCTGATCCTTTAATCAGATCTACCTAGTCTCTCTCTTGTGCTTGCATGTAACATCTATTGATTTGTAATGAAACTATGAGAACACACAAGAAGAACATGCCTCTTCAGATCTGACTGCAAGATCAGGACCATAAACACCATCTTCATTGAAGACAATAGGAGTTTTGTTTCAAGGCTTGTCTCAGATAGGGAAATTTGCATAATTGTAATTACAGTGTGGTAGTTACAAGTGCAAATCCCAAGAGTAAATGTGCTGTACCACTATAGGCAAAAAGATTTTTGGATCATCTTACCTCAATAATAGGGTTTCGCCTGAAGCCCTACCTCATACTAGGACAATGCATACACACTGTAGGACAGAGCTATACTACAATAATTTCCCTACTGACAAAGCCTTAAATAGGAATTAGAAACGGGTCTAAAACATTCCTTTAGGCCTATTTGACACGACAAGTAGTAATTGCTAACAAAATGGACAGACACAGCAGTACCTTTAGACAAGTAAAACCAATTAGATCCATTGTGCAATATCTTGCTGGTAATTTAAAACAGTGGCAGTTTATACTAATGTGTATTTGCATACTTCAGGTCTTCCACAAATGGAAGATATGGAATATTCTTCCTTAGGTATATGAATCTACTAAGATTAAAGAAAAGGGAAGAAAAGAAAAGAGAATTCAGTTTTCAGAAAGATTATGTAAGCAATGCTTAAAGAACAGAAAATATAGGGGTAGCTGAAGTAATCCTTCTAAATTGGCTAACATTTTTTTATTATTATGATTGTATTTGTTTTCACCAGATAATCATTTTTATAGATATAATCCATATAACAGTTCAAATGCCTATTTTTTTATAATTTTATTATACATGTTTCTCAGGGGCATCACTTCATGCAGATTTTCCTTAGATTTGACATTAGGATCAGAAATGTTATTATGCAGAGCCCTTTTTCACCCATGTTTATCTCAGAATCTTTAGTCCTAGGTGTACTGTAGAGTTTTGATAAGATATAGTATGCATATAACATAACTCATGGCCAGGGATCCTGGTTTTCTCTGATAAAAAATAATCCCAAATTTTCTGATTTAATAAAAAACAACCCCAAATCCACATTTTTCCATGATTAAAATGAAACACCACATCACCCCTCCCCCCCCACACACAAAATATTAGTGGTGTTTCATTTTAATCACAAAAAAAATATGTGGATTTGGGGTTATTTTTTATCAGAGAAAACCAGGATACCTGTTCATAACCTACTTAAATGTTTGGGAATTAGTCACTTCCATATGTAATCCTCATTAACAAAATGCCAGTTTCTGATTTTTGCACAGAATAATACTGCAAAACTTTAATTTGTACTTGCTTAACAAAATTATTTTCTTCTCCCATAAAAGGCAAGGTGGTGGTTGTTATTGTTGTTGGGTTTTTGGTTCGGTTTGGACTTTTAGGTGGTTTTTCTGTTTTGTTTTTTGTATGTATGTGTGCATTCATGATATCTCTTGTTGAACTGACAGTTTAGTTGGGAGAGCTGTTGGACAAGTTTTCATGTACAAAGTGTCCTCTCAGTTTTCACATAAAGCCTGACCATTAATCAATCATTATAGGCTGTTATTGCTTAAGAACCTTAATGGTAAGGCAATTTATAACACTGAAGACAGAAATCCAAGTCCTCCAATATTTATGTATAAACTTTATTAGTATGTATAGTCACATTGGACTCAGTGGGAGTACTTGTGGAATTAGGTTCTTACAGGCATGTTTGTAAAAGAGAACCTCAAATACAGCCATAACACTTAGGCTAGGTACAAATGTTGAGAAAGCCTAAGCTGTAAGTGAGGTAGTTTAGGTGGGTAGCAAAAAGCATTTACATTTCCCCTTTGGTGTGGGGGGTCAAATCTTGGACAAGGTGCCACCATTTTTAAACCATCCTACGTATGCCGAACTTCTGTTCTGTTATGGGTATAGACCGGTTTCCTATCACTTATACCAGTGAAAGTGTAATGTCTGTACCTGGCCTGAGAAACCACAGTCATCTTTTCTATGAACCTCAGTTTAATTGGGAATTGTATCTCATTAAAGACTTCATGTTGGGGTGTACTGCAATCAGCATATATATATATATATATATATATATATATATATATATATATATATTAGTAATAATATATATATATATATATATATATATATATAAGTAATATTAAGGAATTACTGATTACCAGGGACCCTCATTTTCGCTGATAAAAAAAAAAAATCCCCAATATTTGGATATATATAGTGGTTTTCATTTTGATTATAGAAAGATGTGGATTTGGGGTTACTTCTTTTAATCCAAATATTGGGGATTTTTTTTTATCAGCGAAAATGAGGATCCCTGGTAATCAGTAATTCCTTAATAAAGAAGAGAAAAATGTTGTACTTTGCAACAAAGCGTTAAAGCATTTTCAAGCTAAACTAGTAGAATATGCTGTTGAACTCATGCAGACAAGGAACGATTAGGTCCATATATAAACAAAAAGGCGGTGCTGGTTTGTGAAACATTTATATAGCTAGAAGCTGAAGGACCTGAATTTTAATCCTGTTTCAGACACTATAGAGCTTACTTTCTTTGTTTGTTTATTTGCCTGAAAGTTCTGGCTTACCAGAATGGTAATAATACTTATCACTTACTTGTAAGGTACATTATAGGGCTTAGTGGATAATTAATTGGAAGTGTTTTTCCCATTTAAAGCACTTTAAAAAGTGTTAAGTAGCAATTGGGCCTGAGTTTTTCTCTCCACTGAGGTATCACTCTGACTGCACTGAGATATTCTTTTTTCTGAAATTTTTGCAAGATTTAAATGAAAGATAGAGGCTTTTTTTTCTTCCCAAATTGGGGACTTGAAATTCATCTCCGTAATCCATACTGAGGTATGTAAATTTTAAAAAATGTTTACATGATTTCTAATGATTCACCTCAAATACATTTCTATTTGCATCTCTTATGGAATTCACTGGGAAGAGTATTCTGAAAAAAAAAATCAGGTTACTTTTACATAGGGACCTAAATGTGCTTTTGGAAGCCTAGCTCTTAGCATTTAAATTAGAGAAGAGAAATGAATCACTAGCTAATGGTTTGATCCTCCTAGTCATCTGCATGTAGAACTGTCTTGAATGGTTAGCTGGATCAGGCCCTAAGCTTCTATTTTTAAAAGTAATTTATTAATTACTACGGTGCAATCAATTTATATTTACTTCTTATGTTTAGAACATCTACAAGAGAAACATCTGCATAATTATGTATTAAAATGAAAAAAATGAAATCATCATAGGACAAACAACCTTGAAGTGAGGTTGATTATTAATATATGTGGAACTGATTCCATTAATTTGTTTTGTCCAAAATACACAATATAAACAAATAGCATATGCAGTGTCAAGTATATTACATATTTTAGAAGTTTTAACTTCTCATCTGTATGATATTATTAGTAACATGGGTAAAGAAATGTATTTATTTGAAAAATACTATTTTTAAGCTGTCAGTGTCCTTTTAATACTTGACATGCATCTTTTTTTAAAGGAGAGATTTCTGTACATAATCACATACCAACTGCTTTTGGAGCTTTTAAAATCCATCAGTCTGCATTGAAAGGGGGGAAGCTGTTTTGGTCTATCTTTATATATCTTTGGGAAAAAAATACATTCAGTGTTTTTCATTAGATGAATATGAACACCAAGGACTTTAAAGATTAGAATTACAGTATCATAAAAAATCCCACTGACAGGAAAACATTCATTAAAGGTATTAAAATTGCTACACCAAAATGAATTTCAAAATTAAGATCTGACATTTTTTGAATAGGAGACATTTTCAAAATGGGGTGTTGACAAGTAATTAATAATAATTTGTATGTCTTTCACCCCAAAGGATTATAAAGTGCCTTACAGGATTAGGGTCTGCTCCTGCCCTGATTAAAGTTAATGGAAACACTGCCAATGGGGAGGAAGACTGGGCACCTAATAAGCTATGTAAAAGGTTCACTTCCCTTCATGCTAAAATGCAGTATGTTTTTAAACATGCACAGCAACATTCTTTACTGGTTTATGACAGAAAGTGAATATTCTTATATATGGATGATAATACTGGTTAATTTAAGTGTGCAACATATATTTATTTAAATAAGAATATGGCCAAGGTTTGGGGGTAAATTTTTCAACTCATTGCTTAAGCTTCTGTTTTAGGCTTTATCCAAAATACACTCACTGTATTTTTATTTGTACAATAAATTATAGATCCGGTGGTTTTAATCAATCTGGCATTACTTTCATTGTTCATCTAATACAGCACAACTCAACACGTGACTTGCAAGCAACATGTTGCCTGTTAGAGTCTCTGGAATTGCTTGCAGCCATGGAAGATTAAAAAGTTAAAACTGAGGTTGACAGCAAGAGCAAAGTATGATGTTGCCTGCAGTACATTACTTGTTCAGTATTGCTCATGGGTCAGCAAAGGTTGGAGACCACTGCTCTAATATGTTTTGGACTTTTAAAATGATGTACACACCGGTTTTTTGGACTGAGGTCTGCATTTTGGTGCAATGGGTGTTAAATAATTTCAAGTCTAGCTGAAGATTGACTGAAAATTATTTCCTAATATAATATAAAAATCTCTCATAACTGCATATTTTTGCTGATTATTTTTTTCTTGCTGCCTGCGGGAGATGGAGTGTTGACATCAGTATATGGCATATATGTCTAGCCTCCTGCCTTTTATGTATTATGCTATGGATTCCAGAGTTGGTTTAGGGCTGGATTAGCATTCTTCATGCTTCAGCTGTCAGTTGAAAGCAAGATTTGTGCCATATACGCTTTAAAAAAATAGATCCTTTTATCTAATTGTCACATCGCAGTGAAGGAACACTATTCTGCAAAGGGCAGAAAAAATAACAAATGCGTCTGTACCCTCTTTGAAATTTTTGTGATACCCAAAGAAGGATAATTTTTTTTTGTCTTCCAGCCCCTAATGCCTATGAAATTTATGAAATCTATGAAATGATCTTCCAAATTAGAATGAATTCTGAGTGACTGACCGAGTAGTTAAATTTTCTGAAATTCTTTTTCTATTTGTTTTTGTTACTCCCTGTTTAAAAAATATTGATACAAGGATGCCCATTTTTGTGGGTTTTGTTGTTGTAATTATTATTTTATGGTAGAACTCACTATAAGTTGTTCTAAGGGCAGTCCATCACTGGAACAACTTACCAGAGGATGTGGTGTATTTTCCATCAACTGACATCAAGAATGGGTATATATTTAGCTTTAATGGAAGACATGGCCTAGATACAGTTTGATGGATGAAATTCTTTGGCCTGTAATGCAAAAACTAAGCTCATATATTTAACTTGTATTAGGGGACCCCCCCCCACCACACACACACACACAAAACCAGATCATCTTAATGGATCCCTTCTAGTCTTAAAATGAAGATATCTATGGAATTCCTAAAATGTCCTCCAGCAAAGCTATACAAAGTGAAATTCTAACAACTTTGATATTCTTAAAGCAGTGGTGCCCAACCTTCTGCCTCCACAAGCTAGATGAGTGTCATGGTATTTGTCCATGAGCCAGATCTCACATGGTGTCGGTGCTTGAGGTCAGGGGTGGAATCCTGTGCACTGTCCCAATCACACACTGGCCTGACCTTGCACCCTGGATCCATCCATGTGCTGACCTGATCCCATGTGCTGTCCTGACTACACACCAGAATGATCAGCATAGGGGAGCACATTATCTGGCCTGCAAGACTCTCCACATGTCCTGATCTGAGTGACTCCCCACATCTGTAGGTGAGCAGATGAGCAGCTATTCACGCTGTCACTGCTCAACTGCCACCAAATTTCTGGACCCATAGGAATTCCATGGATTAGATGACACAGCTCAATGGTCTGGTTTTGGCCTACAGGCCACAGGCTAACATAACAAGTAAAAGAATAAACGAGAAAAAAATGATGTATAAATAATCTTTGCAAGTCACCTTTAATGAAGTTAGAGGACATACTTCTTGAAATTGAATTGATGTGATTCTCCTGCATCAAAAATAAATGACAGCAGGCCATAAAAAGGCATTGTATGGTTATATCACACATCAGGGCCAGATTGTATTTTACCTGCTGGGTATGTAAATTGACTTAGGCTTCTAAATACAATTCTATCCCACCCTACTCAAATCTGGGAAAAACAGCTAATGAAAAAGGTGGGTGGGTTCTCCTGCTGTTTCTTTTTTTTTTTTTTTGGTGGCTAAGTATTAATTATAAAATGATAGTGTGCTGTAATGGATTTTCAGGGACTTGAACAAGATGAATCAACTTATGCCTAGGCAAAAAAGTCCATTTAGACATCTGCTAAGCGGAACAGAATTTTGCCCCCACCATGCTTCATGGAACCTGTTTGGCAGACCGCTTTACAGTGTTTTGGAACAGGGCACTTTCAGATATCATCAAGTGTTTGGGCTGTAAATTAAAATATTTACATGTCCTTGGAGCATAATATCATAACCTCCATGGTCTCTGAATAATCTGTGAAGCGACTGAATCTGGACCGAAGGAACAAGAGGTCTAATTTTCCCATTGACCTTGTTCCAGTGTGCATTACCTAATACTTAATCCATTATTATTAATTACTACTAATTTCAGCTGTAATGGCAACATACCCACAAAAAGACCCAAGAGGAAGGTCTCAAGGTTTTTCTTGTCTTTCAAATATGCCTTTAAAAAAAAGTTTATTAAGTTCACATGTATTAAATCAGGGAAGGACAATGCGTGGCATATGTGCCACAAGTGGCATAGGCAGCTTATGCATGTGGCACAGCAGATCAGGAAGGGATAGGCAGCACAGTGGATCATAGATTTCTTTAATACATTGCAATCTAATCAGTGACACAAAACAGAGACAAATATTAAAGCATCTCTTAAATGGGGAAAGACAAAGCATCTCTGAGTTAATGTATCAAAAGTGGAAGAATTAGCAGTTTATTTGAAAATAAGATTCTATTTTAACTTTAGGATATGATAAATTTGTGGTGTTTTGTTCACAAATGGTCACTAACTCTTTTCATTATTTTTCCTTGTGCTATTCCTTACACAGGATTTCATTTTTCACTCTCAAAGAAATCAGTGAGAGTTTTATATGACAAAGGAAAAAGCAAGGGTTCACCCTTCAGCTTTAATTCATATTTATCTTATATAGCAATGTAATTAAAGGGCTAAAACCAGTTTTACCAAGGAATTTGAGGTAACTGGCCATGTACACAAGATACTGACTTCTCAGTCATTACTGCACAGTCATTTAGTATTTGTATAAACTGCACAGTAGTGCTGACAAACAGTGTTTTTGTGATGATGACTGAGCAGTAGCTGGAGACTACCATGCAGTAGCATTGCATCCTGATTTCTGCCACCCAACACTACTGTGCAGTAGTCTTGGGCTTCTGTGCAGTCAGTGTCTTGTGTAGATGTGGCCACATGTAATATCTTTGAGGAACTGGGCCTAAGTGACTAATGCAATACTAAGTGTTTATGTTCAAATTGTATTAAGAGTATAATAATTGATTAAGGCTAAATCTTGCAATCCTTGGTGACTGGGCCTTGCTTAGCATGAGGTCTTTTACATTGTATTTGTTCACTAACAATTCTATTGTAAGGTTTTATTCTGTAAAACCATTTCTTTAATAGAAACGTTTCTTAATTAAGTTCCATGAATGACTTATTTTGTCATTAACATACATGCAGAAGAAAGTAAGAAACACAGCCTTCTGTAGTATAGCACTTCTTTGTACATACTCAATATTGAAAAAGATAATTTTTCCCCTAAAATGCCATATTGTAATTTTGGCAAACTATATTTTTAAATTTACAAAATAAACATTTTAAGTATGCAAAATGCAACCTTCAGTAAAAATATGTTATAATATTTACCTAACAGTTCAAGTAAAAATGATTGACAAAATATTGCATATCATGAATAGGTTTTCAATCCATATTGCCTATAACACACACACACACACACACACACACACACACACACACACACACACACTGTTAATAGTCTTGTAGTTAGTAAACCCAAAAATATTGGCCAGGCACTGCTTTTAGTTTGGTTATTTAATGGGCACGCCAATTTATATTGTAAAGGGTAATTAATGTACAGTAATAATATAAGAATATATGATGAAACACACATTTTCATACCATACTAGCATATTTTCTCATAACTGTAAAATATCAACATTTATTCTACTACATATATGAGATTATAGAGTTTTATAAATACATATTTTATTAACCTGAAAAATAAAGGCATGGTTCATTAGGAACTGTTTTTTATGTGGTACAAAAAGCCATATTAAAAAAAAAAAAACCTGCGGGTCAAAGGATACTGTTTTACTGAATGGTTTTAAATGGTTTCATATTAAATAGAAAGTACCTTTGAAGTGCAATTGTGCAGCAAAATAATCATTTTTTTCAGTGGCATATAGACTGGTGCTGTTTTAGGGCTTAACTTGCACATAAGTATATGAATAGATTCACTCCTACAAAGAGTTTTTAGTAGTATTGGTAAGAGCTACCCATGGGAGTAAAATTATTTGACTGTCAAGTGTTTTCAGGTATAGCCTTATTTATTTGGGCACGAGATCTTTAAGCAAAACTTCTGCTGACTTTCACTGGAAGTTTTGACTTCATAGAATTGAATCATATACTTTTGCCTGAAAATTTCCTATTGAAATGGAGAACAATCCAAGTTTGTAATATTTTACTTTATTGAATAATAAAGAATAAAGAGATCAAAACCACTAATATATCAGTTGCTGTATTATACAGTGAGTTACTATGCAGAATAATCCAAAGAATCCCTTTACATTTACTATATTATTTAAGAACAACATATATATGTTGTTATAAATATATGTTTATAAATCAAGAGATATGTATGTTTATATGTAAATCTTTCTTATTTATACAGCATCATGGATATACATGGTGCCTGTATATTTTTGTGTGTGTGTATAAAGGGCCTTATGTACTATGCAGCACATTAGAGATAAATGATGCTGTGAGATGACCTGCTTGATGTGGCAGAGTTTCATTGAATTCTGTGACAGTGTCAATTGATTAAAAGTCATCAGTTAACCTTCATTGTTACTGGTGTAATTCCAAGAAAAGACACCATTAAGTGAAAATACAAAACAAAGGCCTATTTTTGCATGGTGGGCAGAGGAATACCACTCTAGTGGTGTCCATATGCTCACTATGAGAACCTATTTGCATCATAATGATTGTTGAGGTACAGTAAGGGGGAGAGGGGAAACAGCCATGTAGGGCAGAAGTAACTGAATTATTTATTGTGGAGGAAATTTCTATATATTAGAAAACAATCATAAGGGATACTTTTTCTGAAATGCTGCTTAGAGCTGGAGAGTTGGATATTCTCTTTCTACAGCTTCTCTAGAATGCTTATATGGTAGCTCCTTCAAAGCTCCCCTAGTGCTGTTCCCATGATTCTGTCCTTTTTTGCTCCTTCCACTATCTCTGGTCTGACCAGTGTGTTTCATGAACCTCAAAGTCTCTATCTTTTACTATTATATATAAGATTCTTTATCTGGCAGCAGCTCAACATTAGGCACAAGGGCGTCATTGACATGTCTCATAGGAAGAACCTAGGAAGAAAAACACACAGACAGGAAGAAAGAAAATGAAATAGCAGACAGCAAAGATAAGGAACTAAAAGACGGTAGGAAAATATCCATTTTATAAACAAGGCAGGCAGCAATTCCAGAGATTTCTGTTATTTAACAGTATTGCAAATTATGTAGCTTTTAAAATGGCTATATAATCCATTATGTACTGTGACGTGTGTGTGTGTGTGTGTGTGTGTGTGTGTGTGTGTGTGTGTGTGTGAGAGTGAGAGAGAGAGAGAGAGAGAGAGAGAGAGAAAGAGGCAGAGACAAAGACAGAGAGAGTGAAAGGGAAAGAGAGAAAACGTAATTGTAGTAATAACATTTTCCCAGTATTAACATCATTCATATATGGACAAATGTAGGTTCTAGAAATATGAACATAATTCCATTGACTTAAGTGAGAATTTATTAATGTATATGGAAATTCAATATGTGCTTTGACTTAAATAAAAAAAAAATGACTTCTTTACAATTAGCTTTTCCTAGAAAAGTAAAAAAAATAAAATAAAATAGTGGTCATATTTTGCATTAACACGTGTACACAAAGTGCTCCTAACTCATCCATGATTTACCTCTTCTGGAAGTTCCCATGTCAGTAATATGCAAGGGCATTTTATACAACAATCTTCTGAGAAATTTAATATGCAATACTGGACTTGATTCTCCTCTGTTTTACAGTAACAAGCTCCATGAACTTCCCGCAAATTAAACTTAAGTGAGAAAAAATTCTTTGTATGCAATCCAATATTTATTATTTTGCTTCATGGTGTGAAACCCAAAGTTAGTAGGAATGCAAAATGAATGGGTGCAAACTGTAAAGGAATGAGAGAACAAGACAAAAAAAAAAAAAAAGAAATGGAGGGTATAGACTAAATGAATGCTTAGATTAAATCACAAGCAAAAGTATAAACTTTAAAATTAACTTTATTGAGTAAAGGCTAAGTATAAGCTTCTGTACTTTGTGATTCTGATGCTTATTTGAATTATAAACTTAGATTGAAAAACCTGGGATTCCTAAAGTAACTGGGGCAAAGATTGTGTTTTATATGTAGAGATCCTGGTTTTCTCTGATTTAAAAAAATCCCCAATTTTTGGACAAAAAAAAGGAACCCCAAATACACATTTTTCCATTATTAAAATGAAACACCACTATCTATATCTATATATATATATAGCTACATATTAGTGGTGTTTTATTTAAATCACAGAAAACATTGGATTTGGAGTTACCTTTTTTTAACCAAAAATTGGGGATTTTTTTTTTAAATCACAAAAAACGAGGATCCCTTCTTATATTTAGCACAACAACATATGCAACACAAGAGATCCCAGATGCTGATTAGTATTTCTGCACACTACTAAATGCATATAAGAACTATGAGTAACAGCCATAATAATAATGATGCAGTTAAAAATAGTATTTTCACATGGGTTAACAGATTGCAATTATTTTTCAGTATTTCAGTACCCACAGAATTCCCTTCCATATCACAGCACTTTCCTCTAAGTTTACACTGTGTGTGTATAAATTATGATAGTCATAATATACAAGTTATTAACATCTTTCTTTGTATCTGAGGTTTTCAGAACTTGTTTCAAATTTGAATATGTGGGCTGGAACCACATTGTGCCAAGACTGATGCATTTTTGTAGTATTTTCTTCATGCCACCTTAGACCTGCTTTCCATGATACATAAACTTATTTTCCTAGTTTTATAAACACTATTAAAATATGCTACCTTAGAATATATATATATATATATATATATATATATATATATATATATATATATTACAATGTTTGTTAGAGTAATGCCACTGTTGCACTCCTTCCCTTGCTCAAACTGAAGTAATTAGTGTTGATGTAAGTGAAACCATGGGAGTTGGGAATATAAAATCCACCCCTTCATAATCTGGGGCCGATATGAAAAAACTACAATGTGTCCTGTGACCTGCTACCACTGCTATACAGTTTAGTGGGCATGCAGTGCCTAAGGCCTTCTTTATCATTTGTTCACATATAGATCATAAAGACTGTCCTTGGCCTGTCCATATTACTGACCTCTGTACCAGATTATGTTTTCAGAGTAGGATCCCCTGTTCATAGGTATGAAAGCTTGCTTGTGTATCTATCCAAATCTTCATCCAAAACCTTACCGTGCAGAGTAAGGTTCCATTTATCTTTCAAACTGAAAGTCAGGTGATTTTTTAATGGACCAAATTATGTCCCTTTCCTCCTTTTTCACTGTACAGGGTAGAGTTTTTTCAGCTTAATGGCTATCAAACTTCCATTATGATTGCTTGCGTAGTTGAAAAGAAACATAGTGACCACAGTGGCATTAAAACCAAATGAAGTAATCCCTTGAAGATAGGTACAATTTTTGTTTAATGTATGCTCAGTTTGTTTCAGCAAATCAGATCACCATCATCATAAGTTAAGGGATAATAGGCTTTTACTTTTTTTTGCATATTTTTCTATTATTACCATAATATCATTTCCTGAGCAAAAGTTAGTCACAGACAACAGAAAGAAAGAAAAAACATGAATAGGAAGGAAGATGTAGACACAAAAGCAGTGGTGAGAATTTTGTGTTGACAATTTTGATTTGTGCAGTCATAAATGTGCATAGGTCTACACATGTCCACACAGAATTTGTATACACCAATTTCCAAATATGAGACGTAGAGTTTTGTCTATGCAATTTATGTTTTCTTACGGAGATTTTGACATTCTGTGTGACTAATTGTGTAAGAAAAATGTTATGAATCTTGAACCAGACTAGAAGAGTTTATAACATTTTAGGAATTATAGACTTAGATAATTTGCTGTCAAAATCCAACTTCTTAAAAATGTCCATTTTGTTTTGACAATTTTGATTTGTGCAGTCATAAATGTGCATAGGTCTACACATGTCCACACAGAATTTGTATACACCAATTTCCAAATATGAGAGGTAGAGTTTCGTATATGCAACTTACGTTTTTTTTACGGAGATTTTGACATTCTATGTGACTAATTGTGTAAGAAAAATGTTATGAATCTTGAACCAAACTAGAAGAGTTTATAACATTTTAGGAATTATAGACTTATGATAATTTGCTGTCAAAATCCAACTTCTTAAAATGTCCATGGTATTCACAGAATGGAAAATGTTTATTTAGTATTTCGTTTTGTTGTAGCATTTTTAATATTTTGGTAGCTCTCCCTGATTCCCTCTTTCCTCCCTTCCCCTGCTAATATATATTACAAAGGATCTAATGTCATCATATTTCCATATCTTAAGAATTCATAAAATTCAATGCATTTACCTTCTGTGATGTTTTTATTCTTTCCTATTTTTTCTGAGGAAATGCATTTTTCCTTTGAAATCTGACATGGAATTGGCAAAAAAACACATTTTATTTGTACTTTCTATATTTATATTAGTCCACCCTGTTCTGTTGCCCCAAAGCATGCATGCTGTAGTGTTTTTTTTTTACATGGAATCTAAAATGTGCAATCTCTTTGATATTATAATTATATGTTACAGTTCACTTTCTATCTAGCTGTCCTGAAATAGCAAGTTCGTTGAAATAGTATCATTAGTCACAACCTCTTTATATTCCTTCTGTGTATGCTAGCAGATTATCATGAGGGATGATGTGGCTGAGACAACTTTCATACTGGATCACCACTTTCGCAGAGTTTTCTAAAGATCTATCTTAGCACAAAATACCTCAACCCACATGAATAAATCATAGAGTGAGGTGGATGGTATCTTACTGTGTTTCAATAGATCCATATGTATTAGCATGAATTTGTGTACATTTATGGACCACCAACTATTGTTAAATTAGTGTAATCCCCAGTGCTACAAAAATGACTTAAAAATCTGAAGTGCAATTTTGCGTACCCAAGTATTAAATGGCTGCACAGTAGTGTCCTCACACAGCTTCCTGGTGATGCTGACTGTGTAATCTAGCTTGTTTTTACTGCTCAGTAGTTTGTTACTACTGTGAAGTAGCGTCACATCACAGTTTGTGCCACGTGATGCTACAGCACAGTAGTAATAAGCTACTGAGCAGTAAGCATCTTGTGTAGACATGGCCACTGAATTGAATCATATCCCTGTATCAACTTCAGCCAGAATACTCAAGATGTATGACACTATTCAATAGATTGCCATATCTGATCTTTTATTACAAGTCTTCACTTTGTTCTTAAAGGTTCATTATTTTTCTACCTACACTCATTAAATAGAAAATACATCACTCAGTTGTTACATTCTAGAAAGAAAATAGATTTCTTAGCAAAACTTAAGGCTTTAAACTACAAAATCATTAAGCAGAGGTCTTTTCAAAATCTTTGCCTTTCTAAAAATTCCAGTACAATACATAGACGTTGCTTAGGATGTTAATGAGGAGGTTGAATAGTAATAAAAATAACATCTCCCACATCATTAGTAGCATTGTAATAATTTAGTATTGCTTCAACTCATTTAACATCAATTAGAAGGTAGATCCTACTTGGTCAGTGTGCAGTTTGAGCTGATATAGAACCAGGCTGTTTTCTTTCTACAGGATTGGAAAGCAACAAAGAAACTGAAAGTCAGTATCTGCTGGCTTTTCATTTAATATCCGATGAGTATTGGGTATTCTTTTATTTCTATAAAAATTGTGCACAATAAGATCCAAACAGTAGGCATGATCCCTGTCTTGGATTGCTTACATTGCACATATACTATTCTATGAAGAATCAAAATGTCAAGAAATAAGGAACAATAGAATGTAATGGATGCAATACATCATGCGGATATGTGAACAATTTTTAACTGTGCACAGGCCAGTGTTCCCGGAAATATAGGTGCCAATGGTTAAATAACCAGCTACCACTGTTATGATGTAATCCATACAAGAAATGAAAAATACATCTAGTAATTTCACACACACACACACACACACACACACACACACACTGAGAGAGAGAGAGAGACAGAGACAGAGAAGTACCACCATAGCACTGGGTCTTTCTTGCATACTACATTACACTGCTTAGAAATGTGTAATGTTGACTAGTGGAGTAATGCTGTAGCCATAATGGTCCAGGAAGGAGAGGCAAGGTTTTTGTGACTGATATCTGTTATTGGACTAACTGCATTGTTGTAATAGGCTTAGACAAGCTCTCAAATGCAATGAATTCTTCTTCGGGTCATGTTTCTCAGGTCATTCTTCAGGGCAGAAGAAGAATGCATTATATTTGAAAGCTTATCTAAATCTATCCCAACTGTGCAGTTGGACCATAAACAATATCACCCCTAAAAATCCTTGCCTAATGTTGAGTAGTAGATTCTTAAAGTTCTAGACATTGGTTTATGGAAAATTTAGATCTGAGATTTGTAGGAAATATTTGTCTATATGCTGTCATCTGGCTGCTACCTTTAAGGGACTGGAATTAATTTAATTCAAAGACTTTGTCTGCTTAAGGCATTTCCTATCTTAATTTTCTGTCTCTTCTTTACTGCCCAATGCGTGATCAGGAAGGGCAATGATATTTTCCCTATTTAATACGAAACTATTTTTAACTAGGTTCTTAGATCACCTTTCAATGTGACACACTTTGCAGTTTAATGTGGTCCCAAGTGTGACCCTTGAGCAGATTGTAATGCTGTTGTTTTTTTGATTTAGGGAAAAAGTCTTCAGTGTCAGTAGATTATCTCTCAGCTACCGGTACTTAGCAAAGGAATATATATGATAGCTATCTAGCTACCAGAAACCATATGGTGCTATGACTCTTTCCCTTCCTGTCAGCCATATATAGATGATTTTAAAAAATCCCCAATTTTCAGATTTATAAAAGTAACCCAAAAATCTACATTTTTCCATGATTAAAATGAATCACCTCTAATATATAGATACATACAAAGATGTACACATCTAATATATAGATACAATGTGGATTTTGGGTTACTTTTTTAATCTGAAAATTGGGGATTTTTTTGTCAGAGAAAATCAGGGTCTCTGTAGATAAGGAATAGTTTGACACCCTTTTCTCCACTCCATTCTATTTTGCTCTATAAAGTTCTATAACTTTTTTTTTTAATTTTCAACCTGCTCTCACTTACATTCAGGACTTGACTGATTAATTGAATTAATTGGAAGGCTTTCCATGTGACTTCCATATTGTTTAGAACAGGTCCTATCACAATAATTCTTGATATTTTCTCCTTTTTCTTCTCTGTGTAGGGACTGTTGTGCCCAATGTTCCCTATGTTTCAGTGATGGGTGAGGTAAACATTTACACGTAACTACTCTATAATTCTGTAAAATGTTCTGAGGATTGCAAAAGGTGTATCTAAATCATTAAATAATGTATAATACTTCACTGTACAAGAGATTTGATAGGTTAAAAGAATCTAAAGAGCAACATAAATTATTTGTCTGGAAGGACTGATTTATAGATAAATATACAAAATAAAAACACAGATAAAAATGTATGTGGCTTGGATAAATGATAATTCAGAGAAAAAGATGTCAAGAGGTATTAAAAGGGATAAATCTTTTAATGAGTCAGATTTATTTGTAAAATGCCACAATTGACTTGCGACTAGGAAAAAACACGGGATAAAATTCAGAAAAGAAAGAAAATGCCTAATTTTAAGCTTTCCTAGATAATGACACATTCTTCTAAGGTTAATTATAGAAACCCCATTAATTTAAATCTGGAATATAAAAAGAACTGGAATATGTACTCTGACCATTATCTTTTACTGGCTGGAAACTGATTATCTAGCCAATATATTTTAGGCATTTTCCATTTCCAGTTTCTAGGATTCTATGCCAAATTATTTCTTGGTCCTTTCTTGTCAAGGAGAATGTTGTCCATTCAAGATGGAAAGATTTACATATTGGGGTGGCAAAGGATAACCCACCTACCATTTGCATTAGGACTGTAATGGATAAATAATACCACTCAAAAATTTTAGGAAAAAAATCTCTTCTCAGACTTCTTTTTTTATCTCTGAATTCTTCAGTAGAGTTGAACCAGTTTACTTGCCTGCTGCTTGCCAGTATGAGTGATGCTTTCTTATTTCCATTTACAATATGTTTTTATTAGCATTTTTAAATTTGAGTTACCTATAATATTTATTCTGTTCAATGTTTGGCAGCAGTCATTGTGATTAAAAAACCTCAGAAGATGTTCTTTTCTATAACTAGCCAAGTAATAATTACCAAATTCTGATACATGCGCATGCGTGTGCACACACACACACACACACACACACACACACACATGCGCACATGTATTTTGTTGCATACAACAATCTCCAAATAAAATACACACCTTGTTTTTGAAAGGACAATCCAGGAAAAAAAAGATCTTTCCTTGGGAACCTCTCTGCTTGGGGAGGACAGACAAAATGCCCACAGCCAGCAGCTAGGAGGCCCAACCTGAAGCACCTGCAGCTTGGTTTTTTACTTTTACTTTTCACTGGCAGAAGCTTAAATGGCAGAAACTGTTGTTATTGTATTCCTTGGATATAATCATATCCAAATTTCTAGCAGCTGAAAAAAGGTGTGTGTTGTATGGGACACACTATGGGGTATGGG
Organism: Alligator mississippiensis; assembly: GCF_030867095.1. Taxonomy (NCBI): domain Eukaryota; kingdom Metazoa; phylum Chordata; order Crocodylia; family Alligatoridae; genus Alligator; species Alligator mississippiensis. The sequence goes on along the minus strand of NC_081824.1, from coordinate 375,577,555 downwards.
ATGGGGGGTAGTGGCACATGTTCACTTGCAACAGTTGCAAATCATTGGAATGTACTGACAGATTCATTTAGTATGTTTTAGGACAGTGGTTCTCAAACTTTTTTTTGTGGACCACTTGAAAATTGCTTAGGGTCTCAGCGGACCACTTAATAAACTTGTTTTTGTACTACAAATCAAAGCACACAACTCATATTTTAATATCAGTGGTCTTACCTTTCTAACGCAATGGATGTGCCTGTTTTTTGAGCAAAGTCTGGGAACTCAGCTGTCATGTTTGTTAGCTTTAGTTTTAGCTCCATGTTCTGGTGGTGCACACTGCTGCCCCATGCGCCACACCACTTTTTTTTAGAATCCTAAATCTCTGTCAAAAAACCTGCTGCATTGGTTATTTGAAGTGCACAGAATGGGTGTACATGGGCCACATGCAGTTTGCGGTGCCTCAGATGGGTATTAAGTGCCTGCCCCAGTACATGCTCATAGGGACATGCCCCAAGAGGCAATTCAGAAAGTCCAGAGATTCTATATACCTAAGTCTGATCTTTCTTAAGGGTATCTTTCTTAAGTGCTACTTAAATATCTACATTTTGTAGGTAGACTTACATAGGCTTTTTAATACTGTTTCAACCTACATGTAAATAATATTTAGATGCCTTGGTAAAATAGAATTTGAGCCCTAGAGGAAGGCAATGGGAAATGCTGAAGTCTCAAGTTATCCACTGTATGCTTTTGATTGGGTAATTCATAGCACCCAGGTACATTTGGTAATTCACTTGGTAATTCATAGCACCCAGGTACACTTGTGCAATTGTGATACTACAAGCTGATTTAGTAGTTGTCCCTGCACATGCTCAAACATCTAGTAATTAAGGTTCTTGTTAAGGAGAGGGGGAGCCTGCATTTCAATACCCCCTCCTCCAAAGGGATTTGAATGCGGTTCTTCAACTCTCAATGGAGCATTGACCACCATTTTATAGAGGACATTTTCCTTATATAAGAGAATGTGGAGCATGTGGTGGATGTTCTCCATGCCTCTTGGTCAAGCTGGGCAGATAAGAATGCAAGAGTAATGTGGCCAAAGTGCAAACAAGTGGGAGTCTTCAGGGGAATACATAGGTTCTGGTTTCTACTAGCTTCTTTTGGATGAATCATTTTTGTTTGTTTGTTTTTGTTTTAACTAATGACTGCCCAATGTGAAATTCTTAACCAAGTCTGGAAACAAAACCCGGGGCTTGGGTCTCCAAGGGACAAGCCTAAGTGACTACAGAGATAGAAGCTCTTATGCTTCTTCTAACAAGTATTTGTGCATTTTATGTTGAACAGTCATTAGTTAGAAATAAGCAGGGATCCTAGTTTTCACCTATTAAAAAATACCCAATTTTTGGCTAGATAGATAGATAGATAGATAGATAGATAGATAGATAGATAGATAGATAGATAGATAGATAGATAGATATAGTGGTGTTTCATTTTAATCACGGGAAATTGTGGATTTTGGGTTACTTTTTCAAGCGAAAACTTGGAGATTATTTTTTAATCAGAGAAAACCAGGATCCCATGAAATAAGCCTTGTAGTAGACATAAGAACTGGGGCTTTCTCTTCCTGTGGAAGAGCTTTACTCTTGCTTGACATCCTTGTGGTCTATGATTTGTGCACTCTGGACCCACTATCCAAACTTCAACAGGAGTGATGGAAAAACCTCTCATAGTCTATTCTGTGATGCTGAGAAGTAGGAGTTCTGGGCTCAGACCCCTTATGTAAGGGGGAGCCTGGAACATCTGTCTTTGTTGTCCTAGATAAGTACCTTTATCACTAGGATATTCAACAGAAGGTGAGTGCTAGCAGGTTTGAGTTGCTTTCTATATTCTTGATGTAACTTATTCATGTTTTTGGTCATTTTACTGGTGTGGTCTTTTCCAGGGACTTAATCATATCTTGACCACCTCCTCAGCCCAATTTGTATTGTTTAGGTAAGATTACTTGCTGATATACATGTAATAGATTCATTTTGTGCAGATATGCATATGTAAGTGTACCCAACTAGGGACCCCTTGCAATCTCAAATAGAAGTTCATAGTGGATTTAATTATAATGAGTTTTTAGAGTATTTGAACCAAGTCGATTTGAATTTCTCTTCAGAGTGCAGGCATCTAACTCCAGTGTTGAATTCCAGTTACTTGTCTACTGAAACAATTTGAAACTGTTTCTGAGATTACTATTTAAGGAATCTATTTACATATAAATCACAGAAATATTTTGAACAGAATAGACTTTATCCTGGCACTCACTCTGGCCTCTTTGCACCACTGACTATTAAGCCTTTTTACACTTTGTAGGGTAGTAGAAAAACACCATTTCTTGTTCCTATATAACTCCAGATGGATAACAGCATATGCGTAGTGCCAAGAGTGTTTAATTGGGGAGTAGATTGGTTGCATTGTCAATGTATTATGATGATCTTCAGATGAAGGCTGGCTCTACTTAAGTCCTCAGGCTGCTCTAGATTATACTGCAGTGCAAACCAAATCTATCTTTTGGTAACCCCAGGATTAGGGAACCATAAAGAGCAACATTCTAGTGGCCCATTATCCATTCATGAATATCCAAAGGATGCAAGAATGACCTGAGGTCTTGCTATATATATAAATATATATATATATATATATATATATATATACGTGTGTGTGTGTGTGTGTGTGCATATATATATATATATATATATATACACACACATACTATATGATATATATGTATGTTTTTCAAATAATTATCAACAATATTGATTCAATATGATTATCTTTTAGAATCTGTATTCTAACAAGGAGATTGAGGACATCAGGATTCTATAAAATTCAATGTGAATTTCATTCACTGTCCAATACATGATATCTCTATGGCAGATTCATGACTTGATCAAGTTGTTCCTGCCACACTGAAAAGTAGCTATTTACCTTGAAACATCCTTCTAGTTGTGGAGCTAGTACTCTTCTAGCCTGAGAGCTAGTACCTTGGTGTCTTTCATTTTTCTTTCTGTACAAGAAATCAGAAAAGTGGTTACATAAATATTCTGTTTGCAACCTTTATGATAACATTTCAAATGGCCACTTAAATCAAAAGTACCAGCAGAGTCAACTGCTATTTCTCTGATCTGTGTGTTTTGTGCCCTTCTTGTATGGATAGGAGCAGAAGACACTTGATAATACCGATTGTCAACTCCTCCTTTTGGCAATGGAAATCTTCCACACTGTAGAACTAGTAGCCAGTGTTAAACACCAGAGGCCTTCTAAGTTTCCTAAATATCTGTACTATTTTCAGGATTTAGGGGGAAAAAAGAAAAAGAAAAACATCTTGGACCTTTCACAGTCTTCAGATCTAAACAAAGTAAAAAGATGGTCTTTTTGCATTGGTGAATTACATCCTCTGTCAATAAAGGAATATACATACATTTTTCCTGCAATATCTATCACATTTAATTCAGCTAAATTCCAAAAGTAGTACTTCTTCCAAGAAACTGCAAGGAGGGAATGAAAGGCTGAAGAATGGCCTGGGTCTTTCTTCTCAGACTGTGTTTGTTACAAGAATTTGGTTGATTTCATGGGATATGCGGACAGAGTTCAGTGTTGATGGTGTTTTCAGTTTTTCCAATTACTTCCATTTCAAGTTTTTTAAAGTTATTTTTTACAAGAATTTCACTGATTCATGCTTGTCAGGATCCATCTCTTCATCATTTTCATTTTAAAACAAATTTAATAAAAGAGCTCATTACCACAAAGGTGTTATTATTGATAGGTCTACATTCTTGTTAGTACTTTCTCTAGATATATTTGTAAAACTCCTTGTTCTTTTCATCAGTGATGGCAACCATCTTGGAAAATGATCATTGTTTATACGATAACCTAGCGGTGAGTTTGAAAATCTTTGAAATTTTTTTTTTGTTTTTTTAATTGCTACACCCATTGAATAAGATTCTAATTTTATTTTTGTAGATATGACAATACTGCTTAAGTAAGCTCCAGTTTTAACATTTTCCTGCCTTTAGATAGAGTGGATTGTGAAACTAAATATTTAATCTTGTCCTAGGGCAACAGAAAAGGTAAATGTTTCACTGACTGCATACATTTATATAGAATTGGGATACTCTTCTCTCAGAAAGGTGTTAGCAAGATTTAGGCATTATTTGCTTGGTTTAATGGGGAAAAAGAAAAGGTATGCTTTATTGTATATGCTATCTCTTAACATAAATGCTACTTTGGTACACTGAATTTACACTTTCTAAATTCAATTTAATAACATAATATTTTGACTATGTACAATACTCAGGTTTCATTAGTCAAATACACTGCCCTATAACACATTTGCTTTAAGGAAGGGATAAAATGAAGCAGCACAAAGCAGTGTGCTTTATTCTTATTTGTTATTTTCCATTAATACTGAAGCACATTTGAAACATTGCATATGGCCCCTGAGCCCCATTAATTTAAAAGTAGTGTCTATTTCCTCTGGGAAGATGGAAAATGAAGGCTGGGACTATCTAACCTATGGGGAAAACAGGTAAGACTTAGGGAAATGAGATAAGTTTTTCAGATACTAGATTAGATTTAATAACGGATGGATCAAGAGACATAATACACCTATGAGTGTGGTGATATCCATATGACAAATTACAAACCAAATAATAAAGATCAGTGTAATCAGATAGGAAAGAAAGCATGTGATAAATTGAATATCTATGTCATAAAGTTATTGACACTGAGTTACACATACCTGTTCTCTCCCTAGCAGGTAATCTCTTTTAGAACTATTTCTAGTGTTTCAGACTTCTGATTGTCTAAAAATAGCTTCTTGAAAATGATTGTGCCAGTGGTATTTCCTTCCCTTTTTTCCTACTTCATCAAAAATGTGGAATTCACCAACTCCAAACAAAGTTATATTGATATACACTTTGATCTTAGATAAATAATAAATCTAAGGTCCAATAGCTTATACTTCATCATAGGTAGAAATAGATTATGAATACCTTTGAAAATCAGAGGTTTCTAGCTTTTTCTAAAAAAAAAGTGAGGCAACTAAATCCTTCCCAGGTGAAAAGATATTGGACTTTAAGTCACAATGTTAGTACCCGAAGAAAAATAATTGTAGCTGATTATACACAAAAACTGGTTTGTGAAGAAAAATGGACTTTTTCCTGCTCACTTAATAAAAGGTATTTTTTCTGGATAATTTTGGAACTTCAACTCAGAAATGTGAAGATACTTTCTAGTGAAACTCAGGCCATGGAATTTTACTGGTATAAGTGATTGAAAACTGGACTATACTCATAACAGAACAGATATTTGGCACACAAAGGTTTTAAAATGGTGGAACCTGGTCTAAGCTTTGCCCTCCTCTGGCTCCCCCCAGACCAAAAGGGTGAATGTTTGTTCTGTTTACTACCAATCTAAACTATGCTGTTTATAGAAAATCATGTAACTTAGATCGATTCTGCTTTGGGCTTTTCAAATGTCTGTACCTAGCCTAAGGGTTTGCCTATGCTAATAATGAGGGACAACTTAAAGGTGTTCTCAGCAACATTTAGAATATCTGTACTATATTTACAATATCTATACTATTAACACCTTTGCTTGACTACCTGCAGCAGTCCAGGCCAATTCTAGAAACTTTACTTAGCTTCCAGGAACAGCTGACCCCATCTCAATTTGTTTCCTAGCTCTCCCCTTTCTGCAGTGTGATTGAAACTTGCCTCAGGCCTCAAGTACAGGCAGTCTGCCAGAGCAATTCCACCATTCAGTGTTAATGAATTCCAGTCATTTGACACCCCACTGTCTATACTGCCCATAAACAGAAAAGTCAAGAGGAGAGACAATTAGCCTTCAGAACAATTCCTAGAAGGGCTCTGGAAGGGAACCAGGGACACATCTCTGTGCCATTCTCAAGAATTTTGAAGAACAGACTTGTCAGTGCTCTTGCAAAATACAGAATATATATAAGGAAGAGCAGTTCATGGTTGAGAGTAATTTCAAGAATAGCTAAATATCAGTTGAGCCTCTAAATGTTTTGACTTTCCCAAAATGAAATATTATTTTCTTACAAATTACAGCATTAAACTATATCCTCCTGATCTACTGCAAGGCCTTATGGGATTGAATGCCTCATTATTGTCTGGGAGCCCTGACTAGAGTATATATCCCATGAAGTATCACGACCACATGAGTCCCATGACAAAGAAAATAGTAAACAAGATGAAATATTATGAAGCCTCAGGACATTGTAGTTCATCCACAATCCATCCCCGATAGGAAAAGAATAGAGGAATAAAATATCATAACTGAAATTTCCATGAGGTGCTGCACAGAAAAGCCAGATGTGATTTAATGCTGAACAGTCCAAAACAAAATATATATTCATTCTGACAGACTGTGGGCGCATCTACAGGTGCCCCTGACTGTGCATTTGGTACTGTGCAAGAATTTAGTACTAAATGACTAAAGCAAGTACTAAATGATTGCACAGTACCTGCTGGTACTGTACAATCCCAATGGTGCACAATTATTTTTAGATGCTACATCACCATAGCGATGAGTTATAGCGACATAGTGTCGGAATCACAATTTGTGCTTGCCAGTGCTACAGTGATGTAGTATCTCATGTAGGCACACCCTGTTTTGACATGAAATGGCTCAAAATATTTTGCTTTAGTTTGTAAAAGAAGTTTTACATGTTTGGGAGCAAGTATTTTCAATTTTTAAAGTTTAATGAAAAAATCTACAAAATGGGAAAATACATTTAAAAACAACTTTTTTTATATTTATAACTATTGAAAGTATTAAAATTCCCTGTAAAAGAATTAATTTCCCTCCATCTCAAAGGCCCAGGCATTTAAACAGTTATATGATACTAAGACAGCTTACTTTTATATAAGAGGGGTTGGTTGTAGCCTTGTTGGTCTAAGGACATAGGCAAACAAGATTCTTCGGGTAAATCTGATAACTTTTATTAGACCAATAAAATAGTTGAAAACTTTCTTCTTTGCAAGCATTTGGGCTGAAAATAAACTTTTTATACCTGAAAGCTTGCAAAGAAGAAATTTTCCAACTATTTTAGTTGGTCTAATAAAAGATATTGTATTTACCCAAAGAACCTTGCTTGCCTAATTTTATATAATACATTTACTGTAATATTATTACTATAATATACTTCAGGCACAAGATGTCTTACTTTTGAATGAGATGAGCACCAGTTTTTGCAGATGGTTATTGTTTGACTTGAGGACAATACCCCCTCTATTTGAAACTAAAATTATTGTGGTTATAGCCACATGGCTGCTTGATTAATGTCCTTCTTTCACATATTTCCTCTTTCAAATGCATGTCTTTGACTTGTGTATGTCATTTTTTTATTTTCCATACTACTATGATTCTGCTTTTCCTCCTTAAGGTTCATGGGTATATTAATCTTTACTGCTGCTTTAAATAAAAATGTGTTCTTCATTGAACTCATTAGAGCTAAAAGCAGGAAGCTAATCTTTAGCTTATTCTCTTCAGATTGCACAATGTAATGCTGCCAACCAAAGTAGCAAGATAAAACTTCAAGGGTAAGTGAGAATATACTAGACAAAACACCATTGACCTTCTATGGGTCATAGCAAAGCCACAACAAGTTAAAAATAAATAAAAACAAGGATCAATAATAAAAAAAATATTTTTTAATTTTTTCTTAAAGTAAATAGTTTTGTATTTGATTAGCAGAAAAATGCCAGCAAAGGTCTGTTCATATTAACAGATATTATATTGAAGTGTCAAAGTATCAGCGCTGCCAGTTTCAGTGGAATCTGGACCATAATGATGCACCTAGTAAATCTGAAACTTCTAAAATCATTTTAAGATGTGGATAAAATTAAAGTTTCAGATGGTGAAAAGATAACCAAATTAACTTAGGTATTTCTGATTTACTGGGCACGTCTACATGTGCAAATGCTCTGTGGTAAATTTAATCTAAATTACTCCAGAGTAAACCCACCCCAGGCAGGCATCTATACATTCCAGGAAATGAGAGTAGATTTGCTCCTCTTGGCAGCAATCTGCTCCCTCCCTGCTGGCCCTGCACCATCCCTGGGAGATTGCTCCCTGGTGCTGGGAACTGCCTGCTTCTAAGGTGGGCTCTGCCACTGGAGCCCATGCAGAGACAATGTCCCCTTGCCCCAGCAGCAGGGAGCTGCCAGGCTCTACTCCATGACTGAGGAATGGGAACTGGGAGATTCTTATCTCCAGGGATCCTGGTTTTCTCTGATTTAAATCTGAAAATGGGGACTTATTTTTTTTATTAGAGAAAACCAGGATCCCTGGTGATCACAGATCTGGGGCTGGGAGATTCTTATCTCCCAGGGATCTTCCATGGTCAAAAATAAAAAACCTGCACTGAAAAGTAGCACCATGGGGAATGCCTGCATGTGCAGTGTGTGGCATTGCAGACAGGTCTGCAGAACCACATACCACACATCCACACACATCTGGATATGGCCTATGTGTCCATATTGAAGGAAAGCAATGAGTACGCATCTAATGGCCCTTTAATGACTGCATATATAAGACAATGCTGTTCCCTATAAATGTTTGAAGTTCATCTTCAGTTTGTACAGGTCAGGGTTAAGTTTCTGCTGTGTTAGAAACTAAAGTCTAGCTTACCTCTTAGGAGTACTTATTCATCTTTTAGGCTACTGAGTCACTAAACATAATTCTATTTTAAAACAAACAACAACTAACTTTCCTCTCAGGAAGGGTGTCAAAGATATAGTTTATCGAGCTTTATCCAGCTTGTGGTGCTGCCTGTGGGTCTCAGACTAGACCCATGTTGCATGCAGTGTTCCCTGGACTTTTCCTGTGTGTACTATACAGCACACATTAGACTCAGCCCTATGCTCTTCATGGCTGGATCCAGATGTGCAGACATATGTAGTTTGTGACACTGTAATGCATGCATTGCATGTTAAACTGTGCCCCATGCTGGGGCAAAATTTGCTACCAGTATTTCCCAGTAGTGGAACCCCCCCCCCCCCCCGAAAAAAAGGCAACCCAAAACATGCCATAGGTCAGAAAAACATGATGATTGGGGAGCAGGCAGCCCTGGACTTCTTGCTCCCCCATCTCTGCATGCTGTAGAGCCCCTGTGCTAAGGCACCCTGTGCCCCAGCCAGCTGGGGAGCAGCATGTGGAGAAGTGGGGGGTGGGGAGCAGGCAGCCCAGGGCTTCCTGTTCCCCTGTCTTGACATTGTTCTGACATATAGCACTTTGGCATGTTTTGCGCCACTTTTTCTAGATTTATTTTGCTACCAGAAAATCTCAGTAGCAAATTTTGCCCCAGTGCTGCAAATTAGCATGCCAGTTAACCCCATGCTGAGGCATCCTGTACCCACCCGCCCCTCCCGCAGCACGTAGGGGCAGTGTCCTGCTACGAACTGCACAACCAGAGGCTCACACTGCAGCACAAATTTGTGCCACTATTTCTGCTGCAGCAAATGCATGCCCCAGTTTATGTGGATGCAGCCCATGGGTTAGAAGGAGAACAAGAAAGAGGGAATGTGACTTTCTAACCTATTGCAGAAGGCAGTAGCCTGAGAGGAGAGTGTCCTGGGTCTAGTTTCTATTCTATCTATTTACTGGGCATCTAAATGCACTTGGGTTCTTAAGTGTGATTGTATTCCACCCTGTTTTAGTCCCTGTAAATTCATCACTGTTTCTACTTTGTAACAACCAATGTAAGCCTGAAGGCCATGTCACACACTTAGGACACATTTACTGCACGTAAAAATGTGAGGATCCACGCACTCAAGCAGTAAAACGTGTAATAAGTGCAATAATACTATAGCAAAGTTACAGCTTTCCATGGGAGAAGTATCTCCAGATCATATTAAGTAACATGTTCAACTACTGTTGGACTGCTTCATGGAGAGAATGCTAGTGCAAGATCCTGGTGTGGGATGGGAGATGTAGCTGACAATCAGCTAGCTGACTGTGGGTCCCAGTGTTTGGATTCTTACTGGAGTCTTGAACCAGGCTCTTGAATTCCTCTTTAACTATTCACTTAAATCATACTTATTTCTGATTTAATGATTTTTTAAAAAAAAATGTCCAATATCCCCCATATTTTCTATGGGAAATGATAATATGAAATAAAAAAAAAAATATAACGTGTAAAATACCAAGAGTCTCAATATAATTTCAGTAAAATGTATGAACCTGAAAGAATGAGCATTAGATCAGTTCTGAAACATGATTCATCAGTACTGTTGGAAACCAGCACTCTGTATACTGTTTGTCAGTCACAACCTCCACAATGCTTCAGTTATCAGTAGCAGAAACCCGCTTCCCCACACAGATCCAGTAGCAGAAGTGACACCCTCTCCCAGGTTTGGCTATCCATGTGTCTCTCCACCCACTGCCAGGGACAGAGATCCTGCTAACCCTGGCATGCCAGGGACAGACCCTTCCAAGCTGGGAAGTACTGGGTCTGTGTGGAGAGGGCAGGTACTCTGAGTGTGAGGGGTTGTACATCCTCTAGACCTTCCTCTTCCCATAGCAGTTCCTGTCTGACTAAGCTACTTTTATTTTAAAGTATGTAGACATGCTGGAAAAGAAAAATAATTTATTTAGGTCACAAAAAGGAAAAAGAGAAAAAGAGAGATCAGCCAGGATAGTCCTCTCCCAAGATAAAATATGCAAGGTATCCTGCAGAAGAAATTTTTCAAGGAATGCCTCAAACAGCTCCTGCCTTATTATCTTATTGAAGATCAGGTTTATGCACTGGAAAGGCCATATAGGCTGACCCACATCTAGCAAATTTAATGGATCTGCAGGAGATCAGGACCATATGAGTGGAGACTGTGATTGCACTGACTCTGCCTTCAGGCTAGATAACTCCCATTCAGGACAGCTCTACTGTAGTATAGTACACAAGATTCTTTCTGACTGCTGTTGCCCCCAGCCATATTCTAACTTTCATTAATTTCTTCAGGGTCAGAGGAGGGAAATTTTCAAATCCCTCATTCTCCCTGCTCAGCATTCAGTCCTGCATAGCCTCTGAACATTCCCCTTTGACTTTTGAAAGGCTCCCAAAGCATCCAGTTGAAGGAGTTTAGTTGACCCACCCTTCCATGCCTGAGGGAAAGACATGAATAGGGTGAATGTCTCATCCATATATGAATCAAGGGGAGAGAGGACAATCCTGGCCACTAAAATTTTGCTATATTTAATAATCTAATAAAAACATTTATCTTTTCAGCTAATTGGTTTTAAGTCTTTTTAATGTTTTTAAGTCTTTTTTTGACTTCAGGGATTCCTAGTCACAGCTGCATGGAATCAAGACTGCACGTAGAAAAATACATTCCAACTTTTTAGCATAAAAGGTAGAATTCCTCTTGAAATATTCACTTAAATCATACCTATTTCTGATTTTATGAATTGTTTTATTTTATGCACCATCTCTCATATTTTATATGGAAAATGATGCATGAAATCAAAAACACAATGTCTAAAATAACAAGAATCTCAATATTATTTCAGTAAAAAGTATGAACCTGAAAGAATGAGCATTATATCAGCTCTGAAATATCATTCATCGGTATTGTAGAGACTGTATGATGAACTAAGAATAATAAAGAACACTTTCAAGTTAGATCAACTGATAAATTATATTAATTTGCATTAGCATTCCCTTTACACCCAACTTTTTTACTGTTTATATCATTCAGGTTTGTAGTACTTATAGATCTGTTCCAAACCTTATTGGAAAAACAGTACATCAGTTTTACTGACTGTTGGGCCAGGCCTCATCTTAATTTAGTGCTTTTGAAATGGAGATGATTATTAGTACTGGAGACTGAAGGCCATTTTATGTCCATAGAAATGCTGCGTTATATCCTCCCACATTCTCTTGCTAGTGTATATCAGTTTATTTTGGAGGTCCCTTTTCTAAGAATTTATCCTTTTTGCCTATTTAGTCATTCACATATTTGCTAAAACTATCAGAACTGGTAGCAATAGGTTGTAAATTTTGCATGTGAATATTTGTCTAATGTAAATTGTATTAAGGCTATTAAGGCATTTCAAATGGCCACTACACTACCATTAGATAGCAATGAGTTTTTGGACCTACCACCCTGGTTTAGATTTGAATTAATAATATAAATACTGACATAATATAGGTATCTATAATCAATTATCAGCTCTCTATTATTAATTGTCTAATATGAATATTGTGTGGTGACTACCATTGATTTTCTTCATAGATAATGTTGGGGAAGTCACAAGAAAAAGAGCATATATTCATGATTTTTTTTATTGAACAATTCATGTATATATTCATGGATTATTCACTCAGCTATACAGATGTAACTAATAATAGAAAAATTCGCTGAATGACATACTTGTAAAATATCGTGAAGTTCATCCAAAAATTGCATGACTATTCAAGCAGCCCAGCTTTGACGTCATAATCAGGGAAGAATCTGAAAGAATTCAGCAAGCTTTTCACTTCCTCCTAGCTGTCAAGTTATCAGCATCGATAAAACTTTTCTATTATTACCACCTTTCCATCACAGTAATCATAGTGCCTAGAAGGCCCAGTCATTGAGTGCTACTCCATTGCGAGAAGTGCTGCACAAACACGGAATAAGACAGTCCTTTTCCCATGGGGCTTTCAATCCAGAGGCATTATGTCTCATAAATGCACACAGGGCAGTCCTCTGTCACCCTTCCCCTGCTCCTTCTGGTTTTAGCACCCAGCTTGCAGGAGCATGGCCAGGCAATACATGGCATGGAGCATAAAGTGTTCTAGGCATTGTAGTTTTCTAGAGCAGAAGTGGAGTTTGGTGGTACTGGGGAGAGGGGCTTTCACCCCATTGTTTTGCTGCCAAAGCCTATGCTGAGAGGGCAAAGAAATGCTGATTTTGATGGTAAAAATGTGGGGAAGTTCTTTTTCAGCAGTAGCCAACTCCACAGCCACTTTACAAACTCTCAGAACACCTTGTGCTCCACTACACATACTGTGTCAGCTGCTTTGTATAGTCCTCTGTGCAGGTGAAGTATGGGACTGGGACAGGAGGCTGAGGCACCTTCTCCCCATACTTTTCATGCCCCTCCCCTTAGACGGTGCCCAGGGCATGTACCTCACTCACAACACCACATTATGCTAGTGTTGCAATCTATGACAGGCAGGGATCCTGGTTTTCTCTGATAAAAAATAACCCCAAATCCATATTTTTCCATGATTAAAATGAAACACGACTAATATACTAAAATATATATATATATATATAGTGTTGTTTCATTTTAATAACAGAAAAAATGTAGATTTGGGGTTACTGTTTTTAATACAAAAATTGGGGATTTTTTTTTTAAATCAGAGAAAACCAGGATCCCTGCGTTTCATGTTAATCATGGAAAAATATGGATTTTGGGTTACTTTTTTAAATTCAAAATTAGAGATTTTTTTTTAACCAGAGAAAACCAGGATCCCTGATGATAAGAGACAGCCAATGGTTACACAGGTAGTTGAGCAGACAAGGAAATAAAAGGAAACTGAGAACAATGGACAGCTATCTTTACAAACAAGATATTTAGTCACTTTCAAATGTATATAAGCATCACAGAAATATACTTTTAGGAGACTTTTGAAAAAGAGATCCTGCAAGGTTTGACTGACATTAGGGGAGGTAAAGCAATGACTGTTTTAAATATAGTGATAACCCAAATTTGCTCTTGGACTCTTCAGTGCCTGTTTTTTTTTTCAGACAAGTGCCTATCTTTTGACTTTCTCTTTCTAATCCTGCCAAAAAAAGAGGGAAAATATGTTCAGAGAATAATTTAGGGGACAGGATAATGGGTGCAATTAACCTCTGTGTACATACTTCCACTCTTACTTAAGGATGAGGTGAGAGGCAATAACTGAAATGTTTCCATGTGAAACACACTTGGAAACACTTCATAAAGGAGCCATTTCACAGAGCTACCTCCGTGTACCATTTCTGGTTGAATGTAGCCTCCTCTAGCACCAGCCAAGGGGTGTTACAGAAGTTGCAGCAACCTGCAGCCCTGCTCTCAGCTTCCCTCTCCCTGCCCTGCCACCAGGTAAAGGAGAGCGGAGTGGAGAAGTAAAGGTGCAGCAGGAGGCTCTCTGACCCTGATGCCATCTGACACTCCAGCTCAAATCCCTTCTTCCTCTTGTCTCCCAGTCTCAGCCCACCAGAGAATTAGATGGAACTGGGGCTGGGGAGGTTCCAACTTGAGCAATGACAGGGGTCCTAGGAGTTAATAGGGGTCTGGCAGAGAAAGCAGTGGGTTGGGTCTGGCCCAGCTCTGGATCTGGTGGGTGCTGTGGTCCCAGTGGGGGGCACAAGGAGACCCCTGTACTGGCAGTATCCTAGCCTGTGCCCCTAGCCAGCGTTCCTTTTTGGTCTGGTCAGTGCCCTGCACTGGGCCCTGGCAATGCTCTAGAACTCAGAGCAGGACCTAGCGCTTGGATAGTAGACAGCTCTCTGCTTGCTCTCCCTCCTCCCCATCTAGTCAAAACAAAAAGTGAAACACTCCAAAACAGTACTTAATTTAAATTAAGATATGCTATTTCATAGTGTTCGAAAGTCCTTGCATATTTATCTACCTGGTCCTTTGGAATATTTTAAAGGCACTTAAAGTGTTTTCATAGAATCATAGAGAAGCAGGGCTAGAAGGCATCTTGAGAGGTCATCTAGTCCAATCCCTTCCTGAGGCAGGATTGACACTATCTAGACCACCCCATACAAATCCATTGTCTATCCTCTTAGCAAAACTACACAATAAACCCTGACACAAAACAAGACATAATAACCTAACCTGCCACAGGTAGAGTAGGGGCACACCAGTGGCCAAAATCCTACTGCTGCAAAGGTTGTTAATATATGCTCAAGAGATCCCAGGGAGGGGGACAAACCCTAAGCACAATAATTTACTTTGTAGTACTTATTCTGGGAAACACGAAGGGTGGTCTTTTTTTTTCTAATTCTTATATGTATCCATTTTAGCATGGATGTTTCATTTAAGCCTTTTTTTGAACATTTAAAGTGAGATTTCAGGGCTATTCACAGAACTAATTTCACCCAGCGTTGATGAACTATTAGGAATAATTTTCTCCACCTGTTCACTTAAAAAAATTAATATGATTTTAATGGTGTTACGTATTACTACTACAACTAAGAATAATCTCAGATATTGGAGGACAGGTTTCTAATCCATCTGACTGTTTGTGGTCTTGGAGTAAATTCATAGGACAACTGAAGGTCTCTCTGTCACATGTCCACATGAGGTAGAATGGGTAAGAGCAATTTTGGCAATGATTCAAACTGCAATATGTGAGAATTGTTTTATATTTAAAATTAATTTCGTTCTTTCTATTTTTTTTTTAATCTCAACATTTGTGGTGGACAGATTACTGTATATAAAGCAACGTAATGTTTTAGTAATGTGTAGCAGTAGATAGGAAAAGCCAACTATTGTATAAAGCATTGTCAGAAATTATTTCTGAAATATCAGGGGAAAAAGTCCTATTTACTGCAGGCAAGCTTAGCTCTGCAACAGGGACAGCAGGATTTTTCAGTTTTTAGGTAATCGTTTGTTTACCACTATACAGCTGTAGGAATGACTATTTTTACACCTCTCCCCTCCAAAAGTAGGGCTTGGGGCTGCTGCTGCAGATATCCCTCTCAGTTATGCCACTGCTATTAAAGGATCTTAACCCAACTGATTTTGTGGCAAGGGGGTGTGTTCAAGCCCAAGTGCTAAAAGAAATAATTGTAATCATTGTTTTCTTTTTCACACTTAAAAACATTAAAATGACCAATTGCTTCTAAGAACAATTGAAACCAGAAACACTTAATGAACAAATTTAAAAGCTGTCCCCTAATATTTGAATATTTGTGTTTCTTAATATTGTCTAGCATCTGGTAACTATAAAGGCTATTAGCATACACTGGTAAAATAGTTTTTGAGTAGTAAGTTATGGACAGTTAACTATTTATTAAGATAGCAGATGCATGCAGTTAAGCCTTTTTATCATCTTCGTCTTACCTCAGCTACATTGAGAAGGTCATTTTGCTGTTTCACAGAACAAGTGAGTTATTACACACATTCTTTCTAAAACTACTTAAAGACAGATGAAGGTTGCAATAAATAGAATAATATTTATTTATTTATAGTAATTTCCACTGTTGATTAAAGTATGAATAACTTATCCACATTACTGAGTTTATCCTCACGATACCCCTAGGAAGCAAAGAAGTATTATTCTCATTTTACAGATATGGAACTGAGAAGTGAGAAGGTTATAACCAGGGTTTTCAAAATGACTGCTCACCTAATTTCCTCACCTATATTTGTAAATATGAAACCAAGTGAGTTACATATATAACAATTTATGTATTATACTGTCAGGTAGAGCAGTTCTTATTTTCAAATCCAGTATCTTATACATAAAACCATATTCTTTTGTAAGAGTCCTTGTTTTAAGGTTTATTTCTAAGATCATACATAGATATGTGCTATAATAGTCAGTGACTATTCATCATAGAATTGGGGTAATTATCTAAAGCAAAGGGCATCTTGAAATTAATTATTCTTAATTTCTTCTATAATTTCTTTTATACCTCTATATGATACTTTTCCTTTAAATTCATAATGGTAATGTGATTGAATGGTTTTTAAAAGGATGCTGCCTTCCAGCTGATCCAAAGGATAAAGAGCACTGCAAGAAATTTAGTTTGGGGTTGTTGTTTTTTTGGTTGCTTTGTTTCATTTTGGTTTTAGTTTACATGGGTACATTAAACCTCTCTGAACAAAAAATATTTACTATTAATATTTTGAAATTTAAATTTTCAACAAAAATATTTTTTGTTAAAACAGTAAATAAATATTGACTGAGTGATAGAAGCGGGAAATAATATCCACATATTGCACTTAAGAACTATTTGGCTTTCAGGTACTGTAGCCCAACTAACATTGGAATCAATGGGAGTTGATTTTGTCTGAATTAAGGTAAGTTTTGTAGAATAGTTAAGTCTTTCCTTTTTATGGAAAATACTTTACTTTCTATATGCAAGGAATTATATCTCAGAATATTGATGTTAACTGTTAGTCTTACTTAAGAAAGGTGTACATCTGTTAATAATAAAAAATATTATGTGCCCAATTAAAATCATATAATCACAACATTAGAAGGGAACTCAAAGGTGGACTGGTAAAACCCACTGCACAAATGTAGGAGCTTTACTCCTGAACCATCCTAGATATTCCTGGATGCTTATCCTGCATCTTCTTGTAGGCCTGAAAAATAATTTCTGTAGGTCAGAAGTAGGCAACTTTTTCTGATTGCAGACCAGAATCACCCACCCCAAGTCAGAGGCATAGGGAAGGGTGGACCCTAGGGCACAGTTCTCACTGTCAGTTGTTTCTGTAGTGCATGGGGGAGGCACTCACAGCCATTGGTCATCCTTTTAGCAGAATGAGAAGAGTACCTGCAGCCAAAGCCCCATGGGTCTGATCTAATGGTTCCACAAACTGAATCTGGGCTTTAGACCATAGGTTGTTTTTCACAGCTTGCTCCACTGTCCTACATTACTTACAATTAAGAAATTCTTTCTGAGATTTGAACAAAATTTGCTCATTTAAACCCACTGACGCATGTCCTGCCATTTACAGCAAGGGAGAAAAGTTGTTCTTTCTCTTCTTTTATGGCATTGTTTTAAATACTAGAAATCCACTATACATTCACTTTCACTTAATCTCCTTCTCTGTAGTTTAGATATACTTAGGGTGTCAGTCCATTTTTTTCCTGGTCATATAAGTGTTGAGTTTTGGTCATCTACATGGCATTTTTCATCATCTAAATGCCAAAAATGCCACTTACAGCTAGGAATTGTATACCTGGATGCAGACTGGATATTTGCAGTAGGCTATATAGTGGCCACACATACATGGACAGGAACATACACATGCCCCCTATGGACATGTAATAATGTCTAAGGCCCAGAGATCTCATCAACAAAATCCATGACCAATAGTTGAGAAAAAGAAGAGGAACTCTTGCTATCAAGACAGTGAGATTTCTAGGGGGGGGTTGCCCCAGTAGCTGAGTGGCAAGGGCACTTCTCTAGGAAGCCAGAGCACATGAGGACAATTATCCTTTTGTTCTCTCAGTTTTTCCTCATAAACCTTTCATTTCAACCACTTTGTCACCTAAGCCAAGGCCTAATCAGGACCAAGAAGGGTATTATCCCAACTCTTGTTTGCAATAGTCTATTAATACAGTGCTATTAATACATTTGCTTGTTGGATTTTTTTGGTCACAGCATCACATTGCTGATTTATGTTAAATATTGTGATTCTCCCTAATTTCCAGTTTCTTCTCAGCAGTGATAGTGCCAGGCCAGTTCTTCTCCTTTCTGAATGTGTGCATTTGTGGATATTTGGTATTTCTTCCCTTGGTATAACACCTTTCATTTCTCCTGGCTGAATTTCATTTTTTCTCGGTAGCACAATTCTTCAGTTTAGAATCATCAATTTAATTTTAATCTTGTCTTCTAATGTGCTTCTAACGTCCCTCCAAGTTGTATGTTATCTCCAAAGAAGATCAGTAGCATCCAAGTCTATTTATAGCTACATTACAGCCATTGGTTTGCAGCTACTCTTTGCTTTCATTATGTATGTACGTGACAGTATTTCTATCTTGCTCATATGTCTCTTGACATGTGGAACCTTATGAAAAACCTTACTAAAGCCCAGGTATATTATGTTTATGACATAAACACTTCCTCAAAACAGTAGTCCCTTAAAGTCAATGGGATCACTGATGAAATGTACAGGTACTAAACTGAGCTAAGATATAAGCAGGGATTATGCTTTTCTCTGATTTAAAAATAATCCCAATTTTTGGATTTAAAAAGATATAATGTATCTATATATCTATATAATATATATCTATATCTATATATAGATAGATATAGATATATATTAGTGGTGTTTCAGTTTAATCACAGAAAAATATGGATTTTGGGTTACTTTTCTTAATCCAAAAATCAAGGATTTTTTTTTTTTGTCAGAGAAAACCAGGATCCCTGGATATGAGGAATCTGGTCCAAAATAACCTCAAAGTGAGAGAACATGTATGGGGCATGTCTACACATGCCTATTAATGCATACCTTATTGCTCCAGAGTTTATTGCTGCCAGGCATGTGTCTGCACGTGTGCCTGGGATCACAGCAGCTTGAGCCGGGTTGAAGTAGTCCCAGCTGGCAGGGGCCTGGGGGAAGTTAGACTGCCTGCCTCAACATGCTTGTAGAGGGGCTGGCTGGGGCATAAGGGTGCTTCAGTACAAGGCTAGCCAGCAGGCAGCTCCCACACTGAAGCACCTTTGCACCCCAGCCAGCCCCTTTATTATCTACACTTGTGCTATTGCAGAGTTTTTTACTTTGCAGCAGGATAGTACTTGTAAATATAAGTATTTGAAAGTTAGTTTACTTCAGTCTGATAGGGGTGTGTGTGTGTGTAGATGCTGAGATGTTTACTGCAGAGCTAGTCAACTGCGCAGTAAATGCCTCCTTTAGATGCAGCCATGAAAGATACCTATTTCATATCTCAGAGGGCTAGGAGAACATTTTCATCAATTTCAATTTAACCTCAAATTTCATGCTTAGATTTGGGCTTGAGTGATCCCCTAGACTTCTCCTAAAGGTAATTTTCATTTGCTTAAGGGCCACAACAATGTGACAAGGTTTCATTTTTTTATTATTTCCAATCAGGATCATGAAATAGGATCTCACTCCTTACAGTAGTAGAGAATGAAAACGTAGATTGGGCTGGATTTATTAGTTTGTAGTCCTCCTCAGACTACAGAAATGGTTTACATTGTAATAGGTACTTGTGTTCTGCAACAGGCAGTCCTCTCAGTGTTAGCTGATAATATGAGACAATCTTCTAGGGCAGCAATATGCTGTTTCCATGTTCCTTAGTCTCTCATATGCTCCTGTGCGCCTTCTAATTTTTTATCATCCTCACTGTTTGACCTTTATTAGCTTCAATGTCATCATACTTATTTGATGATACAAGATTACTAGAATCAGCACAAGTATCATCTTTGTCAATCTGTATGTCAGCACATGACCCTTGCTTCTCTGATGACTTGGTCCCCGTGAGGCATTTTAATTTCAAATTAAATTTTAATGTCACCATTAAAGGGTTTGCTTTAGAAATTCCTTTTAAGGATGGAAAATTGGGAAGAAGCTGTGCTGCCTTTGTACTCCTGCCCATGCAGATGTAGAGTTTGACCTCCAACCCCTTGATAATGCTGACCAAGATTTAAAAAATACATATATATATAATAAAATACTGCAGTCCCAGCAGAGCTCATTGAAATTAAACTCTTATTTATAAGAACAATCATATCACAGTGGTCCTCATATATAATCTCTGGTTCCCCTTAAACTTTACAATCCAGTTTACAGTTGGCAGGCTTGCATTTGTAACGTTCTGTTTTTTGTGGGACTTGATATTGTTCTCAATGAAATCCATAGCAAAACTCACACCAAATGTAGTTACAGTAGATCAGTTTGCCAAACCTTTGCATGTCTACCTCTGTTCTCCTCTTTCTGTCTTCCCAATGCTTAATCACTGCACTTGTGAGAGCCTTCTCCTCTCCAGCTCCTGCCCCTGGGACATTATTTTAAAATATCACTGGGTGCATCTATATGTGCCCCTACAGAGCAGTTGTTACTGTGGTGTCATTTAGTACTTCTTTTTGTTACCAAAGGAAGTACTAGATGATGGCACAATGACAGCCCATAGTACACTGTGCTGATGGTGCATGGTTATTTTTAGCCCCTACGTCACCGTAACAGCATGCTATTATGAGGGAGGTGTCATGGTTTGTCCCTGCTGATGCTATGTCACAATAGCATATTGCTACGGCAACATAGCATCATGTGTAGATGTACTCACTGCCTCATAGTTATTCATATTCTTAACAAATTTCATTAGAAAGCACCCCTTCTTTTTTTCTCTCTCTTGACTCTTTTTTTTCCATCTACCTTGCTATGCCTTATTAAATTCTGTATTATTTACTTCTGAAAGGCATTTTGTAATAAAGTGAGCATGAAATATATAAATAAAGTGGAGTTGTACTATATGAATAGAGCTGTGAGGAATTATCCATGCTCAGTCAAACAGACCCAGTCATCTATCAAACTAGAATAAATGTGAGGTAACTAAAAATATCCTGAGATGAATGATGTTCACAAGGTTTACCAAACAAGATACTATAGGAAATACTCTAAGGTAATTTGCTTGAGAATGCCTCCTAGACCTAGCAGCCTTGTTGCAGGATTGGAAATAACTTGTGACATCCCTTCAAGATTTGCAACATATTCTCACCAACATAGCTTGGCGTCTACATTATCTGGCCTCTGGTAGAGGTGGAATAAACCTCTTTCTAATCCTTACTCACTCCTCACAGTGAATTGAGCCGGAGAAATTTGATTGTATCCTGTATGCCCCCTCTTCCCCAAGCACCAGGACTGATATTGCATAAACTGTACTACCACTAGGCCAGTTGAAGGTGTAACACATTAGTCACTGATTTTTTAGACCATGAAGTATAAACAATATTGTATAAATAAAGAATATTGACATCTAGCCTTGTATAATATACACCATAGTTGAAAATATTTTTGAATATTGTATTTGCCCTGGAGTACAATGACTATTTTAATAACTTTAACAGTTAAATTCTTATTTATAAGTTCAATAATACTACTGTGGTACTCAATTATATTCTCTAGTTTCTTTTAAATTTTACAATCCAGAACACAATTGCCAACCTTGCATTTGTACCCTTTTATTTTTCATGGTGCTGGGTATTGTTCTCATTGAAGTCCATAGCAAAATTGACATTGACTTCAGTCAAAGTAGAATCAGCAATCAGATATATTTTCCTGATTTATAAATATTTTTATTTTACCTGTTGTTGTGTGAAAAGCTTGCATAAAGCAATGAAAATGTCTATACCAAAGCAAAGAATGTAACTTTATATGGAAAAGAATGAATTATATACAAGATGCTTTCAAAGGTACAACACAAAAAAAGTGAAAACAATAAACAATATTGGATACTAAAAATGCAATTAATTAACAAAAACCTAGTACAAAACACTGTCAGATAGGGTATGATTTTAAGCTGATGGTATCCTTCCTATTTATCTTTGGGTGTTCTCTGGTTTACAGTACCCATGAGTGTATTATCTAAATGATTCCAGATTAAACTAGGTTTCCTTGGAAAGCTGCCTGGTATGTTTGCAAGGATGCATTTGGTTTTGGTGATGGTAATTTTTTTTGTTACTTCCTTTTTTTTTTCCTTTTCTCCTCTCACAATAAACTGGCTATGATGGGAGAGGCTTTGATTTTATATGCTGTAATATATCATATAAATACTTTATTTTTCTAATGTCATTCATCTTGAATGATCCCAAGGTGCCTTACAAAAATAAAAAAAAGCAAGCTGAAGTGGAGTTACCCTACTTTGTAATGAAACATGACAACTCATCTATATCATTATTGTGATATGCTCCACAATAATGAAGTAAAAAAATAAAGAAAGAAACTGCAAGTAACTGGAACAGGGTGAGAACTTAGGTAGGCAAAATGTAATCATCCTAGTAGGATTTGTCCAGGACTTTGTGGCTAACAGCCCTACTGTTGCCAAGAAATCTTAAAATCATCATAAGCAATCAGGTTCTTGGTTTTATTTCATCTGACTTATGTTATATTTAGCTGCATGATTTACTTTAACATATTGATTTGATCCTGGCTCATTATTAAATCAATGGAAAAAGTACAACCTATTGAATCACTGACATCAATCCCTGCAGCACCTGACTATTCAGTTGATGCATACCAAAATAATGCCGAACCCACATTGTTTATGAGATATCTCAGGAACATAAAAAGCAGCATTATTGCATAGAGGGACATGGCTAGAAACTGTACTTGCTAGGCAGGGAAAGAAAAAAGAAATTAAGGGTAGCTGATTTTGAATTTTTGTTCAGCTTTAATCTCCATTCAATGATTTATTAATTGCTTTATTCCACAATCTAAGATGTATAGCACATGGTTGAAAACCATAAGGCTCCAGTTTGGATATGAGAAAACACAGGGGACGTGGGAAAGAAAAGCAGCTCAGCGGTTGACTTAATCTTTTGCTACAGACACCTACTCTCTTGTCATTAAGGTGGCATATAGTCTCAGACAAATGTGGAACTATCACTGATTCTAGAACCCCTTCCCTTCACCTTTTAGCTGAACCAAATGATGTGCTCATTCTTTTTGGAGGAGAATACACTCTCATTCACCTATAGATTCCATTTAGATTGTAGGTTCTCAGTGTTAGGGATCATACTTTTATTACATGTGTGAACTCTGCCTTGCACAATGGAGCCTAGTCTTTGATTAAGGCCATCAGGTACTGCCAAAACACAAAAAATAACAGCAGCAAAAGAGTATTATTATTGAATCTTATTTTGAAGGTCATATAAAACCTCTATGTGATACACCATTCAATATCTGTCTTGAAAACAAGAAAGTGTTCCACTGACTCTTGATTGAATTCTACCCTTTTGAAGGTCATGCACATTACCTTGACTCAGTGAAACTCTTTAATACTTGTTTAACCTTCAACGAAGACTTAAATGCTTTCTGAATCAGAGCCTAACCCTTTAATGTGTCTTAGAGACTGGTTTACCTGGAATTCACTCAAGCTGGAAAGTCATGAGTCATAACTGAAAGAGCCAAGATTGAGAATGCTGATATAGCAACTGAGATCTCCCTTCCTCTTTACACCATAATGAACTTATCCACATGCTCCAGTGGAACAATGTAATATGTACAAGAATGAAGAAACAACATGTAACTAACAGATAATAGCAATTTCTACTTTCCATACACTAACATAAAATAATGACTCCTAATTTTTTTCAGCCCTTTCTGGCATATCATCTCAGTATTCTTTAGTGTTTATTACTAAGTGTAGTATAGCACAGAATACCCAAATTCAGATTAGAAATTTTAAAAGTCAGAGTTAACATTTTTAAACATTATCACACAGGTATTGAATGTATTTTCTATTCTAACTTCAGAGAAAATATCAATAGTACTCTTAGATGCCAAAGGCGAATCCTGACTTCTAACTGGCATCAATCATAAATTCTTGATGAAAGAATTTAGGTTTTGATCCAAAGATTTCTACTCATCTCAGAGGACATTAGATAATACACCTGTCTCTTTCATGTGCAGAGTTTAATTTATTAAATGAGTTATTTTGAATTTCAGACTGCACTGGTCTCCCTTACAACGTCACCAGTCATAAGTATCAACTAGTTAGTAATATCTGAGATTATTTTTTCTACTAAATTTTAAAACAAATTATGGTACTTTTTATATCATAGTGTAGTAACTGCTACTTTAGCCTGATTTTTTTAGCAGTGACTATTATTGTACCATGTTTGCATATATAAACTATTCAATTTGAAGACTAAAATATTAGCATAATACTGGTCATTCAAATTATTCAGAAATAGATACAGAAAGAGCTGAATTATGACATCTTCTAGATATCACAGTTATTCTAGGAGAAAATAGTTATGAGAGAGGCACATTTTGAAATAGAATTCACTTTGTTTTGTTTCACTTCAGCAGATCTTCAATTTTGCTAAAAATATAAGCCCTGATCCTGCAAACTGTTCCACTTGTACAAGTGTCTTTTCACTTTTCAAGATTAAGGGAAGAGCGTGATGCATTTATATCATATCTCATTTCTGTTAACAAGTGACAGAAATGTTTTCTATTTTTCTTCAAATGAAATAGAAGAAGATTTTTTATGAAGCTTTACTTAAAATGTTAGGTATTGCTGATGTCATCTATGTAAGTTAAAATAATATTTATCATTCATTTAGTAAATAAAATGATTTGAATTATGGGTGATACAGATGGCCTTAGGATTTCCTCAAATGCAAGCAAAGGTGTTTCATTCTTTCAAAGAACACTCTCAAACTACAACAATGATTGTACCTTCAAGTGAAGTTAGTACTACAGGGGAACTTTTGAAAAAGAGAAATCAGCATCTTTTATAAATGTGCACGTGACAAAATCAATAGTAGCCTTTCCAAAATGTCATCAGTTTTCAGGTGTTTCCCCCACCCCCCACAAATGCCAATGTACAATTTGCTCCAGTTTCCCCCATGCATCGCATATAGAAAGAGAGAAAAGAACATTTTGACAGGTTCCATATCCGATATATAAGTAGGGAAGTTTTACATGTACACTCTTTTCCAGTTTATTTCAGAGAACTGCATTCACTGCTGAAGATACTACTATAGTTTGCATTTTTACTGTTACTATGATAGTAATATACAATACAGGACTTTAAGGACAGCATTTTATTCCCCTGTTGAGACATATAAGTGATGCTTATGCAGATTTATTCACTTAAGTCACCTTTGTCCCAATGACATTCAGTTTTGCTTTCTGTGGTGTCCTGAATCACATATGCACGGCCACATTGTCATACACGTCTGCATTTGCTCCTACTGTGCATGCTAGGATTTAAGTCCTCAATAAACCATTTTAATCCATCTTCCTCTTGGATATGTTAAAAGTATTTTAACTCCTGCAAATTGTAGTCAATCAGAAACCACAATTACAACTTGACACTGCTAGCTGAGTATGTTCCACATTCTGCCCAACAGCCTAGTAGTTAGGGCATCTTCCAGGACAGAGAACACCTGGGATACCCAATTTCTAGGCTAACATCCTTGGAGGCAATTTCCACCATGATCTCAACAAGAACAGCATCCTTGTTAGCAGGCTGGACTGAAATAATCTTTCTTTTAAGGCTAGGCCACTGAGCAGCCAAAAGTGAAAGCATTCTGGAGAATGCTTTGAAAGCAAAAAGGAGACAGACTCTGGCTTATAGAGGTGGATGTTTCCCTGGCAGGGGGTGAGTGAATCTGCTTCCAGTATTGTATCCAATTTGTGGATTTTGCACTGCACAGTTGTTGGGGAATCTGCATAAAAATAATGGGGGCAGTGAACAGGCTTCTTCACAAAATGATTCACTGGGACTCTGTGTCCCAGTGGAATTGGGATAGATGCTGAGAATGTATTATTGGGAAAGCCTTCCAGTGGCAGACTTCATTACATCACATTTTAATACTTCTTTATGCAGGAGATGTATGCCAGTGAACAATACCAAGAATCTATAATGGGAAGGAATTCATGCCTGTGTTTGGAGAGAGGAAAATAGAGCCTGACTGCTGGCTCATAGAAAACGTTCCTTTCAGGGAAAAAAGGTCTATATGCTCTTACTCTGGCCCCATAACTCTTTCCCTTTGACTGCCTATTGCACTACATTCAAGAGAATACTGTGTAACGTTATCCACCCTCAAACATTTCCTAAAATTTCACTTTTCCAAGCACACTTTATAACTATAAGTTCAACTTAGCCAGAAAAGGTAGAGTGGGCATACAATGGACTGGCAAGTTAGAAGAATGCTTAGATAAGATGGTATGACAGAGTTGTTCCCTCCTTGAGCAGGAGGTTGGACTAGAAAACCCCATGAGGTCAGCCCTATTTTTTATGTTCTGTGATTTATGTTCAGATCACCACGTGGCAGGACAAATTATGCTGAGGGGAAACCAGCATGGGTTCGTAGCAGCTAGATCATGTCTGACTAATCTAGTCTCTTTTTATGACAGAGTTACAAAACGCCTGGATGCAGGAGTAGAGGTTGATGTCGTATACCTAGACTTCAGGAAGGCCTTCGATATGGTATCCCACACCATACTGGTGAACAAATTAAGAGGCTGTGACTTGGATGACTACACAGTCCGATGGGTGGCGAATTGGCTAGAGGGTCATACCCAGAGAGTCGTAGTGGGTGGGTCGGTATCGACCTAGAAGGGTGTGGGCAGCGGGGTCCCGCAGGGCTCAGTCCTTGGACTGATACTCTTCAATGTCTTCATCAGCGACTTGGACGAGGGAGTGAAGCATACTCTGTCCAAGTTTGCGGATGACACAAAACTGGGGAGAAGTGGACACACCGGAGGGCAGGGAACAACTATAATCAGACCTGGACAGGTTGGACATATGAGCAGGAAACAACAGAATGCAATTCAACAAGGAGAAATGCAAAGTCCTGCACCTAGGGAGGAAAAATGTCCAGCATACCTACTGCCTAGGAAATGACCTGCTTGGTGGAACGGAAGCTGAAAGGGATCTTGAAATCCTAGTGGACTCCAAGATGAACATGAGTTGGCAGTGTGACGAAGCCATCAGAAAAGCTAATGGCACTTTATCGTGCATCAGCAGATGCATGATGAACAGATCCAAGGAGGTGATACTTCCCCTCTATCAGGCGCTGGTCAGACCGCAGTTGGAATACTGCGTGAAGTTTTGGGTGCCACACTTCAAGAGGGATGTGGATAACCTGGAGAGGGTCCAGAGAAGGGCTACTCATATGGTTAAGGGCTTGCACGCCAAGCCCTATGAGGAGAGACTGGGGCACCTGGACCTCTTCAGCCTCCGCAAGAGGAGGTTGAGAGGTGACTTTGTGGCTGCCTATAAGTTCATCATGGGGGCACAGAAGGGAATTGGTGAGGTTTTATTCAATAAGGCACCCCGAGGGTTACAAGAAATAATGACCACAAGCTAGCAGAGAGCAGATTTAGATCGGACATTAGGAAGAACTTCTTCACAGTTCGAGTGGCCAAGGTCTGGAACGGGCTCCCAAGGGAGGTGGTGCTCTCCCCTACCCTGGGGGTCTTCAAGAGGAGGTTAGATAAGCATCTAGCTGGGGACATCTGAACCCAGCACTCTTTCCTGCCTATGCAGGGGGTCGGACTCAATGATCTATTGAGGTCCCTTCCTACCCTAGCATCTATGAATCTATGAATCTATGTGGACTGCAGGTCAAAATACTCCCCACTTGCATTGATACAACTCCAACAGGCCTGTTCCTGACCCTCATTACTAAAATGCCATCTAAAATAATGTTATAACTTACAATGCCAGCAAAGAGCCACTGGGTAAAATGCATAAGCAACTCTGGGAACAGAGATGAGAACCAAGGACTTTCTTCCTTCAGGTCAGGTCAAAGCTAGGCCTCCTTCCCTAGGCCACAGTTAGGCTCCCTCCATCCCTCCTTGTGGCCCTATCCCTTTTAGATCATCTTCAAAAGAAGAAAGGTGGGTAATCCTCACAGCCATGTCTGTCCCAATAGCTTGGGGATTAAGGCACTCTTTTCTAATACAGGAGGCATGGAGTCAACCCCTCTGCAGCTGTTGAGAGTGAGGGAGTCAAGTGTCCCATGTTCTGGGCAACTGCCCTAAGCACTAGGTTTATGGAGGAAGAGAAGGATCTGTATGCTGCTGTCCACATAGATATCTAGTTGCCCAACGTAAAAGTAATTCTACTAAAATGTGTAAGACTTTATGTGGTCATATGAGAGAAGGATTCTGAGCAGATGGAAGTATTCTAGCTCAAGTTAAAATTTTCTGTTAGATTGACTGGAGAGCTACGTGCCTTCTGCATAATTGAGGACTTGCCTTTGGAGCTGACTAAGTGTTGCCCATTGAAATAAATGAGAGAGCCAGGTACCTCTTCAGGGCAAAGTAGAATTTGCATCCACAGTCACACTAGATATGTACTTGCCCTCTATTAAAAATACAGTATGGACCTGTACATCTGGATACGCAAAGTAAAATGCCTGTTTTTCTAACCATATACATCAGGAATTTACCAGGAGTTACTCATACCTCTTGAGTGAAACAGAATTTTGTCCTAAATATTGAACAACAACAAAAAAAGATAATCTCTAAGACACAGAAGGGCATGTCTTCTGTTTTTCTTTTTATTTATTTATTAATTTAACAGGTCTTTGATATTTCTGATGGAGTCTCAAGCCAATGAATGACCTAATGTGCAAAGTCAAGTCAATAACAACTAAATTAAAATGTCTGTGTCTACCTGAAAAAATATCAATTCAAAACTAACATCAGCACAACCTATATTTGTTTTCTAGCTTTAAAAAGACATTATAAATCTTTTTCTGTTGTTGTTTTGTTTTTGTTTTCTGAATTTTTGGAGTTAGTGCTTCCTTAAAATGTATATCACTTTGCCCTGAAAGTGACATAATCTTCTGGGAAGTGGCTAGAGAGTTCAAGAAAAGCCATCTACTGTAATAGAATGCTGGGAGTCATAGGTTATGTAGACAGCTGAACTCTAACTGAGAACAATCTCTAGCTTCTGTGGAGTTAAATGGGCATAAAGAAAATGTACCTTTTATCTACAAACTCTCTTTGCTTTTATGAGACATAAGTGCACTGTGCTGCTCTTTTTGTTATAGCTTTAGTGTGAAATTCTACTGGAAGTGGTATTTTTGCTGATAAATATTCAGGTAGACCTGGACTCCAAATTGCCTTTTGTGTGTTGTGATTACATTTTTTTCCCAGCCTGACTTCAGAATCATTTTCCAGATGAAGCAACCAACTTAATATTTTTAAACAAGGCCTTTAGTAGCTTTGGAATAATATGTACTTGAGTTCCTGGGGTTTACTCACTGTAGCCATGTTATATTTTTCTCAAGAGCTGGCTACATTGGGCGTGTCCCCATGAGCATACACGTCTAGGGGCGTGTGGTTCCCATGGGACTAGGTATGCCCCGGGGATGCCATTGCACCCATGCTCTGGCATGTGGCAAAGTGACCCGGGTGAGTAGGAGAGGTTGGGGTCAGCACCTGTGTTGGCTCCAGCAGCATTAGCTGGGGTCCTGGGGGCTTCTCAGGGCATCAGCAATGCTGGACTGACTGCTTGGATCCTGACCAGCAGCCAGAGTATGGCTCTGGCCAGCCAGGCTCGTTTCTAGAAGTGCATGCTGTTGCCATGTGTGCTGTACCACTTTTTTAGTTACTTTTTTAGTTAGTTTTTTTTTTACAGTGGGTCCTGGTATCAAAAAAACCTACCACACTGCAAATTAGCAGTGTGGCATATGGTTGCACAGGCACCACATGCAATTTGTGGCTCCTCAAACTACATGTGCACATTTGTGGGGATACGTCCGTTTAGGTTATTTGCTTTAATTATTCAGGTGGGTTTGCTGTGTTATATTCTAGAAGAACATAACAACTAAAGTTTTGCCATGACAGAATTTAAGGTATTTTACCAGATTATTTAAAGCAGGGGTTCCCAAACTGTGGTACACATACCCCTGGGGGTATGCAAGAAATTTCTGGGGGGTACACAGGAGAAATTGTGTAATGGTGGGTTTAGTTTTCATTAGAATAGCAATTGGCATTTAAGGAGTTAAACTATAAAATTATGTTGGTAGGGCTATGCAGGCAGCTGGTAAATCTGGAAGGGGTATGCAATGAGAAAAAGTTTGGGAACATCTGATCCGAAGTATCTTTAAGAGAGAAGGGGTATGTTGTTCACAATTAAGTTATATCACTGTTATATTTTATGACACATTGAGCATGCTTACATGTGTGCATTTAATGTGCATTAGCCCAATTTAAGGTGCATTAAGGGTGCATGTCTATGTATGTGTGCCCTTAATGCTCCTTAAGAATGGTAATTTAAGTCTATTCAAGCCTAAATTTGTATGTGAATAATTAAATTGTATTAACAAACGTGTAGGTGTGCTATGCACATTAACACAATGTGTGTCCATTGACTTGGGACTAAGTTTAATCCCATGTTGGTCTGCACACCTGCATTAATGTACATTAGCTCGTCTACACATTTGCTAATGCGATTTAGCTATTCATGCATAAATTTGATGCCTGCTTTACGCATGCACATGTAGATGCATGCTTAAATCACCTAAATGTGCATTAGGCAAATGTTCATTGAATTTAAGCACGTGTAAAAGCATGTGTAGACACTCTCACAGTGGAAGATTTATGCTGAGAGTGGTCATTCCAACAAGTCATTTTGCTCCTTTGAAGTCAATGCCAAAATATATATTAGCTTCATTAGCCTAAATTCAGAATTCTATTTCACAAAGTGGATGACCAAAGTGCAGCTTGCAACCAATTTTGAGTTACCTAACTAAAACATAGAAGCAAATCTATTACCTCTTTTGGATAAAAAAGTTCCCTCATTACAGGAATAGGAACTCCTTTTGGAGATATTCCTATTCCTATAATGGGGAAACTTTCTTACCCAAAGCAGGTATTAGAATTACTTGTACAGCTTAGTCAAGTAACTCAGAATTAGTTGTAAGCTGCACTTTGGTCATTCAGTAGATGAAATTAGTTTCACCCTAAGAGTTCACCTTAGAAAAATGTAAATCACTCAAGAGACTTTCTTTTGTGGTCCTTAGCAAAACTAATGGTGAATTAGATCAAGTTTCAGGTTTGTAGCTAAGCCTAAGATGAAGCCAGGTGAATTTTACCTGTTTAAATTCCCTAGTTGATGTTTTTAGTCACATAAGTTTCTCTTAATTTTTAAATATAGTTATTTTATACTCCTGTGCAAATCTCATAAAGGAAAAGTTCTGTCCAAATAATGTAGTGAAATAAATGATGCACAAAGTTTATATGGTAGACTAAAAGAAATGTGCTCCTATATTTCCAGTATGCTACCATATTTTAAATATAACCCCCCATCCCCCTCCCCCCAAAAAAACAAAACAAAACCAAAAAACTTCATGATTCCATGGCTTTCAGAAGCATGCATCAGAATGCTGGTAACATTTTCACTGTAAAAATATGACACTTTAACATGTTCTAATAACTGAGACAGAACTTTTAAAAACTTTAGTGCAAAAATAATGCCTCAACTTAAATTATTCTGTCAACTTTTTTATGCTTTACCATGGGAATTGTTTCTTCTGATATTTTGGTCTTATCTGGGAAGGCTTGGAGAAAATGGTAAAATCTGTGTTGAATAATGTCATGCAGCATTACTATATTGCAGTGGAGAAATACTATGCAGAAATGTGCAGTTAAGTGCAGAGTAATTTTTCATCTTATAAATGTCAAATAAAACTTACCTTTCAAAATACTGTAGTTAAGCATTTTCTTTATTTATAACATTTCTCTGTTTCAGGAACATTACATAAAGGAGTCATCCTGGATTATAAAATATTTACATCCATTTATATTACATGTTAAAGTTGTATTCAAGGTCTCTCTCTCTCTCTCTCTCTTTCTTTCCTTTCTTCTTTTTCTTATATATTTATTTTGAGAAAGTTCTGGCAATAATATAGAGTTGAAGGCTGCTCTTGCCCTGATACTTATCCACATTTTGTTAGTAACATTTTCTCTTTGTGACAGTCCAGATCTGAACACCTTTTGAAAAAGAACCTCAATACTTTAAAGCAGTGACTTGCAACCTTTTTTAACTGGTAGCATTCCTCAGTTGACTTGAGGCATCCTTCAGAAAATGCCAGATCATAGTTTTCACTCTATTTTTGACTATAGTAAAATAACACAACAATTCTTTTGTTGCAAAGATCATAACAAGTCAGATGTTTGTTTACAGTACCATAGCAAGGGTGGTACCAGTGGTGCACCAGCACCAAGCATCCTGACACAGCGGGTGTCAAATCAAATGGAAGTAATGTTATGTAGCACTGCATAGGGTGTTGCTGTGCACCAAAATGCCTGGCTATGGTTCTGGTTTTAACATGGCACCCTACCTGATAATTACTGACATAAAGAAATACTAAAAGACATGTGTAGACTAAAGTTTCACTTTTTCTTATTACACCTAAGATAGTTAATATATACCAAGGGTCCTCAACCTCTGGCCCATGGTCCAGATCTGGCATTTTGTGTTGTGTCATCTAGCCTGTAGGGCTCCCCATGAGTCTGGAAACTTGGCAGTGAGAGAGAGGTGCCACCACCCCCCTGTTGCTAAATCTGTAGACCCATGGGTAACCCCAGGCCTACCCACTAGATTTAGCACCTTATCCCAGTGTGCAAAGTCAGGTGAGAATGGAATTTGGCACTAGGGCCCAATCCCAAAATGACTGAGGTAGACAAGGATGGTGCCAGCGCTTTGGGACCTAACATCACCAAAAGGAGGGCAGGTGAGTGGTGGTGCCAGGGCCCCAGGGTCAATTCTTGTGCATGAGGCAAGGAAGGAGTGCTGCTAGGCCCCAGGGCCCAATCTGACCTGCAGATGTGCTCCATGCCACTCATCTACCCACAGGGCCAAAAAATAGAGAACCACTGATATATACTATTAATATACACCACCCAAGTTGAGCTAATTTATCCTTGTCTAACAGGGCCCGCCGTTTCTATAGTAAAGTAAAAGCAGGATTGCAGAGGGAAGGACAAGGGTTGGAGCTTGCAGGGAAATAAACTGTAAAGCCCATGCTGCTGATAATGGCCAAATACATAACTATGGTTAATGAGACTAGCAGCAAAGCTAAATGACAGTATGATAGAGAAACTTGTGACTACAATGAAGAAGTATATCTTATAGAGAAGCAGAGTTGTAGAACTGTGAGACTACTTGTAGTGAGACAAGTGGCAGAGAGGCAAGACTTTAGAAAGGGTAATAGAAAACCTGTTTGCTTGGTTTTTAAGGAGCATGGATCAGGTGAGTCACTGAATATATATACTGAGCTCCAGGCCTAGAGAGTCACTTTGTCTGGATTTGCTAGGGGAAGGAGCTTGTAACGGGGAACCCTAGCCATGTTACCAGGAAGCAGAGCAGCCTTGTAACAGGGAACCCTAGCCCTGTTATCAAGAAACAGGGTGACCCCTTTAAATCCGGAACCTTCTGGGCATAGCCAGCTGGTTGAGCAGGGGTTAAGGATTGAGCCCTGCCAGCTGGTTAGGTGACAGGAAGGGGAAGGCCAGAACCGTATACACCTCAAGTAGAGAAGGCCAGGGGCAGCAGAGAGGGAGACTCCCGGTGACTATAGAGCAGCTGCAGCAGCCTCCTTGGGAAGAATATGCTACACTATGAGACAGAAGCACAACCACATATAAGCAGGCACTTTGCCTCTCTTATTTTTTTAATTTTCATTATATGGCCATTGGGGCCTATGGTTTACATTTAACATTAAAAAAGCTGGTGGTTTGTGGCTGAGGCTGTAGGGGAGGAGGAGACCTCATTAGCACTGAGGGATGCCGTGATAGAGGGCTCAAGAAGCCCCGCTGCACTTGGGGTGCAGCACAAGGGCCACAAACCCAAAGCCACTTGAAGGGAAGATAGGAGCCTTGCAACTAGGTCCTAGTGGGCGGACTTAGGCAAAAGGCCCTAACTACAGAAAGAGGGGCAAAGCCAGAGGGGGCTGAGGCTGGAACAGCCTGGCACCACAGGGGCACAGTGTAGAAGGACCAGTAGGCCTGGTGTCATGGAGAGTATGGAGCAGAGGGCCTTGAGCCCAAGCAAGTTAGAGACCTAGAGCCTTGGAGTCAAGGCCTGCTTAGGGGGTTTTGACTGACAGGCCTAGCTAGAGAGAAAGGGGGTAAGCCCACAGTGGCTGAGACCCCAACATAAAGAGAAATTTATAAAACATCTGTGAAGCATGGGCCACATCAAGTGAAGGTAGGAGCATGCATTTTGCCCTTAAGGCAACAGCTCATTATCCTACAGATGGTGAGCCTGGAGCCTGTCTGGGAACCTGTGGGTCAGCCTCCCTCTTTTTTTTTAAACCAAGTAACATCAAGTTATGGCAGGAGAGTAAAGGGTTTGGGGAGCTGATCCCCAGAGAAGGAACATTCAGCAATTGACAGGAGCACACTCTCTGGCCTATTAAAAAAAAAATGCAGCTGAAGACGGCACCCTGTCACAGAGCTCCATAGAGAAATCCACAGTAAAATATTCAATATTTAGTGATAGTGTTTATCTCTCTCCCTTAAGGTTTAATCTAAATTTATTTTTTAATATAAATTCATTTTATACCTTTTGGGTATGTCTACACATTCATTAATGTGCAGTGGTTACTGAGCATTTAATTTAGTATTTGTATAATCAAGTACTAAATAAATGTGCAGTAACCAGAGTTATGGTATAGTAGTGCTGGCAAATGCCTTTTTAGTGACACTACTGCGCAGTAGCCTAAGAATATTGCACAGTAGCATATTAGCACTGTCCCTGCTGTGACACACTACTGCGCAGTATTATTGGGCTACTGTGCAGTCAGAGTTTCTTGTAGATGTGCTCTTTGGAATAATTTGTATTAGCATTTGATTTCTTCTATGTAGGTCAGATTTTCTTTTCACTGTCTTAGTAAGTGAAATGTCTAACTGTTAAAGGTCTGCTCTTGGAAACATTTATTTGCATCAGTACTTTTAATCATGTAATTGGTTTTATTGGAGCTAATTGCTTTTGTTTTTAACATTTTTGATGACATTGTCCTTGTTTAGCACACCTGAAGATGAACGGGAGTCTGATTTATGTTGGAACACTGGGGGCAGAATTCTGTTCACCTAATGGATCACCAAAAGGCAACTTGTGACCAAGTCTGAGTTATCTCACTGAAGTCAAAGAGTGATTCTAATACTACTTTCTGGTATGTCATTGTCCCCATTATAGGAACATGTTTATCCTCTGTAGACACAAAAATGTCTCCGTACTACTATAATGGAGGCACTTACATACTTTTACACCCTAGGTGGGTAACTCTAACTTGTTTGCAAACTGCACTTTGGTTGCCTATAACAGGGGTTTTCAACCTTTCTTAATAAGTGTACCCCCAGGGGGTGGGAGTGGCGAGTGGCCAGATGCTGAGTGGGGGGTGAGAGGTGGCAAGCAGTGGAGTGGTGGCATCACAGCTTCTGTGTAGCCCTGCCCTCAACCCACCCTGGCCCTGCTCCTCTGAGGCATCAGCACAGGATGTGGCACTCCGTCCCCACTTGCCCCCATGTGCCCCCTTGGACCTTTCAAAATACCCCAGTGACAATCCCTGGTCTATGAGGTAAAATAGGATTTTATTCTAGGTATCATATTTTCAAACAAAAGTCTCAGTTGGGCCTGATTTCTTTTTTTTTCCCCCCTCACAGGAGTTAAACAACCCTTTGTTAACCTTAAACCTGGGAGCAGATTTTCAAAGGACACCCATTAACACACAGCATTTGAGAGGGAGGATAATAGGAAATGCTAAATGCTAAGAGCATTTCAAAATATGCCACTAAATGAATGCAACCTTTTGGAAAATCTTGTCCTATAATTTAGGTGGCTAAGTGGAAGCTATTAGTGCTCATCTCTTTTTGAAGATATGATTGATTTGACTCGATCCATTTAAGCACAACTAAGAGTTAGAGACAGTGGGCATGTCTACACATGTACATTTAATATGCATTAGCTCAATTTAAGGTGCATTAAGGGCATACATCTACATCTAACATGATGTGCATCAATGGATAGACACTGTGTTAATGTGCATTAGCATGTCTGCATGTGCACTAATGTGACTTAGCTATTATGCCTAAATTTAATACGCCATAATGCGCATTAGCATGTCCGCATGTAGATGGACACCTACATTGTCTTAAGCAAAAGCACACTAAAATTACCTGTGCATAAATACACATGTAGACATGCCCAGTGTTGAGTTATAGTGCCTGAGTAAGGAATTGGGAGTGTTCTGTTTATGAGAGACACTCCACAAAAAGGGTTATTATGATGCTCCAGGGAATATAGAGCCTAGAGTAGAAGATCTTGGCTTCTTTATCCTAATGAAGTTAGGGCTGAGAAGGGGAGATGATTGCTGTATAAATATATCAGAGGAAGAAGAGCTATAAGCTAAGGGAAACTGTTAGCACAAGAATAAATGAGTATCAGATAACCATGAATACATTTAATTTGGAAATTTGGAATAAAGAAAAGTTTCTTAAGTATCCGAATAGTGAAGGTCTGCAGCAGTCTTCTCATCAGAGTAGTGGGGACAGAAAAGAGATGGATTTGATGACATGAGATTTCCCTTTCAGTCCTATTTCTATTAACTATGGCTTTCCAGGGTTTAAACTGATTTTGAAGATAATTACTACCCTCCTTTAATGTGTTTTACCTTAAATTACTATAATACTTACTCAGCATCTCTACACTGCAATTTTGAAATGAAATTCCCTTTTAAAAAATTACATTTTTTTTTTACATGAGCACTAGGCAAAACCAAGAATGGGGATGCTAACCTGTTACATTTCTAATGAGTTGAAGGTGTGTGTGAAATCCTTATTTAATCATATTTTTCATTTTAATTTTAGGTCTGACTCCCTGGTATTCACTGTTCTGGAACGCCAGAAAGCCCAGGGTGCATACTGATTATTGAAATTCACATTACACCTGCTTTGCATCATCAAAGAAACCTGGTTGTACTCGTACATCTGACATTTAATTTGTAATTGACTTTTTGGACTAGTTATCCATAAAATAGAGTGTTTATGTTTATATTTTAAACCAACATTTATTTATTAGCGCATAAAAATTTGGTGATGACTTATTCTTTCTGTAGGTTAGATAATTAATGGATGAGCTCATAGAGAATTAAGTGTCAAAGCCACAATTGATTTGAAACTGTTTGATCAATGACTCTAAATTCCTTTTCACCCCCTGGGGCAGGGGGAAATGGTGTTTATTCCTTCTAAATAGTCAACCCATGCTAAGCAAATGTACAATATAGCCTGTGATTCTGTGCTTTTGAACAGCCACTTGAGAAGGATTTTGAAAAGGTCTTAACTGATGACTTTTCTGTACAGATAACAAGGTATGATTCAGCAGGATATATTTACTAACTAATCCATCGGTTTATAATACTGCTATGAAGAATCATTACATCAGGTTTTTAGAGTCTATGATAGATTATATTGTACAGAACATTTAGAATGTAAACAGTGAAGTACTCATGTTTTATTTTATAAATTGTTCTCATGCTACTCTTGCTTTATAGCCAGAATTCATTAACAAAGATATTCAGTTGATCAAAGTCCTAAAAGTCATTATTTAGTCACTTGAGATAAGAATGATAGATTTTTGAAAATATTGCATTTCAAGTACATAGAGAGAACATGAAATATTATCATATATTTGGGTTCTATTTCAGTATCCTTGATACAAAATTACAAATACAGACTTCCTGTCATTCACAATTAAGGGACAATATTTATTTTCCATGTGCACAGAGCAGGGAATATGAAGAATGTACATTTTGGGATCCATGTCTTTGTTTTTACATATGATAAACTCCTGTGTTTTTTTATACCAGGATATAGGGTGGAATTATATTTCCCTTTGTGCTTCTGAATGGTAACTTTATACCCCATGACTAGCATTTTTGGTTAGGCACTGGCAAGATATGTACCATATTTTCTTGCATAAAACAGTCCCCTGCAGTGGTGGGAGGAGACTACCCACCTGTCTATGCATATGGTGCCAGCCAAGAAAATGAGGTGGAGGTCATGGCCTCCACAGTGTGCTTGAATTAGTACATTTTGAATAGGTAAAAAGCTACATAAATACTAAGTATTATTATTACAAAGACAGGTAGCTACAGAGTTAGTGTCAGTAAAACCACACTAGTTTTCTTTGGAAAATAACTAGGCATAACCATGAAAGTAAAAGCAAACTATTCATGTTATAAAGGCCAATTCTAATCCAGGCTTTTTCAAGCATAACTAAGTTACTGGCAGCATACAGCAGAGATTTGTGTTTGGACTACAGCTGTATGATTAGAATAATGATATTTAAAGGGAAGTGTTCAGAACTGCAGATAATTCAGAAATTGATGATGAAAGAACTAAATTCTAAGAGCTAAGATTGTAGGCACAGGTAAAATCATGATATATATATATTTTCCTTCACAAACCAGCAACAGAGGTCATTGCAGATTGAATGTAACATGTTCTAGTTTTAGCTTTTTACTTAAAAGAAAAAGGAATTCAACTACATTTGTATATGAAAGACTCTTTTGAAAAAAAAAAGCGTCACATTTACATTTATTTTTTTTACAACAATTTTGTTATACAATGTTAGGCTTTTCCAGAATTTCCTTACCCACTTATTCCAGTTGAAACTGTTAACTAAATTCTACCTGAATTTGCAAATAATTTGTTCATTACAAAACTGCCTTTTTAAAGATATATTTTGGCCCAAATTTTTGCCTATCTTTCCTTCTAAATTATTGTTCAAGTTGAAAATAGATAGGTAATTATTACTTACTGAATTAGTTATTATAAGACAGGCCAAAATATTCAGACTTGGTATCCATGTTAGGTTCTGTATTTTGGCAAATAATCAAATGTCTGATTTTCACAAATGCCCAGCCCCTACAAATACCAATAAGATCAATGATAGTCTTAGGTACCCATCACCTCTGTAAATAAATCAGACACCTTTGCTATTTAGGTGTCTGAATATGGTTTTAGAAACTTGAAATGTAAACTTTTACTGTGAGAGCTTTCGGGCACAAACACCTTTCTTCAGGAGTAGGGAGGGTGTGCAGTTTTCCTGGATGGAATAGAAGACAATATAAAAAAATGCAGGTCTGTGAAAATGCAAATGCATGGCAGTAAGGATCAGAGCCTATGGGGATCTTTGTAGCTTATAAATATGTACATCAAGACAGGGGGGTTCCAAGGGCACCCACCAGGGGGGTTTGATGTCTCTAAACCAAAGATAGGAGCATGGGGAACAAACAGGAGGAACTTGAACTCTTGCTAGCAAGCAACAACTTCAACCTGGTTGGACTAACTGAAACCTGGTGGGACCCTACTCACAATTGGGGAGCAGGCATTGAGGGTTACAGGTTGTACAAATGGGATAGAGTGGGGAAAAAAGGTGGGGGGGGGTTGCTCTCTATTTTAAGGAACAATATACATCCTCTATAATCAGGATGGGATCAGGGGAGGGTCAAACTGAGCTACTGTGGGTCAGGATACAAGGGGATCAGGGAGAAAAGAACTTGGTAGTAGGGGTCTACTATAGACCACCACATTAGGAGGATGAGCTAGACCTGGAATTCTCCAGACACCTCTCAGAGTCCATACAGTCAAGGGATATGGTTGTCATGGGTGCCCTAAACTACCCTGACATCTGCCTGGAGGAGCAGCCAGCCAAATGTAACCGCTCACGTAGGTCCTTACCTACAGGACCCTCCACCTAATGCAGGAGGTATACAATCCCACTAGGGGAAATGCCTTGCTGTACTTGGTGTTAGCTACAGGGGATGATCTGGTGGGGAATCTGCAGGTACAAGGTAACTTAGGGGATAGTGACCATTGATTGATTGAATTCACTATCTGGAGAAGGGTGGGTAAAATAACCATCAGGGCTGAAGTGCTAGACTTCAGAAAGGCTAACTTCAGTGTGCTCAGGAGATTAGTTAATGAGGCTGTTGCAGGGCACCTCGGTGCTCCTGCTTCTAGAGAGGAGAAACTTCCAGAGAGAGAGAGAGAGAGCCCTGGCATGACATAATGAGCCCAGCTGAAGGTTGTCAGGGTAACGAGTGCAGCTGCGGGTTGCCGGAGCAACTAAGGGGAGCCAGCTGCCTGTAGGAGGCAGGGCCTGGCCCTTATAAAGCCCAGGGCTGAGGCCAGGCTGGCAGTTCCCTGCCAGCAGCCAGAGGGGCAGGGGCAGGGGCAGGGGCAGGGGCAGGGGCAGGGGCAGGGGCAGGGGCAGGGGCAGGGGCAGGGGCAGGGGCAGGGGCAGGGGCAGGGGCAGGGGCTCGGGCTCGGGCTCGGGCTCGGGCTCGGGCTCGGGCTCGGGCTCGGGCTCCTGCAGTTAGGTTGTGGAGAGAGGCCTAACAGCAAGTACCACTGTGACATGGAGCAATGTTGTTATAGCCATAGGGCGTGTTGAGTTATAGCCAGGAGGCTTGAGTTTGTTTGGTAGTGAGACTATACCGGAGGTTTGGGTGAGGCTGTAGGGGTTGGAGGAGGCCTCGTAAAGGGCCCCACGGGAGTGTGGGGGCCCCAGCGCCCGAGGAGGGTGCAGTGTTCTCATAGGGACCCCAGAGGGGTGGGGCCCCAGCGCCTGAGTGAGGGCACAGTACTCCTAAGGGGAAACCCCAGTGGTATGGGGACCCCTGCACCAGTGAAGGCACAGCTTGCGTGCCAGTGCAGACGTAACTGGCGGTGAGGAGTGCTACCGGTAGGTTGCGGGCAGGGAACAGAGACCCCGGGTTGTCTGCGGGGTACGTAGACCCCAGCCCCGGAGAGGGGCAGCTTTGTGAGGCCCCAGTGTGGGCATGATGAGTCCCAGAAGGGGGCACTGCTAGGAAGCCCTAGCGTAGATGTGGCGAGCCCCAGGAAGGGGGAGCGCACTTTAGAGGAGCCCAGCGTGGGCCCAACGAGTCCCTGAGAAAGGGGGGGGACTATTGAGAAGCCCAAGGTGGGCACAGCGAGCCCCGAAGAGGGGGAGCACCATATTGAGAAGCCCAAGACGGGGGTAGCGAGCACAGCCATAGGCTAGTGCGGCAACAGCCCTCAAGCAGAGGCAGGGTGCTGCGGTTGTCCCCGGAGAAAGGGGATAGCAGTGCGGTGAGCCAGGATCAGAGAGCGTAGCCGTGCGGTTGGCCTAGAGGACCGGAGACCCGCTAGAGGGTCCCTGAGCGGGACCACACTTTTAGAGAAGGCCCAGAGTGGGGCTCAAGAGTCCTGGTGAGGGGCACTGTATTAGGGAGAGCCCAAGAAGGGGCACTAGTAGAGAGGCATACAGAGAAGGCCCAAGAGTGGGCTAGATTACAGGAGAGGACCCGAGGAAGCGGGCGTGTATTGTGACTGGACAACGTCTATCCCATCAGCGAGGCTTGGGGCGTGGTATTAGGGGTGGTAGGAGCCACGCACAGCCCATAAGGCTAGGGTGCCTGGGGAGCACCCGTCATACCGGGAGACCACAGGAGTCCGGAAGAACCGCGGGGACAGAGGTCCTGAGTAGCCGTGCCCAGGGAGTCGTAGGCAGCCTCCCAACTACATACAAACATCAAAGATGTGGCGGGCGAGAATAAGAGGGTGCCTTGGGCCGGCCTTGACATGGAGTGAGGGACTTCGAGGAGATCACGGCCCTCCTGAAGGACCCCGCCGTGACAGAGGCATTAAAGCTCAAGAGCATTGGCAAAATAGAGGTCCAGGAAGGGTGGTTGTTCCTTAAGGGAGTGATCCTACAGGCGCAGAAGGAGACAATCCCATTGCACATAAAAGGGGGCCAAGGGGCCAAGAAGCCCTCTTGGCTGAACAGGGAAATTCAGGAAATCCTAAGGGCAAAGAAAGAGGTATACAGGCTGTGGAAATAGGAGGTAGCTACCAAGGAGGAGTATACCTCCCTGGCTCGCACTTGCAGGGAATCAGTTAGGATGGTCAAAGCAGGAGTAGAACTTAGGCTGGTGACAAAAATTAAGGACAACAAAGTTCTTCAGGTATATAGAGAGCAAAAGGAAGGTGCAGGGTAGCAAAGGACCCCTACAGGACAAACTAGGGTAATTAGTGACAGAGAGGAGAGACAAAGCTGAGCTCTTCAATAAGCTTTTTGCATCTGTATTCCTAGACACAGACCAAGACAAATTTCCCAATTGGATTATAGATAGACACAGGAGGGACACCAGCCCAATAACTGTTAGCACAGACTTAGTGAAGGGGCAGTTGGAGGGGCTGGATGTGTTCAGATCAGTGGGCCCAAATGAACTTCATCCAAGGGGGCTGAAGGAATTGGCCAGTGTCATAGCAGAGCTGCTGGCACAGCTGTTTGAGCACTTATGGTGCTCTGGTCAGGTCCCTGAGGACTGGAAAAGGGCAAATGTGGTCCCTATTTTCAAGAAGGGGAGGAGGGAGGAACTGAGAAACTATAGGCCAGCTAGTCTCACCTCTATTCTTGGGAAAACTCTGGAAAAAATCATTAAGGATCACATTTGTGAGAGCCCAACAGGGGAAATAATGCTGAGAGGAAATCAGCACTGGTTTATTGCAGGTAGATCCTGCCTAACTAACCTTGTTTCTTTTTATGACCAGGTGACAAAATGCTTAGACCCAGAAGCTGAGGTAGATGTCATCCACTTGGACTTTAAGAAGGCCTTTGATACTGTGACGGGCTAGCTGGCAGTGACCTAGCCCAGGGGTTTTGAAAGGGCAAATGATGATTGGAGGACTTGGGATTCCCTTTCCTCACCAATCAGGCCCAGAGATTCACCCCTCATGTCCCCTGATAGGCCCCTTGGGTCACCTGGAGGGGAATAAAAGGGGCAGCACGGCTGACTCAAGAAGAGATCAGTGAGGGACTATGAGGAAGGAGCTTCGAAGAGCTGGCAAGAGCTGACCCAGCAGGGCGGAAGCAGTTGCCCCAGAACAGCCTGAAGGAGCTGAGTGGGACCCTCAGCAGCACGGCGTGTGGTCAGCAAGAGAGGCTTTCTGCTGGGCTCCAGGGTCCCCTACAAGAGGCTGTGGCCAGCAGGAGGATCTGAGCAGTGACCTGAGGGGTCCCAGCTTGGCTTCCAGCTCCTCCAATCGGAGGCCAGGCAGCTTGATGTGAAGCCAGGGCTCCAGGAAAGTCAAGACCCCTAACAACTTGGAGCAGTACTAGCAGTGGTGGCAGTGTTCTTGTCTACCACATGGGAAATCTGAGTTCAAGTC
The DNA here is from genome assembly GCF_030867095.1 of Alligator mississippiensis. Taxonomy (NCBI): domain Eukaryota; kingdom Metazoa; phylum Chordata; order Crocodylia; family Alligatoridae; genus Alligator; species Alligator mississippiensis. The sequence goes on along the minus strand of NC_081824.1, from coordinate 375,533,917 downwards.
CCAGCTTTGGTGACTTGGGGTGAGTAAGCTAACAAGGAGATATTCCTCTTGCAGTAAACAGGGCCCATTGTGTTTTCTCCCCCTCCAGTGACCCAGGCCCTATATTTCTTTGTCCTTTGACATTTTGAATTTTGTGCCTTTTTATATTTCCCCAACCAGTATTGTTTGCTCTATTGTTTGTGTTTTGTGTTTTATATTTTGTTAACCCTGTCTTTTGCCAATGATTGTAAGTGTTTAACCTATGTTGAATCCTGCCCCTTGGGGCATTGTGGTGTCCACTATACCCCCCTGATTATGCTTGTTATGTTCCCTCATTAAAAGGTATATGGTTAAGTCCCCAGTGGTTGTCTGGCTCTGTTCTATAGGGGGAGGAGAATCCCTACACCTCCCACAGCACTTGTGCACCTGCTCTGATCCCTTCAATTGGAGAGGGGGTACCTTTTTGGAGTACCGCCCGCGTTATAATATGATATCTCATTCTGTTCTCATAAATAAACTGACAGGCTGTGATGTAGATGATTACACAGTCAGGTGGGTGGCAAATTGGCTTAGGGGTCACACCCAGAGAGTGGTGGTGTATGGGTTGATAGTGACCTGGAAAGATGTGGGCAGTGGAGTTCTACAAGGTGTGGTCCTTGGACCAGTGCTATTCAATGTCTTCACCAGTGACTTGGACAAGGGCATGGAGAGCACCCTATCCAAGTTTGCAGATGATACCAAATTATGGGGCAAAGTTAACATACCAGAGGGTAGGAAATGGAGCCAGGTGGATCTGGACAGGTTGGAAAAATGGGCAGAATGAAATAGGATAAAGTTCAACAAAGACAAGTGCAAAGTTCTACACCTGGACAAAAAGAACCACTAACACACTTACAGGCTAGGGAATGACCTTCTCAGCAGCACAGCAGTGAAAAGGGATCTTGGAGTCATAATTGACTCCAAGATGAACATGAGTGGTCAATGTGAGAAAGTGATCAACAAGGCTAACTGCACTTTATCATACATTAGCAAATGCATGACGAACAGGTCCAGGGAAGTGATGCTTCCCCTCTATGTGGCACTGGTCAGGCCGTAGTTGGAGTACTGCATCCAGTTTTGGGCACTGCACTTTAAGAGGGATGCAGAGAATCTTGAGAGGGTTCAGAGGAGGGCCACTTGTATGGTGAGAGGGCTGTAGACAAGGCCCTATGAGGAGAGACTGAGGAACCTGGATCTCTTCAGCCTTCACAAGAGAAAGCTGAGAGGTGATCTTGTGGCTACCTATAAATTCATCAGGGGAGGGCAGCAAGAAATAGGAGATGCTCTATTTACTAGGGCACCCCCTGGAGTAACTAGGAACAATGGCCACAAATTGATGGAGAGCAGATTTAGGTTGGACATCAGAAAGAACTTCTTCACAGTAAGGGTTCCTAGAATCTGGAATGGGCTTCTAAGGGAGGTGGTGCTTTCCCCTACCCTGGGGGTCTTCAAGAGGAGACTGGACAAGCACTTAACTGGGGTCATCTGACCCCAGCGCTCTTTCCTGCCCAGGGCAGGGGGTCAGACTCAATGACCTACTGAGGTCCCTTCCGACCCTAACATCTATGAATCTATGTACAGTGGTGAATTTGTTCAATCATGGGGGTTCTTTCAAGAAAACCATTGTGTACAAACTGTGTTTTCTTCTTTAAACACAGCTTACTTGAAAAAGGTAATTTAAACTTATAGACAAATGGATTGGAACAGCTAAATGGAGAAGACAAATTTATGTCAAAAAGTGTGGACAAATTATGTTGGAGTTGTTTCACTGTGCACAGAGTAACAGGGGTATAACGAACACAAGGCAATTTGTACTGCAGACCAGGAACAATGTCTTATTTTATGACACTATGGACTGGTCTCCTAAGAAAAGCTTTAGAAATCACATTTTTAAAATCATTCATCTTTGAAGAGTAGACTGGAAATAATATTTAAGAATAGGCTATAGGAACTACCTGCTTTGGCAAAAGGATGGACCTAACAACACTGAAAAATAGTTCTGGTATCCAACCTATATTATTATTTATTGTACTCAAAGGCTTCTCTTTAACACATTTTGATTTCCAGATACTATCTTAATACTTAAAGGGATTCAGTATTATAGATAATTATGTTTTTATTTATCTTTGACATTTTAACACGCTTATTTTAATATTTTCAATAATATTAAAAAAAATATTATGGGGAACCGTAACAAATTAAAGACTTGAGCCAGTAAACATTAAGAAGAATATTTTATAAATAGTAGATAAGTATAAAAGTGTTTAAAATAATTAGAAGATGGATCTTAGAGTCTCATTTGGTGTTTTTGAAAGTTTCTGTCACTATTACCTGCATAATTTTACTAATATGAATACTTTAGTAATCTCTACTAAAATACTACTCACATTAGTCAAGTTAAGTGTATGCTTAAGTGTCCATGTCTGTAGGATCCTGAATTAACATTGTTAATCAGTCCAATAAAACAAAACCTTTCTTAATTTGGATGTTCTGAATTTTTAGCCAGTTTGTATATAGCTTTCTGTTAACATACAACCACAGGCTTAAATTATGATAGGAAAAGTAAAATGCCTAGTTGCCATATAGATATCAACTGATGAAAACTTGGAAAAAGATAAGTCCACCTCCAGTTTGAGTTGAATTACATTTTTTTTAAGAAGGCAGTTTAGCTTTGCACTTTATAGATTAAATAGAGAGTATCTATCTATCTATCTATCTATCTATCTATCTATCTATCTATCTAGTTTCTTTTATACCTCGATAGTCTATTTGGCCTCTAGTAAATAAAGCATTTAATCAGCATTTACAAACTTCCTTAACATAATGGGACATAGGTAATTTTCTTAAGCTTATGCATGCTATTGAAAAACTTAAGTAAAGAGCAGTTTGTTGCTAACCTTGGTCTGTTATATTCTTTCATTTACTTAAAAGTCTACTTATGTTTCAAACTATGAAGACTCCTATCCACTTGTACAAAGAGCTTTGGACATACAGAGTTTGTTTTTTAATTCCATCACATGCAAACAATGATTCAAACTTGTGTGATCAAGTACTTAATTGTCATGTGAGGTCACAGCTATTGCAACTGAACATGTAAATGAGATGCAAATTTGCACACACATTTTGAGTGATCTCCAATGATTTGAAGCTCTAGTTAATACATTTAAAACAACTTCAAATTTCTACAAAGTATAGCTACTTCACTGCTTCACCTCTGAACTGCCAGCTGTCAAGGTGAAGAACAAATAAAAAGCCCTGACATCAGATGAGAAGTGCTCACTCTTCAGGTTGAAGAGGTGGCCCAAAAGCTTGGGAGGACTAAGGCAAGCACTCCCAAGAGGAAAGAAAAGCTGGTGGTGACTAACAATTGACTTCTACAGGGGAGTGGCATCCATCTGCTGGCCTAATGTTTTGTCTTGCTAGGGCAGCTGCCTGCCAGGTGTCCAAATATAAGATTTTTTGTGGAGAATTATCTATTCCTCTGACTCTATGCAGTCCCTTTACTGATCATCAGGGATCCTGGTTTTCTTTGATTAAAAAAAAGAAAATCCCCAATTTTTGGATTAAAAAAGTAACCCAAAATCCACATTTTTCCATGATCAAAATGAAACACCATTAATATATATCTACTTAAAATTTGGTGGTACTTTATTAATCCAGTAATTGGGGATTTTTTTTAATCGGAGAAAGCCGGGGTCCCTGCTGATCATTCATATGAATACTATCAGATAAACTAGAGCACGTAAAAAATTACTATTGGGTTCTGAGCACAAGGGTGAAGCTGCAGTTCACCCCTACTTCTTCCAGTCATGGTAAAGGTCCAAACATAAACAGATGCATCCTAGAGGAACAATCATGTTTAACAAACCTGATTCCCTTCTATACCAAGGTGATGTGATAGCCTTTGTGGATAAGAAGGGCAGTGGATAAGATATACTTCAGTTTCAGCAAGGCTTTGAATTCTGTCTCTAATGACATTCTTAGAAGAAATAAGGTCTATCTGAAACTAATGGAGGGTGGGTACATAACTGGTTGGATCATCATTATGCCCAAACAGTAATTGTCAGTGACCCAATACCTAACTGGGAGGAGGTATCAAGTGGGGTTCCTCAAAGATCTGTCTTGATCAGGGTACTGTTAAATAATTTCATTAACAGCTTAAAGGTCTGAATTGAGTACATACTTAGTAAGATTTTCAAATAACACCAAGCTGGATGTCACTTCAGAGGCTAGGATTAGGATTCAAAGTAACCTTTGTAAATTGGAAAAAAATGTCTGAAATAAGTAAGATGAAATTCAAGGACAAGTGCAAAGTGCTACACTTAGAAAGAATCAGTCATGTACAAGTACAAAATGGGAACAAATGGAACAAATGGCTAGGCTGAAGTACTCTAAAAAAATAACCTTGAGTTATAATGATTCATAAGCTGAATAAACTGTGTATTATTGTTGCAAAAGAAAGCAAGCTGGCCAGTGTGTGTCACATGTAAGTGGAGGAAAGCACTCTATGCAGCAGTATTGGTGCCTCACTTGCAGTACTGTATTCAGTTTTGGGTACCACAGCCATAAGAAAAACATGGGCAAGTTGTAAGAAGTCCAGACAGAAGCAAGAAAAATAATTAGAGGCCTATAAAATTTGACATCTGAGGTAAAGTTGGAGGAACTGGGATTGTTTATTCTGATGACGTGAAAACTGGGTCAAGGGGAAAATAACAGTATTCAAATGCAAAAATGGTGATTATAAAAGGGATAGCAATAGTTTGTTTTCTGTATCCTGAGCAGACAGGAGAAAAAATAATAGGCTTAAATTGTAACAAGAGAAATTCAGCTTGGAAATTAAGAATAACTTATTTTACTCTAAGGTAGGTAAGTACCAAAACAGATTATCTTCAGGCCCAAGGTAAATTGTTTGCATGCCCATATCCTTAGGTGGAATGTTGGCATTGAAGTACATTTAGATGGGAAAAATTCCTCTGGCTGCTTACAGATGTTAAAAAAATACATCTTTGCTAGAAGAAGCAGTGCCTTAGTTCATTCCAGCTCCTCAGCATCTGTATGGATCTACAGCTTCAGAAGGACTTATCAGAAGGGCCTATCTTGCTTGAAACCATAGTCAATTAAGAATGCTATGGGAATGCCTGAGCTCTATGCAAAATGCATAGGTGTTAAACAATTTACATCTAAATGTGGCCACGGAAGCTTGAAATAAGGCCGATTCATTTGTTTTATCTACTGGCATAATAGTTAGATCATTCACCCACAATATGGGTTAAGTTCCCTCCTTTGCCCAAAAAGGTTCAAATCCACATTTTGAAATGTGTTCCATCTACCAGGCTGCTAGCTTTTTTAGGGGTAATGGCATTTTCTTCCCAACTTTTTAAAGTTGTTTCACCTTGGGAAAATACTGAAGTTTAACTGGACTGGAGAGACAGAATGAACAAGAAAAATACATGTCTTGTCCTTTGTGGTTAGTGGATAGAATACTGAAGAAACTGGTGGAGATTACTTCTAAACTTCCACCTTGGAAGGGGGTGAAATGGGGGTCTTTGCTCCAAGGACTATATTAGTATTTAGTCCAATGTCTGTATAATGCACATTGCATCATAGACTGCAGAACAAGGTTTATAACCTGGACCCTCCCAGGTCTGTTAACTTTAGAGAAGAGAGTGAAGAACAGTCTTGCTTTTTCTTTGCCTATGCTTTAGAGAATGTAATATATACCACTGTCCTCAGTGTAGGGATCACAGGGATCAATAAATACAGGCATACAATGAATAAGAAGAACTAACACTAAAATGTATTTGCAGAACAGCAGGAGACCTCTGCAGACTCTCTGTCTGGTTCTGACTGACTAACTTAATTCAGGGACCATCTCCCATTTCCCACCTTCTATAGTCTAAGGAAGCATGTCCAAACCACAATGTCTATCACTACACTCAGCATTTTGTTTGGCTAAGTTATTGGTTCTGCAGTCAGTTCTGCCTTCTATAACTGAGGACCTTGACTCTTCCTACGAAATCAGTAGAGAGTTTAAGCACCTGTTGGGTTCTGCATTCTACTAAGTTGCCAGCTACCTGAAAGTGTGCAACATAGTGATTAAAAGTTGTACAGGGATGAGGGTTTTCAACTATAGATCAAGTTAACCTGAAAGGTAAATTGATTGATCTTATTTTTTCTTGAGTTTGCTACTACAGGACATTTTTTTTCTAATTGTTTAGACATATCTGTAGCTTTTTGCTGAATCCTCTCCAACTTTTCAACATCCTTCTTGAACTGGTGACACCAAAAAAGCACATGGTGGCACTAATGCCAAATAAAGAGACAATGTAACCTTTTCATTACTTGATATTCCCTTGCTTAAACTTTCAAGGATATTCTTGGCCTTTTTGGATACAATGTCACACTGGGAAAGTTCAAGTGACTATACACCATTACACCAACATCCTGTAAGTGATCCTGAAAAGTAACTTTTCCCCAGGATACAATACTCCATCCTGCAAACATGACATCTATTCTTCATTTCTGGATCTATGATTTTGCACTTGGGCATATTAAACACACATGTTGCTTTCTGGTGGCAAGCTTAACAAGTTATAAATACTGTCTTATACCATTGTCATTTAATCTTTGCTATCTACCACTTGCCCCCTATTTGTGAAATCTGAAAAAAATCTCAACAAATGAATTCATGTGTTTCTTCCAGATCATTACTAAATAACCTTAAATAGTATATAACTTCCTGAAAATATATTTAATTTATGATAGTTATTTCTTTACCATTACAGTTTTAGCCTAATCCATTAGCCTGTTTTTAATCTGTTTATAACATGGTATGTCAATTTTGTATATTTCTAGTTTTTAAAAATATATGATGCTAATCAAGGTTGATAAGTGAAGAAAAAATTCTGGAAAAATCAATGGTCAGCATTGAACAAAAGATTTTTCCTTCCTTCTTTCATTCTAATTCATGTTAACTTTGATCAGGTAAATTTTAATTTATTGAGCATCAGTAACAAAGGGATAAGAATTCAAGGTAGAATAGTGAAGAAATTGATGAGATTATTTATAAAAATCAATCTATTAGATCCCATGGACTGTTAGCTCATTCCCCCTAGTAGAGTACTCTGGGAGCACCAACTCCAGTCTTCAAAGACAATCAACCCATTCTTTTCCCTTTCAGGGAACCTAAGGTATGTTACATTAATTTAAGATTTACATATTTAACTCTGAAATAGCACCATAGTCTTTCAGAGCTGCCCAGGGGATCAGCTTTAAAAGGAGCAGCAACGAAACAGCTAAATGATAGCAGACTGATGGTGTGGTAATAAGCAGGGATCCTGGTTTTCTCTGATTTAAAAAAGATCCCCAATTTTCAGTAGTCTGCTATTATCTAGCTATTTTACTGGTACTCGTTTTGAAGCTGATCCTCTGGCCAGCTCTGAAAGACTAAGGTACCATTTAAAGGTTAAATATGTTTATCTTAAATTAATGTTTCATACCTCATGTTCCCTGACAAGGGAAAAAATAGGTTGATTGTGTTTGAAGACCTGAGTAGGTGCTCCCAGAGTGCTCTACTAAGGTGAATGGGCCAACAGTCTATGGAATATAATAGACTAAACCCATCATACCACCACTGGTTTCAGGCCATTGCACCTGGAGACTGTACTATTTCTGGTGACAATAAAGTACTTCAAAGCCACAATGCAAAGAGACAGTCTTGAAAATGGAGACTACACGCAGCAAGGAATTTGGGAAAGGGGGCTGGGGAGAGCAAACAATAGCACGGCAAGAGGAACCCAGGAGATTGTGAAACTGCTGTGGGCTGCTTTACCTGTCAGAGACTGCCTGGATATTGGGGTCCAAGGACTCTGCCTGATCTACTGCTGTTGACCAGTAAAGGTTTTGTTTTTAAGAAGAGCTGCCAGTTTCACTGCATCTTGTAACTTCAGTTGCACTGCATCTCCTTAAAGAGGAAAATTATTTTTTGCAGTAGCTAAGCCAGAGAGGAGTGTCAGTGACCAAAAACCTGGGTCTTAGAATCAAAGGAGCGAGGGGTCACCCCCTCTTTCCTTGGGCAGGTTTCAGGAAGTAGTGCAGAAGGCTAGAGGTCACAAGTAAGTGATCCTCTGATAATCCATGACAGCAGTCACAAAACGGAGCTATGTGAAAGATATGTGGGGACAAGTGGAAGGACCTCAGGTGGGCAGCTCCGTGAGGTGGCTGCCATCCTGGCAGGGAACAGGGTCCTGCATTCTAGCTGGGGTTCTTGCTCTCAGTAAAGGAGAGTACTTTTTGGGTGAGGGGGACTTAGAACTCAACTGTCCCAGCCTTGTGAGTGCTATAATTACATGAGCTATGGGGGCAAAAGAGGGACGTCTGAACTCGTATTCTTTGAATTGCTGAGTCTACTGGTTATAGTTTTTGGCTGACTCAATTTCTGGGCATCTAAGGTTGTGGCCATCCCCAAAGGAAAACCCATTTGTGTACTTGTTGCTACTAATATACCATATTTGTGTTACTACATAGTGAAATCATAAGCCCCAGAACAGAATGCCAACTTGTATGTTAGATAAACCTAGATGAACAAAAATACCATGCATACGAACACATTTGGATGCTTAGAGTATCCAATTACAGTCTTAGAGTATCTAAACACAATCACTGAGGAAGATTTGGGCTTCTAATTTTTCAGTAACTTGGCCATGATAATAGGCTAGTGGCTCTATACTGTCTGGGTAAATAGCCTCTCTTGGGCTGTCTCCATATCTAGTCAGTCACAGGAATCACAGGTTTGTCTCAGACGGCTGAAGATGACCACATAGTGCTTCAATCATGGTCAGAGAATTTCCTTCCAGAAGTGGATTCAGCATTCATGCCTTTTCTCATAGTCATGGAGGACAGGACAGGAATGGTATATCACCATAAGTGAACGTAGTTGCCTAAATGTTATTCAATTCCACCCTGTTGAAGTCCTTGAAAATTCATAAATTCATTTTACTTTTATGACACCATCATTTTACCCATAAAATTGTTATTATTTAGTTTTAGATTCTGCCTTATGTATCACACTTTGGTGCTTAAGTCCACTTAGGTATCTAACAGGTGGAATAGAATCTGGTCCAATATGTGGTTATCAATGGCTTACACTTAAATTGTAGGGAACTGTCTAAGGCCCATTGCTTTTCAATACTTTCCTTAACGATTTGGGTCATAGAACAGAGAGTACATTTGAGAGCCCAAGGACAAGTTGCAAGCACTTAGCAGAGCAGGACTGGAATTGAAAATGATGAATGATCTTGAAAAATGGGGAAATGGTCTAAAGTAAACAAGATGCAATTCATTAAGGACAAGTACAAAGTACTATACTTGAGTAATCAACTGCACAATCAAAAAGGGGGAACAACGGGCTAGGCAGCATGTTGAAGAAAAAACTAAAAACCTTAGTATTATATTGAGTCACAAATTAATGAACATGAGTTTAGGAACAGTGAATCCTGTATATGTCAGGGGTGTCTATATGATATAGCCTGTGGGTAGGATCTGGTCCATGCAGCCATGTCATCTGGCCCTGGTGCTAGTCTGGGGTATTGAGTGAACCCACCTGCCACTTGCGGCATACAATCAGCTCCACACTCAGGGCCTGGGACATGTTACATGTGCCACCCATTCCAGGACCCTTGCTGCCCTCAGCACCTATGCAGGGAAAGCCTAGGACCTCTTCCTGCATACTAGATCCAATGCCCATCGCAAGATTTCTGACCAGTCCAGGAATAAGAGGCATGTGGGGCCTGCTGCATACAGTTTAGGATAGGAGCTGTGTACAGTATGAATCCTGGAGCAGGTGCTGTATGCAGCCCAGTCCCAGACCACCTAGGGGACGTACTGGATTTGGAATTCAGGGAGGTAGGGTCACTGGGTCCCCAGCATACTGGATTCAGCATCTGTTCTGGCCAGTCTATGACTGCATGCCACAGGGTGTCCAGTCCAGCCAGTACAAGATCTAAGCTGCACTAGTCTGGACCAGCTGGAGTAGTGCTGTGTGTGTTTCTCCCTGGCTGGCCAGAAGGAACATACTAGGCATTGGATACAGCATGTAAGGTAGGGGTTGGAGGGTGCTGTGAGCCATAGACTGATCCTGCCCTGCTCATCTGGTCCATGGTGTCAGATTATTTTGACACCCCTGGTATGTGTACACAGAATTAGGCCAGATGATCCTTGAGGTACTTTCTAGTTCTATGATAGTATGGGGCATACTGATGAAAAAACAAACAAACATCACACTGGGAAATATAAACAAGGGTATCAGATATAAGGCAAGTGAAGTAATCTATCTACTCTACTAAGCACTAGCGAGGCCTTAGCTGGAGCATTATATCAATGTTTGGACATCAGATTTCAAGAAACATGTGATTCAACTGGAAAGAGTCCAGAGGAGAGCAACTAAAAGGATCAGCAGGAATCCTGGTTTTCTTTAATTAAAAACAAAACAAAAGAAGAAAAACAAATTTTCAGCTATAATTAAATTACCCCAAATCCATATTTTTCCATGAACAAAATGAAACACCATTAACATATATATATAAAGTTACTGCAAAGAAGAAGGCCTTAACCAATTCTCTATGTCCACAGGAGATATAATAAGAAATAATAGGCATAAAGAGGAGATTTAAGTTACACAGAGGAGGGGAGGAGGGATAAGCTATAAGGTGTGTGAGGTACTGGAACAGATTGCCCAGGATAGTTGTGGAATCTCCATCACACAAAAGTATTAAAAGTAGGTTAAACAAATATCTGTCAGAAACCATTTAGATATAGCTGATCCTACCTTGGGGAACTGTAATAGATAACTTTCCATTCCTCCTACTTGTGTTATTTTCTATGATTCTCCAATAGATTCATAGATTCAAAGAGGTTAGGTTCGGAAGGGACCTCAATAGATCATCGAGTCCGACCCCCTGCATAAGCAGGAAAGAGTGCTGGGTCTAGATGACTCCAGCTAGATGATCATCTAACCTCCTCTTGAAGACCCCCAGGGTAGGGGAGAGCACCACCTCCCTTGGGAGCCCATTCCAGACCTTGGACACTAACTGTGAAGAAGTTCTTCCTAATGTCCAATCTAAATCTGCTCTCTGCTAGCTTGTGGCCATTGTTTCTTGTAACCCCCGGGGGCACTTTGGTGAATAAATACTCACCAATTCCCTTCTGTGCCCCCGTGATGAACTTATAGGCAGCCACAAGGTCGCCTCTCAACCTTCTCTTGCGGAGGCTGAAAAGGTCCAGTTTCTCTAGTCTCTCCTCGTGGGGTTTGGTCTGCAGGCCCTTGACCATACAAGTTGCCCTTCTCTGGACCCTCTCCAGGTTATCCGCATCCTTTTTGAAGTGTGGCACCCAGAATTGCACGCAGTACTCCAACTGTGGTCTGACCAGCACCCGATAGAGGGGAAGTATCACCTCCTTGGATCTATTTGTCATGCATCTGCTGATGCACGATAAAGTGCCACTGGCTTTTCTGATGGCGTCGTCACACTGCTGGCTCATGTTCATCTTGGAGTCCACTAGGACTCCAAGATCCCTTTCCACTTCCATGCCACCCAGCAGGTCATTCCCTAGGCTGTAGGTGTGCTGGACATTTTTCCTCCCTAGGTGCAGCACTTCGCATTTCTCCTTGTTGAACTGCATCCTGTTGTTTTCTGCCCACTTGTCCAACCTATCCAGGTCTGCCTGCAGCTGTTCCTTGCCCTCCGGCGTGTCCACTTCTCCCCATAGCTTTGTGTCATCTGCAAACTTGGACAGAGTACATTTGACTCCCTCGTCCAAGTCGCTGATGAAGACATTAAAGAGTATCGGTCCAAGGACTGAGCCCTGCGGGACCCCACTGCCCACACCCTTCCAGGTCGAGACCGACCCATCTACCACGACTCTTTGGGTGCGACCCTCTAGCCAATTCGCCACCCACCGGACTGTGCAGTCATCCACGTCACAGCCTCTTAAATTGTTCACCAGTATGGGGTGGGATACTGTATCAAAGTCCTTCCTGGAGTCTAAGTATACGACATCCACCCCTCCTCCTGTGTCCAGGCGTTTCGTAACCTGGTCATAGAAAGAGACTAGGTTGGTCAGGCACGATCTGCCCGCCACAAACCCGTGCTGGTTTCCCCTCAGCATAATCTGCCCTGCCGGGCTCTCACAAATGTGAGCCTTGATAATTTTTTCAAAGACTTTACCAAGGATGGAGGTGAGACTGACTGGCCTATAGTTGCCCGGGTCCTCCTTCCTCCCCTTTTTGAAAATGGGGACCACGTTAGCCCTTTTCCAGTCTTCCGGGACTTGGCCCATGCACCACGAGCGTTTGAATATTCCCGCCAGTGGCTCTGCAATGATGTCGGCCAGTGCCTTCAGCACCCTCGGATGGAGCCTATCCGGACCTGCCGATTTAAAGGCATCCAGTTCTTCCAAGTGACTCTGCACCACCTCAGGATCTACGTATGGAAGTCTGGCGCCTTGCTGCTGCCTCTCTACAACCCCAGTGAGAGACTTGTCATGACCCTCACTTAGGAACACTGAGGCAAAGAACTCATTGAGGAGTTCAGCCTTGTCCCCCCTATCTGTCACCAATTGTTTCTGCCCATTTAGCAGTGGTCCTATTCCTCCCTGGGCCTTCCTTTTACTCCCAATATATCTAAAAAACAATTTCTTGTTGTCTTTTACTTGGGTTGCCATCCTCAGCTCCATGGTAGCTTTGGCCCGCCTAACTGCCTCCCTACAAGCACGAGCAGAGGAGGTATATTCATCTTTAGTGATCTCACCCTGTTTCCAGTTTTTATGTGCTCCCCTTTTGGCCCTTAGGCTGCCCTGGATTTCTCTGGTCATCCATGGAAGCCTTCTGGCGCCTTTCCCTTTTTTGCCTCGCTCGGGGATTGTCTTGCTTTGTGCCCGAAGGATCGTTTCCTTTAGGCACAGCCACCCTTCTTGGGCTCCCATCCCTTCAAAACTCCTACTCTGCAGTGCTTCCTTGACTAATCGCCTGAGTGCATTGAGATCAGCTTTCCTAAAGTCTAGCACTTTCACCCTACTAGTTACCTTACCCACTCGCTGTCTTATGTTGAATTCTATTATAAGGTGATCACTGTCTCCCAAATGGCTACCCATCTGGAGGTCCCCTATCATGTCATCTCCTGTTGCCAATACCAGATCCAGTATGGCATTCCCCCTAGTGGGAGCATGCACCTCCTGTGTCAGGTGGAGGTCCTGTATACAGGTTAGAAACCTGGTTGAGTGATGGGACCTTGCTGTCTGCGTCTCCCAGCAGATGTCTGGGTAGTTTAGGTCCCCCATGACTACCGCCTCTTTAGCTTTTATGGTCTCTGAGAGTTGCCTCAGGAGCCCCGCATCTATTTCTTCCCCTTGGTGTGGGGGTCTGTAGCAGACCCCTACCACCAAATCCCTTTCTCCTTGCCCCCCATGTAGCCTAACCCACAATCCTTCTACTTCCTCAACCTCGGATTCTGTCTTGATGAGGGTTGGTGTATATTGCTCTCTGTCTTGATGAGGGTTGATGTATATTGCTCCATATATATATATGTGTAAAAGACCATAGTGGTATCTATGTTTATTACATCAGTACTATTATCTTTACCAACCACAATGAGAAATTTCATAAAAAATATAAAATTAGGTTGACAAGATCTGTTTTCCATACACCTTTGTTGACTAGCATAAATTATATTATCCTCCTTTAATTCTTTATTAATCAAGTCCTTTAACAGTCATTCCATTATGTTGCCTGAGATCAACATCAGGTTGACAGTCCTATAATTACTTTGGTCATTCCATTTACCCTTTTAAGATATTGACACAAAACAGCACCCATTTTCTTCCAGTCTTTTGGAACTTAATCAGTATTCCAAAACATATTGAAAATCAGCAGTAATGGTCCAGTTTCTCAATCAACTCTGTTAAAATGTTTTGATGCAAATTACCTGGTCCTTCTTATTTAAGAATGCCTAATTTGAGTAGTTGCTGTTTAACAACCTCCTGAATTGCTGTTAAAATGGAAAGTATTCCATCATCCATTCCATCAGCAGCATCATGAGTATCTCTGCTTTTCCTGGAGAACACTTATTGACCATTTATGCTTTTTCTTAATTGACAGTTCGACCATTTCCATCTAGTAATAAGCTGTTAGCATTATTTGGCTTTCCTAGTTTGCCCATATACTTAAAAAATATAATCCTTTTTATTTCCTTTCACTCAGGTGATCATAGATTTCTCAATAATTTTGCTTTCCTTATTAGTTTTCTACAATCAAGAGATTATAATTTATATTCATTCAATGTTTGCCTTTTATTATTTGTTCATAGCTGTCCTCACTTTCCCTCTAAGACACTTTTTAAAAAACAAATGTAGCCTTTTTTTTCAGTGGGTAAGTTCCTGGATCCTTTGAATTAATTTGAATCTTGCCATTAAATTAAATGATTTTACTCTGTATGAATGGAGTTTTATTCTACTTGTTCTTTCCTTGAATTCAAGCGCATTTTGATGAAGTGCTTTTTGCCTTTGGATACCTATTGCTCATGTTTTGATGTATATTTTTGTTTGCTTTGTTATTAATTTGGAAGTAAACCCATGAATTAAAGTAAATTTCCTTGGAAAGGATCCACAACCTGATTCTGACTGCAAGTACTAGTGTAAATCAGGATTAGCTTTGTTGCAATCAATAAAGTTCTACCAAGGTAAAAGAAGTACAAGTTGTAGGGAAATGAAATGTTCAGTCTTCAGTGAAAGTGTATGTGGAACCACCCACCAGCCAATACATTATTTTGCTCTGGTGCTTCCTTTCCACCCCCCACCCTAGTTATGTTAGGCAAAGAACAACACCTTAAAAATTATTTGGTATGGAGTAGCTTTCCACTAATGCTCTGATATATTTCTAAGGAGGTTTCTGTTTAACACTTCAAAAAGTAGTGCTGTTTAAAACAAAAGTGGGAAGACAGCTTGTTCTCGCTTGAAATGTTATTGTATGACCCAAGTCGGGTCTACTTACAAGCATACCTCTTGTGTTTAAAGATTGAAATAATGTTATTTGGAAAAGTGTAAATATATGGACAACTTGGTCTGACCCAAAGTTTAATCTAAATCAGGTGATATGACAAATCAAGTATGTTTTTTCTCTTATGAACAAATTTTACTTTTAAATGCACATCCTTCTGAAATGATTAGATTTGACACAGAACCTGTCTCATTTCCAATATGTTAATAACACAACTTGTTTTGTGCATTGGTTAGCAAAATCTGCCACCGTAACAAATATGAGTTGATGCTGTTGTTTATGACAAGCACACTACCGTAGCCATACATAAGCTTACAGATAATAGGCCAGAGAAAGATTTTTTAATTCATTTTTTTGATGGGGGGAGGGAGAGATGGTACAAATTAAATTTGCCATCATCATCATAAATAAGGTTGCACAGATTGGAGAGTGCTGGGGGACAACTTTCTGTTGCAAGTGTTGGAGAGGCCAGTTAAGGGTGTGCTCTTCTTGACCTGCTGCTCACAAACAGGGAAGAACTGGTGGGGAATGCAGTAGTGGATGACAACTTGGGCAGCAGAGACCACAAGATGATTGAGTTCAGGATCCTGAGGAAATGAAGGAAGGAGAGCAACAGAGTATGGACCCTAGACTTAAAAAGCAGAATTCAACTCACTCAGGGAAGTGGGATTCCCTTGGAGGCTAGTCTGAGAAGAAAAGGAGTCCAAGAGAAATGGTTGTATTTTAAGGAAATCTTAAAGAAGGCACAGGAATTAACCATCCTGATACGCAGAAAAACTAACAAGTATGGCAGAAGACCAGCTTGGCTTAGCAGGGAATGCCTCAATGAATTAAACACAAAAAGGCACCTTATAAGTAGTGGAAACTTGGACAATTGACTATAAAAGAGTATAAAGCACTCAGGGAAGAAATCAGGAAAGACAAAGCACAGTTGAGTTGCAGCAAGCAAGAGACATGAAGGGTAACAAGAAGGGTTTCTACAAGTATGCCATTAACAAGATGAAGGTCAGGGAAAGCATGGGTCACTTGCTGAATGGTGGAGGCTGTTAGGATGACTTGTCATATTTTATTCTTTAAAGTACACCTGTTTATAGAGGGTGAATTATTGTTTAAAGTTTTTATTTATATTCAGCCTTATTTAATCATTGCTTAAGTTCTGTATAGCCTCATTAATATCTGAACTTTTCATTTTGCTGGTGCCTGCTATATCAGCTGGCCGTGCCTCTTACAAGCATCTTATGGCCTTGAGTTTGCTTGCATGATGGTTCTTTCTTTTTCTATCACTGTGAGACTTTTTTCTAACACAACATAGAAATAGTTTTGTTACCAATTTGAATTAACTGAACTTGGCACTAACCAGTTGAATCACAAGGATGAAATAATTGGATGTGTTAATGAAAGGTGATAAGGGAAACCAACAGACAATGTCCAAAGAAAGACCCTGGAAAAAGGCCAAATTAAGAGGTGTGCTTGGGATGGGTCTGTCGAACAAAGTAATATGCTAACAGGATAAAATATGGGCAATATGCTAACCACGGAGAGGCCAACCTGAGAGCAAGGAGTCATCAAAGGAGTGAAGTTAAAGAAAAGCATAAAAGGGGACAGCAAGAAAGTTTAGTGGCATCATCATCATCATTCCAGCCTTCAACACCTGCCTGAGCCATCCCAGCCAACGCCACACCCTAGGAGACAGTTGTGCCAATAAGACAACCTAGTGACAGATGATGTGGAAAAGGCTGAAGGATTCAAAGCCTTTTTACCTCAGTCTTCACAGGCAAGGTCAGCTCCCATACTACTGCACCTAGGAGCATAGTTGGGGGAGAAGGTGAGCAGCCAGCAGTGGTGAAAGAACAGGTTAGGAACTATTTAGACAAGCTGGACTTGTACAAGGGACTTGTATGAGGCCAGAAGTGATGCACCCGACAGTGACAGGGAATGGTGATGGTGATGGAGAAAGGTTCCAGATGATTAGAAAAGGGCAAATATGGTGCCCACTTTTAAGAAAGGAAAGAAAGATGATCTGAGGAAATACAGAATGGTTAGCCTTACCTCAGTTACTGGAAAAATTATGAAGCAGATCATGAAAGAATCCATTTCTAAGTATTTGGAGGAAAAAATGGGGATTAGGAACAGTCAGCAGGGATTCACCAAGGGCAACTCATGCCAGACCAACCTGATTGTATTCTATGAAAAGATTACTGCCTCTGAGAGTGTGGGAAGACCAGTGAATGTGACATACCTTGACTTTAGCAAGGCTTTTTATACGGTCTCCCACAACATTCCCACAAGCAAGATAAGGAAGTACGGGTTGAATGAATGGACTGTATCTGGATGGAAAACTGGCTGGGTCATTGGGCTCAATGGATTGAGATCTAGCTGGCAGCTTGTATCAAGTGGAGTACCCCAGGGGTCAGTCCTAGGGCCAGTTGTGCTCAATATCTTCATCAATGACCTGGAACATGGGTTGGAGTGCACCCTCAACAAGTAGTTTATGAATGCAACCAAACTGAGGGAATTAGTATATATGCTGCAGGGTAGGACTAGGATTCAGAGAGACCTAGACAACTTGGAGGATTGGACAAAAAAAGAAATCTCACGAGGTTCAATAAGGAGAAGTGCAAAGTCTTGCATGTAGGATGAAACAATCCCAGATACTGGTATAGCCTGGGGACTGACTGGCTAAGGAGCAGCTCTGCAGAAAAGTACCTGAGGGTTACATTGCAGAATAAACTGAATATGAGCCAACAGTGTGCCCTTGTTACCAAGAAGATAAGGAAATCTTATAGAGATAAGGATCACCTAACTTGGGTTCTGCAACTGCAGAGATCTTGGGGTAGGAGGACGGTGTCCCCACCTGAGCTCCAGTGGTAGAGTCCATCCTGGCAGCAGGCAGCAGTGTCTTAGCCCCCGTTGGGAGACAGTTGTATCCTGGCCCCTGGCCTAGCACCCAGAGGGGAGCCAAAAGCTCCCTCTGGCTGCTGCAGGAGCTGGTTGCAAGGCCACAGGGAGCAGGAGCAGTCTGCTGCTAAGAGCAGTAAATCTGCTCTGCGACCCTGCATGGGTAGACATGTGCCCAGGAGATTTCACTCTTAAATAGTTTACTTGAAAGTAAACTGCTCCCAGATCTTTTGCACATGTAGACGTGCCCAGTGAGTGATAACAACTAATATAACATCTAACTCAAATGTGTTTTTTGGGGGAGGAGGGGGTATTTTTCTTAATAATTTAGTATGTTCCATTCAGAAGCTGTTTTAATGTTGAAGTCTACAGAGTAAAATTCCCTTTTTTCTCAATGCTGATCTGCAGAAACCTGTGTAAGGGGTTAATTTAGTAGAAAAAATTGTAGCACATTCTTGAAACACTGATGTCCACACGAGTCACAAGTCAAATGGTTTGTTTAGAAGAGTGGGGATAAAAAAAAGGGACAGTTGCTAGGATACTTCTAAATGTCGAAGAAGCAATTTATAAAACTGGGACCATAACAGCTGTGATAATATTACAGCAATTAACATAATACATGGTTGAATATAGTCAACTTGATGGGACACAGCTTAGTAAAACCTACATCCTATATCATATTGTTAATGACAAAGTGCCTTTCTTAACAATTATGTAACTGTATGGCATGTCTTGAATAGTTCATAAAAATACTAAGTGCAAAATAATTTTGAAGTACTGGTTTAAAATGTAGATGACCAGCCTGACGGTGGGTGGTTGGACCCAGAAAAGTGTTGTGCAAACAGGCCAGGGATGGAAGGGTTACAGGACCTTGTTTTTCCTTCTCTTATCTCTCTTCCTATTGATGGAAAAACAATTAAGGAGGCAGTGTAACAAATAAATGCTTTACTCACACTTTCATATAGGTGGTTTCCTTTACAGCAGTTTCAAGAATAAACTCGCTGTTAACTTGAGAGCTCTAATTTGGTCGTGATGGGGGCGTCTGGGGGGGAAGGGATTTCATGGACGCAGGACCTCCGGTGAGGGTGATCAGGCCTCTCCGATATGGCATGGGTCCCAGCTTTTTGGCGCGCACGCTTTTCCATTTAAATGGGCTGCATCCGCCTGCTCCCTGCCAATCAGCCTGGGACCGCCGATCTCTCAGCTATCAGGCTGCGCCCACTACTTCCCCCACGCTATGAGCACAACTTGCTCTCATGCTTGGCGTTTGGTCGCTTTTTTTTTCTTTTCTTTATCACAGTAGAAACTGCAATGACTCTCCAGAAACTCATGTCACAAGCACCGAAGCATGAACTTAAATGCAAACACATGAGCAGTCCTACTAAAATATGGTTTTATGGTATGGTTAAGGGCTTGCAGGCCAAGACCTATGAGGAGAGACTGGGGCACCTGGACCTCTTCAGCCTCCGCAAGAGAAGGTTGAGAGGCGACTTTGTGGCTGCCTATAAGTTCATCACGGGGGCACAGAAGGGAATTGGTGAGGTTTTATTCACCAAGGCGCCCTTGGGGGTTACAAGAAATAATGGCCATAAGCTAGCAGAGAGCAGATTTAGACTAGACATTAGGAAGAACTTCTTCACAGTTCGAGTGGCCAAAGTCTGGAACGGGCTCCCATGGGAGGTGGTGCTCTCTCCTACCCTAGGCGTCTTCAAGAGGAGGTTAGATAGGCATCTAGCTGGGGTCATCTAGACCCAGCACTCTTTCCTGACTATGCAGGGGGTTGGACTCGATCTATTGAGGTCCCTTCCGACCCTAGCATCTATGAATCTATGAAAAAGTTACTTACACCTTTAAGTTAGTATTTGCTTATGTGTCCTATAGAAAGAGGCCAACAAATCTACTTATTATCACTGACATCAATTCAGTCTCAATCTGATGTATATTACTTTGCTAAATTTTATTGTTAGTAGCAATTAGGTATGGGTTGCCTATTTCTCCACCCTTTGTTAATCAGTTAAAAATTAGTAGTGTCTTAATTTAAAAAAAAAATAGCACTATTTTTGGGTTTTCTTTTAAAGTGGAATAAATACAGCAAGGAAACTGAAGAAAAAGAGAGTACCAATGTAAGATCATAGAAAAGAACAATAGCATATACTTAAATAATAAACATTAACCCTCCTCTTTTGCAAATTCATTTGAAAAAGTTACATTGATTTTTTTTTTTGATTGGTCCATGATCAGGTCTATTGTAGTTTTGGCTTCTTGGGGTTACTTCTGTTCTGGAGAAAAAAGCATAGGGAAGGGGGGGGGGGGGAGGGGGCGCTGGATAGCAAAATATGCTGGTTAATTGAGAGTCCCAACCAGGCATCTTTGCCTGTCTGGGCCACCACTTCTTCCTCCACATCCAGGATGTCGCTGACACTGACGCAGCATTATAGCCAAACCGTAGGTTACAATCTTATCTGCTCCATTCCCACTACCAGGGTGAATGCCTCAGCATCTGTATCAGGGCTTCCTACAATTACAAAACAAGCCTCAAACAGTAAGAACTCAGATCTACAGAACCAGACTCAAATCCCATTCTGACCTGCTACAAGAGCAATCCCATGACAATAACAACAGAATCCCTCTGATTGTCAGCAAAGCTCTTGGCTTGAATACTTTAGACACATCATTAATAACCTCCAATTCCTCCTGAAAAATAATACTCAAGGTAGCCTTAGGGGACATATCTATTCTGGCTTATGTGCAGCCTCCTAACCTGAAATAACATCTCTCCAGCAACAGATTACCTAACTCCAATTTTCACCACAGTGTATACTCCCAGAGGTGTGCAGCCCCAGATTTGTGGGTCCTGGATCTTTAGTGCTTGTGGTGGGTGCCACCCTCACTTGAAAGTTGGGTAGCCCTGCTTTAAAAAACAAAACTTTTAAAAACAACTTTAACAAGCAACCGCAGAACAAGAAAGCATCCAAACTAAATTGCATTAAATATAACAGAAACAATAGGTTCCTATCCCATTACGTGGACTAGCTTTTATAACTCCTATGTTCTTCAACAGGCTACCTTTTTTATCCTTACTGATCTATTCAACCCACCTTCAGGTCTTTCAACAGTGCTCTCTCCCCATGAGCTTTCCTCTCCCTTCCTCTCCCTTCCCTATCCTTTGTACTTAATTTTCTTCCTCTTTTGAACCCCTGCTTTTTGCAAATCCATTTATAGCATCTGATGAAGCAGACTGTTGCCTACAAAAGCTCATGACTCTCTGAACCAATTAACTTCTAAGGTACCACCCTGCCCTACCTTCTGTGTGAACAATGTAGTTTTCTTTTCTACCTGCAGTGATTATATCCATTAGGTAACCTGGGAAACTATATAATAAATGCATTTATAAAGTTATATGACCAATTTACTGTTGGGCCACAAATTCAGATATCTTAGGATGTGGGGCTACATATAATAAAGCATTTAAGTGCCTAACTGCCAGGCAGTTAAATAACTTAGTGTTGAGACTTCCTACATAGCTGATAGGAAAAGTCAGGCATCTCATAATGTCAAACCAAAAAATTAGAGTTAGTGGGAAATTGCAACAGAAATTCAGAACACAGAAGCATGTCAGAAATCCCATCAATATCCAGAGCTTAGCCACCTGGCTCAGGGTTTAAGGAAAAGGTCTCAATCCATTCAAGGTGTTTTCCTCAAGATAGGTTCTTATTAAACAGATGGCTAGAACACTTAGGCTATAAGTAGTTGTGATCATTGGTGTGGGATCAGCTGTGCTGGGCTGTGTACTGGAACTGCTGATCCACTTCATTGGGCAACATGGATATCACTCATTGTCATGATTCAGGGCACAAGCTGGACTATGGCAGCATGATATGTGCACCTGGGGAGTTCACTGATGACAAGAGATTCCTGGGGAACACCTGTGCAAGTCCCTGAAGTCCTGGGAAGTCCCTGTTGCCCTTGAGGCCCCAGCAGCCCCATACTGCCTTCACTCCCTCACTGTAAAGCAAGAAGAAGTCTTCTAGAAAAAAAAGGAACACAAATGCAACATCTTTTTCTGGCACAACTGTTAGGGCAACGATATGGATTTTGGATGTTGGGGTAACAATATGGAATATGGGGATGCTGAGTGTGCAGCTGAATGAAGGTTTTTTCCTGTGTCTCAGCAAAAAGCTGCTGGTCACAAGCCTGGGTGATATATTAAAAGTAACTAACTTTGCAAATGCTTAAGCAAGCAGTTTTCTAAACAAAGTAGGTTGGAGCCCATTGTGTAAGAAGAACAAGATGCAACCCACCAGCTATTATCAGGAGATAAGACTGAAGCCAAACCTTGGAGATGGTGCTGGAATCTGCAAAGAACAAGAAAGAACCAGCAAGTGACCAAGAGTACCCGCGCTCATGGTCTTACGCATGCGCTTTTAGCAGAGAGGCATGTAAATGAAGAAAATGCGTAGACAATTCCAAGTTAATGAAGTAAACGGTAAACAGAGGACGAGCTTGAAATGGGAGGAGAAATGGGTGGAACCAGAGGTGGAACAAGGCAGGATAAATGTTAATATGTATAAACCAAAGTGTATAAATACTGGAAAGAACTGTTGTTCAGGGCAGCTCCCCATATTTTATTGGTGAGGGAGCTAGTCTAAAGCTGTTTCCATTCTAATAAAAAGCTGTTGCGAACAATGTGTGCTTGTGTTTCCTCCCTGCTCTGCTCTGGCTAATGAGTAACAGGATCCATGGGTAATTGGACCATTGTCTCCTTAGTCATTGAGTGTCTCATGGAGTCGAGGTCTAACAATAATATAGTCCCTCTCCTTTCTAAAAGATTCAAATCCTCATTTGCCACCTCTTAGGAGAACGGCAGATGATAGGATCCTCCCTTCCTCCTCTTGAAGCTGGGCCCCTGGGCTGACAGAGATAAAAATCATTGGTTAAATCAAAGAAAAAAAGTGTGACTAAGTGAATAATTAGGGTATTTTAACAAGAAGGAGAAGACCTGAGTTCTGATTCTTTCTCCAAGGCCTGTTTCTATGTTATCCAATGACTATTTAATGTGAAATGCAGGAACAGAGTGTAGAACACAGGCCTCTTCACTTCAAATTACTGCCATAGCAACCAGGATATAAAGTCATGCTGGTTCCTTCTGGCCCCATGAATCTTGCCTGCTTGGCTGTATATCAGCCCAACTTTGACTGGAGGGATGGCAATGCCTTCACCCAGACTAGCCAGCAGGGGACTGAATCCAGTCACTTCCTAAGCAAGTGCTTCTTTTTCAAGAATGATTTAAAATAAAAAAGAAGTTGATACAGTTTTCTGTGAAGGATCAGACCTTATAATAACCAATCCTAGAGC
The DNA here is from genome assembly GCF_030867095.1 of Alligator mississippiensis. Classification (NCBI taxonomy): domain Eukaryota; kingdom Metazoa; phylum Chordata; order Crocodylia; family Alligatoridae; genus Alligator; species Alligator mississippiensis. Next base: position 375,510,597 of record NC_081824.1, on the reverse strand, counting down.
ACACCTACTGAATTTGGTCCTGAAAAGTAATTCTAAGTATTTACCTATTTAGGTCACACTAAGGTGGGTGATGACCTTAGTGTGTAAGGGGAAACCAGCACGGGTTCATAGCAGGTCATGCCTGACTAATCTAGTCTCTTTTTATGACCAGGTTATAAAACACCTGGACGCAGGAGTAGGGGTTGAAGTCGTTTACTTAGACTTCAGGAAGAGGCTGTGACTTGGATGACTGCACAGTCTGGTGGGTGGCGAATTGGCTAGAGGGTTGTACCCAGAGAGTAGTAGTGGATGGGTCTGTATCGACCTGGAAGGGTGTGGGCAGTGGGGTCCCGCAGGGCTCAGTCCTTGGACCAATACTCTTCAATGTCTTCATCAGCGACTTGGACGAGGGAGTGAAGCATACTCTGTCCAAGTTTGCGGATGACACAAAACTGTGGGGAGAAGTGGACACACCGGAGGGCAGGGAACAACTATAATCAGACCTGGACAGGTTGGACATATGAGCAGGAAACAACAGAATGCAATTCAACAAGGAGAAATGCAAAGTGCTGCACCTAGGGAGGAAAAATGTCCAGCATACCTACTGCCTAGGAAATTACCTGCTTGGTGGCACAGAAGCGGAAAGGGATCTTGGAGTCCTAGTGGACTCCAAGATGAACATGAGTCGGCAGTGTGACAAAGTCATCAGGAAAGCTAACGGCGCTTTATCGTGCATCAGCAGATGCATGACGAACAGAACCAAGGAGGTGATAATTCCCCTCTATTGGGTGCTGGTCAGACTGCAGTTGGAATACTGCGTGCAGTTTTGGGCACCACACTTCAAAAGGGATGTGGATAACCTGGAGAGGGTCCAGAGAAGGGCCACTCATGTGGTTAAGGGCTTGCAGGCCAAGCCCTATGAGGAGAGACTAGGGCACCTGGACCTCTTCAGCCTCCGCAAGAGAAGGTTGAGAGGCGACTTTGTGGCTGCCTATAAGTTCATCATGGGGGCACAGAAGGGAATTGGTGAGGCTTTACTCACCAAGGCACCCCTGGGGGTTACAAGAAATAATGGCCATAAGCTAGCAGAGAGCAGATTTAGACTAGACATTAGGAAGAACTTCACAGTTAGAGTGGCCAAAGTCTGGAATGGGCTCCCACGGGAGGTGGTGCTCTCCCCTACCCTGGGGGTCTTCAAGAGGAGGTTATATAGGCATCTAGCTGGGGTCATCTAGACCCAGCACTCTTTCCTGCCTATGCAGGGGGTCAGACTCGATGATCTATTGAGGTCCCTTCCGACCCTAACATCTATGAATCTATGAATAACCAGGGATTGTGGTTTTCTCTGATAAAAACAAAACAAAACAAAACAAGCCCATTCCTCCCCAATTTTTGGATTTAAAAAAGTAAGCCAAAACCCACATATTTCTGTGATTAAAATTAAATGCCACTAATATATACTGGCGTTTCATTTTTATCATGGGAAAATGTGGATTTTGGGTTACTTGTTTTATCCAAAAATTGAGGAATTTTTTTTTTTTTATCAGAGAAAACCAGGATCCCTGGTGATAATTGCTGAGGTTCTCACACTAGAGAGTTCTGGGTATGTCCAGAAACAGAACTCCTGGACTTTAGGGAACTTGGAAATTAAACATGGAGTCACCAAATGAGTTTACATGCCTTCAGCCCTTTCCTTTCCTTTATTGGATCAAGCTTTTGTTCTCATATTCCAACCTGTGGAACACTAACAATAGCAGTCTGGCAGAAAAATGTTATCATTATATTTTCCCCCCGCTATGATAAATGCCTACATTTCAGGGTGATAAAAATTCACTTCTGGCACAATATCAGCTTCTCTACATTTAAAATGTCATGGGTTTGAACTCTGCTATTCCTTAATAATGTAGGATTAAGAAGAGACGATTCAAGTAACAGAAAAAAGGGAGATCACCATGAACAGCTACATAGCACTCACCATTCTCCCTGGAAGTCCACAGGTTGCTATTCTTTATGGTCACAATATATTTCTGTAATTTTTAGATTCGTATTGCTCCAGTACTACAGGTGAATTCATTACAGCTAAGGCTCCTAGATGGAAGGATTAAAAATATTTAGTATTTCCACTAACTTTATGAAAAACAAACCAACCAATTAGCACCGCCCCCAGCAAAAAAGAAAACACTTTACACCCTATCACATACATATTTCTGAAAATATGGTACAAAAACGTTTTTTTAAAATATAAGTGGATCTCATGTATTGGTATGAATGTATGGATTGACATCAAAGATTTATCAGCATTTTTCTTAGTTGACTTAAGTTATTCATGTGTTAACTACTTATAAGCAGGGGTCCTGGTTTTCTCTGATAAAAATATCCACAATTTTTAAATTAAAAAACAATAGTAACCCAAAATCCACTTTTTTTCCAGGATTAAAATTAGAGGTGCACCAATACATTGATCCATAATGTATTGACACTGATAAAAGAAAAATTGACATTATTGGCAAATGGCCTTTTTTAGCTGATGTGGCTGATAATGTCGTCTATAAATGTCATGTGCATGCATGCAGCCGCCGCATGCACATGTCCAGCCCAGCAGCTTGGAGAGCAGCATCTAACTGGTAAGTCTATCGGGGGGAAGGGGTGGGGGGAGGGCAGATTGAGGGGAAAGAGAGGGAGTGGGGCAAGGGCTGGCACTGCCCAGCCAAGGCAGGGCATGAGATGAAGCCATGAGTGATTCATATGGGAAGTTTTGGGGGAGGGGGGTTGCTCCCATTGCTGTGCATGCTCCTGGGGGAGGCATGGGGGGCATGGTGTGAGACTGGGCTGCCATGGTGGGCTGGGGCCAGGGGTGGTGCCAGGCTCTTCCAAGAGGGCAGCTTGAGCTGGGGTTGCAACTGGGCTGGGCAATGGTGGCCCTGTAGCCCCCATCCCAGTGGTGCTGCCTGCCTCAAGTGCAGCCCACACCCAATCCCCCTGCTGGGAAGAGCCTAGTGCTGCCCCCAGCCCTAGCCCACAGCAGCAGTCTGTCCACACCCTGTGCACAGCTCTGGGGGTAAAGTGCCCCCTATGCCTCCTCCTGGGGTGCACATAGTGGTGATAGCTGCTCCCCCATGCCCATGGTTGATCCACTCACAGCTCTTTCCCATGTCCTGCTACAGCTGGGCAGTGCCTGCCCCTGCCCCATCCCCTCCTACCTCACTGAGGGGCCTCAATTTGCCCCATGTGCCTTCTCTCCCCATCCCTCTTGCCCCGCAACAGACTTACCAATTGGATGCTGTTCTCCAAGTTGCTGGGCTGCATGTTGGAAATTGAATTTGTATCAGCCCAACAAATCTTTATTGGTGCACCCCTAATTAAAGTGGAATGTCACTTAAATATATATATGTGTGTGTGTGTGTGTGTGTGTGTGTGTGTGTGTTTTATATATATATGAGAGAGAGAGAGAGAGAGGTGTTTCATTTTAATTTTGGAAAAATCTGAATTTTGTGCTACTTTTTAAAGCTAAAAATTGGGGATTTTTTAAAATAAGAGAAAACCAGGATCCCCGCTTATAAGTAATTTGCAATTATATACTCTTTTCAGTGCTGACAAATTCTATGTAGTACATAGGGTACATAGTTTGTAAATTCCTGTTCCTTCACAGGGAGAAACATGAATGACATTGATGATAACAGAAAACAGAGAAAAGCAAGATTATAATGTAAGAATATTTATATATCTATATCTATATAATTACTTTGATTAAGTAGCTGCACATTTAGGACCATACCTCCATATTCACTGTCCAAATTCACTGAGGGCACCAAGTTGTGGGGCGAGGTGGGCACGCTGGAGGGGAGTGACAGAATCCAGCTAAATCTAGACAAATTACAGAGGTGGGCGGCTGACAATTGGATGGAATTCAATACAGACAAGTGCAAGGTACTGCATCTAGGGAGAAGGAACCAGAAACACACCTATAGGCTGGGGAACATCCTTCTGGTCAACATGGTGGCAGAAAGGGATCTTGGAGTCATTGTTAACTCCAGGATGAACATGAGCCGCCAATGCGAGGAAGTTGTCAGTAAGGCTAACTGCACCTTGTTGTGCATCTACAGATGCATCACAAGCAGGTCCAGGGAGCTGATCCTTCCCCAATATGCGGCATTGGTCAGGCCACAGTTGAAGTACTATGTCCAGTTCTGGGAGCTGCACTTCAAGAGGAATGTGGCTAGCATTGAGAGGGTCCAGAGGAGGGCCATTCGCATGGTCAAGGGGCAGTGGGGCAGGCCCTATGAGGAGAGGCTAAAGGGCCTGAACCTATTCAGCCTCCAAAAGAGAAGTCTGAGAGAGGATCTGGTGGTCATTTCCAAACTCACCAGGGAAGACCAGTGGCAATTGAAGGAGGCTGTCTTCCCCCGGGCACCACCCAGGGTTACTGGGAATAATGGCCACAAATTGCTAGAGAGAAGGTTCAGGCTGGACATCAGAAAACATTATTTCATGGTTAGGGCTGCCGGGCTCTGGAATGGGCTCCCAAGTGAGGTGGTACTCTCTCCTACCTTGGGGGTCTTCAAGAGGAGAGTGGACAGATATTTAGCTGGGGTGATATGACCCTGGCACCCATTCCTGCCTTGGGCAGGGGGTCGGACCGGGTGGTCTGTTTAGGTCCCTTCCGATCCTAAGAACTATGATATTATGATATTGAGCCCATAGATAAGAAGCATTTCCCTCCCACTTAAGAGATTTAGGTGATTTGGAGCCTCAACTATGGATCAAGAAGCGTACCTGAGTTAGAAGTATGCTGCTTCTGAGAGAAGGTCTGTGCTTATTCTACACGAGCTACGTGGCTGCACTGCTTTGTTTTGGGGATTTGGTGTGCATGGAATGGGGGGCACTGACCAGGGCTTGCTTCTTAGTGGTGATCCTGCAATCAGGAAATATAAAAGTTAGTTCTGGGGCATATATAAAAGTTAGGCAAAACAATTTGTGTTGCAATCTGTTGGAAGGCAGCAGCATTTAGAACCAACTTTATATGCTTATATGATTCTTAAGTCTATCTGCAGGACAAAACTAAAATCACTTAGTTCTATGGAGGACAAAGAAATGAGTCACAGTGTTATTTTTAAGACAAGATAAGAATGGAATTGTGAAAATCTGTGTGAAGTACAAATAATCTGTTAGATCTAACAAGTATAGTAAATAAAAAATTATCAGAACTGCAGAAATGAAACCACAGTTTTGAAATAAAATCAGTTTAGCCAAGAAGAAGCATATTTGCAATTTCAGAAACAGTGCCAGACAGTAATATCTGGGCAGCTTTACCATCAGTATGGGAGCATAGATTACTAGATTAATCTATTGTTTAAATGCATTATAATCTCCTTACAAAAAGCAGAGATCAACTTTTAGAATGTCTGATATAATGCATTTTTATTTTATCTTCAGAGTAGTGGTAATACAGGAGTTAATGTCGAATGATCATATCTGCAAATATCAGTGACCCTTAAAAAAAAAACCAAAAAAAAAAAAACAACAACCCTCTAGAAGAACAGTAGGATTTGTAGAGCATGCCAGCTATGAACTCTTAGTAAAATGGGACATGAATTTAAATACAGAAAATGAAACATAATTTAAACAGGTATGATCATATCTACAAGTACAAATTCAAATAACTATGAGCTTTAGGCTAGGCAAAAAAAAATCTGCATCTGAAATGCAATGCATAATGTAATCTCTGGAGTTTAACGTTCAGTATTGGAATCTATGTTCTAACGAACAGGAACTTTTGTTAAATTAGTTGAGGCACTGTACAGAATATGCCAGAAAGGACAGTGAAACTCATAATTTCTTGGGACTAAAAATATAAGGCTTTGAAAAATAGTGATAAAGTTTGACAGTAGAGAACGTGCGTCTATAATCACTGAACCAAGCAGTCTTACATGAATATACTTCATTTGCCATTTGAGTTCTAACTGGGCACGTTTATATGTGAAATTAATGCAAATGAATAAGCTCCAGTGCATATTGCATCAGAGTTTATTGCTCCTAGGTGCCTCACTTTCATGTGTGCCTGGGACTGCAGCATATTGAACCAGTGTGGCTGGCAGGGGACCCTGGGGAGTCAGTCTGCCAGCCTGGGGCTGCTCCAACTGGATTCAATGTGCTGCGGAGGGGCTGGCTGGGACATGAGGCTGCTCCAGTGTGGGGCTAGCTGGCAGAACTACATGTGCATTGCTGAGCAGTAAAGAACTCCACCATAGGTTAGTACTTGTATTTACAAGTATTTATAAGTACAAACTAGCAGTGGAGTTAATTAGCCCCCTGCTGCCTAATAGGGCAGCATGTGTAGATGTTGAAACTTTACTGTGGAGCTAAATAATCAGCTCCTCAGTAAATATCTCATGTAGATGTGCCCACTGATTAGGATTGTATATGAGCATCTTCATAACATACCATCCAGTTAGGATTAGCTCACCTAGAGCCTAGAGACAGTTCTCCATAACACTAATGTAACAGTAAAAACTTATAATGAACAACATTAACAGAACGTAGAAATTCAAATACTTAAAATCAATCTACCAAGTAAACAGTATCAATGGTCAATTGATACCAGTCTTGTAAACTGTCTCTCTCAAGACATCAAGACCACTGTTTTCAGAAAACAATAACTCCAATAGTAGTGATTATGCCACTTACCTGGAGTTCAACTGTCCCAGCCTGCTTTCGTCTATCTGTGCCCCTTTCCACATTAACATTTCCCTCATGTGTTATTTCTATTATATGGAATTTTCATTTTATTTTGCTTAATCATAGCCTAGGAGCTTTAGCTCTTTACCTTTTCCCACAGATCAGAAAGCCATCTATGTAAACCTTAGGGTAGAGTAGTACAACTTCAGGTCTAAATCCTATTTCATTCTCACATGCCTGAAAAAGCTCTCATAACTTTTTGTAAATTCCAGGAAATGTTTTGGTTTGTGTTGTTTTCCCCAGCATGCTCAGACCCGTTTGCTGTCTTGTGTAGCCCTAACGATGAGCCACTCATGCTCTTCTGACTCTGGTTTCTGTGTAATGTCACAGTCTATCACTTTCAGTCTGACTTTGCTCGACAAATTCCAATTGCTTTGTTAAAGGTTAATTCTCTTTTCTTTTTCAGCAATATCATTCTGAGTTTTTTTCTCCCAATCCCAATTATGATCTACTCTCTTATCAGTGATTCAGACTCCCAAAAGGAGATCTGATTTTCAGTTTCAGATCATTCACAAACTGTGTTTAGACTTCTTCTTTGTATTCTGTTTCAAAATAATTCCCTCAATGTTTCATACCCATGTGGAATGTAGTATTCCTCACATTTTAGTTTCAAAGTCATCTTTCTGTTCTGAAAGCTATTAAAGATTATGAAGTGTTTCACACCAATCATTTGAAGTGATGAATGATAATATATTATTATTTGCTGGCACTTATTTGCTGCTACACAGTGGGCATGTCTACATGAGCTGTTTACTGCAGAACTGACTAATTAGCTCCTCAGTAAATGTCTCAGCATCTATACCTGCACCCCTATTAGGGTGCAGGAAACTAATAAACTCCACAGCAGGGTAGTACTTGTAAATACAGTTAATGCATTTTGCTAAGAGAACATAGATGGTTTGCTCTACAAATCTGACCGTTCCTCTAGAGGTTTGTTTTTTTAAGGGTCACTGGCAAATACAAGTATTACTCAGCGGTGGAGTTTTTTTTGTGTGCAGAAGCACACGTTTAGTCATTGACTTGGCTGGCTGGGGCATGAGGATGCTTCAGCTCAGGGGCTGTCTGCTGGCTAGCCCCACACTGAAGCACCCTCATACCCCAACCAGCCCCTCCACAGCACACTGAGGTCAATCAGGGTAGCTCTGGGCTGGCAAGCTGAACCTCTGAGCTCCTTGCCAGCCAGGGCTGCTCCGACCCAGCTCAATGTGCTGTGGTCCAGAAGCACATGCAAGCCATGCACCTGGGAGCTTCCCAGGAACAATAAACTCCAGAGCTTTTATTGCTGAGCATTAGTAGAATATGTAGATGCACTTAATGAAACACTGTTTAAAACTTCTCCAGTTTGAAAAGGGCTGAGAGAGTTTCAGTTCTGGTATGACTTTTAATTTTCCATTCTTCCACTCAAACTATTTTCTTAGTTTGTTTTTATTCATTGCATTGGCTTGTCCAGCAGTTGCCCGGAGTAAAGGTGTCCAAGGTAGGACTGCTTCAGTCAAGGCCTGTCTATATCATAGCTGAAGCATACCACAAACAGATTTTGCCCATCATCTCCTCCATGCACATTCTGTACATGAAAACTGTAGAGTAACCAAAGGTGGATGATGGGGTAATATAAGGGGTGTGCCAGAGTTGCTATATTAATTGAAAACTGTGTTTTTTAAATCTGGATAAGAAAGCAATTAGGTGCTGCTTTCTGAACTTTCTGTGTAAACAGTTATTCAGGAAAATAAACACACAGCCCATATCCAATTATTTCTTAGTATTTCAGGTTAGCATGTAGATTTTTTACTTCAGTAGATAACCACCATAGGCTGGATCCAGACTTGCAGGTACATGTGTTTCCCTGGGGACAAACAGTAGTGACCCAATACATGCTACTGCTGCTTGTCCCTGGGGAACGCCTGTGGATGTGCACTCTGGGGGCCTCCAGGTGCTGCAGCTAGGGTGATCTAGCAGCAGGAATCCTGGCTGGCAGCTGGAGTGTGGCTCTGGCTGGCCAGGCTCCCATTTGGGTGGTGCATACTACCACTATGTGCACTGCCCTACCACATGTGCTGCACCACTTTTTTTGGCATCGTTTTTTTTTTTTTGATGCTGGGATCTCCTTCCCCTTCCCCATGGTGCAAATTAGAAGTGAGGGGAAGGCAGTGCAGTGTGTGCAGTGTGCAGCATGTCTAGCCTGAAACGGTGTACCACATAGTGCACATGCACCCTTGTCTGGACAGACCCATAGTGCCTGACCTGTGACAATGGTAAAGGATCATGCAAAAATATACTTTCCTATAATGCAGAACAAGGACATTTAATAGAATTAAAAATAACAAAAACTATTAGATACTGTTTTTAAAAGCACCTAACTGACCCAGGAACTTTATCAAAGCTCATGTACCACTAGATTCATAAAGTGATTTAGGAAGGTATCTACCATTTCAGAGATTTTAACTACCTAGACATCTCACGGGAAGAGCGCTTGGCCAAATCCAAGTGGTCGTAAAGCTTTCTCTTGTGCGTGGATGAGCTCTATCTGACACAAGAAGTCTACAGGCTGAAAAGAGGTACAGTGCTGCTCGACCTGGTACTGGCAATGGGGGACAACCTAATCAGTGACCTAACGATTGAAGGGAACCTGGGTGAAAGTGACCATGAACTGATCACCTTCACCATCTGCCATAACGCTGGCAAGTCAGTCAGCAATACAGAAGTCCTTGACTTCAGGAAAGTTGACTTTGACAAGCTCAGGAGGCTTGTCAGTGAGGCCCTAAAGGACCACAACCCAAAAGGGAGGGGAGTTCAGGATAAGTGGTTGCTCCTCAAGGGAGTGATCCTGGATGCACAAGCAAAGTCTATTCCATCTTGAAGGAAAGGCAGCAAAAGGGCACAGCAGGCCCCCTGGCTCTCCAGGGAACTAGCGGACCTCCTGCATCTAAAAAGAAAGACCTACAAAGGATGGAGGACTGAATCCACCTCCAAGGAGGAATACTAATGGCTAATGCGGTCCCAATTTTCAAGGAAGGGAGGAAGAAGGACCCAAGTAACTATAGGCCTATAAGTCTCACCTTGGTGCTCAGGAAGATCTTAGAGAGAATCATCAAGGAGCACGTCTGTGGGGGACCTGCAGGGGAGATCATGCTCAGGGGCAATCAGCATGGGTTGATCAAAGGCAGATCCTGCCTGACCAACCTGATTGCCTTTTATGACCAAGTAACTAAATCTTTGGATGATGGTGTCACCGTGGCTGTAGTCTTTCTGGACTTTAAGAAGGCCTTTGACACTTTCTCTCACCCCATCCTCATCAATAAATTAAGCGACTGTGGCACTGATGCCTACACAGTTGGATGGGTGAAAAATTGGCTGATGGGGCGCACCCAGAGAGTAGTGGTGGATGGGTTGTACTCACCCTGGCGAGATGTGAGCAGTGGGGTAGCCCAGGGCTCAGTCCTCTGGCACGCACTGTTTAATATCTTCATCAACGACTTGGACGAGGGGGTGGAAAGCACGCTGTCCAAGTTTGCTGAAGACACGGAGATGTGGGGCAAGGTGGACATACTTGAAAGGAGAGAGAGGCAGCAAATAGATTTAGACAGACTACAAAAGCGGGCAAATGAGAACAGGATGTGGTTCAACGTAGACAAATGCAGGGTGCTGCACCTTGGGAGAAGGGATCCACAGCATACATACAGACTGGGGAGTTCCCTTCTTGAAAGCACAGAGGTGGAAAGGGATCTTGGAGTCATTATTGAACTGCCAATTCTAGATTGCAGCCAGCAAAGCCAGCCATACCTTGTCATGTACCCGAAGGTGCATCTCAAGCCAGTCCAGAGAAATGATACTCCCCTTCTATGTGACTTTGGTCAGGCCGCAGTTGGAGTACTGCATCCAGTACTGGACACCGCACTTCAAAAGGGATGTAGCCAGCCTGGAGAGGGTTCAGAGGGCCACCCACTTGGTGAGAGGGCAGAAGGACAGGCCCTACGAGGAGAGACTGAGGGACCTGAACCTGTTCAGCCTCAGCAGGAGAAGGCTGAGGGGGGGGACCTGGTGGCTGCCTACAAACTCATCAGGGGAGATCAACAGCAAATAGGCAGAGCCCTTTTCTCTCCAGCACCACCTGGGGTGACAAGGAACAATGGTCATAAGCTGATGGAAAATAGATTTAGGTTAAAATATTGCCTTCTGATCTCTATAGTTAGAGTGGCCAAAATCTGGAACCAACTTCCCAGGGAAGTGGTCCTCGCCCCTACCTTGGGCAAATTCAAGAGAAGGTTAGATGATCACCTGTCTGGGGTCTTGTGAACCAGCATTCATTCCTGCCTGTGGCAGGGGGTCAGGCTAGATGATCTATTCAGGTCCCTCCTAACCGTAGCTACTATGAAACTATGAAACTACTCGGCACTGGTCTGAACCTGCAGGGAGTGAACCAGGAAAGCCAAGGCTGAGATGGAACTCCAAGTAGCTACAAGTATCAATGACAATAAAAAGTCCCTTTTTAGATATGTGAGGAGCTGGAGGAAAAGCAAGGGCAACATTGGATGCCTGCTAAACCAGATGGGACAACTGACAACTGACACCCAGGAAAAAGCCAACTTGCTAAATGGGTACTTTGCGTCAGTTTTTCACCAGTCCCATGGGAAGCCCCTGCACATTATGGGACTGGGAGGCCCAGATGAGGGAGATTCCTTACCTTCCATCAATGTTGACCTCGTGAAGGAACACCTTGAGAGGCTGGATACCTTCAAGTCAGCTGGCCCTGACAGTTTACATCCCAGGGTATGCAAGGAGCTGGCCAGCATCATAGCTCAGCCCCTGGCATGGATCTTTGAGAACTCCTGGCACTCCGGTGAAGTGCCTGAATATTGGAAGAAGGCCAATGTGGTGCGTATCTTCAAGAAAGAGAGGAAAGTGGATCTGGCAAAATACAGGCCCATCAACCTGACCTCTATCCTGGGGAAGGTCTTAGAAAAGATTATCAAAGAAGCCATTCTTAATAGACTGGCCGGTGGCAACATCCTGAGGGATAGCCAGCATGGGTTTGTTGTGGGTAGGTCTTGCTTGACCAATCTTATTTCCTTTTATAACCAGGTGACCTATCACCTGGACAAGGGAGAAGAGATTGATGTCATATATCTTGACTTAAAAAAAGTCTTTGATCTGGTATCCCATGATCACCTCTTAACAAAACTGGCTGACCATGGCATCACCATGATCTGCTGGCTGGGGAATTGGCTCTGTGGTAGGACCCAGAGGGTGGTGGTTGATGGAAGTCAATCTTCATGGTGTGCTATGACCAGTGGGGTCCCTCAAGGCTCTGTCCTTGGGCCTATACTATTTAACATCTTCATTATTGATGTAGACAGTGGTGTCAGAAGCAGATTGGCCAAGTTCCCCAATGACAGCAAACTCTGGGGTAAAGCGTCCAACACTTGGGGACAGGAGGGTGATCCAGGCAGACCTTGACAGGCTCAGGAAATGGGCGGGTGAGAACCTGATGGTGTTTAACACCAAAAAATGTAAGGTTCTCCACCTTGGGAAGAAAAACCTGCAGCATGCTTATAGGCTTGTAGTGCTACGCTGGTTAGCACTACAGATGACAGGGACTTAAGGGTCATGACTGACCACAAGATGAACATGAGCCTTCAGTGTGATGCTGCAGCTAGTAAAGCAAGCAAAACACTGGCTTGCATCCAAGATGCTTCTCAAGCAAATCCCAGGATGTCATTCTCCCATTATACTCGGCCTTGGTGAGGCCACAGCTGGAGTACTGCATCCAGTTTTGGGCTCCACAATTCAAAAAGGATGTGGAGAAGCTTGAGAGGGTGCAGAGGAGGGCCACACACATGATCAAAGATCATTAAAACAAACCTTATAATGAAAGGCTGAGAGCCATGGGACTCCTCAGCCTGGATAAGTGCAGGCTCAGGGGTGATCTGGTGGCCACCTATAAGTTTATCAGGGGTGCTCACCAGGATCTGAGGGAATGTCTGTTCACCAGAGTGCCCTGAAGGATGACAAAGTCAAACAGTCACAAACTCCTCCATGACCTTTTCAGGCTAGACATAAGGAAGAACTTCTTTACTGTCTGAGCCCCCAAGGTTTGGAATAGACTGCCGCCAGAGATGGTTCAAGCACCTTCAAGAGATATTTGGCTCTTTATCTTGCTGGGATCCAATGATCCCGGCTGACTTTCTGCCCCTGGAGCAGGGGGCTGGACTCGATGATCTTCTGAGGTCCCTTCCAGCTGTATTCTCTATGAATCTAGTTCAGATGCATAATTCCAACATTTATATGGCACAGAGATCTTGAAAACCATGTTTAGCTGCTGTCTAACCTTGCTGTCATTTAAATGCTCAGACTTCTAAATTTCCCTTTTAGATATGTGAAAAACAGGCTGGCCAAAATTGAACTTCTACATTAAACAGCTGAATGCTACTTAGCTAACTGAAGTTAGATGCCTAAGTGGCACTAAGTGCCACTCACATGGATTTCAGATCCTAATCCACTTGTTCAATTACACTTTTCCTTCTGAAAATGCTCAGAAAGGATCCAATATAGTTACTTACAGTCAAGTGTGATCACATTCTACCTGGGAAAGCACATAAACATGTGTAAGTCACCAAACTTTATTGGAGAAAAAACACAACTAGTAGCCATTTGAAGCCAGAGAAGGACTGCCTGTTTGGATCACAGAAGAGCTTACTTCCTAAAAGCAGAGTTTATTTGGGCCAGACTATTTTGGAAGTGCCATGAGAGAAACTTAGACACCTAAAGATGACTACAGGTTAAGCAGAAGCTAATTAAACCTTACAAGAATTCTCAAAGCAGCAGTTTTACAATCTATTTAGTCTGTAGGACTTGATTTGGTGGATTTTCTGATTGTGGCTCTCAGATTCCAAGGTAGCAAAGATGAGACTTTTGAAGGTTAGGGAATTTATCTGAGACATTGGTGACTTGACTGCAACCCTCAATCTGTTGTCTTCTTTGGAACAGGGAGTAGAACTCAATTGCCCTATCACTCCAAATACTGCATAATACTATCCTGTTAAGGCTGCTACATTTTCTATGAAGAATTGAATATACATTTTACAAAAGCAGAGGAAAAGAGAGATATTAATTCTATAGTTTTCCTGATTGTTAGTCAGGGATCCTGGTTTTCACTGATTTAAAAAAATCCCCAATCTTTGGTTAAAAAAAAATAACCCCAAATCCACATTTTTCCCTTGATTTAAATGAGACACCACTATATATATATAAATATATATCTACACACACACACACACACACACACACACACACACACACAGAGATAGGTAGATAGATAGATATACACATATGACTCTCCCACTTCCCAGTGGAATTATATAGACAACCTGACTCTCCCACTTCCCAGGTGAATAAAAATGAAACACCACTATATATATAAAAAATTAAAATTAAGATTAAAGTAATTTCATATATATTAAATGACCATATTAAATTAAATTCATACATGCATATTAAATTTAAATTAATTAAAATGACACACCACTATATATATATATATATATATATATATATATATATATATATATATATATATATATATATATACACACACATGTATATTACACTGAAATTAAATTAATTTAATATATATAAATGAATATATTAAATTAAAATCATATATAATATATTGAAATTAATTTAAATAAAACAACACTATACATACATACACACACAAATATATATGTATGTATGTATATATATAGTTTTATTTTAATTAATTTCAATTTAATATATATATTTATATGAATTTAATTTAATATATTAATTAATATTTATGAGATTAATTACATTTAATATATATAGTGGTGTTTCATTTTAATTCAACTGGGTAGTGGGATAGTCAGGTTCAAGCACCTGCTCCAATGAAAATGCAATTTTTCATATAAAAGAAGTTTTCCTTCCCCATTTCACTCTTTATTCTCATTGAACTACATTTAACTTGAAAAACAAATCTGTGTAAAACCATGAGGGAAGAGGGAGGCTAAGCCAGCAGACAAGGAAAAAAAGGCTCTAGCAGGTGAAATAAAAATAAAAACAAAATAAAACATAAATCTCTATAGGTTTTTACAAAGAACTAACTTTGTAGAGAGTTAGAATGTTTTTATTTAACTAGAAGATCAGATTTAGCAAACACATAAATTGAATATCGTTTAGAAGTGTGGCTATGACTAAGTTTAATGTAGCTATGTCCCATATCGTTGGAGCCAGGTTAGAGGCCATGTAAATGCACAGGAGATACCTGACAAAATGCAGATTGCGGACTGAGGAATTATCCTTCTTTTGGATTCCACAATAAATTTAATCAGATTACATTCACAACATATGGTTTCTTTTCTACTAGATTCCAGAACCAGGAAGAGGCTGGGTCTGTTACAAATGAAGGGAGAACACTTTCAACTCTGGTATTCAAGTTAGGTGCCATTTTTAATAACCAGATAGTATCTACAGCTTTTCTACTAAATCAGTATGTGAAATGGAACTCCAAATGGGGGATTTATTCTTGTTCTATGCAGAATAAGACTAATGATCAAAATTAATGAGGTTAAATGTTGCTATTTAGAATGCAGCTTGTAGCACAGTATGTCAGTGTGTCTAGCCCACTGATTGTCAACCAGGGTACTGTAAGATCTTTTTAAAAATGCTGTGGGATGCCACACAAATTAGCACTGTGAAGTTTTCAAACACCTACACAATTCACAAGATAAACCTAGAGATTCTAAATAGGAGCCCATAGTGTTAAAAACATTGTGATCTGTTGTATTCTACATTCTTTGCAACAGGAGAGTCTCTATTATTTTTCTGGCAGCAAAATAAAAAGGGAAAAACTCAGCTCTGAGTCAAGTGAGGGGTGCCTTGAGCGTAGTGAGTGATATCTCAAGTCTTAAAAGGTTGATAATAATTTGTCTAACCAAATCTTGAAGATAGAATTATACTAAAAGTAATAAAATAATAGTCTACCCATATGCAAAAGGAGGCATATTAGGGACTGAATGCCTGCTGTTGTAGAAAAATGTTATAACCAATAAAATGAATAAATGATTCTAAGAAAATTCATCTTTCGTAAAGAGTTATTGTTGCCTGAATCATTCTGTTTCATGTTCTGCAATGCAAGCTGAGTTATTTATATTAAATAAATACATGACTATTCTGATGTGTTTGCAACCTACATTGCTAAATATTAAGCAATTTTAAAACAACAACCTCCATTTTAAAATTTTAATTTCAAAGCTACTTGTGATTACTTATGATTAAAGGTGACATTCTACCCATTGCTATCTCAATGGTTGCCTATAGGTCATTTTTGGCACTTACATACCCAGGGGGAATTCTACTCCCTGGTAGCCCTGCATGCATAAATGACTATGTTGTTGTGTGGACTAAGCACATGCAGTAGTGGCCATATCTCATACAAACATTTCATACATACATGGATAAATCACAGTTTTAGGGAACTAGGAATGGAGTATATAACTACTGGACTTCACTCTCCTCAGGAGTGAAAAAGGGCTGTATATGCTTGCCACCATTTTACCCCATAGTTTAGGCGATAGGGCACATACCTAAGAAATTGGTAGTCATTGATTTAGCACCCCTCCTTCTGTAAGGAACTGAGGTGTAGGCCATCAGGACTAACAGGTTAGACCACTAAGGGGGAGCTGGGGCCTGGGGCTGGGTCAGAGGATGGGAGCCATATTACCAAAACCAGGGGGAAATCCAAGGGCAGAATCCACAACACAATCCAGGGTCAGGGGATTGGATGCCAAGTATCAATCCCAGGGATAATCCACAGGGTGAAGTTCAAGAGCAAAGCCAAACCAGGGTAGGAGACAGGAAACAAATCCACAGAGAAATCCAAAGCTGAAGGCCAGAAATAATCCAAAAAAAAGGGTCAGGAACCAGGAAAATCAGAGTATGGGAACCAGGAAGCTTGTCATAATAAAACTGTTGACTGGCCTGCAAACCCAGTGTTCCAGCTGGTGCTAAATGGATAGGCAGTGCTCCCAGAACCCAATAAGAATGCTCACTGTTCCTAAACTGGAGCAAGTGCCAAAAATGATCTGTAGATGATCAGAAAAAAATGAAATATCACAAGCAGATAACCAAATCTAGACATTTGGATAATCAGGAAGGGTATAGAAGGCTCATCCATATGTCTGAATTCCAGGTTGTGTCTACAAATGCAACAGATAAAACACAAATGTTACAATTTATATCAAGAATAATTGATACAGAAATGAAGGTAAGGTGGAAAATATTTTAAAATCATTTTCCTTGCATACAATGCATTGAATCATGCAAGATAGCCACATAGGTTTTATTATTCTGTTTAATGCACCTGTAGAACACAATTCTTTTTAAAAAAGTGGGTCGGGAGGGGCAGGGGGACAGGACTCCCAAGTTCTTAGAATTCAATAGGGTGACTTTAAGATAAAAATACAGGCAACAAACACATATTGCATTTGTCCTAGGAGAAAGCATTTTATCCCAGATCAAAGTACAGTCATTCAGACTTCCATATCCTTTGCCCTAGGAAAAAAACCCTATTTTTCTGGGATAAAAGTGCTAATAATTTGTTCTAGGGCATTCTGAAGTGCAACTAAAAGGCTTTCCCAAGATTACATCATTGAATCAATGGCAGAGAAGTGCCAGTTCATTCAGGTGTGTACAAAACCAGGATGGAAAACGTGATGTGTATACATGCTTAGGTGCCTAACAGAATAAAATCTGGCCCTTAGTTCCTAAACAGACACGCAAATGTTCCGAGGATAGTGATCTACATGATTGTAGATCATGCCCTGCTTTTGGACAAGTTTGCTGGTACCAGGAGTTGTGCCAGGAATGGTAACAACTAAGTAGGTTGGGGTTGGGGGAGTGGTGGGCCAGATTTGGGGTGCTAGCAGGTCTGTGTGGTGGGTTGGTGGGTTCATTGGGGGTTGGTGGGTCAGTGGGGGAAAAGGTCTGCCTGAGGGTTCAGAGCATTAAATAGCCTGGTCGGTGTTGGCGGCATGTGGGGGAAGAAAAACATAGCCCTGGTGCTAGGTTTAGCAACTGGATTTTCCTAGTCACAGGCTGCACCCCAAACATGTATACACATTTGCTTAGATTGTGCCCAGGTTAACCTGATCAGTGAACCTCCTCAATCACTATTTTTTGCTAAATCTAAACTCCCCTAATTTATATATGGTTCAGCACTAAGATTGACCTAACCCTAGTTAGGGTGACCTAAGTTTAACTTCTGCAGGTACCCTAAGTGGTGATCAGTGGCCACATTTACACAAGACACTGACTGCACAGTAGTTCATTACTACTGCGCAGTACTGTTCTGTGGCACAAAATGTAACACAACATGACTGTGCAGTGATGAGCTACAGTGCGGTCAGCATCACCAAAAAGTAATTCAGGGTTACTGTGCAGTAACACCAGTTACTGTGCACTAGGGTTGTGCGAAATAGCACCATTCCGTCTTTGAAATGAAATTCAAAATGAAACACTGTTCCGTCATAACGTCAAACTGGAAGTCATTTCAAAAGTACTGTTCTGTTTCATTTTTTTGAAACTGTTTCCCTCTTTCAACACTCTTTCGATGTTTTGCCCATAGGCTATCATGGGGAAGCATGAAACTGCCTATAACTTTGTCATTTCGTCCCTGATTCAGATGGAACTTGCAGGCATGCTAGCCCCATCTGAGGGCATGAAGCCTGACAAGTTTCAAGGAGATAGGGGCAGGGGTTTCTGGGAAACTGCACCTCAAGATGTTGACAAGCAGGAGCTGGGGAGCAGGAGCAGCCTCCTGTGATCCTACAGGCAGATTGCAGGCCTGCACCCCTGGCAGAAGTCTGGTAGAGCCCAACAGCCCTTCTTGGGGTGTGGGGAGACCCCCAATCTGCCTGTCAGATCACAAGAGGATGCTCCTGCTGCCTGGGACTGGTACTGGGTGCAGCCCACATCCAGCACCAGGAAGACTGATGCTGCCACTGGTGACAGAACCAGCCTCCTGTCATCTGGCAGGCAGATTGGGGGCCCACCTGCACTCCCAGGAGGGCTGTGTGGGCTGTGCCAGACTCCTTCTGGGAGTGTGAGCCCCTGATCTGCCTGCCAGATGACAGGAGGCTGCCACTGCTGGCTGGGACAAGCACTGGGTGCAGCCAGCACCCAGCACCAGGAAGATTGGTGCTGTTGCTGGCCCCAGCCAGCAGCAACAGCATGCTGTCATCTCGCGCACAGATCCGGCTGCCATGCTGGGCTGGAAGCTGTACCAGAATCTTCCCCGGGGGGAGCGGGAGGCATGACCTCTGGATCTGTGCAGGATAACAGGAAGCTGCTGCTGCCGGCTGGGACCGGTGCTGAAGCCACGCCCGGCTTCAAAAGTAGAAATGTTTCAAAACTTTTGAAATATTTCAAATGCCCTTGTTTCATTTCAAAGCTCTTTTGAAGGCTTTTGTTTTGTTTTGATGTCACTATTTCGAGCTCAAAACGCATCAAAACAACTTCAAAACTAAACACCTGGCAAAATTTCACAGAGCCCTGCTTGTGTAGGGCTTGTGTATACTATATGACTTCTGTATGACTTGTGAATGGCTGTGCAGTGACAACTGCACAGTTAGCGTTTCATGTAGATGCAGGCTATGAGTATGATTTGGATCTCATTCTCTGTAATGACAGGAGAAAAAAAGTAGGGAAGTCAATCCCCTAGAGAAAACATCAAAGATACTGGGCAAACTACAAGAGGTATCCTGCCAGCACTAAGGAGGAGTCTCTTAATTTCTATCCCTGTCTGGAAACGGAGGAAGCTTAGTACATCTTTAGTTATAGTAAGAGTGAATCAAATGGTCAGGAGTCATGCCTCAGAGGTAGCTCTCTGTGTCTTGTTTTGCCTTAGGCACCAGATTGCCTTAATCCAGCCTCCATATTACACATCCACATCAAAGCACCTTCAAACTCAGTACTTATGTAGGTGAGGATTAAGGGGTGAAGCAGATCATACTTAGTTATTGAAATAAGGGATGTCAAGCTTCCTTTACAGAGAAAATATCAGTGCTACAATCAATACAAATTCTCTGGTCCACACAGACTTCAAATATTATTACAGCAAAGCTACCCAGAGTCATTCAGTAAAGAAATAGTAGATTTTGTCTGAAATAGCTTTTGATAATCATTGATTCCTGCTGCAATATTAGTTGAGATGTTTTGAAAGGTTTTTTTTTTGGTGTAAAAGTTTTTTGTGTGCATGTGTTTAGATGATAGAATTAAAAGAGAGAAGAATATATTCCTATTATTCACTATAAATATCCACTTAAGATCTCAGGATGTCATCCTTCCTCTGTACTCAGCCTTGGTGAGGTTGCAGCTGGAGTACTACATCCAGTTCTGAGCTCCACAATTCAAGATGGAGGTGGAGAAGCTTGAGAGTCCAGAGGAGAGCCACATACATGATCAGAGGGCAAGAGAACAAGGCTTCTGAAGACAGGCTGAGAGCCATGGGACTCTTTAGTCTGGAAGAGCACAGGCTCAGGGGGGACCTGGTAGCTGCTTATAAGTACATAACAGGTGCTCATCAGGACCTGGGAAAATATCTGTTCACCAGATCACCCCAAGGAAAAACAAGGACCAATGGTCATAAACTCCTACAAGATCATTTTAGGCTGGACATAAGAAAAAAAATGTCTTTACTTTCCAAGACCTGGAATAGACTCCCTCCAGATGTGATGCAGTCACCTACTCTGGACTTGAATTCAAGAAATGCTTGGGTGCTTATCTTGCTGGGGTCCTTTGACCCTAGCTGACTTCCTGCCCCTGCAGCAGGGGGCTGGACTTGATGATCTTTGAGGTCCCTTCCAGCCCTAATGTCTATGAACTCTCTGAAATCAGGTTAGACATGATTTCCTTGTTGTGAATCCATGCTGGATGTCTCTGAACACCTGGTTTTCCTGCATCACAAAAGATTCCTTAGGGACCCGTTCCCTGATCTTCTCAGGTATTATGGTCAGGCTTCTACTTATTAAGTTATAACAGAAGTATTCCTAATGTCTTACTAAATATCTTCTCTCAATGAAGATACTTGCAGACTGTGATTAAATGTCCTCCTTGATCAAACAAGTTGATTAAAATATCTTTAGGATGGGTATGTTCTTCAAAACACAAATAATTTACGTATCTCTTCTCTGAACTCTCTTCGTATTTTCATATACTTAATATAGGATAACAAACTTAACAGGATACCAGCCAGCCCTGGTTATCAAATACACGTGCATTTTGGCACACATAACTACTCCACTGTAGGAGTCCTTGACCCAGACAGTACTATTCTACAGTGGAGTTAATTAATTTACTGTGGCCTAATACAGGCACTTATGTAGACAGTGACATTTTCCTGTGGAGCTTATTAGCTCCACAGTAAAGCACACGTGTAGACACACGCTATTCTTACCTGATAATGTATGCATCCCAGGATGGCATTAACTGTTTTATCACATATCACACTGAGGTTTAAGTAAAGCTTGCTATCAACAATAACAGACAGATTTTGGCAACTTTCAAGTCACTGTGCATCTGTTCATGTTTCCAGATTCTCATAATAAGTGATACCTAGTTGGTGAAAGTTTTTTTTTCCCCATCTTGTTTATCAATTTCAGCTCTTATTACATCAGGACCACATGCTTTGTTGTTCTTCCTCTACTTAATGGCTTTCAAATTCTCTTGATAAGTTGGTGCACTGACAATGTATTGTTGTGCTTAATGTGTTGATATGGAATGGCTTCAATGGTATTGTCTTCAACATTAGAACTTTAGTTCAGAAGCTCTTGAAAGTTCTCCTTGCATCACGTATTGATGATGGAGAAGTCTTTAAAGAATGTTGTTCTATCCTTTGATGTCAGAGGAATGGCTCTTTGTGGGCTTGGCCCATAAATAGTTTTGGCTGACTTGAAGAAACTATACATGTTGTGGCTGTCTGCAAACCTTTGACTCTTTTGCTTTGTCCTGTCACCACTTGTTCATTTGCTCTTGAATTTTCCTCTTGATCTGGGCTTTAATGTGAAAATAAATATTTTGCTTCAGTTTAAAATTGTCATTCCATCACGCTTTGAAGGCTTTCCTTTTTGTGCCAATAAAATAATATAATAATATATAATAAAATAAAATAATAGTGAATGGCTAGATAGACATTTCTATGTTATATACAAGCTATTTACCGTTCTATTGTATAAGTTGATGTCTAAGGAGTAGCAATCATTAAAATATCCACATATGACACGTTTAGGTGTTTGACACTGCCCAAAAACCTAGAAAAAAAGTCAGTTTCCCAAAATAAGAAAACTTCTTTTTTTTATGTGAATTTAGCATGATATAACACATTTACAGTTACATTATTATCCAGGTAAATGCTGAATAAATGCTTCCAGCTCTTTCCTTTTCTCATGAGTAAGTGGACTGAGGAAAAAATATCTTGTGGGCCTTACAACATTTCCATTTTCTTTGATCATTGTAATCACAATATTCCTGTCTGCATTTTCTGTTCTATTATAATTAGAATCCTTTAGCAGAATTCTATAGAAGGGGGGAAATGTAATTTGGAAAGCTTTCTTGTTCAACATACTCAACCGTTTCTTTGCCAAGATTTCATCCAAGATGCCCAAAGTGTGATTTATTTGTTTTGGGCCAGGTTTTCAATTATTCTAATCTGATAGCCTGCATATCATGAAAAATTGATATTGTTCCTGTTTTTCAACACAAACAAAGAATACCTTTAAAACTTTTATTTTATGACTAAATCACAGTTTCTGACCCTCTCAGACTGAAAATAGGACTCCTTGTATCTTGACGCACTTTGATTTCAAATTCTTATTTTAAAGTTTTTGGTAGGTCATGGCAAGCTCTTATGGTTTTCACTTTTTATTTTCAGGCAAAATATGTTAAAAGAAGTTTCCTTTAAAGTTAATACATGTCACACTTGCCTAGAAAGTTACCTGTTTAATTATAGCACTGGTAAATTACTAACCAAATACCATTCTTAAATTAAATCCCTGGTGATTTCAGACTTGAGCTGGAGATAGGATTTAATCCTCCAAACTGGAATTTAGCCTTTTGTTCCCCACATGTATCTTCAGCCATATGATTATATTTTTCTGAATTTTCAAGCCTCAGTTCTGAAAAAAAAAAAAACCTTGCAGGAATTTCCATTCACTCCACAGAGGTGCCATGCAGGGACAGGAATGTGCACAAACAGATATATTGACGATGTTCAGTTGGTATAAATCAGCAGAGTCAAATAAATTAATATAATTAATCCAACTTATACTAAATGTAAATCTGGCAAATAAGAACTGTTCTGTACAATGCATTTATTTAGTGGCATATTTAGATCATATATATAATTATTATTCAGTAATATGCAACTTCATAAACCTGTTCAGACCACTTTATGTTAGATAATGGCTAATAGCTAAATTCATCCATATCTACAATATATCTATTTCTGTTTGTCTATTTTCTTCAAAGATAACAATCAGCTCTTCCATGGAAACAATGCTCTTGAACTGAAAAAACCCCAAAACTGCAATCAGTGTGAAAAGAAGCTGATGAATAATCTGCAGAAGAGTGTCCAAATACAGCCAAATCCTTTCACAGAGAAATATTTTTATCCTCATTACTGTGACCATCCGTATGGCATTGTATGAATTGTTCTAAAGCCATTGTGCATGCAGCATGGGGGCAAGACTTTGACAGTATAGTTAGGAGTAGGAACAAGTCAGCTCCCAGTGTTTAATTTCTAAGAGGTTACTTGTTTATTTATTTTCTCACCTTGTTCCCTGCAGTGAACTGTACTTTGTCCAACTACATTTTGTTCCATCTGATTTAGGAATAACAATGCTGAGCTATTTGAAACTAAGTGCATTGCAGCACTTGGGGAATAGAGATATGGAAAGTGCTTGTATAAACTCTTGCTCATATTTGAAGGGCAGTGAAACCAATGGGAGCAGGTGTTTGCAAGAAGAGATCCAACATGGTGTATTCCAAGGTCAAATAAGAAAGGGGAAAATGTTTGAAGGTACACACAGAGGTGCAAGGTGATAGTGAATGCAAATAGACATTATTACACACATTTGGGGGAATGCAAATGCTTGTTTCAATTTAGGAAAACATACTTTTAATTTCCTTTTTCTAAGTCCTGCTAGGAAATAATTTGGTTTAGAGGTTAAGCTCCTAGTCACAAATGATGACACGTATAGAGTGTTCTATATAGAATGTTGTTGGCCTTGTTATTGACAGAGAGAACAGATAATTTCAAAACATTTCAAATGTAAGCATTTCTTTGGACTACAAGTTAGCCTTTTAATTGTCCAATCATTTCAAATATTTATTTGAATTTTTATGGGGGAAGAGTAGAGTCTTCCCCATGCTATTCAATAGGGAGCCCAGATTTTCTCAGATGACATCCAGGTAATGGGGCCTGTACTGGTCACTCCTGTTGTGGGGTGTTCTAGAGAGTGAAATGGTTTCTTCTTGACCTTGCTGCTGGCACATATGGGACTTTTGCCTGTTTTGACAGCTGGTGAGTCAAAAGTCAATTTCTATTGCAGCCCTATCCTTCCTTGCTTTTCATCTAGTGACCTGCATCACTATGATGTTGGGGTTAGGCTGATCACCAACCTTTGTTTGTTTTCACCTTTTATCCAGCTTCCTAGATAAGTAATTTGGTCATAACTTTGGCTGAGTCAATTACACTTAGTGGGTTAAAAATGGTAAGATGCAAGGTCACTGTAACCTAATGGGCTGCTAGAGATTGAGCTTAGAGAATGTTGAAAAGAAAAAGAGATGGTGCCTTTTTGTGTGTGTGCAGTGTGTGGCAGCTCCCAACTAATTTCTCCTACTTAATACATGGAGGGAAGGAACAGGTAGGATTTTGGCTCCCTGAACTGGTCTAAAGGTACACAGGGAGAATTACTCTCAAACCAATACTTAGGCTTGTAGAATCCAAGGCAGTGGCTGAGCAATTTGAAAAGTGGTTCTCACTTGGATATAGGCTTGTAATAAAGTCACACCTTTCATATTTAACCATACTATGTCATGTGTGTGTGGATGTCTGCACCAGGCTATTTTATTTTTCATAGCAAACTGTAGGAAAAGGTGAGAAGTAAGTGGCAGGAAGAGCAGGAAATAATGTTTTCACAGAATAAGGACAATATTGTATAGGAACCCAGGAGTTTATCTGTCTCATGTCTGGAGTTTGGTTCACACTTTAGAATTTTGTTACAGATTTTGCTGAAGCAAGTTGCACTTTATAACTAGACTTAGCTAAGAGAAACACTTTTCCATTTGGCTTTTAACAATACAGTATATTATTTATACTTCATTTTATGTCTTACTATAAACTCACCACAAAGGTGTTTAAATTGTCTTTAGGTGGGCTGACAAGATGCCTTATGATTCTTACTGAGCTACTGAATTAACAAAGTAAAAGCCGACAGTTCTACAACTATAACCTGATTTTGTATACACAAAAGTCAAACTTCTGAAATGCTAGAAGACCAGAGATGTCTCCAGGCTGCACAGTCTTTGGTTAATAGCCATAGGCATGTAGAGGATTATTTTGGTCACCAGAGGGCTTCCTGTTCTTATATGAATGCAGAGATAAAATAAAGTATTGAGGTGGAAGAAAAAAAAATTACTCTAAGTAATAATGTAGCAGGGTCCAGTGGGTCAGTTACTGCTTCTGAAGCCTTTGGTGTGAATGCAAGGACTGTTGCCAGCAGCATGTTGTGTTTGTTTCATTTTCCAGTCTGCTTTTAACATCTTTGCAGCAGGGATTATCATTTAGAATGTGCTTGTACAGCACCCAGTAAAATAAAGTGGTGATATTTGTTGTGATCTCTAGGTTTTTGCTTCAATATATTACTAATTGTATTCAGTAGAAGTGTATCTGACTCAGATTCCCAAATCTGAAGGCAGCCAATTGAATGTGTGTGTTTGAATTCTGACTCTATTCATGTGTCCATGCCATATGTGTAAGGTGCCATAAGGTAATAGAGGATAAGGATTTATAATGCATCTGCTGCTCTGCAGTAGCTGCCTGTCTCCATATTCATGCTTGATGGTACATGAAAGTTAACCTATGGTAACTTAACCCTCAGTGAAAGAAACAATTCACTGAGCTGTTCTAGTTAAAAGCAGCAACAGCAAGAACAAAAAGAAATATTTCATTTTGACATATCCTCAATGAAAATAAATCAGTTTGGTACCTGAAACAACCTTTTGTTTTCCCATCTCATCTAAAAACATAAAATTACAAGCTTGTAAACAAAACATTTATTTTAACAGTTTTTTCCCCCTTTTATATTGGTTCTGCAAGCGCACTGAAAAGTAAAAAATACCTAACCCAGTAATTTGGACACCTCCAGTTGGAAGATAGGTAGAGAGTAAGGCAGGAAACTACAAGAAAAAAAAAAGGTCTTATTGTTAAGGCAGCTGAATGCTGCCCTAGGGAATTGGATTTTATAAGTGCCTAATGCCTATGCCACAGAGTTCCTGTTCGAATCCAGTCAAGTCAAGATCCAGGATCTTATTTACAGAACTGCGGAGCACTCATAGATGCAAACAGAGTCGCTGGGACTTGTGATTGGAACAAAGAATGCTATGAAATGTTAAGTATTCTGAAAAAGCAGGTCCTGAACATTTTGAACTAGGCACCCAAAATTTACAGTAGATATTTTTATTCAACTTTCCTGTGCCTCCCTTCCTCATTTGACAAATGGGCATAACGCTACGTCAGGCCTGTTGGGAAAATAACTTCATTAAGATTCATGAAGTGCACAGATTCTATCACGATGAGCAGCCTAAAAAACAACCTGAGGAAAGAAAGAATTCTAGTGTGCACTAAATAAAGCAGGGACCATGCATTGATAAATGAGGAGTAAACAAAATATTGTAAAGCTATTCATTAAATTAAGAACTGTCCATTTTGTGAAATAAATGAGGCAGGAGTCATGTGCAAAGATATATGTAATCATGTAATTAAAAGCCTGTGCTAGTTTGAACAGTTTGGAGCGGTGTCACAGTGAATAGGCACAAGGGAGCCACATTAAAGTTACACAGGCTGTCTTAATTCTGGTGCTTCCTAACTTTTGAATGCTTGATTCCATATTTGTAATAATGTAACTTTGACATGGATTTTGTGTGACATACACACATTCACATGTATGCATGCCCATGAGTGAAATATTTAACAAATGTTATAAAAAATGCATACAAAAGATTACATTAAAAAACCCCACAATTTTAGGTTGTAAAGTTAAGTACTCAGCAGCCATGAAATGCCAGAATAAGAGTTATTTATATAACTTTATCTAAGCCCCATTTATTCATTCTTCTCAGGTTTTGCTCCTCGTTCCTCTGCAAATCAGGTACAATTTTTTCTCCTCACTCACAGCTTTAACACCAGCAGTGGAGGAGGAGAATTAGAAATAGCTGTTGCCAAATGAAGCAGTTCAGCTGCACTGGGGCAAATTTGGCACAGCTGATCCTCTAGTTTGGATAAAACACACACAGCCCATTGTCCTGACTGTTGCTCTTTCAGGACAATGGGAGATGTGTTTCCTGCTTCCAGAGATGCTCCCCAGCAATCTTGGAGGTTTGTCTCAGCAGGAGGAGAATCTAGACTTTCCCTGCTTCTAGAGACACACTGCATGTGTCTGGAAGCAAGGGAAGCTAGGCAGGCACTATTAGGTCTTCAGGAACCTAATTGCATGCAGAAATTTCTGGGGTGTGCAGAACCAGGCCCCTCCAGCCCAGGGAGCACCTGCCTGGGGCATCAGGAGAGTGCAGGCAGCTCTTGGCTGATAGACAAGAAAATAGACATCCACCACAATGAAATGGTAAAAAAGTATTAGGAACATACAAGTATTGATTTAATTTTTTCTGGAGGAAACATGTTCCAGGTGTTAAGCTGGAAGATCTCCCTTGAGAAAAAGTATTTTGCACAAGAATAAATACCTATATGTTGCTCTACTCCCCTTCAGATCTGGTCTGGGAGAGAAGTGAAACAGTTGCTTTCTGACTTTTTGGCCAGAACAGGTGCTTTTTGCCCAGGCAAGGACTGACAGCTGGGGAGCATTGGTGGTGACGGGAAGCTGGGGTGTAGGGAAGTTTTACAGGTTTCCAAACCTGATTATAAACCCCTGGCTTTGCCTTCCAACTAGACAGGGTGGCAAACTTCAATTTCAAAGACTGCATTGCCTGGAACTAGGGCCAGGAGGAAAGTCCTGCAGGCTTAACATGCTGGTCTTATATCCCTGCTAGGCAGATACTGCAATGTTATCAAAGCCTGTGGGGCAAGAAATTGAGGCCATGTAAGTTCTCCTTGTCCTTGTTACCAGGCCTCCAGTCTTTAAAAGCTCTGTCTCTTGTCAGCTGAGTAGCACATGTAGCTACAGCTGTGGGAACTGAATCAGGGAATCTCTCCCTGCCTTGCTTCCCAGCTCATGGGCTTTAAATAACAGGGTAACAAAATAGCAGAAACTTGGTGAGATAGCTCGAGCACTGTCATTGATAGGTATAAACTGTTCAGGAAGGACAAGCAGGGGAGAAGAATAGAGGGAGTCCCACTGTATGAATACTTATAGTTCCATCATGAAACTAGACATAGGCCTTTTGAAAGTCTCTAGGTTAGGGTCAGAGTGGAGAGCAACAAGGGTGATGTTATGGTGTGTCTGTTATAGACCACCAGACCAGGAGGTGGAGGTGGATGAGGCTTTCTTCAAACACCTAGTGGAAGTTTACAGATCATAGGCCCTCATGTTCATGGGGGATTCAATCACCATGGTATCTGCTGGGAGGGAAATACAACATTGCATGGACAATCCAGGAAGTTTTTGGAGAGTGTTGGGGACAACTTCCTGGTGCAAGTGCACTGCTTTTCTTGACCTGCTGCTCACAAACTGAGAAGAATTGGTGGGAGATGTGGAAACGGATGGCAATTTGGGCACCAGTAATCATGAGAAGACTGAGTTCAGGATTCTGAGGAAAGGAAGAGAGGAGAGAACCAGAATAAGTACCCTGGATTTCAGAAAAATCAGACTTTGACTTACTCAGGGAACTGATGGGTAGGATCTTTGGGGAGGCCAGTCTGAGGGGGAAAAGAATCCAGGCGAACTGGGTGTATTTTAGAAGAAACCTTACTGAGAGCACAGGAATGAACCATCTTGATGTGCAGGTGGACTCACAAGTATCTCAGACAGCCAGCTTGGCTTAGCAGGGAGCTATTCAGTGAACTAAAACACAAAAATAAAGCTTAAAAGAAGTGGAAACATGGACCAAATACTAAGAAGGAGTATATGGGCATTGCTAGGGCATCTAGGGATGAAGTCAGGAAAGCCAAAATGCCATTGGAGTTGTAGCTAGCAAGGGATGTGAAAGGTAAGAAGAAGGGTTTCTACAAGTATGTCAGTAACAAGAGGAAGATCAGAGAAAGTGCGAGTCTCTTACTGAATGGGGAGGCAACCTAGTGCAGAAAAGGCTGAAGTAGTCAATGCCTTTTTCACCTTAGTCTTCACAGGCAAGGTCAGTTCCCAGACTACTGTACCTGGCAGCACAGCTTAGGGAGGAAGTGAGCAGCCAACAGTGGTGAAAGAAATGGTTAGGGATTATTTAGAAAAGCTGGACATATACAAGGCCATGGGACTAGATGGGATGCACTTGAGGATGCTGCAGGAATTGGCTGATGTGATTGCAGAGCCACAGATGATCATCTCTGAAAACTTGTGGTGATTGGGAGAGGTCCTGGATGACTGGAAAAGGGCAAACATAGTGCCCATATTTAACAAAGGGAATAAGGAGGATCCAGGGAATGACAGACCCATCAGACTCACTTCAATTCTTGGAAAAATCATGGAGCAGCTCCTCCAAGAATCTATTTCTAAGTACCTGGAGGAGAAGAAGGAGATTAGGAACAGTCAGCATGGATTCACCAAGGGCAAGTCATGCCTGGACAACCTCATTGCCTTCTATGATGAGATGACTGCCTCTGTGAATGCAGGAATACCAGTGGATGTAGGATACCTTGATTTTAGCAAGGCTTTTGATACGGTCTCCCACAACACTCTTGCAGGCAAGCTAAGGAAATATGGGCTGGATGAATGGACTGTGAGGTGGATAGAAACCTGACTGAAGGTTTCTATCCACTGACAGGCTCAGAGGGTAGTAATCAATGGCTCAATGTCTAGTTGGCAGCTGGTATAAAGTGGAGTGCCCCAGGGGTAAGTCCGGGAGCCGGTTTTGTTCAACATCTTCATCAATGATCTCGAAGATGGCTTAGAGTGCACCCTCAGCAAGTTTGCAGATAACACCAAGCTGAGCCGGGTAGTATATATTCTGGAGGGTAGGGCTAGCATTCAATAACCTAGACAAGTTGGAAGATTGAGCTAAAAGAAGTCTTATGAGGCTTAACAAGGAGCAGTGCAAAGTCCTACACTTGGGACAGAAGAATCCCATGCACCAGTACAGGCTGAGGGCTGACTGGCCCTGCAGAAAAGGACCTGGGGGTTACAGTGGACAACAAGCTGAATATGAGCCAACAGTGTGCCCTTGTTGCCAAGAATGATAATGGCATACTGGGCTGCATTGATAGGTGTGTTGCCAGTAGGTCAAAGGAAGTGATTATTCCCCTCTACTCTGCACTGGTAAGGTCACATCTGGAGTTCTGTGTTCAGTTTTGCTGCCCCCCCCCCACCCCCTACAGAAATTATGTGGACAAATTGGAGTGAATCCAGCAGAGGGCAACAAAAGTGGTTCGGGGGCTAGGGCACATGACTTATGAGGAGAGGCTGAGGGAAGTGGGCTTATTTTGTCCAAAGAAGAGAAGACTGAAAAGGGATATAATAGTAGCCTTCGAACTGCCCGAAATGAGGTTCAAAATAGAATGGAGGTTGACTGTTTTCAATGGCAGTAAATGACAGAACAAGGAGCAATGGCCTTAAATTGCAAAGGAAGTTTAGGGTAGATATTAGGAAGCATTTTCTCACTAGGAGGGTAGTAAAACATTTGAACAGGTTACTAGAGAGGTTGTGAACTCTCCATCCTTGGAGGTTTTTAAGACCTGGCTAGAGAAAGCCATAGCTGGGATGATCGTGTTGAGGATGGTCCTGCTTTGAGTAGAGGATTGGACTAGATTATTTTCTGAGGTCCCTTCCAACCCCAGTTTTCTATGATTCTATACTACAGAAAAGGCTGAGGTACTCAATGCCTTTTTACCTCAATCCATACAGGCAAGGTAAGCTCCCAGGCTACTGCACCAGGCAGCATAATTTGGGGAGGAGGCAAGCAGCAAACGGTGGGGAAAAGAGTTAGAGTCTATTTAGAAAAGCTGAACATGTACAATGGGGCTGGAAGTAATGCACCCAAGGGTGCAGATGGAATTGGCTGATGTGACTGCACAGCCACTGATCATTATCTTTGAGCTAGTCATACATCTTTGAGCTCATATCATACAAGGCAATCAGGTTGGTCAGGCATGACTTGTCCTTGGTGGATCCATGTTGATGGTTCCTAATCACCTTCTTCTCCAAGTGCTTAGAAATGGATTCCTTGATGACCGCTATGATTTTTCCAGGGACTGATATGAGGCTGAACTGTCTGTAGTTCCTTGGATTCTACTCTTCCCTTTCTTAAAGATGAATATTATATTTACCTTTTTCCAGTTGTCTGGGACCTCTCTTGATCATCACAAATTTTCCAGGTCATTTCTGCAGGCCATGCCTGGAAGGGGTCCATGTGTAATTTGGGACATGACCTGCAAGAAACCCTCTATATTTCCTAGGAGAGGACTGGAGGC
This sequence comes from Alligator mississippiensis, assembly GCF_030867095.1. Lineage (NCBI taxonomy): Eukaryota > Metazoa > Chordata > Crocodylia > Alligatoridae > Alligator > Alligator mississippiensis. The sequence goes on along the minus strand of NC_081824.1, from coordinate 375,479,021 downwards.
CTCCAGAACTGTCCAGGTCAGGATGCTTCCAATGAGCAGCTTATGACCAATCTTATTTTGGCCTGATCCCTGGGGTAGGTGGGAGAAATTGATTTAGGAACCCGCTAGGACTGTTTTGGGTCCCTACTAAAGTGCTTTGGGAGAAGAACCTTTGATCCAAGTGCAACTACAGAAGGGTCCCCACCACTAGTGGGTGAGAGGATGTATTCTCCTGATGTGGAGAGAGAATAGTATTCTCCTGCTAGAAGGTATCAATCTTAACCTGTAATGCCCTAGTCAGTGCTTGCAAGGTGCCTAACTGGGACCATGTTTTCTTGGGCTGACCCAAGAACTTCCATCTTTCCTCCCAAAGATGGACAGCCAGAGCCTGGAGCCACTTGATAGAAGTAGGTAACCTGCTCCTGAGGCCGAGACATCTGCAGTGTGGCTGGAGACTATAAGGGTGGAGTGGGATCTATCTCTCTACCACCCAGATACTTCTCTTCAGGTAGCCTGAAACACAGTCCAGGCAAATGGTTAGGGCTCAGGGAGTGGATAGCCAGGAAGGTCACCTGATATTTGAGCAAGCGCTAGGACAGCATTTATTGGGAGTCAAAATCCCAGAGTCAATTTCAGGGTGAGCTAGGAACTGGAGCTGCAGTACCAGTGAGTTAAAGCAGCACAGAGTGGTCAGGAGCAAATACTAGAGCATTTGCCCAGACAAAGTGTTGTAGGCTGGCCCTCTATTTTAAAGTTGGGAGTGGGTGAGTTCTACTGCCTGTGGGTTTAGGGGATTGCTTTTTCTGATTGCCCAGCTAGTCCTAATTGAGCTTTGGGAACTCATCTGGACTTGCTTCAGGAAGTGCCCATTTTCCTGAAATCTCAGGGGATGAATTGCTCTGGTTATCTGATTGGCACTGGCTAGATCCTGGGCCCTGATCTTAGCTCATTACAACATTGGCATTATACTAAACAAGAAAAAGGAGATCACTTCAGAATAATTTTGTTCATGCATGGACACATTCAGAAACCACTTTCCCTGTTTTTGAATAACTCTATATGTAGACAACCATATTTCCTGCCATGTGAAATACTTCAGACTAGTAAGAGCTTTAATTTAGAAATTAATTGCTTAAAATGCATGCTTAATTCATCCTGCTGTCCAAGTACTAGATGGCTTTCAGATCAGGGTTTATTTTTCCTTTTTATTATACATCTGAGAAAATGGCTCTTTATGTAGGCATACATATATAAAATTCTATATCATATAGAATACTCACTACTATTAGTCTTTCTCTGAGAAATCATAAAATCATAGAATTGTAGCTAACCCCCCAGTTTCTTTCTTTTTATTTGAGAATACATTCCCTCCCTGTAACAGGTATCTGTTCTGGGCTGATACAAACTGTGACCCACACACCTGTTCCTGAGGCAACCACCTGCCTTCTCATCTGCCATGCCTTGCTGTTAATTAATTAGTTGATCTCAATTAGCGGGAGGCTGCCATTGTACTGCCCCATTGCCAGGGGGAGCTATCTGCAGTTCCTGTCCTCCCCAATACCACAGCCCAAGCCTCGCTGATGGAATAGCTGTTATGTCTCAGCCTTTTCCCAATCAGGCCCCTCTGTGGGCCTTCTCAAGTGTCACCCCCTCCTCTGGGGCTCACCACACTTTCTCTGGGGCTTCTCAACCATGCCCCCTCTCTGGGGCTCACCACACCCACTCTGGGGCTTTTCAACAGTGCCCCCCCCCCAGGCCAGGGTCTATGTACCCTGTACACTGCACCCCTACTGGCACTGGGGTCCCCACACTACTGTGGGTCCCCTATGAGGCCTCCTCCAACCCCTAATAGCCTCACCCAAACCACCGGTTTAACCAACAATAAAATACAAGCCCCTGGGCTGTAACATAAATTAAAGCCACCTGGCTTCAACATTGCTCAAGCATCTTGGAGCTGCTCCCCTTTTCTGCTAGCAGTACCTCCAGTCAAGCTTCTCCTTGCATCATTGCTCCCAGAGCTCCTGCTTCTCTGACTACTGGTAGGGAACTGCCTCTGGTCTCAGCTCCTGGGCTTTATAAGGGCCAGGCCCTGCCCCCTCTGGTCAGCTGACCTTCCCTGGTTGCCCCGGCAACCCACAGCTGTGCTCCTTAGTCACTGCTAGGGCTCCTTCCCTAGTAGTTTTCCCCTCTTCAGGCACAGGGCACCTGAGTGCTCTGTGACACTCCCCTTCCCCAACCATTTTTTACTCTTTATCTGCCCTCCTTATTCCTTATAAATAGTTATTAGTAGTCATAGATAAACTAAGTTCTTGTAGTCCATTCTTGTAACAAGCCCCTTTTTATATTGTAAATAGTATTCTGATATTTTGTATTGATTTTTACTGTTTTACATTGTATTCCTATTACATGTGTATTGATGTTTATTGTTTTACATTGATATTGTATGATTTAAGCCTGTTCCTGTAAATTAACCAAAGTAATATCAAGTTTCCATCTAACAATGTCAAGTCTCCATTTTGTCACCTTCCCAGGCATACCCTATTGTAATTGTGTTGCAACTATGACTCATACCTACCCCTCCTATGTAAATTGGTTCCTGGATGAATCAGAGTGAATGAGAGTGCTTGAGGCATAATGGTAGCAGGCCTAAAAATAGCTCCTGCTGAATGACCAGACTATCAACTTAATGACCAGACCATCAACTTAATGACTGGACCATCAACTTAGCAACCAGACCACCACCTTGCATTGACTTTCCCTGAAACCACAGACTTACTCCCAGGACCAGAGATAAAACCCAATATTTGAAAGATATTGACCCTCCAAGAAACCAGCAACCTGGAACCAAAGAACAGAATAGAAATCAGGAACTGCACCTAGAACTGCATGACTTCATCTGAACAGGACTGGCTCTTGCCTGGGCATGTGCTTCCCATTGGAGTCACAGGAAGCCCACCCCTATAAAAGGGGTGGTAAAGTGTGACCTCCTTGGGATGCCCTCTCCATCTGGACCAGCACTATGCCACATCATGTATCCACCCAGAGGCCCTGCTGGTGACCCCCTCTGGACAACACCTCACTGGAGAAAACCCAGACTGGCCATCAAGGATCAACTCACAGCCCAGGTAGCTAGCTATCACCCACCTTCTTCCCCCAAGCAAGGGGGAAGCTCTGCCTCTGCAAACCTTGACCTCAAATCCCTTCATTAAGCTTTTCCTCTTCTGCTACCATTGTATAAGTGCATGGGAGAGTTTGTGTGCATAGGTGTAGAAACCAATAACTTCGTGGGGATGTATAGTATGTTGCCTGTTTAATAAAACTGTTATTTTGGAACCCCGAGTTGGGTTTTTGTCCTACTGACCTCCTGGCCCTGCTCCAATCCCTGCTTTCTGCCCCTCTGACCTTCTTCCCGTCTCTCTCTCTCTGTCATCTTGGCTCCCTGTCTCCCACCTCCAACACTTCCATTTCTCTGCTGCCTCTGGCCCCATCCCAATTCCCTCTCTGACTTCCATCCCCACTCCATTTCTCTCTGCTGCTTTTTTCTTCCTGCTGCCTCTAACCCCAGCTGCTCTGTTGCCTCTAATCCCTGTCTCGGCTCTCTGCTGCCTCCGACCTCCAACACCCTCTGTCTCTCTGACCTCCATCCCAGTTTAAAACCCAGTTCATCTCTCCTCCAAACCATGGCTTGCTCTCCTCCAAACCCTGGTTCAGCTTTCACCGCCCCTCACCTCTGCTCCACTGCCTCTCCGCCTCCCGTCCCCCAGCTCCCTGCCAATTCTCCTGGCCTCGGCTTTTACCCTTGGCTTCCACTTCTTTACCTCCACTCTCCTGCCTCCCAGCTTTCTCTCCACTGTCATCTCCCAGCTCTCCTATGCTCCTCCTGGCCCTGGCTTTCTCTCTTCCTTGCCTCCGTCGCCTTCTGGCTTTCACCCCTGCCTTCTTCCAGCTCTCTGGCCCAGCTCTGCCTCTGCCACCCCTCCTCCCCATCCCAGCACCCCAGCCATAGCCTGGCTTCTACTCCACCACTCCTCCCGGATCTCTGGTAACTGTCCAGCTTTTACCCTGGCTTGCTCCACTGCCCGTCACCTCTGCTGCTCCACCGCCTCCTGGCCCCGGCCTGCCCTCTGCTCCTGGCTCTCTGGCTTGCTCGACTGCCCCTCACCTCTGCCGCTCCAACCCTCCTGGCTGTCCTGCTGCCCCTCTAGCCTGGCCTGGCTCCCTGACCCAGCTCTGTAGCCCCTCTCCAGCTTGCCTCTCCACCTGCCATCCCCTGCCTTCTCTTGGCTCCCTGGCACCGGTCTCCATTACCTCTTAGCTTTCTTGGCCTGCCGTCTCTCAGGCCTCCCACTCCTGGCTTTTGCTCCGCCACCTCCTGGCTTTCTTCCCCATCTCCACTGCCTCCCAGCCTCCCTGCCAGCACCCAGCCCCGGCTGACTCCCTTGGCTGTCTCTTCTACCTCTGGCTGTCTTCCCCATTTCCCTTGACTTCCCACCCACCTCCAATTCACTTCCACCTCCCAGCCATCTCTGCCAGTTCACCTCTACCTACATCTCCCCACTTTCTCCCCCAACTCTGCACCTGACATCCTGGCTCACCTCTATCAACTGGCCTGCACTGCCATCCCAGCTGTCTCTGTCTCTACCTCACAGCTTCTCTGCCCCCACTCCACTGCCTCCTCTTACTCTGGATTCCCTGCTGGTTCCCCCTAACTTAACTCCCACTCTACTGCCTTCCGGCCCTATCCCTACCTTCTCCGTTGTCTCTGGCCCTAGCTCCATTGTATCTGCTGCCTCTGGCCCCATCTCCGCCTTCTGCCACCCAGCTTTCTTTGCTGGTTCTTTCTTTTTCCCCAGCTTTCTTTCTCACCTTTGTCTGGGGTACCAAGTAATCCCCTAATGTTAACACACACAACACAGCCACTGAAGTGCATGTTTTCATGTGTGTATATGTGTATGTAAACCCATAGTGTTGTATCTGCAGTTTGTGTGTGTGTATATAATTTTGTGTCACACCCTTCTGCCTTACAGTGTGATATTGAGATCCTGAGCATTGATCTGACACATGTCAAGTCAACAGAATCATAGGAAGTTAGGACTGGAAGGGACCTCAGGAGGTCATCTAGTTCAACCCCCTGCTCAAAGCAAGACCATCCCCAACTAGATCATCCCAGCCAAAGCTTTGTCTAGCTGGGTTTTAAAAACATCCAAGGATGGAGCTTTTACTTCCTCTCTGGGTAACCTGTTCCAGTGTTTTACTACCCTCCTAGTGAGAAAATTCTTCATAATATCTAACTTAAACTTCCTTTGCTGCAATTTGAGACAATTGCTCCTTGTTCTGTCATCTGCCACCACTGAGAACAGTCTAGCTCTTCCTCTTTTTAACCCCACCTCAGGTAGTTGAAGGCTGCTATTAAATCCCCCCCTCAGTCTTCTCTTCTGTCCACTAAATAACCCCTATTCCCTCAGTCTTTCTTCATAAGTCATGTCCCCCACCCCCTCATTATTTTTGTTGCATGTCCACATTTACTCAAATATTCATATTATACAACATGAAATCTTAAATTGATGCTTAAGGCTGCATTGTAGTGATACAAGGTCACCTGGGATTAAACCCTGTCCCTTAAAATCACTAAGAAGTCTTCTGAGACTTCAGTTCTGCCAGGATTTGTTTTTGTTTTGGACTTTTAAAAAAGGATTCACAAGGCATTTGACAAGAGACTTAGATATTTGAGCTGATTGATGAGAACTAGCAGATTTTTTTTCCATCACGGACATCACTCCATTATTACCTTCTTGATGTGTCCTACAGATACTTTCCTTGTAATGCAATGAGGTAAAATGGTATTTTGCATGTAACATTTAGTCTTACACATGCTGACTTCTGCTTTCTACTCTAATTGATATCAAATGCTTGTTTGGGATAATTTGGTGTATATTAACTGTTCAAGGAAAAAAAAAATTATTTCTATATGTTTATTTTAAATGTGCCTTTGTCATCTATGTTCCATTACTTATCCTATGACTGTGAAGAAATTTTCCTCCAAGTAATCACAAAGGCATTCAGTATTTTAGATGTCATACTCTATAAGCATAGAGGATACTTCCTTGTAAACTTCCATGCTGTTTCTATAGGTTTGAAATTATATAAAAAAAAGCAAGGTAAGCTAGGGTGGGACCTAAAAGTGTAATAGCTACTTTACAAGTAACAGCCCATGTGAATTTCTTTATCCCATAGTAAATGTCAGTTAACTTTTGCTGGTTTCATTGAAGGGCAAGCTACTCATGTGCAGAGTAACTAACATGCTGCAAGTTCACTTTTTAGCTTATCTTGTAGTGACTTGCATAGCCAAAGCCAAGGGACTAGGCTGTATAAGAAAACCAGAACAGGAACTAAATGAAAGTTAGCAGAAACTGTCTTAAGCAGAAACTTTTTTTCTTTTTTTTTTTTACAATTTCCATTCTTTTTATCAGTGTTATTTTAAATATATTAACAATTTATGCAAAGTGCTGTTGTATTTTAATTTAAGTTAGTGATGAGAACTCAAGCTATGCAACTGAAATTCCATTTCATGATGGATTTCAATATTTCTCTTTATTCTGATTAGGAATTAAGCCTATTCATTTAAAAAGCTTCTGTAAAAGAAAATGAAAAAATAATGTATTTCAGGATGAAAGAAATGTTTCATTTTAACAGAAATTGTGCTTCTTATTTGGATTCCACTTCATAGTACTTACAGTATAATATATAACATAATGTGAACTAATAATAATGTTGTAAATAAAACATTTGATGAAATCAAAATTATTTCATCAAGTATTTTGTCTATGATGGAAGAACCATCCTTCCAGAAACGTCTTTTGGTGGGTTTATTTTTGTTTTTTTTTTGAGGTAGGTCAGTATGGGTTGTTTTGCCAGGTAAAATTTGAATTTGTGTCTATCTGGAATATAAATCTAAATTATACAGATGTTTAAATAAGCTATTTAAAAAGAAGAAAAAAAGCATTATTATTAAAATTAAAAGCAAGTTTTACTGGGCATTTTGACCCATTTTTTTGGTCAGTTTAAATCAGTGTAACACCATTTGGGTCAATGGATACTTGATGTTTTACACAAGAGTTGGTCCTGCCTTTTTGTTAAAGGATACATAAATACATATGAAAAGATCCAGTATATGGGCCATAGTCTATAACTAGAAAAAATGGGAACTATTATTAGCACTGTGAGGTACTTTAATATTAAGTAGTGTGTTTAATAATAGTGTTGATGCAATTAACTGAGTTATATTAGGAAAACAAAATTAATTAAATCAATGAGTCACTAAGCATTCAAAGGGCTTCATGCAGCCTCAGCAGTAATAACTTCGCACAACTTTTCCTGTGGTGCATCCACAGTCTGAAAAGAGAACAAATTTGTTACTGCGGCTCCTTCACTACATAGCTGGCTTTTGGTTTCTGCAGAAGAGGGAAAGTAACTTAAGAAACATAGAAAATACTACAAAATCACCTATATTTTCTCCCAAGATCCATCATCACCTTCTACATGCTGTTTAATACAAGGAAAGAGGAGAATGGGGCAAGTCTCTTTCAGTAATTATTTAACTTAATTAGTTCAGAAGGTCTATATTTAGACTTGCAGGTGCTGTTTGGTAAATTATTAGCAGGGATCCTGGTTTTCTCTGATTTAAAAAAAATCCCCAAATTTTGGTTAAAAAAAAAGTAACCCCAAATCTACATTTTTCTGTGATTTAAATGAAACACCACTAATGTATAGTTTACTTTTTTTTAACCGAAACTTTGGGAATATTTTTTAAATCAGAGAAAACCAGTCTCCCTGCTTATTAGGAATAGATAACCCAGAACTTTTGATGTACTCTGAACTAAATAAGTAGATCTAAAGTTGAAAGAATTGAAATAAAAACACTTAGAACTTCCTGACAAAAGAGAAGGTCATCTGATTAAACACAACCTCCTAATATGGAAATGATCATGAAGGTATAAATTAGATGATTTTTTTCAGACTGCTATCCAAATGCTTTGTGATGAAAAACAAAACATCTACCTGGCATCACTTCCTGTTACACTTTCTGCTTGTGCACTATGTGTATGCATTGGGGAAATGAACTGAATATTAAATACTGGAATGTGTGGAAGCACAACATATGCAAGACAAAGACTCAGAACTCTGTAATTTTCCATTGACTTGGCTGGGTGTTAGAGCAAGCCCCAAACAATAAATACGGTGTTAAATTCAGTTACTCCCCCTCAGCTCCCCTGGAAGAACTAAAAACATTAAAGCTGTAACTTCCCTGAATTTTCTTTCTGCTACATTTACTTTCGAATTCTGAGACGTGTGAGAATCTGCTGCACTACTTTACGAAGCAGATGATCAAATATGTGTTCTCTCCTAAATGCATTTTGAAAAACTACTATATTTTGCTTCATTTCTTAAGCTCCAGTGTGATTTATTTTTCATGTAAAGATTTTAGTACTTTAACAAAATAAAAGTATTTTCTATATTCTCTGTTTTCTGTTTGCAGCGTCCATTATTCTTATTGATACTTGATGACAAAGAGATATCTAAGTTTTACTGAAATATACAGAATGTCTAAAACTGCTTAGCAGTGGAAAAAATTATGTATTTAAACAAGTCATTATGTTTCTTGGGGTGGGGGGATATTTAAAAAACCTACAGTTTTTAAAGCCCTTAGGAATTGAAAAAATCAACTACAAATCTTCCTTCTCTCCCAAACTTTTCAACTATTAGGAAAAAAGCTACCTTAAAATATATTAAATGTTTAGAGTTGTTTTATGGAATTGGTAACAATTTAGAGGTACTCAGAAATATCATTTAAACAATGTATAGGTTTTTCAATGGTATTTTGCAAAGGATTTTGTTTTCACATCTTCAATTTGTTATTTACAATAAAAGTGAAGTACTGATGATTCTCTTTTGAATCAGGGAAAAAACAATTTTACTCACATAGTTAAGTGCACTAACTAATCAATCTGAAACATTCTTGTTTAACATGAGCGTATATTCAGCAGAATGGTGAAAAACTGTTGAGGCTTTGGAGTACACGCAAATGAAAGACTGGTGAGCACATCAAACTCATTTTGGTTGTGAAGGGGGTGAAAGGCAAATGCATTAACCTGCTGAATCATCCAGGACCCTGGATTCCATCAGATTCTAAAGTGCTTTATTGTACAACAAATCACTCTGAAACTTTAGAATTCTAAAAAGGAAATCCAAATGTCTTTTATTTACCAAATAAATCTGCAATAAGGAATTGTTACCATAATGGGAAAATTCTCAAAGTAACAAGGTGTTTGGACCTATGCCTGATGGATACATAGGGAAGTAAAAGTTCCCTCCTTCTTTGTGTACCCTGAGAGAAGACACTGATATAGTAGTTGTGATTGCACTTAAGGCAAGGCAAGGACTGCACCCCTGAATGGGAAGGAAAGCAATTGTCTTTTTTTTCCTCAGTACAGTTGATTTAGTCTGTCAAAGGAAGTTGAATGTAAGCAACTGTTCTGTGCACATGCATACAGCATGTTGGTGAGTTGTGAAAAGAAGGCCTTTGAGCCACAATCTTTGCTAATATAAAGGAGTGGCTCAGCACCACTTCCAGTGCTGTAAAGGAGATACAACAGTGAAATATCATGACACACAATTGGGATTGTGGGAAAGGAAAATGGTTGTGGAAACCTTTTATTCTACATTAATTTGGTGAATATTTCACTTACTACAATGAAATACAAATATCACAAGCTAGAAGGAATATGGAGTACTGGTAAGTACCCTACAGGTCACAAAGGTCTATCATTTGGGTTCATCGCAGACATGCAATACCCAGTGAGAACCTTTGGCTTGGTAAAGATATTTAAAAAACCCAAGAAAGAATTCATCTAAGCTATGCGGTTTTCTGTAAGTGGAATAGTTTAGATTGGTAGTGAACAGAACACACGTTCTCCCTTTGGTGGGGTGAGGGCAGAGCAAATCTTAGACTAGGTTCTGCCATTTTTAAACCAGTCTTTGCTGAATTTCTGCTCTGGGTATGGGTTTCCAATCACTTATTCTGGTACAAGTGTAATGTCTGGACTGGCCCTTTGAGAGGAATTTGTAATCATAACAATAAAACACAAAGTCTTAGGTCAAGACCAGTAATGTAAATGGGGTTAGGCAAGTGAAGCACCAGCCCCAGGTGCTGATTTAGATTGGTCTAGCATGTTCCCAGGGAGCCTGCACTGTGGCGGCTGCTGCAGCCAGTGTACAGGGTACCTGTCCTACAGCCTCAGCAGCCTAAGTTTTCATTGTAGCAGCAGCCATCAGAATAAAGTGAGTCTGTGCTGTGGCAGGTAAGACTTCCACCCTCCCCCAATCCCTAGGTCTCTGGTGCTCTGCACACTAACTCTCCCCCACTGCTTCCCCTCTGCTTTTAGGTGCAAAAATAGCTACCAATGTTCCCAGTGAAGACTGTAAAACCCATCTTCACCTGTACCAAAGTCTTATTTAAATCCTAGCCTCCAGATGTGACGCCCCTGTTCTATACTGACAGTATTATATCTATCTATCTATCTATCTATCTATCTATCTATCTATGGCAGTATACGCTCCATCTGCCCCAGTATCACAACATTCATGAGCCATGCCTGGTACCTCAAGGTATGTAGAAAAAACATTTAAACCTGTGTCTATGGTTGAATCACTGGTTCTCCAAATCTACATTAAATCTTCAGATTCAGATTCGGCTGAATTGAATTGGGGACAGTGATCTGAATCAAGAAATGGAATCACTGTCCCCAATTTAGGCCAAATCTGAATTCAAATCAAATATGGCCCATTTTGCATACCCCTATTATCTAAATATGTTTTGCTATTAGGGTTTCTACCAGCCCTGACTTCAGTTTAAAAATGTAAAGCAGTGTCTAAACTTTCTGGAGGTTGAATCTCCTCTTGGGGTGCAGGGATGGTTGTTGAAATTTGTCTCTCTCTTTTCCAGAAATGCTGAATGTGTGTGCACCATTTGTCATATATTCCTTAGATTTCTGCTTAACTGTCCAAAAGTGTAAATATTACTATCTATCCAAGGTCATGCCCAAAGTTAATAGATCATACCTATCTAAATTCCCCACACACAATCTCAATCTGTGGGCTCCTCTGATCTTTTCTTTCTAAGTGAAAAGTTTATGATAAAGTACAATGAATAAAATTTAGGCTTAAATGGGCCTATTGACTTAATGGGGCCAGAATTTTACTTGGTGCATTATTGTTATTGCTCTTATTTTTATTCACTATTCAACAGCTGCTGCATCTCCTTTCAGTGGTAACCCATTCATGGGTCAGTAGGCACTGACCAATGTGTTCTATTTGGTGTCCCTCCTTCAAGCATTCATTATTAAATTTTAACTGCCCCACTCCCATTCTTATTTTCACTTTAGTTGTCCTACCTATTCAGTTGCTGTGTCCCCAGTAGCCTCCCTATAAGGGAGGCTTAAAGTTTTCTTGGTGGGTCTATGCCCACTGAACCACAACACAACAAACAAGCCTGTTTTAATGGTGAGAGCTTTGAAGAGTTGACTAAAATGATTTCTTATTTCACAAGCATTTTAATTTTATTTATTTTTTTCCAACTTTTTTGAGGTTTTTGGATTAAAAAAAAATTAAAATGCCAATTGATCATGTTGTAGTGTTAAAATCACATGACTATCAAAAGGTAATGATCCAATTCTATTATAAATTTGTCACTTAACTTTTTTAGGTCTATTTTGCCTTCTGTAAAAAAATGACTATTTCCTGACATCATAACAAGTCCTCATCCTTTAATATAATCTGCAAATGGATTATGATATATAAATTCAAAATATTACATATTAAAATAAACCAATTTTTATTAGGTATCATAAAGTATAATTTGCTACGATTATATTATACTGTATAATTTACTGATAATGGTCTAGACTATTTCTTTAAATACAGCCCTTAGTAAGTGCCAGTTAGGAAATATATTAGCTGGAGAACAGGGATGCTTTTTGCCTGAAAGGAAGCCTTCAGATGTACAGTTCATCCTGGAACTTCTCTTTTATAGGAATATGTGACTGAAGGTATTTCCTGGGTTGAGTGAGTCCAGTCTCTTGTTATTGCATACAACTGTATCATGTAAAGGTTTTTAATACAATTGTCAAATGCTAACTTTAAAGTGGATAGGTTTCTTGCCTCAACTAAGGGCCTTATTACATTAGAATTATGGGCAGCTCTGGGAGCTCTTAACACCTGGATTGTTCACATATTAACACCTAAAACTTGTTTTAATCACTCCTTATGCTGTTTAAATTTATGTCACTGCAGAGCAGGATTATCTCTGATCTGTGTTATCCAGTTTGTGTTACACTAAGGGGAGAGCCCCAGGGATGGCAGGGGAACTAGAGAGAATCTGGGGCGGGGGGGAGCAGATGGGAAGCCTGGAATAGAAGAGGGGAGAGATTCTTACTTTATAGTCCTCCAGGCCCCTGCTGGCCTGAAGTATGACTGCTCCAAACTCCAGCTAGCACTAATACTAGTCAACATTGGTGCAGCTTGCAGTGTAATGTGCAGGGACCCACTCAATTCACGGCAGAAATAGAATGCACAGTGTCTCCTTTAATCTTGCATGTTGCCCCGTGTCGTGGAAACACACGCAGCATACTTTTGGGTCAGGTCAGCGGAAGCTTTTATTCAAAAGAAACTACAGCTGTAAGGGGGATTCCAAAGTGACATGGATTTCCCAAGCGCTTGGAAGGGGTTTCCCCCCCAAGAGCAAAATCAGGAGGCTTATATACTTTTTAACAGTCGCTTACAACTCACGTGATCATATAGTGAAATTAGCTAGAAAAGCAGCTATTAACATTACTTCATTACTTCTTTGCTGTTATCAGGATGAGAATTATGGAGGAGACAAGGGAGAAATAATACTCCCTGCCTGCACCTGGAAATCAGAGTTGTACATACTTTTTGCTAGGCCGCGGTGAGCGAAGCAGTTGCAGAGGAGTTACAAAGAACAAACACTTTCCCTTATCTGTTCTACTGTACAAAGCCAGCAATTCTCCACAAAGCGGTTATGTCATCTTATAACTCAAATGATCAAAGTTTAAGGCATTTCTTTTTTCTGATTCCACACCCACGTGCACCTTGCCCCCGTCCCCCTCCCCCGCCCCACTGCTGACTAGCAGAGGACCCTGTTGCTCCTTCCTGATCAGCAGGGAAGCCAAAACCATGGTTTTAAACATGGTGCTGTTTTTGCCTCCCCTCCAGTCAGCAGCAAACAGAAGGGCTGTCTGAGGCCTCTCAGCCACTCAGTGGTGGGAGGCAAAAATGGTGCCATATTTAAAACCATATTGTTTTCCTCCCTGCTGATCAGAAGTGAGCTCCCTCCACCAATCAGTGGAGGGCGGGCAGGGGAATCTGCAAGATTAAAGGAGCCACAGCACACCCCACTTCTGCCATGAATTCAGTAGGTCCCTAGTAATGTGTAATAAGGCCCTAATCCTGTAGGAAAGTGTGGCAGGGCACTGTAGGTGCCTGCCACTTTAAGGGCCTAAAGCTAGCAGCTGGCAGATGCCTGATGACGGCAGCCATTTTGGATCTAGGGCTGCCCATATAAACAGGCCACGTTTGCTATTAGAGGCTGAGGTAGGCAATAATATTGTCTGTCTGTAAGGCTGCTGGTATCATCTGGAGGTAAGGGAGGAGTTGTAGGGGATGGTCAGGAGGCTCCTGGCCTGGGGTATGATCTAAAATTCTACCCTGCTGGGAGTGGGTGGCCTGGTGGGGCTCTCAGTGTTACAGGAGCCCCCAGGAAATGCCAGGCCAGTTATCACCCTGGTGAAAGGTGGATAGGGGTGCCTTAACCCTAGCCCTCACCTTTGGGTGGTTTTGTGTACCATTGGAGGTAGTTGGAGCCAGGCATGGCTGTGGCCACCTGAGTCCTGTGGGGGTGCAAGACCCTGAGAGGGAAAGTTGGGGATAGGCATGGCTATGTCCACCTGAGCCCACTGGGGAGCAAACCCCCATGGCCCTGAGTGAGGGGGTGGTCTGGAGCCCCAACTGAGTGGGGCAGAAATTAGGACCCCAGTGAGGGGGTAGCCCCAGTGAAGGGGCTGTGATCTGTAGCCCCAAGTGAGGGGGCAGAATTGTGGTGCCCCAGTGAGGAGGTAGCCCCAAGTAAGGGGCAGAGATCTGGAGCCCCAAGTAAGGGGAGTAGGCCCAGGTAAGTCTTCGGACACCTGAGGCTGAGGTTTGGGCCAGAGGCCAAGTGAAGAGGGGCTCAGCCCTAGAGCAAGAGAGGCAAGTCCCGACCCCAGTAATTCCTCCACTGCTGGGAGGCCGAGTGTGGGTCGAATGTAAGATCTGAAGTAGCACCACGACCTGCTGCCCTGAGGGGGGTGAATGAGAGTCCCCTGTGGGACCCTGGGGCACCAGTCATGGTGTGAGGTACCCCAACACCCCATATCCAGGAAAGTGGACCTGGAGAGAATGTGGGGCTAGTGAGGCTGGGAGTAGAGTGCCCCCTCTAAGGCTGGTCTATGCTGGGGCCAGGACCAAGAAGGTCAAAAAGGCCAGGTGCCCACCATGAGGGGTACCCAGAGTCGTGGGCCTGGGACCCTATCTGGCCTTAGAGGTGAGGCCGGGGCCTGGGTGTGGCTGAAGGTCCCGAGTGGGGACCATGCCTGGGGACCACAAGGCCTGCACTGTGTCTAGAGAGTAGGCAGTAGTGGGTGGTCACAGCAGTCTATTATGCCCTTCAACTTAGTGGCAGTTACTTATAAAATGTTTTTGCTGGAGCAAGATGCTTTGTATGTGTCCTTTGATTTAGCCCTCCTACCAGTGATGAGATACAAGGTACTACTGGAGGTCAGCTTCTTCATTAATTTACATGATATAAAATCCCACAAAGTTTGAGGTGAACATTAGTCCAAGACTTGGACATATTATTGCAAGAAGAAAATCCTTGTTTTTATCTACATAGCTTTAGCAAAATTCCCAGTTTTCTTTTCTTTTTTAAATTAAAAAATGCATTCCCTCCCCTTCCCCAATGATTTCTGGCTTTCTCTCTGCCCTCTCTATCCCTTATAAGCGATTACAAGTAATAATAGGTAAGCTAAGATAAGTTATTGTAGGCTATTATTGTAATAAGCCCCTTTTTATATTGTTCTGTTATGTTTGTATTGATTTTTACTTTTTTATATTGTATCCCTATAATTTTTGCATTGATTTTTATTGTTTCATATTAATAGTGTATGATTTAGTCCTGTGTCTGCAAAGTAATGTCACGGCTCCATTTTGGATGTCAAACTTCCATCTTGTGTGCCCTGCCTGAGTATAACCTATTGTATAATATGTTGTAACTGTGACTCATGTCTAACCAGTCTCATGTAAATTGGTTCCTGAATGAATGAAGGTGCTTGAGGTACAATGGTAACAGGCCACTACTGAATGATCAGTAATGACCAGAACATCAGCTCAATGACCTGACCATTGCCTTACATTGACTCACCCAGGAACCATGGACTTCACCCAAGAACAGAGACAAAACCCAGCATTTGAAAGACAAAGACCCTACAGAAACCAGCAACCCCATCACTGTATCCTACCAGACAATGAGGATACCTGGATCTGCATGTATGCATCTGAGCAGGACTGGCCTTGCCTGGGCATGTCTTTCCCATAGGAGACACAGGTAGCCCACCCTTATAAAAGGAGTGGTAGAGTGTGATCTCCTTATGATGCCCTCTCCATCTGGACCAGCATGATGCCATGCCACCTATCCACCCAGAGGCCCTACTGGCAACCCCCTCTGGACAACACCTTGCTGGAGAAGACCCGGACTGGTCATTGAGGATCAACTCACAGCCCAAGATAGGAAGGTGGGTGATAGCTACCTTCCCCAAGCAAAGGACTCTGTCCCCACACACCTTGACTCCAATCCCTCCACCAAGCCTTTCCTCTCCTGCTACCATTGTGTGTGTGTGTTTGTATGTGAGTGCTTGTGTGTGTGCAAACCAATAATTCTGTGGTCTATGTAGTGCATTGCCTGTTTAATAAAACTGTTATTTTGGAATTCCAAGCTGGGCTTTTGTCTTACTGGCCTCCTGGCCCTGCTCTAATCTCTGCTCTCTGCTCCCTGCTCCTCTGACCTTCATTTGGTGTCTCTCTCCCTCTCTCTCTGTCATCTTGACTCCCTCTCTGACACCTCCAAAACCCTGGCTCTGCTCTCCTCAAAACCTTAGTTTTCTCTCCCCTGCCTCTTCAGCACCTCTCGGACCTCCGTCCATTCCCCAGCTTTCCATCTCTGCCTTGACACCTCTGCTTTCTCCCTCGATGTTCTCAGTCTTCACTCAATTCATTGGGTTTCCTGTCTCTGCCCAGATGCCTCTGCTTTCTCCTCTGACCTTCTCTGTGTCTCCCTCCATTCCCTGGCTTTCCCATCTCTGCCCCGATGCCTCCTGGCACTGTCTCCTACTCCTGCCACTTTTCCTGGCACCCGCAGCTCCCCCCAGGCACCTGCATCTCCCTCCCTGCACCCCCCTGCACAGCCTCCCACTCCTTCTGCTTTTCCCTGCAACACTTTTTGCTCATAATTGTTATTTCTGAAACCTGTATGGGCTTCTCTTCAAGGCTGAACTTCAGGTGCCCACACCCAGCCTTGGGCTCACAACCTTTCAGCTGAAGGCTCAGCACCCAGACCCCTGAGCTCCTTGTCTGGGACAGCAGTTCTGTTCCATTCCCTCATGGGTCTCAAACCCAAAGCCCTTGACTCTGCTAGCCAATGGATTAATCTCTAAATCAGGCCTACAGGACACACCTTTGTTTCCCTGGTGAAGCCCAGGCCTCAAAGTGAGTACTAACAAACCTTTTAGAGTCCTATGCCTCAGCACTCTGCTAAGTCAGTCTATGGCCGAGTCCATATGAGCAGGGGCATGCACTTGCAGTGACACAAATTGCCTCAGTGCACACCCCTGCACTTGTACTGTATTGTGGGACAGTTTGTCTTACAATGGGCCATCTGCCATTGACCAGATCCTAGCTCTTCAGCCAGGGAGAGCTAGAGACTGGGGTGAGCACTTGTACTGGCCCCAGCAGTCTTATCTGGTATCCTGGTGTCACGCTGGAGCAGCATGGAGGCAAGGCCGGCAGGCAGAGTGGTGCTCTGTGCTGACATGTATATTTCTTTGTGTGTATTGCACCACTTTTTCTTCTGGCTTTTTTGTTTTTTGTTTTGTTTTTTGTTTTTTGCTACCAAAAAATCACAGTAGTAAATTTTGCCAACAGATTTGCAGCCAGGTGCATGTTTAAACCTTCACTGCATGTAGTTTGTGGTGCCATAAAGAGGTCTGTGGTGCCATAAACTGCATGTCTCCTGCTCTTCTGGATGCAGTCTACCTCTTCAGCTCAGGGACTATTATTCACAGATTTTTCCAAAAAAAAATTGCCTTCCCATCCTGAATCCTTATTGCAACTACTGGTCATCTTATGTTTTAGCAAAATCCTTTTTCCTTTAGTCTACCATTTTTTCCCCTCATAACCAGGGATCCAGGTTTTCTCTGAATTAAAAACAAAAAGCCCAATGCTTGGATTAAAAAAGTAACTCAAAATCCACATTTTCTGTGATAAAAATGAAATGCCACTAATATATAGATATATTATAAAATAGAGAGAGATCTATATCTATTCTATTATAATACATATATATTATATATTATAAATCTATACAATTATATAGATTTATATTATATCGATTCCACATTTTCATCCTAATTTTTCCATGATTAAAATGAAACACCATTTATCTATTTTTATATCTATATATCTATATGAGATATATATATATATATATATATATATATATATATATATATATATATATATATATATATATATATATGAGAGATATCTATATATAAAATAAAAGATATACATCTATATGATGGATAAATGGTGTTTCATTTTAATCATGGAAAAATGTGGATTTTGAGGTGGGATTTTTTTAATTAAAAAATTGGGCATGTATTTTTTATCAGAGAAAACCAGGATCCCTGTTCATTAATAAAAGTAACTAATAAAAATGTGAAACAGAGTGGGTCAGAAGGCTGATGCTTGAGAAACAACTACTGATAACTACTCTTCAGTCTGATAACTTACCTTTGACATAAACCACTGTAGTCTCTTTCTTTAAACCAAGTTGTTATTTACCATATGATTATAAACACTGATTCCAGTCTTCTCCAGCTTGGCTAACAGATTCCTCCAGGGGACCATGAGAACAGCTTTGCTTAAATCTAAGTAGATTAAGTCCACTGAATTTCCCTGTCATAGAAAGATATTAGATAGTTTTATCAATCCCCTTTGGATAAATGTGTTGGATTTGCCCATTCATTCTGGAGTATTACTGCCTTCAATATGTGTTCTAAAACCCTACAAAAAATGAAGTTAATCTAATAAATCTACATTGCCTGTTCTACTCTCCTTCCCTCTCCCTGTTACCTCTTTTTTTTTTTTTTTCAACATGGTCACTACATTTGCAGTTCTCCAATCACAGGATACTATCCTTGAGTTGATAAATAAATTCATTCAGGATTAGTGCTACAGGAGCTGTGTTTTTGTTTTTTTTTGTTTTGTTTTGTTTTATATACCATTTGTTTATATAATCTGATATGAGGATTATCTAGGCCTTTTGATTTTCCTCACAGTAAGCAATCTAGGTTCTGTCTCCACTTCCAAAGCAGTCATTAATTTTACTGGATTCCCAGTCTCATTTTGCATCCTATCATTTTCCTCATTTGCATCTTTATCCATATTAATGACAGAGGCAAAATATCCAGTTGGTACTTGACACTGCCTAAACTTTATTATTATTATTATTATTATTATTACTATTACTGTCATAACCCAATGATTCTGGTGCCTCGGCACAGTGGAATTTTCCCCCCACACTGGAGCTTCTTTGCACAGTAGGATTTTCTGCTGCAAAGGGTAAACTCTGGTGCAAAGAGGTTCCCACCATTTGTATGTAAATTTACACCCTATTATTGGCTGAATCTAAATGATTCCTACTTAACGGGTAGTAATTTGCTCGCTAGCCATATAAAAATCCGCGCGACTTCCACCCAAGTTGGAGAACTTTGAGCACTCTGCAGAGTGACTTAAAAGAATTCCTGACTCGTGGCAGAGCAAATCGATAGCCTGATCAACTATCGATATATTTTTTTTTTTTTTTCTCCCCGTCGCCAAATGCTTATCCCCGACGTACCCTTTCCCTGCATGCCCGGTTCGTTTGCGGACTCACTGGCTCGGGTTTTTGCCAGTTGGAGCAACTTGTTGCAACTACGCAAGCAGCCTTTACAGCCTGCGTCACGGCCACCAGCGGCGTAAGTAAAAGCTATTTTTTCCAACCAATACGCTGTCTCGCCTCTCCATCTACCAGCCCGCCTGATGTTCGCTTAATTAACCAGCGTTTCCCTCAGTCGGCTCCACCTGGCCGAGACAATTATTATTATGCATAGTGACTCCATTTCTTCCCTCATAGTTACTTTATATTTATTCATTTATTTTATTTAAATGACTAAAGTACCTCTGGTGTTTCTTTCAATTTTGTTTGCAAGGTCTAACTAAGCTAAGTCTTTTACTACTTTAAATTTATTCCTGAAAATCTTAATCTTTGAAACTTTTTCTATTCTCCTTAGATCATTTCCTAACTCTTACTTTAATGTTTAAGGTGCTACTTCAGCCAAGCAGTTATGTAACCCTACCCTACCACTTTTCCCTCGATTTTTATATAAGCACAGAATAATATTTGCAGTTGTGTTTAGTTGCATGCTTCTAAATTTTAAATCCAGTTGATCCAGTGAACTAATTTCCTTGTTTTCTCAACATTTGCCCTTCTGAAGTCCAAAATAATAAACTGAAATAAGTATTAACACAAAACTCCCAGGGTTTAAAGATGCATGTTCAGTTAAGTGGTTGAAATTTTGTGTGTAGTGAAGGCATCTCTCTCTCTTCTCTTATAGGCCTCCAGTGGAGCGCTACAGATACCAGAACTACAGCTTTTCCTCTCCTCTGATCTTGCACAATCTCCTTCCAACTTGTCACATCTTAGCCTACCCCTTCCAGAACAGTTTTTTATGTCATCTTCCCATCATTGTCCCAGTCTACCTCAAGGTCTGATATCCTTTACCTCAGCTTCCCAAATCTGCCTTACTTGTCTTCTTTCATCAGTTCTCACGATATGCACTACCCATTCCATTCTCTGCAATCTTATCTTGCTCATGACCAGGGACCCTGGTTTTCTCTGCTAAAAAAAAATCCCCAGTTTTCAGATTTAAAAAAAAACACCAAAATCCACATTTTTCAGTAATTAAAATGAAGTGCCACATATATGGTGTTTCATTTATATATAGAAAAGGACACGTTGGACAATTGTACCATAAAACTGGAGGTTTTTACTGGAGGTATATATGGGTTGTTTTTGAGGTTGTGGAGGTTTTTTTTTGTTTTGTTTTTTGGGGGGTTTTCTGAGAAATCCAGGATCCCTCTTCATGACATCAGATCTCTTTCAAGGCCTGTGAGCTCTTGATTGTATTTTCTCCATAGTCCATATTCTTCTACTGCACTAAATGCTTTCCTTAGTGCTTGGTTTTCAAAAACTTGCACCTTTTTTTTTTTTATTCGCCTTTGTCACCATCTATGATCCACATCTGTAGAAAAGGACAGGTTGGACAGTTGTACTATAAAGCTAGATTTTAAGGTTTCTTCAGATTTTCCTTGATGCCCTTATTTTATCCAGTCTCAGCTGGCATACTTTGTGCTAAATTCTTGTGCTACATTCTTGCATTGATTTCTTCAGTTATTTGATTGTCCTCAGTGGTTATTGTTCTTAAATATTTATTTTTCTCTACCTCTTCCACATTTTTATTACCAGAGATCCTGGTTTTCTCTGATTTAAAAAAAGAAAAATCCCCAATTTTCATTTAAAAAAAAGTAACCCCAAATCCACATTTTCCCATTATTTAAGTGAAACACTACTAATATATAGACAGTATTGATGAATAGTTTCTCACCTGGCCTGAATGGCAGGTGGCTCCTGGTCCACATGCCATTGGGCTGGGCTGGGCTGGCCCTCCACATGGGGCTTACAACACTCCAATAAGAAGCCGCACATGAACGCATGGAGTCACACACCATCAGGCCAGGTGGACAACTGCTTGCCTCCATTTGCAGCTTCCCACTGAAGTGCTAGAAGCCCCACATGGAGACATGGAGCTGGCTGGCCCAACTCAATGGTGCATAGATGGCAGCAGCAGCTCAGCACTTGCCCCAACTGCTAGTATGTTGCTGCTTCTCTTGAGCTGCACTGTGGCCACTGCGTTCTCCTTGTGGTACCAGGCAGCAGAGCAGATGTCCTGGCTCTTCACTGCTAGGCACCAGCCCCAGCCAGGCATAGGAATGCTGCCTGGCTTCTCCTGAGATGACCTGAGAGAGCCTGTGGACACTTGCCCACTCCCTTTATCCCCTAGTCATACACCCCTGCCCTGCACCACTTGCCCCACTGGCTCTTCCCACAGGTCCGTCCCACCCCAGGCCTGGCAGTCACTTCCACGTGACCCACAAACTCCACCCCCCTAGCCCTGCCAGAGGGAGGCTTCCAGCTGGCCCCCAGCCCCTGCAAGCCCCATTTACCCCAAAGGCTTCAGGAGGAAAAGTGAGCCTGAGTCAAGCCTTGGTTGACTTGAGACTCTCAGGCCTCTCTCTCTCTCAGGATAGGGCTTAGGGTTTGCCACCCCTTTTGCAAGAAGCTCTTTCAAGCTGAAACTCTGCCAGCCTGCAGAGAGCTCTCTGCAAAGTGGAAAATCCCTGTGCATCTCTGTTAAAATGAAAAACCTGGGTTTTTTCTGTGTTAAAAGGAAAATGTGGATTTCCCCCCCATTTTTCCATGGGAAATGGAAAACCCAGATCCCTACTTATAAACAAGTGGAATGGAATTCTACTTTTCTTGAATCTAAATGGCAGTTTTCTAGCTGTGTCAGTGATATTTTGGCCACTTTATGGGTGCATCTACATGAGACATTCATTAGAGCTGTCTAATTAGCTCCACAGTAAAGTCTGTGTCTACACATGCAGCCCTATTAGGTCACAGTAAACTAATAAATGCTGCTGTAGGTCAGTACTTGTAAATTCAAGCACTATTCTGTGGCAGCATTATTTACTGTACAACAATGAACATGTAGATGTTGCTGGGGCTGCTGGGGCACAAGGGTGCTTCAGTGCAGGGGCTGCCTGCTGGCTAGCTCTGCACTGAAGCACCCTTGTGTCCCAGCCAGGCCCTCTGCAATATGCTAAGCCAGGTTGGAGCAGCACTTGCAGGCCAGGCTCTTCCCCATAGTGACCAGGGATGAGAAAAGCTCTTATGCCATGTGGGGCTTTGGTAGCTACTGTGTCTCCTGGGGAGACTTTGACACCAGTCAGGAGTGCCATGGATCTTTGTAAAGCAGCGGTGGGCAAAATATGGTCCATGGGCTGGATCCGGCCTGCCAGGCCATTGTATCCAGCCTGAAAAGCCACTGAAATATTTAGTAAATTAATATTTATTTACGCTGGCTCCCTGTCAAAGCTTACTGGAAACCAAACCTCTGGGCAGTAGGACCCAAAGGGAGCCCTCAGCAGGCTTGCAGGGGTGAGCAGCTCAGCCCCACACCCCCCCCCCCAGCCAGTTCCCTGCTTTCCCGCCTCCACCCTGGTCCAGCACCATGTGGCTGCAGTTCCCGGCTGCATACCTAGACCTTGGAACATGGGACCATGCTGCTAGGGGTATGTATGTGTGTGCACGCGCATGTCAGCAAGCACAGGGGCAGAGTATGTGCATGTCGGCAGGCACAAGGGCAGTGTGTGTGTGTGTGTGTTCATTCATAGGGCGAGTCCCACATGCAAACCCCTCCATACACATGCACTTATGCCTCCCCTAGCACTGCTAAACACAAACCCCAGCTACCCTCCCCACACCCCACATACCCACACACCCATACCCCCCACAAAACTATAACCACCTCCCCCCAAAATATACAAGAGTAAGACTTCATTTTAAGCTATTGTGCAGTCACCTCTGCATACACTCCACAAACACATGTAATTCAGGACAAAACTATTTTTTGAAATCAAATTAATGACTGTTGTAGATGATTGCTTTTTAGAATATAATTTGGTATTTTTCTGGTTCTGAGATGGCAAAACCCCTTTGCTAAAAGGAGTACTTCAGGGGGCAAGGGGAGGGACTTCTGGTGGCAAAGGTCAGGGGTTAGGGGGCGGGACTTGTGGTCACAAGACGGTGATAAGGGGGTGGGGCACCTGTCAAGGGGAAGGGCTACCCATGTGACCCTTGACAGCTTGCCAAAACTCAGTAAGCTGCCCTCCACCTGAAATAATTGTCCACCCCTTCTGTAAAGTAATGTATGACCCTGTCCATTAATTTCCTCTTTGCACGGGGACTCTGCCAGCTGTGCCCAGGCATGGGTAACTTCCCTGAAATACTGAGTGGTCATCTCAAGCCCCTGCTCCTGCACCTCAGCAGACCAGGGGTAGGCATACCCCAGCTTCAAATTTTCCCCCTTCCGCATTGTATCTCCTCATGCTGGTGCTCACAGAGCCAGAAGTTGGCTCTTGGAGGCAGCTACCAGGACTTCGAGCTTTTCCTTGCTTTGCCATTATCTCCCACTGATGTCTGTCATCCAATCTGCAGCTGTGTGGCAGCCCATCCTTAAGCCACTATCACACCCTCTGCAGGCTCCCTTCCTACATGCAGGTGTCATCCATTAGGGTAGAGACATAAGATACTGCAGTTTTGTGAAATGCCATATTTCCTCCCTTAGTTTATTCTTTCAAGCTGTTAAGTAGCTTAGGTTCCTAGCGGTCTGTCTCTTCAAGGCATCTTCCCCAGGACCTTACCTCCCTGCAGCACACATGAACAGACTACCTGCCTTGCTTCAAGCACTGGGTTTATATGTACCAAAACACTACCCCTTCTACTCATGTGGCTTCCCAGCCACACACAGGGCTTTCCCCTTTTGCCTGGTGGCCAGCCTGCCCTTCTTTTCTGCAGTGTAACCTAGATGCCCACAGTCTTTATCTTCTGTCCACCTGGAAATTCTTCCCTTGGTTGATTATTGAACTGCAGCTAGTTTTTACTAATCTGCCTGCCCACACCCCAAACTTAGCCTGATGCACTTCCCTTTTAAAGCAACAGGAGCCTCTTGCTCCCTGCTACAGGCCAAGTTCAAGTTTTGGAGTCCTATAACTAAGTCATGGGGGCCTTTTGGTCTGTGTGTTTGAGTCTATGTGTAAGTCTTGGGACACTTTGGATCAGGATCTTGTGGTTACAAGGTCTGGCTCAAGGTCTTTGGTGTTGAAAGGTCTGGGTCTTGTGCAGGGGACACATCTGCCTTGACCCCTTCTCCCTCCAACACCTACCTGAAACCCAGAATGCAAGGTAGGGTTGGGGTTCAGAGATAGGCTTTCTTCACCTTCAGACAGCCAGGGGGCAAAGTTTACTCTATGCTTGTTGGAGAAGTGGAGTGTAGCCTGACTATCTGTATCACCCAGTTATCATGGGCTCTGAGGCCCACATGGCTAACTAATAACTCCTAATGTATGGGGCTAATAGATGGATGACACAACAAAATACTGGGATAACTAATGAAAAAACCAGGATAGAAGTGTCATGTGGGTCAAAGGGTCAAAACGTGAAAATAAGTGCTCCTGAGGGGGATACCGAACAGAGCCCCCTTGGGCTGCACCCACCGGTCCTCAAAGGCATCCAAGGAGCCAGTGGATGCCACCCACTGGTGCTCCACCCAGAGACGTGCACGGACAAGTGAGAGGAAATCGGCCTTGCAGTCTCCGGGCACTGGAGTGTAGCCAGATTGCCAGAGCATCTCTCTATAGTGGTTGTAGAGAAATACATGCTGTCATTTTGGAAGACAGTGGGGTAACTTCTATTGATTGGGGAACTGTACAAGCATTTGTTAAACCAATTTAGCTGCTACCTGTCTAGAGTTAGACCTTGTCAGATGAGGTCTAACTTTAAATCATGCACACCATTTTTACACCAGATTGAGTTTTGTGAATGCTTGCAGTAGTGTTTCTACTGCACTAAGTTTGATTCTATCTAAATAATGCTTGTACA
This sequence comes from Alligator mississippiensis, assembly GCF_030867095.1. Taxonomy (NCBI): domain Eukaryota; kingdom Metazoa; phylum Chordata; order Crocodylia; family Alligatoridae; genus Alligator; species Alligator mississippiensis. The sequence continues at coordinate 375,453,835 of NC_081824.1, read as the reverse complement.
CACTCTCAGTTATTGGGAGGGGTCACTATTTCCCGTCTTCCATTCTTTTCCTAGGACTTATGCTTAGATATGTGAATACACAGTCATACAAATACCTAGGCAGTGAATGTTTATGTGCTTATGTTGAAAAGAAAATTGAATCACTACCTGGGGCAGTTATGCCACTTATGTACCTAGAAAACAGATTTAGAAGCACAAAGGGGGAAAAAACTTCCCCTCTCCCTCCCATAACACATCCTAGCTCTAAGAAGAGGCTTAGATTAAAAGACAAAAACAAAAGAAAAAAAAAAGGATTAACTACCACCTCACCCTTCTAAGCATAGTAGATTTTAAGTAATTAGTGAAGGCAGTAGTGCCTTTGACCTTTTCCTAGCAGACACCTGTGTACACAAATAGGGGCACTGACACTGAATTAAGGGGCTTTGTCTTGTGTTGTAAAGCAGCCAAGACTTGGTTCCATTTGGATACATATATATTTAGTCAGATGTCTTTCATGAGAATGCAGAGCCATGGAAATATTCTTTATAAGAAAATTGCAAGTAATATTATTTTTTAACTACAAACTTCATGTCCCAACTTAGTGAAGGAAATTATATATATATATATTTCCCCCCAGGGCTCCTGATCAGCTGAAAAGGCGCAATGATCCCTCACAGTAATGTATCTTATAAACAGTGAAAATGAGATCTTGGGTATGATGCTAAAACAGGCCACCTGAATGCTCATGAATCTATAATTATTTTGTTGTTGTTTGGAACAACTACAAGTCAGTGGCGTTGTGCCAAAAACTACAGGACCAAGATTTTTGATAGACTACAAACAAGTTAATAAGACTTTCTTTCTGTGTCTGTCTATCTGCCTTGAAAAGTCATAAAATCAAATGCAAAAGAGTAATCAATACTATTCTTTAATACTTATCCATTTGGGAAGGTCAGATAATTTAACCCCTTTCAATCAATAGCTCCACTCTCACTTTCTTGCTTTCCATAGCCTAAGATCAAGAGATTGCATATATCTCACTTTATATAACTCTTGAAAGCTTTATCTTAGGAGAACAAAGTCCTTTCTTTCCGTTCACTTTAGTTTTGAGCCATCTCAGGACATAGCGGTATAATAAAAAAGTACTACATCTTCAACATACAGAATAAGATATCTACAAGGATACAAGGAGAGACTGATATTTTTCTTGTCTTCTTTCCCCAGAAAGTCCTTCTTTCTCTTCTTTATCAACCCTCCAATTTTGACAAACAGTTCTATATATCTGCTTTTACTTAGACAGAACTGGCACTTCATAAATATTGAATGATGTTATTTTTGTAAGCACTTCATCCTAATGCTGAGGGTTTTTTTTTTTTCTGGCAATGTTAGAATTAAGTAAAAGAGACATTTACCTGATCCAAACCATTACATTTATTTGAATCTTAATTGCAGCCTTAGCAAAAAATAAATAAATAAATAAATAAATAAATATATATTCAAAATGAACTTCACTATATAATAACAAGAGATACTCATTTTTTTTCTTCTTAGGACTTTTATGCTTTATAATATTTCAAGGGTGCACTGATCCTAATTAAACCCCATCATAATTTAACTATGCAGCGTGAGCTATGAGCTCCCTACAAACTATGAAACTATGAGACATAATCTGTGGACCAAATAAATGTATAAACTGAAGATTAAATTCTTGAATCATAGAATCAGAAATTAAGGGCTGGAAGGGACCTTGAAAGAACATTGAGTCCAACCCCTCTGCTCTGGGCAGGAATACTGCTGAGATCAAATGATTGCAGCAAGGTGTCTGTCCAGTCTCCTCTTGAAGACTTCCAAAGTTAGGGACTGCATCACCTCCTTGGAAAGTTTATTCCAGATTCTGGTCACCCTTACTGTAAAGACATTCTTCCTTACATCCAACCTCAAACCATCCTCTAACAGGTTATGGCCATTGCTCCTTGTCCTCCCCTGGGGCATCCTAGTGAACAGTTTTTCTCTTAGCTCCTGATATTCACCCCATACGTACTTATCGATGACCACCAAGTCCCCCCTAGGTCTTTACTTTCCCAGGGTGAACAGTCCCAGATCCCTTAGTCTTCCCTCATAATGTTTATCCTCCAGGCCCTTAATCATGCTTGGGGCCCTTCTCTGGACCCTTTCAAGATTCTCTGAAACTTTTTTGAATTGCAACACCCAGAACTGGACACAGTACTCCAGTTGGGGTGTCACCAGTGTTGAGTAGACAGGCAGTATCACTTCCTTAGCCCTGCTCATGATGCACTGGCTAAAGCTTCCCAGTATGCTATTAGTTCTGTTGATTGCAGTGTTGCACTGGTGGCTCATGTTCATCCTGTGATCACCCATAACCCAAGGTCCCTTTCAGCCATCGTACTGGCCAGGACATCTCCTAACCTATATTCATGCTACTGGTTACTTCTTCCCAGATGGAGCACTCTGCATTTATCCTTATTGTTCAGATCTGGTGGAGCCACATCCTATTCCCTAGTGTGACCACTTTTCCCTATAACTTAGTATCGTCTTCAAATTTGGTCAGCATGCTTTCCACATCCTCATCTAAACGATTGATAAAGATGTTGAACAGCACAGGGTTAAGAACCAAACCCTGTGGGACACTACTAGCTACCTCTCACCAAGATGATACAGACCTATTTACTAACACTGTCTAGGTTTGACACTTTAGCCAGTTCCCAATCCACCTGACCATGGACTCTGCCAGCCCACAGTCCTCCAGGTTTTTTTAAAATTTTTTTTATAAGAGCATCATGGAACACCATATCAAAGGCCTTTTTAAAATCCAAGTATATGACATCAACCATGTCTCCCACATCTAGAGCAGTTTGTTACTTGATCAACAAGGATCCTGGTTTTCTCTGATTTAAAAAAATCCCCAATTTTTTTAACTGAAAATAGGGGATTTTTTAAAATCAGAGAAAATCAGGATTCCTGTTGATCATAGAAGGAAACAAAGTTGGTCAGACATGACCTGTCCACAATGAAACCATGTTGCTATGTTTCAACATCATGCCTTCTACCAGTCTCTCACAAATGGACTTCTTTTTGATCATTTTTTCCCCAAAATTTTCCCTGGTATTGAGGTTAAACTGACTGGCCTATCATTTCCCTGATCCTCCCTTCTCCCATTCTTAAAGATTGACACCACATTGGCCCTTTTCCAGTCTTCCAGGACCTGTCCTGAGCACCACGAGTCTTCAAATACCTTTGCCAACTGTCCTACAATGACTCCAGCCAGTTCCCTCAGCACTCTTGAGTATAGCCCATCCAGTCCTGCCAACTTGAAGACATTCAGCTGGTCTAAATGCTCCCTCACCAGCTCAACACTGACCATTGGTTGGAAACCACTCTCTTCCACTGTCCGCACTTATCCTCTCCCTACAAATACAGGCTAACTTGTGTATTCTTCCTTGGTGGCTACCCCATGTTTCCACTGTCCATAAACCTTTTTTTTTCATTTTTAAACACCCCCTGACTCCTTTGGTGAGCCAAGAGGGCTTCCTGGCCTCTTTACCATCTTTCCTGGAAATAATCTTTTCTGCGCTCTGAGGATCACTCCTTTGAAGAACTGAAATTACAGTGAATTTTAGCATTTCCTTTAACAAAATGCTCAGATAGTTGGGGTGAAGCATGGGGCACTGTATGAAGGACAAGATTTTTTATACACAGTTGAGATAGGATTTTCAGAATTGTTTACTTTCAGCCAGTCTCTGCCATGGTCTGTGTTATTAAGTCCATGGTAATAATGAGCACCCTCAAAAATGCAACCTTATAATTGAAAGCCCCAAACAATCTATACCAAACATGAGGGATAGGTGAGATATGTGTATTTCTTCAGTGATATAAATTAATCTCTTTAAATAGAGTGAATAACATCCTACTTTCACTGAAGCTGATAGCAACTGGATGCAGCTGAGCCAGGATTCTACCCTTTGTCACAATGAGTAATCATTTCATGTATATCAATACTGCAGTCTTTTATGTCTAAAGGATAGAGTAGGATTACTGAACTTTTGTTTCCCTGGGAGTCCCAAAAGCAGGTACAGAAGATAAAAGTAGAGAGAGGCAGTAGCAGTGGTCAAGTCATCAGGATAAACTGCAGAAGCAAGATTGTTTTACAATTGCAGTCTTTACTTCTTTTTACATTGCATTTGCTTATAGTATATAAAAGTTGGAATATGTAGTGAAAGAAAGCAAATAAATTTAATTTGGTCTGGTGATTTTAAAACAGATCTTTAGAGATGTGTTAAAGTTATACTGTTAATTGTACAATATATTCATGTGGAACATGAACAAGTATTCACATCTGGTCTAGGTTTAGGCAGCTTACTTTAAGTGGACATGTGCAGCAGTTCACTGCTTCCAGGAGTGGTGTGTACATGTGTTTGTCACAACTTTGAGCTGTGCAGGGAAACCCGAGTAAGTAATTCAGGGTGCTGGGGAGAGGGACTGGGATCAAGGGGGGGAGGGGGGGTTGGTTTGAGAGGGAGAGGGTTGTCTAGTTGGGAAGGTCGGGTTTGGAGACTAAAAATAGTGTAGTTGGGTGCAGGGGCATGGGATCAACAGAGCACCAGGACTGGGCTTTCAGTCCCAGAGCTTTGCTGTAAATACATACATATGTTCATGACTTCAGACTTATATTTGGAAAACCTTGAAATGCATACTCAGTATACATCATATGAAAATCTAAGATTTACTTAGCTAATGACAAGCAAATACTGGAAGTTTTTGTTTATTACCATTAAGAAAATAATGAAAATCAAGTTTGTGGGGGAAAAAAAAAAAAGACAAGTGTAGTCCAGTGCAAAACACATAGCAGGGAATAAAATGAAATGAAATTAAGTCAAAACTATTTGAGGGCAGTACATTTTTTCCAAGTGAAACTGAAAACAAATAGGAGAAGATCCAAAATATCAAAAATCTGTATATAAAGCATTGTAGGAGTCTTTCTTATCTCCCCTTAGGAGCCATGTCTTAATATAAGTACACTTGTAGTAATAAAACAGTAAATTAAAGCAGACCAGCCTATAGTGTTTAAAAGAAAAATATATCAGTCGCATGAAAATAATCTTAATAGTGACTCTTTTGTATAGGGCAACTTTCTCCCTTGACTTCCATCCAGTATAATACATGGATTATGTTGTAGTAGTAGTAGTAATAATAATAATAATAAAAACATTGTAAGTAGTAGGGTTTAAGGGGTTTTTGTGATGTTGCTAGGAAACCACAACTCTTTGGTATATACAAGATCAACAGATTTGTGTCACTTTGGACACAATCTAATTTAACTTTGTAAATCTAAATGGTGATTACTAGGCATAAAAGCTTTGTGGGTGAATTGTTTAAGTACGGGGCTAAAAGATGAGAGGCTTCTCATCAGAGAGGGAAGAGTGTCTTCACATGAAGGTTTGCTAATCTAGCAAGAAGGACTTTAATCACAAGGGAATGGAAACAAAAGGCCAGAGATAAGTAAAAAGCCTGGAAACCTGGATAAAAAGCTTAATAAGGGAAAGCAATAATGGAAACCTTAGCAATGTTCTTAGGGAGATGATAAGACAGGCAGTCAGATACCTGAAATGTTTCTATATTTATGTGAGAAGTATGAAAAGCAAACAGAAAAAAACTGGATGACCTAGCACAATCACAGAATTATGATATCATTGGGATTATGGAGCTATGGTGGGATAGTTCACATGACTGGAGTATGGTGATGGATAGGTATAGTGTGTTTAGGAAGGAAAAGCAGGGGGAAAAAGGAGAAGGTGTTGCCCCATATATATAAAGTTAATGTGTACATCTGTTCTGAGGTGCAGTACAAAGTGGAAGGTAGACTTGTTGAGAGCCTCTGGATCTAAGTCAAAGAGGACAGGAGCAGTGGGGATGTCACTATTGTGTCTACTAAAGGCTCCAAACCAGGAAGAAGAGATGGACAAGAACTTCTTTCAACAACTGATGAAAGTGAGCCAGTCAGGAACCAGCAGTGGGAAAGAGAGGAGCCAGGCACACGTGTGTCCTGCATGCACGTGTGCCCCCTTAACCAACTGACTGACTGGAGGCGGTGGCGGCAGCAGCAGCAGCAGCAGCAGCAGCAGCAGAGGAATCGGCAGCGGGGGCAGCAACAGCTGATCCCCCAAAGGTAAGTGGGGCGCAGGGACCCGGTGCAGCTGAGCCAGATCCGGAGGGGAAGCCCCCCAGGTCCCATATAGCTGAGCCGGTAGGGAGCCACACTCCCGAGCCGCGCAGCGTGAGCAGAGTGCGCAAACAGGGAGGGCTAGGGAGGGGACTGTCCCCCCAGGCCAGGGAGCACCCCCGGGGCTAACCCTTGGGGAGCAGGATCAGGCGGCAGCGGATCCCCCCAGCGGGGGAGCGTAGGGGGCGGAACTGCCGGCAGGCACTTCCGGGTAGACCGGGGTGCCTCATTGGCCGTTGGAGCAGGGGCGTGTAATTCAAACCGCGGGCTTTAAAGCCGCAGGGTGACGTAGTTCCCAGCACTTGGGAACCAGCAGCGGGAAAGAGAGGAGCCAGGCACACGTGTGTCCTGCATGCACGTGTGCCCCCTTAACCAACTGACTGACCGGAGGCGGCAGCGGCAGCAGCAGCAGCAGCAGAGGAATCGGCAGCGGGGGCAGCAACAGCTGATCCCCCGAAGGTAAGTGGGGTGGAGGGACCCGGCACAGCTGAGCCGGATCCGGAGGGGAAGCCCCCTGGGTCCCATATAGCTGAGCCGGTAGGGAGCAGAGCTCCCGAGCCGCGCAGCGTGAGCAGAGTGCGCAAACAGGCGCGCTCTGTGAGAGCACGCCGGCGTTTGAGCAGGCGTTCACGCCGGCGGGAGGGCCAGGAGTGAGACTCCTGTAGGGGTAGGGAGTAGACACCACACAGGTCTACAAACAGCAGCTCAGAATGATGTCTACGAGAGTGCTGCTAGGGCCTCTGCCCAAGGGGACAAGGCTAACTGGGGCTGGTCTGAGGCCTCCACCCAGACCGAGCCCATGGGGGAGCTAATGTCCCCCTACCTCCTGGTCTGTGGGGGATCCCCAGCAGGGCCGGGGGGGCAGAGATTGGAGGCCCCCACACCTGTCCGGCAGGTGCCCGTCTTAGGGCTCTGGAGGCGCAGGTGAGGGAGCTCTGGGAGGAGGTTAGCAGGCTGAGGGGGATCAGGGAGGTGGAGGATGAAATTGACAGATATTTCCTTTCCCTGCAGGACCAGGCACTGAAGGAAGAAGCAGCCCGTGGAATGCCTTCCACAGCAGAGTGGCAGACGGTCACAGCCAGGACCGGAGCAGCTCGCAGAGAATTGGTACCAGCTTCTCCAGTTCCACTGGAAAACAGGTACGAGGCCCTGGCGACCCTGCAGGAGATGGAAGGAGAGGAGGAAGCCCTTGGGCAGGAAGAAACACCACATTCTTCACACTCCAAACAGATCAAGAGATCCAAGAGGACCCAGAGGAGGAGGCGAAGAGTGCTCATCATAGGCGACTCCATCCTAAGAGGTATGGAAGGGCCCATCTGTCGCCAGGACCCCTCAGCACGAGAGGTATGCTGCCTCCCTGTAGCAAAGATTCGGGATGTGACAGAGGTAATCCAGGCCAGGATCAAGCCCACCGATTACTACTCCATGGTCCTAGTCCATGTGGGTACTAATGATGCAGCCAGGAGAACCCCCGATCACCTGATGGCGGACTACAGTGCTCTGGGCGGCATGCTGAAGGAGTTCGGTGCACAGGTGGTATTCTCTTCCATCCTACCAGTGAACAGATGTGGAAGACGGCATGAGAACTGCATCCAAGAGACCAACTGGCGGCTTCGGGAGTGGTGTCTCAAGGCAGGCTTCGGCTTCTTGGACAACGACCCGCACATCGCGACGAGGGACATGCTCGGCTGGGATGGGCTTCACCTGTCCCCCAAAGGTAAGCGTGTGTTTTCTTCTCGGTTGGCAGATCTCCTCCAGCGGGCTTTAAACTAGGCTCGTCAGGGGGAGAGGAAGATGAGGGCGGGGGAAGCTGTGGACCACCATAGAGGGGTTCCGCTCTATGTCAATGAGCAATATACATCAACCCTCATCAACATGGAATCCAAGGATGAGGAAGTAGAAGGATTGTGGGTTAGGCTACATGGGGGGCAAGGAGAAAGGGATTTGGTGGTAGGGGTCTGCTACAGACCCCCACATCAAGGGGAAGAAAGAGATTCGGGGCTCCTGAGGCAACTCTCGGAGACCATAAAAGCTAAAGAGGCGGTAGTCATGGGGGACCTAAACTACCCGGACATCTGCTGGGAGTCACAGACAGCAAAGTCCCACCGCTCACGCAGGTTTCTAACCTGTGTACAGGACCTCCACCTGGCACAGGAGGTACACGGTCCCACTAGGGAGAATGCCATACTGGATCTGGTATTCGCAACGGGAGATGACATGGTAGCAGACCTCCAGATCGGTAGACATCTGGGGGGCAGTGATCACCTAATAATAGAATACACCATAAGACGTCAAGTGGGTAAGGTAACTAGTAGGGTGAAAGTGCTAGACTTTAGGAAAGCTAATTTCAATGAACTCAGGCGATTAGTCAAGGATGCACTGCAGAGTAGGAGATTTGAAGAAATGGAAGCCCAAGAAGGGTGGCTGTGTCTTAAGGAAACGATCCTTTGGGCACAAAGCAAGACGATCCCTGAGCGAGGCAAAAGAGGGAAAGGGGCCAGGAGGCTTCCCTGGCTGACCAGAGAAATCCAGGGCAGCCTAAGGGACAAAAGGGGAGCACATAAAAAGTGGAAACAGGGAAAGATCACCAAAGATGAATATACCTCCTCTGCTCGTGCTTGTAGGGAGGCAGTTAGACAGGCCAAAGCTACCATGGAGCTGAGGATGGCAACCCAAGTAAAAGACAACAAGCAATTGTTTTTTAGTTATATAGGGAGTAAAAGGAAGGCCCAGGGATGAATAGGACCCCTGCTAAATGGGCAGAAACAATTGGTGACAGACAGGGAGGACAAGGCTGAACTCCTCAACGAGTTCTTTGCCTCAGTGTTCCTAAGTGAGGGGCACGACAAGTCTCTCACTGGGGTTGTAGAGAGGCAGCAGCAAGGCGCCAGACTTCCATGCGTAGACCCTGAGATGGTGCAGAGTCACTTGGAAGAACTGGATGCCGTTAAGTCGGCAGGCCCGGATGAGCTCCATCCGAGGGTGCTGAAGGCACTGGCCAACATCATTGCAGAGCCACTAGCGGGAATATTTGAAAGCTCGTGGCGCACGGGCCAAGTCCCGGAGGATTGGAAAAGTGCTAACATGGTCCCCATTTTCAAAAAGGGGAGGAAGGAGGACCCAGGCAACTATAGGCCAGTCAGTCTCACCTCCATCCTTGGCAAAGTTTTGAAAAAATTATCAAGGCTCACATTTGTGAGAGCCCGGCAGGACAAATTATGCTGAGGGGAAATCAGCACGGGTTCGTGGCAGGCAGATCGTGCCTCACCAATCTAGTTTCTTTTTATGACCAGGTTACGAAACGCCTGGACACAGGAGGAGGGGTGGATGTTGTATACTTAGACTTCAGGAAGGCCTTCGATACAGTATCCCACCCCATACTGGTGAACAAGGTAAGAGGCTGTGACTTGGATGACTACACAGTCCGGTGGGTGGCGAATTGGCTGGAGGGTCGCACCCAGAGAGTCGTGGTGGATGGGTCGGTTTCGACCTGGAAGGGTGTGGGCAGTGGGGTCCCGCAGTGTTCGGTCCTTGGACTGATACTCTTTAATGTCTTCATCAGTGACTTGGATGAGGGAGTGAAATGTACTCCGTCCAAGTTTGCAGATGACACAAAGCTATGGGGGGATGTGGACATGCCGGAGGGCAGGGAACAGCTGCAAGCAGATCTGGACAGGTTACAACAAGTGGGCAGAAAACAACAGAATGCAGTTCAACAAGGAGAAATGCAAAGTGCTGCACCTAGGGAGAAAAAAGGTCCAGCACACCTACAGCCTAGGGAATGACCTGCTGGGTGGCATGGAAGTGGAAAGGGATCTTGGAGTCCTAGTGGACTCCAAGATGAACATGAGCCAGCAGTGTGACGACGCCATCAGAAAAGCCAATGGCACTTTATCGTGCATCAGCAGATGCATGACAAATAGATCCAAGGAGGTGATACTTCCCCTCTATCGGGCGCTGGTCAGACCGCAGTTGGAGTACCGCGTGCAATTCTGGGTATCGCAATTGAAGAGGGATGCGGATAACCTGGAGAGGGTCCAGAGAAGGGCCACTCGTATGGTTAAGGGCCTGCAGACCAAGCCCTACGAGGAGAGACTAGAGAAACTGAATCTTTTCAGCCTCCGCAAGAAAAGGTTGAGAGGCGACCTTGTGGCCTCCTATAAGTTCATCACGGGGACACAGAAGGGAATTGGTGAGTATTTATTCACCAAGGCGCCCCTGGGGGTTACAAGAAATAATGGCCACAAGCTAGCAGAGAGCAGATTTAGATTGGACATTAGGAAGAACTTCACAGCTCGAGTGGCCAGGGTCTAGAACGGGCTCCCAAGGGAGGTGGTGCTCTCCCCTACCCTGGGGGTCTTCAAGAGGAGGTTAGATGAGCATCTAGCTGGGGTCATCTAGACCCAGCACTCTTTCCTGCTTATGCAAGGGGTCAGACTCGATGATCTATTCAGGTCCCTTCCGACCCTAACATCTATGAATCTATGAAACTGATGGAAGCTTCCTAATGACAGGACTTGGTTCTCATGGGGGACTTTAATTACTGTGTAACAGGACCATCCCTGAGGGCAGGCATGTTTCCCCTAACAGCCAAACTAATCCTGTCCCTCATTTCAGATCACAGTACCCCTTTTGCTAGCTCACCTGCCACACCCTGATGTACTTGTTATAAACAGGGATCCAAGTTGTATCTGATTTTTTTTAAATTCATAATTTTCAGATTAAAAAAGTAACCCAAAATCTACATGTTTTCATGATCAAAGTGAAACACCACAAATATATATTATATTATATTATATTATATTATATTATATTATATTATATTATAATCAGGACATCTGCTGGGTGGGGGATATAGCAGAGTTCAAGCAGTTCAATAAATTCTTGGAGTCTGTTGGGGATAACTTTTAATAAAGCCAATAGAGAGATCAACTAGGTGGGAAGGTATTCTTGAATTACTACTCACAAATAGGAAGGAATTGGTTGAGAATGAGAAGGTGGACATTAATTTGGGTGACAGTGGGCACATCTACATGAGATAATGCCATTGGACTGATTCTACTGCCACATTAGCATGGCTGGCAAAAACCATGCTCATATGCCAATGCACAGTAGATTAATTCAATGGGCATTAAATATTCATCTGTGCTAATGCGCAGTAGCACCATTTACAGAACATTAAGTTAGTACCTGTTATTACAGATACTAACAATGCATCATAATTATGGTGCATTAATGAATGTGTAGACATGCCCAGTGACCATGAAATTGTAGAGATCAAGATCCAAAGGAGAGGAATGAAAGAGTAGAATAAACACACAGCACTTTAGAAAAGAAGGCTTTAGCAATCTCAGATAACTGGTGGGTAGGATCCCTGAGAAGGCAAGCCTGAGAGGAAAAGGAGCCCAGGATTCCTGGTTGTAGTTTAACAGGCCTTCATAAAGGGCAGGAGCAAGTTATCCCAAAGTAAGTGAAGAATGGAAAATGCAACAGGAGACCAGCCTGGCTAGGCAGCAATCTCTTCAAGGAATTGAAACTCAAAAAGGAAAACTGTAAAGGTCACAGTACTAGTGAAGAGTATAAGAGTATCACACAAGAACATAGGAACATAGGGAGACAATTAGGAAAGCTGAGGCACAATTTAAAATGAAGCTGGCATGGGTCATATAAGGCAATAAAAAGGGACTGTAGAAGTATGTCAAAAGTAAAAGGAAGACCAGAGTAACCATAGGTCTGATATGGAATTCAGAAGACAATTGAATTACAGATGATCAGGGATCCTGGTTTTCTCTGATTTTTTTAACCAAAAACTGAAGGTTTTTTTTAACAGTCCAAATCCACATTTTCCCAGAATTTAAATGAAATACACTAATATATATAAATGTGGATTTGGGGTTACATTTTTTTAACCCAAAATTGGAATTCTTTTTAAATCATAGAAAACCAGGATCCCTGAAGATGTTGAATTGAAGTAGTTAATATATTCTAGAATTCAGTCTTCACAAATGTGGGGGGAGTACCAGATAATAAGTACATTTGGCAGAAAAGATGGAAATTAAATAAACAGCTTATAGAAAAAAAAAAGTGAGCAATTATTTAGAAAAGCTAGATGATTTCAAGTTGACAGGGATGCACCGTAGGATACTGAAGAAATTACCTAAAGTAATTTTAGGGCCATTGGCCATTGACTTTGAGAACTAGTGAAGATCTGATGAGGTCCCAGATAATTGAAAAAGGGCAAATATAGTGACCATCATTAAGAAATGGAAGAAGGATCCAATAAACTACAGAGCAGTTAACTTGACCTCAATACCTGGAAATGTCATGGAGCAGGTCCCCAAGGAATCTATTGTAATGTACTAGCAAAGGAAAGGTGATCAGAAAGACCCAGCATAGATTTACAAAGACAAAATCATGCCTGACCAACCTGCTTTCCTTCTATGATAAGATGGCTGGATCTTTGGATGGGGGAGGAGAGAAGGGGCTGTGCTATACCTTGTCTTTAGCAAGCCTTTTTACACTGTCTTTCAAAACATTCTCATTAACAAGCAAAGTTTCCTGTAGCAGATGCCCATTATGATATCCCCCCCACTCCCCAATGCACTCCCCTGTGACATTTTCCCAAAAGCTTTCAATAGGCATACTTTCCACAGATTATACAAAAGTACTGTAAGGTAGATACATAACTGGCTGGATTGTTGTACTCAACAAATAGTCACTATGGGTTCAATGTCTAGTTTGGAGCAGGTATAAAATGAGGATAAGTGGCAGTTATGTGTCTGGGTAAGTACAATTTAAAAACAGAAAGTGAAATAGGACTGCCCGTTTCATTCTTTTCAAATAGTCATAATATACATATAAGTAATTTTAACCCCCCCACACTCAATTTATCTCTATACCTGCACCATACCTCTCCTTCCCGTGCCTCCTAACCAGAAAGCAATAGGTAGAGAGAATACTGTAGATAGCTTATACTGCCTAAACATACAATGTATTTGTTAGATATTTTCGCCCTCTTCTCTGCTTCATGCACATGATGTTTGTTTTCTTAGGTTATATACTCCTAATGTCTTTGATTATCAGCAGGGATCTGGTTTTCTCTAAATTAAAAAAAAAATCCCCAATTTTCAGTTAAATGAAAAGTAATCCCAAATTCACATTTTCCCATGATTTAAATGAAACACTACTGATATACAAATACATATAGATATAGATATATGAATATGTGTGTGTGTGTGTGTGTGTGTGTGTGTGTGTATATGTATATATATATATATATATATATGTGTGTGTGTGTGTGTGTGTGTGTGTAGTGTGTTTCATTTAAAATCATGGAAAATGTGGATTTGGGGTCACCTTTTTTAATTGAAAAGTGGGGATTTTTTTAAATCAGAGAAAGCCAGGATCCCTGATTATCAGCTAGATTCGCTAAATTCTATATCCACTTTCTGCTCCTCTGTTGATAAAAAACATCCATAAATCTGGTTTAGCCAGCCAAATTAGCCACATTTACAATTGCTTTGTTTCACCAAAGTGATTTAAAGCAACTAAAATACACCTGTGAATTTATAGTTTCCTTTTCATGCATAGGGTGGCAGTATTTAGAGGTATCAAACAGGCTTAAATTCCATTACGTTTGGTGCCAAAAGAGAGGAAATAATCTTGGCTCAAAAGACTGCAGAGTACAGAAGTTAAGTAATTAAGAAAATAAGAAAAATAATATATATTAGGAACTTTATATTTTCTTAATGACCACAGCACACATTATGGTCACTACCAAAACGTGAAACTACCAGAATTGTATAAATAGAAAGATATGCTCCATTAGTCCTTTTTGGTTTCCCCTACACAATGTTAAATAAAAAGAATCCCTTTTTACTACTCCCATAAATAGTCTTATATGATCCATATATATATAAATTCACAAATACAGTACCGCACATGGAAATCATTTTATTACCTAAGCATTTCTGTTTTATCATGAAAATTGCAAACTTCAGTTTACTTTGTAATTAATCTCTGAACTACTTGCTAGCTACATGAATTGTATATATTTATCAAATAATTGGAAAGTACTTTCTGTGGGGCTGATTCTTCCTTCATTGCTTAGTAACACAAGTGGAGTAACAGCAGGAAGTAATTGAGACTATGTTTATAGTAAATTATATAGAGAAGAAATAGAGAGAATATATCCAATACCCGCTTTTTTTGCACTGGAAGATGTCACAGTAGAAGATCTCAAAGGAATTCCTAATCAGGCCCATGATCTACAGAATCACTGAGATCAGAATCTGCCCTTATATATTGTTACTCTAGGAGTTTTAATGATTTGTAATGAGAATTAGGAGTTTTTCCTATTTGATTCATATTTTTCATATTTGATTATATAAACTGTTTAGTTTCATTACAAGTTAAAAGATTCTGCCAGAGAATGAAACCCAAGTAGAGATGGGAACAGGTCACTTTTGGTTCCCTCCCCAGTTACAGGACTAATCCGATTGTTGTGCCAGCATCTAGAGCAAATTAGAGCACCTCTTATGGACTGTTTATTGGCTTCTCCATTATACAAAAAAACTGATTTAAAATGTGCTGGCTATTTCCCCTCTTTTTCCAATATGTGCTTAATGATACCAGTGTATGAAGTGTAGAGAAGGATATCTTTTGCTGATCCTACATTATCTCTGTAATGGTTAAAATGCTCAGGGGGACATGCCCCTCTGTGTTGCAAAAGTAGCATAGAGGAGCCATAGGAGGAGATAGCTATTGAATTTCATACTGCTTCCTCATCTGACATACAATGAATACTGAATTTAATTTAACAACTATCATTTAACTTTTCTCATCTATAAATACCTTTCATTTTCTTGCTTTTTTGATAATCAGTGGGTGCATATACATGTTCATTAATGTGTTGTAATTGCTGTATATTAAGTTTAGTATAAATCAGTGCACAGTAACGTGCAACTACACAGTAGTGCTGGTGCATGGGTTTTTAGTGATGCTTACTGCACAGTAGCCTAATACTACTGCTGCACAGTAGTATATTAGCATGTTTTTTGCCTGGCACACTACTGTACAGTGTTATTAGGCCACTGTGCAGTTAGAGTCTCATGTAGATACACCCAGTGTGGTGTACTTTTCTACTTTCTGCCATACACATGCCATTCATAGATACATATTTCAAATTACACCCTTGTTGAGGAAGGGGGAAAAAAAAATCACCAACACTTCTTTTAGTATAAAGTTCATTTACTAAATCCATTCAAAAGATTGTATCAATGCCAGCATTTGAATTAGTATTAAAATGCAGCAGAAATAACCTTCCCCAAAATAAAAAAAAATAAAGTAAAAATGTCAAAGCTTTCCAGTATAAAGCCCTAGAAAGATTTTCCTCCCCATGCATCTCAAAGCAACAACAACAAAAGGAAACAAACCTGGCAGTAGTATTAGGGCTGAAGCTTCATCCACATAATGAAGTTCTGTTGGCATATACATTTGCCTAATCTAGTTATGCAAGGAAAACCGACACCTCACAAGAAGTAATTTAAATATGGTGGCAGTGAAACTTTATGTGCTGGTATATACTATATCTTTACTGGAAGTTTGACAATATAGCTTAGCCAGCAGTAGTCCCTAGAATAGACAAGACCCCAGAGATCTAGGTATAACAAAGCAAGAACATTACAACTGATTTTACATAATTAAGGTTTTTCTGGCAAAATTTGTATTCCCCTGTAAAGTAAAAGAATGTTTAAAGCTCTGGGCTGAAACTTCACAAAAACTAAGGCTAAATACAGACAATCAAAAAGCCTGAGGTAGATGCAGTGATGGGGGTTTTCTCCCCTTCCATGCTGACTGGTTTGGCTGGGGATGCTTTTCTCTCATCCAGCCCTTCTACCCTATGCCTAACAGCTGGCAGGGGGCTGGGGAATGAAGCCACTCAGCGTGGGAGTGGAGAAAATCCCCATTGCACACACCCCCATGCTTCTGGCTGGGTGCAGGGGACAGGCCTAGGGGCAAAGGCCCCAGCCAGGCCAATCAGTAGGGAAGGGGAGAAAGCCCCATGGTGCAACACCCCTTGCTAGTTCGGGCTGGGTGGGGACAAGCTGAGGCAGGCGTGGAGTGGGGGTTGGTTTCTGCTCTCTTCCCTGTTTGGCCCAGCTGACAGATGCAGGCAGGATGGGGCTGTGGAATAGAGGCTTTGGTACCTTGGTTCTGTGATAGTTATGGGGCAAAAAAGCACAGGCAGAAGCTAGCCTGCCAACTTCATGAGGAGGGGATTATCGGGGGAGCTGCAACACCTTCTGGGATGCTGGGGGACTGCATCCTATCTTAAGCCTATGTGGCACAGAAGTTAAATAGACTGGTCTAATCTAAACTGATTTAATCTGATACTGCATCCATTCAGGCCTATCTTAAACTGGCTTTGGCCATTTTGAAACCAGTTTATGTGCACTGAACTTGTTACAGGTTTAGACCAGTTTACAATGATTTATGCTGGTTTATTTGTCATTTCTGTCCCTAGCCCTAATCTTCAGACAGCTACAGAATACAATTTCATCTTGAAAAGTGAATGTTTAAGAAATTCATGAGAAGAGAGGGAAATGCAACAAAACATGTACCTGTGTATACTGTAAAAAGTTGCTATACTGCATAGGCGAGTACTTTCCTTGATATACATACTGAAACTCCTCAAAGGATCCTTGGCCAGGGAAGAAACTCTGCAAGAAAATTCAGAGTAGTGTCTTCCTGAGTCTGCTGGAAAAGGAAAAGGAGGCTACCACAACATGAGACCATAGAATCATAGAAAGTTAGGGTTGGAAGGGACCTCAGGAGGTCATCTAGTCCAACCCCCTGCTCAAAGCAGGACCATCCTCAACTAGATCATCCCAGCCAAGTTTTGTCTAGCCAGGTTTTGAAAGCATCCAAGGATTGAGCTTCTACCACCTTTCTTGGTAATCTGTTCTAGTGTTTTATAGCCTCGTAGTGATAACATTCTTCCTAATATCTATCCTAAGTTTCCCTTGCTGCATCTTGAGACTGTTACTCTTTGTTCTGTCGTCTGGCACCTCTTAGAACAATGGAGATTCATCCTGTTTTAAACCCCCCTTCAGGTAAATAAAAGTAACCCAAAATCTACAGTTTTCCTTGATTAAAATGAAACACCACGATATCTCTATTTCTATCTCTATCTCTATCTCTATCTCTATTAGGGCTGTGTGAAACTTTGGTTGCCGATTCGATTTGGCAGAGATTCAGCCGAATTCAGCAGCCGAATTGCTGAATCTGAATCAAATCAAGAGACCCTTTAATTTCTCCAAATTGAATCAGAACCCTCTGAATTGATTCGGAGAGATTCAGAAATATTCAACAATTCTGACAAAGACACAGCTTTATATGTTTTTTCTACATACCTCAAGGTACCAGGCAGCTTATGAATGCTGAGATGGTGGGGTGGATGGAGCATCCCATGGGAGTACAGGGGGTCCCCAGCACACTCAGCTGTGGACCCAGAAGTGGACCAGAAGCATTTTTAGTCCACTTCTGGGTCCACAGAGGAGCACACGGGGGAGCTCCCCTGTCCCCTGGCTCAGTGACTGGTACCTTCTGGAACTGGAGGGGCACTCGGGGTCCCCCAATGGTTGATCGCCAAGCCAGGGAGGAGTGGGGGGTCCACCACCAAGCACGCAGGGGGCCCCCCATGCTCCTGTGTGGTGCTCCATCCACCCCACCATCTCAGCATTCGTAAGCCATGCCTGGTACCTCAAGATATATAGAAAAAAAAAAACATTTAAAGCTGTGTCTATGGCTGAATCACTGATTCTCTGAATCAGCATCAAATCTTCAGATTCAGTTTTGGCCAAATCAA
The DNA here is from genome assembly GCF_030867095.1 of Alligator mississippiensis. NCBI lineage: Eukaryota > Metazoa > Chordata > Crocodylia > Alligatoridae > Alligator > Alligator mississippiensis. Next base: position 375,435,749 of record NC_081824.1, on the reverse strand, counting down.
ATTGGGACAGTGGTCTGAATCAATGAATTGAAACAACTAACCTTGTTTCTTTTTATGACCAGGTCACAAAATGTTTAGATGCAGGAGGCAATGTAGATGTCATCTATTTGGATTTTAGGAAGGCCTTCAATACAGTATCTCATCCTATTCTCATAAACAAACTAAACAGCTGTGATATGGATGATTACATGGTCAGGTGGGTGTTAAATTGGCTTAAGAGTCGCAGCCAGGGAGTGGTGGTGGCTTGGTCCTTGTAAATGTGCTATTCAATGTCTTCATCAGTGACTAGGATGAGGGCGTGGGGAGAGAGCACTCTGTCCAAATTCAAGGATGGCACAAAGATACAGGGTAAAGTAAACATACTAGTAGGAAGGGATCAGATCTAGGTGGACCTGGGCAGGTTGGAAAAGTGGGCAGAAAAGAATAGGATGCAGTTGAACAAAGACAAGTGCAAAGTGCTGCATCTAGAGAGAAGGAATCACCAACATACCTATAGACTAGTGGATGACCTTCTCAGCAGCACAGCAGCAGAAAGGGATCTTGGAGTCATAGCTGACTCCAAGATAAATATGGGCCATCCATGTGGCGAAGTAATCAGTAAAACTAACCGCACTCTATCTTGCATTAGCAGGTGCATCATGAACTGGTCCAGGGAGGTGATGCTTCCCCTCTATGAGGTATTGGTCATGCTGCAGTTGGAGTACTGCATTCAGTTCTGTGCCCCACACTTCAAGAGGGATGTGGATAACCTTGAGAGGTTCCAGAGGAGGACCACTCATATGGTTAGGGGCCTGCAGGCAAGGCCCTACAAGGAGAGACTGAGGGACCTGAATCTCTTCAGCCTCCGCAAGAGAAGACTGAGAGGGAATGTTGTGGTCATTTACAAATTTATCAGGGGGGAAGGGGAGAACAGCAAGAAATAGGAGATGCTCTGTTTACCAGGACACCCCTTAGAATAACCAGGAACAATGGTCAGAAACTGATGGAGAGCAAATTTAGGCTTGACATCAGGAAGAGCTTCTTTACAGTAAGGGTTGCCAGAATCTGGAATGGGCTTCCAAGGGAGGTGGTGCTCTCCCCTACCTTGGGAGTCTTTAAGAGAAGACTGGACAAGGACGTGGCTGGGGTCGTATGACCCCAGCACTCTTTCCTGCCCAGGGCAGGGGGTTGGACTCAATGATCTGTTGAGGTCCCTTCCAATCCTAATTCAGGCCAAATCCAAATCTGAATCAAATATGGCCCATTTGGCACACCCCTACTATCTATATATTAGTGGAATTTCATTTTAACAATCGAAAAATATGGATTCCAGGTTACTTTTTTTAATCCAAGTATTGGTGGGGGGGGGGGGGGGGGGAGTTCAGAGAAAACCAAGACCCTTGACCATAAGTTAGAGCCACTACGTGACAAAACAGATTTTTGCCTGCACCAGCCCTGGCCAACAGACAGGGGTGTACCAGCAGCCTCTGAGGAGGCTGCCGAACTACCCCTATTCCCAGCCCCCTCGCCCCCAGCTCTGGGAGTCTGTCAGGGGGAGGGGGAGAGGTAGGGAGCACAAGACAGCTGCTGACTGCTTTTTCAAGCCAGGGCTGGGGGGACCCCCATCAATTTGTCACCCTCCCACCAGGTACCATGGTTGGGGTGCCTGGGGGAAGCAAGACTTGGCCTGCAATTTGAAGGGCTCTGTTCCACCCTGCCCCCATCACAGATATTTCTGGGCAAAAGTATCTGGCCTCTGCTTCTGCTGCTTACAAGAAGCCCAAATGGAGCTGTGTGTGGGTAAGTGGGGGCAGGTAGAATGGAGCCTTTTTGCCTTGTGGGCTCAGCCCAGATTACCCTAATACCCAAACCAGAGTACCTGGGAGCGGGGGAGGGCAGTGAGGAGAGGGGCCTCAGTTCCACCCTTCCCCTCCCCCCCCCCGCAGCTTTGGCTAGGCAAAGCAGCCAGCAGCTGCCTGCTGCTCCCACCCCACCCCCCACGAGCTGACAGCTGCAGGGGGACTGATGCTCACCAATGCATGCACCAGCTCAGCCCCACAAAGTGCAAAAAATTAACCCTGAAGGGAACACAAGTTCCCTAAGATGCTCTGTTCTACAGCACTTTCATTTAGTACCTCATTTTACTAGGATTAATTTTTCATGTGATCAGTCATTTAAAAAGTGCTCTGCAGCCATGCACTTGTGCTTTCAGGGGCCTTATTATGCAAAAAATGCAACTTATGTAATAACCTTTAGTCTCAACATCAAGTGATGCTGAGCTTCCTTGCAGCCAACCCAGGGTCTGGAGTTCCTCTCCTCTGGTACGTCACAGTCAGCCCCCATCCTTGGCCATGGTTATGGCCTTATTAAACCTCTAGCCACCTTCCTGAGTCACCTGATCCACCACTTTCATGCCAAGCATGTCAATCACTTGTATGATTTCACTTTCTGCATCTGGGGTGAGTAGTCATCTTCTTAAAGGGTGCCTTGCCCCTACTAGTCCCTCCAGGGACCTGAAGCCAGCTCTTGCTCCCTAGCTCTCTCTTCTCTTCCATAATGGGTCAGGGGCCCCATTTTACACTGCCATGCCCAGCTATAGCAAACCTTACCAAGGCTGAATTAGGAAAAGTCATGATGATCCCTACCCTTTCTCAAACCAGACAAAACATAAAAATTGTCTAATAAATTAGTTGTTGCATATATTTCTCTAAATTTAAACTGAACAATCTATATTTTTCTTCCAGTTCAGTAGTAACTCTAAAACTCTGAGTAGTGTCTATAGTTTCCTATTTATATTCAGCAACAAACTATTTGTTTCATCAGAAGATCAGTCAGAGACACTAAATGAAGCCATACAGGAGGGAATTCTTGATAGTAATCTGCAAGTAGAAAATTATCCATAGGTTAAACTACACAATAGTTATCTCTGGCAGGGACATAAATTTAGGTTATTTGACTCAAAAAATCACGTAATTTGGCTGAGTATTCAGAACAAACAGAAATGGCATTACATGTTGAGATCTTGGCTATTATATAGTAATTAGAAAAGATTCCTGAGGACCTTAAAAGGGGGGGGGGGGAAGGGGGGGTGTTTGGGTTTTTTTTGCTTTTCTTTGCTTTGTTTTCCCTGTTGGAAAAGGAAGCACATATGGGAATGTAGGGCCAATTTTAATGAGCTGTTAAAATGTGGAGACTAGAAAAGTATTTTGAAAATGAGATTGTATTATCCGTGGCAAAATGAGTTATATTAGTCGTTTATTTGTCTATTAAGATTAGTACACAACACATTCTGAGAGCTTTACCAGCTTAAGCAGACACCATCTCCATGCTCCTCCACATTCTGTTAGGAAACACTACATGGTTCCTGCTTCAGAACTTTATACAATAATGCATTTCCAGGAGTTCCAAGTATGGTTTCACAAGACATGTAAAGCTCTGATGATAAGATACTGTGTGATTAAGCTTCACAGTATAAGGAAGGCAGAAAGGCTGATATCAGCATCTGGAAAGGACCCAGCCATTCATGCTTCTAGCTCAGATTTATAATCAAAGCTTGGAAATCTATTTTCAATTATGCCTATATGGAAAGTCAGATCTATATGGAATGCAACTGTTGATTATATTGGCATTTCCCAAATAGCTGACCTACTTGTTATGGGTAGACTGGTTTAAAGTGAAGGTATTCCACTTGGTGGTGTTTCTACTATTCTATGTGATTGTAAAAGAAGAAAAAAATCTAGTACAGTTAAAAGAAGCAGAAGATAAGTCAGTGGCATTTTTGGTATGGCATCTTTAACAATCATGTATGTGCCTACTTTAATGATGAGCTCTCAATTACCTTGAGCCTAGAGATCATCTAACATTTTTTAAAGATTTACTACCATCAGTTAAGCACTTCCATGGTTCAGTTTGAATGAGTTTCCTGACATTTCCAGACTTTCTTTAAGTGAGCTGCTTAGCTTCTGGCAAGTATGTTTTTCCCTATAAATGAAACTTAGTTTTGATAGATGCATTGGTACCTAGTGATATTTGTTAGACCAGTTTACAAAATAAAATAGATTGTCAGGCACACATTTCCATGAACACTCTGGTAAATATCAACATAAAATTTAAGTCAGCTTAATTTTCAAGAGTATTATTATGTGCTTTTGTTTTCTCCTTGTTGGTGAGTTAGGCTGAACAGGAAGGATCCCCAGATATTAAGGCAAGCATGGATTTAGTGATCAATCAAACTATTTTTACATTTAAAAATTGGCAACCCTCACCTTTACATCCCTTAGAAATCCATTTTTAAGCACTAGGAATCCATTTCTAAGCCCTTGGAGAAGAAAAAGGTAATTAGGAACAGTCAGCATGGATTGACCAGGGGCAAGTCATGTCTGACCAAACTGATTGCCTTCTATGATGAGGTGGCTGGCTCTGTGGATGTGGGGAGACTGGTGGATATGGTGTACCTTGATTTTAACAAGGCTTTTGATATGGTGTCCAATAACATTTTTTGCAGGGAAGCTAAGGAAGTATGGGCTGGATGAATGGACTGTAAGGTTGAACATCTGGCTGGAACATCAGGCTCAGAGAGTAATAAGCAATGGCTCAATGTCTAGTTGGTAGCCAGTATCAAGTGGAATGCCCCAAGGGTCAATCCTAGGGGTAGGTTTTGTTCAATGTCTTTATTAACAACCCAGAAGATGGCATAGAGTGCACCCTCAGCAAGTTTGCAGATGACAGCAAGCTGGGGGGAGTAGTAGATATGCTGGAGGGTATGACTAGGATTCAGAGTGACCTAGACAAACTGGAGGATTGAGACACAAGAAATCTCATGAGGTTCAGCAAGGACAACTGCAAAGTCCTGCACTTAAGACAAAACAATCCCAGGCACCAGTACAGGTTAATTCCCCTTAACTTTCTATGATATGTCTTGGGGGGGAAAAAAAGCATCCTAAAATAACGTTTTTTCTTGCCTTCTTTCTGCTATAGTACAAATAATCATCTGGATTTATTCATATGATGGTATAATGTAAGCAAAAGGAGTCATGGGTTCTGGTGGCCAGTGATCTTACATAAGGCATATTTAACATTTCTGACATTAGAGCTCAAGGATCTGATAATCAGGGATCCTGGTTTTCTCTGATTAAAAAAAAAAATCTCTAATTTTCAGATTTAAAGAAGTAAACCCAAATCCACATTTTTCTGTGATTAAAATGAAACACCACTAATATCTATATCCATAGATAGATAGATAGATATTAACGTTGTTTAATTTTAATCACAGAAAAATCACAACATCGCATATCTAATTTTATTGAACTGTACATCTGGAAGTTTTTATTGTTTGTTTTGTTGTTGTTTGTTTATGTGCTTGTTAAAATGAAACACCACATATATATTAGGGGTGTTTCATTTTAATCACAGAAAAATGTAGATTTTTGGGGTTCCTTTTTTTAATCTGAAAAGTGGGGATTTTTTTAACAGAGAAAACCAAATTTCCTGCTGATAATAACACCCTTATGGTGTCCTTCTCCTTTTTAGAAAAGTAGCTGGTCATTAATGTTCAGCAATGACTGTTGGTCTAGAACTCAGGGAAACTCTAGCTGTAGCAGCCTAACTCAGAAAAAAAAAAAAATGTTTCCATAAGCTATTTTGCTTTGGCACTAAAGAAATTGAATTTGAATTATATAGCAACTTAAAAGGACTCTATCGTAAAAGACTTTCTAATTTCATTTTAAAACTGAAATAAAAAGGTTTAATGGCAACATGAAATAATTTGCTAGAGTCCAGCAGTATGTACTTAACCTGTATATTCAGCTTGTGTTTTTTGAAAGTTGAATAGAAGTAATGACAACACTTTGGTGACTGTAATTTGTTTCATAACACACTGTGAATCTTGTCTATGAGCAATAATCTCCATTATTTTAAGAGGGACAGAGTCTAGCTATTACTTATAATAGTTTATTGTATTTTACTATAGTGGAAGTGAATAATTTTGGCTTACCTCCACGTGGCTGGAATTGCTCAGTAGCCAAAAGATAGTTGAACAGTGATACAACTCAGAGGCATAACTGAAACTATGATGGCAACTAGGGCTATTTCAGAGTTTAAAACAAGCACACAAACAAACAAAAACAAAACAAACCATAAAAACTTCCAGATATACAGTTCAATAAAATTAGATATGTGATTTTGTGATGAAGTAAGTGGGAGTAGGGGTGCTCACCCTCATGGCTACACCTGGAGTCAGGTAGTAAGCCAAAATGTATACTTGCAGAAGCCTTATCTTTCCTTTAAAAGTGTTAGTTAGGCCCATCCTAGGTTTAGAAGAGCTAAGGTGAAAGAACTAACTGAGATAGAAAGGAAGTCAGTCAAGAAGAAAGTTAGGTCCTGGTGTCAGCCTTCAGAAGTCAACTCTTTGTCTGAGGTGGATTCAAAACTATATGTCCTATCTCCCAGGAGATTGCCATACCTACTAGATTAGAAGCTATTTTTAGTGAAGCAGGGACACTGTCCATCTATCTGTGAAGTGTTACATAGAATATTTAACAATTAGTTGGTCTAGGATGGAAGCAAGCAGGATCAGGACTCTCTAGCCTATCAATAAGGGTAGTCTTTTGGAAGAAAGGAGTACTGGTTTTCAGTCACTGCTCCAAAGACTATTTATATTTATAAATGAAGGCAGAATACAATGTAAAAAAAGGTGGAGTGTAGCAGGATGTTCTGGTCCTTTATGTGGGGCAGACAAGCCTGGAGTAGAGCCCACCTTTGGGTGATTAGATGGCCACATGGGAGAGAGCAAGTGGATTGAACTGGGAAGGAATAGTTTGTGGCCAGGAGGCAGACTTAAACCCAGATGAGCTCACTTTTAGGAAGGGCCAGAGCTAAAGGATCCTCTCCTGCCACGTGGGGAAAGCCAAATATTTTGTTTTCCTCATTTGTTTGCTATTTGGAACACAGATTATTTTTTATGAAGTCTAGCAGAGAGGCTTCCAAGGGAGAAAAGCTGGCTGTCAAGGCCACACACACTCAAGCCCACATATGGACTATTGCCTGGACTCCCCATCCCAATCTCCACACCACAGCGCCTCTCTCCGGACCTCCGCTCTGTATTTTCTCCTCCAGCCCGCTGCACTGCCTCCTTTCAACTTCAAAGAACAGCTGCTCCAGAAGCAACCTCTCAGTGCAATCTCAATCCCCGTTCCCCCGATCTCCTTTTTATCCAGTCCCTCCTCACAAACAGGAACACCAACTTGTTTACATGGGGTCTCTGTATTGATAATGGAAGCTAAGATCAGGGAAAGGATCCATAGGTCTGCTTTTAAAATGTATTTATTTATTTTTACCCTAAATCATTTTGCTTTTAAAGGAATAAGAAGTTTAGCGTAAGACATGCATAGTACAAGTCAAAGGAAATCAATAGATATTGCATACCAGCTTGACAGAAAAGTTTCAGATTAAATTAGCAGAGCAAACAGAAAAACAGAGATGCAATAATCACTGCTTAGTCTCAATTTACATTTTTTATTCCATTATTAACTGCTAAAACTCAGTTTGTTACCAGAGTAAGCTGCACATCAATTTGTTTGTTTCTAATTATACAAGCCAGTGTTTTAAAAACTTTTCACAAACTTAGTTCTACAAAGGCCATTTTAAATTGTAACACCAATAGGCATCTCTAATTTCAAAAGGTTTTTAGTTTCTTATAAAAAAACTGAAGTAGTCAGGTTAGTTCTTAAAATGTAAAAATGATAATATTATTTGGAATGAAGTTTTTTTTTGTTGCTGGAAATAATCATTCTTAACCTTTTGTAGACAAACGCAATACTAGAGTTTCATCGCTAAGTAAGCTTGACAATTTGTTGTAGTTACACAATACATTATATTGCGGTAAATTGCTGGTAGTATTCATCCAGTCAACATTTTGTAAACAAATTAAAAAAAAATATTTTCTCTGTGATATATAAACAACATTTTTTCCCTTTATGGTGCTTGTTATTCATGCTACAGCAATTCTCCTGTTATTTTGATTGCATGTGTACATCAAATCCTCACACTTACTCATGCACTGAAATGTTCTGCATTAGATCTAATCCTGACATCAGATTTAACTAAATTCATTGTGCTTTTGTAGTATGCAATAATCAAATTTGATCAGAGCTAAAAAGAGAATAAAAATAATAAACTCTTCTTCTGGGGTTTGGAAGACTGAATAATAATTGGGAAATATCATGAGTTTTGGTTTTATTTGGCAAGGCAAGGATTTCTAATTATCAAATGGGAAACATCAAATGGTTTACAGACACTGTGGATGGATAAATCAAAACAGTTCTAAAAGATTAGAACTAAAAGAAAGTTCAAAGATTGTTTAGTAACTTACTTATTTTGATTTTTTTTTCTGTTATTCTGAATGTAAGCTAGAAACACTTAGAAGGAACTTCGTCCAAGTGTCTCCTGAAGCAGAGAAGGAGAAAGTAAGCCAAGAACAGTAGGCCTGTGCGAAGCAGCTAGTATTCTCTTCGGATTTGGTTGATTCAGGTGGCAGTGATTTGATTCGGTGATTCAAGTCACTATCCCAAATCAATTTAGATTTGGCCGAAATGGACGAATCTCTGAATCAAAAACAGACCCTGTCCCCCACCTGCTCTCTCAGCCTGTCAATGGCTACCCCGCCCCGCACCAGTGTGCTAGCACTTTAAAAAAAAAAAAAAAGCCCTGCACTCACCAGCTCGTGCCAGGCAGGGGGGTGATCCCCACTGCTGCCCACTGTCCTACACTGCATGCGGGGGGGCAGGGGGGTGAGCAACTCTGCCATGAGCCTCCAGAGTCCCAGATGTATGCTGCAGCATCCAATGAGTGCCAGGCTTTTTTTTTGTTTGTTTGTTTTTTGTTTTTTAAGTGCCAAGATGCTGGGGCCAGGCAGGGTAGCCATTGATGGGGCTGGGAGAGTGGGTGGAGGTTGAGGGGTACTCAAGGGGTCTTGGGGAGCATGCAAGGGATGGGGCCTGGCTGTAGTCCCCCCACGGTTTCCTCCTCCCTCTTCCAGCCTTTCCCCCCACCCCGTACTTACCGTCATGGAGTCTGGATCCAGATCCCAGTAGCAGCGTGTGGGGACTGCCTGAAGCTCTGAATTCCCGAATCTCTCTGAATCTTTTCTGAATTGATTTGGAGGCTTTGAATCAATTCAGACCTTTTTATTGGTTTCCCGATTTGATTTGATTTGGATTCAGAGATTCAGCCGTTGCATCGTACCAAATCGCCTGCAAATTGAATTAGCGAGTGAATCTTCACACAGACGTAATGAACAGTATCATACTTAGGGTTGTGGGTGTTTGCAGTCTAAGCTAATTTGGAGTGGTTTCCGGCTGTGCATTGTCCACCAAAGAATGGATATGTTTCTCTGCTACTTATACCTATTTCAGAAAGGAAATGGCCACTTGAACTAACTTACAGACATAACTAAATCTCATTTCTTTTGTTATGATGCTACTACCAATTTTGTAGCAATTTCTATTTACTGTTGATACTGTGTCCTCATGAACCACAGCTAGGATTTCATCACTTCACTTACATCTTCTTAATTATGATATTAAAATACCCAAGAAAGAGAGACAGAAAATGGAAAATAGAATTTTCACAATCTTCCTAAATTGTTGAACTCAGATTCATTGACATGCTCACTTCCTCTTGTTTATAGCTACAGTCATCCACTTGTTGGATATTAGAAACAGTATATAACTGAGGTGATACAACACTAGTGAAACGTGAATAAATGCAGGCAGCATTTTCTGTGTATATTTGTTATGCCTGAAACACTTACAAAGATCACAAACAAATTGGTAAATAACGGTCCTTTAAATGGTAAAAAACAGGGAGAAAGAAAATGTGAAATTGATTGAACAGATTTTTATGAATGGCTCACCCAGCTCGATGAAGTATAGACCTGGGACAATGCTGCCTAGGGATTCTTTTACCCAAACCAATCTGTGTGGACAAAGAGTAAGCACAAAAGATCTGGAAGCCTAAAGCAATATGTCAAGATGCATTGATTTTCACTAATTAAACTAAGCATAGAAACTATTATATTCATGTAGCTTGTTGAAATGTGAAAGCTCAGTAAACTCTGTAGGACAGCATTTGTCTGACAAATATAGGTATGTTTCTTTTTCAAATATTGATTGCAAGTGAAAATGACAAACAAGCGCATATCTGTTAACCAGACAAGGTTCTTTGGGTAAATTCAATATCTTTTATTATACCAACTCAAATAGTTGGAAAAAAATCTTCTTTGCAAGCTTTCAGGTCCAAATACCTTTCATCAGGCTGAGGAAGTGTCTGCAGTTGGTCTGTGCTCTTCTTGAATGGAATAGTAAAGAATCCAGAAGCCAGGGCATGCAAGAAAGCCAGTCAGTGAAAATGTAAATTGAGGTAGTTAATGAGTGAGAAACAGGTGGCAACAGACAACAGTCCCTTTTTTAACCTGCAGTTGTTCAGGTGCACAACTGGTATGAAGCCCTAGCATCAGATGAAAAGGACCCAAATCTAGTGGTAGGAGTAGCCAAGCTTTGTACCAATGGGGAGGATCAAGATTCCTGCTACCAAGAGGAACTGCCTGGTGGTGGTGATCCGTAACTCCCTCCAGTGGGACAGAGAAGCTTCCATCTTCTGGCTTCTGTAGGCTTGGGAGTTTGACCTATTCCTATGGTTTGACTATTAGATTCAGGTAATCTCCAGACATCTTGATAAGGGCCTAAATAAATAGGTGTGTGCAGTTCAAAGGAGTCTAGCTGACACAACCACAATAGTTTGTATTGGCTTTAGGCTAATTTGGTGGCATAAAAGTTTGTCACGTTCAAATTTAGGAAATTTGGGAGGAGGTCAAAGTAGTTGTCTGGATTTAATTTGACTTTTTATTCATAGGAAGTAGGAAATAAAACAATGTGTGATAGCTAAGAAAGAAAGTTTTATTGTGTGAAGTGAGCTGGAATTTGGCACAGTCTCATAAAATGTAAGGAAAAGACAGTAAAATTGCAGAAATATTTCTTATAAAACCCTGAGGAAAGAAAAGTAAAATAAAAACTTTTTTTTTTCTGAATCAAAACTTATGAAAACCAAAGAGTGAAATTCACAGTTGTAAATATTGACAGGAAATAAAGCTTACACTAAATAACAAAATATTTTCACTTTTACTGAAATACTGAACCTTTTGGGCTCTACAGAAAATTATTTCTTTTATTTCACCTGGGGCAGTGGAATTATATTTAGGGAAGAAAAAAGAAAAAACAAACAAACCCCAAAACACATTTCAGCCTGTAGTTGCCATTTTCAGTATAAAAGTATCCTGCTTACATTTTTACGAACAGGTGTCTTTTAAAGTATATGTACATACTTTGGCACCATTTTATACAATTCAGCACAATCTGGTTGAATTGGCAGTCTCTGCTCAATGGAGGCCATTTTAGTGCTGAAACTTAATTACCTCAACTCTTTAGAGAGTGCTCCTTTCAGGTCAAGGATAAAAATCAGTGGCACAATAAGCATGAAATCCAAATGAATTATGCAATGTTTACTATAAGTGACATGTGGGTAAATAGGTGATCAGTATTTCAAATTGCAAACTAAATAGCTATAATTTAGCAGCCTCCAAAAATGGTGGTTACTCACGTTGTTTTAAATGAATCTTTAATTTAAATAAGTTTATTCATGTGCAAATAAAACTAATAGAATTAAAAAAAAGTCGATGGTAAGATGTGTTTAGCTGAGATGCATACAGTGAATAAATAGCTAAATATGAAAAATAAAGTATATGTATAATACTTTAACAAAGGGATACTTAATAAATCTTTAATATGCCTATAGCATTGAGTTTTGAAGAAAAATGCATAAGACTATAGCAGCCTAATATATAACAAAATGAACTATAGAAACATTTAATTTTATTCATTTTTATATAGTGTAAAATGGGACATTAAACAAAATCAAGATTGCTAAATTAATCAGTGTATTTTCTAGCAAATGCAATTCAGTTTGGGGCGGGGTGGGGGTAAGGAGGAGTGAATGAAAGCAATTTTATGGATTTGGGGTAATCTTTCAAAAGATCAAATTTAATTTAGATACCAACTTTCACTGAAAAAATAATACACTTACATTTCCATGTGTGCCTCTGGAAATTCACTTTGTAAACATACAAATCAAAACAATTCCATGTCAAAATGAATTCCATGTCAAACATAGGCAGACAAGGTTCCTTGGGTGAATTTGATATCTTTTATTAGACCAACCCAAATGGTTGGAGAATAGTTATTAAGCAAGCTTTCGGGTTCAAAAACCCTTCGTCAGGCTAAGGACGCTGCAGCAGTTGCTGCGTGCTCTTCCTGGATGGAATGAAAAGTAAACAAGCCAGGGGCTGGGCTGGGCTGGGGAGTCAGTTGCCAGGCAGATTATAATGTATCAAAAATCCAATGTCTATGTTTAGTCCCTGATCTCTAGTATCCAGCAGGTTGATGAAATGGAGCTCATAGGCTCATCTCTGGGATGTGTTGTGTAAATTTCCCTTGAGGATCAGGACTGAGAGATTGGAGAGAGAGTGGCCCTCCTGTGAGAAATGTGCCCCCACCGGTAATTGGGTGTTTCTGTCTTTGATGGATTTCCGGTGTGCGTTCATTCTGGTGCACAGTTGTTGTCTGGTCTCTCCTACATATCTTCCATCAGGGCATTTGGTACATTGGATGAGGTATACTACATTCCTGGAGGTGCAGCTGTAAGATCCTGGGATGCTGATGGCTCTGTTGTGGGGTGTAGTAATAGTGGAGGTGGTGGAGATGTGGGGGCAGGTTTTGCATTTCTTGTCATGGCACGGTCTGGATCCTTTTGGTGTGTTCTGGGGCTGAGGAAGTTTGCTTCTGGTGATGAGGTTGGCGAGGTTCGGTGCTTGTCTGAAGGCTAGGATGGGTGGCTCTGGAAAGATTTTTTTTAAGAATAGGGTCTTTGTCTAATATGTGTTGCAATTTTTTGAGGATTTTCCGTATAGGTTCAAGGGATGGGTGATAGGTCATAACCAGCGGTGTGCAATTTGTGGGTGTTTTTCTTCTGTACTGCAGCAGTTCTTCATGTGGTATCCAGGTGGCTCTTTCAAACGTGCCATCTACCTCTCTGGAGGAGTGTCCTTGCTGGGTGAAAGCCTTTTTAAGATTGGTGAGGTGGCAATCCTGGGTGTTCTCTTCAGTACAGATGCGGTGGTATCTGAGGGCTTGGCTGTATATCACAGCTTTTTTGGTGCGTTTCGGGTGATTGCGGGTTCTGTGCAGATATGTGTGTTGGTCTGTGGGTTTCTTGTATACTGTGGTCTGTATTTTACCTTTCTGGATACTGATCATTGTGTCTAAAAAGGGGATGTTGGTGCTGGAGTATTCTGAAGAAAGTCAGATGGAGGGATGGTGACTGTTGAATTTCTGGTGGAACTCAATTAGAGATTCCCGGTTCTCACTCCAAATGATGAAGATGTCATCAATATATCGTAAGTACAGCAAGGGTTTGATGGTGCAGTTCTTGAGGAAGTCTTCTTCCAGGTGGCTCATAAAAAGGTTGGCATACTGTGGGGCCATTTTAGTGCCCATAGCTGTTCCCATCATCTGGAGGAAGTGTTGATTATTAAAAGTGAAATTGTTGTGTGTGAGGATGAAGTGTATAAAGTCAGTAATATCTTTGGGTTTGTATTCTGAGTTGTCATCTTGATCCTGTAGATATGTAAGGGAACAGAATTTCACTCTGTGTAACCATTAGCCAGTGGAACAGTATCCATGGTTTATATCTAGTAATCTGAATTTCAAATTCCTCTTTTAGACCCCTGGGTACATGGCTCCAGTAGGAAAATATTGGCAAACTCAGGCAACAATGGACACATCTCTTTGCTGGCTTTCAGCACTAACAAGGATCTTACACCCTGTATTACACACAATGCCAATTCAGCATATGCAAAGCATTAATGTGAAAAATAAAAGATTACCCCATGGTAGAAGATATTTAATCTCTTTGCATTAGGTGTTAACTGATGTTAGAAATTTGCTGGTAGTCACTAGATCAACTATAACTATCTTATAGCACTGCTGTTCTAATTTTGTTCTGGCCAGCTGTCAAGATACATATCACTTTCAGTTCTTCCACCCAAAAAAAACCCTTCTAAAGCAGGGATGTTTAACCTCTCTCTGTAAGACATCTGAGAATTCCATTTTTCTCACATTGCACTCCACCCTCCACCCCTATGAACACCCTTTCAGCTCACCTAGTCTCATCTCTACAGGAGAAAAAAAAAAAGGAGACAGAGAAAAGAAAAGAACAAAAAAGAACTTTCTTCTGAATTCCCATTTCTAATGGTAAATAGGGAGAAGAGCAGCAAGTAGCTCTGTCATACAGCTGCCACAAGCCTTTCCCTTGTGCCGTCACCTTAGGGTCAGGAAGGCAGCAACTTTTTGAATAATAATCAGTCAGAATCTTGGAAAAAAAATTAGTGGAAAATGTCATGTTCAGTTAAAGGCACCTTGTGTCATCTGTAATTGCTGACATAGTGAAACAACAAGAAGTGCATTCAGTTTTTCATAGTAAGTATAAAAGGAGAGACAGATTGGTAAGATTTTAAGTATTAGGACAGAAACAGATATAGCACAAACACTTAAAAATGATGAATGGGGATTATTGTTATATTAAAAAATGAAACAAGAATTCCTCTATAGTAAATGTTTGCCTGTTTTCAGCTACACACAACTATATAAAAATCATACAAAGTAAGCATGTTTCATGAGCATGATATATGATATGAGCAGCAAAAAATGTTAAATCTGTAACAAACTATTCTGTAGACAATGAACATAGGGTTGTGTGAAGCTTTGGTAGCTGATTTGATTCAGAGGAGTTTCAGCCCGATTCAGCAGCTGAATCTCTGAATCTGAATTGAATCGGGAAACTCATTAATCTCTTCAAATTGAATTGGAAGCCTCTGAATCAATTCAGAGAGATTTGGAGAGTGTGGCAGTGTATCTTTGGGTGCCTGCCACTTTAAAGGGCAGAGGCAGGTAGCTACCAGGTGCCTGATATGAGTAGCCATTTTGGGAACACTAGCAATATAAAGGCAGCAGTTTGCTGCTGGCAGTGAAGGTGAAAACACCGCCTGGCTGGAAGTTTGTATGATATATCTTGGAGGAAAGGGCAGGAACTTAGGAGGATGGTCTTGGGCAGGAGCTTTGGAGGCTCCTGGTCCTAGGAATAACCTAAAACTGCACCTCTGCTGGGGATGGGTGGCCTGGTGGGGCTTCTAGTAGCATGGGAGCTCCTAGGAAATGTCAGGCCAGTTACCTCCCTGGTGAAAGGCAGGTAGGGGTGCCTTAACCCCAGCCCCCACCATCTGGTGGGGGAGTAGTAAGGGCCAGGTATGCCTGTCTATGTGTAGCTGCCTAAGCCTAGCAGGGATGCAGATCCTGGAGACCTGGTGGGGGTAGTGTGTAGAGCATTGGGAGGCCCTGCACAGAGTAGGGCTGAAGTTGGAGTAGGCCTGAAGGGCTGTGCATATGAGGGGGCTGAGTAGGGCTGAAGTGAGAGTAGTCCTGAAGGACAGTCCCAGGGGTGTGCTGAGTAGGGCCAAATGCGAATAACCCTGAAGGCCAGGACAAGGGCCAACCTGGTGAGAAGTTAGTCGCAAACTTGAGACAGAGACCCCCAGGGTGCAGTGTAGTGTAGCATTGCCCAGTGAGGGGTTTGGGGTGGAATTAGTCCAGGGTTTGGCACAAGGCCAGAGTATATGTAAGTGATACAATCTACAATCCTTATAGAGTTGGGGAACTCATGGGAACTGAAGGACTGTGTGGCGAGGCTAGTAAGTAGCAAAGCCTGATGGCCTAAGAGGGGCCACTCAAGGAAGAGCAAGGGCAGTGGACTGTGGCCTAGTAATGGGCAGTATGCCAGAGGCTCTGGTGAGGGGGGACAGAGTGTAAGAGGCCTCCTGTGAGAGGGGAGGTGGTATGGAAGTATGGGTGAATACAGCCCAACTTTGGACAGGATTTGCTTTGTTTTCAGACTATGGGGGGTAATACTAATTTGCGTGCTATCTGCAAGGCATGGGCTTTGGTGTGGGGAGGTTTGGAGCCACAGATAGCACCTCCTGGCATTGGGACAGTAATGGGCAGTCTCCCTCATTATACTCACAGTTTATAGAACAGCAAGTTGTGGCAGGAGAGACTGGGTGGACTGCCCCATAGAGACAGGTGGGCAGGCAGGCAGGTGATTTGCCCTGAGAGCTGTCCCGTCACAGACAGATACAGAGATAGACATAGACTGTATAGGTAGGCGCTAGCCAGAGCAGCTGGGGAAGCAGTCAGATAAGCCCCAGCTTGAGCTGGCAGCCCCAGGAGAAGCTGCACCCCCACCAGGGTGAAGCAGGAAGTGCTGGCAGGGAGAAGCCGTGGGAGCTGAGGGATCAAACTGGGAGCCAGGGGAAGCCCCTAATCATTTCTCTTAGTTCCCAGTTCTACTCCTCAGTTCCTGGTTCAATCCCCCAGCTCCCAATCATTTCCCCCAGCACCTGCAGCTTCTCCCAGGGCTTCCAGCACTGCCTGCCTTGCCCTGGCAGTGGGGGCAGCCAGGGGAGTAACTGGATGAGCTGTGGCTTGAGCTGGCAGCCCTAGGATAAGTTGCAGGGACTGGGGGGAATGCTCGGGCAGATACGGGAATGATTGGGACCTGGGGGAATCAAACCAGGACCTGGGGGAATCCAAGCAGGATCTGGGGGGAATGACTGGGGGGCTGGGGGAAATGAGCAGGGACTTCCTCCCCCCCCCCCATCTCCTCAATCATTTCCCCCAGCTCCCTGACCATTCCCCCCATTCTCTGTGGCTTCTCTAGGGCTGCCAGCACTGCGTGCCTCACACTGGTGGAGGGACAGCTGGGGGAGAAACCGGGCGAGCCGCAGCTTCTCCTGAGGCTACCAGCTCAAGCTGGGGCTCATCCAGCTGCTCCCCTGCGTGCTCCCACCAGCACTGCCTGCCTGTATAGTCTCTGGCCAAATAAGATTCAGCACTGAATATCATTGGTTTTCCTGAACTGAATCGGGACAGCGATTCGAATCACCGAATCGAATCACTGTCCCTCCGAATTGCCGAATCCGAATCCAAAGTGAATATTTTCCGCTTTGCACAGGCCTAACTGAAGGTCTTCAAAGCCTAAGCATGTCTATGTATAGTTCTACTGCAATTTCTTTCACACACTGGCTTATGAACTTGAGTGGTTCCTTAAAGTCTACAGTGAACACTAAGCCTACTGTCACAGGATGCAGTCCTCAAGGACAGCCATGATTTCCTGAGGCCCCTCAACTTTACCAATTTGGCTCAATGGGCACCCTCAGTTCTCACCCAACACATCTTTGATGGAAAATATAAAGAGGGAGGCTGCCTTTAAGTCCTCTTGGACACTGTTTGATGGACTCTCTGAACCCCGCTGGTTCCCAGACCCCTTGTAGGTCCCATTTCACGATGGGTGTTTTGGGGCACCCTAGCCTTATGGGCTATATGCATGGCTCCAACCACCCCTTTACCACACCCCAAGCCTCACAGATGGTACTGGCATTGTCTTGCCTAGGCTTCATTATAATTCGGCCCCCTGTCTCTGCATCCTTCGGCGCTGGGCTCCCTGTAGCCCTGTCTCTGCACCCCTCGGCGCTGGGGTCGGTACACTGCAAAATGCCACACTCTCTCTGGCACCGGGGTCCCCACACTGCAGTGGGCTCCCAATGAGGCCTCCTCCTTCTCCAAATAGCCTCACCCAAACCACTGGTCTTATAAAATGGCGAACAAAACATAAGCCCCTGGGCTATAATACAAGCTACATAAGGTGTGCATGGCCCCTCTACATTACCCGGAGCAGAACTTAGTCAGGCCTGTTCCCTTCACATGCTTCAGGAGGGCTCCTTCTCCCTTGGATGCCAGCAGAGAACTGCCTCCTAGTCCCCATCCTGGGGTTTATATGTGCCCAGGGCCCTGTCCCTTCCTGCCAGCTGACCAGGTGCAGGAGCAGGTAAATTTCCTTATTAGCTGGTTGCCATGGCAACCTGCACCTAGGCTCCTGTCAGGCTTTTTGGGCTCTTCCTAGGCAGTTTCTTGTCTTCTAGGATCAGGCACCTAAGTGCCCTGGGACACCTACGGATTCCCATTATTCTTTGTATTACAGTAGTAGCTAGAGGTATCAACAGAGGTTGGGAACCTGGTGTGTTTGGTCCTGTTACAAACTCAAGTAGAGAAAATCAGTCCTTGGCACAAATAGTTTCTGTTCTAATGACCAGAGAGCCTGGTTTTCTCTGATTAAAAAAAAAAAAAATCCCCAATTTTTTAGTTTAAAAAAGTAACTCAAACTCCACATTTCCCATGATTAAAATGAAACACCACTAACTTCTATATCTATATCTATATATTAGTGGTGGTTCATTTTAATCATGGGAAAATGTGGATTTTGGGTTACTTTTTTAATCCAAAAATTGGGGATTTTTTTTTTTGTTTTAATCAGAGAATACCAGGATCATTGCTAATGACTAGTGATTAGGGCATTTTTTGTTTTTCTGAAATGGAGAATGGTTTCAGTTCCTGCTCCTAGGATTGTTTATGACTTTTATCCATTTTTATCCATGGCTCAAGTAAAATGTATAAAATATCCATTGAGTTGGGATAGGAATACCCCTTCCCCTATGAGTGACATAACTACTAAGACACAGTGGGTGCGTCTACGCCTGCACTTTACTGTGGAGTTGGCTAATTAGGTATTCAGTAAAGTGTCACCATCTATATCCACGCTGGTATTTGGGAACAATAAACTAACTCCGCCATAAGCTGGTACTGTTAGGGAAAATTACTCTTCCAAAATGCATGTGTAGATGATGACTAGGCTGGCTGGGGCATGTGGGTGCTGAAGTGTGGGGGCTGCCTGCCACCTAGCCCCACACTGTGCCACCCTCATGCCCCAGCCAACTTCTCCATTGCCTGACAATGCCACCCAGTGCCTAGGGCAGACCCCCTGAACTCCCTGCCAGACCAAGGCTGCTTCACCCTGGCTCACACTGCTGCAGTCTCAGGTGCACTTGTAAACTCTGCACCCAGGAGCAGCTGCCTCCAATATGAGCTACACTGGAATTTATTGCATTGCACTCATAGCATATGCAAATGCACCCACTATCACGCCCCTTTTCAATTGTTCTCCTTTTGATCCCAGTAGTATAACTGAGGAGTGGTGACTAGGGTAGCAACACCAGACATTACCTGGGGTGTTGGAAATAGGGCACAAAAACAGCTGCTGCCACAGCAGCAGTTTGCCATGCCATCAAGGCTGGAGCTGCCCCACATGTTATCACTGCTGAGAGCATATAGTTGCCTTGCTATGTTTCTACTGATCCCAAGAATATTTATTTCCTTTCCACATATTGGCAAGTTTTCCAAAGGAGAGGTATGCTAAAGCTCTCTCTTGGGAAATGGGAGATGTGGGTTTGAATTTCCTCAGGCTGAGGAGGACCTGAAGATCTTCCACCACTACAGTTATTTTAAAATTAGCTCTACCAGTTTTTTTTCAAGAATTGTTTATATTTATCTTCAGGCCTGTATTTCTGCCTCTGGATCCTCAGAGGATAAAAGTGTCTCTTCTATAGTCCTGATTCAAGGACCTATGTCCCAGATAGGAATGGGGTTAGAGACACTCTTTTTTTTTTAGCATTTTCTACTGACTTTTCTGGATTATGCTTCTAATAGCATGTCTAGATTGCACCCCCCAGGCTTCCTTGGGAGGTCTACTGTCACATGCTCCAAACCTGAAAATACAGCAATGACATTACTGTGAGAGTGTGACCAATAACTTCTCTCAAAATCTTTGCTCTCATGTGCTTAAAAGTGGCCACAGTGGATGCACAAGCACACCTTCAGCACTATAATTCTGAATTAGACACATGCAAATAGGAATGAGTGGGCAAGGCAGGTTCAAAGATTTCCCACCCCATGAGTACCAGAGACGTGATATAGGCTTACCCTGAGGCTTATCAATTTAGCCTATTCATACTGGGTACTTAATTTTGTTAACCTATTATTTAGGTACTGTAGAACCTAGCTTGTAGGTGTTCAAGTCCTTTATTGGATTTGGCCCAAGAACTGACTTTCATGGAACGATTTTCAGCCAACAGTCATGTCCAGCACAATGAATAAGAGACTCACTTATATACACGACAACATCCAGCCAGAGGTCACTAAAACATGTGAACCTATTTGTAAACCTTACCTCAGACTGAGCGGCCGCATCCAGACAAGTGCATGTGTGCTTTGTGGAGCTTCAGAGACTTTTGAGGTGCCACAAAATGCATGTAGAACACATGAAAAAGTTCTCTAGGCTTCATAATTACAATTCATAGGTAAAATTAGATACCAGTAACTCCCAATATCTAAAAAAAATGCAGCAACCCCCACCCCCTCCGAAAAAAACCAAAACAGGGCAGTGCATGCAGCTGCAGTGTGTGCCAGCCAAAACTTGAGCCTAGCTGGCCAAAGCCACAATCTGGCTGTTTTCCAGGCTCCACATGCCCAGATCACCACTGCTGCAGCCCCAGGAGGTACCCAGGACCCAAGTTAAGGTCATTGGGGCCATCTCAGGTGTGGACCCCGGCCTCCCCTGCCCCATTCGGGGCAATCTGTCACATGCCACAGTGCGCATGCAGGGGTGTGCCTGGGAAAAAGTAGTAGCAGCACAAATATGTGCTGCTATTATTTGTCCCTGGGGAAATGTACTTTCCTGCTCATTGGGATGTGCTGTAAGAGGGATTCATAACCTAGAGATCCTGAGAAAAGAAATACTGAAATAAGAAGAGTATTAACATGTTAATATGACATTCAAGAAGTTCCCTTGGTTAAAGATTGCTGGGCATGAGCTGCCTACTCTGTTTCTATTGGATAGCTCCACCTAGTCAATTTGAGGGTAGTACCAAGGGTTGGTAAGCTACAGCTAATGGGACAGATCCAGCCCATGGAGCTATGGGATCTGGTGTGCAAATGTGGGGCTCCAGCACTGTTCTGTGGTGGGGCTTCTCTCAGGCCACAGTGGGAAGAGTGGCTATGGCACATGGGTCCCAACACCTGTCTCCCTCTGACCTAAACTGAGTCATTCTGGCCCATGGACTGAAGAGGTTTGCCAACTGCTGGTATAGTTGGATGGCTATTGTAGCATGGCTTTGAAAGTTTGTATTCCACTACCCACAGTCAGTGATGAGTGCTTGGTTAACATAGACACAAGTGGGTTAAATTTTTGTGCACAAAAAGAAACTGATCCTGCACTACTGAAGGCACTGGGAGTTTTGTTATTGATTTCAGTGGGAACAAGCTTCTGTGTAGAAATAGCTCTTGAAAACTCTGCAACGTGAAATGATATTTTGGCAATAGAAATCTCCACAATAGCAGAATCAGAGTTATTATCTCTATGTGGTTAAATAAATCTTTTTCAAATTATGCAGACAATTTGGTGTTCTTCCATTTGGAATTAGCTGTGTGTCTTGGAAAACTGGCCAAGCAATAAGGAACTAGCATTTGCAAGAGTGGCTGGGTATCTTGCAGAGTGCATATGTTTAAAGTATTTGATGCAGCTTTAACTTGCAGCTGCTGCTTACACAATCATTCTACTGTGGGTTTGTAGGTCTCTGATGTATGCAAAAGGGTGATTATAGATTGGCACAGCTTCTAGTCACTTAACCATAGGGACACTTCCCTTAATCTCACCTGGCAGAGATACTGCCAGTAAACTACAATGTTTGAGTTTTAGCTACAACAGCCTGTACTCAGCAAGTCCAGGCATGGGGTGGGGGACTACTAATTGGCCACCAGCTGGCAGAAACAACTGGCAAGAAGAAGTGATTAGCTCACAGTCTAAACCACAAAATGGGAGATACAGGAAAAGTCCGCTTAAAACAAAATTGCAATGGCATTGCTGACTTCAAATTCAAATTGATCTGATAAAGCATTTAGCCTGGGTGCAATGCACTCTTAGGATAACTGCTATTGACAGTTACACATGTGAAAGCACTGCAAAGATGCTTCCAATTCTATCAATTTTATTAGAGATATACACATGTACAAGGGGAAGATGCAACTGTAGCAATGTTACCTGCATTTATTTGAGAGCAGGATTTGACCCTCTGAGTTTGACCACACACGGAAGACTGCTTACAGGTCAGTATCTTACAAAGTGACTTGATTGTTCATGCATCCTATGTTTATGGATCACATATGAAACAATTCGTTCTTTTAACAGACACACTTTTCTATAACTTTAGCCACATCCTCTTATTCCATTTGCCTATGGTGTGCTTGGCTTACTGAAGAAAAATAAAGAATCACACACTTCCAGTATTACTCCAGTTCTGCTTCATGTTTATTTTTATCGCTGTTCTGATGCCAACTACACTTCTCACCCCTTGGGTGTCTCCACGTGTGTTTCTTCAGATACTAGGACTCCACCTTATATTTTTCCCTTCAACAATCACACTTTTTTTTTCATTCCTAGAATATCTCTTTTGGTTGCAGTCCCTGTGTATCAACGATAAGCATCTAAACAGAACTGATCTAGAATCCAATCCTGCTGTTCTGTTCCCTCAGGAAAAATGACAATAGCAAATAGTGACCCAATAACGTACTTAAAGCAGAGTATATCTTATTTAGAATAAAAGCATTTCAGACGAAACTTATTTAATAATGGACTATATACATATTTATTTTCCCCTTAAGGCTTATCATTGACTGGATCTGGGAACAACCATTTCCTTAGACATGCTATCTCCGTTACTGTGTTTCCCAAGACAATTTATGAAAAGTGACACTTTCCATGCTACTTCTCAGACAGCAGTTTTAACTCACTAGATTTCTTCTGATATATACCCTCCCAGCCTCAGAATCCAAGTTTCAAACTTATGAGAGAGAGGATCTCTGAAGTTCAAAGGCTGTGCTTGGGGTTGATTACCTAGATTTAATGCTTGTTTTTTTTGCTTTTTTGTCTTCCCACAGCTTCCTATGAAAACTAAACACATTTATTCTTACAGAGAAGTCCAACAACCTGATATAATTATACAACTTTATTTTTAATACTTATATGCATAAAACAACACACAACAGCTCCACACCATGTACTATCTTTATTTGGCAGAAATAAATTTTCAGGGATTCAGTACAATATTCATTGACCTAATTTTATTCAGAGTATGTTTCCACATCTGTACAGTAAGGAATACTTATTTATAATCAGGGTGAACCACACACACAGAGATATATATACACTGATTTTTTTCCTTTAATATTTTTATAATAATACTGAACACTTAATAGTGAAAAATTAATATGAATTCTCAACTTGGCTAGCCTTCCACTAGCAAAAGGGAAACAATTATGCCACTGATTTGCCCATTAAGTTGTTAATGTTCCTATTTTCCTCTTGCTATGATGATAAAATTTTTTTAACTACAATTTGCAAACCAGAATTCTAAAAGCCTCAGGGTCTGGCTAATACACAGTATAATCCTTCACTTTAGCATAGAGACTGGCCAAACTGAGAGGAAATGCAGTAACTCTGTTATAAAAATATCCCTACACTCATTTGTGTGAAGTAGAGATAGGCCTGCATCTGAACCATAACTTTAGAGTGAGGACCAAACTTGTAGATACGATGATCTAATGTTCTAGTTTGGTCCATAACAGAAAAAGAATAATTATTTGGATTTTGGTCTTAAATCCTTCAGTTCCTGAATCACAGAATCTAGTGTGAAAGAGATGGGAAGATGAGGGAGAATGGAATAGACAATAGAAATAAGCAGTAGGGCTGAAAATCAAAAAGGAATAAAGAATGTTTTGACTTAATAACAGCATGGCATTTTTGGATGTTGATGCCTAAAATTTAAATTTAGTCAACTAAATAGGGCACCTA
The DNA here is from genome assembly GCF_030867095.1 of Alligator mississippiensis. Classification (NCBI taxonomy): domain Eukaryota; kingdom Metazoa; phylum Chordata; order Crocodylia; family Alligatoridae; genus Alligator; species Alligator mississippiensis. Next base: position 375,411,812 of record NC_081824.1, on the reverse strand, counting down.
ACTTGCCTTTTTTTCAGAGAAGCTAAGCATTACCATTTTTATTGACACTTATTCCTTGCAGTTATCTTCCCATATAGCCTTGCACTATTAATGTTTTCACTTTCTGAATCATATATTATAGCACAGAAAAGACCCCACTGCAGGCCAATCAAGCTATGTGTTTGCTTTGCCTCTTCCCTGTCATAAGCAGGGATCCTGGCTTTCTCTGATTTAAAAAAAATAAGTCCCCTGTTTTTGGATAGAAAAAAGTAACCCCAAATCCACATTTTTCTGTTATTAAAATATTAGTGGCTTTTCATTTTAACCATGGAAAAATATGGATTTTGGGTTACTTTTTGAAATCTGAAAATTGGGGATTTTTTTTTTTGTCAGAGAAAACCAGGATCCCTGGTAATAAGCATATCATCCAATTCTGTCAGTTGATCTTCCAGGCTCTCCTTTCAGAGCCAACTGCTGAGAGCTTTGTGGATCCAATTCTGAGCTCTTGGCCCTATCCAGTTCCTGCAATGGATCTCTCTTTTATGTCAACACTAGTTGAAAGGCTAGTAAATGGGACTTCTTACTCTTGCAGTTATTAAATGTATAATTGATTCATTTTAGTAGTGGACAATATTTATTTATTTTTAACCCTCAAGGTCTCTTTCTCCCACATGCTGAGCTGACATTGACTTCTACTGGTGTTATAGGCACTCAGCATCTTTGCAAATCAGGCCCCAAATTATTATTTTATTAGCAAAGATTATTCCAAACTTGTATAGCACCATTTACACAGACCTCAACTCCTAAATTAAGCATTTTTTAATTGTAAATAACACATAGATTTACTAAAAAACAAAAGTTGTTTCTACTCCTTTTTCTAAGGAAGCTTTATTCTTTATCTTTTTTTGTGGGGTTCACATCCCAGTACTAGCTCTGAGAAAGAGATGCATTTCTTCCTCCCTGCCTGCCAGCCTTCACATAAAAGATTTCTCTTTCATCTAGCATCCTATAGAACTTGTTCACAGTTTCTTGAATTTGCTTGAAAAGCAGAAAGTGTTCCTCAAAATCAGCAATATTACAAGAAGCAAAGATTCATCTCAGAAGTGTATGTAATTCATATTTTAATGAAAAGAGAAATGACACAAAAACATAAGGAAAATGATATAATTGCAGAGTAGAATAGTCAAAATTTCCCCTCTCCTCCCTAAAATGAGCATTGTCCTAATATTAGTAATGAACTAGCTGACTAGAGATGATCAAATTATTCAAATGTCTTATATTGGGATGTCAGGATGTCTTGTACAAGAGTTTAAACAGAGAAGCAATGAGCCAGCAGTGAAGATTCTGAGCAGGCAGAGGGCCCTAGAATACATATCCCAGAGAGCTTTGCAGGCTTTTTATTCAGCCCAAAGACAGCAGAAATCAGCAAGGGCACAGGTCAGCACTTGCTGCCTCAGGGGACTACACCCCTGAGGAAATTTTGATCAAAATTTCTTCTCCTTCTCTACTTCCTGTGAGACTTTGACAGGAGAGAGCCTGAGCTTTTCTCCTCTCTTGTCAGTTGCAGGAGTGTTTCCACAGCAGCAATCTGCAGTGCATCCCTTTCCCTCTGGCACAAGCCAAGGGACCCTGTTGCTGCACTGGCAGCAGTTTTTCGTCCTGCACTCATCTCACCAAAGACTTAGGCTCATTTTGTATGCCCTTTTTGAGGTTATGTGATAGAAACTAAGGGAGGCATGTAGCCCCTGTATGTGGCTCTGGGTCCCAAGGCTGAACTTCTTCCTGAGACTTTGTTCCAGCACTTCAAGTCACCAGGCATCATCAGTGTCACAGACAACTTCTGCATAGCTAAGGAAGAATTTCACAGATTTCATAGACATTAGGGCTGGAAGGGACCTCGGAAGATCATCGAGTCCAGCCCCCTGCCCAAAGGGCAGGAAGTCAGCTGGGGTCATAGGATCCCAGCAAGATAAGCATCCAGTTTCGTCTTGAAGGTGTTCAATGAAGGCGCTTGAACCACCTCCGGTGGCAGGCTGTTCCAGACTTTGGGGGCTCGGACAGTAAAGAAATTCTTCCTTATGTCCAGCCTGAAATGATCTTGTAGTAGTTTGTGACCATTCGACCTCGTCATCCCTTGGGGCGCTCTGGTGAACAAACGTTCCCCCAGATACTGGTGGTCACCCCTGATAAACTTGTAGGTGGCCATCAGATCACCCCTAGCCTGCGCTTTTCCAGGCTAAAGAGCCACAGGGCTCTCAGCCTGTCATCGTAGGGTCTGCTTCCCTGACCTCTGATCATGCGCGTGGCTCTTCTCTGGACTCTCTCAAGCTTCTCCACATCCTTTTTGAATTGTGGAGCCCAAAACTGGACGCGGTACTCCAGCTGCGGCCTCACTAAGGCTGAGTACAAGGGGAGAATGACGTCCCGGGATTTGCTTGAGAAGCATCTGTGGATGCAAGCCAGAGTTTTGGTCGCTTTACTAGCCGCAGCATCGCATTGCAGGCTCATGTTCATCTTGTGGTCAATGATGACCCCCAAGTCTCTTTCTTCCATAGTGCTAGCCAACATAGCACTGCCGAGCCTATAAGGATGCTGCGGGTTTTTTTTCCTAAGGTGAAGAACCTTGCATTTATCGGCGTTGAACACCATCAGATTCTCATCCGCCCACTTGCTGAGCCTCTCCAGGTCAGCCTGGATCACCCGCCTGTCTTCTGGTATGGATGCTTTGCCCCAAAGTTTGGTGTCATCGGCGAACTTGGCCAGTCCACTTCTGACTCCAGTGTCCACATCATTAATGAAGATGTTGAACAGTATGGGTCCAAGGACAGAGCCTTGGGGGACCCCACTGGTCACAGGACACCACGATGAGTGACTTCCATCAATTACTACCCTCTGGATCCGACCCCGGAGCCAATTTTCTAGCCAGTGGATCATGGAGGACCCAAGGCGACAATTGGCCAGTTTCTCCAAGAGGCGATCATGGGAAACCAGATCAAAGGCTTTTTTGAAGTCAAGATATATGACATCAATCTCTTCTCCCTTGTCCAGGTGATAGGTCACCTGGTCGTAGAAGGAAATGAGATTGGTCAAGCAAGACCTACCCGCTCTGGAAGAGGCTCTGTTGGACACCATGCATTTTGGGGTGCCCTGGGAGCACCTCCAAGCCATCAACTGGTATTTTGGGGTGCAAGCTGTGACTGGTTGCAGTGCATCATCTTGACTACCTGGGATGGCAGCAGAACTTCCACACAGTCCACCTTAATGGAGATTGTTGCTGAGCTGGCCCCATGTATTGAGAGCTGTGATATCAGCACAAGACCATCCATGACTCTGGCAAAGTTTGATGCCCATCTAGAAGCTGTCAACCCCCAACAGCCTCCACACAATTTCCAACCTGTTTGGTGTGGACAAATCCACAGCCAGAGAGGTTGTCCAGGAGGTGTGTCTGATCATGCAGGATGTGCTGGCACACTATGTCATGCACCTCAGTGACCCAGGGGAGATTGTTACTGGCTTCTGCTGAAAGGGCTCCACAGAGGTCATCAACTGCAAGGGATTCTTCTTTGTACTGCTGCAGAGTGTCACAGACCACAGTGACTGCTTCAGCCACATATTTGTCAGTTTGGCAGGCAATGCCTATGATGCCCCAGGCTTCTGCACTCCAGTTTCCAAGGCTCCCAGCACTGAGACTGGTAGCATTTTTATCCCACCCCTGATTGCAGACCTGGCCTACTTCCTCCTACCCTGGCTCATGAAGCTCTATACAGGGCACCTGGACAGCAGGAAGGAGCACTTTAACTGATACCTCAGCCGGTTCCATATGACTGTTGAGTGTGCCTTTAGGCACTTCAAGGCATTCTGGCAACTTTGGGTGTATACCTGGAGATGGCTGAGGAATAATTGCTCTGGGTTTTTTTTTTTAATCTCTGCTTGTATCCTTCACAATATCTGTGAAACCAAGGGGAAACCTTCCATGAAGCCTGGGTTGGGGAAGCACAGTTCATGGAGGCAAGCCATGCTGTGTCACATGCAGGGCATCAATGCATGGGGTAACAGTGCTCAGGGCATGCCAACCATCAGGGAGTTATGGTCAGAGAAACCCTTGGAGATTACCTCTTGACATTCCAGGAAGTGGGGCAACACCCACACATACATAGAAGGGGCAGGAGGGGGCTGCATTTACAGTTTTCTTTGTGGCATCATGAGGGGATTCCAGTGGGGATATCCCTGGCTAGCTAAGTACAAACCCTGGGGGCTGGGAGAAATGATTGTAGAGGTAGGAGTGGTGCACAGAGTGGCCTATGCCTCAGTTTCTCCATGTTGTGGGTTGCATGTATACAGGTCTCTTTGGGGAACCATGAGGGAAATCCGTTGTGGACATCCCTGGCTGGCTAAGCACCAGTCATGGAGGGCAGAGTGTCAGGGTGAAATATTTGTGGACACATGACTGACATGAAGGATAGAGACATGCCTCAGGTTGCCTTTTTAACATAACATAACATAACATAACATAACATAACATAACATAACATAACATAACATAACATAACTTCCTTCACCTAAAACAATAAGACCGCTAACTTTTTAAAAACAGCCCCTCTTTTCCCTTTCTTCAACTGTGCAACAGGGTGGAGGGCTGGGGGGCACAAAGCAGGGTGGTTTGGAAACCTGGGATGTGTTGATGGGGCAATGGCCTTCATGGAACCTGAGTGGCAACTTGCAGGCAAGAGAAAGATGCTTGTCCCATGCCTTAATTCCCTGGCTTCACTCTAAATACATCCACCAGATTCTGGAGGGAGGGAGGGAATAGCCCCCCTTCCTGTCCCTCTCACCTAAGGGGCCCTAGTCTGGCCTGTGGCCACACCCCCAACTCTACTGCCAGAGTGGCAATGGGGAGGGCCCTGATGGGGTTGCAGCCCCTGTCTTGGTGTTCAGGGAGAGCAAACCTCTTCCTGGTAGAGGTGCCACAAGCAGGGGATCAGAGGTGCTGTGGACTGTGTGGGGCGAGTGGCAGCACTGAGGCTCAGAAGGATCCATAACCCCCCAAAGCCCCCCAGTGCTGCCACCAGTCACTCCATGCAGTCTGTGGTAGCTCTCCTGCCCTCCAGTGTGGCCCAGCTGCCCCCCACTGGAAGAGGCTCATGCTCTGGGACACTGACAGGGGCTGCAGCCCACATCAGGGTTGTTTCCCCCTCGCTGCTCCAGGGGTTGGGGAGGGCATGGCCCCCTTAGATCAGAGCACTGTGAGGGGGGTTATTCCCCTATCCCTCCAGCATCTGATAAAGGGAACAGGAGGGGGCTGATCCTGCCGCTCCCCGCATGCAGGGGGCAAGCAGTGGCTGTGGCAATTGGGGTGGGAAAACCCCACTGTGGTCCCCTAGGGGCAGTGAGGGTAGAGCGGGGAATAACCCCCCCCTCCCTGCCCCCAAAGCCTTGGGGCCATGCCTGCTAGTGTTTGGCCATGCACTGGCCAAGCCACTGCACCAGCAAGGTGGGGAGGAGGGAGAGCCCAGCAGACCCTGGCCTGGGTCTATGTTGGTGGGACAGGGAGGGGCAAATTAAACCCTCTTCCTTGACAGTTCACTCCAAGCTAGTGCCAGGGCTAACACACCCCTGCTACTGGAGCAGCCAGAAGAGAAATGCAGGTCCATGCTGGTGGAACAGGGGAGCGAGGAGAATAAACCTCTACTATACCCCCTTTCGGGGGTGAGTGTCTAGCCAGGCCCCAGCCCCTGCCTGTCCCTGCTCCCCAGCTGGGAAGCAGAGGGGAGGAGCCAGCCCTTCTCTGATGGAGCAGAGAGCACAGTCCAGCCCAGAGAGCATTCTGGGATGCTGGTGAACTCTGGTTTAATTTAAACCAGGAAGGGGTCTAGAACAGAAGTTGCATAAACCAGTTTGAGTTCAATCAATTAAGTCTGATAATGCATTCAAGCAGATTTAACTAAAACTGTTTTTGGCCATTTTGAAACTAGTTTATGTGCACTGAACTTATGTTTTGTTACAGGTTTAAACCAGTTTCTGATCACTTAAACTGGTTTATGTGTAATGTTTGTCCCTAGCCCAGGGCAACAAGCACTGGAGTTTGTTTCTCATTAGTTGCATGTGTAGATGCTCCTCAGGCAGCAGCAAACTGCTGCACATGCGACTTCAGGTCTAGGTCTAGGCAGCTTAAAGCAATCTGCACAGACCTAAATTAGGTGCAGCAAATGCTTGTTCTCATCCCTTGTTAACAAGTTGTACAGTTCTTCCACCTTTAGCAGCAAGAATAGCTTAAAGCCTTAAGTAAATGAGATATATACACTTTATGTCTGAGATGCTACCATATTTTGTTAGCTGAAAATTTTAATCTGGTTCAATAAGAAATAAAATTGTTCACACCACAATAGGGAAAACAAACTAAATTTTTACTACATTTTTAAGGAGAAGTTATGATGTCAGGTAAATCACCTTGGATTCCTTGAAAGCTGAAGAGATTGCTGCATAAGCTAACAGGAAACTCAGTATTTAACCCTCTTTTCCCTTCCTCCCCAAGAAATACAGCAATGCTGTTTTAGTACCCATAATGTGCTCTCTTTTAGAAAGGGAATCTATAATGACGAACATACTGGTATTGCATTGTGTCGCCTCAAATAGGCATAGAGGTGGGAACAGAAGCAGTACATTGACAGATTTTGTAAAGGAACATACTTTAATCATAAAACTAAAATAAAAAAAAATGTTGTAACATTAATCATTCATCTTTGGCAGGGACATAGTTCAATGATAATACAGGGAGACAAAAAGAACTGGAGATAGAAAAGGGAGTAAATCTTTTCTTTCCAAAGAAAACCCTTTTCTTTCCAAACAAAATACAAGCAAAGCAGTCCAGCCTTTCAAAGGAAAGTTCAAATGTGGAATTAAACTGCATGAATAGAAATGTGTATAGAAAGCTTGATTTACTCTTATGGAAAGAGGAAAAAATGTGGTCTGATTCACTGCTGTATTACTTCAGCTTTATGCCAGTCTAACAGCAAATGTGTCCTGGTGTGAGGCTGAAGTTATACAGTGGCATATTAAACCAAGTGAATATTAATGGATGTGAGGTTCATAAATATTTCAGTGTATTTAGTTTGCTGAAGAAAAGTTTAACAGATTATTTAATCACAGTATATAAGTTCTTATAGAGGAAGGAGATCTCTGATAATAAAAGCTCCTTAACTTGGTACAGCATAACTACTTTCAATGGTTGATAGATAAAATTAAAAAAAATAAATCAAAGTGGAAAACTGGCACATATTTTTAGTAATCTGGATAATAAGCAGTTAAAAGAACCTACAAATGGAGGTGGTAGCTACATGAAGCCTTTAGCCCAGATTGCCTATCTTGCTGAAACTCATTCTCTGTTCAACAAAAGGTTTTAAGATTTTGACACAGGAAGAATCATGTAAAGTTATATGGCCTATGTTATGCAGGACAATCCTAAATGTCCCTCTCAACTTCCATTTGAAATCTGTGAATCAAATAAATGTGCCAATAGACAGAAGCCTATAAAACATTAAAATAATTCATGTTAATTATGTAAAATAAATAAATAAGGCAAGTAAGAATACATAAAGATTTAAAGGATTATTTAAAATATTGTTATACATATCTTCTAAGTTATATATTTCAGCATATGGGATCATTTTTCTTCATATTTTAATATATCTGAAATTAGTTAAAATGATGGATTAACATCCTGAAAAAATCTTTTTTAATCAAAGAGGTATGTGTTAGAAGAGCATTACAAGTTGTCTAACCATAAAAGCCTTATATTTTTTACCCTAAGATTTAAAATTGAATAAAATGATTTTATATTGAAGTTTTTCAAACAAATTTACTCCCACTTGTATACTTTTCAGGCTCAGAATCCCAACTCAGAATGAACTTGTATGTCAGAGTTATATATCTTTGGAATATGCAATATTCACCTCTTTTACCATCTTGTTTCACTATCTTGGTGTAAAGACAAACTCAAGTACAGTAGCAGTAAGAAGATTGCTGTTGGCTCGCTGCTCAACTCACTTTCGAGTCTGTGATTGTACCTGAACTAAAGAATTCATCTAAAAAAACAAAACAAAACAAAACAAAAAACCCACCCCTCCCCGCCAAACAAGTTTGCTACTTGTGAATTAAAATCTAAATAGAATCACATGAAAAATGTGAATCTTCAAGTAATACTAACAGTGGATTATGGATATACAGCTATAATCCTTCACATACCATAGTTTAAATCAACTATTAATTGCCTGTAGTTACAAGCTAACTCCCCCTAGAAAGTACACAGATTATATAGCATTTGGCCACTGTAAACAGCATTACATTACAGAATAACAGAATCAGAGATTTGGAAGTAACTCAAGGGTCATTTAGTTCAATCTCCTGCATGAATGCAGGATGTGCTATTCCTGTAGTATTATCCCAGATAAATGCCTATTCAGACTCGTCTTGAAAACTTCCATTGAAGGAAATAAGCAGCTTGTTCCACTGTTCTGTTGTTCTCACAGCAAGAACTTTTCCCCTCCCCAGGCCCCACTCCTGATTTCATGTAAATCATTGTTGCTCACTTTAAACCCCTTCCTTTATGTCCTACTCTCATCCTCAAAGGAAACATAGTTGTTTCCCTCTTTGTGGCAACCTTTCAAATACTTGAAAATCATTATCACGTTCTAGCTCCATCTCCTTTTTTTAAGTTAAACATACCTAAGTTTCTCAATTTTATGTTGTGGAATCCCCTTCAGGAGAGGTTTTCAAGAAGAGCCTGGCTAGGGATTTGTCTGGAATAGTTTAGGAATAACACATCCTCCATATAGGCAGAGATTTAAAATTTAATTACCTTTCAGGTCCCTTCCAATCCTATGATTTGATTAATATGGGAACATTGATTAAAGTTGATTATGAAGAAATTTTCATCATAGGCAGACTATTTCATATTCTGCCATTTCACAATCTCCTGCACCTATCCCTAAGGCAACCAATAATAGCCATTGTTAGAGACAAGAAACTAAACTAGATGGAAGAAATTCATTTGACATGACTGTTCCTTAATTCCTTTGAACATAGGCATGTATGTGGGAAGAAAGAAAGACATGGGAAGATGGACAAAATTATAGAGTAGAGAACTTATGTTTGATAGCTCCCCCCAGCCCCAGGTTGGAGGGGCAGGCACCTTAATTACAGTGAGTCTGAGAGCCACTGTAATTAAAACACCCATAATGTCACATATATTCAGCGTCCTGTGCTTCAAAATGACAGTGAGGGTGGTCGTTGAATGAGCTTTCGTTAAAGCACCCCCCACCACTATTTTGAAGTGCCAGGATGCTGAATAGATGTGACATAAAGGCTGCTGGAGTGTGTTAATTAATACACTACAGCAGACTTGATTAATTGTATAGGCACTCTGAACCTTTACATGATAAACTACAGAGAGAATGAGGAAACTTTTTCTAGTGACTAGAAAACTTTGTGGTAGATTTTTATGAGGGAAATGTAACTCTTTTAATTAGGTTTGTATTACAAACCTATACATTTTAAATTTGCTTTCCACATGTTGGATACTTAAAATACTAATTGTTTGAAAAGAGTGCTTTGAAATTGGGTAGATGATCCTGATACAGAAGTAACTGATGAAATGAAAGTCAGTACTGCAAATTTAGGAGAACAAACACCCAGATGAAATCAAAAGCAAACCCTGTCCAAAGGCATGGGCACTTTTTCTAAAAACCCTTGATGATATCAGTGTTCCATTGTGCTATTTACTGTACGGATAAATATTAAAAGACATTCTGCATCTCTGAATAGTTTTGAAATTAAGGCCTTGATGATTAAAGGGGCTATGCACAAGTGGATACAAAAATATAAAACATGACCCCCAATTCTTTAGACACCAATATGAGTTGAAATGGTCAGATAGCCAGAAAATACAAATGGTATATATTTCATCATAACATCTAAGATTCATATAACATTTTCTTGCCAATATTGGGAATGTATAATGGTATACTGTAACTGTTGGCTGTATTGAGTCCAAAAAATAACATCTGAAAATTAAAAATCCCTACATTTTGTCATCTGGACAAAAACATATGAGATGCTTAGAGCATGCACCTCTTGTTGGCTTTAATATTTTCCATATATTATATTCATCAAATACATATAACAGATATCAAAAATCACAAATATTTAGTATTAAACCCCCCCCCCAAATCACTCAAAAATTTTAATTCATTGATTGTTTGAAAGAATTATATTAGCTTTTATAGTAAAAGAAAAGTGGATATAATTAATGCTTATCTCGTAAGTGCAGAATAATGGTTTTATTTTTGGAAGAGATGCTAGTGAATGTTGTAACTTGCTTATAATATATAAATATTTAATACAAGCAACAAAAATGCTAGAAAATAATGTCTGACTATCAACATAGGAACAATTGTAGCCAGTTTTTTTATTTTTATTTTTTTAAGTACCAAGATATTGCCAAGTTTTGAGAATTCTTCAATGAGTTTTTATCTAGGAGATTTTCCTCCTTGGAGATACTGTGGCCCTTTGTAAGGTACTCTTTGGGTGGTTTGTCTTTGATGATAATCCATCTAAAGAACAAAAAAGCAAACACTTCTAAGACAGCGTTTCAATGATTCTTGAGGAGGTTTTTATTATTGTTTTTTTCATGACACTCTGCTTGTGGTACCTTCCATAGCTGAAAACCTGTTCACATTCCCCTGTATCTGAAGCAGATTGTGTTTCAGATAGAGGCACAAGGCAGGTTTAGCAGTTGTCACAAAGGGGTAGAATTGGCCTGAAGATAACAAGATGATTTTAGACACAGGGTGTGTTGAAAATGCTAACTGTTACATTCCTGGTTGAGTTCCTGCAAGATGGTCAGTACAAATAGCATGATATGGTTGCATTTGCAAGAAGAAAATTAGAGAGTAGCTTGGTCCAAGGCTAGTGGAGGCTGCATAATTTGTGCAGGTGGCACAGTCTCTTGAGGCAAAATACCAGCTGTCTGTCTAAGAGCTCATATCTTAGACAGGCAGCTGCCCTGTTGGCTGGTGCATCCAGTGGAATAGCTGAATAAGGAGATGCTCTTCTGGTGAAAGGTAAAATTACATGGTGGCAGCCAGCATCAGCTGGGAATAGAAACAGAACAATAAATTTGATTTAAATCCTATTAATATGTACAGAAATGGAATATGAGGTTGGCATTGGCAATTCTGGGTATAATTCTAAATGTAAGACTCTGAAGCTTAAGTTCCTTTCAGCTAAGGTGATTGAATAATACTCTTTAGAATGTCTTTGTCTTACCAAATAGAGAATCAAGTACTTAAAAAAAAAAATTCCACTCAACAGAACCATGCACGTTTCCAATTAGTATTGTTTGTAAACATTACTTTAAAGGCCTTTGGGCATCCAAAATTGATTGAGTAAATGAAGGTAATATTATTTTTGTGAATCCTAAGGGCATTTAATATTTCAGTATTATGCTCTTATTTATCTCACTACCTTTTAAAATCCTTTTTCTGTTTACCTTTTTTCATTTTAGACTGTCTTCCTTTGCTCGGAGGGCAAGGAAACATACTGGTTGTGTAAACTGTCAGCTGTTTATCCGAGGACAGAAAATGAAATTTGGCACAGTAAATTTCTCCCTAGTTATCCTGGGGAGAAGGAAAATAGTTTTAGGTGGAAACATTAGCATTTGGCAGGCAAAATTATTTTGTTAGGCATTTGGTTGGGTTTTATAAAATGACTGATAGAGCAAAAACAACTTTTAGATTAAACAACAGAATTCACAGTTGATGCCTAAGGGGTCACATCTTGCAAATACTTACACACATGACTACCAATGAGGTAGTTCACTTGGACAACTTGCAAGAGTAAAGTTTTTCATGTGCATAAGTTACACGTTCAGGCTCATAGCTGCTAAGTGGCTCATAAAAGGCATTATTACAATGGAAGGAAGGGAATTTGCTCTCTTCTCTAATGTTCAAGAAATGGGCTTCAGGTGTCTCAGCTCATTCATGACTACCAAGTGACTACAGCACAGCTCACTCGAAACAGAGCTTGATCTCTGTAGGATGTTTTTTTTCTGTATGCGTATCTCTACCTTGAGAACATGTTACCTGGATTTCATCTGTGGAATATATCGTGTTCTTAAAAGTTACATGTTGTTAAGTCCTAGTATGCGTGTGTGTATCAGATAATAATTCACAGTACTGCACAACTTATTTGCCAAAGTAAAAGTCTTTTGGAATAAAGGCAAAGATCAAAATGAATAGCCGTCTTGATAAAGCATAAAGAATGTGTGTTTAAGGCTAATTTATTCTCAGAAGCTGGACTCTGTAGGTCTCCTACATATTCCAGAGACATGACAGATATACTCTTTTTACACAGAATGCAGAATGTTCTCTTGCATCTGTGCATAACTGTTGTGGTAGGAATATTTCATTCCCATCTGGACAGCGTAGGACCCAGGGAAAGAAGAGAACTGCCAATGTGGCCAGTTTACATCAAAGAATTAAAAAAAGGGCCTTTACATTCTTATCTGCACTCCTGTGAGTGCATCTGCACGTGCGCTTTATTATGGAATAGACTAATTAGCTTCAGAATAAAGCACCACAGGCCACATCTACATGAGACACCTACTGTGCCGTAGATCATTACTACTGTGCGGTAGCAACACATGGCACAAACTGTGACATGACACTACTGCACAGTAGTAATGAGCTACTGAGTGGTCAGCATGATCAGCAGGGATTCTGGTTTTCTCTGATAAAGAAAAATCTCCAATTTTCGGGTTTGAAAAAAGAACCCAAAATCCAAATTTTTCCATGATCAAAGTGAAATGCCACTATATATCTATCTATATATTAGTGGTGTTTCATTTTTAATCACATAAAATTGTAGATTTTGGGTTACTTTTTTTAAATCTGAAAATTGGGGATTTTTTTTTTTTTAATCAGATAAAAACAGGATTACTGATCATTAGGAAGTTGTGCAGCAATGCTACTGTGTAGTAGCACTGTTTATTTCACAGTCATTTAGTACTTGGGTATGCAAGTACTAAATGACTGCACAGTAACAACTGAGCAGTCAGCATCTCATGTAGACATGGTCACAGTGTACATGTGCACCAATATTAGGGCGCAGTAAATGAATTAGCTTCACTGTAAGACAGTACTGTCAGGGACAGACAGTGTTATCTTACGGCAGAGTAATTTTACCTGTTGAAATGTACATGTGGATAGTGACCATGAGCATAAATTGCATGTGGTCAGCTCAGCCAGCTAAGGGCCTGCTCTACCCCAGCTCAAATTACTGCTGTCCCAGGAGTATGTATAGATGCTGCACCTGGCAGCAGTTTCCTCCTGCTGAAATGGCACTGGGGTTTAGTGTGTCCTGTTAATTGCATAAGTAGATATATCCTGCGTGTGTAACCTTTGACTGACCTGGCCTATATGTAATAAAGGAGACAGCATGCTAATGATAAATATTTTTACCTTTGGTTAGCTTCATAAATATAAGGCCACAAATAATAAAGTTTTAGTATTTTGAACTTTTATGAAATACTATTAATAAATGACCAAACAAGGTGTAGAAAAGAAAGTTGATAAGAACTAATTTGTACCATTTAGGTAAGTAAAAATGTGGTATAATGTTTGCAGTCACTTTGAAATACTTGTTTGTTTGTGGGAAGAGAAAACACAAAATTAGGAGAGAATAGAGAAAAGAACTGAGAAGAACCAATGAAATACAAACAATCAAAAACAATTAATTTAAATGAGCATTCCTAAGTCTTCTAATTTTATTGTGACTATCATTATAATTATTTTACCACCCCAGAATTCCAACTCTTAAGCACATATGATTATGTGTGGCCCAGAACAAACACATACTCTGGTATAACTTATATTGGTTTGTATCACACTGTGAAGTGTAGTGGGATCAGAAGTGGACAGACACATAGCTCCCAGAGATTCACAGAAGTTTAGGGCTGGAAGGGACCCGTATTTTTCCAGTGCTGTTGCATTCTGCTTATGTAGTTTTGCCTATATGGAAATACCATATAGCATTTAATACAGACAGAAAAGCTCTTTAAGAATTTGTAGACATTTTATACAACTTTAAATTCTAGAATTGCATAGCATTTATCTAAATATGTAAATTCTGTTGTATTCTGTAGGTTTTTTAATTAATTTTTAAAATTAATTTAAAATTAACTTCTTCATGGTTCATGTGACCAGTCTCTGGATAGACTCCCAATGGGAGTGCAGGCATCTACCCTGGAGATCTCAAGATATTTTTATTAGTTTCATGCACTTGGTGGCTGCGAGCAGTAGCAGGGGAAGATGCAATAGTTTCTTGGATGTATGCAGTAATGCATCTGCTGAGCAAGACAGCTATCTGTCCCAAGTGCCAAATTAGGAGTGGGGCCAGAATAGCCCCCCACTCCCACAGAATCTGTGCCCAAGCAGCATACCCATGTGCCTACTCCCTGGCTCCTTTATCCCCTGCTCTCTGCCTCTTCTTTCAGAACCTGACTACCTCGTAACTGAGCCAATTCCATCATCTTAATTAGAGATACATTTAAGGATAAATTCAGTCTTTCAACTGCAGAGAAAGATACTTCTTCATGAAGAAGCAATAAATCAAGTATTGAAGGAGGTACAATTTTCTGTTTTAACAATATTTATTTTATTTTTTTACTAATTCAGGAAACATATCTTATGTTCTAAATAAATACAAATTACACACATTAAAATAATCAGATGACTAGTGGGTACTGCAAAAATATTCGCAAATGACAGTTTCCCAATTTCATCACAAATCTTTATTGATTCTAAAATGTATTCAGAAAGTTTATTATTCATTACAATCTTGTTTAACAATGTTCTGACCATCAGCAACTGCAGCAGCAAAACCATGTGACTCATGTCATGTACCACATCTGATTATACTAGGTGAATAATAAATAGTAACTAGTTACAACAAACAATTTGTACACAATCCATAGGCTAAAGATAGTTGATTAAACAATTTTAGGAGCATCGATAAATGATGAGTGTGGTCACAATAGTGAGAAATGGTTTGTGGTTGATATACTAACTAAAAAAAGTTTATAATTTATAACAAATCTTATGGCAAACAAAGCTTGATTGGCAGTACTTTAAGGTATCTGATTCACTTGTCTCCCAAGCACCCAGTTTTATAGTTTCCCACCCTGCTGTTGAAGAAGCTGATCACCTTATTAAATTATGACCTGTATCATTTTCCCCAGATTACATGGTGTTCTTCAGGGTGCAACAACCTGGGTTTAACACCCTGTTTAACACCCTTTTTGTCAATGTGAAAAATCTGGTGAATCTCCTTTCACCCAGAAACGGAAACATTACTGGCTGAATAGCATCATGCCATAGAGCCTAAACATATTGTCATACCCAGAGGTTTCTTCTATGGGGCACACTGCCAGAAAAGAGGGTAAAGAAGAGGAAGAAAGGAAATAAAGGGTTACCTTTTGTCATGGAAAAATTTAATACTGATGGGGGGGAAAAGGAAGAAGAAGCCCTTCAAATTGTCAGGCTAAGCTTATTTTTAAAAGCAAAACAATAGTGATTTCTTTATGCAGTTAATATTTATAGATTTGAACCATTACAGCCTTGATGAGATGATTCTTATTACAGAAGAATCATATACAGATTTCCCAGTTACCATTTAATTTCTTCTTCAGGTCACCATTTTCTCTTTAGTGATTTTTCATGTGCTGATAGATTTGTTTTCAGCTCTGCTCCTCCCTCCCCTCCAATTCTTACATATTGATTACAGGGAAAACAACCTCTATTCATACTACAGTCCAGACAATGGTGGAGGATTTGAGAGAAGTCAGTGTATTCTATAGCAAGGCTGTTCAGCGGGAGGCCTGTGGACTGCATGTATTCTGCAACAGGTCAAGTTGCGGTGGGCTCTCACCCAGCTGACATTCCTGCCATCTCTGTGGCTGCTACAGCAATTGGAGCTTTCAGGCTCCATCTCCCTTCTCCAGCTTACAAGGTGCACAGCCTTCGGCTACAGGAGCACAGTGGAGATTTCCATTATTTGTAATTCATAAGCCTACTTTCTTAAGGGCTTGCCTGCATCAAGACCCCAACCCTACTATTCATTGGGTGCACTGTTGTCCAGGACAAAGGACCACATTCTGTTTTTGCTATCCTCTCCTTTGCTTTGAAGGCCTTATAGATTCACTTGAATTAAAAATCAGGTCAGGACTTATTCATAACCTATGAGATGAGAAACACACTTAGGGCTTTGGAGGTGTGTCTTCACGAGACACTGACTGCACAGTAGCCTGATACTACTGCACAGTAATGTTGCATGGCAAAAACTGTGATGCAACACTGCTGCACAGTAGTATTAGGCTATTGCACAGTAACATTACAAAAAAGGCATTTGCTGGCACTACTGTGCAGTAACTCAGATTACTGTGCATTTATTTAGTGCTTGTATATACAAGTACTTGTTTATACAAGTACTAAATAAATGTGCAGTAACCACTGAGCAGTAGCGGCTTTTGTAGATGTGCCCTGGATGAAGTAAGGCTTTCCCTCTCCTTCCTCTCCCTCTCTATCCATTCCCTGTCATTCTGTATTGCAAATAGTTGACCCTCAAACCTTCAGGCTGAGTTACAGAATTAATCAGCATTACCCATTTACAAATCACTCCTTATCCCCAGATTTCTCATGGAATGTTAATGCTTTTATTTTATATTCTCTGAAAGTCTTACTGTCGATGTGCATTAAAACATTAATAACGAACATTTCCATATACAAAATTAAAAAGAGAATTTCCAAAGGATTGTGTTGCAAATGGTATCAAGTGGGAGGCTTTCATTATTTTGAAATATATCTTGAATTTTTCCTTCAACAAAATGCTCAGGTTAGTTGAAACTATATGACATAGCTAAAATATTTATTCATTTGTGTTTGTATTTTTGAGGGTTCTTCATTCTTCGTTTAGTCATATCCATTCTTTTCTGTTTTCCCAGGTTTACAAGACATGTATGGATTATCAGCTGAGATAGAGTTAAATGTAACATTCAGTGTGATGCAGTGCATTTTCCATTCTTTCATACACATTATGGAATTTGCATTGAAATATCAAAGGGTATGAATGCATTTTACATTTTCTTTGAGGTAGGCCTAGCAACAGAGTGTGGTGTGCAGTGATAAGCTAGCTCTGCTGGAGCACATCAATCCAGTACAAAAACCCATTGAAAGGTTTGAACATTTAAATCTTAGAGATGAAATGCAAGTCATCTAGTTCTAAGCATGTCAAAGAGTTTCCAGGAACACTGACCCTTGTTTTACTTAAGCTATGTTAAGGCAGCACTTCTTCCCCGCTGGTAAAGAACATTAATTTAAACACTTTTAAATGACCCTTAACTAGAGTATAGGATAAGATTTATTTATTTATTTATCTTTGCATTGTGAGTACAAATAGGTAAATACCATGGTTTTATTTAAAGTGATTGCAGGTTTTAGGGAAATGGGGTTGTGTTTTTGAAAGAAGGAATGTTAATAAGACTAAAGTAACAGTTAGACAATAAATTTATTTATTTTTCTTTTTTTCTTTGTCTTTCTCTTTCTCTCTCTATTTTTGTATAATTATCTCAATTATAAAGTATACACAGATGGCTCAAGAAAGATGCTTTGGATACATCTCCCATAGTTCACTACCTCAGTAATATTACAACAGGTTTAATGCTAATGTTGAGGTTTCTAATAATTTCTATAATAGGTGCCATATCTAATGGAGACACTGTAATCTTGTGTTATTTCCTCCTGTTTATCCTGTTTACAGTGACATGGACAAACTCCTGTCCTTTTACAGATTCAAGAAGGGAGACAAGCACCATGTAACAAGTCATCTCTCCACAGCCAGTCAGAAAGTACAGAGTAAACTACAGTTTGGAAAATCTGTTTTTGAGCTTGATTAGTACTCTGCATCTCAGAGAAGGATGGCTGTCATCTAGATATATACATTTCCAAATATTCTAAATCAGGGGTGGGCAATTATTTGTTAAGCTGTATACTTAACGAATTTTGGTGAGCTTTTGAAGGCTGCATGGGTAGCCCCTTCCCTTGCAAGTTGCCCTGCCCCCTTGTTGCCATCTTGGGACTGGAAGTCCCACCCCTAACTCCTGACCCTTGCCCCCCCAGAAATACTTCTGAGGGGGGAGGGTTGCCAACTTGGAACTAGAAAAAAAACAAATCATATGCTAAAAGTCAAACACCTACTATAACATATTTTAATTTGATTACAAAAAAAGTTTTTGTCATGATTTGTGTTTGCATACCGTATATAGAGGTGATTGCACAATAACTCAAAAATATTAGCCTTGTATATTGTGTGTGGGGGGGTTGTATAGTGTGTGGGGGTTTGTGTGTGTATGGTGGAGGATGTGTAGGGGTGTGTATGGTGCCAGAGTGTGTGAGGGTGAGTCTGTGTGGTGGAGTGTGGATGTGTGTGGGTGTGGTAATGGGGGTACATATGGTGGGGGCGTGTATAGTAAGGTGTGGGGGGGTTGTGTGGGGACATAGAATATGTTGACGGTTGTGTATATGTTGGAGGATACGGGGGCAGGGTGAGGGTGTGTGGGGTGTGTGGGGGATCCCACACTTCCTGCATGGCAGCAGCAGCAGGCAGGGTGCCCGGTGGGGCGTGTCTTTGGCCAGCGCTGCACTTTGCAATGAGCAGTGTAGCCTCTGCCAGGCAGTCTGTATTCCCGGTGCTACCTGCCACTCGTGCTCAGTCCCTGCACTTGCCGGGCACGGGAGGGAAGCCCCAGGCACTGGAGCCAGCTGCTTTCCCCACCCCTCAGGAGAAGGTGCCTGGGGTTTCCCTCCCCTGCTGTGCAACCCTGGCAGGAAAGGCAGCTGGCTCCAACACACAGGGCTTCTCTCCTGTGTTTGGCAAGTGCAGGGACTGCGTGTGTGTGGAGGCTGTGCCCCTCGCTGCAATGTGCAGTGCTGGTCAGAGCTGCACCCTGCTGGGCACCTGTGGCCTGAGTGCCCCGCCTGCTGCTGCTGCCACCCACACTGCCACCAGCCCCAGCTCCAGCTGGAGCCCTAGCCCCATGCTCCACACCTCAGCCCAAGTTCAGCCCTACCCCTCCCACTTTCCTACCTGCTGCCCAGAGACAGCTGAAGACTGGAAAAGCAGAGCAGGTCCCTGGAGTCTGCAGCAGTGGCAGCCCCACCTAGAAGCTGCAGGCTGGCTGGGATGCACCCTTCCACCCATGAGGGTAGGAGAGTAGCACAATAGGGTATGTTTGGGACTGTGTGTACACAGGGGTGCCTTGCTCCCACCCTCATGGGTGGAAGGGCTGGGTGGGGTGCAGTTCATTGAGGGGCACTGTGGACTGGATGAACTTGCCTAGCTGGTTGGATCCGATCCAGGGGTGTATTTTGCCTGCCCCTGCTGTAGATGTTAGTATGGCTAGCTTAGAGTCCAGGTTAATCTTTAGAGATGTCTACAAATATATTCATTTATTCTACTGTTGATAAACTCTTAGTCCATACATTCCATCTTTAGGTAAAGTAGCCGTGTTTAATATTTACTCTAAACTGAAGCTATCTGTTCTGAATCCATGCTAGAAGTGCTTGGGGATTAAGTCTCCACATTAAATATGTAAGTCAAAGGTTTGTCTGAGACTAGATGATTAAGGAATATCACTTTCTGTACCTACTGGCATATAAGAGAACAATGAATCTAGGATTGTACCCTTCTGTCTTTGTTGCCTAAACATAGACAATATCCTACACTTTTTAGACTGGGTTGCCCTGGGGTTGCTTTCAGCACAAATGTGAAGCAAGGCCTCTGGCTGTGTGTCTCTGAGAATCACATCATATCTTCAAGTCTCAAGGGCTTTTATAAAATTTCAGTTGGGAATGCCCAGGGTGATGCAAATTGCTAAATCATGCTATTTTATGGTATGCAATTTAACTTCTATTTCACCCATACCTGATATGCCATTACAGTCTGAGTAAACTGAATCATGTCAATATTTTCTAGTTTAAACGTAATCCAGTATTACACCCTATGCTGTCTCCTGAACATTTCATTATTCTGGTGGAACAAAAGGACATTGCTTCCTTCCTTTTTCCTTAAATGGATAATTACATCAAGTTAATCACTAGGTCTTTCACTAATTGGGCTACCCATCTGAAAGGCTATGGCTCAGATTCAGATCATTCTTTTAGACGACTAAACATAATTTAGACAGTAAATACCTAAGTCACAAAACAAAAACAAACAAAAAAACAGCGACTTCCCCCCAAAGCATCCAGATCCACTTCATTCAACTAGCTGCCAAATCACTTAGGCACATAAATTTATTAAGTGTTTTTATTTTGGTCTGAAACAATGAGGGCCAAATTTTTGTCAGGCATGTCAAACACAGAGGCTACCCCAGCCACTTGTGGCACTTGTGCCGTAGATAACAGATTTTGTTTTATTCAGGGTTAAAGTTTGCATGATTTAGCTGACTTCTACTGCTATACTAGTGAACAAACATAAAACAGAAACAATCAATGAAAGCTCTTGAGCAGAAAGTGCTGCTTCCAAGACAGGTTTTTATTTTTACTGACAACCTGCAAACTTTTGCTGATGGCCAAACCTTTTTACTGGCATGTTTTATATAATGTAAACATAACCCATCTGCAGACTCTGGACAAAGACTCGGTATAAAGGATAGTAAAAAAAATTTGGTCATCAATAAAAAGTTGACTGCAGTAATAGTTTTATGCTATGCTACCCCATCCCATAAGTTCCCTATCTACCCTCACACCCTAATGATCCTAGCTGTACCCTGTATCATGTTGCCCTCTGCTATCCTGCCAGCTTTACCCCTGCTAGCTTCACTTTCTTCTGTCCCAGCACAGATCCCCAAAGAAGAACCACCGCTTGCTTGCCTGCCACCCAGAAGTGTTCTAGACTGATGGGTGGAAGTGCCAGGAACAGAATCAGCACTAGCACCAGCACAGGCTTGAAGGTTGGGGATAAAGGTACAAAGTCCTCAGAGGAGCTACCTTTGAGGTCCTGTGCTGCTTTTTAGAGAACAGATGCTGCTGCTATGCTCTAGTTGTGCTTCAACAGGGTATCCAGCTTGTTTTCTACAGAACTTCAAGAAGCTCAGTGTTTTTACTGAGCTGATTTTGTAGAGTTGGTTTTGTTCTGTGGTTTACGGACAGCACAATTTTTAATGGGATTTACGGGCAGGTGTTTTTAGTCTGGTTACTTACAAAGTGTTTGTAAATTGATGGACAGCTGGAAACCCTGCACTCACTCTTTTAAAATGGGTTAAATTACAGCTCTGTACAGATGCAAATACCTGTGTATATACTGCCCATTTATCAATAGGCTGTGAAGGCTGTTGGGAAAGTGAATAATTTGGATTTACAAAAATTGGAAGAGAAAAATGCTTGCACTAATAACATCTGAACTGCCCATTCAGGCTTTAAGGTTAATATTATATTGAAAAAATAGGGTAATACAGAGCTTTAGCTAATACAGTGTTGTTGCTATTAAGTGAAAATAATTCTCTGAAGAAGCAAGGCACCAGGAGAAAACTAAGTCAAGATGTGACAGAGTCACAGGTCAGAACTTGGCTAAGAAAGGAAACATAATGTAAAAATAAGTGTAAAATTTTTATTATGGCAAACAGGAAACATCAAAGTGCCCCATGGTTCTGTGCTAGGGTCAGTGTTGATCAATACATTTATTAACGATATAGAAAAGGGTGAGAACAGTGAGGTAACATAAATAAAATAAATGAATAGCAAAAATCGAACTGCATATGCAGCTCACACCTTTACAAAGTTTAAAGGTAAACACCAACATGAAGACCTCCTATCAAAATGCAGTTGCAATCAGACATGTTAAGGGTGTTGTTATACATTACACTTTCCACATGCTAACTCTAAAGAATGCTGGATGGTATTAAAGTTAACATGTGCTGTTAGCTGTCACACATTGGGGGTTAATATGCACAGCTCTGACATGCCATTAAAGGGCTGGTGAGCAGTGGTGTGGCTAGGAACTGCCAAGTCTGATCTGTAGCTGCCTGGCTCTCCTGTGGCTCTTTCCGCATGCCCCCCTTCCCCACTCCACCATGGGTTTCCACTCACTCATGCCTGCCCAGCTTTACCTGGATGTCTGTCAGGCTGAGGTGGTAGAAATATGGATGATAAATCACCCATGTGAGTGGGGAGGGTGGCAGGGCTGGGATTGGGTCAATCCTGAGATAATGAATGACTGCAAATTGCTGGTATTGGCTTCATGGAGCAGACTGACATTACTGCATTATTAGCTGCCTAACACCAGCTGGAGATAATCCTTGCCTAAGAGGCATAATTTTTAGACTGTTTGGCAACATCCAGACATGCAGAGGCATCTGCTTGCAGTGGCACACAAATTGCTGTAGCACACACCCCTGCATGTGCACTTCAGTGCGGGACAAATTGTTCCGCAACAAGCAAATTGCCCTTGCCAAGCTCCTCCTGGCTCTTCAGCCAGGGAGAACTGGAGGCTGGGTCCAGCACTGGTGGACCAGTGGCTCCAGCAGTCTAACCTGGTGGTTCAGAGCAGCAGGGGCAAAAGTCGGGCAGCACAAAGGCCTGGTGAGCAGCCAAAGTATTAGCCTGGACAGCCCAGCTTCCATATGTGCCAGAGTATTCTTGTTGTGCATGCATCATGCTGCTTTTTGTTCCTTTTATTTATTTATTTATTTAATTATTTATTGCCACTGGGATATCCTACCCAGGATATACCAGGTAGAAAATGTTGGCCCTGCAACTGAAAATTTGCAGTGCGGAGCACATTTTAACTTTCATCGCTGCCAGCAAGAGTTTTATTTTGAACAGTTTATGGTGCAGTATCCCAGACACCCCTGCACCCAACTTGGTAGGATTCATGCCCTCAGAAGGGGCTACCATCCTTGCAATTTTCATTCAAATCAGGCAAAAAATGACAAAGTGATGGGCATTTTCATGATTCCCCATTATAGCCTACGGGTGAAACATAGAAATGCATCAAAACAGCAGCGAAACAGCATTGAAACAGCATTGAAACAGAGAAACAATCGATGAAACAAAACAGAACAGTGCTTCAAAACAGCAAAATGAAACACTGTCCCTCTGAAACGGCAAAATGGATGTCGAAATGAAATGGTGCTGTTTCGCACAGACCTGTGCGTAGAAAAGTATTATGCAATACAGTGCATGTGTGTCGACCACCTGTGAACTCTTAACCAAGGTGACAGATCTCTGCCTAATTTTCATCTGTCACACTAGCACCACTTACTTAAAACAAACTTTATGCACATCTGACCCCTACATGACACAATGAACACTGAATTTCCATTTGGAGGAAAGTTATAGTTCTAGAAAGAAATTTCAGTCAGGTTTTGCATGCCGTTTCTTGCAGCTTGTGAACATCTATATTTGAATATTGTCTTAAGACATCGCCACATTGGAGACATTTTGAAATACTGAAATTTTACTGTGATAAGAACAATGGCTGGAACAATGGCTGGAACAATGAATTTTTGCTTACCTCAAGAAGATTGGAGAGGAAACCAAAACTG
Source organism: Alligator mississippiensis (assembly GCF_030867095.1). Classification (NCBI taxonomy): domain Eukaryota; kingdom Metazoa; phylum Chordata; order Crocodylia; family Alligatoridae; genus Alligator; species Alligator mississippiensis. The sequence continues at coordinate 375,388,180 of NC_081824.1, read as the reverse complement.
CATATGGAGATTGCTCTGGTTTTATCAATAATCATAGTACCAGAAAACTTAATTTTAAGAGCAGGAAATACACAAAGCTCTTGGGTTAGAGGTGATATTTTCTATTAGACCAACTGAATAGTAGCAAAAAATTCCTTTCATCAAGCAAAGGAAGGATTTTTTTTTCTACTATTTAGTTGGTCTACTAAGTTATCACTTCTGACCCAAGAGTTTTGTGTATCTTTTTTTTGTCAGACCAACACAGTTCAAAATAGATCCCTGAAACAAGAGAAGGCAATGTAATTGAGTGGGTATGTGGCAGTGAATTTTCAGAGTATGCTGTTCATCATAACTAGGGTGATTATCTAGGACAATGTGAAATCAGCAGGGATCCTGGTTTTCTCTGATAAAAAAAAAAACAAAACAAAACAACAAAAAACATTTTTGGATTAAAGAAAGCAATCCAAAATCCATGTGGAAAAATGTGGATTTGGGATTTTATTTTTTAAATCTGAAAATTGGGGATTTATTTTATCAGATAAAATCAGGATCCCTGGTGATAACAAGAGATGCTACTGGAAAAGACGTGTTCTTTGCCAAGCACTATGTTATGCCCATTAGATACTGTGATAAGAATTGTGAGCTCCCTCAACTCCCAGACCGCTGCAGTGGGGAGAAGGGGGGAGTACCGGGGGGCGGGGGTACATGTGGACCGCTAGAGATCAGGGGGGAGTGATGGGAAGCCAGAGGGGTGGGGGAGACATAAAGTCTTACCTGCTCCTGGCTGTCTTCATACTGCACACCTCCAGATATACTATTTTGGCACAGGGCTGCACCTGCTATGGCAAAGATCCCTGTGGCAGTGTGCCACTCCACTTACACCCCCTATAGTCATAGTCATTCCCTGGGGCTGGTGCGCCACTCAGTACTTTCAATTATGTTACTGGACACATCTTTTAAGACAGACAGGGGGCAATCTTCTATCAGAGTAGCTTTTATAGCACCTACCAACAAATGTGAAGTAGAATGGACTACAGGTTTTATTGTATTTTTTGTGTTAACTGAGTTTATGTTGTTTTGTTTGTGACTTAATTTACTTCTGTGCACAGAGAATGAAAAGTTGTGTCATGTGTCAGAGCTGGCTATGTGCAGGGTGAGACAAGATAGAATGAGACAACAGTCTTGAACAGCTTTGTTGACCTATCAACCAAGAGGTGTCCATAGAAGATAAACCTGACAATGGGAGGGAAGGATTGGGGAGAGGCAGCTATCAGCTCCTGGAAAGTGGAAGAGTTTTGGGGAGCTGGAAAGGGAGCAGCCAAATATCTTTGGAGACTCTCAAGGCTCTGTGGGCTGGATGGGGGACAGAGGGACTGCTTAACCCCTTGGGGGTGGGGAAGACCCTTTGACTGGTGGCCTTTGCCCCAGTAAATGCCTTAATGAACAAACTGTCTGCTGTGCTATTTGGAACTATGGGTTGCTCTCAGTCCCCTCAATAGAAGGTGAAGCCCCTCTCTCAGTAAAGAAACTTTATGCTAGCTCTTTAAGTCAGGACCCTGGAGAACGAGGGAGAGCAAGGGACTGAAAAAACAGGATCCTCAGAGTTGGAAAGAGCCTGGGCTCCCTACTGTTCTTGAAGCCATGCCTATACTAGCTTAAGGATGTTTTCTCAGAGACCAGAAGAGATGACAGTGGTCCTGAGCAACACTGCCCTCACTAGAGGACAAGGTGCGAAACCAAGGTCAAATGCTTGATAAAGTACTTTTTTTCTACAGTCTGTATATGTTACAGACTTAAGAGTGAAATCATTTGAAACCCAAAACTGCAAATGATACAAACATGATCAAGGAATAATACCAAACGTAGATATTAATTACATAAAAAAGACTTTAATTACATAAAAATATAGCATTCTACAAAATCCTCCAGTGAAGTTCATAATTATAATACACCCCCTTAAAATCACATGATGTTTTTCTCCCTTTTGTGATTTGATGAATGATTTAATCTGCTTATGTGTACTTAAATGATGCATTTGAATACCCTTTTGAAGCTACTCTGAATTCAATGAGTGATTTCAAAAGGTGAGTGGATTGTTTTGCTTATTTTTAACCCCAGTTTTCTCCTAGAATTCTGTAGAAATATTTTGAAATAAACAACTTTAAATCACTTGATCAGCTGTATGATAAGCAGGGATCCTGGTTTTCTCTGATAAAAAAAAATCCCCAATTTTCAGATTAAAAAAAGTAAACCAAAATCCACATTTTTCTGTGATCAAAATGAAACACCAGTACATAGAAATATAGAGTATATATATATAGAATATAGAAAATATAGAAATATATAATAATATATAGAATACTATATAATATATAGATATATAAATAAATATATAATACATATTTTAAATATTTATAAATACATTCTATTTATAATACATTCTATAATATAGATATAGATATTAGTGGTGTTTCATTTTAATCATGGGAAAATATCGATTTTGGGTTACTTTTTTGGTTAATCCAAAAGTTGGGGATTTTTTTTTAAACCAGAGAAAACCAGGATCCCTGATGATAAATTTAAAAAGAATCAAGAATCTGCTGCTAGAGTGGGCCAGAATTTTAGATAGAACTGATATATTTCACTTCACTGATGATACCAAGGTTTTTGACAGAAAGTTTATATATCTATGAGACAGAATACGACTGAAGATTAACAGGAAAAATTAGAAACAGCCAAACTTTAAAAGGAAAAGTATGGCACAGTAGAAAGGAGAATAGAAGTTGTGAGAAAAAAATGAAATAAGTGTGAGTTGATCAGTAGTGTAATCTATTTGATCATGAGTTACAACCTTAAACATCTTTTAGCTTTAAGCCCTCAGAGAGCTTGCAGTTGATTAATAAATCAATGTAAAGAGGTATTCGAGAAACAAGCTCATGTATAAAGCAAAAATGCAACCAGAAACATTTTTAGCAAATTAGTTAATCCATAAAATGGCTTTGTTCCTGTGTGTCTTCAGACCTTCCCCTTGCCCACTTCTGAATATGTTGTTTCTCTTTATCATTGTCTTTTTCTTTATTTTCCATAGTAGTTTAATTCTTATTCCAATGCTGTTCCTATTAAGAGGACAAATAAATGTGGGATGAGGATGTTCTTTTGCAACTAAAGCATTTCAAGATAGGAGAATGCTTGCCTTACAAATTCACTGTATGCTCTGGAACAGGGGTTGTCAACCAGGGGTATGTGTACCCCTGCAGGTACTTAGGGAGTCCTAGGGGGTATGTGCAGGCAGGCAGGGACAGAGTGCTGCTACCTCCCAGGAACAGGACCAGGGCAGGGCGAGGGCAGCAATGCCCTGTTGTGGGATGAGGAAGCTCACATGCGGCGGCCGTCGCTGCCATACACCAGCCCAGTGAGCTTCCCCACCCCATAGAGGGGCATTGCTGCCCTCACCCCAGCTCGGTGAGGTTCCCTGCCCCAACCCACCCCAGCCCTGCTCCTGGGTGGCAGCTGTACTCCATCCCTGCTCACCCACATGCTGTCCCCATGCTCACCCACATGCTGCTCCATGTTCAGCTGCATGCCACACCCTCTCACTCAGCATTTGGCCGTGTGCTGACCCTCCTCTGCTCAGTGTTTGACCATGTGCTAAACCCCTGGCCACTCAGCATTCGGGCACATGCTAACCCACCCCTGCTTAATGTTCAGCTGTGTGTTCCCCCCCACCACTCAGCATTCGGCTGCATGCTAACCCCCTTCGCTTGGCAGTTGGCTGTGCGCTAACTCCCTGCTTGGTGTTCACTCAGCATTCAGCCATGTGCTAACCTCCCCCCCTCCATGTTTGGCTGCACTAACCCCGCCCCTCCATACTCAACATTTAGCCACGGGCTACCCCATCCTCGCACAGTGTCTGGCCACCAGGGGCACTTAAATGAAACAAGGTTGAAAATTCCTGCTCTGGAATATGATAGAATAGGCATTCTATATAACACATAACTAAAATAACTCATTCTTCTCCAAACTAGTCGTGTCTTTAATTTTCCACTCTGCCCTACCTTATGCATGACTAATAGAGAGAATAGGGTCTAACCCCTGCTTCTTTGAAAATTAAGACAATCATTACATTGTCTTTTCTAAACTGCCAGGAAATTTATTTGTAATTGTTTTTTAAACCTTTAAGATTTCCTTGCCCAATTTGCTTGATTCTGTTTTACCCTCTTTAATATACGCATGACAATTTGGCATACACTATTCCTTGAGTAGATGAAATTTAATTTCAGTGGCTTCAGAGTCTAACATGTCATAGAAAGGTCTCCTAAAATTCATGGTTCAACAAGTGTTGCCATAAAAAAATTCTAGGGAAAAAACAGATGTTCACCTTCATGACTAGGTGTCTCCACAAACGGAAGTGCAGTAACACCTGCTGTGAAAATATTTTTGTCATAAAAGTAATAAATGCAATCACACATCTTTTTCAAACCATGCCTCCTTATGAAATGTAGAAGTGATAGATATTTCACCAAAGTTTGTATAATTTGAATAAACTATGCCATCAAATAAAAGATTCAAAAGTTTAGATGAGAGTTGAATTATATCAGCATTTAAAGATTGTACATAAATTTTGGTTCACTTGTTACTCAATATACTCTTATTATATATTTTATCATGTGTTTGTGTAATCTGTAAGCATTGCCAGTTTGAGGCCTTCCATTAGTATAAAAGACAGGCTATAGCACTCTTAAGGTCAAGGCTCTCAATGCTGCTTTTGAAATAATAAGTATAAAAGGTTGCTTTTTAAGGTCAATATTTCTCTCTGGAAGTTGTTTACTAGTTGTTTATATGTATTTCCTACTTTTATTTTTTTATTTCTATATTTATTTATTGTAGCATTCATCTAGGTTTAATTTTTTAAGCATAACAGCAGAAGTTATGAAACAAAGTTTCATCCAAAATATGAATTATAGGTATTATAGTTGCTTGTTGAATAGAGTTGAAACTGTAGCCCTTCTTGTAGAGGTTTCTAATTGAAAATGGGAAGGCTATTTTTACCAAAAAAAAAAAAAAAAAAAAAAAAAAAAAAAAAAAACCACTCCAAAAAATATAGTTTATTATAATAAAACTACAACTTATACAATCTACAGTTATGGACCCCACTGCACTTGTTATTTTCAATATTGCTGACTGATGGAAAATCACATATGCTAACACTGAGACTAATGAAAAAAATTACCTTAGAGGCAGAAAGCTATGTTGACCAAACATACTATAAATCTTTCTAAAGCCATGAGCATAGCAGGGGATAAGTAAAGCTCAATAATCAGCTTGATTTGGCTTTGGCTTAGAATTTAATTGAAATAGTACTTTCTCATTCACATAGAGAGGAGATGAGGGACTGGATACAATATATAGTCTTAATACTAGCCACAAGGAGCATCTGAAAGCAGATAGCTGCTTGTCTTCTACTTAAGAGGAAAAAGGATTTTGTGGGTGATATTTATATCCCTTTTCTTCTCTTAGCAGATTATTTGTCCCTCTTTCCTTTCCTGATATTTACTGTTATACAGCCTTTTCCTACTCCTACTAAAGTCAGTGGGAGTTTCACCACGTTAATGCTGAGGCTCTCTCAAATGGAAAATTATCATTGTGATAGGTAGAAGGAACATTTTCAACTTAGATGTCACAAATTTATTTTTACTGTTGATTTCAAATTCCCTGCTGAACTGCACAACCAAAATTGTACTATTATGCTTAATAAGATGATCTTTGAAATATATTATTGATAATTTAACATCTTCCAAGAGAAGGCTTAATGAGAATACATTCAGAGAATTTTGATATTACACACAAACCTTAACTCTGTGTCAAAACTACATCACTTTTGATTACTTTATATCAACCAGGAAAATGGTAGAAATTTGAGGAACTAGACATACATTAATCTGTTGACTTGTACCAGGAAGGAAGAAAGCATAATTAACTGTGTTTAGACATAGGCTGATTTTTATTTTTGAAATCTGAATGTTGAATAACATTTTAATATGAATTATAATTAAAGATTCAAATTGTCATTTATACCCCACTGGCTTCAATGTAGAATTTGGCCTCTAAATTACATCCCCACAGGCTTTATATATATATATCACTCTTTTCTTGACATATACTACTCACCATACCTTTTTATCTGCAAGGAAGTGCTAATAAATTTCTAATTGTTTTCCTCCTGGGATCTGCAGGGGCATGCTACCCAATCTACAGGGATTCTGATTTTCTCTGAAAAAAAACAATCCCCAATTTTCAGATTAAGAAAAGTAAGCCAAAATCCATATTTTCCTGTGATTTAAAATGAAACACCACTGTATATATACCTATATATTAGTAGTGTTTCATTTTAATCAAGGAAAAAATGTGGATTTTGGCTTACTTTTTATAATCCAAAAATTGGGGATTTTTTATCAGAGGAAACCAGGATCCCAGCTGATCAATTTCCATACTGTATTCAACAGGGCTGCCACCACCCCAATGGCTCTCAGATGAAAGCTGGGTACTATGGAACACTTTCAAATCAATATATATCAAAATAAGAAAAGATCATTTTTAATTTTTTTTCAGACCTGGGATTTCAGCTATTTTCATGTCTAGAAAACTGATGGCCACATGATATTTTAGCTCTGAATGCTCAAACATTTTAGGTTAATTGGTGTAGCTGTTCAGATGATATGATTATTTCTAATACATTTGCAAAGCTAAAACCAACATAAATAGTCATAGACATTAGGGATGGAAGGGACCTTGGAAGATCATCGAGTCCAGCCCCCTGCCTGAAGGGGAGGAAGTCAGCTGGGATTATAGGATCCCAGCAAGATAAGCATCCAATTTACTCTTGAAGGTGTTCAATGTAGGTTCTTGAACCACCTCTGATGTCAGGCTGTTCCAGACCTTGGGGGCTCGGACAGTAAAGACATTTTTCCTTATGTCCAGCCTGAAATGGTCTTGCAGTAGTTTATAACCATTCGACCTCGTCATACCTTGGGGCACTCTGGTGAACAAACTTTCCCCCAGATACTGGTGGTCACCCCTGATAAACTTATAGGTGGCCATCAGACCACCCCGAGCCTACACTTTTCTAGGCTAAAGAGCCCCATGGCTCTCAGCCTGTTGTCATAAGGCCTGACTTCCTGACCTCTGATCATGCACGTGGCTCTTCTCTGGACTCTCTCAAGCTTCTCCACATCCTTTTTGAATTGTGGAGCCCAAAACTGGATGCAGTACTCCAGCTGCGGCCTCATCAAGGCTGAGTATGAGGGGAAGAATGACGTCCCAGGATTTGCTTGAGAAGCATCTATGGATGCAAGCCAGCATTCTGGTTGCTTTACTAGCCGCAGCATCGCATTGCAGGCTCATGTTCATCTTATGGTCAATGATGACCCCCAAGTCTCTTTCTTCCGTAGTGCTAGCCAGTGTAGCACTGCCAAGCCTATAAGGATTCTGCAGGTTTTTCCTCCCAAGGTGGAAAACCTTGCATTTTTCAGTATTAAACACCATCAGGTTCTCATCCGCTCACTTGCTGAGCCTGTCCAGGTCAGCCTGGATCACCCGCCTGTCTTCTGGTATGGATGCTTTGCCCCAAAGTTTAGTGTCATTGGTGAACTTGGCCAGTCCGCTTCTGACTCCAATGTCCACATCATTAATGAAGATGTTGAACAGTATGGGTCCAAGGACAGAGCCTTGGGGGACCCCACTGGTCACAGGACACCACGATGAGTGACTTCCATCAATTACTACCCTCTGGGTCTTACCATGGAGCCAATTTTCCAGCCAGTGGATCGTGGAGGACCCAAGGCGACAATTGACCAGTTTCTCCAAGAGGTGATCATGGGAAACCAGATCAAAGGCTTTTTTGAAGTCAAGATATATGTCATCAATCTCTTCTCCCTTGTCCAGGTGATAGGTCACCTGGTTGTAGAAGGAAATGAGATTGGTCAAGTAAGACCTACCCGCAACAAACCCATGCTGGCTATCCCTTAAGATGTTGGCGTCGGCCAGTCCATTAAGGATGGCCTCTTTAATAAACTTTTCTAAGATCTTCCCCAGGATAGAAGTCAGGCTCATGGGCCTATAGTTAGCTGGATCCACTTTCCTCCCTTTCTTGAAGATAGGCACCACATTGGCCTTCTTCCAGTCTTCAGGCACTGCACCAGAGCACCAAGAGTTTTCAAAGATCCGTGCTAGAGGCTGGGCTATGATGCTTGCCAGCTCCTTGAGTACCCTGGGGTGAAGATTGTCAGGGCCGGCTGACTTGAAGGTATCTAGCTTCTCAAGATGTTCCTTCACGAAGTCAGCATTAATGGAGGGCAGGGGAACACCCTCACCCAGATTTCCCTGTCCTGTAGTGGGCATGGGCGTCCCATGGGACTGATGAAAGACCGACGCAAAGTACCTATTTAATAGGTTGGCTTTTTCCTGGGCGTCAGTTGTCAGTTGCCCCATCTGGTTCAGCAGGGGTCCAATGTTGCCCCTGCTTTTCCTCCGGCTCCCCACATATCTGAAAAAGGACTTTTCATTGTCCTTGATGCTCAAAGCTAGTTGGAGTTCAGTTGCAGCCTTGGCTTTCCTGGTCTGCTCCCTACAGGACCGGACCAGTGCAGAATAATCCTCCTTGGAGGTGACTCCCATCCTCCATCCTTTGTAGGCCTTTCTTTTTAGCCTCAGGAGGTCTGCTAGGTCCCTGGAGAGCCAGGGGGGCTGCTGTGCCATCTTGCTGCCTTTCCTCCAAGATGGAATAGACTTAGTTTGTGCATTGAGGATCGCTCCCTTGAGGAGCAACCACTCTTCTTGAACTCCCCTCTCCTTGTGGTCATGGTCCCTTAGGGCCTCACTGACGAGCCTCCTGAGCTTGTCAAAGTCAGCTTTCCTGAAGTCAAGGACTTCCGTGTTGCTGACTGACTTGCCAGCTTTTCGGTGGATGGTGAAGGTGATCAGCTCGTGGTCGCTGTCACCCAGCTTCCCTTCGATCTCTAGGTCGCTGACTAGGTCATCCCCAGTAGCCAGTACCAGGTTGAGCAGCGCTTTGCCTGTCATTGGCCCATAGACTTCTGGAGTCAGGTAGAGGTCATCCACTCTCGAGAGGAAGCTTTGCGACCGCTCAGATTTTGCTGAGCGATCCTCCCATGAGATGTCCGGGTAATTGAAGTCACCCATGACAACCATGGTCCTGAAGCATGCTGCCTCAGCCAGTTCCCGGGCAAACTCCTAGTCAAGCTCAGGACTTTGGGTGGGAGGTCTGTAGTAGACTCCCACCATTGTGTCCCCTGTGCCGTGCTCCCCACGGATTTTAAACCAGAGGGTCTCCAGTCGTCCACCCTGGTCACCAATATCGGCTTGCAGGGACGTGTAGCTTTCCTTAACATAGAGAGCCGCACCCCCGGCCCTTTTATCTACATGATCCCTCCTGTACAGGGTATAGCCATCTCTACCCGTGGTCCAGTCATGGGTGGAGTCCCACCAGGTCTCCGTTATCCCTATGACATTGTTGTGCCCCAGCTCAAGTCTCGGATCGTGCCCGGTATGCAGAGGCCAATAAAGATACTAGGGGTGAAAGTACAAAGAAAGTTTATTGCTAGCAATAAAAGGTGCAAGCAGAATAATTCATGTAACAAGCACACCAGATCGCTATTTCTAAGCATCTTTTATGCAGGAGTTTTCAATGCCTTCGCAAGCGTTCTTGTTTAATGATTGGTTATAAGTGAGTGACGCAAGAAGTTCTTTACTGAGCATGTCTCTATACCTGTGTTTTAGCCATGTATCTCATTTACATACATATGTGTTTCATTAGCATACTTCTTCCCCACCTAGGGGTGTGACTTTTAGTATTTTAATGAGCCCTTTAGCCCAGTACTCTGTTTTTTCTTTTGTTTTCAAGCCCCCTTTATCTAGGACTGTCTCCTCCTTATCATTGCAGATGGGCATTCTTCACATAGCATTCTCTTCTGCTTTGTCTTTGAGTAGAGGGTTCTAGGTCACTCCTTACAACATCATAATTATTTGCATTGAGGAGGAGGATGAGCTCCTCCTGCTTATTCCCCAAGCTCCTGGCATTTATGTACAGGCAGGCAAGTGTCCCCTGGGGGGCTCCTTCCTTGCCCACAGATTTTATCAGCGCAGGGGTGGGCTCCCTTAAGTGCCTTGACCCACTGGCTTTGCAAGGATTGCTCAGTGGGCCAGCAGTAGCGGTAGTCCCCCGGACCCCCAGCGGGCTTAGTTTAAAGCACAATGGAGCAGGTCAGCCAGTCTGGCTGAGAAGAGCCTCCTCCCTAGGGAAGAGAGGTAGAGACCATCTCTTCCCAGCAGCTTGCTGCCTCTCTTGCCAAAGAGCGGGCTGTGGTCATGAAAGCCAAAGCCTTCATGACGACACCAGCGCTGCAGTCTTTGTTTGACCACGTGGATCCTCCTCTCTCTCCTCAGCCCATAGCCTGAGACTGGGAGGATCAACGAGAACACCACCTGTGCCTCCAGACCCTTTAGCCCCACTCCCAAATCCCTGTAGTGCCTCATGACCCAGCTGGGAGCACTCCGAGCCGTGTCATTGGTGCCCACATGCATAAGGAGCATGGGATAGTGGTCTGTGGGTTTGAGGAGCTTTGGGATCCTCTCCACAATGTCCCGGATGCGGGCCCCCAGGAAGCAGCAGACTTCCCGGGCTAAGGGGTCGGGGTGGCAGATTGCCCCCTCAGTCCCTCTCAGGAGGGAGTCTCCCACAACAAACACCTTATGTTTTGTCTTGGGGAGAGCAGGGGCGGGAGCTGCAGTTGGGCCCATGTTGCCGGTGGGAGCCGGCAACTCAGCAGGCTCTGCTGGAGTGGCAAGAGGTGCCTACCTGTTGCTCAGCTCTGGCGGGGCAGGGGCCTTGGTGTGGCAGGCCTTAGGGCCCTTGACCACCTTGGTCCATGCCCCTGGCTGGACAGAGGGGGAGGTCCAGGAGTCCTCCTTTGGCCTGGAGGGAGACTGTGGTCTACCGTTCACCTCCTGGGGGAGAAGGGCCTGGCAGTAGGAGTCTATCTCCTGCTCGCAGTCCCTGATGGCACGCAGTCTCTGGACTGTGGCCTGGAGCTCCTCCAGCTGGAGCGTCAGAGACCCCAAAAGGGAGCAGACCCCACAAGGGGTGGTAACCATGCTCTCAGGCCCCAGAGCCTGAAAAAGGGACAGGCAGTCCCAGCAGCCGAGAGCCAGGGGCTCCGTCTGTGTGGAGCCCGGAACCAGTGGCTCCATCTGGATGGTAGTCTCTGAGGTGCCAGAGTGGGGGGCTGTGGAGCCCGAAGGGATCCTTGGGGTGCAGCGCATGCCCATCCATGTCATGCCTGTGGAAGGCTGGCTACGGCTGGGACTGTCTACCCTGGGGGGTGCGCAGGCAGGGTCCTGTGCCCTCCCGTGCGCCCTCCCGTGCGCCCTCCTGTGCGAACTCCATGCTAACTCACACGCTGGCAGAGAAGCACACCTGTTTGTGCAGCCTGTTCGCGTGGCTCCGGTTGCGTGGCTCTGTGGGGGACTGGGCGAAGTAGGGGCCTGGGCGGGGCTTGACCCAGCCTGGATCCACTCAGCCACCTCCTCCCACTCACTAAGGGGTTAGCCCCCCTGTCCACGGGCCCCGCTTACCTCCAGCTGTGCTGGGGGTCGGCAGGGGGCCCCCTGGCTGCTGGAGGGTTTTTGGGGGGGCTTTGGTGGAGCGGGGGTGCAGCGGGCTTTCACCTGCATGTCTCTCACTGCTTCCGAGCCTAACTGGGGCTTTTTTCCTGTCGGCGGGCCCTTTTAAATTGCACGCATGCGCAGTGGGCCTGCCGTCGAGGAAGCTGCTCTTTGGGCAAAAAGGGGGCCCTGCCCGGGATTTGGGGGACCCTGCCCTACTGGAGGGGACAGGTGAGTACCCCTCCCCCACCTCTCTCTCTCCTTGGGGGGCTGGGCCAAGTAGGGGCCTGGGCGGGGCTTGACCCGGCCTGGCTCCACTCAGCCATCTCATTCCACTCACTAAAGGGTTAGCCCCCTCTCTCCATGGGCCCCGCTTACCTCTGGTTGTGCTTTCTTGAAGATAGGCACCACATTGGCCTTCTTCCAGTCTTTGGTCACTACACCAGAGAGCCAGGAGTTTTCAAAGATCCGTGCCAGAGGCTGGGCTATGATGCTCACCAGTTCCTTGAGTACCTGGGGTGAAGATTGTCAGGGCCGGCTGACTTGAAGGTATCCAGCCTCTCAAAGTATTCCTTCACGAGGTCAGCATTGATGGAAGGCAGGGGATCTCCCTCACCCGGACATCCCTTTCCCATAGTGGGCATGGGCATCCCATGGGACTGATGAAAGAATTATAATTTAAATAAATGTAATACTTCCTTATAAAGGTATGTTTAATGAAAAACCCTCAATATAATGAATGATAATACTCATTTAAATACTTCCATTAAAATAAAAAAAAGTAAAAATGTAGATAATTAAAATTAGCATGTAGTCATTTATCTAGTTGGGGATGGTCCTGCTTTGAGCAGGGAGTTAAATTAGATGACTTCCGAAGGTCCCTTCCAACCCTAATTTTCTATGATTTTACAATTCTATGATTCATCATTCCATTGGAAGAATCTTTCTTAAAGTGTCAAAAAAGATCCTTGCCAACCTTGTTTGATCCTATTTTACTCTGTTTAAGATATACATTATAACTGGGATTTTTCTTCCATACCTTATGTCAATAAAGATATGGTTCATTATGGGATTGATTACATAATGGTAATTGGGAACCCATGAAAATAATTGTGTTCCAGGATACATCCCTGGCAAATCTATTTGAATGACTACTCTCCCTAGAATTTTCTATTAACAGATTGCAGTTTCAAGTTGGGGTCAGGTTCTATAGGAAACCTGCTAATAAAGCCCTGAATAAAAAAAAGGTACTTAGAAAGCACACTTAACCTTAAAAAAATTAAGTTATGAAAAGAAGACATAACCATGATAGAAAGTGCTATATAGCCTGCATTTTACATTTTAGCCTGCATAACTGAAAACTAGACTCACTAGTCTCCATTACAAACTACTTATTTTCATGCATTTAATACTGCACTGGATCCTGCCTGACTCTGTACTCTTGAAAGGTCAATAAGCAATTATTTTGTTTAATCTGGAACACAAAGTGCATTTTCACTCTCTTATTTTGAAGAAAGCTGGAATTTGTTTCCAAGCCAAGGAAAACTGACTGGCAGACTATGAATGAGTCAACATAGAATGCAGACTGTAGACTTTTTTTCTGAAGCAGTACCACGGATGGTCCAGAACACAGGAGGAGATAAATGACTTGAAGGTACCTTCACAGTTTGCTGTGTAGCTGATACCTTCTTGTTCTTTAAATCTGTTTTTAGAGGATGAAGTTGCTAAAACTTATAGCCACTCATATATCTGTAAGAATCCTTCCAGCAGTGCATCTTGCTTTACTTATTACCAGCAATTCTACTTCTACCACCAGTTATCTATGATAAAAAATCTACTTATTAGTAATATTAATAATTACTCCGAGCTCCTTAAATATATAGGATTTTTCAGGCAAGATTCACAAGACAACTTAAGTACCATAATCATAAAACAGAAAGGAGCTAGTGTTGCCCTAGTGTTGTCCTCCCTGTTTTTTAGCCTACAGCTCTGTGACTACACCATAATTACTCAAATACCACCCACACCTTTTTCCCACAAATGAGTCTACCAAATTTGGGGCACATATTTTAAGTAAGAAAGCTGATTTTTTTTTGTATTCCAGGAATAAAAATATCCCACATTGATTTCTTTTCCAGCTTTGATTCACTTTCCTTCAGGTACCTGAGAGAGTCAATTGCTTAATGGATCATTGTTTTTCACAAGTGTTAACAATCATAAATCCTTTTTAATGGTCTTCATGTTCCGCTAATTAAGCTAAATTTTCTTCTAGTATTTTGCTTTCTTTTAGCTACTCATGATCTTTCTTCTCCTATTTCACAGCCTTGTGGACTTTTTGTTTTTAGTTATTTTCAAAATCATCTGGCAACCAGTCTTAAGCAGCAGTTAGGGTTTCAGCTTTTGGAAAGCTGGGTGATTAGTAAGGATCCTGGTTTTCTATGATAACCTCCCCTTCCCCCCACAATTTTAGGATTAAAAAAGCAACCCCAGCTCCACATTTTCCCGTGATTAAAACAATTCAAATGACTTCTGTGATTATATGTATAGTGGTGTTTCATTTGAATCATTTGAATCATGGAAAAATGTGGATTTGGGGTTACTTTTTTAATCAAAAAATGGAGATTTTTTTATCACAGAAAATCAGGATCCCTGGTGATTAGGGTCTTTCCCTTCTATATGCAAATATAAATCCATGAATATATATATTTTGTTCATTCTCCCCTCCCTAAAACATGGTATGCATCTTATTTGGGGGAATGTGGTATGTGAGAAAATTTGGTGGTGCTTAGTTCAAAAATGGAGAAATGGGTTCCAAATCCCTACCTTGCTTTATTTAGAGAAGACATATGAACCAAGGTCTCCCTTCTCCTTGCCAAGTGCCCTAACCATTATGCTGAAAGTATTTGGGGATGAGTCTCTCTCAATCTCTTCTAATGAGGACATTTCATTTTGTAAAAATAAATGTTCATTTAAGCAAGGACTGGAACCCAAGGTGGCATTTTTTCCTTGTCATCCAAGTAGCTGTTTTTTGGTAGTCTACATGGAATATTTAACACTTGCCAGAGGAATATTATTCCTAGAAGTAGAGCTTTCCACAAATGTACAATAATTTACATGTGCAGACTGGGCTTGCACTGTAGTAGCTATGGCATGTATGATTCATAGAGACCCCAAACTAAAGATGACTAAAATCCATGGCTACCAGACTTAGAATCTGCAAAAGATAAGGGCAGGTATAGGGAGAGAGTGTTCCCACCTTTTCTCCCAAATAGCCAAGGGAGATCACCTGGGCAGCAAGGGAACTGGGTTTCTAGCCCTGTTCCCACCCCACAGATAGTGCATTTGAACCTGTTTTTTCTGACACATCAACACAGCCTTCAAACCAACACAGACAGCATCCAGTCTCTTCCCCAGCTGTTTTTGAAATTGGCATTTAGACAGCCATGGTATAGAAGTGTGTTGGAGATATACAGGGCTCAGTAAGGTGGCTTCTGGCCTGGACCCAGAAAGTCTAGCCTGAGTCCACATGGCCTGTGCCCCTGGCCACTTAGAAGTGAGGTTCTTGTTCCCATAGATGCAGAAATTTACTGTCTTCATCCATTTTTTTTTTTTTTTTTTTTTTTTGTTCAGTGATTACTTTAGTTGCTCAGCTTCCATAGAAGCGCCAAAAAGAAGCTAAATAATGGCTCATCTAAGGTGTGGTGGTTAGACTGCTGTCAGAGAGACCCAGGGGCAAACTTTTTCTGGTCAGGGAGGACAAGAATCTAGGTTCTCTGGATTCCCTTTTTAGTGTCTTAGCCACTCAGCTATTGAGGGGAAAACATGGGATTTCTCTTGCAAGTGTACATGCCCAGTCTCCATGTGTACACCCTAAAGTTATTATTTCACACTGGCCTACACATCCAGGGACAAAATTATTTTGTGCACATACAGATCAACAATGCAATGTAGATGATTAAAAAATGGCCATTTAGATTACCAGGAAATAATAGAATGTCATTCAAACTGTACTTCCATGCGGGTGAATGCTTACCAGCAGGGATCCTGGTTTTCTCTGATAATCCCCCCCTCCCCCCCCCCTCAATTTTCAGATTGTAAAAAGTAACCCAACATCCACATTTTTCTGTGATTAAAATATTTCATTTTAATCATGGAAAATGTGGATGTTGGGTTACTTTTTCTAATTTGAAAACTGGGGACTTTTTTATCAGAGAAAACCAGGATCCTTGCTGATAATGATATCCCACTATTGCATTTTAACACATGTAATCAAACAGATTTTATTTATTTACAGGGATTCTTAAAAAGACTGGTTTCCAGACCACATTTGCTAATGTAGGGGGAGATCTGTCGAACAAGCTGAAAAAACAATTATTCATGCATCACTACTCATGGGGTACAAAGGTTCTAAAATTAGCAGTAACTGCCAACTCTGCTGGCAGAGATATATTAACACCTTTCCTTGAACATCTCACCCCATCTAACAGTAAAGTTGGGTGTTGTGTAATGCAGGGAATGGAAATGAATGTTATGGAACAGATGAATGAAACCCTTAAATTACACTGGTGTTAGTGATATCAGAATCAACTTCTGTAAAATAACAACAGAATAAAACCTGAATAAGTAGCATCAGATTTAGGGTCACAATGTATGGATGGTCCCTGTTTATATACAAATCTATGCATTTTAGCTGTGAGTTACAGAGAAGACTTTTTAATTTTCTTCTCATATTGATTTTTGTGAAAATCAGAAGTGGCAAACAGAACAAAATACATTTTTTTGCTCTGCCTTGATAATGTAACAAAATTATTAATGTCTCTGTGATTTAAGGACTTTTAAACTAGAACTTGTTATGCATCTGATATATTTCCACTTCAAGGCTTTCATGACAGATTGTGCATTAACAAACTAACCTAATAATAACCCTGGACCAATGTGCCTTTGAAATTAATCACAGCCCCACTGCATTCCAATGACTAAAATGGCATGAAGATACAATACATTTGATGGTAGTTTAAAAATGAACAAGCAGGAGGGAAAAGAATTGCAAAAACTGCTCACTCTGAATACCACATACTGAAAATGTTATAGATATATTTAAAAGATATTCACATGCAGCATCAGTTCCTTAATTTGCAAAGGTGTTAAAAATTTTATGTATTGTTTTTATATTTAGTCTGCTCAGCTGTGCATATATGTATCTTGTTTATCAGTATCGATAATTTCTTCCCAATGTGTAACACAGTTGTTCAACAACAGATTTCTGTAATAAATGCTTAATGTCCCTCATTATATTCCCAGCACATTCTAATTAAATTTCTTTCCATTTAATTCAGTCAGTAGTCTCAAAGGGTTACAGCAGCACAAGAATATTTGACAAAATTCAAGCAAGCAACTACCTGAAGTTGATTCATTCACTTTGGCACTGAATGGAAATTTATTTATTCCACACATTCAAATGCCACCTTTATACAATGCCCCCCCTCCCCCCCCTACCATCCTCAAAAAGAAACAAACACCCTTCACCCTATATTTCATTCTTAAGTGAACAGGGATGTAAATCAATAATTATCATTCTCAACTTGTTACATGGAGAAAGTTAATGCATTCAGTGCAACCTACAAACAAACCAATACTAAAAGAAAGAACTAAATCACAACATTTTGTAGAGATTAATATGATGTTGGTTTTAAATTCATTAGTGCTGACAGTAAAGTCTAGGAAGACTGAAAAATACTGGCATGTAGCAAGCAGGCTCAACAAGAGGAAAGTAGCACTAAACTAAGAGGTTTCAGTTCAGAAAAGTTTGAGTTATTCATGTAAATTCCAATTCTGTGAGCTTCACTTTACAAATAGGATTACACAGACCCTAAAATGAAAAGTAAAGCTCATCTGAAAGTTTAAATTGCTTCAGTGCAAACTCTTAGAAAACCCTAATATCAAAGGATTTCCACACAAATCCCAAAGCTAGCCAAGGTTCGTGAATTTTTGCAAAATATATTTGTGCTTTGAATTTGTAATGAAGACCTAATCTGGTCCATTTTTCCAGGTTTCTTTCTGATAACATTGTATAGATATGATATTCAATATTTGGTAGCTAATAGCAGTGTTAACAAAGAAAAAGCATATCCCATGCATGTGTATTTACCATACCAAACAGGTTTCAACAATAAGCAATTGAAGCTAAATGGATTATTCCTTTGATTAAAGTGAGAGGGGTTTGATTAAACAAATCTTCATAGACTTGTGTAAAGAACTAAACAAATCTTCATAGCAATTTCTAGAGTTTTGTGCACAGACACAGAATACTTCCCAAGGAAAAAACGTACTCATATGCAGGGATCCTGGTTTTCTCTGATTTAGGAAAAAATCCCCAATTTTTAGATTAAAAAAAGTAACCCAAAACACACATTTTCTGTGATTAAAATGAAACACCACTATACATATATGTATATATATGTATGTATGTATGTATTAATGGTGTTTCATTTTGTTCATGAAAAAATGTGGATTGTGGATTCAATTTCTTTAAAACTGAAAACTAAGGATTTAAAAAAAAAATCTGGATGGACTAGGATCCCTGCTCATCAACGCCTACAATAGATAGGTCTGATCTTGAATTTTTTGTTGGGATTATTTTCTAATAGAAAATGTCTTTTTTCTTTTTTTTTTCTTTTTTGCATAAATCCTACATCTCTTTCTCCCAACATTCTCAAACAGAAAGAGAAATTATAGTTTCATAGTTTCATAGTTGGTAGGGTTGGAAGGGACCTAAGCAGATCATCAAGTCTGACCCCCTGCCATGGCAGGAAAAAGTACTGGTGTCAAACGACCCCAGCAAGGTGTTCATCTAACCTCCTCTTAAAGACCCCCAGTTAGGAGCCAGCATCACTTGGTTTGGAAGTTGGTTCCAGATTCTAGCCACCCTGACTGTGAAGTAGTGCCTCCTGATGTCTAGTCTGAATCTACCCTTTGCCAGCTTGTGACCGTTATTTCTAGTCACTCCTGGTAGTGCTCGGGGGAACAGGGACTCCCCCAATGCCTGCTGGTCCCCTCTGACTAGTTTGTAATAGGCCACTAGATCCTCCCTCAGCCTTCTCTTGTGGAGGCTGAACAGGTTAAGGTCCCTTAGCGTCTCGTTGTAGGGCCTGCCCTGCTGCCCCCTGATCATGTGGGTGGCCCTCCTCTGGACACTGTCAATGCTGTCCACATCCCTCCTGAAGTGCGTTGCCCAGAATTGGATGTGGTACTCCAACTGTGACCTGACCAGTGCTGCATAGAGGGGGAGGATCACCTCTTTGGACCTGCTTGAGATGCATCTGTGGATGCATGACAAGGTGTGGTTGGCCTTCCTGACCGCATCCCCACAGTGTCAGCCCATGTTCATTTTGGCATCAATAATGACTCCAAGATCCCTTTCTGCCTCTTCACTGACAAGAAGGGAGTTCCCCAGCCTGTAGGTATGCTGCTGGTTCTTCCTCCCCAGGTGCAGCACCTTGCATTTGTCAGTGTTGAAACCCATCCTGTTCTCATCTGCCCATGCCTATAACCTGTCTAGGTCAAATTGCAGTCTATTCCTCCCTTCTAGCATGCACACTTCCCCCCACATCTTAATGTTGTCAGCAAATTTGAACAGGGTGCTTTTTACCCCCTCGTCCAAGTCACTGATGAAGATGTTGAACAGCGTGGGTCTGAGGACTGAGCCCTGAGGGACCCCACTGCTCACATCCCTCCAAGTTGAAAATGACCCATCCACCACCACTCTCTGGGTGCAGTCCTCCAGCCAGTTAGCAACCCATTTTACTGTGTAGGTGTCGACGCCACAGTCCCCTAGTTTTTTTATTGAGAATGGGGTGAGAGACAGTGTTGAAGGCCTTCCTGAAGTCCAGAAAGACTACGTCCACTGCTACCCCTGCATCTAAGGATTTTGTGACCTGGTCATAGAAGGCCACCAGGTTGGTCTGACAAGACCTGCCTGTAATGAACCCATGTTGGTTGCCCCTAAGCATAACCTCCCCTGCTGGCCCCCCACAGACATGCTTTAGGATAATTATCTCAAAAAGCTTATCCAGGATTGATTTAAGACTAACTGGCCTATAGTTTCATGAGTCCTCCTTCCTCCCTTTTTTGAAAATGGGAACCACATTGGCCCTTTTCCAGTCCTCTGGCACCACACCAGAGCTCCACGAGTGCTTGTAAAGCTGTGCCAGGGGTCCCACAATGACCTCTGCTAATTCCCTCAGCACTCTGGGGTGGAGATCGTCAGGACCAGCTGATTTAAATACATCCAGTCCCTCCAAAAGTTCCCTGACTAGATCCTCACTGACCCTAGGCCTGGGTACGCCTCCTCTGGGGCCTGAGGGGGTCCCAGCGGACAGGCTGATCTGGTCCCTGCTCAGGAAAATGGAGACAAAGAAATAGTTAAGTAGGTTATCCTTGTCATCTGGTGCAACAACCAGATTTCCTAGCATGTCTTGCAGAGGCCCCACATTACCCAGTACCTTCTTTGTGCCCTGTGAGCCTTGAAGGTGGAGGTAAGCTGGTAAAAACTGAGTACCCAGTGTCAATGTCATTCCATCTTTAGCATCTGCACCTCTCTCCTAGCTTCTATGCCTGCAAAAATAGAGTCCAGAATAGTCAATTTAGGCTACTGAAGTAGAAGTGGAGTCTTAGGGTTCCCACATCCCGCCTTTCCAGCTTCCTACCCAAATAGTACTTCTTAATTTTAAGGGAGTTGTCAAGACATGATGGTTGGGCTAAATGATTGAGGTTGAGGTAGTCTTGATTTTGGCTTAGAGTCAGTTTAGGTTAAATAGCTTACCATCCATTTAGTAGTTTAACTCCACTCTGGCTGGAAACTTGTTGGTGGTCAGATGTAGCATCATGGCAAATAATATTGAGAAGTGTTGGAGCGATGACATAGCCTTGATTAACTCCCATGTTAACCTCAAATGGATCTGTGATAGATCCATTACTGAGAACCACCACTCATATACCACCATGGAGCAGGTAGAGGATGGTGACAAATTTCAGTGGTCATCCAGACTTCAAAAAGTTCCTCTACAACACTTCTCAACTGACAGAGTTGAAAACTTTTGTGAGGTCAAAGAAATCCATGTAGAAAGGCTTATGTTTTTCCCAGCATTTTTCTTGCAGCTGGTGAGCCATGAAGATCATGTTAGTTGTGCCTCTTGATGCCCTAAGCCCACACTGAGATTCCAGGAAGAGCTCTTCAGCAAGTGAAAGGAGTTGGTTCAGGAGGGTTCTTGCAATCACAGTGATTTGTCCTGTGGTGGACAGTAAGGCAATTCCTTAGTAGTTTCCATTGATCTCCAGTATGCTAATGATACTGTAGTGTGTGTTCACTTGGAAGCAGACCTTCAGACAATCATGATTTCTTTACATAGGCATACAAGAAAATGGGATTGATGCTTAACATTCAGAAGATTAAGGTCCTCTACCAACAAGCCCCTAATGAACAGTTCCCAGCTCTGGTAATCCAGATCCATGGTGAGACTCTGGAGAATGTTAAATATTTCCCATACTTTGAAAGCCATCTCTTGCAAAAGGCTGCCACAAACAAAGAAATGCAACATTTCCTCAAATGTGCAAGTGCAGACTTTGCAAGCCGGAAAAAAAAAAATAGGTGTTTGAAGATCACAACATCAGCTCTGAAACTAAGATCATGGTTTATCAAGCACTCATAATACCCACCTTGTTGTACAGAGCTGAGACATGGACAATGTAGATTCATAGATTTATAAATTGTTATGGCCTGGAAGGGACCTTGTAGATCATCGGGTCCAATCCACGTGCACTAGGTAGGAAAAGACAACTGAGGTCAAGTGACCCCAGTGAAGTGACTGTCTAGTCCCCTTTTGAAGATTTCCAGGGTAGGTGGCTGTACGACCACTGGAGAGAGGTTATTCCAGTCTGGACACCTTGACTGTGAAGGAGTTTTTCCTGGAATTGAGCCTGAAGTGGCCTTCCTGGAGTTTGTATCCATTGGTCCTGGGCTTCCCCAGGGGTGCCCTGGTGAACAGATGTTTACCAAGTTCTTGATGTACTCCCCTGCTGTAGCATTAAGCTGCTACCAAGTCCCCTATCAGCCTTCTCTTCTATAGCCTGAAGAGGCCCAAGCCCTTCGTCCTCTCCTCATATGACTCATCTTGTACAGAGATATCTACATTTGTTGGAGAAGTTCCACCAATGTCAGCATTCTTCTGCAAGCAAAAACAACGAGTATTGAGGCAGTGATCATCTGATATCAACTTTGTTGGCCCAGCCTTGTCATTCACATATCCAACTCCAGACTCCCGAAGCAAGTTTTATCCTCCCAGCTCAGCCAAGACATTAGGGGTGTGTGAAGCTTCAGTCACCGATTCGATTCACAAAAGATTCAACCTGATTCGGAGGCTGAATCACCAAATCTGAATTGAATTGGGAGACCAAAACCCCCTCTCCAAATTGATTTAGAGCCTCCTAATTGATTCGGAAAAGATTCAGAAAAGGTGAGAAAAATATTCAGAGATTCAGATGGCAGTCTTTCAGAAGAACAGAAACAAGAGAAGAGGGAGGGGAAGCAGGGAGGGAAAGACTGACATCTGTAGCTTGCCAGTGACTGTGATCTTTCCCTGAGTCCCCTTCCAATCATAGTGCTCTGATGAAGGGATGTAGAAACAGCATGTAAGCCTCTGTCTACAACCTTTCTGTCCCTTTTGTGAGATGTTTCTGCCTGAGCAAAAGAGGGGTAGGTGGCTGGCCTAGAAACAGGGGGGTAGGTGGAGATCGAACTGGCACTGGGAAAGCCACCTATTACAGGCTACCATCCCTTCTGTTTTCATCCAAATCTGCCTTAAAACACACAAGTGACACGAGTTTTGCTTTCATCAGTTTGAGGAGCAGTTTCCCAGAAATGCCTACACCTTTCTCCTTGAAACTTGGTAGGCTTCATGTCCTCAGAAGGGGTTACCATCTCTGATGTTTGTAGCCAAGTATAGCAGAAAATTACAAAGTTATAGGTATTTCAGTGATTCCCTATTATAGTCTATGGACAAATCACCAAATCTCTCTGAATCAGCGCCAAATATTCTGAAGCATATTTGGCTGAACCAATTTGGGACAGTGATCTGAATATCCAAATTGAATCACTGTCCTCTGAATTGGCCAAATCCAAATTGAATACTTCCCTATTCACACAGGCCTACAAGGCACACATTCAAGAGGATGGCAAAGAAAGCAGTCCGGGGACATCCGCAAGGCCAACTTAAAAAAGTGCAACAATGATGTCAACTCATAGTAGACTATTGCCTAGGACCACCCAAATGGAAGAAGAGTCTGCTGCAGGGATCTCAGTAGTTTAACATCTCACAGAACAACAAGAGTGGCAGAATAGCATGTGGCCTTTGGACCAAATCAAGAATTCAGTGTCTCACGCCCCACACAGAAACACATGACTGAGCTATAGCAGTCTCTCTCAATCCCTGATAGGCCTTATCAGCCACCTTCACATACAGATAAGAAGGGATCCTGGTTTTCCATGACATAAAAAAATCCCCAATTTTTGGATTAAAAAAAGGAACCACAAATCCACATTTTTCCGTGATTAAAATGAATGTGGATTCAAGGTTACTTTTTTTAAATCCAAAAATTGGGGATTTTTTTTTAAAGAAGAGAAAATCAGGATCCCTGCATATAATATAATCATCTTCAACTACCAGGGACTGCTGAAGAAACAGGTTGGGTAAAAAAAATGATCCCCCCCCCCGCCTCCCTGGGAAACACTATTTTTTGCTTTTTTTTTTTTTCAGATGAAAAGATATATTTCATGACTGTTTATCAGGGATTACACATTTTTGTCAGTTCTTGGTGTAAGTAACTGTAAGGCAGAGGAGGCTTACACCTATGAAGGGTTTGTGATTTTCTATGCAACACATAGGTAATCTGTTGGTCTGAGTGAACATTTCACTATACATTCAATGAGACACTATAGCAGGATGAACCTATTTACATTGGTTTTGCATTATTTGAACTGTAAAACTTCGGATTTAAGGTTTTGTTCTTTTTGAAAAATAATTTTGTCATGTGATATATTTTCTAATTTTTTATAGTTGCTCAAACATTTTCTGATAGAACAGTTTTCTGTTAGAAAATCATGATTCATCAAAATTAAATCATTTCACAGGAATACATTCTAATGAATTTTTCAGTAGTTAATTATCAAATCAAAATGTTTGGTTATGACTTCCTCTATTTGACACTGAAGTCATATCAAAATCAAAATGCTTGAAATACAATATAATTCAATAAAGTTAAAATAAAACATTTTGCCCTTGTTAAAATTACTTTTTTCCATTTAGGTGAAAATAAAATATTAAAAAAAACAGAAATTGACTTCTTATGCTGGTTGTGAATAAAGGCAAATTTTAGTCTTAGAATTTCATGCAGGGTAGACATTTTGGAATTTTGGGGGAGGGGGTGATTCCTTTTACTGGACTAACTTACTTTAATATTTTTGTAATTTATGCACATAAGACAATGGAACAATGCTTGTCTTATTTGGAGTTTTCAGTGTTTGATATGAATGTTTTCCAATTATAAGCATTGCTGTGGATGAATATGAGGTTCATTCTTCCCACAGAAGTTGCTTCTGTAGCACTCACAAGCCTTATAATCCCAAGTGGCATAAGGTTGAATTTAAGACTTATTTCCTCTTACTATATAGTCTATACCTGTTGATCACCTACTTGTCCTATGTTTATTCTGTATTGATTTTAGCATCTATGATAAGTCCTGTGTTGGTGAGGTATTTTGCAAAACGTTGGATTTCTGAAGAATACGGTTTCTATTGTTTTCCCATGAAAGTAGCATAACTACAATGATTCCTTTTAAGCTACCATGTGTTCCCTATGTGTATTGCTTCATTTCATGAACTTTTCTTGTTATTAATATTTTTAAAGGAGGATAGAGGGAAGTAAATCTAAAGACATTAAAGGGAGCATAATTGTCTCACTATTGCAAGATGGATATTGATTTGCCTTCTGAAAGTACTTCTACTTAGAATTGCTTTCATTATTGAAAGTGAGAATGCAGAACTTCTTACTATACAAAACTCTGTAACTTTGAATGCTGCGAACGATCTATATAGAATCCTAATAAGGACCCAGTCCTCAGATCTAAACTAACTCAAGGAATTTTACTCCAATGAACAATCCATTTGAGGTCAAGGAGACTGCATTCAGGAACTTTTTAAAGCAAATATGACATGACTGGGCTCTAAGATAATTAGACTTGCATTAAAATTACTTTTTATTAAAGTAAGTGTGAAACCACAAACCGAACTTAGGAAGAACAAGAACAGTTTCTTGGGTCCACAATGTAGATTCTATTCAGGGAAATCATAGAAATGAGTGTGTTCTGTGCAAGTAAGGAAAATAAGCAAGAACAAGAACCATTATGATGAGGAATAGAAAATGAAGAATTGAGATCATGGCATGCCTGGTAGGAAAATCATATATTAAGTGGTCTTTTTTTTCTTTCTCTCTCTTTTTACTGGGCAATTTGGAAGAAGCATGAAACATAATGCTGCCTATTATATTAGAGGACTAGTCAACTATAGATATGATATATTAAAAGAACAAAGTCAGTTTGGGCATGTTCAAAGATTCATAGATTCATAGATGTTAGGGTCAGAAGGGACCTCAATAGATCATTGAGTCCAACCCCCTGCATAGGCAGGAAAGAGTGCTGTGTCTAGATGACCCCAGCTAGATGCTCATCTAACCTCCTCTTGAAGACCCCCAGGGTAGGGGAGAGCACCACCTCCCTTGGGAGCCCGTTCCAGACCTTGGCCACTCGAACTGTGAAGAAGTTCTTCCTAATGTCCAATCTAAATCTGCTCTCTGCTAGCTTGTGGCCATTATTTCTTGTAACCCCCGGGGGCGCCTTGGTGAATAAATACTCACCAATTCCCTTCTGTGCCCCCATGATAAACTAATAGGCAGCCAAAAGGTTGCCTCTCAACCTTCTGTTGCGGAGGCTGAAAAGGTCCAGTTTCTCTAGTCTCTCCTGGTAGGGCTTGGTCTGCAGGTCCTTAACCATACGAGTGGCCCTTCTCTGGACCCTCTCCAGGTTATCCGCATCCCTCTTCAATTGCGATGCCCAGAATTGCACGCAGTACTCAAACTGCGGTCTGACCAGTGCCCGATAGAGGGAAAGTATCACCTCCTTGGATTTATTTGTCATGCATCTGCTGATGCACGATAAAGTGCCATTGGCTTTTCTGATGGCGTCATCACACTGCTGGCTCATGTTCATCTTAGAGTCCACTAGGACTCCAAGATCCCTTTCCACTTCTGTGCCACCCAGCAGGTCATTCCCTAGGCTGTAGGTGTGCTGGACATTTTTCCTCCCTAGTGCAGCACTTTGCATTTCTCCTTGTTGAACTGCATTCTGTTGTTTTCTGCCCACTTGTCCAACCTGTCCAGGTCTGCTTGCAGCTGTTCCCTGCCCTCCGGTGTGTCCACTTCTGCCCATAGCTTTGTGTCATCTGCAAACTTGGACAGAGTACATTTCACTCCCTTGTCCAAGTCTCTGATGAAGACATTAAAGAGTATCGGTCCAAGGACCGAGCCCTGCGGGACCCCACTGCCCACACCCTTCCAGGTTGAAACCGACCCATCCACCACGACTCTCTGGGTGCGACCCTCCAGCCAATTCGCCACCCACCGGACTGTGTAGTCATCCAAGTCACAGCCTCTTAACTTGTTCACCAGTATGGGGTGGGATACCGTATCGAAGGCCTTCCTGAAGTCTAAGTATACGACATCCACCCCTCCTCCTGTGTCCAGGCGTTTCATAACCTGGTCATAAAAAGAGACTAGATTGGTGAGGCACCATCTGCCTGCCACGAACCTGTGCTGGTTTCCCTTCAGCATAATTTGTCCTGCCGGGCTCTCACAAATGTGAGCCTTGATAATTTTTTCAAAACTTTGCCAAGGATGGAGGTGAGACTGACTGGCCTATAGTTGCCCGGGTCCTCCTTCCTCCCCTTTTTGAAAATGGGGACCACGTTGGCCCTTTTCCATTCCTCTGGGACTTGGCCTGTGCGCCATGAGCTTTCAAATATTCCCTCCAGTGGCTCTGCAATGATGTTGGCCAGTGCCTTCAGTACCCTCGGATGAAGCTCATCCGGGCCTGCCGACTTAAACGCATCCAGTTCTTCCAAGTGGCTCTGCACCATCTCAGGGTCTACGCATGGAAGTCTGGCGCCTTGCTGCTGCCTCTCTACAACCCCAGTGAGAGACTTGTCGTGCCCCTCACTTAGGAACACTGAGGCAAAGAACTCGTTGAGGAGTTCAGCCTTGTCCCCCCTGTCCGTCACCAATTGTTTCTGCCCATTTAGCAGGGGTCCTATTCATCCCTGGGCCTTCCTTTTACTCCCAATATATCTAAAAAACAATTGCTTGTTGTCTTTTACTTGGGTTGCCATCCTCAGCTCCATGGTAGCTTTGGCCCATCTAACTGCCTCCCTACAAGCGTGAGCAGAGGAGGTATATTCATCTTTGCTGATCTCTCCCTGTTTCCACTTTTTATGTGCTCCCCTTTTGTCCCTTAGGCTGCCCTGGATTTCTGCGGTCAGCCAGGGAAGCCTCCTGGCCCCTTTCCCTCTTTTGCCTCGCTCAGGGATTGTCTTGCTTTGTGCCTAAAGGATCGTTTCCTTAAAGCACAGCCACCCTTCTTGGGCTCCCATCACTTCAAAACTCCTACTCTGCAGTGCGTCCTTGACTAATCACCTGAGTTCATTGAAATCAGCTTTCCTAAAGTCTAGCACTGTGTGTTAGTACACATTAATTTCTAGGACAAATGGAACTAACAAAATATTACATATAGGCATTGGAATATAAAAGCTGACAATTTTCAAGGCCACTTGCAAATAATATTGCCTTAAGTGGAAAAGACAGATTTCAGTGCCGATATCTTTTATGATAATACACTGGATGTATGCTCACCCAGATCCTTGTATGCAGATTTCTTGCATGATGGATTTTCACTGCAGATTAGGAGTGACAAGAACAGGCTCTCTGCCTAAAAAATGCTTTTTATTTATTTACATATGTATGTGCCAGAAGGCTTTTCTATTTGTGAAATGTGCTAGAAAAGTTTTAATAAAGGAACTGTATTATATATTTGTATGGTAGAACAATGTATATCCACTTTCAATTATTGCTAAACTTTTTTTTATTTGTATTTATTATTTTAAAAAATATTTTAATTTTAAAATTCTTTGTAGTAGGACTTTGTTGTTTTTTTTTTATACAGTGCCCAGCTCAATACGGACTACATCTATGGCTAGGCAATATAAGTGTTATGGTAATAAAATGACATAATAGATGTAAGGCTTCTGTCTTCTGGTATTAGGCAGATACAGCAGTCTGTACACTGGGACTGCTCTACACTGTGTTTTTACCTAACCTAGCCTGATGAAACAGACACTTGTATTAAATGTAGCCTATCTTAGAAAATAAGTTAAATGACTACAGATCACCTGAACTAAGTTATCCATTCACAAAAATAGACAGAGGGATACATTTTGTGCAAACCATTGTGGTTTCGCAGATTTAAGTTAATTGTTGTCCAAGGCTGATATTACACATATGTGGTTTAAATTCACTTCGGCTAGAGGGAATATATTCCAGAAAGAAAGGTAACTACAAACACATACATTTAACTGAACTTGAAAGAACTGAGCTGAGCTTTTAAAATCAAAAACCTATTCATGAAAAGCTGAAAGTTGAACTCTTATCCTCTTTACTTGTTAATATATCATAACACATTATAAAATTATAGACTTTGTAACTGGTGAGCAGAACTCATTATTTATTGTGTAAATAATGAGTTACTGATAAATGTTGATTTCACACATGGCACGTGCACATATTCATGGGACCTGATATATGATTACATCACTTTGTTGTTGTTGTTGTAAAAACTACATGTCTATAGATAGATAGATAGATAGATAGATAGATAGATATGGATATATATATATATATATATATATATATATATACACTCTTCATATCACACCACAAAAGGAAAAACCTTCCCCTGTTACAAAAACCTGTGCACCCATGCCCCTGTACAAAGGCCTGCTGGCCACCTGAACCCATTACAATATCCACATCCCATGCAACACACACAAAACAGACCAGGCCACACTTCCTTTCCACACCCACCTCACTTGCAGAGTCACATACTCAGTTCAAGTGTCCTCTCCATCGTTGCCACTCTAGCTCCTGCTGGAGGACCTGCTGCTACGGTTGCTGTTGCTGTCCTCTGTTCCACTTGTCTCTTCCTCTTCTCCACTGTCTTTGCCCCTCTCTCCACTTGGGAGAGTGATGATCCTGTGCCACATGTCTCTGTGCCAGGTGGCTTTGACAGCATCTTCTCCATCCTTTGCTACTGATTTCTGGTAGTAGGTCCAAAATTCACTTAGAGCCATTTTCATGCAGCTAGCTACTTCTACATTCATTTGTATGTACAACAGGAGGTTCCTGGCCTTCCACAGAGTGCTCCTGATGCAGGATGCAAACTGGTTGAAATGGGGTGACAGGCTCCTGTGATGTTTGGTGAGGTACCCCTACAGTGCCGCTTCTCTGGTTAGCTGGCTGACACTGGTCACCACTTCACAGAGCTGTTTCACCCTTTTCCATACCTCCTTGGTGCAGGTGCAGAGCCAGAGAAGGTGATCGATTGCCTTGGTGGCCCCGTGGCACTTTGGCCACGGGCATGTGGGTCTCCCCAACTACCCGCTCTGTCTCTGGGCCCTCACTGGTAGATCTCAGTGGGCTATGAGCCAGTTAAGGTCCTTGTGCTCTTTGCACAGATCCTTGTGGTAGATACACTCCCACACAGCCCGGCACGCGACGCCTGGGAGCAGGTCAACGGGTGACGTGGTATCCCTTAGTCTCACCATCTCCTGGATCTACCTATGGTTTCTCATGGTCTCTGGGCCTGTGTTCTGCAGGCCGTACACAGTGCAGTACTGGCTTCTTGGAGTAGAGCTTCTGGTGGAAGGCAGCCATTGTGGCCAGCCTACTGTTCTTGAATTGGTGCTTCACTCCTCCTCCGTCTTTCAGGCATGTCATGACCTCATCCTTGCTCTTCTGCTTACTTCTCCAGGCTGAAGACCACTCCTCCCCCTCCTACATCCAGGGAGCCCTGGTCTGGAAGATCTTTTTTCTGACCTCTTCCTGATACCAGGTACTGAGTTGGGCCTTCACCTCCTGCATGGCCTCCTTCACATCCTGTCCCACTGCCACCTGCGTGTGCAGGTCCGGTAACTTACGGGTCAGACACTTATGTCAACTCTGGGGGAAGAGGGCCCATTTCATGCCCACTCTCTGGAAAAAGCCCCTGGTCCCCTCTTTCATGCTGACCCACCACTCGGTCTGGTTCTAGTATAGGTCCTGAAGGGTCCTCCAGCCCACGTAGTGTTCTCTGAAGCTGAGCCTGGTCTGCTCATCTTCCAGGAGGCTGGTGTTCAGCTTCCACACTCCTCTGCCTCTTTCCAGCTGTGCCCCCAGGTCAGCCCAGACAGTGAAAGGGGGAGTGGTCTGAGAAACACATGGGTGTACATCGGGCCTTCTCTGCCTTCCACCCCATGGGGGGGAAGACAAAGTCAATTCTGGACTTGGTTTTGCCCACAGGGTCCACTTGGGTGAAGTGTCCCTGGGCATCTTTGGCTGTGTCTACCAGGCCATGATTGCAGACAAGTTGCTTCAGCTGTCTGGAGGACCTGTCCATGCCCATCCCTCTGCCTCCGCTAACACTCTTTTCCTCACTGATGATGCAGTTGAAGTCTCCCACGAGCATCACCGGGCATCCAGTGGGCATTGTGATGGCCAGTCTTTCCAGGAATGGGTCCTGGGTTTCTCTATTGGCCGACACATACACTGCCAGCACCTCAAAAACAGTTCCTTGTGATTCCAGAGTGGCTTGTAGCAGCCTGACTGCAACAATCTCTTTGTGCTGCAGGGGGCGCACTCTGTCTCCTTTCAGGAGGACTGCGACACCAACAGCTTTATTGTCTCCTGAGCCTGAGCACATGACCAGGCCATACGGCCAGCATTTAGCTAGCAAAGCCCTGCTTCTTTGGCTAGCTAGTCCACATTCCTGTGGAAAAATTATGTCTGCCTCAATACGTTTCAGGGTTTGTAGCACCTGGTCCCACTTGTCTTGTCCTGCCAGGTTTCTGACATTTATGGATGTGATTTTAGAACTTCCCATGGCACTGGCTGCTTGCAGGGGAGGGGTAGGGGAGGGTCACTTGTATTTTCTGTTTCCAATTTCCTGTTCCACTCTCCATCCTGCTTCTCTTGTGCTCAGAGGCCAGGATCTTTCCAAGTTTCTTTGCACTGGTTGGGCTTCCCTCCTCCCAGGGGGTGCTTTTCAGGGCGGGGGTTGCCTTCTTTTGCTCTTATCTGGTTTATCAGTGCCACATCTATAACACTGAATTCCTCTGCTCAGAGGCAGCACTCTTCACCATTCCCAGGGTTCCTCCTTTTGGTCTTAGTCCCTTTCTGTCTCCCTTGGGGTAGATTTCCTATCCCGGAGAGTCCTGTAGTCACCTCCATTTCACTCTCTTCCTAACCCTGCCTTCCATTCCCCAGTTCCTCTGCCGAGGCTGGGGTTGGGGCTGGGGCTGGTGCTAGGGCTGGAGACTGGGTGCAGTCTTTTCTAAGCTGCTCTAGCAGTTTGTAAGTTTCTTTTACCACCTGGTCTACAGGGTGGGTTCTGCGTCTGGGGAGCCCCTTTCCCTTTCTCCCTCCTCCTGATCCTTGCCCTCCGGCTCCATTGTGTTCTAGCTTTCTGGGGCTGTTTCATCCTGGGCCTCCAAAACTGGGGCCATGGATGGCACCTCCTCCTCCTCCTCTCCTCTAGCTGCATAGGTTTATGCCTATTACATGGCTTGCTTTAAGTGGCATGAATATAGATCTGGTCCCTACTTGTGCACATGTTTGCTAGTACTAGGAGCCATAACAGGAACACAAGCTAAGTAAGTCAGGATGAGGATAGGGTCAGGATTCGTGGGGATAGCAAGTCTGCAGTGGGAGATTTGTGGATCCAGGGGAAGTTTGGTGGATCAAGTGGGCTGGCAGACCTAGGAAGGGGTTGGTGATATTTTGAAGGGGAAGAGTTGTCCATCTGCAGTATGGGGATGTTGGAGGGTAATCATCTGGGTTTCCCAGTTCTGGGACTGCATTCCAAATGTATGTCACATGATCAGTAGGCTGCATACATGTTTCCATATGGGGGTTGGGCTGGAGTGAGTGACTGGACTATCCAAGTCCCAGGGCTGTGCTCTGAACACGTACACATGTTCAGGCTAACCCAGGCCCTATATAATTTAGGGTCTTATTACATGGTAATTTTGAGCAGCTCCTGGAGCTCTTAACCCCTACATTGTCCACACATTAACTCCTTAAAATGGTTTAAAGCACTCATTATGCAGCTCAAAGTTACCCACTGCTAGGCAGGATTATCTCTGATCTGCACTACCCAGCTCTTATTTCATTAAGGTGTGGCCATGCCTCACAGATTTGCCTCTCAAACTGAAGTCCTTTAGTATCCCAAGATGCCTCACACCACTGCCCATACAGCAGGGATAGAAGCCTGTCCTGACTTACCATCCCTCTTGTAGCAACTCACAGATACAGCTCCTAGTCCTGTCCCTGTTCACTAGGCCTCTAGAGGCAAGTCACAGTTGTGCAGGTGGGGGACAGTCAGAGAAGGTTTCTAGACTAATGGTGTGACTTTTTCCAAACTCCAAGTTAGCACTAACACCAATCAACATGTCTGTGGCTCAAGCATAGGGTGTAACATGGCCCTTAGTGCATCTTTCAGGTGACCTAAGTTAGATTCGACTCTCCATTTTTTGCTCAATCCAACTTCCCTGAACATATGTATGGATCAGCACTTAGACTGACCTAATTCTAGTTGGCTCAATCTAAGTGTAATATCTGTACATATGCACACCATATATTGCATATATAGCAGAACAACAACACTCTAAATCCTGATCAGAACCTCTAGACGTTACTCTGATATGCATAAATAATACTACTAATAAATATACTAACAAGTCGTATCCATCTTTCTGATGATGTCAGATCTAAAAATCCCATTATAATCACTAATAACCAGAGCACACCCTATTATTTTATTCCCATACACTACACAAAATACAGGAATGGCTTCTAAAGTACCCACTGTCATTGTGTAATAATGTAGCATGACCGAAGGTTGATAAGAGTAGTGAAATGGAAACACTACTTAAATGTTCAGCATCTGAAGTTGTTTATTCAGTAGTAATTTAGGTTCACGCCAGATAGACTGTTTTTCTAATGTCTTAAATTACACTCCAGACATCACTGGCCTCAAGGTAAGAAATGTAAACATTTCCTGAATTACATACTGAAAATAACAGGCTTAAGTGAAAGAGATGCCTCACTGCTAATTCCCTGAAACATTCTTTTTCTCCACTTCACCATTTACAGCATTGGGCACTAAGTCACTTTTATCCAGAGGCTGCATTCTTCTCTTACATAATGTTAATAGGTTCAATTCACCATTTCCCTGGACCAGTGGGGTGTATAACTGACATTCTGAAATGATAGTGTTTTACATCTACTTTGTATTAGTGTAACCAACTGTACAGAGTCCACATTTGTAGTGATTTGGGTCCAAAAGTAAGTATACCTGCAAATCAAGAACCCAATTTATGGGAGCAGATCTTGTCTTCAACTTACTTTGCCTGATTACAGTTACTTCCTAATACACAATGTTCAAGTAACGGAACAGCACAGGGAAGGAACAAAATAAATGTATACTTGAAAGTGGGACTTTGCTTCCTCAAATGTCCATTTTCTCTATTGGACATGTTTTTGGCCACACTGGGTGTGTCTATACATTAATTTATTCCAGCCTAGATTTACTGTGCAGTAAGCTGCTGCACAGTGAGTGTGTCTGCACGTGACACTACATCACCATGGCAATGTGCTATTGTAGAAAGCCACAAATGAAAAAGGTGTTCCTTACACTGGGCTCAGGCAGCACTGTGCTGCTGGGGGGCTGTGCCTGCAGTGAGCCATGACCACCCCTGATGGCCCGGATTACTGCTGCTGACAGCACCATGGGCTGTGCACCACAAGGGGGGGGGAGGGAGGTGGCATGTGGCAATCTGCCTCAACCATCCCCCACCAGCCCCAGCCCCACAAACCCCACACACCCCACATCCCCTCATGCTCCCTTTGCTGCAGTGCCCATGCCACAGCCTAGGAGGCTGTGTGGTCCCTTTCCTGATCTGGCAGGCATGCAGAGGTGGGGCTGCAGGTCCAAAGGGGGGGGGGATGCTGTCACAAGTGACAGCAGGTCACAGCCAGACAGCAGACCCTCACTGCCAGACTGCTTCAGTGGATAGAGGGTGCAGTGGCCAGTCTAGGTCAGGGATGCTGCAGCAGTCCAGCTGGCAGAGGGTGCCAGTGTCCCCATATATCAAGTGGCAGGGCTTCAGAAGGTCCTGAGGGCAAGTAGCCCTGAGATGCTCACCAGGTCATCTTTTTGCATTTCTGGGGCCAGCACTTGAGCTGGCTCCAGCCTTCAGCTCCCCCTGGCTTCAGAGTCAGGAGGAGCTGGAAAGAGTCAGTTTGCCCCAAGTGGCACAATTTACCCCACACCAAAGTGCACGTTCAGGTATTTGTGCAGAGGTACAAACCCCCGGCACAAATTTGTGCTGCTGCTATTTGAACTGCTGCAAGCACACACGATTGCATGTTTGGACGTGGCCAGTGATGCTTTATTTGAAACATACATGTGCACTCATCTGGATGCAACCTATGTGTTTGTGCTAACACATCATTTTGCAGCCACAGGTCTGTTTTCCTGCATAACTATTTGTTAGTCCATACACGAATGTGTCACAATTTTATCAATAATTTGAGAGATAAACAGTAGTTAATAATCAAATAGGCTTGCAGCTAGAAGTCTTTCCAATGTTAGGAAAATACTTTGCTCCAGAAATACTTCATCGGAAAGTTACATGTTCACATTAATTTTAACTGTTTTAAGTCTGTATGTATCAGTGAAGTTAATACATCCATCAATATGAAAAGTGTATAATTTCTGTAATGTATTTTTTTTAAATGTGGGAAAAAATAGAAACATTATGGGCATTCTAAAAAAAAATGAACATTTTCTTTAAAAAATTGTCTTTTAATTAATGATCTGCATTTAATGTAGAGCTATGTAAATATATGCCCAGATTAGCTGCCTAATAAATAATATCAATTTCTCACATTCATAAAATGTTTGCAAACTAATTATGACCAGAATCTTATAGATATTTTTGAAAATGGAAATAAAACATGATAGTATTATTTATGGTAGCAACTGCTAATCCTCTTGGATCCTGGTGTATGCATGAGGGCCACCCAGACCTTTGATGCATATGCCTGGGCAGGAATTTTTTTTTTTTGGAGGAGTGGAGGTTACCCAGACCTTCCATCCTCCCTTTAGGCCACTGGGACAGAATCCAAAGGCCATACTGAGTTCAGATGTTTGGTGTCCCCATGACTGTAGTTGTCTAAGTGTCTGGGAATCAAACCCAGGTCTCCTGCATGGTAGATAAGGATTCTACCACTGAACCACAGGGGACTCAAAATTGTTTATATTGTAATGCTGATCATTCAAAGTAATTTATAAAGTTGTTTTTAATTTTAAATTTTAACTAGATATCAAGTAATAGCTGTTGAAAGTTGTTTTATTTTTTAAGTTGTATGTTACATTTTAGAATATAATTTTACTTTAAATATATTTTAAATGTTTACTTAACATGTTTTGGAATAAAGTATATACATCTTGTTAGATATACAAAAGGAACTTGCTTATATGGACATGATGCATGCCACTTACAAGCTGACACATGCATTTATAGCTGTTATTTGATAGTCCACATTTCTTAATTGCATGTATAAATAGATAATTTCATTCAATACCATAACAATGTAAATACTAATTTGATAGAATGAGATTTTCAGGACTTGAATGAGATGCATGAAAATTTGGGGTGTGATACACCAGTGTATTATAATAGCATTATGAAGTAAAAACCACCAGTGTGGAACTGCAGTATTATAATGGGGAATCAGTTCTTCTCTTCAAAATATTCATTTCAGCACTTATTTAGCCAGGTACATGAACACACACCTAATATTAGGCAGATGTTTAATTTCATTAATTTATAGTTATAAAATCATACAGTAGGAGGGAAACTCAAGGGTCATTTACCCCAGTCCTCTGTATAGATGCAGTAATCAATGGGACTGATCGCATGCCTAAAGCATGGCATATGCCTTGCCAAAAGTGGCCTTTCATTTTCATCTAATTGACTATTCTGTGTTAGAATGATGGTAGTTTCATGTCTTGATTTATATTTTCTATTTAAAGAACAAGCCAATAACCCTGTAGTATTCATTTATATTTTCCAATCATTGAACTGAATGAAAGATTTGTGTTAGGTTAGGGAAATGCTCTACAAGTTCCATAGGAAAGACTTCATTCATATGTGCAGGATTAAAATCTCCCTTATATATTTAAATTTAAAATGTTTACCTCTTTAATTAATTTTCTACCATGATTTCTTGGTCAAAGATTTAGTAACTTTGTCAAAAAAAAATAGTTGGAGTATATGGGACCTCAAGAGGTATATGGGATCTCAAGAAGGGATGTTATCCATGCTACTGTGTTCAAAATAGTCCTAACTGGAAAGAATCTGAAGAGAGAAAAAAATATTCTGGTAAAGACTAAGAGTATGTCTACTCTGTGTAGCCAACACTTAGGGAGAGAGGGAGCACATTTTCAGAACCTCTTGTTGGGAGTTTGTTTGGAGTTATTTTGGAAGAATAATGGGTGGCCCATCCAACCCTCTTCCAAAGGGCACTTTGGTAGAAGATCCCCTGGGTCACTCATGTGCGTGTGCAGACATATTCCAGATTCCTTCTGCTTTCCTGTTGAGTTATGCATGGTGCCTACCAGGAGTTTTCTCCACCCAAACTCCAGATAGTGTCCTTGAGTCTTATTTGTATGCTATTCAGTTGCTCATAGGGCCTTCTTCACTCTTAAGTGTGTCTTGCCCACTCTTTCCTACTGACACAAATCAAAGTGGGAAATTAGGTAAAAACCCCACTCTGCTCATTTTGACAAATCTGAATCTATTTGAAAACCATGTCTAGGGTATCCGCAAAATTGTTTTAAAACTGAATTTTATTCCTGAATAATCCGTGCTTGAATTCTTGTTCCTATTTTGCTGATAGCATCAAATTAAGCAGTAATGATAGTGGCAGACCATTCAAGTGGCAAAACCTCAACTCTACACAGTAAGTATAGAACAAAACTAAAGCCCTGGACAAACTTCTTATTTCTAGCCACAACACTGCAGACCCATGAGTTTCCGTACCCAGCCAAACATAACTCAGAATGTCTAACTTCCAACAGGGTACCTCTTGTGCATCCTTTCACCAAAAATTTTTGGCCATAAGGAAAAGCAATCAAAATCAAAACATAAACTCTGAATAAGCAATATGACATACCATATGGGATTATGAATAAGCAAAATTTTAATTTATGTCAATTAAATCTGCCAGTAAGTAGCTTTTTGCTTTTTAGGGCTGTGCGAAGCTTCAGACTGTAATTAAGATTTGGAAAAGATTCGGACGACTCAGAGGCCAAATCAGCATGTCCGAATAGAATTGCTGGTTGTTTTAGGCTTTCAAATCTTTTCAGAAAAGATTTGGTGATTCAGAGAGCTGTCTGTATGAGGAAATAGAAGCTTAGAAGAGGGAGGGTGAGCAGAGGAGAGAGACTGACATGTCTAGGTAGCCAATGAGCAAGGTATCTTTCTGACTGCCTTTCCAATTACGGTGTCTGGGGGGAGGGACATAGAACCAGCTTACAAAAGGCACAGCAAACCTGCACACAGAGGCTTTTATGCTGTTTCTGTCTGAGGCACAGCATGAGAAGGTACTGTGCATTGCCTGGCTTGCTTTATAGTCAGGAGTTGCTACTTACCTGCTCCTTTTTGTTGTTAGAAAGAATTGGGTAGGATTTAGCTTAGCTTCTCTTAATACTATCCAATTCATTTCTTTCAAATTATTTGCTCCCTTTTTTTTTTTCAAACTTTGAAAAAAACTTTTTTCCCTGCCAGCATGATCCATCACCCTGCAGGGAGCCACATGGATTGCACACACACACACATGAAGAAAAATCAGATATTCATAGGAGGAGAAGAGAGTCAGATTATATATAGTAGTTATTAGTTATTACTATTATTATAGTTAGTTTACATAGAGACTGACTGAAGACAACACAGAAGTCAGATTCAGATTGAGACTAACACAGAACTCAGGGTCTTAGAAGAAGGAGATATATCATTTTAGGTACACGTTACAACACAGAAGAACGAGAAGTACAGTAGCAGTCACACATTCACATTAATAGAACATCACAGAGACATCATATATAGTTATTAATAATCAAAGAAAGTCCAGTAAACACAGAACACAGAGGGAATAACATACACAGAGTCACAGTCCACATTCAGAATTCATAAAAAATCCACATCCCAGTAGAAAAGCAGACATACAGCACACATTTTTAATACTTCATACTTATTAGTGAATCAAACAAACAATCAAACCAGAGTCCAGTGCACATGTACAACACTAAAGAAGAAAACACACAACACAAAGAGTGACTGAAACACACACACCCCTTTTGCAGCACAGGAAAGGTTCATATGAAGCATGCTGGAAAGGCAGGCACCAGGTCTTCTGGCAGGGGAGGGAGAAGGAGTAGGGGGAGAGTTACAGCTGCAAGTCCCCCCACCCCCGCAAACAGACACATTCACTTCCCAAGCAGCCATGACACTTCTGCTGCCAGTGGAAGCAAGAAGGTGGGAGCAGTGTCTGCACCTGACATCCCTGCACCTGCACCACCTCCCCTCAGTCACATGCCCAAGCTTCATGCTCTTAGCAGAGGCTACCATCTCTGTAAGTTCCGTCTGAATCAGACAAAAACCAACAAAGTTATAGATATTTCATTGATTACCCATTATACCCTATGGCCGAATCTCCGAATCGGCTCCAAAGCTTTGGGGCCAATTCAGCTGAATTGAAGCAGAAAACTGATTTGGAGCTCCGAATCAAATCTCTTGCATCCAAACCCACATCAAATAGTTCCCTACTTGCACAGGCCTATTGCTTTTCTCTTAGAGCAAATAGTATTAGCTCTCAAGACTATTTTACCCAAGTCTTTTTTATTTTAATCTTTGGAGAACACAAACCTGAAATCAGCATTATTCACCCCTTTAAAGACAGAAGAACTGTAAAAAAAAAATGTGTTTAAATGAATATTTAAAAAACAAACAAACAGAGCCTAGAATCACTGAAGTTAAACTGAAAGTGTATGCTACTGAACACAGCTTCAATTTCAAATTCACATTTTTAGTTTATGAATGTCATATGAATGTTTAGATTCACTTATTTATTGCACATAAAGGAAATTAATGTGTAGGAATTTGGAAAAAAAATATTTATCTGCATATGATAATTTTACCAAATGAAAAGAAAACGTCTATGCTGTATTCCTGTATTGGTTGTGCCCAAAATTGTATGGCTTACTGTACCTTTGTATAACCTTGCATCAGACTTATTAAATCAAGACTGAGGGCCACCATTCTGAGTCATGACTTCAATGGGAATTTTATTTTGAGTAAAGAAGATGGGTCCTGTCTCTTGTCTATAGAAATATTAGACTTTAAAATCAGAGATTGGCCGGCATCATTACATTTCTTGATGTGAACTGGTAGAACAGCTTTCTCTGTGGGCCTGACCTACCTGGTATTTGGTACTACTGATTATTAAGAACCTTAGAAGAGCATGAATCCATGACTGAGGTTTCCCATGGAATATGAGTAATGATCAGGGATCTGGGTTTTCTGTTTCTCTTGGGAAAATGAAGAAAAAAATGCAGATTTTCCCTTTTACCTGACGAACACATGGATTATACATTTTAACAGAGAAACAAGTTGATTTTGCACTTTTGCAAGAAACTCTGTAGGATGGCACAGTTCCAGCCTTCAATGGGCTGGAGGAGTGGGAGAAGGGTAGTCAGGCAGGGAGCTACAAGTGCATGTATATGCACACGGCAACCGGGCAGCCTGGAGAACAGCTCTTGCAGGTAAATGTGGCAGGAGATGGGGCGGCTGTGGGGGGGAGTGGAGAATTGAGGCACCCATAGGGAAGGAGTGAATTGGGCAGGGCTGAGGCTGGGGGGCTTGGGGCCCAGGCTCAGAATGTGTGGCTGCTGGATACCAGCAGGGAGCAGGACAGAGCTGCAGGCAGCTCATTTGAGAGGTGGGGAAGTGAGGCCAGCTCCCTGCTGCAGTATGTACACCTCGGGGGCAGGGTGGAAGCTGTGTCCCACCCCATATCTGTCCACAGGGTAGGTGCAGGCTGCCCACTGTGGGCTCAGACTCCCAGTGCCCTTCCTTGGGGCCTCTGCAGAAAGCAGGTGGGACCCAGCATGGCAGGGCAGAAAGGGGCCAGGTGGGGAAGCTTCTTGCTGCTGTGAACCCCATGCTGCCCTTGCAAGGCACCCCCCTGCCTGTCCAGCAGCAGCAGGGGTAGCAGTATGGGGTTGCTTCCCTTGCTGCTGCCAGGGGGTGTGTTCCCAGGGCAGCATGGGGCTCACAGTGGTGGCAAGGAGCTTCTCCACCTAGCCCTGTTTTGGTCTGCTATCCCAGGGCAGGGAGTGTGATGCCAGGGTAGTGCAGGGC
Organism: Alligator mississippiensis; assembly: GCF_030867095.1. Taxonomy (NCBI): domain Eukaryota; kingdom Metazoa; phylum Chordata; order Crocodylia; family Alligatoridae; genus Alligator; species Alligator mississippiensis. The sequence goes on along the minus strand of NC_081824.1, from coordinate 375,347,628 downwards.
TCCCAATAGTGGCAATGCTTTGCTCTGCCATGCCAGGTCCTGCCTGCTGCACCACAGAGGCCCCAGGGGAAGAGCAGTAGGGTGGGGAGTCTGAGCTCATAGCAGGCATCCCACATCTGCTCCCATCCCCACCCTGTGCACAGATCTGGGGGTACAAGTCCACCCTGCCCCTGCAGGCATGTGTGCAGGGGCAGAAAGCAGGTCCCACTCCCTGCATGAACCTGCAGCAGGCACCCCACAGCTGCCTCCAGCATGGGCTGTACTCTGGCCATGCTGTCTGTGGGGGAGGAGGAGCCAGGCTTCATGCTTTGCTTTGCTGCAGCAGCCACCACCTCCTGCAGGTAGCAGACAGGGCATGGGCACTGCTGTGGGGGGCACCAGCAGGGCCAGGGGTCTGTGGCTTGGGAGTGCAGGGCCTGCTTCAGAGCAAGTCCTGGCTTGGGAATGAGGGGCCTGCATTTTGTAAGCTAAGGAGGCAGGGGGAGATCTGATTTTCCATGATAAATAACCCAAAATCAAATACCGAAATTTGTAGGTATTTAGAATTTAGTTTACTATAGTGATTGAAGCACTGGTAGGCTTCCAAGTTACTTTAAAACTGTAAATATACTAATATAATATTGTGTTCAACTGATATGTACATATACATATAGATATAGTGGCCTTTCATTTTAGTTATAGATTTTGAGTTTTTAAATCCAAGAATATGGAATTTATCAGAGAATTTGATGAAGGGGTTTTATCAGGGAAAACCAGGATTCCTGCTAATGGCGATTAGCCTGAGGATTTACTGGACCTTCTCTGCACTTGATTACTGTTGGATTTCTTGTTGGTTTTGACCTGTAGGCCATGTTTACATGAGACACTGGCTTTACAGTTGTTTCTGCACAGTCATATAGTGCTTGTTTATACAAGCAGTAAATGACTGTAACAGTAACTGGAGTTACTGCACAGTAGCATCACCAAATGGCTTTTAGGTAATGCCAACTATGCAGCAGCTCATTACTACTACACAGTAGTAACAAGCTAGTGCATAGTCAGTGTCTTGTGTAGCTGCAGTGTATGCCCTTCAACTTAGTGGCAGTTACTTATAAAATGTTTTTGCTGGGGCAAGATGCTTTGTCTGTGTCCTTTGATTTAGCCCTCCTACCAGTGATGAGATATAAGGTACTACTGAAGGTCAGCTTCTTCATTCATTTACATGATATAAAATCCCACAAAGTTTGAGGTGAACATTAGTCCAACACTTGGACATATTACAAGAAGAAAATCCTTATTTTTATCTACATAGCTGTAGCAAAACCCCCAGTTTTTCTTTTCTTTTTTAAATTTAAAAATGCATTCCCTCCCCTTCCCCAAAGATTTCTGACTTTCTCTCTGCCCTCTGTATCCCTTATCAGTGATTACAAGTAGTACTAGTTAAGCTAAGCTAAGTTCTTGTAGGCTATTATTATAATAAGCCCTTCTTTATATTGTAAATAGTGTCCTGTTATGTTTGTATTGATTTTTACTGTTTTATATTGTATTATATTATGTTCCTATTATGGTTTTTTTTGTTGTTTTTTTTTTACTGTTTTATATTGAATTTATGTGATTTAGACCTATGCCTGTAATGTCAAGTTTCCGTTTTGCATGTCAAGCTTCCACATTGTGTTCCCTGCTCTATACAACAATATGGTGTAACTGTGCGACTCATGACCCTACTGTCATGTAAATTGGTTCCTGAATGAATGGGGATGAATGAGGGTGCTTGAGAGACAATGGAAGTAGGTCTAAAAATAGCTCCCTCTGAATGACCGAACCATCAACTCGATCACCCAACCATCACCCTGCATTGACCCTCTCTGGCTCTAGATTTGGAAGACAAAGACTGCTGCAGAAACCAGCCAACCCACCATTACAGACACCTGAAACTGCATGTCCTAGCCTGGAGTGCACATGGTCAGTACACCAGGGGCTGACTCTTGCCTGGGAATGCCCCTGCCACTAGGGTCATAGAAGATCTGCCCCTATAAAAGATATAGTGAAGATAGACCGAATGGGACGCCCTCTCCATCTGGACCAGCACTATGCCACACCACCTATCCACCCAAAGGCCCCCTCTGGAGAACAACTTGCTGGAGAAGACCCTGACTTGCTATAGAGGATCAACTCACAGCCCAGGATAGGTAGCTATCACCCACCTTCCTTCCCCAAGTAAAGGACCTGGACTCTGTCCCTACACACCTTGACTTCAATTCCTCCACCAAGCCTTTTTCTCTCCTGCTACCACTGTGTGTGTGTGTGTGTGTGTGTGTGTAGGAACCAATAACTTTGTGGGGCTATGTAGTGTGTTGTCTGTTTAATAAACCTGTTATTTTGAAACCTTGAGTTGTGCTTTGTCTTACTAACCTCCCGGCCCTACTCCAATTTCTACTTTCTGCCCCTATGATCTTCCTCCCATGTCTGTTTGTCTGTCATCTCAGCTCCTTCTCTGTGCCTCCCAGCTATCCACTCACCAAACCCTGGACTTGCCTCCCAAGTAACCCCAGGGCACAGTGACCTTAAGTAAACCCAGGGGCCACTTAAACCTTAAATATCTCTATTCTCAAGTGACCCCAAGTAACCCCAGAGTACATTGACCTCAAGTAACCCCAGGGGTCACCTGACCTCGAGTAACCCCAGCTTCTCTTCTAGTCTGCTGGTTTTAATCCCAGCCCCAGAAACTTTAACTCCTGGCACTTTCACTCATTTTTCCCTCTCTCATCTTAAACCCCATCCATCTCCCTCCTTCCACTCCTTATAGCAATCTTTGACCCTTGACTCCCCCTCCCATAGTCACCAAGCACCCTAGGTACTCTAAGTACCCCAAGTACACACACACCACACCATCCAAATTAGGAACTCACCTGTGTGCATGCGCCCAATGTGTGCGGGCATATGCATCGTGTGTGTATGTGCCTAATTGGTGTGTGTGTGTGTGTGTGTGTGTGTGTGTGTGTGTGTACAGTTGTGTCACACCCTCCTGTCAGTGCAATTTTGAGATCCTGAGAGTTGGCCTGGCCCCACAGGACAGCAGCAGCAATAGAGGTCCAAATGGGTAGGGATTTATGTGCTTGAGAGATCACTTCTCTTTATGCCATGTCACAAGAACTAAGAACTGAATCTCCCTCATTTTAAAAGAACATAACTTCTTACAGAATGGTCTTCAGGAGGTTTTGGAACTGACTCTTGGCTTTAGAACTAACTCTTTTTAGTATTTTGGAATTCTGCAAAGTCTATCCTTTTCACTAAATCCTGTCAGGTGGATTATACAAGCCATATACAGGCATTACTTTTGTATCAAGTAAGGTATTTGATATTCTTCTGCTAGAAATCATAAGCAAACAAGTATTAACCTGGGGGGAAACAAGCTCTTCCTGGGGTAATATTTTCCAAGCATTAACCTGGAATATCTCCCTTCTGAGACAACACTTGAGCACTCTCCACCTGGTCTGATTAAGAAAGGGAATGAAAAAGTATGGAAATGCTCCTTGCACTCTCAGATCAGGGGCTGTCTGGTTAAGGGAAAGATCTTTACCTGCTCCATCAACTGGGATTTCTGGTCTGAGGAGCAGGCTGGGGAATGGGAAGGCAAGTGAAGGAACAGCTGCTCCTTTCTGTCCATTCCCCATACTGTGGTCCCTGTTCTGAGGAGTGAGTAAGGGAGCTGTCCACTCATGCCTTGCTATACTCTCATTGAGCTACTCCTTTCTCTTCTCCCTGCCTCACACTTCCCAGTCTGATGAAGACACAGAGAGCAGGGGAGTGGAAGCACTGTAGCTTGAGCACCTGTGCATTCCTGGTCCAAGAAAGATTTCTACCTACTAGAATTTTTTAAAATATTTCCACCAGTAGAAATAAATGCCTGTTCATGGCCAGAGTGATATGTCAATTCATGTAAGAAGGGGAAGTAAGACTTTTTTTGTTGTTGTGGGCTATTTTTAATTAACACAGTTTTCCTGGAGTGTGTGAAAACTGTCAAAGATTATTTAACTTGAAACCACCACCTTTTTAATTTCTCATAAATCTAGGAAAAAAATAGGAGTTAAATTATAATGAAAACACAAAAGATTCCTGACTTTTTACTTATTCCTTCACTCAAAGGTTCAAAACACTCATCTAAAAATCTAAACAAATGAGTCCTACTCATTTTACTTATCTAAATGTAATCTCTTGATCTATAGCTCACATGGATCTAATCTCTCTGCTGAGAGAAACATCCTGCACTGCTAGGGACTGGCTAGCCCCTTCTGGCTAGGGACAGAAATTACATATAAACTGGTTTAAGTGATCAGAAACAGTTTTAAACTAAAACAGAACAGAAGTTCAGTTCACATAAACCAGTTTAAAAATGTCAGAAACTGGTTTAAAATAAACCTGGTGAATGTAGTATCAGACTTAACTAATTGAAGTCAAACTGGTTTATGGAACTTCTGTCCAAGACCCTTTCCTGGTTTAAGTTAAATAAGAGTCCCCCAGAATCCCAGCATGTGTTGCATCCCTGGGCTGGACTAAGCTGGGCGGTGCTGTCTACTCCAGAGAGCAGGGATGGCCCTACCCCTCTGCTCTCTAGCTGAAGCAGGGGTTGGAGGCATGGCCAGATCCTGGCCGGCATGGCCCAGTAAGGTGAATGGGGCAGGGAGAGGTCTTATTCCCTCCTCCATCCCTTCACCAACTGGAGGCCCACAGCTGGGGTCTGTCAGCCCTGGCTGCTGCCTCTGCTGCTCACCCCTGTGCAGGCTGAGCTCCCCCTCACCGGGGCTGCATCATCCTGTCCAGGCAGACCAAAGCTGGTGTCCCCCATGGGGAGAGGGTATGGAAGGGGAAATAAACCCCTGCCTTGACCCTTTCAATTTAGGGTGGCATGCCAGCCAGCATTTGCATGGGGAGTACAAGCCTCATCCTGGTGGGGAGGGGGGGGTGGAGTTAGGAGGAGGCTTGCTGCAGGGGGAGTGGGGTGGGCAGAGCTGCTGCAACCTGCACAGGGAAGGCAGTGGCAGCAGTGGCAGTGGGGCTAGAAGGGGTGGCTACAGGGGCTAAGGTGAATTTTGGGATCAGCATAGCCCCCCAAGCCTCCCCTAATGTTGCTGATACTTAGCCCCCCATAGTCACCCCTGCCATTGCTGCTGCTCAGCCCTGCAACCCCAGCCCCAGCCCCAGGCAAGGTAGGAAGATAATGGGAACGGGTCAGACCAGGCTAGGCCAGGCTGCCGGGGTAGGGCTCTTTCAAGCTAGCTGAGGGGTAGACTGAGGCCATGGGAGCTGTGCACCCAGTTTGCTCTTGGCTGCCTATGCCCAGGCCCGGCCCAGCTGTAAAGGGCCCTGTCCTCATGGCCTGGCCAGGCCTGGCCCAGCTCAGGTCCACCATCCACTCACCTCACCCAGGACTGGGGCTGGGGATGCAGGGCTGAGACAGTCCATCCTATGGGAAGTGCTGAGGGCAGGTGCAGAGGGCCCAGGCTGGGCCACTCTTCCTCCTCCCTCACCATGGGGGCAGCATGAGGCAGTTCTGTGCTACATTGCCTCAGCTCTGTGACAGCTGAAATCATTCTGGGCATAGGGAGTGAGGAGCAATCTAGGCACATAGCTCCTGTATCCCAAGCCCAAGTCACAGCCAACTGGGAAGGGCCCTACCTCCATGGCCTGACCCAGCCCCAGCCCCTCTGTGCCCACCCCCAGCAGTGCCCATCCTCAGCAGTATCCTTTGTTGGCCCAGCTCAGTCCCACAACCCAGCCCCAGGTCAGGCAGATGGATGATGGGGCCAGGTTGGGCTGTGGGGGCAGGGCCCTTCCCAGACAGCTGCAGCTCAGGGTTCTGCCACAGGAGCTGTGCATCTGGATTGCTCCCAGTCCTCATGCTCAGACCAGGTTGGGCTCTCCCTCTTCTCCTCCTCTCCTTCCGCAGGCCTGGATAGGCTTTGTATGGTGCTATCTTGGGGCTCAGAGCTTGAAGGGCAGTGCTGGACCCCACTGTGGGGAATGAGGGTGGGGGCAAAACTGGGCACTGTGGGGTTGGGAGGAAGTTCTGTGCTCCTGGCTCCCTATGCACAGGCTAGGCCAGGCTGTTGTGGAGCTGCTGTGGCAGGCAGGGTTCTTCCCCTCCTCCTTCTCCACATCTGTGGAGCCACAGGGAGGGGGCTCTGTGTGGCAATGCCTTGGGGCTCAGGGCTGGAGAAGCACAGCACTGGGCCCCACTGTGGGGTGCAGGGGGAACCGGTGGCAGAAATCTCTTGTTGTCTGTAACAGGGGGGCTTTCTCAGAGTCAGCATGCCATTGGCCCACCCACCTGTTCTAGGCCAACCGCCTGCCTCCTCGCTTGCCACACCTTGTTGTTTCTTAATTGGTTTTAATAAGGTGGGAGGCTGCCCATTCTTGCTCCAACGCCAGGGAGCGCTATCTGCAGCTCCATTCCTCCCCCTCCACCGCAGCCCAAGCCTTGCAGATGGCATCCAGATGACACAATGCTCCCGCCCTATAGCCGGACCAAGCTTAGCCCTTGTTATCAGGCTTCAGACACGTATTCATACTGCCTTTCTCTCACTAGGGCCTCTCACACTCCACCCCCTCTCACAGGGTCTCTTTCATGCATTGATAACTTGTACTGCCTTGCTCCCTCTTGGAGTGGGCCCTTTTGGCCATAGGCTTTATCTAGCTCACACCTTGGGTGGCAAACATACTGTCTTTTGGGCCTCCCAAAGACCCTCACCAGGGTAGTGGCCAGCCTATTACCCAACCAGGTTCAAGCTTGCCATGGCCCCTCCCGGGGTAACTCTAGATACACACACACAATACTGGGCTCCCAGCCCTATGATTTCTCATGATACTGGGGCTCCTCATCTCCACCCTCACCTCTGCCCCCTAACTGAGGCCGTGGGCTTCCCTCCCTGGTGGGGCTCATGTGGTTGTAGCTATGCCTGGCCCCATCTGGGTCTTACACCCTCCTTGGGCTCAGGTGGCTACAGCTGTGCTTGTCACCCTCATACCCACAGTATTCCACCTTTCACCAGGGTGGTAACTGACCTGGTATTTCCTGGGGGTTCCTGCACCACTGGGAGTTCCACCAGGCCACCCACTCCTGGCAGGGTGCAGTTTTAGGTTGTGCCCAGGACTAGGAGCCTCCAAACCATCCCCTACAGCTCCTGCCCTTACCTCCAAGATATTGCATAAAGCCTTGCAGAAAGGCAATGTTTCTGCCTGGCCCACCAGCAGCGAACTGCTCTGTTTAAATAGGTGGCCAGAGTTCTAAAACAACTGCTGTAATCAAGCACCTGCTGGCTGTTTGGCTCATCCCTTAAAGTGGCAGGCACCAACAGTGCCCTGCCACATTGTCTTTTTTACCCAGTGGTAAAGAGCCCCCCTAGCAAGCAAGCCCTCCACTCTTTAGATTCTAATGCAAGCATCAGAGGGTCTGGCCAGGGCTCAGTAAGGGGTTGATTATATACTAGAGGACCTCTGGAAATCCCTGCCAGACCTTCTTCTCTGATTCCCCCTTACCTCCCCACCTTCAACTCAGGCCCAGGGCAGTGTCTGGCTGTGTCCCCACTCTCAGTGCTTGACTCCTCAGTGCCACCTGGGGTCTGGGTCTGGCCCCACTCCCTCTTCTCCCTCCCACCCTGAAAATCCTGGCAAGGGCTGCTTCCCTCCTTTCCCTCCAGGCATACCCTGGCTGGGGTCCCTGTAGACCAGGGTGGAGTTTTAAAGCCCTCCCCAATTATACTCAGCTCTACTGCCTGGCCATACCTCACACCCCACAGCTCAACTTCCCTTGGCCACTGGGGAAGGGAAGGGAGGGGTCTCTCTGTTGCCCCTGGCTTCTGGCCTGAGCCACTGCAGGCTTCATTTCCAGAATCAAAACTGAATGTCTATTCACTTGTTTGCTGGTTCAATCTTCACAGGTTAGAGTAACCCACAAAGATTGAATCAGTTCAGGCTCATTATATACCTAGTGGTGTTTCATGTTAATCATGCACAAATGTGGATCTTGGGTTACTTTTTCATCCAAAAATTGGGGAATTTTTTTGATCAGAAAAAAACAAGATCTCTGGTAGTAACTGTGGTGCATTAATGAACATGTATAAATGCCCAGAAGCTATGTATTTAAGGCTATCTGTGCCTTTCCCAGTTAACTTATAAATAAATAAAATAAATAAATAAATAAATGAAAACAAAGCAAAAAAAAAGATGAACCAAAACACCTCTCCCAACATTTTTACAGCTTCTTTTAACTCTCTTCATAGAGAACAAAAGCAATACAAAACTAAACAAAAAAATCTAGTCAAATATAAAAATCATAACATATTTTTCCAAGGACATTTGCTCAGATCATCACAGGAAACATAATATATAAATGAGCTAGAAATGTATTATTCTTTCAGTACTTTTGACTAATGTCCATTGATGCTAGTGGGAATTATGTGCATGAAAAAAAGGGAAAAGCTACTTGAGACTTCTGTTTTGGTTGTCTTGCATTTATTAAGTAAAAATTAACATAATTCCAGTAGTTGCTACTATTCAGAATAAATGTAAAAGATATTGGGCACATCTACTGGGCAAAAACTGAGCTAATGTGCTAATGGGCAGTAGAATTAGTGTACTGTGCAGGAAGCATCACACAAAAAAAGGTTTGCCTCTGCTACTGTGCATTAATGAAGCCTCTGCACCTATATCTAGTACCTCATACTAGAGGTACTAAACTTAATATGCAGTAGCAAAGGCACAGTAATGAACATGTAGCCCACCCACTGTTAAATAAATACAAGCTTAATACTTAAAACAAACAATTCAAGAAAAAAATAATAGTGAATAATAGAAATACTAAAAATGAAAAAAGACAACAGATGTTCCTAAAACTAAGGTATGCGCCCCAAGACAGAAATGAAATTTCTGAAACAGAAAAGAAAACTACCAGATAAATTACCCCTTTTTTATAACCTTATTAAAATCAACCCTTTGGAAGAATGAAATAGGTAATAAGGAGAAGAAAGCTCCCATAAGCACCAGAGTAAACAAGAAAATGAAAAGTCTATGTGGAACATTAGGAAGACACTCCATTTCAGTGTCAGGAAAATCCAACACCGTGTTGGAGACATGTTGCTTTCTGCAAATGGACCCCCTGAGCCTGTAGCCCCTCTCCTAGATTATATTGTGGGCCAAAAATTACATGTCTATAATGTAAAAACTGACTTGGCGCTTTCAGAGCAAATAAAGGAGATTCAGAATCTTTTCATAATTTTGATCAGTCAAACCAGTTTAGGAGCAGAAAATGTGTCTTGTGGAAAAGGTCTCTCTGAAATGTCATCATTGCTGTTAACTTGATAAAACAGAAGCTTCTAACTGGTGGGTTATGGTAGCATATGAGTAAAATATCTATCTTATACCATGATGACAATGACAATGCAGTTTTCTTGATTATCACTTGACAAGTGACAGAACAAATGTAGAAAACAGTTAACTTTGAAAAGCTGTACTCTATCATCATTTTGACACTGACAGCACTGTTGATAACTAACACAACCTTTCAACTACTGTCAACCAGAGCTGACAGAAATCACTAGGGACTTAAAAAAAAAAAGACAGAAGACAGAGGAGTCTACAAAATTCCTGATTTTTAGAACAATATGTATCAGAACAGTTTTCACTTGAGCAATAGTTATAACAGTCCATTCATCTAAGACTTAGACACCAATAAATGTTTACAAGAACTAAAAGACTAGTCCCAGGGGTAAATCTGTTCCATGAGTCACCTTCTGGATACTCCACAGTTTCTAAGGACATGGCTGATTAAGAATAATTTCATTATAAAACTGTCATTTCCATTTGGATTATCAAAGAGTCCACCATTTTAGTATGAAAAAAAACTATGCCTTAAGGTTCATGTTTTATACCATTACTTTAGTCCAATACCTATGCTACTATTCATGTTAGGAAACACTTTCAAATACAGTAGTGCGTTTTATTGTGGGCCACTGCAGGGGGTTAAAAGAATTCAAATCCCCTCTTAAAATCCTGTGAGGATTATCTATGTATTACAGTAGGTAAATAATGTATGGAGCCTTTATTAGCTTCTTTCTGCAATAAACCAACAAGCAAAGCTATGCTCCCTGTGGTTGTGTACTTTACTAGGAGCATGTTGTCAAAACACATTTTCCTTATTTTGCAAGTAATCTCACTCATGTCAATGGTGTTAATCAGGCCAAGGTTTACTCAAAGCTTATGTGAATGGGGCAGAATTTGTATTTTGGGTGTTTAATCATGCTTATATATATATATATATATATATATATATATATATATATATATATATATATATATGTGAGTGTGTATAAAAGCATGCATATATATATATATATATATATATATATATATATATGTTTATACACACACATATAAGTATGATATATATATATGCTTTTATACACACATACACACACACATATATAAGCATGATTAAACACCCAAAATACAAATTCTGCCCCATTCACGTAAGCTTTGAGTAAATCTTATTCTAAGTAACACCACTGACATGAGTGAGATTACTTGCAAAATAAGGAAAATGTTTTGACAACATGCTCCTAGTAAAGTACACAACCACAGGGAGCATAGCTTTGCTTGTTGGTTTATTGTAGAAAGAAGCAAATAAAGGCTCCATATCTCTCTCTCTATATATATAATAACTTGCAATAAAACAATGTTAGATTCTGCTTAAGGTTTCAGAGCATCAGTAATAAGCATGCTGTCTACTGAACCAGAAGTAGAGGCAGAGGCAGGTCATGTGGCCAGTGACAAAAATAGTAGGTGGAATGACCCACCAAATAAAGAAGTATTTTACAAGATTCTTATAGAGTTTTCACCCATGATCATTCATTCCACATTCTCCCCTGCATAGACACAGAAAAGAAGGAGTGATCTGACCTACTTGTACCAAGTATAATTGCTCTTCAGAGACAGGAAATAGGCAAACAAACACAATGTATAACAGAGGGGTTCCAAAAAAATAATGAGCCTTTCTTAGGTACAATGTGCAACAAGAAGCTTCACTCAAAATTAGACTGTGATTTTCAAAAGAAAAAGAAAATCAGACTGCAGAAAGTCAATACTCTTTTGAAAGTTAGAGGCATTCAAGACATTTATTGGTTAAGTCTGAGAGGAGACAAACAAAGTGGATTCAATATGAGGGTGCACAGAAACAATCACAAAGCATACAGAAGAACCAGTGTAAGTTGCATGGTTTACTCTGAGAGACTTAAGTTTAGATTGGGAGAGCTTTTCACTTATGGGGGGAAGAGCTGCACTGGTAGAGGTCTGCAGATAAGGGACCCCTGTGCAAGCATCTCAGTATGTCTTGTGGCCTCCCCAAGCTTCTGGAGATTGCTGAGTGCAGTCAAGCTCTAAGGCCACACCTGATTGGCTGGCCACCATGGCAAACTACACTCCCAATGCTCTCCCTAGGGAGTGCCCTCTTACAGTGGTCCCTCCCACTGTGACAGCTGAAATTATGTCTGTGTAATATGTAATAAAGGTGCTTGCTGAAGGCTCTATGAAAATTAGACCAAGTGTTTTGCTGTATTTATTTAGATACTAAGATATATGTTGTTGCTAACAGCCTAATTAAAGTTTAAGATGTAGTGAGGCCTTGTATAAAGTAAGGCCTAGTAAATTAAACAAAGCCTTAAAGTAGGAAGGTCCTGTGGCATAGTTAAAATTACCTTATCAAAGGAATGCAAGACTTGTATTGCTAATTGGTCAGTCTAAGGAGAGTTGAAGTAAAAGGGATCTGAGTGGTTGTACGTTATCAGACCATTCAGAAGCTTTAAATTGGCTGGAATATCTGGAAACCATTCAGAAGGAAGATACAGCTCTGTAAAAAAGGTTAGTTAGCTGTTGCCTGGATCAGTGGGCCCGTGGACCTCAAGGAGCCCAAGGACTGCATTCCAGGGTCCTTCCTGGTACCCCTCAGACAACGTTGTTCAGGGATGCCTGACTTTGCTGAACTTTGTGAAAAGAGAAGCTTGCTGTGTATCAGGCATCAGAAGGGACTGCCAAGAAGTTGCCAACACAAATTGCTTTTGTCTGTCATTGTTTGTTTTGTTACTATGCATAGTTGTGTTTTTGTTAAGTCAATAAATCTTTCTTAATTTTCTAACCCTGACCATACTCTCAATCCCGAACCCTCCACAGGCGGCTGGGACACCCTCATGCCCATAAGCTTCCATAAGAGATCCAGAGCAATTGACTTTTCTGGTTAATTGTACATGCATCAGTTTATGCCCACACTCCACCATAGTGCCCCAACACATGGTGCCCCAACACATTCCCATGGACACAGGAATTGCAGCAGGTCCTGCTTGATTAACTGCATGACTTTAGCCAGAAGCTGTGAGCTGTTACATATGCTTGTCTGGAGATGGCCCAGTAGATAGTTGTGATAGCATGCATCTTCATTCAAATGATCCAGCAGCTGGGTGTCCCAAGTATCCTGGACTCAGCCAATGACTTCCATGTGACCAATGAAGATTAGGCCATCCAGGGTACAATAGCTTCAGGGGTTGTCTGACACATCTTCCAGACCATTGAATTGTGGTTCTGGGCCCATGCTACCAGGGGCAATAGGTGGGAGTAGATCCTGAGCACTTGGGACAATGAGCAATGGCTACAAAACATCCAGATGTGCTGGGCCACCTTTGAGGACATCATCACTTAACTGTCTGCCCTCCCACCCCCATGTAGAGCATCAAGAAATCATCATCATCCAACCACTCACTCCAGACAAGTGAGTGGCCATCACCATCTGGAAGCTGGCCACCCCTGACAGCCTTTGCTCTGTCACCAACAAGAATCCTTGTTTTCTCTGATTTAAAAAAAAAAAATCCCAAATTCTCAGTAACAAAGTAACCCAAAATCCACATTTTTCTGTGATTAAAATGAAACAATATTATATATCTACATAATAGTGGTGTTTCATTTTAATCATGGGAAAATGTGGATTTTGGGTTACTTTTTTAAATCCAAAATTGGGGATTTATTTATTTTTTAATGAAAGAAAACCAGGATCCCTGGTTACTACACATAGTGGGTGTTTACTACAAACCATCTCACCAGGGGATGAGCTGGACTTGGAATTCTCAGGCCAGCTCACAGAGGCTGTAAAGTCAAGGGATGTGGTTGTCATGGGTGACCTAAACTACCCAGACATCTGCTGGGAGAAGCAGCTAGCCAGGTCCAACTGCTCATGTAGGTTCCTAGCTAGGATACAGGACCTCCATCTAACCCAGGAGGTGCATAGCCCCACCAGGGAAAATGCCTTGCTGGACTTGGTCCTTGCCACAGGCGATGACCTGGTGAGGGGTCTGCGGGTACTCAATCACCTGGATGACAGTGATCATTGCCTACTGGAATTTACTATCCAGTGCAGGGTGGTGAAAGCAAGCAGTAAGGCAAAAGTCCTTGATTTCAGGAGGGCCAACTTCAATGAGCTAAGAAGATTAGTAGGAGAGGCATTGGGGTCTCAGAGTTTCAGTGAGATAGGAGTCTAAGACAGGTGGTTGTTCCTCAAGGAGACGATTGTCCAAACTCAAAGGGACTCAGTCCCAATGCACACCAATGGGGGCAGGAGTGCTAAAAAGCCCCTGTGGCTTGGCAAAGGCATCCAGAAATGCCTGAGGGCAAAAAAGGAGGCATATAAACAGTGGAAGCAAGGGGCTATTACCAAGGAGGATTACACCTCCATTGTTCATGACTGCAGGGAGGCTGTTAGAAAGGCCAAGGCAGAGACAGAGCTAGGGCTAGTGACCAGAATTAGGGATAAAAAGTCCTTTTTCAAATACATAGGTAGTAAGAAGGCGGCACTGGGTAAAGTGCGGCACTTACAAGACATGCTTAGCAATCTGGTGATTCCAGCAAATGAAAAAGCTGACTTCTTTAACAAATTCTTTGCCTCCATGTTCCTGAACAGGGACCAGGACATTTTCCCCACTAGGATTATGGATGGGCCCAGGGGAGGCACTGCCATGGCTAGGGTCAGGGATGACCTAGTTAGGGAACTTTTGGAGGGGCTGGATGTGTTTAAATCAGTAGGTCTAGGTGCTCTTCACCCGAGGGTGTTGAGGGAATTGGTGGGAGTCATAGCAGGGCCCCTGGCATGGCTTTATGGGCACTCGTGGGGCTCTGGCCAGGTACCAGAGTATTGGAAAAGGGCCAATGTGGTTCCCATTTACAAGAAGGAGAGAAAGGAGGACCCAGGTAACTATAGGCCAGTCAATCTCACCTCGGTCCTTGGGAAAACCTTTGAGAAAATTATCAAGGAGCATATCTGCAAGGGTCCAGCAGGGGAGGTAATGCTCAGGGGCAACCAACATGAGTTAATTGAGGGCAGATCCTGCCTGAGTAACCTGGTTTCCTTTTATGATCAGTTCACAAAGTCCTTGGACAAGGGTGTCGAAGTGTATGTCATCTTTCGGGACTTTAAGAAGGCCTTTGACACTGTTTCCCACCACATTATTTTAAAAAAATCTAGGTGATTGTGGCATTGATGCCTACACAGTCAGATGGCTGGCAAATTGGCTAGATGGCTGCACCCAGAGAGTAGTGGTGGATGGGTCATTTTCGACTTGGAGGGATGTAGGCAGTGGAGTCCCCCAGGGCTTGGTTCTGGGCCTGTACTGCTCAACATCTTTATCAGCGATCTGGATGTGGGTGTGGAAAGCATGCTGTCCAAATTCACTGATGACGCCAAGATGTGGGGTGAGGTGGGCATGCTGGAGGGGAGGGACAGAATCCAGTTAGATCTAGACAGTTTACAGAGGTGGGTGGATGAGAATAGAATGGAATTCAACCAGACAAGTGCAGGGTGCTGCATCTAGGGAGAAGGAACCAGAAACACACCTATAGGCTGAGGAACACCCTTCTAGTCAGCACGGTGGCAGAAAGGGATCTTGGAGTCATTGTTGACTCCAGGATGAACATGAGCCTCCAATGCGAGGAAGCGGTCAGTAAGGCTAACCGCATCTACAGATGCATCATAAGCAGGTCCAGGGAGGTGATCCTTCCCCTCTATGCGGCATTGGTTAGGCCACAGTTGGAGTACTGCGTCCAGTTCTGGGTGCCACACTTCAAGAGGAATGTGGCTAGTATTGTGAGGGTCCAGAGGAGGGCCATTTACATGGTCAGGGGGCAGCAGGCCAGGCCCTATGAAGAGAGGCTGAAGGGCCTGAATCTATTCAGCCTCCACAAGAGTAGGCCAAAAGGGGATCTGGTGGCCATTTACAAACTCACCAGGGGGGACCAGCGGGACTTGGATGAGGCTCTGTTCCCCTGGGCACCACCTGAGGTTACCAGGAATAGCGGCCACAAATTGTTAGAGAGAAGGTTCAGGCTGGACATCAAGAGATACTACTTTATGGTTATGGCTGCCAGGCTGTGGAATGGACTCCGAAGTGACGTGGTTCTCTCTTCTACCTTGGGGGTCTTCAAGAGGAGGCTGGACAGATATTTGGCTGGAGGTTATGACACTGGCACTTGTTCCTGCCCAGGGCAGGGGGTTGGACCTGATTATCTGTTTAGGTACCTTCTGACCCTAAGCACTATGAAACTATGAAACATTAAGTTCAATAGTTATATAATCAAGTACTAAATTAATGTCCAGTAACCAGCCTTACTGCATGTTAGTGCTGGTGAATGTCTTTTAAGTGATACTACTGTGCAGTAGCCTAATACTACTGCACAGTAGCATATTAGCATGGTTAGTGTTGTTGGCTAGAAAGGACCAACTCTCAGTATCATCATAAATTCTAATTTATTAGACGGGATATGAAATTACAATAACATTATAAATGTGAACCTTTGGGGTGTACTGGTCACCTTAACACATATACACACATGCAGTCTGTCATACAAACCCATGGCATTCAACCCCATGACATTCAAACCCAGTGTATAGTAGCTACTGTAGTGATTATGACAGTGCTGGTGTTAGTATATCTACCTATCTGAAGTCCTGCAGATCTGCTGTCGATGGTCAGCTTACTCCAAGGCGGTGTCTTCTCCAGAAGGAGGACACCTGTTTGTCCTTCTGTCTTAGTAGGTTGGGTACTGGAAGAGAGGGCACCACTGAGGGTCACGCTTCACTGCCTTCTATCCCTTTCTGGCAGACTTCTGTGATCCCCCAGCATCATCTTGGCTGCCCAATTCAGAGGTCTCTGTCCCATGTGGGTCTTGAGTAGAGCATGACATCTGTTAGTACAGTCACTGGGGTTCCGCCTGATGGTGCAGTTTCGGGAATCAGTTTGTGATTTTGATTAAATTAACAGTGGTGTTGGTAAGGATTGCAGGAGCAGTCTGTCATGGGACATCTATTTTCCTGGTCTCCAGCATTGATTAACTCAAATCAGATACCTTGTTGCACATACAACGGAGTTCCAGGCAATGTCATTGATATCTTTCTCCAGTCAGTCTGCTGCTGGGAGCTGTTAATTGCTGCTTGTTAACTTGTAACTGCAGCTGGCTCTGCCTGTTATTCAATGACTCACTCAGAGTCCCTCCCATTCTTTCAGGAAACCAGCCCCAATGCAGCAATGCAATTCCAGTGATTACAATTCCAATGCATTCTTACAATAACAGTTCTAGTTAGACAATGTATGACTTTAAAGAAAACATACATTTGTTAAAAGTTAAAAGGTATAAAATATAAAATACAGAATGCCAGGGTAAAGATGAGAGACATGCAATTAAAAAACAAACACAAAATCAAAAAACTTTAATCAATAAATGCAAATGTGAGGTAGTGATGATTAATGGCCAGTGGGACAATAAGTGAGATAGGTTGCATATAGTGGACTTATTTAGCATAAACTTTAAACAGATTTGTGAAGTTTGCTTTGGGAAATTGGTTTTAATCAAAGGGGGAAATGTGTTGACCAGGATATATTTACAGTCATGTTTTCAATGCACCTTGGCTTTTCTTGTCTCTTACAGGCTTTGCTTTGAAGTGGAAATTTTAGTTCTTTTGTTTTCTTTAAACCCTTAGCTCAATTGATATGTAGATGTAGTTTGTAGGTTTCTCCTACAGAAAGCCATTTCAGCTTTCTGTCTTGCTCCAAGCCTTGCCACACCCATGTAATCAGTGTGCTAGGTCTCTGCCAATACTTAGAAAGAAAAATAAATGCACAAAATGGTGGGGTGGGGTACAGGCAAGAAGGGGCTTCTTGTTGCAGTGTTATGATGCACTACTGCGCTATAATATTTGGCTACTTTGCAGTCAGCATCTCATGTAGATGAGCCCTCTGAAAAGTTAGCAGTGGCAGAACAATCAACTGAAGGAGAGGTTACTTAGCTGACTATGTCCACACCAAGATTCTTAATCCTTTCTAAAGCTGAATAAAACAATAATAAGTACAATAAAACCTCCTACTGAATTGTTAGCTTGAAGAAAAGGATGGGAGCTGAACAAGTGTATGTTAGTGAAAACATATATTGCCTGGAAGATACACTCAGAGGCTGTAGAAACATACAAGAAGTCTAACCCTAAATCACCAAACACATCAGTGTGGGCAGATTCACAGCCAGAAATGCTGCTCTGTAGGTGTGCCTGATCATCCAGAATATCCTGGCCAAGCACTTTAACTGCCTCATCAACCCACAGGAGGCTGTCATCAGCTTCCTCTGGATGGGATTCCCCAACTGCCTGGGGGCCAAGGAAAGCATGAATGTACCCACTCCTCTGCCTGCCTCAAGGTCCCAAGAGGTTCACAAACCTCAAGGCCTTCTTTATCATTCTACAGGGCATTATCAACCACCAGAGTTGTTTCACCCGCATCTTTGCTGGACCTATGATGCCAGGAACTTCTGGAAATCCACCCTCGACAGATAATAAAGAATGGATGTTATGACCCCAGCATGCCCACAGTTAATAGCAGATTCACCTTCATCCCAACCTTCATGATTGGGGACCCTGACTACCTTCTCCTTCCCTGGCTCATGAAACCCTACAAGGGGGCCTTTGGCTGCAGGAAAGCACATTTCAACTACTTTCTGAGCTGGTGTCTTATGACCAGGGATCCTGGTTTTGTCTGATAAAAAAAAAATCCCAAAATTTCAAAAAAGTACCTCAAATCCACATGTTTGCATAGTGAAAATGAAACACCACTCTCTCTATATCTATATTTATATCTATATATTAGTGGTGTTTCATTTTCATCACAGAAAATGTGGATTTGGGGTTACTTTTTTAATCCAAAAATTGGGATTTTCTTTTTTTTTTTTATCAGATAAAACCAGGATCCCTCCTCATGGCTCTAGAGTGTGCTTTGGAGCACCTCAAGGCAAGCAAGTGAGCTATAAGCAAGCACTTTTAGGTGGGCAAGAAGTACAAAGTGTTCCTTTTTGTTACCACCTGGGTTTTCCACAACATCCATGAGACTAGAGGGGAAGCTTGTAAATAGTTAGCTGGGAGCAAGAGGAGGAAGGAGAAGTGGGGAAGAGGAGCCTGGCACCAGATCCTGCTTTAGGAAGGTGAGAGTGCCAGGGCTGCCTCTGTGTTGGGCTTGCTGTGAGTTTTTTTCTTGGGCATTGTGTTTTTTGGGTGTGTCCTCTGAACAGCTGTGAGTGCTGCTAGCTGAGTGATTGCTAAGTGATTCCTAGGTGATTGCTGCCTGTGTCTGACAAAAACCTTAATTAGGGGGTGGAGCAGGTCCAGGCCCAGCAGGGTATAAAAGGAGATTCCCCAAGCAACTAGGTAGTCAGTGAACAACGGTAACCAGTTTGTAAGTAGTTCACAAATCAGTTTACTGCCCCTACTCTTTGAAAGGGAGCCTTTAAGGTAAACTCTTTCTTTTTTTAATTAAGAGTAGATAATCTACATGCATCTAGTGTAAGTAGCCAATATTAAGCAGTTAAACCAGTACTTAAGCTCCTAGCTTAACTAAATTCCTGAGTGAGGGGGAATTCACTAGAAATTTTGCCTAGAAACTCTCTCTTACCCTCTTTTACTGTAAGCTTGCTGAGAGAAGCATAGAAAAATAAACCTTTAAGGGTCAAGAGACAATGAACAAGTCCGCTTACTGGGGAGCTTGTTCAGGAATGTCTGCTTGGAAGTGGAGCAGGAAGAGAGCGGCAGCACATTAAGAGATGCAGAGAAATGGCTGGGGGATATCACAATGCCAGAGTCACTGCTACTACCAGCTTTCTCTGCTATCAACTGTGAAGTGTCTGTCCAGGCAGGACCACTGACTGTTGAGGCTTCCACCCAGGTCCTGGTTTGGTGCTGTGGAGACTATCTTGCAGGTTCCTTCTAGGGACAGCTACATGGGGGAGTGCTTGCAATATGTGTGGTGCCTCCTTGTGGTATCCCGCAATGAGCATGTAAGAGGGCTAAAAGAGGAGGTGGCAATGCTCTGAAGCATCCTTTGAAATTGATGCTGCAGAAAACCTCTAGGACTGTGGAGGAAGGACTGCCAAAAGCAACACTAGACAGAGTGGATTCCCAGGAAGGTGGAATCTGGAAACTTGTGACCTCTGCAGCAAGCAGAAATTTTCATCTCCACCTGCAGCAAGTTTACTTGGAGAACAGATACAGAGCTCTGGCAACAAAGAAAAAGTAATTTTTGTTGGTGGAGAAGGCTAGGAGAGACATCTCCAATGTTAGAAGGATTGAGATCACTGCTACCAAGAAGAAGCGATGGATGGTGGTGGTTGGAGTCTCTTTTCTGTGTGGGATGGAGGCATCCATCTGCTGGCCTGACTTACTGTTTCAGGAAGTATGTTGCTTAGCTGGAGCCCGGATTTGAAGTATCACAGAAGGATTACAGTGACTCATCCAGCCCTCTGACTACTACCCCATGCTGCTCATCTATGTAGGCAGCAATGATACTGCCAGCGTAGACCCTGAAAAGATCAAAAGTGAGTATAGGGTGAAAGGGTGAAGGAGACAAGGGCCCAGTTGGTATTCTCCTCAATCCTTCCAGTAAAGGACACAGGGCAAAGACAAAGATGGATTAGGTGGTTGAGGGTTGAAGCCCAGATGCCAGGTCTGCGTCAGTGGGTTTTGGCAAAGGGCACAGCCAAAGGAAAGGGGCAGAGGCCAGTAAGTCTGGGTGGTCATCTCAAACCTCTTCTTTTCTGCACCTTGGCAACACAAGTGTATGCATTCCCCTGCCTGAGGATGTCCCTCATTTATATCTTCAGTCTGTTCTCATGCTTATACCTTAGTTCTTGGTACGAAGAGTCTTCAGCATATGCCCAGCACTCAGAGGCAGCTATTGGGGAATGCAGCATCTCCTCCTTGCTCATTCATCACCTCCCTTGGACATCCAGTGTGCTCTGAAGCTGTACAGCAGTTGGTTACTGAATTGCCATTGTATCCTCTACATGCTCCCTTCTTGCATACAGACCTTGTCTCTGAAAATAAAGAACAGGGGAAACACTGTGAGAGGAATTAGGGAAATAATTGTGCTTTTGTGCGATGTACCAAATTGTCCAGATAAAATGGGATCTAACTACAGAAGTTTTGGTAAGTGCTGGGACTTGAGATGGAAGAGATGGAACATTAGTAATGGTAAGTCCTCTGCCTTGCCCGTCTCCTATTGGGTCCAGGAACCATGCCATAGACCTGCATCCAGCACACTTATGACAATCCTGGGTGTGCTGTGAGTGGACAGCAAGCTCTACAGTGGCAGGAAGGGTGTCTAGAAAGAAGGAGGTGGGTTCCTCTACACAAACTGCAGTGGACAGCAGCTCACTCTGCGAGTCTGGGGATCCAGGGTCCTGCTGAGATTCCAGCATTCTCAGGACTGGGCAGGTATTGTCCACTCAAGGGATACCCGCAGAGCTCTCAATACCCCAGCTTTCATTACAGAAGGGAGCTCTTAATTCCCTCACCCCTAGCCTGTATTTACAGAAGTGATAGTTTCTTCCCAACATTTCCATGGTGAAAGTCCGTCAGGACCAGAGGGATGAGATTTACCCTATTCCTGGGAGGCCTCCACCCTGTATACCCATTCATATTGCAGGAGATGGTTTCTCAAGAGATGCATGATGAGTCTGATGGTACAGGTGACAAGCCAGGGTTACTATTCAACATGAGAATCAAGCTTGAGTGTTATATTTGGCTCTGCTAGGATGATATGATGCCCAAAGCCACCTTCTTCATTGGGGAGACTATTGATGCACGGCTCCGTTTGTAATGCCTGCCTGAGTGGTGCTAGTGAGCAGGGTTAGGTGCACAACCCTGACACTTATAATTGTTTCTTACACTTTTCCACAGAGCGAAATAAGCCCTTTTGATGATTTTCCATGGGTCAAAATGGTGGGGATGTAAGGGGATAGATGTGGAATCCTGTTGGCTACCTGGCACCACTATATGTAGGGGTGCTGGCTTTAAAATCAAAAGTCAGTGGGGCACTCTAGAGGTAGGGGAAAGGGGAAAGAGGAGGGTTTGTTCATGACCCTTGCTGAGGTGGCTAGTCATGCCCCTCCTAGTCCCAGTCTGGAAAGCCATACACCTATCTGCCCCAACTCAGATGCTCATGGTTCTCTCTGGGCAAGAGCGCTACAGGAACACGTACCTGCTAGTAGACAAAACCCTCCCAACACCCCAGGCTGACATGCCCTATATATACTGTAACAGGGAACCCTGGTCTTTTTATTAGATGGGGAAGAAAGAGACTGAGGAACTTAGGCTGTAGGGGGAACAGAAGGGAATTGCAGGTGGGAATATAGAGAGCTGGGTATTCTTGCAGAAGAAACAGTGAGTAGTTTAATGACTCACTAATTAAGTGATTAGCAAGTAATTCACAGGTGCTGGGAAGTGGGCTGGGGAGAGTTTGCTTTTCTGACTACTTAAACCCCTGTTGGAGAATGCAAAGGAAGGGAGGAAAGAGTTTTTGAGCTAGACTGGAGTTAGCATCTGGGGAAGGAGGAGTGCAGAGGAGTTCCTGGTGCTAGAGTGGGATGACTCAGCTTCAGGAGATTTGGAAGACAAGAGAAGGGGCAAAACAGCCTACTGGGGATATTTTGAGTGAAGAGAAAGAAATTAATTAGGATATGATTTTTTTTGTTTTGTTTTTTTTGTGGATTTTCCTTTCTTTTTTTGTTGCCACTATATTGGAGGCAGAAGATAGTTGTTGTTGTTGTTGGTTAGGTGCTTATGTCATTTTTGTTTCGATATTTTTGTAGACTAATGTGGTGGTTTGTAGCAGGACTGAGGGGAGGAAGGAGATCCCAGAAGAGCCCGAACAAAGCAGAGGTGTAGACACTGAACCCAATTGCCCAGGGGGGGCAGTAAAAGGGACTGAGGCCTCAGATTATGGGAATGGAGCTCATAGATTTAAAATAGAAGCTCCCTCCTAAGAATAAAGAGCTATACGGATAGAAGAGCCAGGCTCAGTTCCTGTTGAAAAGGCCAGCTGCTGTGGGGAGAAGAGGAAGAGTAACAGAGCAGGATGTGCATTCCAGGAATAAGGTGAAAGAGGATGAGAGAGAAATCCCAGTGAGCAACACCTCTAGCAAGAGCAACCCCTGACCCTGCGACCTGCTTCCCAAACCTAAAGAAAAAGACCAGGGCCTGGCAGGCAAGAAAGGAGGCAAAGTTATGGAAAGGGGGATTGTGACAGCAGGCCATGACTCTAGGTAACTGGGGAAATACAGGCTGATTGCTTTTGCTTAAAACTTTTATATAGTTGTAAGTAATTCTCCATATAAAAAAAAAAATGTCTTGTCTGAAATATTTCAGCTTTTCAACAAAGCCTGATATATTTCAGTTGGAAAATGGTAGCATGTTGTCAAATGGGAGCTGATGTTTAGATACCACATGCTGTTGTTCTGCTCTACTGGTATGCCCTCTTGATATGAGTACAGCAGTACTCCAATATCTATATGTGTGTGCGTTTACATCTATATGTGTATAGCCATGAGACTAAAACAGTCTCATGGCTATACACATATAGATACAAATGCACACACATATAGATACACATGTCTATGTGTATATATAGTTAGATAATGTACATAGATATGTTATAGATATGGATATCTATCTAAATAAAAATAATTTAGATAGATATGGATATCTATCTAAAAGGTGTTGTTTTTTTTTAATGTCCTCCCATTTCTGATTTATTTAAGCAATCACATTTTATTGTCAGTGAGATTTTCTTTCTTCCTTTTTTTTAATATCATGACAGTCCTGATTCCCTCACAGTTGGAAAAAAACAAATCATCATTAACCTCAAAAGAGTAGGAACAGATCCTGATTTAAGAAGTGAAAACACTCCTCCTCTCTCTTTTCCTGTAGGTCAAGACCACTAGTCAGAAACTGCTGATATAGATGCCCTTTTAAATCCCTCTAGGTATCTAGCTCTGTTCAGGTGCTTAACTACTTTTTAAAATACTAGTCCTAAATCCCTCAGCATTTTTGAAGATGTGACTTGGGATCCAATATCTCCTATTACTTTTGGACATGTTGTGATAGGTCTATAAGGTCAATCAGAATTCTAAAAACTTTACTTCCATTGATCAAGGTTTATGAGAGTCTAGCATGGGAAGTGGTGTTAAACATTAATGAAAAGGTATTCATGCCACCTGATCAAATAAACACCCTTTTTTCCCAAGTGGTCCCAAAAGCATTGATAGCACTGAGTCTATCTGAGAAACAATATCACCAGGTGTCAATTAATCCCTGTGTTACACATGATGGGCATGGGTTATGGTTAAAAAAAAAAAAATGAGAACCATGAATCCAGTCATAATCATCTCACTTCTCTTTAGATAGGATTTGTAGAATAAATTTAGATCCTAAAGATGCCTGCTTAAATATTCCAAAAATGTCATGTTAGAAAAAAATGTTAAGAGGTTTAGAGGAACAGTAAGCTCTGATTACTTTTTTCTATCACTTCCTTAAATATAATAACAATCTTCATTAACAAAAGAAAAGAAATGAGCCCATTAAGACTGAAGTGTTACAGCTGTTGTTTTTTTTTTTCATTGTAATGAACCACTTTAAATGAAGAGACTCATTTGTATGAATGGAAGGGTATATTTCAAACAGCAACATCACTTGCCAATTTACTTTTGGTAATTCAATATTCTTTTCTAAATTCATATAATATGTGTTCTGAGAAAGCTCTTTGTTTCCCTCTGATGAATCATATTGTTATGGGTCTGAAACTCCTCCCATCACACTAGTACATTTGCCATTCTAAAGTCAATATTAATCCATAGTAAACCATAGTATATTCTACTTCAAGTACAACAGTTATTTCCTGCTCTGTCAGAACTGTAAGTAAATAGTAAGTGTTTAATAAAGACAACTGTAAATGATATCTTTGATAATATTAGTATGTTGTTGGTATTTATATCAGTGCTTGTAAATTTTGGTGGAAGAAATATGTATCTTAAAATAAGAGCAAGAGTATATTGAACCACAAATTTTCCTCACTGTTCCTTAAACTGTTCTGTTCTGCAGTGAAACCAAAAAAAAAAAAAAAATCATATTCATGTAGACATAGTACTCTGTAGTTTTTTCTGTTCTACACTACATATTATAAAAATCCACTTGCTTACTTGAAAGAAGTTTGTTTGTTTGTTTTTTTCCTGCCAGTCTTGAAACCTTGAATCACAATCCATCACTTTCCGTTTACCAGTTCTGTATTTTTATGACACATCTGGCAAGTACCTTAAGCTTCCTTATTTTCTAAAATGGATAAAGAAACAAAGTTACAAAGGAAACTTGTAGCAGAAATGGGAATAGAACTCAAACCCAAATCTCATCCACTAAATCAGCATCTTTCAAGAAATAGAAAAAAAAAAGGATGTAAGTTTTTTAGGGCTGGGTAGCTCTTGCAATACAGTGCCTTTCCTTAAATAGAAACCATCATTAGCCACATTTTTCAATTATGTAGGTAGAAATAGAGCTAGCTTGGCTGGGAGCCAAAGCCCCCTATGGTTTAAGAACTGTATGAAACCAACAGCTAAATGTTAAATGTATGTTTTTAAGGAAATGAGTCAGGGTGCATTTTTCAAGATGCACATGTAACTTCACTACGTTCTTTAATTTTGTTCTGTGCATTAAAATTCAGTAGTCCCTGATTAGCATGGATCCTGGTTTTCTATGATTTTAAAAAAATCCCCAATTTTCAGATTAAAAAAAGTAACCCAAATCCTACATTTTCCCTTGATTAAAATGAAACACCAATAATTTATATGCATATTTTTTCTGCCATAAAGGGAGGGACCTGTTCATTTTTAAGCAGGGATCCTGGTTTTCTCTGATTAAAAAAAAAAAAAAAATCCCCAATTTTCAGATTTAAAAAGTAACTCAAAATCCACATTGTTCCGTGATTAAGAAATAAATTAGTGGTGCTTCATAAGAGTTACTTTTTTAAAATCTGAAACTGTTTTGGGCTTTTTTTTTGTTTTTTTTAAATGAGAAAAAAAAAAAACAGGACTGCTGCTTAAAACTCTACTGGTGCCTTCCTTTATGGCCCACAGATTCGGTAGGAACCCACAGTTCTGTTTCTAGAGAAATACAGAACTGCGCAGGCTAGGCAGTTGGGTATCTGACTCCAGCCCCACTGAGGTCAGAATCTACTTAGAAGAGCACCATTGTCTTCTGAGAAACTCATGCTAGAAGGTATCTCTTCAACATACCTAATAAATAGAATCAGGCTACTCACAAAATGCAGTTACAGTTCTTCTTTTTTGTTTGTTTGTTTGTTTGTTTTTTTAAGATGGCCATAGAGGAGCTGCTGTCCACCACTTACATAATTACCTAGGGGTCAAAACACTGAACCAGGAAGTGGAAGATTCAGATTCACTGCCACTTATTCAGAACTAGAAGTTCAAACTTATTTCACAAGAGGATGCCCTAAACACCAGGCATGGGCTACATATTCAAGGCTGCTATTAAATCTGTATTTCATGGAAAGGAATGTAAGATTCATTGGGCAAAGAACAGAGAGCACAAGCAGATTTATGCTTCTAGGCAAATAAACTAATCAGTAAATGACAGAAGTTTTGGGTTCTGTGGGTGTGAGGGATTTTTGTTTCCCCAGGATCATTTTTGCTTTTTGACCCATGATCAATTCATGTAATACGAGATGATCTTTAGGGTCTTTTCCAGCCCTAAATCTCTATGATTCTATAGCCACATTTTTAGCTTCTTGTTTTTTTGATGTCTACATTGACCTCCTTAGAGGCACTGTCATTCCTTTTCCTGTCTCGGTATCAAACATTTAGGAAATGCAGGGAGGTACAATCATGTTGTAAGATTGTACCATCATCTGCTGTGTTGCCAGACTGCATCAATATTACAACAAAACAAGTGGATGCAAATCCACATGACTGTTCCACATTGTTAACCTTCACATTACAGAATGTGTAGATCATGCTAATCTTCCTTAAATCTATGTAAAATGCTTTTTTTTTTTTTTTTTGGTGATTTCTTATTCTTCATTGTTAAATATTCTACAAGAAGGACACAGGGATGGGTTAAAATAAAAACTTATGAACTAGTATTTTTTCATTTAATTCAAAATTAATGTAACAGGGCTCATTTTAATCCAAAGTATAGTTTAGGTTTGAGACTAAATTTCAAACTTGGAGTTCCTTGCTGATGGCAAGTCCTGAATGAGACAAGACGTTCACAGTGGTGTCCTCATGGATATATGCTTAACAGGTGTACATCACGTACTCTCCCACATTTGAACTTTGCTTCACAAAGGACATTTATAATGGGTTTAGCTCCTCCTATCCAGTTATATATCTGCCACCCCAGTTTCTCTAACTTAGCTCTGCAAAATGTATATGGACCCAGTTGTGTCAATATATCCCCTACCCATTGTCTAAATTACATAATAAAACAAAGCAGTTTTCTTCGGCACAAGACAAATCGCCCAACTGTCGTCTTCTCTGTTTTAAATATCTACTTCAATTAGGCCTTACAGTCCTTTAAAATCCTCTCCCAGCCCTTTTCTTCAGTCTTTTATAAAAACCTTTTTTAGTAAGGGCTTCTACTCCTACTACTTGTAGTCATGGTCCACATGACTGATACAGAGAGGTTTTTCTATTAAGGTCTTGGGCTTGCTTCTCCCTGAAAGAAATGCTGCCTCTAGGTTGCTGTTGTATGACAGCTCTTCATTGGAGTCAGCCACTTGCTAGGCTTTGAAACCCAGTGCAGGGACACATGAATGTGTCATCAGAGGATTAAAAAAAAAATCCCCACTCTTCCTCTGGGTAAAGTTACCAAAGTGGCCTTAATCCACAGTATGTCATAGTCTGGAGATATTTTAATCTAAATACCAATTACCTGTTACTTGTATATTTCATTAAAACTGGTAAACAAGTTTTCATAAACAGCATGCAAGATTTTAGTCCTTAAATTTCAAATGAATACTAGTTGAAGCCGTACTTCACTGTGAAAGCTGAATTCGAGTTGGAAAAAAAAAAAAAAAATACAAAACTTTTGTCATAGTCATCATCATCAATTTATGCGTAATTGCCTGAAAGCTTTTGAATCTGGTGGATCCAGCTCACCTAGTACTTTCATCAGGCTTGCGGGGCCCCCCACCAAATTGTGCCCCACCTAGGCTTCTACCCACAAAGGTGGGAGTGAGGTACCCACATGTACACGGAGCCCCAAAAACACCCTATTGCCCACTTCCCACCCTCTTGGGTAGAAGGGTCTGGCCAGCCAGCATGCAGCTTCCATGTGGGGCTGCTGTTGCTGCAGCCCCCAGAACCTGCTCACTTCCCTGGTCTCCTGCTGGGTCCAGGCAGCAGGTAGGGAAGCAGTGGGGTTGGAGCTACAGCTGGGAGGGAGTCTGGAGCCTAGAGAGTGGGGCTGGTGGCAGTGTGCAGCCTGCATCCAGGGGGACACAGGGCAGGAGCAGCACAGACCTGGGGTGGGCAGCATGTGGGTGTGAGGGAGAATGGAGGGTGTGAGAAGCCCCCACATACCCACAATGATGTTCAGCCATGTCAGGCAGTAGCAGCAGCAGCAGGTGGAGCATTCAGGGTGCAGGCACTAAATGGGGCGCAGCTCTGGCCAGCACTGCACATCACAACAAGGGATGCAGCCTCTGCACAGCTGCTTATATTGCCGGTGCTCCCTGCCACTCATGTGCAGCCCCTCCATTCACATAGCAGGGAGGGAAGGCCCACATGATGGAGCCAGGAGTCTTTGCTGCCAGCACTGTGCAGCACCAAAGAGAAACTTCAGCCTCTGGAGCTAGCTGCCTTCCCTGCCTGGGGCTTCCCTCCCCTGCAACACAGCCCCTGCAGGGAAGGCAGCCAGCTCTAGCAACTGAGGCTTCTCTCTGGTGCTGCACAGCCCCAGCAGAGAAGGCACCTGGCTCCAGCACATGGGGCTTCCCCCCTTCTGTGCTAGTGCAGGGGCTGCACGTGAGTGGCAGGGGTGCCAATGATATAGGCGGCCATTCAAAGGCTGCGTCCCTCACTGTGATGTGCAGCACTGGCTGGATCTGCACCCTACTGGGTGCCTGCACCCTGAATGCCCCACCTGTTGCTGAGCCATGGAAGAAATGCACACACCCGCAATCTTCTTCACAATCACACCCTGCTCCAACCCCCCCCAACATATCCACACCCCCTCACAATCCCCTGAAAACCCCCCACACCACACCATACACATCCACCATACACACACACACCACAGAGACATATCCACCACACAACACACACCTATTCCATACATACCACGCACACATACACCCCTATACCCCCACACACTCTAACACATATCCACACACCCCTTTCCCTCCAACCTGCCACATAGTACCCCCCATCCCACACCCCACACACCCTCCCCCCTAAACACCAAAAATGATATTTACGCACAAGTTACCATTCTATTCCTAGATGTATAGCCCTGTATGCATGCTACAACCAACAACTCTGATGCATGACATTTATGTAGTCATGCAGGCTGGGCATGCATGGTAATATCCACAGTCAACTGGTGCCTCCTGATCCTGGGGGGGCATCAGTGGCCTATTGCCAACTGAGGGGGGTCCCCCAGCAGCCGATCACTGACTGGGGTGGGGAAGGGGACACTGGCAGCAAACCCAGACATGCCACCAGCACTTCCCTCAGTACCCCCACATTCTCTGGGTGGGGCACCAGCCATCGCCCCCACTCCCAGACTGGCAAGGGCCAATTTCAGTTTCCCCCCTTGCCCCCCTACCCATTGCCTATGGTAGTAGCCATGACCCATATGCGTTCCTCTTGCAGACATGTAGCAGCCTTAAATGCTCAAAATGGACCCAGCAAAAAAACCATGATTTCTGTCTTGAGGAAAAGGGGAGTGTCCATCTCTTCCCCTCCTCCCCCCACACCTCCATAGCTTGGTGGCTAGGACATTCCCCTGATAAACTGTAGGTCCTTCATTTTAGGCCCCTCACCCTAAGAGGAAATGAGTATTTCTGAACCTGAGTATTGCTGTACACTAGCCATAACTTGGCTCTTTTTCTGGTCATCCTTTTGAGGCTGAACCATTAGGGAAAAATGGACAAAGGAAAGTTCAGTAGGGCAGCTTCTGCCTCATTGAGAGAAAAGGCCATCATTAGTTCTTAGGGATCCCTCCTTTGAGGCCAGCAGCCACTTTAGTAAGCCACATATCCTCAGGCTTGGTCCCTTCTCCCAGACCCCATATAAAATCTTCTGTATAATGTTCTGTATGAAACCTCTCTAAAAGGTACACCAAATATAACAATTAATAATAGATGATGTGTGGTGCAGTGGCTTGGCTAAGGTGTTGGGAAGTCAGAGAGGCCCAGATGAGTATCTTAGCTATGGGGGAAGGTGTAGGGGTATGTAACAGAGCTCTCTTTCTTTCATCTTATTGCCTGTGCATATGCTCAGTCTGCACACACATATGTAGACATCCATGCTTACAGGGCTATACAGCCAGGAAAAGAATTCCAATAAAGAGCATTTATAGTGTGTACATCTAATATGGGCACTTTGAAGACCAGAAAAGAATGGAATATAATGCTACTGCAAGTGCAGATGAGTACTAGCCTATAGTCCAAATACAGATACACAAATGTTGAACAGATATGGGAGTGCAGTCACCTCACTGTATGTAGTGTTTCCTATTTTCTAGCTCTAGGTAGCTCTCTGGTCAGTACACAAATTATATGGTCTGTAACTTGCCCATTCACTTAATAGAGAAGCAGATGCCTAACAGTTAGGCACCACAGCCCCTAACTAGTAGGCTCCTGTGTCTTTTATTTGATCTAGACTTCAGTCTGTAATCTCTTAGTCTTTACAACATTACAGACATTTGCAAAAATGCAATCAAAGAAAATTTAACCCACTTTCTATCCATTACATAAATACAAAAGAAAGTGAAAAATGGATTGGTAATAGCAGGCGATTGTCTTTCTTTTCAGCTTACTTTTATTTCCCATAGTAGAAAAAAGTAGCTCAAACATAGTATAATAGAACCTTTATTAGAATATTTCCAGCTTCTCCCCCTTCAAAAATAAATGGATCTTGCTGACTCAATTTTATAGGCCCTTTGGGAAACAGTTATTCTGTCAGCAAATCATTTACATTCCATTAAGAGCATTCTAGTGTAGTTTAGTTGCAATCATTTTCAGTGTTATTGGAATAAACTTTGTTCATGTTTGTAAACTGCCGACAATGAACTTGTTCATGAAATTATCCTGATGGTATCTTTTGAAACTCAGATAAACTCAAACCCTTGATAAGTCAATATCTTTTTAAAAGTATAAGAAGATTGTACAGGAATGCAATGGCTGTAATATATTTTATGTGGTTTTCAGCACATTATTGACTTTATGAGTTTGCAATTAGCTACTAAAAATCTTTAGAAAACTATTCATGAAGTGTCTATCTGTAACAGAGTAGTCTGATAAGTTGTAAGAGGAAACACAGATATGGCATGATTAAGCTCCTAAGCTTCTGCTGTATCAGATATAATGTTTGGTTCTGTGTTTTATAAAATTGTTGTAATATTAATGACACTAGGAAGAATGTAGATGTGAAAATTCCAAAGCAAATAGCATGAATAGCCTAAGATGCACAATTCAAAAAGGACTTGACAAACAGAGCCAAGGAGGTGATACTTCCCCTCTATCGGGCGCTGGTCAGACCACAGTTGGAATACTGCATGCAGTTTTGGGTGCCACACTTCAAGAGGGATGTGGATAACCTGGAGAGGGTCTAGAGAAGGGCCACTCATATGGTTAAGGGCTTGCAGGCCAAGACCTACGAGGAGAGACTAAGGCGCCTGGACCTCGTCAGCTTCTGCAAGAGAAGGCGACCTTGCGGCTGGCTATAAATTCATCATGGGGGTGCAGAGGGGAATTGGTGAGGCTCTACTCACCAAAGCGCCCCTGGGGGGCCACAAGAAACAATGGCCATAAGCTATCAGAGAGCAGATTTAGACTGGACATTAGGAGGAACTTCTTCACAGTTAAAGTGGCCAAAATCTGGAATGGGCTCCCAAGGGAGGTGGTGCTCTCCCCTACCCTGGGGGTCTTCAAGAGGAGCTTAGATGGGCATCTGGCTGGGGTCATCTGAACCCAGCACTCTTTCCTGCCTATGCAGGGGGTCAGACTTGATGATCTATTGAGGTCCCTTCCAACCCTAATATCTATGAATCTATGACTTACGTTGAACTACATTTACAAAGGCACAGATTCCTTTTTGAGGAGAAATGACATTTTTGCCATCTCTGTGGACAAAATTAGATCATTGAACTCTCACTATATCATTTCAACTTCAAAATTCTTAAATTATATTAATAAGTATTTCTTAAATTATATGTGCTTGATTATTTTTCCATAATTTCTGTCCCTGAACATACCATGTATAATATTACATGTGCATTCACAAGATTGGGTTCGAAGAATATTATTAAAGCTAAAATAACAAGCACTCAGACATTAGAAAATAATAGAATTAGGACTGTGCAGCTTTAATTTGGTCAATTTCTGTCTATGCAGTTTGACAGTCTTTTAATTACAGGACCTCTACTTCATTCAAGATACAGGAAGAAAGGTGCTTGCTTAATAAGCAGCTATTCAAAATATTGTTTTATGTCTATTGTTTATTGCATAGCCCCTTATTGCCTGCAAATAATTCAAAGCCTGTTTGAATTATGGATTTCCTTTGGGCTTTTTATAATACTGATCACTATAAAAACTTTTTTTTTCCAAAAAGTAATGAATTTCTTTTCACAAAACCCGCAGGGAGGGATTTTACTTATAGGGAACTGAGTCACAGACTTGGATCAAATACACCTATTAATTTAAAACATTTAGGATGAGATTTTTCATTGGGGCCCATCTATACAACACACTTAATATGCAGAAGATTAATTCTATTGCACATTGGCGCAGTGGGCAAAACTCATCCTAATGAACAGTAAATTTAGTCTAATGCATATTAACATCACTACAAAAGTGTTAATCTGTGCTAATGTGCAGTAGCACTAATTATGGCACATTAAGTTAGGACCTGTCATTACGGTACCAAACTTAATGCACGATAATTACAGCACATTAATGAACATGTAGATGTGCCCATTATGTAGCATTTTATGTTTTAAAGGTGCATCTTCCAACTGTTTTACTTGGAGTG
The DNA here is from genome assembly GCF_030867095.1 of Alligator mississippiensis. Lineage (NCBI taxonomy): Eukaryota > Metazoa > Chordata > Crocodylia > Alligatoridae > Alligator > Alligator mississippiensis. The sequence goes on along the minus strand of NC_081824.1, from coordinate 375,314,991 downwards.
GCTCCTAGTGTGTCAAGCTAAATACCTAGAAAATAAGGTCTACACAATCAGTATCATCTATGGAAATTTTGTTTTAATTCCCAAGAATCACATAAGAACTGTTTCAGAGGCAGGATTAGAATCCAGTTCTCCAGGATTGCTTTCAGTTGACTAAACTCTGAAACCATAGGGCATATCCATGCTTGCAGCAGTTCAAATAGGAGTGGCACAAATTTGAGCTGGGAATTTTTGTCTCAGCATACATCCTGGCTTACACTTTGGTGTGAGGCAAGTTGTGCCACTTGGGGCAAAATAACCCTCCCCAGCTTCTCCCAGATCTGCAGCTAGGAGGAGCTAGATCCTAGGGTCAGCACCTGTCCTGGCCCCAGCAGTATAAAAAGCTGCCCTGGAAAGCAGCTCAGGACTACTTGCTCTCCAGAGCTTCTGGGGCTATGATAATTAGGTGATACAAATAGTCAGGAGCTTCTGGGGCTTGAACAGTTGGTATCTGGCCAGCTGGACTGCTGAAGCAGTCCTGAGAGTTCCCTGCCCCCTCTACCCACTGCAGCAGTCTGGCAGTGGGGGCTGCTGCCTGGCTGTGACCTGATGCCACCTGTGACAGCATGTGGTCCCCAGGGCTGCATGCCTGCCAGACCTGGATGGGGACTTCAACTGAGGCAGAGATATCTTCACCTCTGGGCCAGCTGCCAGTGGGCTGTGCCTGCATAGTTGGCCTTTGTGCAGCACTACTACCATTTGTGCTGCTGTCCTGCCATCTGCGCAGCTATTGCCCAGAAGATGTTTTCCGTGTGGAGGCCTGCTTTGAACTGTCAAAGCATGTCTTCCTGGCCCCAAGTGGCCAGGAGGTCAGCCACCTCCATCTGGGTCCCAGGTGCTGGCCCTGAGCAGGCACCTCTGCCTGGGTCCTGCCACTTGCCTCACTAGCAGGAATCCTGATGTTCCCTATTTAAGAAATTCAAAATCTCTTATAAAAAAATCCCAAATTCACTCTTTAATATACCCCCAAATTCTTGTTCTTCCACAATTAAAACAAAAGACCACTAATCTATATCTATATCAAGAGAGAGAGAGAGAGAGAGAGAGAGAGAGAGATCAGTTGGGTAATATTTTATTGATATATTTACAATGTTCAAGTGATTTGGAAGCCTACCAGTGTCTCTATTATCATAATAAAATACATTCTAAATATCTGTATGTTTTGATATTTGCTTCTCTCATCATAGAACAGTTAGAGCTCCCCTTGATTCCTTCACTAACTAGGATGTGGGGACAGCTGCCCCTGCAGCCACAGCTTGTGACAGCAGGTCTCATCCTGTCTGACTGCTAGGCACAGTGGGTATGTAATGAGTAGATGTGCGGTATGCAGGATGGGGGTGGGAAGAGGTGTGGGGGGATGTGGGTGGGTGTGTCGGTGAGTGTGGAGGAATATGAGTGTGTGTGGGTATGTGTGCGGGGTTGTGGGGGACTGTGGATGTGGGAAAAAAAAGCTGTCAGTGGGGGCTTCTCAGGAGGGGTGGGTCCCCACCTGCCCCCCCCCCCCCACAGGGCACAACCCCCCCCCCCAACAACACGGACTGCCTCCTTGCAGGGCCACAGCCCCCCCCCCCCCCCCCCGCACAGCCCACATTGGAGAACATAAGTCCTAAAACCAAAGTCAGGCACAAACATCTGAACAGTGGAAATTAAATGGTGTTACAGGAGGAAGACAGCCCTCCCAAATTTTAGCCTAATAACCTTGGTTAAGGCACTCACCCAGGAAGTAGGAAACAGGTTTTTTATCCTTACTGAGAGGGGTTTTAAACCTGTATCTCTTTCTTCCATGCCCAGTTCTAAGTATCAGATAATATGTTCAGTGTTATTCAGTCCCTTTGCCACTCCTTTTGTAGCTAAGCCACTGCCTCCTATAGCTGAGCCACTGTTTGTAATATAGTTATTGGATAAAATGGATAGAAAGGAATAAAATGGGGAAGATTCTGTCCCATTAAGAGTAAGGATAGAGCTAAGAACTCAGGGTTGTCTTCCTTCTAGGGTAGCAGGCATATGATTGAGTCATATACTCTTTGGCTTCTACCTTGCTTCACTTACCTGCCTCTTCTGGCTGCCCAGGGGCCCAGCTTCAATCAGATGGCTAAGTAATGCCCAATGTGTGGTTCTGCGATTAGAACTCTAGACTAAAAAGCAGGAAATGTAGGTTCACACTGGGGTGTGGGGTGTTCCCACCTGCTTGTTAAGTGCCCAAGCAGCTAGGCACAGGTATGGAAGGCCTTTTTCTATATACAGACATGCAAACATATATGTACATACTGTCCAAGACAGACACCTGGTTAAAAAAAAAAATGTATCAAATGGTTAAAGAAAAATTAATAAGCAACAGAAATAGTCTTAAATCAAAAATACAGGTTACTTTTAGTAATTTTCAGCAATAGTAGCTATATACACCTATAAATTGTTTTAAAGTGATCATTTTTCAATATAGATTTCTTCCTGTATTTTTACTTAACAGATTATCATTTTATTGTTCCTACTATATTACTTCATCTTTTCCCTAATCACTGGATGTTTACTCTAATTCTTCAAACAAAGTAATTTAAGATTTAGCTTGCATGAACACTAATTATTTCTTTCTGATCATACTCTTCCCATCCTTGCTATAATATACTGCTCTTTTTTTTTCCCCCATTGTCTTGCTTATACCCATAACTTACTGAACAGGCACAAAACTTATCATTTATTGCCTTAGGTTCCCTTAATCTTTTAGTTTTACATAAAATTACATCATGATTCTCCTTCCTAATACCTGATAAATTTACACAAAATGTGGTAGCACCATTGCCTATTGCACATTCTCCTTATCCAACACTGGAATATCCATACTTAGATTATAAAGAACTCAGAAAATAAACCTAGGGGAAACTATTTCTTTTCATACCTGTCTAATACAAAGTTTCCCAAAGTCATTATATAGATTACAATCGCCTCACATAGAAAGTATCTTTTCTAATTATATTATACAACACTACTATGCCTAGAGTAGTAAGATTTACAATAAAAAAAACAAACAAACAAAACAAAAAGATCACATGAAGATGCTAGCTTTCTGATAACAGAAATGTCACTGACTAATGGGGAAAACCTTGCTTCTGCCATGGTGAGTTATTTTTTTTTTTTTTTTCCAATTGCATCACTTCAGGCAAGATACATTGTGGTTACCTCTTCATAATTACTAGATCTATTTCAGAACTTTCCAACACTAGTAACAGTTTTTAGGACCAGTTGTACTTACTGAACATGCAGTGAGTATCTGGCTTTCCAACAAATTGTGGTAATAGTACAAAGAATCATATGGAGGCAATGGATTTTTTTTTTTTTTTAATTCCAAATACCTTCACATAAAAAATTGTAAAGAACTAAGAAAAAACCTTGACACCACAAGAACAGCCAAGTTCTTTAAAAGTTATTTATTTACTTATTTATTTTTGTTTAGATTACTTCAGTAGGTTTGGTTTTTTTTTTTTTTTTCTGTTCCCTTGCTGTCTTTCTTTCTTTTAGGTTCAATTAACTTTTGTCCTAAACTAAAGTTTTCATTCAAGAAGCTGCATTAAAGAATCCATGTCCATGAAAAATTCTTTGAGTCAGTGACCATTGACTGAAAAGCAGAATACAAATTCCTACTCCAATAGGAATTATTGACCTAACTCATTTATTAACTTTGTCAATATCCTGGCCAACAAAACTGAATTAGTTATATGTAAGAAAATTTCAATTTCAAGAGATCAAGTAATCTTTATGAAATGCACTACTGGCATTAACAAATGAGACGTTATTTAACTTCTAGAGATTCTTCTCTGGAAATAAAGCCACTCCTATCTCTGTACAACGATAACTTCTTCATTATTGTGGGGAACGGAAGCCCCGCAGCTCTGCGGGAGGAGGTGGAGGATGGGGGTGGATGGGAGGGAGTCGCCACCACCTCAGACAGAGATAAGCCTTCCTGCTCCATGAGAGGAAACAGAGGTGGGAGGGTGGGCAGGCTAAAGGGAGGGAAGGAGACAACACTGCCACCACCACCTCAGGGGGGGAAACCCTGCTGCTCCACAGGAGGAGAAGGAGGTGGAGGCAGGTGTGCAGGGGGGAGGGAGCTGCCACCACCACTTCCTCAGGCAGAGGGAAGACCCACTGCTCCATGGGAGGAGGCGGAGGCGGAGGGAGCAGCTGTCTTTGCCTACTAAGGTTGGAGGAAGCCCTGCTCCTCTGCAGGAGGAGGTGGTGGCAGCACAGGAGGCTTGAGAGGAGGTGGTGGTGGAGGGACTGTTTACATGGCCAGCCCCAAATGGTGAGCTGGGGGTGTCCAGGGGCCATGTAAACACTCCCTTAAACTCTCTGTCAAAGGTGAGAGGGTGGGCCATGATTGGTTCATAGATTCATAGATGTTAGGGTCGGAAGGGACCTCAATAGATCGAGTCCGACCCCCTGCATAAGCAGGAAAGAGTGCTGGGTCTAGATGACCCCAGCTAGATGCTCATCTAACCTCCTCTTGAAGACCCCCAGGGTAGGGGAGAGCACCACCTCCCTTGGGAGCCCGTTCCAGACCTTGGCCACTCGAACTGTGAAGAAGTTCTTCCTAATGTCCAATCTAAATCTGCTCTCTGCTAGCTTGTGGCCATTGTTTCTTGTAACCCCCGGGGGTGCCTTGGTGAATAAACACTCACCAATTCCCTTCTGTGCCCCCGTGATGAACTTATAGGCAGCCACAAGGTCGCCTCTCAACCTTCTCTTGCAGAGGCTGAAAAGGTCCAGTTTCTCTAGTCTCTCCTCGTAGGGCTTGGTCTGCAGGCCCTTGACCATACGAGTTGCCCTTCTCTGGACCCTCTCCAGGTTATCCGCATCTTTCTTGAAGTGTGGCGCCCAGAATTGCATGCAGTACTCCAACTGCGGTCTGACCAGCGCCCTATAGAGGGGAAGTATTACCTCCCTGGACCTATTCATCATGCATCTGCTGATGCACGATAAAGTGCCATTGGCTTTTCTGATGGCTTCGTCACACTGCCGACTCATGTTCATCTTGGAGTCCACTAGGACTCCAAGATCCCTCTCCACCTCTGTGCCACCCAGCAGGTCATTCCCTAGGCTGAAGGTGTGCTGGACATTTTTCCTCCCTAGGTGCAGCACTTTGCATTTCTCCTTGTTGAACTGCATCCTGTTGTTTTCTGCCCACTTGTCCAACCTGTCCAGGTCTGCCTGCAGCTGTTCCCTGCCCTCCGGCGTGTCCACTTCTCCCCATAGCTTTGTGTCATCTGCAAACTTGGACAGAGTACATTTCACTCCCTCGTCCAAGTCACTGATGAAGACATTAAAGAGTAATCAGTCCAAAGACCGAGCCCTGCAGGACCCCGCTGCCCACACCCTTCCAGGTCGAGACCGACCCATCCAAACACGACTCTCTGGGTGCGACCCTCTAGCCAATTCGCCACCCACCGGACTATGTAGTCATCCACATCACAGCCTCTTACCTTGTTCACCAGTATGGGGTGGGATACCGTATCGAAGGCCTTCCTGAAGTCTAAGTATACGACATCCACCCCTCCTCCTGTGTCCAGGCGTTTCGTAACCTGGTCATAGAAAGAGACAAGATTGGTCAGGCATGATCTGCCCGCCACAAACCCGTGCTGGTTTCCCCTCAGCATAATTTGCCCTGCTGGGCTCTCAGAAATGTGAGCCTTGATAATTTTTTCAAAGACTTTACCAAGGATGGAGGTGAGACTGACTGGCCTATAGTTGCCCGGGTCCTCCTTCCTCCCCTTTTTGAAAATGGGGACCACGTTAGCCCTTTTCCAGTCCTCCGGGACTTGGCCCGTGCGCCATGAGCATTTGAATATTCCCACCAGTGGCTCTGCAATGATGTCGGCCAGTGCCTTCAGCACCCTCGGATGGAGCTCATCCGGGCCTGCCGACTTAAAGGCATCCAGTTCTTCCAAGTGACTCTGCACCACCTCAGGATCTACGTATGGAAGTCTGGCGCCTTGCTGCTGCCTCTCTACAACCCCAGTGAGAGACTTGTCATGCCCCTCACTTAGGAACACTGAGGCAAAAAACTCGTTGAGGAGTTCAGCCTTGCCCCGCCTGTCTGTCACCAATTGTTTCTGCCCATTTAGCAGGGGTCCTATTCCTCCCTGGGCCTTCCTTTTACTCCCAATATATCTAAAAAAAAATTTCTTGTTGTCTTTTACTTGGGTTGCCATCCTCAGCTCCATGGTAGCTTTGGCCCATCTAACTGCCTCCCTACAAGCGTGAGCAGAGGAGGTATATTCATCTTTAGTGATCTCACCTTGTTTCCACTTTTTATGTGCTCCCCTTTTGGCCCTTAGGCTGCCCTGGATTTCTCTGGTCAGCCATGGAAGCCTCCTGGCCCCTTTCCCTCTTTTGCCTCACTTGGGGATCGTCTTGCTTTGTGCCCGAAGGATCGTTTCATTTAGGCACAGCCACCCTTCTTGGGCTCCCATCCCTTCAAAACTCCTACTCTGCAGTGCGTCCTTGACTAATCGCCTGAGTGCATTGAGATCAGCTTTCCGAAAGTCTAGCACTTTCACCCTACTAGTTACCTTACCCACTCGACGTCTTATGTTGAATTCTATTATTAGGTGATCACTGTCTCCCAAATGGCTACCGATCTGGAGGTCCCCTATCATGTCATCCCCTGTTGCCAATACCAGATCCAGTATGGCATTCCCCCTAGTGGGACCATACACCTCCTGTGTCAGGTGGAGGTCCTGTACACAGGTTAGAAACCTGCGTGAGCGATGGGACCTTGCTGTCTGTGTCTCCCAGCAGATGTCCAGGTAATTTAGGTCCCCCATGACTACCGCCTCTTTAGCTTTTATGGTCTCCGAGAGTTGCCTCAGGAGCCCCGCATCTATTTCTTCCCCTTGGTGTGGGGGTCTGTAGCAGACCCCTACCACCAAATCCCTTTCTCCTTGCCCCCCATGTATCCTAACCCACAATCCTTCTACTTCCTCAACCTTGGATTCTGTCTTGATGAGGGTTGATGTATATTGCTCACTGACAAAGTGCAACCCCCCCACCCCTTTCTTCCCCGACCTGTCCTTTCTGTACAATCTATAGCCCTCAATATGTACTGCCCAGTCATGTGATGAATCCCACCAGGTTTCTGTTGGCCCCACTAAGTCATAGATGTTTAGTGCAAGCAGGAGCGCTAGTTCATCCTGCTTGTTCCCCGTGCTCCTAGCATTAGTATATAGGCACTTGAGCCCTGCGACTGGTGCCTTTGCTGCCCCCCCGCTCCGAGTCCCAAGGGGCCCATTGTTTCTTATCTTCTTGTTTCTTACCTGTTCTGCAGTACTGGTCTCCCCATGGCTTTCAGGTTCCCAATGCTCTCTTTCTTCAAGCTGGTCTGTCCTTGTGGGTGCCACATGGTTTGGTGGTCCACAGCTTCCCCTACCCTCGTACTCCCCTGCCCCTGACGAAGCTGAAGCCTGCCTCGAATCACCATTGCCGAAGCCGCCAGTTGGTTTCTCAGATGCAGTTCTCCTGCCGTCTTCCTCATCCGGTCACTGGTAGGATGGAAGAGAAAACCACCTGTGCACCGAACTCCTTCAGCACACCACCCAGAGCACTGTAGTCTGCCATCAGGTGATCGGGGGTTCTCCTGGCCGCATCATTAGTACCCACATGGACTAGGACCATGGAGTAGTAATTGGTGGGCTTGATCCTGGCCGGGATTACCTCCGTCACATCCTGAATCTTTGCTTCAGGGAGGCAGCTTACCTCTCATGCCGACATGGCGACAGATGGGTCCTTCCGTACCTCTCAGGATGGAGTCACCTATGACGAGCACTCGTCGCCTCCTCCTCTGGGTCCTCGTGGATCTCTTGATCTGTTCAGAGTGTGAAGAACGTGGTGTTTCTTCTTGCCCAAGGGTTTCCTCCTCCCCTTCCATCTCCTGCAGGGTTGCCAGGGCCTCGTACCTGTTCACCAGTCAGACTGGAGAAGCTGGTACCGGTTCACTGTGAGCTGCTCCGGTCCTGGCTGTGACCGTCTGCCATTCTGCTGTGGAGGGCATTTCCCGGGCTGCTTCTTCCTTTGGTGCCTGGTCCTGCAGGGAAAGGAAATAACTGTCAATTTCATCCTCCGCCTTCTTGGTTGTGTGGACCTGGGCTGTGCTGGCCCAAGTTTGAGCCATTGCTAGGGAAGTTTGTGGCCTTGACCACCCAAGTAGCAGGGATTCCCCACACCTCCTTGCCTGAGGGCAAAGTGGGGTTCATGGAGGCAACACTCCCCTGCTGCCTGTCCCTGATGCTTCCCAAAATAGCCAGCAGGTATGGGGAGGCAGCAGCAGGGAAGGAGGGAGGGGAGTGGGAAGGGATCCCCAACAACAGCTGGCAGGAAGGAGGCAGCAGGGAGCGAGGGAGGCTGTGTGGCTGAGGCAGGCATGGGGTGGTGGGGGGGAAATACATCATTCTTAAATGGGCAATTATCTATCTATCTGCATATATAGTGGTCTTTCATTTTAATCATGGAAAAATGTGGATTTTGGGTTATGTGTTTATATACAAAAATTAGGGATTTTTTTTTTTTTTTTTTTAAGAGAAAACCAGGATCCCTGTTTTTTAGATACCTTCATGGATTTAAAATCCTCTCTTAGAATGAGTTAAACCAAGCTCGATCTAAATTAGTCCTCCTACTCATGTAAACCAACTTAGATCAGGTACGCCATTTGGGGGTGATGTAAGCCTTCCTTATACTGTATGATCTGCAGGGATCCTGGTTTTCTCTTATTTAAAAAAAAAAAAATCCCCAAATTTACAGTTAAAAAAAAGTAACCCCAAATCCACATATTTCCATTCATTAAAATGAAATACATCTGTCTCTCTTGCTTTGTCTCTGTGTACGTCATAGGCAGTCTTTTGGAGTCGAGGATGTTGTCTGTCAGGCTTGGTGTGTCCTCAGGTGACTGAAGAGCCCAATTCTGATACACACATTCTTCGGCAATGTGGGCATGTTGTTGTGCAGGGGAGTGGGATTTGCATCCCCGGGTTGGTCTCCTTCTCCTTCCTCCACCGCCACTGTTCCACCTCTGTATCAAGTTGTTGGGCCTCGAAGTGGTGCATGCCTTGGTGGACCAGATGGCATCACACCAAACGGTCAGCAGCTTGCTTCTCCTAGCTGTTGGTGTCAATTTTGTCAACACTGACTCCATGAATATGGGGGTCATGGTCTGGTTTCCTTTTCCAGAAGAAGGTGTACCCTCCGCTGACCTCCCTGGTGAGCCAGGTTTCACTGACAGCAGCAATGATGATGTTGTGCCTCACTAGTTCTCAAGTCACAATGACAGTTTGTCTTTCCAGGTGATTGTTCTTTGGGTTGTTGATGAGTGTTCTCACAGTCCAGGTTTTGAAGTTTATCTTTTTCTTATTTCAACTGCAGGAATGATGATCCCACTGGGTGTGGTTTCCCAGCCAGGAGAGATGGGACAGCTTATTTTGGGGCACCTTTTCTAGCCCCCTCCCCATTGGGGTGAGCAGAGGGGATCCTAAAAAGGACTGCTCAGTTGCAGATGCAGCTGCCAAAGGACACCCCTATTCCAACACAGGTGCCTGATGTCCATCATGCATCTGCTGCCTGTGTGCAGATTCTTCACTGGGGGCCTCCAGGTATCACAGCCCTGTCTCGATCACCAGTCCTCCATCATCACAGGACTTTTGGACCTGGCAGAAGTCTGCACGTGGCATGTTTAGCACAGGGACTCTGGTGTGCAGTCCAGCCTACATGGTCTTGCCAGTTAGTGGCTGGGTTCAGTGTCATGGTGAACCATGATGACTGGGGCCTCTTCTCCATTGTGATCTTCCTCAACCTTCACAGCCATTGGGGCCACAGCCTTCCTCCTCCTTCTCCGCCATTGAGGATTCATGGATCATTCTTTGTCTGGAACCTGTCCCTGACCTTGCTGCCATGGGTGGCTCTACCAGGAGTGTGAGATCTGGATGGCATCACTCGGGGTCATTGGAACTCACAAGCTTCTCTACCATGACAAAGTGATGATTCTTGGAGAGGGCTCTCTCTCTGTCCATATAGATATACATAGAAAGAGACAGAGAGATCTATCCCCTGTTCATAACCCTCCTAAGCATCTACCATCATTGGTTTAGAGATGCCAGAGGAAAAATCTCCAACCATTCTGTCCAATAGCCATTAATACATCCATCATGCATGAATATATACAGTCCCTTTTTGAACCTTAGTGGCAAAGATCAGGGTTTAGGGGCATGAATTTTTGTTCCAAGATAACAACCAGGAAGAAGAGCATGTGTCAAAGGGTGGGGGTACCTTTGCAGCCCTAGACAGCTCACTAAAACTCATTAATTGCCCCTCCAGTCAAAATAATTGCTGACCCCTGCTCTAGATTGGGTTAACCATGATCTCGGTCAAAATTATGAACTCTTATCCCATTACCTGTACTACCTTCCATATAAGTAGAAAGGGTATATTTGCACTTTATAGGTTAAACAAAGTAGATATGTATATGTAACATGAGTTTTATGGGCAGAAGGTCACTTAGTAAGAGGTTGTAAGATGATGTGCACAAAGCTCTGTATAAGAATGAGAGGAAGTGTAACAGGGTGAGGTACCTAGGGGTGGCTGTGTTACCCCAGGTCCTTAACCATGCCAATTTTGCCCTACAAGCACTCTCGTTCTCACCCACCACATCTTGTTGTTATGATGAATATAGGGAGGCTACCCTTGAGTTTTAGGCTTGGACACTGTCTGGCTAGATCCTAATAACCCTGTTGTCTCTCCCGCAGCCCTTGTCTCACTTGGCGCCTCCCTGGCACCTGGGGTTTGTGCCCCCAAATGCTGCACTTTCTGTGGTGCCGGGGTCTGAGTCCCCAAATTCTTCACCCTGTCTGGTGCCAGGGTCCCCACACTGCAGTGGGCCCCCCAATGAGGCTTGCTCCTTCCCCAAATAGCCTCACCCAAACCACCAGTGTTATATAACAGCAAACAAAACATAAGCCCCTGGGCTATAATGTAATGCAGAACTCATGTCATGCTCCCCTCCTTTAAAAGAGTAAAACTCCCTCTCTGAGGCTCAGTGCCTAGTAGGAAAGGATACCTTATGAGCTCCTGGTGTCTCCTTTGTTCTAAGGGTAGCATATCTGCCAGCTACCACAGCTCTGGGCCTTTCCTTCCTGGAGGCTCCTTCCTCTTCATCTGCTAGTAGGGAACTAACTCCCTAGTCCCAGCCCTGGGGTTTATATGGGCCTAGGGCCCTGCCTCCTCTGGCCAGCTGACCAGGTGCAGGTGTGGCCAATTCCCTCATTACCCTGTTGTCATGGCAACCTGCACCTGGGTTCTTATCTGCTCTAAGAGGAGCAGGCACCTTAGTGCCCTGTGACAGGAAGTATAAATGCAATTCCCCTCAGTGAGTTAAATGCTTTATTTATCCCAATGGACTTATTCAACACACCAGTGCCTCTCACAGCAATGCCCTGTCTCTATATTCATAGTTTCATAGTTTCATAGTTGGTAGGGTCAGAAGGGATCTGAGCAGATCATCAAGTTTGACCCCCTGCCATGGCAGAAAAAAGTACTGGGGTCAAACAACCCCAGTGAGGTGTTAGTCTAACCTCCTCTTAAAGACCCCCAGGGTAAAAGCCAGCACCACTTCGCTTGGAAGTTGGTTCCAGATACCAGCCGCCCTGACAGTGAAGTAGTGCCTCCTGATATCTAGTCTGAATCTACCATCTGCCAGCTTGTGACCATTATTTCTAGTCACTCCTGGTAGTGCTCAGGGGAACGGGACTCCCCCAATGCCTGTTTGATCTAACAGAAGTTCTCAGTATTTTCTGTGCCTGCTTTAAATGGTAGTACTCCAATATTTTGCTGGAAGTGCCTAGGTTCTGACAATATTAGTTCTTTAAAATGTCTCACCCTTCAGGGCCAGCCATGTGAAGACTCCCTATGCTGCCACCAACTCCATCATCTGGCACAGGGGCTCCCTACCCCTGACTACCTCCGCCTTACATCAGGGCTTTCCCCCGCCTCCCCTCTCCTCCCCTCCCCACTTCCCTCCCTGTTCCCCACCCCGTCCCTCCCTTCCTCCTCACTGTCTACCCCTCCCCCTCCCTGCCAGCTGTTGTTGGGACTGGGTGGAGGGGGGGGCACCACCACTGTGACCCCACTTCCCCTCCCCTTCCTTCCTTCCTTCCTTGCCACCTGTCCCTGACAACAGCCACCACCATTATCACTTTGTCTTCCTCACCCTGCACCCACCTGGGCCTGTGCAACCTCCCTCCATCCCTGTCACCTCCCCATCCCTGTTGGCTGTTGTTAGGGCCCCCTTCCAGCTCCCCTCCCACCCTGCTCCCCTGCCCTGACAACACCCACCACTGTGACCCCCCCACTTTGCCTCCCCCCACCCCACTCCCCTCCCTCCCTCCCTCCCTGCCCGCTGCCTCCCCCTCCCTGCCAGCTGTCCTGGAGGGTGTTGGGAATGAGCACTGGGGGGGCACTGCCACCATGACCCCTTCATCCTCAGGCAGGGAGGCGTGGAAAAACGCCACTGCTTAGGTGACCAGGGCATGTTCACCGTCACCACAAACTATCCCAGCAGTGGCTCAAACTTGGGCCTGTGCAACCAATTTCTGTCTGCCCTCTTGGTGGCACATGTGCAGTTGGCAAAAAAGTGTTATGGACATATAGACAGACAGACAGACTAAGCCCTTTATTATATTAGAATCATTCATTTCTGTTCAAGGTCTTCTTTGAAAATGAGGATTGTTCTGCAAAGCCAGCGTGCCATTTTTTCATGGTTTATAAAGACTTTTAGGTGATAAGTAATTACAAATTTAGAAAAATATATAGCTGTCATTTTTCTCTGTTCTCTGAAACAGTGATAGGAAAAGATGAAATTGAACACTGGTTGCTGTTACTACCAATATATGTACTTTGCTTCTTTCAGCTCTCAAGTGTCATTGCAGTTCCAACAGTACTGTGTGAATTAAAATTCCATTTTGCTGAGTGCTGTCGTCTAACACCCTTTTACAACATTTACTATAGGGAAACTATGCACAAAAATATGAAATATATGTTCCGACCTTAGAAAATACATGGCAAATCATTCGTATTTTACTACATTATTTAATCTGTAGAAATATTTGTCATTTGAAATCTATACTGCTTAAGTACAACCACGGTTATATATGAGGATCGGTCATGTAATTGGAGCATAAAAAGTGAATAACATTATTAGTTATACCTAAGAGATGATAAATAAAATATACAAGTTATTGTTCAAATGTGCACAGGAGGTCTTCATTTGTGGTACTGGTCAAAATTATGTCACTACCAATGCTATTTAAAATAAATATGCAACAATGTACTTGGAAATAGTCAAAATATTTCACCTTATAATATAAAGTTTATATTTGTATTCTGTATCTCCCTCTATTTCAGGCATGTAAAAGAAAAAGCTCTTTTACCTTATGCTTTTCAACCTGAAGTGCACATTAAAGAAGCAACAAAACAATTTTAATAGGCTCCAATTCACACATTCATATTTAACAGCAATAAAATGACAAGCTCCTCATAACTTGGAATGTGAAGAAACTGATAAACAAGTGTTTGCACTACTGCACCACATTATAAAAATTGGCAACTCAATTTTCCTTCTCAGCCACCAAAAATTATTGATTTTCCACACTTAAAACACTCTTCAATAACTATGTGCAAATAGGATATTCCTATTGAATACTCTCAATATTATATTCTATTTTTAATGAAAATATTGTACAATGTTAAATCAAATACTATGCAGTGTAAAATTTGCATATATTAACTTCACTTATTCCAGGCTGGTACTGGTTAATACTTCAATGTCCAGTTGGCATCAATGAGTGTCTCACTAACCTTCATCTTTATCTGACCACCAGGCAAAATGCAGCAGTCGTTGTATATTCCCCAACACTTGATAAAGATGATGGAACAAAAGAAGAATTTTATTCTAAATAGAAGCAAAGTCCAGTCATTTGTACCTGAGGAAGACAAAACAATTCTCCTTAGCAATTTTGATGCTAGAATGTGCAGAAACTCAGAGCTATGGAAAGAAATGCTCAAAAATGAAGGGGTGGGAAAAGTCAATTCAAATTAAATTCTTCTCTTGAACAAGTATTTAGAACATGATATCATTATCACAAACTGCCTATTCTGCCAGGGCAACAAGTGGAAAACATCTTGGATGCACCCGCATTCAGAACACTGGTACATGATTAACTATATCCCAGTGCTTGTCAAGGACCATCACAACATCCATATTAAATGAGTTACAATTTATGAGTAGCAAAGACAACTCCTGGCCTGATGATTATTTGATACATTCTATTATGTTCATTTGCAGCTCCCCAAAACAACATAAAAGAAACAGTTAACAAAGAGGTTCAATACCAAGTGTTTTAAAGACCTGTTACAAATGATCATTTCTAACAGTGCCTCAGTGAGAAACTCTCCTACCTTCCTGATGATCTCAGCAGCATTCTTCAGATTTGAAGAATCTCTAGGCTTCTTCACAAAGAAGCATCAGGACTGGTTCAATAAAAATAAAAAGGACATAGAAGGTCTTCCTGACAGAAAAAGGAGAGCTTTCAAGGGTTGGCAGAATGACATAAACTCCATCCAGGAAGAGCACACACCAACTGCTGAAACTTCCTTAGCCTGACAAAGGGTTTTTTAACTCAAAAGCTTGCTTAATAACTATCTGTCCCTCTAAGGTCCAAGGGTGGAAGAATACTCCATAATGACTGCTCCAACACAAGAAGCATTTGCAAGAGCTCCTGAATCAAGATTCTAATGTGGAAGAAAATACAATTAAAGCCATTCCTTAATACTCCATTAAGCACTACCTTCCAGATCCACCAATTTACCAAGAAATCTTGAAATCTGTTAATTAGATGAAAAAGAACAAAGCATGTGGTCCTGATGGAATACCAGCTGAAACGTATAGGTAAAACAGGAAAAAAAAAATCTCTCTTGACAACTACACATAACAATTATCAGAAGTTGGAAACATGAACAAATTCCCAGTGACTTGAGAGATGTCAGAATCTTTATTATATTCAGAAAAGGAGATAGACCTGATTTAACTTTTTTGTGGTATTGAACTGTTGTCCATAGCTGGGAAGTTTCTCACCCATGTTCTTATCATTAGATCTACTCCCCTTGCCAAGGAGTTGCTACCTGAGTCCCAGTGTGGTATTAGACCACTCAGAGATATAGTAGATATGATCTTTGTTGTTAGATAGCTGGAGAAAAAGTGTCACAAGCAACACTGAGATCTTTACGTGGCCTTTACTGACTTGCCAAAAGCCTTTGATTCAAGGCCCTTTGGAAGAACCTGATGAGTTGGGATCCTGTTTTTCTCTGATTTAAACAAAAATCTCCACTTTTTGGAGATATATCTTTGTCCTTCCCTTTAGGGGGAGTTTTAGTAGCTCTCTAGTAAAGTTATTAAGAAGAAAACCATGACTAGCAGATGAGGAGGAGGGCAGTCCTCAGGTGTTTAAGCTCAGTAGTCTATAAACCAAACTGTATGTAAGTGCCAGAAACTGTATTTATCTGACTATGTACTATTTCAGCATGTAAAGTGAAAAAGGATTTAGCTCTTAGGTACAGGTCACAGTCCATGTGATGCTTTACTCTGCATTAGACCAATCTAATGTGCAGTAAAGTATCACCATCTGTGTGCACAGGACTTACTGCACAGTAAATCAGGCTAATGCACCATTAGCTAGTATCAGGAAATACAGGTCCTAGATTAACAGCACATAAGCTACTGCACAGTAGCACATGTTCAGATGCTGACCAGGAGCATCCTGATGTGGGAGGGAGCTGTATCAGCTGCAGAGGAAGCTGTTTCCCCACCACATAGTGATTAGGACAGGGACAGCTCTCCTGGCAGCCAGGACTGCTACATCCCAGCCATATAGACAGTGGGTCCCAACCATGTGCACATTAGACCTGTCCCCATGGGGACAGGGATGGAAGGCATCCAGCACAGCTCTCCTGGCCCTGTGCACATCGGGACTGTTCCCAGCAGTGTTCCCTTTAAGCTTTGCAGCATGTGTGGCCATGCAGGTGCGCCTGGAAGCGCAGAATGAGCAGTCCTGCATGGCCGTGCACGCCGCACAGTTTAGAGGGAACAATGGTTCCCAGTGCCCCCTGCTAGCCTGTGGACTGGCACCCATGGGACCATGGAGCTCCCTCTGGGTGCAAATCTGTGCCCAATGGGGCACACAAATAGACATATTCCTGGGCACAGTTTACTGTGCCTTATTTTACTGTGCAGTAGCCTTACTGTGCATTAATTGCACATCTAGAAACACCCACAGAGAAGCAAATTGACTTGCCCAAAATGATAAAGAAGGTTAATGGGAAAGCCACAGCCAGAACTCTTAGTTGCCTGTCTTCTGATTTGGGTCAATCCATTAAACCATATTCCCTCATGCAAGATTAAAAGTAAACAAAAGAATGAGATGGAATTGTTAAAATGGCTAGAAAAGATACTGCCATAAATAAGCCTGTATGTTATATCCATAGATTGCAGTTTACACCTTGGAGAGAATTTTAAAAAGACCCTGTTTTTAACTCTTGGAACTGCTCAGAGAGAGAGAGAAAAAAGGATCTCTGCTTAAGAATCAGACTGATATTTGACTCATTATCCAATAGATGTTCATATCACATGAGCCATGAGAGGAACCAATAACTTCTGGACAGATTATCATCCTGTTAGCTATATTATGAACATCTGGCTCGCAGCCAAAAGCAATGCAACATAAAATCTCTTCAAGATCCAAAGGTCTGCAAGGATCTCTAACACTGTGGGCACATCCACATGTGCAATTAGTTGTGATTAAATTTACTGTGCACTGGGACTTCACGACCAACACCTGCTTGGCCCTGGCACTGGTCAAGTTGGCCACTCCTACCAGCCTGCAGTATGTGTGGCACCTGTTTGGGGTGGGCAAGGCCACCTCTGGGGAGGCCATCCTTGAGGTGTGTGGCACCCTCCAGAACATGCTGACAGACATGGTCTTCTGCATCTCTGACCCCAGGTGGTGGCAGGTTCTGGGCACTACAGTTTCCCACTGTATCAGGGCCCTGGACAGGACACACATCCCCATCACCTGCCCACCCCACCCAGGCTGGCCCTATTATAGCCATAAGGGGTTTCACGCAGTGGTCCTCCAAGCAGTTATTGATCAGTGATCAATGATCACCAGGGCACTTGCACTCATGTCAACACTGGCTGGGTGGGCAGTATACATGATATGCATGTTTTTCAGAACTGAGGACTGGGCACACTTGTGGAGAGTGGGTGCTTTGCACCAGGAGTGGAGGACATGCAGCTGCACTCCTTCATCATCCCACCTCTTCTCATCGGGGTCCCAGCCTACACACTACTCCCATGGCTGATGAGCAGGGATCCTGGTTTTCTCTGATAAAAAAAAATTCTCAATTTTTGGATTAAAAAAATATTATATATATAGTGGTGTTTCATTTTAATCATGAACAAATGTGGAGTTTGGGTTACTTTTTAAATCTGGAAACTGGGGATTTTCTTTTTAACAGAGAAACCCAGGATCCCTGCTAATGAGGCCCTACACCAGGCACCTGGACCCCTGCCAAGCTCATTATAACCGGTGCCTCAGCTGAACCCATGCCTTTATTGAGTGCACCTTCAGCTGCTTCAAAAGCCATTGACAGTCCCACACAGCCCACCTTGAGGTGGCTGCGAGAAACCTCCCCTGGGTCATTGTCACAGCGTGTGTGATACACAATGTTTGCAAGGCCTGGGGAGAGGCATTCAGGGAGGCCTGGGCAGAGGAGGCATGCTGGGTAGAGGTGGCCTGGGGCAGAAGCATGACCTGCAATGGCAGCGCCAGCAGCAAACCCCCTCTGGTGAAGCCCCAGGTGAGATATATACCTGCCAGCAGGATCCAGGGCACTGGCGGCAGGAGGCCCTGATGGACCACCACTTTTGGCACTGCTTCCTTTAGCCCACCTGCCTTGCCACTCACACACCTCCTATCTCTTGCCTACCCGAGCACCACTCTCAGGCTATGCACATGGTTGAAAGAAAAAGCTTTATTCTCCTCACAACCTGGACACCCATTCTACACTCCAACACATAGAGCACTCTTGTCCTTCCTTCCCCAACAGAGTTTATACCCTCCAACAATAAAAAATCCACCATCCAACGTGCAAACTATACACAAGAGTCTCAATATTTTATTTCCCTGGCTGTTGGGTGGGGACACCTAGGGGACAGAGCCTGGGAGAAGGTGGCCATCACCCCAGCCTCAGGCCATCCCCCCCATGGGTCCAGGAGCCACAACTGTGGTGGGCAGCAGATTCATCCCTCAGTGACAGTGACCAGTACTGCTCTGGGGCAGGTGGCTCCCTCTTTGACTGCTCAAGGGCAGCACCAATGTCCCCTTGTGGTGCCATGCCTGGTACCATCACGTCCTTGGGCATGTGGCCTCGGGGTGAATGGTGGGGTTTTGGCTCAGGTGGGTGGTGGGGGACCAGGGGCAGGGGCCAGCTGCCGGAAGGTCTTCAAGGCTGGGAATAGGGGCAGGGAAGTGGGGGGAACGCATGCAACTACCAGTCCTAGAACACAAAGGTCCAGGAACCAAAGGCCATTGTCTGCAGCCTCGGCTGCCTGGCACTCTATTGCAATCTTCTCACACAGAAGCTAGAGGCACTCCCACTCCAGGACCAGGAGCTCATCCTGAAATACATACTCCCGGGCAGCATCCTGTGCCTGCCAGGCCAGCACCCATGCCTCCTGCCCCTTGACCAGCTCCACCAGCCACTGGAGCAGGTGGATCCAATTGTGCACCAGCTGCTGGTGCAGCCATCATATGTCTCAGGCTCCAGCACTGGGTGGAGGTGATGTGCAGCCCACATCCCCATTTGGGCTGGTGGGCACTCCCTAATGCCTGCAGATGTTGACCCTGCAGAGGCAAGAGACAGAAGCTTTTTGTGAGAGTTTCCAAGATTTCAGAGAAAAGAGCTCTGTACCATGGACTGTGTGATGCCTGGTCTCATATAAGGGGTCAGCCATGAACCAGTGCCTAGGTGAGATAGGCCAGGCAGGTCCGGGCCCAGGCAGCTGCTATCAAGCCCCCTGCCCCACTTGCTCCCCTGGGGTTAGTGGGCCACTGGGTGCTGGTTACAGGCAACCTACCTACCCCACTGCATCTCCAGAGTGGGACAGACCAGGCTTTTGGCAGCACCTGTCACCAAGGTTCCAGACCCTACTCCCCCCTTGCAGGCCAACCTCTCTGGTTCACTGCTGCCCAGCACATGGTGCCTGGGCTCGAGGTATGCAGGGCTCCTGGACAATTGGGGTGAGGGGCTGGCTGTGCCCCCAACCCTCTCTGTTGGGGGCCACTCCAGAGAGGTGCCTTTGAGCCGGCTCTCCCTGGCACCACCACACACACATAAATATATATAAATGGTGTTTCATTTAAATCATGGGAAAATGTGGATTTGGGGTTACTTTTTATAACTGAAATTTGGGGATTTTTTTTTTAAATCAGAGAAAACCAGGATCCCTCGTTATGAAGGAAGGTTAAAAGAGCTGGGATAAACTTATGGATATAATACAGAAAGGCTGTACAGTAAGAGGGTGTGTGATGTGTGATGTTGTGCTTGCTGTTCTGAGGTTGCAGAGTAGAATGGAAAGTGTTTTGTACTTTCTGTACTTCCTGAATTTTGCTGGTTCCAGTCCACCATCCTTCCTCTCTTGCTGCAGTTGTCAGAGTTTGTTTGTTTGTTTGTTTGTTTTTCCTTTCTCAGAAGCATTTGGTGTTGGCTGCAGCCAGGCTGGAGTGTACCAGCTCCTGCTGAGACTGAAACCTGGAGGTTCCTGGCTAGAGGGTTTTTCCTCTCTGCTCCTGATTAGACCAGTTTCCACATTTGGAATCAGACTGGTATGGACTGTGGGAGATTTTGCACATTTGTTGTAGGGGGCATAGACCGTTTCTTTGGATCTCTTATGTGAATTTTAACAACCCTTGTAGTAGCAGGAAACTGACCACCAGGTGCATCTACGTGTTCATTAATGTGCCATAATTATGGCACTTGAAGCTTAGTACCTGTAATAAGAGGTACAAACTTAATCGGCTGAAATTGGTGCTACTACACAGTAGCACCAGCACATGTTGTTTTTTTTTGTGATGCTAACGCACAGTAGAATAATTCTACTGAGCATTCCCACCGTTTTTGCCTGTGACGTTAATGCACAATAGAATTAGTCTACTGCACATTTATCATCTCATGTAGATACACCCAGTGTTGGCCCCCTGCTTTACCTGAGGCAGATAAGTGTGCTATGCCTTATAGTTAAGCTACAGTGTTGCTAGTGTTGTTTTAGTGGATTAGACAAGGGATGGTTTGGATAGGGATGATCCTGCCTCAAGACATTGAGGTTCTTTAAGGAGTAGTAGGTTCCAAAAGTGTGGATTTACCAATGAGAATGTAGTACTTTGAGTACTGGAGTCTTGAACCTCAGTAATCAGCTATCATGTTTGTTCATAGGCAGCCAGATCTGGGTCTACTTGGGGATCAAGGGTTCCTGTACATTAGACAGGAGGCTGCTCTGACATGTTGTTCCACCCTGCTTGATTAGTTGAGTCTGCTGGAGTGTGGAAATTACCATTCTCCAGCTAGCCTCCATGTCTCATGTATCAGTGTCCCCATACTTCAAAATGGCTGTGGGGGTGCTTTAATTCATTCAATGATCTTTAGATAAAAACCCCACTGCCATTTGGAAGTTCAGGGATGCTGATACATCTTGGAGGTCCTCTAATTAAAGGACCCCTCCAATCCTTGGAGCACATGTAAAAAGAGCACAAGATGTCTACCAGGGTCAGGAGGTATGAGCAGAATACAGGAACAAGCTGCATCAGGAAGCCAGGATATCAAGCAGAGAACAGAGTCAGAGAGCAAGCCAGGTAAGGAAAGCCAAAGTTTCAAGCAGTGAGCAAATGTGGAAAGCAATCTGGGTAGAAGAGCCAGGAGATCAAGCAGAGGGCAGAGTCAGAGAACACAAGCCTGAGAGAACAGCAAACAGACTATGATCAGGTTAAATCCTGATGTCCAGACATGTCCTCTTCTGAGTCAGGGGTTCATATGGGGGATTGGGAGGGTCAGCTGACCCCGACTGGACAGTTCAATGAGAGAGTGGGGAGAGGGTTAGGTCAAAGTTTCACATCAGCTTTGACCGTTTTTTATAGCTAGCCAAGGGCAGCAGATGAAGATGAGTGGCTATGGTGGCAGACTAGAGCTCCAGGCTCAAGGCTGTGACCTGCACTCACCATCAGTAGCACCCCAATTCATCCTTCCAGTCATAATATGATATAAGAAAAGAAACAGTCTCTTGATTCTTAAATATGCAGTGTATACACATTTTAGGAATAGGTCTACGTATAATTTATAAATTAAAGTTATGAGGAATTGCAACTGTAAGAAGTTATGAGGAATTGCACATTGTAAGGATAAAGTTATGAGGAATTGCACATTGTAAGGACCAATAGTTGTTTTGTTGTGCAGAGGCTCATAATATGGAAGGTTGTCATTGGCATATTATACTTCAGAAACTGAATGAAAAGCCCTCTGCCAGAGACATGAATAAATAATACAGTCATTAAGTAATATTCCATTATAAAACTTTTGCTCATAAGGCTTATAACATATCACTTCTGAAAAATGGGTACAATAGCAGGTTATAACAACTCTTCAGGTGGAAACATCATGAGGCAGTAGATTTTCTGAACCTTGAAGAACCATTTTTTTCTTATCTATCTAGAGAGAACTGAGATTTGGAAGCGGAAAATTAAAATGCAGATAAACATTTTGAGTAGAAGCATGTATAAAATAAGACAACTCACAGAAATCTTTGAACTGGTAAGAGGAAGAAGAAAGAACAATTTTGTGGTGGGAGTAGGACTGTTTTAACTTCAGAAAGATCTATGGCCATACACAGCCATTTGACAGGGTTCAAGAATATGGAGAAATGCCATGAGTTGCAGAATAGGGCTCCTAGACATACCATAAAGACCTGATCCAACTCTAAGGATTCCCCAGATTTGTATAGAAACCAAGGCATGGAAAACATTATATTGTTTAGATCTCTCTCCCTCACTCATGTTTTACTAATTATAATGACATTTTAGAAAACAGTGAAAAGATTGCAAGTGTTATACCTATCAGAAGTCCATGAAGATGTAAGTGGTAAACTGACAGAGTGTGCAAGAGTGGAGGTTGGTGAGCCAATGAACTTATTGCTCATGGGCCCAGTGGATTGAGACTCAGGCTGACAAGTGTCTGGCTAGGGGTGATTATATTAGGGGCTGTGACACTAAACACAGTGACTCAGAAGCTCTGATTGTATATTCTCATAATAACATACACTCTCAAGAACTGATTTAGGGAGGGGTATAGTTAATCTTGTTTTTTTGTTACTCCTGTAAATTTTCTACTGGTTGTTTGCTTAAATCAAACTGTTAATAAAACACAGCTGGTGCCAACGGGCAGTGGATCTAACCTAACCATTTCACTCATACCTTCCTTTTTAGATTTGGGCCTGATGCTGAAATAGCCGTGTACAACATTTTTCCTTTTATAGACAAGTCTTTTCACTTCTTATTTTTCTGAAATGACATACACACCCAAATAGATTTATTAATATATGAAAAGGAAACAAATAATTTAATCAAGAAACAGAATAAATTAACTTCAGCTCAAGCTTCATTCCACACCTGCCTCTCTCAATTCCTTCCACCTTGTTCTGTCTCCCTTAATGACAGTGCATTTTCTTTCCATTCAGAAAATTCTCAGTTACCCACTCCCAAAAAAGGGGGAACACAGAAGAAAAAAAAAAAATCAGGAAATTACTATCCTGCTGGCTACCATCACATTGTTCATCCATGTGTATGTGTTTTACCTGATCCTCACTATCTATCATGTTCTGCAGGTATCATAGTCATAGAATCATAGAAAGATAGAAAATTAGGGTTGGAAGGGTCCTCAGGAGGTCATATAGTCCAATCCCCTGCTCAAAGCAGGACCATCCCCAAACAGATCTTCCCAGCCAAGGCTTTCTCTAGCCGGATCTTAAAAACCTCTGAGGATAGAGAGTCCACAACCTCTCTGGGTAATCTGTTTCAGTGTTTTACTACCTTCCTAGTCAAGATGATTTTTCCTAATATCTAACCTAAACTTTCTCTTGCTGTAACTTGAAACCATTGCTCCTTGTTCTGTCATCTGCCACCACTGAGAACAGTCTAGCTCCATCCTCTTTGGAACCACCCTTCAGGTAGTTGAAGCCTGCTATTATCCCCACCCACTTCAGTCTTCTCTTCTGCAGACTAAATAAACCCAGTTCCTTCAGCCTCTCCTTAGATGTCATGTGCCCCTGCCCCCTAACCATTTTTGTTGCCTTCTGGTGGACTATCTCCAATTTGTCCACATCCTGGCTGTAGTAAGGGGCACAAAACTGGACACAGAACTCCAGATGTGGCTCACCAGCACTGAATAGAGAAAAATAATCACTTCCCTCAATCTGCTGGCAATACTCCTACTAAAGGAGCCCAGGATACCATTAGCATTTGCGCAGAGCACTTAGGGGCCCTGCTCCTAAAGAGGGGAAACTGCTAGGGAAAGAGCCCTAGCAGTGAGTAAGGAGCCCAGCTGTTGATCACCAGGGCAACCAGAGTAGTTAGTGCCCACACCTGCCAGCGGTCAGCTGACTGAGAGGGGCAGGGCCTGGCTCCCTTATAAACCCTAGGGGCTGAGGCCAGGGTAGAGTTCCCTGTTAGCAGCCAAAGTGGAAGGAGCTCTCAGGGTAGAGAGGAGAAACCTAACTGCAGGAGCAGCACTTGATACTGCTGAAGGATAGAATATTGGTAGGCCTGAATGATCTTTTAGCTGGGCGGCTTTAATTTATTTTACAGCCCAGGGGCTTGTGTTGTGTTTCTGCTTAAAGACTAGTGGTTTGGGTGAGGCTATTAGGGGTTGGAGGAGGCCTCATAGGGGACCCACAGCAATGTGGAGACCCCAGCACCAGCGAGGGTGAAGCATTCAGGATGCACTGACCCCAGCCCCAGAAAGGGGGGCAGTTGAGAAGCCCCAGAGAGGGGATGTTGAGGAAAAGCCCCAGTGTGGGTGTGGTGAGCCCCAGGAGAGGGAGCAGCACTTGAGAAGCCCCAGAGAGAAGGAGGCAGCATTGACAAGTGCCAGAGAGAAGGCAGCATTGACAAGTGCCAGAGAGGGCACAGGCTGAGACCAGGGTCGCGCAGGGCCCAGAGAGGACAAGGGGCCCACTTTATAACAAGGCTGTGACCGAACAACGTCAATTCCATCTGCAAGGCTTGGGGTATGGTAAAGGAGTGGTTGGAGCCATGCATAGCCCATAAGGCTAGGGTGCCCCTGAAGCACCCATTGCAGAGTGGGACCCATGAGGGGTCTGGGAAACCACGTGGTCTAAGTGTCCAGCAAGACATGACCAAGAGGGCAAAAAAGGCAGCCTCCCATATATTTATACTCCATCAAAGACTTGGTGGGCGAGAAGTGAGGGTGCCCTTTGGGAAGGGGGCCTTGGGGAGATCATGGCTATCCTGCAGGACCCCACGCTGTGACAGCGTTCTTTGCAACAAGGGCACATTATTTGCGTATATACAGCTTATGGTCCATGGTAACCCCCAGGCCTTTTTCTGCAGGTCCCCAGCCTATAGTGATGCCTGAGGTTGTTCTGTCTTAAGTGCAGGACTTTGTACTTGTCCTTATTGAATTTCATGAGATTTATTTTGGCCCAATCCTGCAATTTGTTAAGTTCTCTCTCTGAATCCTAGCCCTATCCTCAAGTGTATGTACTACGCCCCCCAGCTTGGTGTCATCTGCAAACTAGCTGAGGGTGCAATCCATCCAATCTTCCAGGTCATTGATCAATATATTGAACAGAACCATCCCCAGGACAGACTTCTGGGGCACTCCACTTGATTTCAGTTACCACTAGACATGAAACCATTGACTTCTACCCTGAGCCTGATTATCCAGCCAGTTTTCTGTCCACTTTATAATCCATTCATC
Source organism: Alligator mississippiensis (assembly GCF_030867095.1). Classification (NCBI taxonomy): domain Eukaryota; kingdom Metazoa; phylum Chordata; order Crocodylia; family Alligatoridae; genus Alligator; species Alligator mississippiensis. The sequence continues at coordinate 375,289,827 of NC_081824.1, read as the reverse complement.
CAACCCATGCTTTCTTAGTTTGCTTGTGGGAATATTGTGGGATGAGAAGGCCCACTTCAAAAAGAATATTAGGAGTCAGACGAGGACCTAAAAGGAGGGAAAAAAAGACTAGAAAAGGACTCATCAATTAACTTATGTGTTGTAGGTCAGGAAGTACAATGATAAAGTGAAAATATCCCAAACACAAGCTGGATTATGTGTTGTTCTCAAAAGACCAAAAAGTTAACTTATAGAATGATAAACTTTGTTTATTCAGAGAGCAGTACCATGCCTACCAGTTCTGCCCTTCCCTCCTGAAATCCCTGGGCAAATGTAACAACTCATACATAACATTCTTAAAGGTATCCACAAAGCTCCTCCCTTTATATGTAACATATCCCTATATAATACTAACATCAGTAGTTTAGTTCAACCCATGTGTCCATGCTCATGTGGATGCAGCCCTTGTGTCTAACATGCAGTGCACAAACATCCTTGGTTGTAATCATGTTCCCATTATATGCTGTAAATATCACTTTCTTATTTTCATAGTACACAGGTTAATTTCATTTTTTGAATATGCATTCTGGTATTACATTGACCTGTGCTCTTGTATCTAATTTAAAAGTTTCCATTAGCCCATTGGTGTCTAGGGTGATTGTCTAATAGTCAGAAGAATGAACGTCTTCTCTCATTGTCCACAAGGAATTCTTCCTTTTCCTCGTTGCATAGACCATGCACCTTCTGTTTCCTGGGTGTTGCATCCTGCTCCTTTCTGCAAACTCTTGCAAAATTTGTTGCAATGCTTACCAAATACAGAACATTGAATGGGTTTGTGGTAACCCCCACAGCATCTGCAGTCAACCAGTGTTTGTTCAAGTAGTTCTCATTGGCCTCTGTTTTCCTATTTCATAGTAAAGTCCTCTTTTCTGTATTGTTTGTGTATTGCTTTAGGTTTTTGCAGTCTTGTAATCCTGTGTAGTTTAGCTTGTTCTGGGTTTGTTTGTTTGTTTGTTTTGTTTGTTTTTCCTCCAGCTTCTGCAGCTTGGCATTTGCTATCTCAGTTGCTTGGCACATTCTAACTGCCTTTTCGAAATTAAGCTCAGGATCCTCTAGCAGTCTCTTCCTAAGGCTTGTATTCCCTATATCCAATACTATTTGGTCTCTGATCATGAACTCTCTTAGGTCACCAAGGTTGCATGTCTGGCTCAGAATTCTGATGTCTTTGATAAACTCCTCTATTGTCTCGCATTGTTTCTGCTGTCTCATGTGGAAATTATACCGTTCAAAGGTTTCATTTTGTTTGGGTATACAATATTTCTCAAACTTTTTATTACTGTGCCATAGCTTTTCTGTTCTGCTTCTGACAGTTGTAGCCTATTATAAAGAGGCAGAGCTTCTGGGCCTGCTATATTAAAAAAATAAATAAATAAATTAAAAAAAAAAAAAAAAAGCTACCTTGAGTGGATCTTCCTTTTCTGTAGCTCCACTAGCCATCATATATATGGTGAAACTCTGTTTAATTTTTTTTTCCAGTTTTCTGCTGGATTACTAGATACTTAGCTTTAATTTCTCTGAAATTCTGAGATGCTCCATTTTATTTTTGTCTTTCTTCATACCCCACTCCTGATACTATGTGTTGTTCTCAGAAGACAAAGGAGTTAACCTTATAGAATGGTAAAGCTTTTTATTCAGAGAGTAGTACCTTGCCTACCAGTTCTGCTGTCCCCTCCTGCAATCCCAGAGGCAAATATAACAACTTATACATAACACTTTTAAAGATATCCACATAAGCAAAACCTTGCAAAGGAAACTGAAAACAAACAAGAAATATTCCATAGCTATGCATATACAGAAAAAGAGGGGGGAGAAAAAGAAGAAATAATGGGTCTGCTATTCAGCAAGATGGGGCAAATATTAAAGACAATTCTACCTGTGACACTAAAATATACATGGAAAGGTTTCCCTTTGGTTTCTATAAGTATGGTGATATTGAACATGGTGGCAAAGGCAAGGTGGCTACTGGGAGTTAGGGAGTGGGTATGATGGAGATCCAGGATACAAGCAAAAGTGAAAAAGCAAAATGAGCTCATGTCAGATGGAAGACCAGATCCTTCACAGAAATTTTAAGACATCTTAAAGAACTGGTATATGAAATAGAAGGTCCAGTAGTAAAGCATTAAATAAGCCTATCAATTCAGGGGTACTACTTTATAAATGGAAAATAGTAAATATAGTACTTGTTTTAAAAATGAAGGAAAAAGCCTTTTGTCTTACCTTGGTCATATTTAATGTTTTAGAACAATTTTTGAAAGAAAGAGTAAGCTGTGGAATTAAATAGAAAACTAGATAATAGAATTACAAAAGGAAGGTAATGTGAGACTAATTTATGATTTTTCTTCGATAATACATTGCGAAGAACAACCAAAATAAAGTAACTCTAATCTATCTCGACTTCACTAAAGTACCTGGTATGATGCGATACAAGAAATGATCAGTTAAGATGGTAAAATGGGGATTATTTAAAAAAATAATTATACTACACGTAAGAAAGTAACTAAAGGACAAATGATGACAGATACCACTGAAAGGGTAAGTGTCAGGGGTAGTAATTCTTTCATCTCCTCAAAGATCCATTTTGGTATTGTTTCATATTTTTGTCAATGTCCTTGGCACAAAAACGTAGAGTGAAATTTACTGAAATGATTTTGCTGATAACACCATGTTATGATACATTGACAATATAGAGAAGGTTTGGAATATTATGCATGAAAAATTCAATGACCTTGAGGACCAGTGTAATAGAAATAGGACAAAATACAACATCATGCACTTACGGACTAACATGAGCTTATGGGAGCTGGAAATGATGGAGGAGAATAAGAACCTGGATGTTTTATCAAATCCCAAGATGACTATGAGCCACCTGTGTCATATAGCAATGAAAAAAGGCAAACATAATCCTAAAATGTATCAGGCAAGGGATTTTTCAGCAGAGGTAAAGTAGTATTAAGATCATTAGTAAATCCTCATCTGAAATATTGTTTACAGGTCTGGTTAGATGTCTTTAAGTAATGTTAAATCAAACTGAAATAGGTGCAAGGAAGCTTACAAGGAGGATTAGGACTATACAGAGCCTGTTTTACAAGAAGAAACTAAAAGAGCTTGGCTTGTTAATTTGTACATCAGGAATGATATGATGTAGCTGCTGGTGATAGCCAAGAAATGAACTTGATGGGCTACGAGGTCCTTCTGTATAGTACTCTGTATTTGCATTGTGTCTAGAAAATTGGTGCCCAGTTATTTGTTGGACCTAAGACACTGCTGTAATAAACATGACTGATGATAATATGATTACTCAGGTTTTTCAGATGCAAAGTCTATTAGCTGGCAGGTCCTGACTTTATATCTTCCTGGCTTAGAAAAAAATACTTAATGCTTTTAACCAGGGACCTACATTATACTTAGTTCACCAGTAACCTCCTGCATCAAGCCTGTATCCTCCTCACTGGCCACATTTACATGAGATGCTGACTGCACAGTAACTCATTACAGCAGGATTGCCGCATGGTGCAAAGCGTGATATGACACTACAACACAGTAGTAATGAGCTACTGAGCAATCAGCATCACCAAAAAGCCATTTGGCGATGCTACTGTGCAGTAACTCCAGTTACTGCACGTTCATTTAATGCTTATGTATGCAAGTACTAAATAAGTGCACAGTAACAACTGCACAGTCAGTGTCTTGTGTATACGTGGCCACTTAGACCAAATATTGAGTTTGTCCATATTTCAGTTAGTGACTTCTGATAACAGCTTATCTATTAAAATAAGTAAATAAAGTTCCTTTAATTGTTTATTAGTGCAAAAGTAATTTTCTAACTGGATACTGTGTATTAGAGAGACCTGCCTAAAAACCTAGACATCTAATCTATAGAACATCAAGATCCATACCCAGATCCAACACTGTATCGATAAGAATCTTTTTTTTCTCCTAACTTTATTTCAACTCCATGTTTTTAGCAGCTTATGCAGAGTGGTAAATACAGTCCTGAAAGATAAATATTTGATCTGATCAAAAGAAATGAAAAAAAGATTCCCTATTGAAAATAAAATTTGCAGAAATGTTTACAAAATTTTTCATTTTGACTTCCGTTACGATGTTTTGATGTGACAGTGTTTCATTTCAAGTTTCATTTCATTTTGAAATCACTGTTCCATTTTGTTTCATCAAAACTGTTTCACTATTTCAACGCTGTTTTCAATGTTTTGCCCATAGGCTATAAGGGGGAAGCACAAAACTGCCTATAACTTTGTCATTTCTCATCTGATTTGAATTAAGCTTGCAAAGATGCTAGATCCTTCTAAGGCCATGATATTTGTTAAATTTCAAGGAGATGTATACAGAGGTTTCTGGGAAAATGCACCTCAAAGTTTTCAATGAAAAACTCATGCCGTGTGTGTGTTAAGGCACAGTGTGGTGAAAACTGCAGGGATGGTAGCCCCTGCTGAGGCCATGGATCCTGCCAAATTTCAAGGAGGTAGGTGAAGGGGGTTCTGGGAAACTGCACCTCAGGCTGCTGACAAGCAAAACTCTTGACATGTGTGATAGAAAGCAGGCCAGTTCAAACAATGCTGCCTTTTGTGCTGTTTTTTCCATCCCTCCCCCAGAGCACTGGGATTGGAAGGAACCTCAAGGAAGGACCACAGTCACTGGTCAGCTACATAGTCAGTGTTAGAACAGTCCTTCCTCCCTTTTTCCCCTCCCTCCCCTTACGTTCTGTTTCCTTGTAGGCAAGCCCAGCTTGAGCTTCAAAACTCATCTCCTAGGCTTTTCTTGCATGTTCTCCTTAATAGTTTTCATGAAATTTCAGGAGTCTCAGTTTTGCTTGTGATCTGATGAAGCCATTGGTTTCTAAAGTTGATCTCTGAAATGGATCCATAATTTAACCTGAAATGGATCTTTTTTTTTTTTTCCTCAGGCAAGAAAAATAATCTTCAAATAGGGAAAATGTGTGAGGCATTTTCTATTTGTGGGAAATCTAAGCTTCATATGGTTACACACTCAACTATTTTCATGTAAAAAAACCTCCAAAGTTCTAACCCAGGTTTTGCACTGGGCTACTTATGTGGCTTTGTGGTTCTGTGCAACTCTGCTTCAGTTTTCCCAGTTATAAGACTGAGTTAAAATATTTATGTGCCCTGAAGGGATATTGTGAAGATTATTCAATATTAAAAGCACTAAGAAACTGAGAACCATTATATAAGCTCTTGTCTTATTATTATACATTTTTCCAATCAATATTCTCCTTTGATAAGTGCTGAGTGGTAGGGGAAAAAAAAAACCTTGACAATGTTTTCACTGAAAGCTAAATGAACAAAATGCTTCACTACAGAAGAATTGTTGTCCTATATGAGAATAATAAAGATGAAATACAATGTGAAAGGTGTAGTCTGTTCCTTACAAACTGCATAGCCAAGTACTATAATATCTCTTTTTCTGACATTTGTTCTAAACTCACAAAGCCAAACTGAATCCCAGTGACTCAGGGATTTTGTGATAACAGCTCTGTAGACATCTGTTAATAACTCACTATGTTGGTCTTATATTTTATAAAAATGAATAATTGAATTTTTATGCTTTGCTTTTCAGCAAAAACAAAAAGTTGCACTGCTTTATTGTTACAGCAGTGCAATTCCAAAAAAAAAAAAACCAACAAAATTAGAAATGTAGTTAAGAGATATAACTTGTTTAGCTCTACTTAACTAAAACTTGCTCATGTGGAAAATTTATCACTTAAACAAGAAAGTGAATACAAATTATTTTAATATTGGACACAATTGAATAGCACCATCTATCATACTAATAGGAATACAGTGGAGAGTGTCCAAAAGTTTCTGGTGCTTTAGAGTAACTTTAAATAAGTCAATCACAATCATATGAGAATGAGGCCCTAAAAATTAAAGAAATAAATTCTGTCCTGAATCACCACTGTGTCATTTTAGATGACTTAGTACAACACAGCTGGCATAAAACTGGAATAATACAATGATGGATTGACAAAATACCAATCTAATAATGGTCAAAGTATTTTATGCAAATAATGTAGATCAGTGATTCCTATATCAGGTCTAGAAATTCAGAGGTTTCTGACCTAAAAAAAAAAAAAAAAAAAAAAAGAGTTTGTAAATACAAGGTATAGGTTTTTCTCAAATAGGAAATGCCTTGCATCTCTTCCTTATTTGAAAAGTTATTTTGCTTTTATTTATGTACTAGCCAATTGCCCATAAGAATGAAAGGGGTGAAGTGGGTGGGGATGGAGCCCTGTGCAATCCCCCATCTGGGCCCGCTCTCCCCTTCCCTCCTGATACTTGGGGTTCAGGCCCATTCCCTCCTCTCCCTCCCACAGTGGTGGAAGGAGGGGAGGAGCAGACATGGACCCAATGTGGGGGAGGACTGGGCCCAAGGGTGGGGAGAAGCCAGGCTGTGGTGGAGGCAGGGAGCAGCGGGCCTGGGCCAGAGCCAGTGGCACGGGGGGACTGGTGGAGTAGGGGAGGGGCTGACATGGGGAGAGGGGAGGGATGGGTGAGGAGTGGGACAGGGCCTGATGCAGGGAAGGAAGCCCACTCCCCCTCCCCCCTGCCCTCCAAAGCTGCTGCATTGGGAGGGCCTACTGGTCTCACCTGCATCGGGTCCACTTCCCACCCCCTGCATAGGGCCTGCTCCCCCCCACAGTGGTGATGGTGGGGGAAGGGGAGGAATGGGCCCAGGCCTGATGTGGGGTATGATGAGGCCCAAGTCTGGGGAGAAGTTGGGCTGCCATGACAGGGGGGAGCATCAGGCCCTGGCCAACCTAGTGGTGGGCGGGATGGGAGGAACAAGCTTGGGGCCAATGCAGTGGAGTGGGAGTGGGGGAGGAGTGGCACCAGGCCCAATGCAGGGGAGGAGGATTGTTCCTCCCCTCCCCCAGCCACTGCCGCATTGGGCCGTGTCAGGCTGGGCCTGCTGTTCCCCCCCCTCCCCCACACACCGTGGTGGGCCAGCTTCTCATCCAGCTCAGGCTCAGTCTTCCTCCCCACTCCCCCTCTCCTGCTTTGGCTCACAGCACGTTCCTCCCAACCCCCCCCAGCCATTGCCAGGTTGGCCTAGGCCTGCTGCCCCCCCCGCCACCATGGTGGCCTGGCTCCTCCCCACCCTTGGGCCCAATCCTCCCCAACATCGGGCTCAGGCCCACTCCTACCCTCCCCACACCACCACCATGGTAGAGCACCCACTATTCCCCCCACCTCTGCTGCATTAGGCCCTGCAGGTGGCAATTATGGAAGGGGGGAGGGGCAGGCCAGAGCCAGTGGCCTGGCCCTCCCCCATGCTGCTGCTGCTGTCACCTGCAAGGAGTAAGCAGGGGGTGGCAAAGCCAGCTCTGGTGGCCTTGCTCTCCTCCTCCACTCCATCATCATGACCCGCAGGGAGCAGGGTAGGCGGGGCCAGGCCAGCACTGCTGACCTCACTTCACCTGTTCCATCTGCTCCATTGCCCCCACCTCCAGGGAGCAGGGCAGATAAGCATTACAGACAGACAGCAAACTTAGGCTTTTATAATATTAGAATTTATTAAAACTTTTTGAGAAAAAAAAATTAGCTGGGAAACACATTCACTTAACTTTTTGGAACAATGGAGCACTGCTAATTCTCAAAATTTATCATGGACTACCATTCAAAATAAAAAAAAAAATCCTTATTATCATCAAACTTCTAAAAGAAAAAAGCATGCAGGCATACAGACCCATTGCGATCTACAATCCACTTACTATGGCCTCATTGAAAAATAGGGGAATTGGTGATATAGATGCCACTCTCTTCTCTCATAGAACCTGATTCTTGCATGAACATAAGCCCTTTCTTAGGGCCATGTTGCATATAGCACATACTACTGTATAGTAGATGCATGTATAGTAAATGCATTTAAAACATGTGCTAAGTGCATTTGTATAATAGCAAACTTACAACTTTTCATGAAAGGAATATGTTCAGGTTGTATTTAGATAAATAGGTTCAGCTATCATCAGACTGCTCCACAGAAATAATATGAACAATCTGCATCTATCTATTCACCAAAATTCTATTGGTCAGGGGTGCAACCAGCCCCCATGCAGTCAGTACCAGACCCAGGGCAACACCTGAACCCATCCTCAGGGTTTAGCACCCTGCACCCATTGACTCAAACCCTACCACTTTTGCTTGAGTGCTCTGGTATAAACAGAGATCACTAGCTTTGAAAATGGACCAGAGAATGCCCTCAGACCTCTGCAGGTGATGCTCAAAATGGAGCCATGGTGACTATAAGTCCAGAGCTTTGGAATGCTCTCATATTTTGGGTCCTGAAATAGAAATCCTGCCATGACCATAGGGGTATGGGTGCAGCTGTATGGCAGTCAAAGTTGTAGTCCTTCATTATTTTAGGTCCCACTCAGAGCTTAGGGTCAGGACAACAGTGGATTCAAAGCATTTGAGCCAGGCACAGAACAGGTCATCATTGTTCAGGGGAGAGCTTGCAGAGGGAGGTTGATCCTAGTTTAGTGTGTGATTGATCACTGCTTTCACTGCTAGGAAGTCTAGGAGAGCTATGATACCATAACACAGGCATAGGAAGGTTTCCAAAGCTTTATGAACATTGTTTGGAATGGCCAGCCTGAGCAGAAAGTCATTATGTAAGCAATGTTTTACAGTCACTGCTTATTATAAGAGCTCACAGAAGTAGCAAGACACATCTTGTGGAATTGCCACTTGCAAATTCAAAATACCCTACTCTATCCTGATTTGCAGGGATCCTGGTTTTCTATAATTAAAAAAATCTCCAATTTGGGGGTTTAAAAAAGTAACTCAGAATCCATATTTTTTCCATAATTAAAATGAAATGCTATATATATTAGCAACATTTCATTTTAATCATAGAAAAATGTGGATTTGGGGTTATTTTTTCATCTGAAAATTGAAGATGTTTTTTAAATCAGAGAAAACCAAGATCCTTGCTAAATGGACACTTTTGCCAGGAAGATATCAGCCAAAGAAGCAATATCCTGTGATGGGTCAGACACATTATCAGGTGAGCAAGGGGAGAAAAGGGGTGATGACATAGCAGGTGATCTCTGCCCACTTGAAGAAACCTCTGGGGACAGAAGGGCAGGTAACTGAAAGTAGGGAACTCAGAAGGTAGACACTAGGGCTGTGTGAAGCTTCCTTCCCTGATTCGATTCAGTGGAGATTTGGCCCAATTCAGTGGTTGTATTTGAATCAAATCAGAGGACCATTTAATCTTTCTGAATCAAATTGGAAACCTCCAAATTGATTTGGAGAGATTCAGAAAGATTTGGTGATTCAGACATAGATACAGCTTTAAATGTTTTTTCTATGTAACTCAAGGTAGCAGGTGAATGGAGTGTCCCACAAGAGTATGAGGGGCTCCCCAGCGTGCTCGGCAGAAAACCCAGAAGTGGACCAGAAGCACTTTCGGTCCACTTCTGGGTCCACTGGGAGCATTCAGGGGAGCCCCCTTTATCCCATTTTATGTTATGTCTATATCTGAATCACTGATTGTCCGAATCAGAATTGAATCTTCAGATTTGAATTTGGCTGAATCAAAGTGGGAACAGTGATCTGAATCAACAAATTGAATCACTGTCCCTGATTTGGGCCAAATCTGAATCTGAACTGAATAGGGCCTGCTTTGCACACCCTTAGTAGACACACTATGATGCGGTTTTGCTTTTGTCTCATTATTCTGTAAAAATGAATGGGCGGATCTAAACAAGCCATGTTTTCCCACTTAGAAATCTGGAACAATTTCAATGTCTGTTCTAGTGTCAGTACATTGTTGTCAGTGGATGAGTTGGAATTTAGAAGTCTCACAGATACTATCTGTCAATTTTGGAAACAATCTCAAGGTCATTTCTGCTTTCTTCACTCCACAGAATTCACTTTGGTACAAGAGAGCTTAGGAAGCTCCAGCATTAATGTTGCCCCAAGGCCACAAAGTTACACCTCCATTGAGAGGATGTCCTGAAACTGAAAACATTGGTGGAACCACCAAGACCAAATATTGGAGAACATTATTGAGTCATCTTCACACCAAACCACAACCACAAGGATCTGATTTGTTACTAAGTGTGCAGAAAAGATTGTTCAGAAAAGCTGCTGAGATCTTTTCAGCAGACATTTGTGATGCAGGACCACCAGTTCCTAGAACTGATACAGGGACTGCTGAGGGGCTCAGGTAGGGTTCAGAAATTGGTCTTCCTGACCAGCATTCCCTCTAAGCTGTGCAGCATGCACAGCCACACAGGTGTGCTCATGCTGTGCTGTCAGATGCGCCTGTGCAGCTGTGCATGCCATGCAGCTAGAGTGAATGTTGCTCCAGATGCTTGTATCCCTCCAGTCTGCCATGGGGTAATGCAGACCCTTCCTGGACAAGATGCCAAGCTCTGCAGATGAGTATGCCCTTGCCATGAAAGCAAGGAAGCAGGCATCCATGGCAACCTACCCTCATCTACCCAACCAGAAAAAATGGCAACAGCCTCATGCCAGCATAGGCTATCATGGAGACCATCTATCCTCCTCCACCACTCCCTAGCCAACACCTGATGTCAGATGATCAGTAGGAGTACTAGGAGGCTGGTAAGGTACATAGCCTCCTAGTAAGGTACATAGTACAGCCACCCTGGATGGATTATGCCTTGCATCTCCCCTGGTGGTCTGAGAAAAAGGTCCACAAAATACCTTGGTGGGGTGGTCCTTCCTTCTCTGGAGTGACAGTCAACACGATGACCCTCCACAACATTAGGTCAGTATCACAAAAGGTACCTGAACTTCCATGATGAAACAGAAGGATGTTCTCTGGCAATATTGCTCCCATCCAGCTCCCCAGCAGTGTAGAGTCTTACCTGTCCATGGAGATGTGACTGACATGGTCCTTGGAGCCATCTGGCTCAGACATGGGGAGGAGCAGGCGAAGGAGAGAGGAGGACATGATTCCATGTCACAGTACTCCCAGGACCCTCCAAGGCAGCAGGGAGACCTGTAAACAAGGTTCTTGAGTAGGCTCAAAACCACCCCAAAGCACAGTTAGCACACTTGCACATTTGGTGCAGTTTTCACAGTGATAAGAGTTTTAAGATCATCAAATCTGCTCATGAGAAAGCCTTTGTTTTCAAATGTATAACTCAGGCTTATTCGAGCAAATAAAGTTTGCACAGTTATGAGGTTTGTTGTTTGTGGACTTCCTGTCCAGTCCCCAGTTTCAGTCGCTCACAACCCTGACCAACCCAGTAAGCTATGGCTCAGTTTTCCCTTCCCAGCCAGCCCTCATGAACTCAAATACAGGATCCCATGTTTCAGTCTCCCAATCCTAGGCTCCCATACCCTAGCCCCCCACAACAGGGAGTGCCATGCCCAATTCTTAGTGTGAAAGGTATCTATTGAAATGTTTTGGAGAAGTGAATAACAGTCCATTAAAGGTCCACAGTGGTGAATGAAGGGTCCCCAATGATCATGGTGGGAATGGTCAGCCCACCCAAATTCATGGTGGCTGTTCTGTGGGCAACCCTTCCCCTGCCACTCAAAACTGGAGTTCCTGAATATGTGGTGGTCTTGTACACATCCAAATCACCCACAGTAATACTAGTGAAGTATCCACACTGGTCTACACTCCTTGAAGTATGGCTGTAAATTACTCCTTATGGCTTATATAATTCAAGACACAGGGAAGAGGGCACGGAATAAGTATCTGGGTCCTATTGATGACAGCTATGACATTTAGAAAGAGCATCTGTTAGAACCCAGTGAAGGTCTCCTGTGGGTCCCCAAGCCAGTTGAAGTAAAGTCTCAGCTCTTCAAGTATGGTGTTGCATACTTCATGTACTGGTGTTATCATCACCATTGTCTGTCCCAAACTGAACTAGTTGGTGATGTCGTTGTGCACCATCTTGCAAATCACCAGGGCAATGTGTATATCTACACATAGAATTAGATAATTATACAATAATAGAAAATTAGGGTTGGAGTGGACCTCAGAAGGTCATCTAGTACAACTCCCTGTTCAAAGCAGGACCATCCCCAACTAGATCATCTCAGCCAAGGCTTTGTATACCTCCAAGGACAGAGACACTACAACCTCTCTGGGTAACCTGTTTCAGTGCTTTACTACCCTCCTAGGGTAGTAACAGAAATTACATAAATCAGCATAAGTAATCAGAAACTGGTTCAGATATGTAACAAAACAGAAGATGCACAAAAAACAGTTTCAAAATGTCCAAAACCATTTTATGATAAACCTGGATGGATGTGGTTACACACTTAACTAATTTAGGTTAAATCAATTTCTTTGAACTTCTGTTCCAGATTCTCTCCAGATTCAAGTTAACTAACAGCCCCCAAGCATCCCAGGATGCTTTGCACCTCTCCCACAAACCCCCCTCACAGGGTGTTAGGCTTGATCCAAGCTGTCTGTTCCAGTCAAGCAGGGGGATGTACCCCCTGACTAGTGCCCCCCACCCAACTTCTAGAATTAAAAGTGAATGTCTGTTCAGTTCCTTTTCAGTTGAATCTATGGAGCTTAGACTAACCTTCAAAGACTGAATCAATTCACCCTTGGGCTTTTTGACCATCTTTACTTAGCTTTAGTGAGAAAGATTTTCCTTAATCTAAACTTCTCTTGTTGCAATTTGATGCCATTGCTCCTTGTTTTGTTACCTGCCACCACTGAGAACAGTCTAGCTCCATCCTCTTTGGAAGCACCCTTCAGGTACTGGAAGGCTGCTATTAAATCCCCCTTCAATCTTCTCTTCTTTTGAATAAATAAGCCCAGTTCACTCAGCCATTTCTCAGGAGTCATGTACCCCAGCTCTCTAACCATTTTTGTTGCTCTCCTCTGGACTCTCACCAATTTGTCCACATCCCTTTTTGCAGAGCTGCTGCTTAGCGAGTTCATCCCTGACCTGTACTGGTACATGAGATCATTGCGTCCTAAGTGCAGGACCTTGCATTAGCCTTTATTGAACCTCATGAAATTTCTTTTGGTCCAATCTTCTTAATTCTCTAGGTCTCTCTAAATCCTACCCCTACTCTCCAGTGTATCTAATACCCCCTCTATCTTTATGTCATCTTCAAATTTTCTGAGGGTGCACTCCATCCCATCTTTAAGGTCATGGATGAAGATATTGAACAGAACCAACCCCCAGGGCCAACCCTTGTGGAACTCCACTTGAGACCAGCAGCCAAACAAATAGAGAGCCATTTATTACTACCCTCTGAGCCTGATGATTGAGTCAGTTTTCTATCCAACTTATAGTCCATCCATCCAACCCTGACCACCTTAACTTATGAGAACATTGTGGAAGAACATATCAAAAGCCTTGTTAACGTCAACGTATCAAATCTACTGCTCTTGCCACAACCATGGAGCCAGTCATTTCATCATAAAAGACAATCAGGTTAGTCAGGTATGACTTGACCTTTGTCAATCCATGCTTACTGTTCCTAATCACCTTATTCATAGATTCATAGATTCATAGATGTTAGAGTCGGAAGGGACCTCAATAGATCATCGAGTCCGACCCCCTGCATAGGCAGGAAAGAGTGCTGGGTCTAGATGACCCCAGCTAAATGCTTAACTAACCTCTTCTTGAAGACCCCCAGGGTAGGGGAGAGCACCACCTCCCTTGGGAACCCGATCCAGACCTTGGCCACTCTAACTGTGAAGAAGTTCTTCCTAATGTCCAATCTAAATCTTCTTTCTGCTAGCTTGTGGCCATTATTTCTTGTAACCCCCGGGGGTGCCTTGGTGAATAAAAACTCACCAATTCCCTTCTGTGCCCCTGTGATGAACTTATAGGCAGCCAAAAGGTTACCTCTCAACCTTCTCTTGTGGAGGCTGAAAAAGTCCAGTTTCTCTAGTCTCTCCTCGTAGGGCTTGGTCTGCAGGCCCTTAACCATACGAGTGGCCCTTCTCTGGATCCTCTCCAGGTTATCCGCATCCCTCTTGAAGTGCGGTGCCCAGAATTGCATGCAGTACTCCAACTGCGGTCTGACCAGCGCCCGATAGAGGGGAAGTATCACCTCCTTGGACCTATTCGTCATGCATCTGCTGATGCACGATAAAGTGCCATTGGCTTTTTTGATGGCTTCGTCACACTGCCGGCTCATGTTCATCTTGGAGTCCACTAGGACTCCAAGATCCCTTTCCACCTCTGTGCCACCCAGCAGGTCATTCCCTAGGCTGTAGGTGTGCTGGACATTTTTCCTCCCTAGGTGCAGCACTTCGCATTTCTCCTTGTTGAACTGCATCCTGTTGTTTTCTGCCCACTTGTGCAACCTGTCCAGGTCTGCTTGCAGCTGTTTCCTGCCCTCCGGCATGTCCACTTCTCCCCATAGCTTTGTGTCATCTGCAAACTTGGACAGAGTACATTTCACTCCCTCGTCCAAGTCACTGATGAAGACATTAAAGAGTATCGGTCCAAGGACCGAGCCCTGCGGGACCCCACTGCCCACACCCTTCCAGGTCGAGACCTACCCATCCACCACGACTCTCTGGGTGTGACCCTCCAGCCAATTCGCCACCCACCGGACTGTGTAGTCATCCATGTCACAGCCTCTTAAATTGTTCACCAGTATGGGGTGGGATACCGTATCGAAGGCCTTCCTGAAGTCTAAGTATACGACATCCACCCCTCCTCCTGGGTCCAGGTGTTTTGTAACCTGGTCATAAAAAGAGACTAGATTAGTCAGACATGATCTGCCTGCTACGAACCCATGCTGGTTTCCCCTCAGCATCATTTGTCCTGCCGGGCTCTCGCAAATGTGAGCCTTGATAATTTTTTCAAAGGTTTTGCCAAGGATGGAGGTGAGACTGACGGGCCTATGGTTGCCTGGGTCCTCCTTCCTCCCCTTCTTGAAGATGGGGACCACATTGGCCCTTTTCCAGTCCTCGGGACTTGGCCCGCGAGCCACAAGCATTCAAATATTCCCACAAGTGGCTCTACAATGATGTCGGCCAATGCCTTCAGCACCCTCGGATGGAGCTCATCCGGGCCTGCCAACTTAAAGGTATCCAGTTCTTCCAAGTGACTCTGCACCATCTCAGGGTCTATGCATGGAAGTCTGGCACCTTGCTGCTGCCTCTCTACAACCCCAGTGAGAGACTTGTCATTCCCCTCGCTTAGGAACACTGAGGCAAATAACTCGTTGAGGAGTTCAGCCTTGTCCCCCCTGTCCATCACCAATTGTTTCTGCCCATTTAGCAGGGGTCCTATTCCTCCCTGGGCCTTCCTTTTACTCCCTATATATCTAAAAAACAATTTCTTGTTGTCCTTTACTTGGGATGCCATCCTCAGCTCCATGGTAGCTTTGGCCCGTCTAACTGCCTCCCTACAAGTGCGAGCAGAGGAGGTATATTCATCTTTGGTGATCTCTCCCTGTTTCCACTTTTTATGTGCTCCCCTTTTGGCCCTTAGGCTGCCCTGGATTTCTCTGGTCAACCAAGGAAGCCTCCTGGCCCCTTTCCCTCTTTTTCCTTGCATCGGGATCGTCTCGCTTTGTGCCCAAAGGATCGTTTCCTTAAGGCACAGCCACCCTTCTTGGGCTCCCATCACTTCAAAACTCCTACTCTGCAGTGCGTCCTTGACTAATTGCCTGAGTTCATTGAAATCTGCTTTTCTAAAGTCTAGCACTTTCACCCTACTAGTTACCTTCTCCTCCAAGTGCTTAGAAATGGATTGCTTGAGGACCTGCTCCATGATTTTTCCAGGGACTAAGGTGTGGCTGACTGGTCTGTAGTTCCCCTGATCCTCTTTCTTCCATTTCTTAAAGATGGGCACTATGTATGCCCTTTTCCAATTATCCTGGAACTCTCCCAATTGCCACAAGTTTTCAAAGATAATGATCAGCAGCTCTGCTATCACATCACCTGACTCCCTCAGCACCCTTGTGTGCATCGTGTGCAGCCACATAAATTTTTACATATTCATTTTTTTCAAATAACCCCTAACCTTTTCTTTCACCAATTTTGGCTGCTCACCTAATCCCAAACTGTGTTGCTAGGTACAGTAGTCTAGGAGCTAACTTTGCTTATGAAGTTTGAGGTTAAAAAGTATTGAGTATTTCATCCTTTTCCTCATCATCTGTCACTGGGTTGCCTCCCCCATTCAGTAAGGGACCCACACTTTCCCTGATCTTCCTCTTGTTGATAACATACTTGTAGAAGCCCTTCTAATCTCTTGCTAGTTGCAACTCCAATTATATTTGGCCTTTCTGATTTCACCCCACCATGTCCAGGCAATACTCTTCCCTAGTCATTTGTCCAAATTTCCACTTCATGTAAGCTTATTTTCTGTGTTTTATCTCACTGAATAGTTCCCTGCTAAGCCACACTTGTCTTCTGCAATACATGCTCATCATCTTGTACATTGGAATGGTTCATTCTGCATCCTCAGTAAGCTTTGTTTAAAATACAGCAGGCCCTCCTGGATTCCTTTCCCCTTCAGATTAGCCTCCCAGGAGATCCTCCCCATCAGTTCCCTGAGTAAGTCAAAGTCTGCTTTCCTGAAGTCCAGGATCATTACTCTACTGCTCTCCTTCATTCCTGTCATCAGGATCCTGAACTCATATTAATAGATTCATAGATGTTAGGGTCAGAAGGGACCTCAATAGATCATTGAGTCCAAACCCCTTCAATTATCTCATGGTTGCTGCTGCCCAAGTTGCCAACCACTCCAATTCTTCCCTATATGAGGGCAGCAAATCAAGAATAGCATGACTCCTAGTTGGCCTCCAACATTTGTCCCAGGAGTTCTGAACAATCATACAGCTGTTTTATATAAAGCACAATTCCTCTTCTTCTCCCCTGTCTGTCCTTCCTGAGCAGTTTGTACCCATCCATGACAGTGCTCTAGTCATGAGATCTATACCACCAAAACCCTGTTATTCCAATTGTATCATAGTTCCAGGACTGTGCAAAGACTTCCAGTTTCTCCTGCTTGTTTCCCAGGCTCTGTGCATTTGTGTATAGAAACCTAAGGTAACTGGCCAATTGCCCTAATTTGTCAGGAAGAATGAGAAGCCTCTCCCCCAAACCCCATTGCTGCCTCCTGCTTGTGCTTCCTCCATGTCACCCACTTTCCCACTTAACTCAGAGCTTTAGTTTCCATCCCCTGGCTAGCCTAGTTTTAAATCCTCCTCACTAGGTTAGCAAGCCTAACTGGGAAGATGCTCTGCCCTCTCTTTATCAGGTGGATTCAGTCTCTTCCTAGCCATCCTTCTTCTTCAACATTCATGCTTGAAGAAAGCAAACCCCTGCCAGTGACACCCTCTGTACAACCATAAGTTGATCTGCAGGATGTGTCTGCTTGTGCCCTGGCCTTTTCCCTTGATCAGAAAGATCAAGGAGAACACCATCTGAGCCCCTGTCCTTTTCACCTTTGCACCCAGAGCCCTGTTGTCCCTTTTGATCTTCTTAGGATCACCCTTGGCAGTATCATTGGTGCCCACATGGATAAGCAGCATAGGGAAATACTTAGAGGGTTGGATACATCTCAGTAATCCCTCCATGACATCTCAAATCTATGCTCTGGGAAAGCAACAGACCTCCTGAGACAATGGGTCAAGCTGGCAGTTGGATGCCTCCATCCCTCACAGAAGAAAGTCTCCAACCACCATCACTTGTCACTTCCTCTTGGTGTCAGTGGTCTCAATCCTCCCAAGCTTGGGGATGCCAGACCTGGCCTCCTCTACCAATGGAACATGTTCCTCCTCCTCTGTTGCTGGGGCTCCATATCTGTTCTCCAAGCAAACCACTGCATGTGGAAATGAAAACTTCCTCTTTCTGCCAAGGGTCATAAGCTTCCAGCTTCCACTTTTCTGGGAGTCCTCATCCTCTTCCTTCCTCCACAGTCCTGGAGGTCTCTTTCAGCATTGAATCAATGAAGTCCTCATGACAGAGGATGCTTTGGAGCCTTGCCACATCCTTCTGTATTTCTCTTGTCTGTTCCCTGATGAACACCACCAGAGGTACTGCTTACATTGCAGGCACTCCCCCACCTGGTTCTCAGTAGAAGGAACCTGAAAGCTGCAGTTGCCACAGTGCAAAGTCAGACTAACACAGCTAATTATCTTTCTTATTTTCTATACTAGAAAATCTGGCCAAGGTCCATATTTTCTTTTCTTTTTTGTATTTATTTTTTTTTATGAAACACCATTTTTATTCACACCATGGTGTTTTACGAAATACCATTTTTTACTCATCTTGCTAACACACTGATAACCCTTTCAGTTCATCAGCTGACAGAGATATGGAGGAGGCAATCAGATAAAGTAAAGTTGGCTCAGATGTAGGTATACCCAGATTGTGGTGGGTACACCACAAGAAAAAAAAAAACTACTTGGTGTATTGCAATGAGTTTAGCATTTAAAGAGCTCCCTTCTTAGAAGAAAAAAAAAAAAAGCTTATCAAATTTGATAAATTCTTATGTTCCATGTAAAAAAAATAGATTTCCAAAAATAAAGCCTATGAAGTTTACTTGGTAACAGACTGCATGATTTTTTTATCTGTGTATTGTACTTTTAGTTTTCTATTAAAGTTTAGTGTTACATAAAAAGAAACATGACAATATCTTGAGTACTGTACTTAGTATCCATTGTGGCAGGATATGTTTTAAAATGGCTGAAGTGCTGGATTTGTAAGGCACAGAAAATATTTTTCATTGAAAATAAAAGAAAAATACATATCAATAATGTAATTAGAAGTTGGCTAAATAACCCTTTTATCTGTACGTGCTTGATACAATTGTTGACCCATCAAACTATTGTTGTTTTGTATTGATTGTAGATATTTTGGGTCAAAATCTGAATTCAAACATTATAATCAGTTCTGGCACCTTCAGACACACTTATTTCCCCCTCAATAAAATTACTGAAGAAGGGTTCTCAGGTCTGCTTTCTCTTAACAGACCTTTGGTAAGGGGAGAGGTGCTAGCCTTTATCCTCTGTATTTTCTGTTTGCAGGCAGCATCTCCTCCTACTAGACAGTATATTGGGGCATTTAAGCCCAGGAAAAGTACTTTTTGGTAGTTCCATAGACAATAAATGAGCCAGAAAACTGATGTAATGTATGTGATCTCTGAAGTGAAGTGGTAGCTGAGCCTTGCAACAATGGAGAACAACAGTCATAAGTTTATCAGCTTTTCTCATTAGAGTTTTATGAGCATCAAGGATTCCATGTAGTTACAAGGTCAGGATGCTTATTCACTGGGGCAAAAGCTTCCATGCTTCTGAGGAAGGTATCACCTTCTGTACTCCTGAAAGCACTGATGTGATTGTCATGTCCACTAATACCCTAGAATTGATAAATTCCAAGTTGGCCACCCCAGGCATCCAGAAGGCTCAAAGTGGGAAATAAGGTGTAGTATCCTGGTACCCTGTAGGCCTGTAGATAGATTTTAGAGTACAGAGTAAATGTATGGAGCAGATCTGTGGTCAAGGGTGGATATAATAGATTTTTTTTAAAGGGTGCTAAGTTTTGATGAGACCATGCAAAGTGATTTTTTTTTTCTTTATAAAACATCTTAACTTTTCTAAGAAGGATAGACCGCAGCAGTTTTACTCATACAGCTTTGTTAGGCTGAGAATATTCTTGTTTTGTACCACCTCATGTGCTTCTGCAGGATATAGCTTTTGGAAACTTAAATCTGTCAAGATATTTTTGAGGCCTTCAATGATTCAAAGAAGACCCATAGGATTTGAGATGATAATCAGTAAAACGTGAAATGTCAAAAAACCCTTCAATAAGAGAAGCTGATACCTGTAAAAACTCCAGAAAGGTCCCTCTGAAATTTTGAGCCACCTGAATTTGAATTGCTCCAATTTTTTGGAGTGCAATAGCTTCAAAAGATGCTTGTGTTTAAAACACAAAATGATTCCTTTAATTCTATTGCAGTTTTTGGATCTAGATTCAGTTGATCTAGTGCAGAATAAATAAATTATTCTCTTTTGCAAAAAGATACCAGATGGGATGTGAGCTTTGATAGACCAGATATTGGGCTTGC
Organism: Alligator mississippiensis; assembly: GCF_030867095.1. Taxonomy (NCBI): domain Eukaryota; kingdom Metazoa; phylum Chordata; order Crocodylia; family Alligatoridae; genus Alligator; species Alligator mississippiensis. The sequence continues at coordinate 375,269,759 of NC_081824.1, read as the reverse complement.
AGATGTAACCTGTTTACTATCCTTCAAACATTTTCCTTATTTATGGATGTCTAAAGAAAATTCTATCAAACTTTCTTCATGTACCTTTCTCAAAACCAATAATGGAGGAAAAGAAAGTGCAAAAATAATGAAATAAATTATGCTTTTTTGTAACACGACAAAAACGTCACATACCACACATGTATATGTCAGTTCCACATTCAAACTATATATGTATAGTTTTCAGTGGTAAGCTTATCATTATAAATACATTGAGCTACACACATTTAGCTCAAAGTAGTAGTTTGAATTTGGAACTAAATGTATTTTGTGATGATGAGGTTACCACTGAAAACTATTACTTTATTAATTAAACCTTTTACTTTATCTCAGTGGCTAACTTTACTTTATCTGAACCTTTTCAGTGGTAACTTCAGCATTATAAAATACATTTAGTTCCAAATTCAAACCATACACACATATATGCACACACACACAGAAATATATATTTATACATTTTGGAACTAACTTATATATGGCATGTGTGTGTAGATATATATCTGCATGTGTGTCTATCCTATTTTCAGTGGTAAACTCATCATTACAAAATACATCTCTCTCTCTCTCTCTCTCTCTCTCTGTGTAGTTTGAATTTAGAACTTTTTTTTTTTTTTTTTTTTTTTTTGTAGTGGTGACGTTACCACTACAAATAGGATAGACATTATTTTAATGATAGGATATCTACTATGATAAATTCTAATGTTGCACCAGGCACAATTAAATATGCCCCAAGTGATTTTAATATATGCATCCAATATATTTCCTAGTATTTATGAACACACAAAATAACTCATGGTTTGAAGCAGGGCATATTCCTGTTTCATTTTACCCTGACCCCCTTTTAACTTGTACTACTCTTGGGTACAATGAAAAGGTTATCATTTTGTGCATAGGAAGGAAAATAGAATTTAATGGAGTCAGACTCTTTACTTGGAAAAAAAACCCTAAAACCTATTTGAAAACCCTTCTAAATGATGCATAATCATTTTATGAATAAGGTCAAATGAACTGGCGTAGGGTGATAAAACAATTACTGTTATTCACTGGACCTACAATAGTGAAGTAAAAAGTTCAATGCTAATAGCTTTTCATCTTCAGAAGTGGCAGAGCTCAAGAACCTATTTATCATTAAACTCTATCTGCAAGGACAATTTATGGCTGGCAGTTTTTATTTCTGTTATACTGATAGAACAAATAAAATGTGTGAGGAATTAATTTCTGTAAGGCAGGTCAACAATGGAGACATATAGCATACTAAGACAAAACAAAACAGAAAAATAATTAGTATTTGGGCAAGCTGACATACAAAATAAAACTTTGTTCAATTTTCATGACCTGTAAGAATGAAATGTCTCACCTAAAAAAACCCTTCCAAATTTATAAATAATATATTACAGCTTAAAACATATAATACAGTGACTCCATTTAAAGCAGGGTTAAATTATGACCAAATGTTTTACCCATAAGCACCAGAGGAATATTGAAACAATACTAAGGCTAAGTACAGATATACAAAAAGCCCACAAGGCAGAACTGATCCAATCTATGTGGGTTTCTGTCCACTGGGTAGATTGGATCATGAGTGAACAGAAGTCACATTCACCTTTTGTTTGGGGAAGGCATACATTTGCCTGCAGTGGCTGCAGCCAGAAGGTGGGAAGTACTACCACATGCCTCCCAGTCTGATAGACATTGCTGAGGGGAGCCAAGCGTATCCAGCATGAGCCATCCCTATTTGTCTTCCCAGAACCCACTCCCAACCACCTGTTAGCTGGGGGGGGGGGGGGGAGGCAGCACAGAATCTGTACCCAGCCACACTATGGTGAGCGGGAGAGAGGAAAGTGGAGGCTCCTCACTTCATGGACACCCCTACCAGCAGAAAAACTATGGGGTCCCATGTGGTGGGGGCTTTTCCCCCACTGGTGTGCCTGCCCCGCTGGACTGGCTAGCCAGCCAGGCTGAACAGCCCCGCCCCCATGAGTAACTGCTTCTGAGATGTGGGAGAGGGGGGTACTGTGCAGCTAGACAGGGACAGTGTTGGGGGAAAAGTCCTATGGTGGGGGATCTGGGACCATCGCCAAGGCTGAGGCAGAGGTCGGGGGCTACGTTCCCCCACTTTTCCTCACACTGCCCTGCCCAGCTGATAGACACAGCAGGACACAGGACTGGGGAGCAGAAGCTTTGCTGCTTCAAGTCTGTGACAGCCTACAAGTGGGGCTGGCCCAGCTCAGCAAAAGATGAGTACTCTAGGTTTAGTTTGGTTTCACTATTAGATCACTTTTACCCATTTATGTAGACAAAATTTTTTGAGTAGAAGTGGTTTCTTTTATTAGACCAACTGAGCAGTTGGAAAAAAGTTCTTAGCAAGCTTGTGAGTGCAAAAACCCTTCTTTAGGCATAGACTCCCTATGCCTGAAAAAGGATGACTGCACCTGAAAGCATAATAACTTTTTTCCAACTACTAAGTCTAATAAAAGATATAGCATCTACTCAAAGAACCTTGCCTGCCTATATCCTTAGACCAACACAGCTACAACCAAAAACTCATTTATGTGTAATTTCTGTACCTACCCAATATGGATATATTAACTTCTGAGTATAAGTGTGTTAATATTTATGTAATAATCAGGGAACATAATTTTCTCTGATTAAAACAAAAAATCTAAAATTTTCAGATATAACCCCCCCATCCACATTTTTCCATGATTAATATGAAATGTTGATCTATCTATCTATCTATCTATCTATCTATCTATCTATCTATCTATCTATCTATTAGGACTGTGTGAAGCTTTAGTCCCTGATTTGATTTGGCAGAGATTCAGCATGATTCAGTGGTGAATCTGAAGTGAATCAGAGGGCCCTTTAATCTCTCCAAATTGATTCAGAACAGATTCAGTGAGACTTGGACAAATTTGGACAGATTTGGCAATTTGGACATAGATACAGTTTAATTTTTTGTTTCTACATACTTGTAGGTATCAGGGGCTCTGAATGCTTCAGTGCTTGGGTAGATGCAGTGTCCCACAGACGCATAGGGTGCTCCCCAATGTGCTCAACAGGAGACCCTGAAGTGGACCAGAAGCACTTCTGTTCTGCTTCCTGGTCCACAGGGGAGTGCACTGCCCCCCTCCCCCCCCCCCACCCCCATGCCTCCCCCTGCATGCTCCCTAGCAGACCCAGAAGTGGACCAGAAGTACTTCCGGTCCACTTCTGGTTCTCTGCCAAGCATGCTGGAGAATGCCCCCCCCCCCCCCACACTGCTGTGCAATGCTCCATCCACCCCAGCACCACAACAATCATGAGCCATGCTGTTATCTCAAGGTATGTAGAAAAAAAATCTTTTAAAGCTGTGCCTGTGTCTGAATCACTGATTTGCCAAATCTGATTTGTCAGATTTGGATTCAGCTGAATTGAATCAGGGACAGTGATCTGAATCAACAGATCAAATCACTGTCCCTGATTCGGGCTGAATTTGAATCAGAATCGAATAGGGCCTGTTTCATACAGCCCCTATGTGTGTGTGTGTGTGTGTGTGTGTGTGTGTGTGTGTGTGTGTGGTAACTTTTTTAAATCTGAAAACTGGGTTGTTTTTTTTTAATCAGAGAAATCCAGGATTCTTGGTAATCATTCATTGAATAAACTATAAAAGCGACAACATAGTGTACTTTTTATATGAAAAAAAGGCCCTAATGGGTTATCTGAAAGGTCCTTTTAGATATGAAAGATCCTAATGGGTTAGACAACAAGGAAAATAAATTAAGGAAAAAAATCAAAGTAAAAACAAAGTAATATTTCTTGCTCAAGACATAAGATTTATCCTGGTCCTGATCCTTTATGCTTCAACATAGCTATATCTAATTGGTTGGATTGAGATTAGGCAATTAAATTAGGCCCTGATTGAGGGCCTAATGAGCTTAATGAAGGCTAATACTGATTATAATTAGATTGGATTTTGACCCTAAAAATTCAACGAAATGATTGAATATAAATGAACTAGAATGAGGAAATACAAGGTTCCAGAGGTGGATGAGCATCTTCCAGATCACTTTCCTCCACATCTTGGTCCTGGAAAGCAAGGAAATAGCACTTTCCATATTAGCAACCTTTCCTTATACTGTACATATACTTATTATACATTTACTGCAAAATAGAAAATGTAATATAGATTGCTTGAGATATATGAGTAATTCTCCAACAGCTCACTCTGAAACAGGAAGAAATGGAGCCATTCTATCTCTTACCCTCCTAGTCCCACACTTCCCATATTATGGTTATCCATACAAAAGACCACTGACAGAATTAAGTAAAAAATATAGAACACCTGTTAACTTACTAAGAAAACGTAATCTTTTTTCTGTATCGCTCATGCTCTGATAACCAGATAAATATAGGTGCAGAAAGTCAGCAGAACCCAGATGAACTTGAGTTTTAGTGTCATGTATTCTTTCAGTAATTCTCCCTAAAGAGAGAAGTTTTGAGATAAGAAGACAATTTGCAAGGTCTTTATAAGTACAGTGAGATAGTTTCTTAAGTAAGGGCCTGTAACAAGACAGAGCCCCAGGAGTGGCCATCACTTCACAGAGGCACTTGGTCCCAATGTCATATCAGGCCACTCTAGGCCTTATGTCCCTTGTTGGGGCCTCAACCTTTTTGACCTTCACCCCTTTTCTCTTACTGGACTATAATTCCTAGGCCCAATGTGCTGGAACTGGCTTCTAGGTTCCAGCTACTGTCTTGTCCTATTCATTTTGGGACTCTGCCCCTGGACTCTATGGGCGTGTGTAGACAACATGAGGGGCATGTGTGCATGACACTTTAAAGCAGGTTAAATGCTTTTGCACCACTTTAATGTTGTTGGTGTTTGTGTGCATCGGTGGCGTATTGTGCATTAATTCCAGCCGCTGTAGCACATTCAGTGACATTATGCACCTTAAGTGACCTTGGGGTGCAGCAAACTAAAACACCTCTGAGGAGTTTTGGTTTGCTTCCCTAGAGTCGCAGAGATAAGCACCAGGCTCCATGTAGCTTGTGGGTTCTGCAGGCAGCACATGCAGGCAGCCTGGCAGCAGCTGGGAAAGGCAGGATCCACCAAAGAAAAATAAAACAGAGAGCCTGATCTTTGCCTCCCCCAACTGGAGCCTGCCTGATCTGCACAGGGACCTGGTCCTTCACTCCACAGTTGCGGTGCCCCCCAGGACTGCCCAAGCCGGGAGCCTGCAGGTGGGTGCTGCCTTGGGAGGGGTGCCACTGCCGCAGAGGGAAGCACCAGCCCCCACCCTCCCCCAGCCCAGGGACTGCTCCACCCACCAGCACCTTGCCCTCTTCTCCCTGCCACCGGAGAGGCAGGAAATAGATGGGTGTACACAGCACGGGGGTTTACTGTGCCCTAAATCAAAACAATGTTTTTAAAAACCCACCACTTCAATATCTCTGACCCTTTTAGTGGTGGTGTTTAATTGCAATCACAGAAAAATGTGGATTTGGGGTTACTTTTTTAATCCAAAAATTGGGATTTTTTTTTTTAATTAGAGAAAACCAGGATCCCTGCTCATCAGGGCCTGATAGCTGGTCTCCATGGTAATGCACCCTTGGTACCTATACTAAGCTCTGTCCTGTCCTATTTTCCTATTACAGAGCAGCCCACTCTTCAGTAGGTACTCATGGCCTTTGTCTTCTAGCTGCTTGTTCTCTTGCAGCCAACCTATCCTTGTGGTGTTTGCTAGACTGGCTGAAAGTGTTCCTGTTTTGCTTAATGTGCAGCTCCCTGCCTAGGTAGCAGTGTTTCTTTACTGACACTCTCCTTGCAGCTGGTCTGGGCTCTATTTACAGCAGTCTTTCCTCTTAAAGTAACAGGAGACCTACTAGGCTCCCTGTTACAGGGCCTAACCACAGCACCTTAAGGTTGGTCAGTATCTGCCCTCAAATACTAAGCATTGACAATCCTTCCAGCAAGTAGTATAAAATCACAATACTGGCTTTTACTGGTTATAAAGCTTCACACAATCTGTAGCCCATATCCCTCATGTAATCTGTAGCCCATATCTTCATCTTCATTTCTGAGATCTCTAAACTCCAGACATTCTCAATGCAGTTAAATGAAATGATTAACATGTCTCAATTTGACTGAAGCCCAATATTATGTGATTTGTTTGGTTGATCAGAAACCATAACAATTCTATTTAAATACTTCTTTTATTCATGTGTTTAGGTGTTATATTAATTGACATTTAACAGTAAATAAAGACATGGTAAAAGTGATCAATAAATTTCTGTTTATTTCCTGTAGTTTAAATTGAATTTCATGTCTTCAGAGGATCTACAATAACTGCAAACAACTTTGTATGACTTCTGATTCCGTCTGCCTTTTCTCTTCAGTGTTACCCTTGTAAATTTGATTTTGATCTCAATAGTTCACTTTTCATACAAAATATTAATATTGACTTGTGTTCTCCTTCAACTGTACCATTTACGCAGTAAGTATGGCGTATCATTTCTATTTATAATTCTTTGCATTACTGAGGTACCTGCCAGATTAAGAGCCCATTTCTACTTAACATTAATTTTACTCTCAGTGTATAATACTTAGTATTTTCATTAGGGTAGCAATTAACTGGCACACTTCAGATGTAATGTCCTTTACTGGCAAGCTTTTTGTCCTCCTTGTGTTTGGACCCAGAAGACTATTAGTGCCCTCTGCTGCCATTTATTACTTTATAATAATTTGCTTTTCTACTTTTACTTTTCTTAATTTTTTGTTTTGTTTTGCTTTGTTTGTTTGTTTTATGCATCCCCCTCCTGACATCCATCTTGCTAGTTGGAGGCTATCAGTGAGCATCAAACTGCTGTTCTCCCAATATCTATAATATGTTGTGGCTGTCAGTAGGCTAGAATGACTCATACCTCAAATCAACAGAATATATTCTGGGTTCTCTTAGGCTCTACCCTACCCTACTTGACAGCAATGACTCTAAGCTGTCACTACACAAGCATGAATACCAAATCTTTACTGTATGGGTGACACCTAAGTTACATTAGCTGATTTGTTAAATCTGCTCTGTCATTTTTGCCTTACAGTTCATCTTCTAGCACCTTGGGGTTATATTACTTTTAATCCTAGCAATAGATTGTCTATTTTACAAATGCTACCTATATGGATGGAGCAGTAAATTGTTATTTAGGGTTTTACTGAGGATAGAGTGAGGTATTTAGCACCAATATATTATGCTTTTCTCTGCTTATACATTTAGCATGCATAACTGTCTTCTACTTTAGCTCTCTCATCAAAATGTTGTGTCTGAATTTTTTTTTTTAGTCAAAAGAACAAGCAAGCACATAAATCTCCACATCAAGGTGTTTAACTCCTTTTATTGACAGTGACCTCAACTTGGAAGTAAAAGCATTGATTATGCAGTGTGCTTTGGTAATAAAGTCGGCTCTTAGGACTTCTTGCTTTTGGATGAAAAGACCAAAAATAGATTACGACTCACTAGTAAATATATATTTTTGTTTTCTCTACTTGTTATTGGTTCACTTAGTGTCTCATTTCTGATATATTTATTTTTAACTGAAAAGTTTAAATTGCCCCCCACTCACCTTTTCAAATATAGATTACTAATGCAGATTAAAATATTGCTTTTTTAATATCTGTGTTACCATATTTACAGTGAGGACATTTATTTAAGGGACTAAAAAGCTGCGGAATCTGACTTTTCTGACCGAGGGTAAAATTTAAGTGCAATAATTACACTCCATAAAGGAAGAAGAAAGATAGTTTAGCATGCTCAGTGCAGCTACCATATGGCAGCAAGCAAAATGAAATCAGCCAAAGTGATCCCGCCTTCTGTTGTTGGCTTAATAATTCCAATACCAATGTTAAAATTGATGTGAGAGCTCATGCAACTTAATTAGCAACCAGTTTCCATCAGAAGATTGAACAAAAGATTTGAGATGGTATTTTAGGCAATGGTGGGAGAAAACATTTTCTGATGTTCTAAGACAAGAATAACAAACAATATTTGAGACAAATTAATACAATGAACTAGTGAAATATCAATATGTAATACAGTAATATAAAAATATAAAAACAATCTGTGAATTATAACAATTATGCAGCTTTCTACTTAGCTACATTAAGAAGCTTGTATTGCCATAGTGAACGTCATATGGAAATAGTCAATGTTTGCCTGCTCCCAAATAATAAGCTAAGAACCACATGATAGGAAAAAAAAAATTGAAGTTGAGACTATGAACAGGAAAGAGAAAAGAACTTTACAGGCATCATTCAGCATACCATTCCCTAAATCCCCTATTACAAGCCAGTCTATACTTGTGGCATGTTGTTCTCATCTGAAAAAAAGTGCCTGATATTATAGTGATTCATTACGACTATCATGAAATTACAATACAAGCTGAAGACTAACAATCCTGCCATGACCTCCACCTGGGCATATGAGTCTTGCTTGCAGAGCTCATTTTATGACTGGGTCTTCTAGTGGTAGTCTTTGTATTTTTTATTCTGGCACAATGCTTAACAATTAGAGCTAATTATGCTTGCCATAATTTTGCTACATATTAGAGAGAGTTTTTTCTTATGTTGTCATCCAGGCTGTCCAACTTTTCAGTGGCCAGGGGCTGCAGATAGCTATACTAATGTGAGCCAAGGTCCCCCACCTACCCCACTACCTCCCCCTGCACAACTGGGGAGGTAGATGCCCCTAGCACTCCACCACACTCATGTGTCACTCAATTCAATAGCCACCAGCTCCCCCGCTGCACCACATCATAATTCCAGAAGGCAGGAGATGGAGAGGAAGTCCTGAGCCCCTGGCTGCTGCTGTGGGAAACAGAACAATAAAGGGAGCAACAGCTGAGGTGCATGCACATGCCATGAGATTTCCCTTTTCAGGCACTGCAACTGCATTTCTGTTTGCACGAGTGGGATTTCCCACCATTTTAAAAGTCTTTTTGATGCGCTAAAGTAAAGCTGCTGGGATGTAGCTTAGTTTGGGTCGCTGCCAACTACATCATCACATCTCTAGACTCGTTGCGTGCAAATACAAAGGCATTCAAATACTTTCTTTTTCCACGAGGTGGCACTGCACTATTTGTGTAGTTCAGGCCTCTGTCCACAGGTGCTGCTTTCAAGTGCTGCTGTTACTTACTTATTTATTTATTTATTTATTTATTTATTTATTTTGGCCCCTGTTCATCCATCCACCTGTTTCCACACCTGAGGGCAGGCAGGGCACAGTGCAGGGGACACCTCATATTGCTGTCCTGCACCGGTCCTTATACAGAAAGAAAAAAATGGAGTAGCATGCCAATAGGTAATATCGGAAATATCCCACCAGCTAAGGTGGAAGTTAAGAGGGTGGTGTTTGGACTGTTGGTCAAAACCCATCCTCATCTTCTTTCTTCCTCTGCAGAAGACTTTTGACAAAAAGATTGAAAAGAATAAATAAAACAAGAAGAACAGAGTAAATAATAATAGAATAGAAATAGATAGAATAGAAATAGAATAGAAAGTACAATAGGAATAGATATATATACAGTAGTGTTTATTTAGTGTTTGTGTAGTGTATATAAGTAAATAGATAGTAAATATATAGGGTGCAGGGAAGGAAATTCCCCATTCCTTTTTTTCTACTTTTATATTAATTTAAAATTTTATTTTTTTAAAATACAATGTCAGCAGCAGCAAATAGAAAAAAAAGTAATACCCAGGCTGAAGTAGGAAACAGGGCTGTCTTCCACCACCCCGGGTGCTAAGACCTAGTGGGATATTTAAAGTTTTGCATAAATATTTGGGCTGTGTGAAATAGCACCATTTTGTTTCAACTTCCATTTTGCCATTTCAAAGGGATAGTGTTTCATTTTGACATTTTGTTTCATTTTGTTTTGAAGCACTGTTCCATTGTGTTTCATCAAAAATGTTACACTGTTTCAATGTGTTTCAACATTTCTCTCATAGTCTATAATGGGTAATCACAAAAATGCCTATAACATTGTCATTTCTTACCTGACTCAAATGAAAACAGCAGTGAAGGTAGCTCCTGCTGAGGTCACAAAGCCTGACAAGTTTTAAGGAGATAGATATAGGGGTTTCTGGGAAACTGTACCTCAAACTATTCAGAGCAAACATGTCACTTTTAAGTGTGAAGGCACAGGGGGGGTGAAAACAGCACACATGATAAGCCCTGATAAGACCATGAAGTCTGACAAGTTTCAAGGAGATAAGTGCAGAGGTTTCTGGGAAACTGCACCTCAAGCTGCTGACAAGCAAAACTTGTGACAAGTGTGACTGTGTGTGTGTGTTAAGGTGCAGTGGGGTGAAAACAGAAGGCATGGTAGCCGTCACTGAGGCCATGAAGCCTGCCATATTTCAAGGAGATAAGTACAAGGGGTTCTGGGAAACTGCACCTCAAGATGCTGACAAACAGGATTTGTGACATGTGTGACTGTGTGTGTGTGTTAAGGTGCACCCTCACTGCCACTGGGGCCTCTACATGACATGGTAGTGTGCCCCAATGAGGTCTCCTCCTCCCCTATAGCCTTATACCGACCCACCACTTTAAATAACAACAGGTAAGTAAGCAGCACAGTAGCACTAGCATCTCAGGCACCCAAACTGTCACAGAACCTTTCTATCCTTTCCTACAACAGCTTCTTCTCCAGCAGCTGCCAGGTAACTCTCCCTGCCAGCCCCAGTCCTGGGGTTTAGATGTGCCTAGGACCCTGCCTCCTTCCATTCAGATGATTGGGCACTGGTAATAGGGGTGTTGGTCTAAGGACATGGCACTGGAAGCCGATGTCCTTTGGGTCAACCTGGTACCTTCTAGTAGACCAACTGAATAGTTAGAGAAATTTATCTTAGGAAGCTTTCAGGTTAAAAAACCCTTTGTCAGGCTGAGGAAGCACCTGCAGTTGATGTGTGTGTGTGCTGTTCCTGGATGGAAGGAATGGTAAAGAAGCCAGAGGCTGGCATGTAATGCAGACAAGAAAGCCAGTCAGTGAAAATGGAAATCGGGCCAACAGATATCTGTGAACCTAATCAAGTAAAATTCTTCATCAGCCAGAAGAAGTGCCAGTTCCTCCTGTTTATTTCCCATGCTTCTGGTGTTCCCATAAAGGTATCTGAGATTTCCCTTAGACACCTCAGGTTTTCTGTCATGATGTCTCTGCCTCAAGATGTTAGAACCCATCTGGACAGTTTCAAACATCCATGGTTTGAATGTCCTTCCATGTGTCATTGTGGCTAGTGGATTCTGCTTCCACAGTGGAACCTTTTCCTTGGCCCCCAGATGTGCCTAGTTTAAAGCTTCTATATTAGTGGTGTTTAATTTTGATTATGGAAAAATGTGGATTTTAGGTTACTTTGTTAATCTAAAAATTGTGGATTTTTTAATCAGAAAAACATGGATCCTTGCTGCTAATTATATTGATTGACAGAAGCAAATTTAAGAGTTCATTAAAAAAAAAAAAAATTGTAGTGCCACTACCATAACAGGATTTGAACACACTACCCTTGAATTACAAAATAGGCACTTGATCTACTACATTGTAAGGTCTTTAGATAATAATAGGCATGGGAATTTAAACATATTATTTTGGCCATAGGAGAGCACATATATTTTCTATTAATATTATAGAAATATAGTGACACTGATTAAAGGATATAAAGTTCAAATAAAGTTTGCTCCATAATTCAGAGTAAGAGCTATAAAGTCGCTGATAAAGACATTGAACAGAACGGGCCCAAGGACTGACCCCTGGCAGATTCCACTGCCCACATCCCTCCAGGTTGAAAATGACCTGTCCTCCACCACTGTCTGGGTGTGGCCCTCTAGCCAATTTGCAACCAAAATGACTGTGTAGACATCAATGCCACAGTCACCAAGTTTTTTTAATGAGAATGGGGTGAGAGATAGTGTCAAAGTCCTTCCTAAAGTTCATAAAGACTATGTCTACCGCGACACCCACATCCAAGGATTTTGTGACCTGTTCATAAAAGGCAACCAGGTTAGTCTGACAAGACCTGCCCCCAATGAACCCATGTTGGTTGCCCCTAAGCATAATCTCCCCTGCTGGTCCCTCGCAGATGTGCTCCTGGATAATTTTCTCAAAGAGCTTCCCCAGGACCAAGGTAAGACTCATAAGCCTATAGTTACCTGGTTCCTCCTTCCTCCCTTTTTTGAAAATGGCGACAACATTGGCCCTTTTCCAGTCCTCTGGCACCTGGCCAGAGCACCATGAGTGCTCGTAAAACCGTGCCAGGAGTCCTGCAATGACCCCTGCCAATTCCGTCAGCACCCTGGGGTGGAGATCATCTGGACCTGCTGATTTAAACACATCCACCCCCACCAGAAGTTCACTAACTAGTTCCTCTCTGACCCTAGGCCTGGTGGTGCCTCTCTCGAGTCCATCCAGAATCCCGGGGGGGCGGAGGCGATGTCCCGCTCCCTGCTCAGAAAAATGCAGGCAAAGAAAATATTTATTCTATTATTATTCTATTATTATCATCTATTTATTGTCACTTAGTGATGCCACAAAAATCTTCATAGCAGTACAAAGGTGATAAAAGGTGATATCTGCTTCTACCCTCAATGTATCTTTGCATAGAAAGGGAACAAGTAGGAAAGGAGTGGGCTCATTTTTTGCTGATGGCTATATGGTAATCATGGACAAACTAGGCAAACTGAACAAACACTTGTCTTCAGTATGCAATCAAGACAAGGTGGTAACTGAGGACATTAGACATGGAATGACAGGGAAATGAGTCCATCAATATAAAAATGACAATATCTGAGGTAGAAAGAAATAAAATTATACTCCTTCCTTCCACAAAATTTGGGGGCTCAGATAATAATACCCATCCTAAAATATAGAAGGAATTGGCAAATAAATTAGCAACTCCATTTATTACAGATCTTTATAAAGTCTGTCAACTCAGGAATAGTAACCTAGAATTGAATATTAGAAGATATCATACTTATTTTCAGGAAAAGGAGAAAAAGTGGTCTGTCCCAAGCAAATATTGGTCTGTTACCTTGTTTTCAGCAGCAGGTAAGATCTTAGAAAAGATATGGAAAAAAAGAATAGGAAATGTATAAAATAGAATGTCATGTAAAACAATACAAATATATTAATGGAGGAATGTGTCAGACTAAGTTCATATCATTCTATGACAAGATTATAGACTTTTTAAAATAAGGGTGATGCAATGGACTTAATATATCTAGCTCTAAGCAAAAATTGTGATACTATGCTTCATCAGAAATTATTGGCCAAACTGGAATGGATAGAGAATCAAAACTACTGTCATGAGGGGGTCAAGTGGACTAAAAGACAAACCACAGTGGACTATATTGAAAAGTGAGTTATCTATTTGAATGATAATTACCAGTGGTGTTCTTCAGGGATGGGTCTAGGGCTTATCCTTTTTCAAATTTTATAAGCAAACCTGGTATGAGAACTACATGGGCGCATCCAGACAAGCTTGAGTGTGCTTCTTGTAGTGTCTCAAACCCCTTTGAGATGTTGCAAGAGGTACATGCAGGAAAGAGAAAATGTTCCCTGTGCTGCAAACTGGGGCAGCCATCGGGGGGGGCGGGGGGGGGCTGCAGGAGCTGGAAGGGGATGGGGGCAGGTGGGGCAGCAATCCATGGGGCTGGGGGAGCAAGTGGGGATGTGGCCATGTGGTCCCTGTGGGGGGATATAGCCCCTGTGGGCGGGGCATGGGGGGCCATAGCCCCTGTGGGGGGCTGTAGCCCCTGAAGGGAGGATGTAACCCCTGGGAAGGGGGCTGTAGCCCCTGTGGGGGGCAGCAAAATATATATTTATGTATTCATGAATTCATTAAACATGTATTTAGAGTTCACTTTGTTATTATGATACTGAGACTGGTAGTCTTTCATATTGCTTTAACACTGTAGATATATAAATAAAATGTTGCCCAACTGATCGCTCTCTCTCTCTCTCTCTCTCTCTCTCTGTTTATAGTGGTCTTTTGTTTTAATAATGGAGGAACATGGATTTTGGGGTATTTTACAGAGTGACTTTGGGCTTTTTTTATCAGGGATGTTTCAATTTTCAAATAGAGAACACCAGAATTCCTGCTAGAGAGGCCTATGGCAGGACCCTGCCTGCTCAGAGCTTGCACCTTGGATGCAGCTGGCTGTGGCTGAGCTCCTGGCCAACTGGGGATATGAGGACATGCTTAGACAGTTCAAAGCAGGCCACAACACCCAGAACATGTACTGGGCAACAGCTGCCCAGATGGCTGGGCAGTGGGTACACATGGCAGTAATGCTGCACAAAGGCTAACTCCACATCCACAGCCCACTGGCAGCTGGCGCAGAGGGGCAGATGCCTCGTCTGGGTCTGGCAGGTGTGCAGCAGGTCACAGTCAGGCAGCAGCCCCCACTGCCAGACTGCTGCAGTGGGTAAAGGGTGCAGGGAACTCTCAGAGCTGCTTCAGCAGTCCAGCTGGCAAAAGGGGTAGTGTCCCCAGGTACTAATTGCCTGGGCCCCAGAAGCTCCTGAGAGCAAGTAGCCCTGAGCTACTTGACAGGGCAGCTTTTTGTACTGATGGGGCCAGGACAGAGAAGCTTTTATACTTCTGGGGAGAGCACAGGTGCTGGCCCTGGGCTCTAGCTCCCCCTGGCTTCAGAGAAGCCAGGCCGGGTTATTTTGCCCCAAGTGGCACAATTTGCTCCACAACAAAGTGTATGTCTGAGCATGTGCACTGAGGCACAAAGCCCTGACTGAAATTTACACCACTTCTATTTGAGCTTCTGCAAATGCAAATGCTTGCATGTGTGGACACACCCCATATGTCCTCATGAAATACATGGATAAGTAACTTGGGGAGCATTGCCAATATAGAATATGACTGAATTATTATCAGGGATCCTGTTTTTCTCTGATTAAAAAAAATCCCCAAGTTTTGGATTTAAAAAAGTAACCCAAAAATCCATATTTTTCCATGATTAAAATGAAACACCACTAATATATAGAGATCACAGGAAAAGTGGATTTTGGGTTACTTATTTTAATCTTAAAATTGGGAATTTGTTTTAATGTGAGAAAAACAGGATCCCTGATTTTTATATAGGAAATTTTAGATAATCTTATAAAATGGCTTTTAAGAAAATGTATTAATTTTAACTGTATAAATTGCAAAACCATGAACATTTAAGCCAGTAACAATGAGTTTTCTATAACATCATGGCACATAGATGGAAGACATCTGATGAGGAGAGAGACCTGAGCATATTGACTGAAGGCAGAATGACCATGAATCACAACTATAATACAGCTATGAAATAGAATAATACAATTATATCATGCATTTGGAAGTGTATGTGCAATAGAGACAAAAAGTACTATACAAAGCATTGGCAAGCCCCTGGTTAGAGTAGTATGTTAAGTTCTCATCAATGCTTAAAAAATGGCATCTATTTGGATTTATATTCTTGCCTAGCCAAAAGATGAAGAACACTTGAGAAACAAACAACCCACCAACAGGATTCCAAAACAGCACCCTAAAGCCCAAGAACTCCACATCTTCCCCTTTTCACACAAGCAAACCCACCCACCAATCCCAACCATGCCTCCCAACTGTGACTGTCATCTAGATACAATTTCCTATCCACCCATCCCTACTGCCCTACTTCACCCACAGGACAGATTCTCCACTGCCCCCAAGTGTCCCCTCTAAGCCCACACTCTATTTCCTCCTGTTCTGAAAGTGAATGGAGCTTCTGTTCTATTGCAGCTGGGATGTACAGGGCTGAGTTCAGCCTGGGACATGAGCAGCGGAGGTGGTGGAGGGTGGGTTCAACTGCTGTGCTTCGTCCCCCCATGTGTGGCCCAGCAACTCAGGTGTAGATGCAGAGAGAGGGAACATACCCACCACCACTGCTATCACTGTCAGTCTGAGATCAACCCCTGTGGTGTGGAAAAGCAGTTCCTCTCACCCCCAGGGCAGTGGGACGATGGAAGCAGCAGGTGGGCAAGGAGGGGAAGTGAAGGGTGTAAAAGGGCATGGAATTCTTACCTGATTTGGGGACTTTAAAGAAAAGCCCCAGTTGCTGCCCTTGTGGTGTGGTCTGCTCTCCAAAGTGGGGTGAAGGGTGTGAAATCTGGCAATGGGGGGATATAGCCACTCCTGCAGTGCTGGTCATTGCTCCCACACCCCATTTTGTAAAAAACCTGGATATTCTTCTAGGCTCTTGAACTCAGTCTAGGGCCAGTGGGCACTGCCTGGTGTACTCTGCTCAGTGTCTCCCGTTGGTGTGCGCACTAGTTTTGAATCTGTGACCTTTGTTCCTGTCCCTGTTTTGTCCTTTATTTACCCCAATAGCCCCCTCTATTAACAAGGGTGGGGGGGGAGGGCTACCATTGCTTTGTGAGCATAAGGCCCACATTCCCAATGTGTCAAATAGACCTGGATATGCTTTTGATGTCAGCAGTTCTTCAGCCCAGGGAGGCCTGCCAGCTTTAAAGGTGTTAAAGTTGCTTAAATCATTTGCTAAAGAGGCCGCATAAATATCTCACTGATGGATTGCATTGTGTTCAATATTTCAACATTGATCTCCTGTTCTTTGTTCTTACTGGGTGTGTCTACATGAGACACTTTATTCAAGATTAGAGCAAATTACTGTGCAGCAAGCATCACTGTCTACATGTGCAGATGCTTACTGTACAGTAATTTGCTGTAATTGTGAATAATTTCCCACAGATTTCCTGTAAGTACGAGTAGCAAATTTACTCTGGAGTAAGTACTGTGCAGTACGACATGTATAGATGGCCAAATGGCAGCAAATGTGCTCCTGGTCAGCTGGGTAGCAGGGGGCAGGAAATTGCTTCCTATCCCTGAGAGCTGCCTGTTGCTGGGGTGGGCTCTACCACTCTTGTTGGTAAGCCTCTTGCTTAACTGAAGTCCTGAGTGAGGTAAGGGAGTTTTCCTGGAAATTCTCACTCACATTCCTTCCCTGTAATTTTGGTGAGAAGAAACAGGGAAAAGGGAACCTTTAAGGACCAAGGAACAGCGCACGGGTGTGCTTATAGGGAAATTGGTGAGGGAAGGTCTGCTTAGAAAGAGGGGCAGGAAGAGAGGGACAGTGGATTAAGAGACCCAGAAAAATGGTTGAAGGACATTATAATACCAGAACCACTGCCACTGCCAGCCCTTCTCTGGTTATACCTGTAAGGTGTCTGTCTGGGAAGGCCTGCTCTCCCTTAAGGCTTCTATCCAGGTCCTGGTTTGGTGCTGTGGAGACTGTGGCTTTCAGGTTCCTTCCAGTGAAAACCAGGTGGGAGAGTGCCTGTGCTTCCTGGTGGTGTCCCTCAGGGATCAGGAAAGAAAACTACAAAAGAAGGTGGCAAAGTTTCAAAATATCCTCTGCAATGAGGACTTCATTGATTCATTTCTGGAGGAGACATCTAGGACTGGAGGATGGACTGCCAGAGGTCGTGCTAAAGAAGGAAGATGATATGGACTTCCAGGAAAGTGGAAGATGGAAGTTTGTGACCTCTGGCAGGAAGAGGAAGTATTCTTCTCCACCTGCAGTGGTTTTCCTGGAGAACATATATGGAGTCCAAGAAACAGAGGAGAATGAGCATGTTCTGTTGGGGGAAAAGGCCAGGCCAGGCATCTCCGAGATTGAGAGGATTGAGACCACTGTCACTAGGAGGAAGTGATGTGTATGTATGCGTGTGTGTGGTGGGGGGAGGGGGAGCTTGGAGACTCCCTTCTGTGGGGGATGAAGGCATCCATCTTCTGGCCTTATACATTTTCTCAGGGAGTCTGTGACTTGCCAAGAGCCTGGATCCAAGATGTCATTGAGGGATTGCTGAGACTCATCTGACCCTCTGACTGCTTCCCATGCTGTTCATCCATGTGAACACCAATGACACTGCTGGTATCAAGTGGATTGCCACCAGGGTTGGCCCTGAGGCCAGTTTTGTTCAATATCTTCATCAACAACCTGGAAGATGGGATGGAGTGCCCCCTCAGCAAGTTTTCTGATGATGCCAATCTGGATGTGGTGTGGTAGATATGCTGGATACTGTGGTTAAGGTTCAGAGAAACCTAGATAAATTGGAAGATTGAACCAAAAGAATCCCATGAGGTTCAATAAGGACAAGTTCAAAGTCCTGCACTTAGGATGGGACAATCCCATGCACTGGTACAGGATGAGGACTGACTGGCTAAGCAGCAGCTCTGCAGAAAAAGACCTGGAAGTTATAGTGGACAACAAGTGGAATATGAGCAAACAATGTTACCCTTGCTGCCAAAAATGCTAATGGCATACTGGCTTCATTAATAGATGCATGTCAGCAGACCGAGGGAAATGCTTATTCCTCTCTATTGAGCACTGGTGAGGCTATATCTGGAGTACTATATCCAGTTTGTGAGGTCCCCACTATGGAAACAATATAGACAAATTGGAGAGAGTCAATGGAGAGCAACAAAAATGGTTAGGGGGTTGGAGAATATGACTTATGAGGAAAGGCTGAGGAAACTGGTTTTATTTAGTCTGGAGAAGAGAAGACTGAGGATGCATTCAAACATGCAGGCACATGAGCTTGCAGCAGTTCAAATATAGGCGGCACAAATTTAATCCGGGGCTTTTTGCCTCAGTGCACATGCCTGGACATACACTTTGATGTGGGGCAAATTGTGCCATTTGGGGCAAAATAACCCTGCCTTGCTCCTCCCAGATCTGCAATTAGGGGGAGTTGGAAGCAGTATAAAAACCTGTCCTCTGCTGGCCCCAGCAATATAAAAAGCTGCTCTGGCAAGTTTTTTAGGGCTACTTACTCTCAGGAGCTTCTGAGGCCCAGCCAGTTGGTACCTGGGGACACTACCCCTTGTGCCAGCTGGACTGCTGAAGCAGCCCTGGGAGTTCCCTGCACCCTCTACCCACTGCAAGGTCTGGCAGTGGTAGCTGCTGCCTGTCTTTGACATGCTGCCACCTGTGACAGTATGTGGTCCCAAGGCTGCATGCCTGCCAGACCTGGATGGGGCCTGCATGGCCATTAGAGGCATCTGCACCTCTGGGCCAGCTGCCAGTGGGCTGTGGCTGCACAGTTGGCCTTTGTGTGACATTATTGCCATGTGTGCCACTCCTCGGCCATCTGGGTAGCTATCACCTGGAAGATGTTCTCAGTGTTGTGGTCTGCTTTGAACTGTCAAAGAATGTCCTCATGGCCCCAAATGGCCAGGAGGTCAGCCACCTCCAGCTGTGTCCCGGGTGCCAGCTCTGAGCAGGCTTCTCTGAGCAGGTTCTAGCTCCCTCAAGAGGTTTATACTGGCATGTTTCTTGTTCCCCAGTATAGTTCTTTAGTCAGCACGCCACAGGTAAGACATTACCCAATTAATCTTTCCATCTTTCCACTGTTGAGTCTCTGAAACATGCATTTAATGTCCATTGGATACAATGCATGGAGCACAGTGGAGAAGTTTCTGTCCCATTAGGAGCAAGGGCTCAGACCATAATATATAATCTCATCCTTACAGAATAGAAGCATCTCTATGGAGCCACCTTCAAAAGACGGGACTGGATAATGCCTAACCTGTAGTCAAGTGATTAGAAGACTGCTGGGCAGTGGAAGAAACATAGAATCAAACCCCTTCTGGGTGAAGAGGGCGTAGAACCTTGGTCTTTCTCTTTTTTAAGTGAGTACCCTAACAATGTGAGTTACGGATACTAAACACGAGATTTGTCTCCAGTAGTCCAGTGACTGCCACCATTTCCTGCAATAGCCCTAACCTACAGGACAGAGTCTGTTTTGTTTAAATGAATTAAATAGACTCCAATAATAAGGCAAGAATTATAGCTTGCCATCTGAACACTTGCCTATATTTACCTTACTAAGTTTCCTCTGAATAAGACACATAATATGGGTCTGCTACATCCCAGGTGAGTGCTCTGATGGCTGAGGTACACATCCTAGGGATGTGTTGTGTTGTTCTTTTTTTCTTATCAAAATTTTCAAGTTGATCTGTGTTTCTATTATACATCAAAAAAGTCTCAAAACCTTGATTTTTTTAAAAACAGTATAATTGTTTTTCAGTATTGTACAGTATACTTCTATTATTTTAATGTTTGTGATTTTCTACAAATAAAAAGGAGTTGAAGTAAGAATCTTTTTGTTTCTGAGAATTGTGGATTACAGGATGTGCTCTAATCTTTCGCATTTGAGATGAAGTGAGGAGAAAAATTCTATTCCTATGAGCTGATTATCCATTACCATCCCTATCCACATGTTTTCACTGTTTATGTAGAAAAAGGAGGTATATCAAGACTTCACACGAGTGAGTAGAATCAAAAGGATACTTAAAAATAATGCATAAAATATTGGAATGTAAAAAAGATAAATATCACAATTGAAATGCAAAGCAGTTAATTACTATTTGTTATAATTATTTCCCAACCCATTCTGGCACCTTTTTTAAAATCTTATTTGACTCATAACAAATATATATCATCTTCATTAATTGTGTCATTCTGTAATTTCATAGTTGTGCTAATAAGTTACTTTGATATCAGATCCAAGCACAAAAAAGCTTTGCTCTTTTTCTTTTGCACAGGCATGATTATAAAAAAAACCACGTGGTTTTGTTTGTTTATTCATTTTCTCCTTCTGAGACTGTCTCAAAGACCTAAACATTCTTATTACTTGTCCTTTTTTTTTACTTTATTCTTCTTTAGCTTCACATTAGGCTGATTTTCCTGTAGGCTCAGTTTCTATTAGGGAAAAAAAATCCACATTACAGAAACCATCTCTATAACTGGGGGCAGCAGAGGTGAAAGATTCAGTGACAGAGTCAGCTACTCCAATTCTAAGAAGATTATATGCATATAAAAGTATAAGTATGTAGGTTGGCTATGTGCAAAACTGTATTCAGATGCCTCTTGAGCTCCTCTTTCTTTTTACTGTTTCTTCCCATGGGGTCTTAACTACAAATTCTCTAAATGTAATCAAATTTACTTGCTTGTATTCCACTACATTTATTCTGCTTTTTCCCTCCTTCTCTTTTTAAGAATTAGTAGCTCTTAATTTGTGATGACAGTCATCTCCTGTATTAAAATGTTGTCCTTGACACAGTCCAGCAACTTATTGTATGGTGTATATCCTGCTGTATTAGTTTCCTAACAAATGTTTGGGTAGTTATAGTCTCCAACAGCCATCAAGTCCTGAAATACATTTGATTCTATTAGTTAACAGCTATTCTTTATGATCTGATAATAAAACAGACTCCCTCACCAAGACATCACTCTTCTTCTCTCTTCATCTTTAACCAGAGACTTTGCAAAAAAAAAATCTGCCCTCTACATTTTAGATCACTAAGAAATTGTGTAAATCCTAAATATATTAGGCAGTGCCTCCTTTTTTCACTCCTGCCTATGCTTCCTGGAGAACACCCCCCGCCCAATTAAAAAAACCCAACCAAAGCAAACTTCTGTATACATATTCCAGTAATTTGAATTTGTAAACCTGCTTGTGTAGATGGCTGGTCATGTAACCCTACTGAAAATGTTCTAAAAGGTACCTACATTCATTAGGTTCAAAAGATTAAGGGCCTGTTTGGGTTTGTACCATAAAAGATTAAATGGCTGATTTATGCCTCAAAAGATTAAACGCAAGAGGCCAGGTGAGAGGGTGGGGCAAAATGTCATATCTGTGGCCACATAATTGTGTCACTACGCTTCCCTCCCCAATTTTTTTTCCATGTGAAAGGTATGCATGTGTTGCAGGGGGGTAGGGGAGTGGGAGGTTGTGTGTCAGTTATGGCAGAAAGGAAGTACCAGAGGGGATGGCAATGGGAGCAATAAGGCCATGAGGGGCAGATAGAGTACATGAGGAGCAAAGCTTCAGAACTGATATGTATCTATATATTAGTGGTGTTTCATTTTAATCATGGGAAAATGTGGATTTTAGGTTACTTTTTTAATTCAAAAAATGAGGATTTTTTTTTATTAGAAAAAAACAGAAACCCTGGCAATTAATTAGGCAAGTGAGGGCTTCTAGTTATGCCCCTGCTCACCAGCCCTCTAGTGACAAGTCACAGTGTGCACTTCAGAGATGGCATAAAGCTTAAATGTGTGACTGTTCATAGTTTATTTTAACATTAACACTGCTTAATATTCCAGGGCACTTAATATAGCCTAAGGATAATGTGTAACACTTAATATTGAGGGTAGTATTAAATATTTGGGGTGTTACTTAATAATTTGTTGTATTCAGTGTTTAGGGTATCTGATATTTTAAGGTTTTTCATATTTAATAAATATTAAATGTTTATTAGCTGTTTGGGTGTTTAGTAGTTGAAGAGGAAGTTAGATAAGGTTTATTTATTTGGTTTAAGAAATTATTATATTTATTGTAAAATTGCTTCCTAGTGGCAAAGTAATTTTTTTAGGAGTTCCAGGAAGGTAGATTTTTTTCCCCCAGGTTTCTAGATGGGAGCTTGAATTGTCTTCTCTCAAATATGACTTTGTTCCATGTACTTCCACGAGGGTTTGGCAGCAGGATCACAAATTTATCAAAGACTCTGTTTTGCCAGCTATATACAGTTATATACAATTATATAGTCTATCTCTTGCATTAATATATAGACAGTAGACTGATCCATTGCTTTTCTTCTTTAATCTCCTATGAGTCTGCTATGAGTCCATCTCCCCCTGTCCAGAACTTTGTCCAGGTCGTTGTGACATCATTCACAAATACTTACCTCTACAATTATGTCACTGGCTCCCATTAAACCTAGTTTAAAGCTCCCTTTCCTAATTAGTAAAAGGAAAGTCAGGTGGTCCCTATCTCTGCTTAATCATTCTCTCTTTTCAAACATTACCCCATGGTCTGACGTCAGTGTACTCCCATCACCACAATCTGTGCAACAATGAGTTCATCTCCAGGATGAGTCTGTCACTGCAATTTCCTGTGCCCTTAATTGGGAGGATTGAAAA
This sequence comes from Alligator mississippiensis, assembly GCF_030867095.1. NCBI lineage: Eukaryota > Metazoa > Chordata > Crocodylia > Alligatoridae > Alligator > Alligator mississippiensis. The sequence goes on along the minus strand of NC_081824.1, from coordinate 375,246,738 downwards.
GAATACAGCATGAACCCCAAAATCTTTACCCCATCCCCAGAGCCTCCTAGTTCTTTCTGATCTGTTCAAGGTTATACCTAGTAGTATCTTTAATGTTCACATAATTGAGCAGCATGTGGTAGTCGTCACAGGCCTGGATGCGTCTCAGCAACCTTCTCATAATGAGTTGTCCTTGGCAACCTGTCCATAATAATGATAAATGATAGGAAATGTCATAAAACCATGTCAGCTAGTACCAATGTCTATGATTTTGACATTATTGTAACTTTCACTACTCCAAAAATAGGCCTCTGCATGTGCTAAGTGCTTTACTGGATGGCATGTAGAGGAAGTCAGTACCTTTCAGAATCAAGACCACACTCTGGTGTGAAAGGAAAATCAGAGCCAATGTAATCAACAAATTAATTTATGTTATATTAGCAAGCATGGGGCAGTTTTGTTCCTAATTTTAATATTTTTTAAGGAGCTTGAGATATTGCAAGCAGAAAAATCTATTTCATTTTTAGATATTCTGCTTTGTAACAATATTATGTGCCACCCACTGTTCTGATGTTAACAGTGTGTTCATCTGTAACAAAGTCTTTCTGTCTGTGTGAGGTAGTTGTTATTTCCAAAAACCTCTTGGTAAGTTTAGTGAAACAGATTGTATAAAGAAAAAAAAATATATTTATCCAGAATAAAATCTGTTACACTTTCAGTGCACTATATCAGATATGATTACTTCCAGGAAGAATGTAAAATACTAAAAATCCGTATATTTAAATTCAAATTCCCAATAGCAATACATTGTGTTTCAGCTAACAGTGTTTTTCTAGACACCATCTTTATATCCTTTCATTCTGCTGTTATAGTTTACCACCAGCTCCTAGAAAAGCAAGGTGCCAATCATTTTCTGAGGCTTTTTTCTTTTTTTTTTATCCGTGTTAGATACAGACATTTATTATACAGTGTCAGTGATTTTTCAGTATCAGACTATGGAATGCTACTGGCATTTTCAAAATAGCATCTCATACCAAAAAAAGATGAAGTTATTGTAAAAAAATCAGTAATTTGTTGCACAAAAATTGAATCATAAAAAAGACCACAATAATGAAGATTTTAACACCGTTCTCCTCTGACTACTTTACAAAACTATTTAGTATATAGTAAAAAAAATAAATTTCCTAGTACCATTCATACAGAGTTTATGTTACAACACAAATAATTTAGAGTTCAAACTTTTAACATAATTGGTTGCAGTTGTATCATGGAAATTATTTTTTTTTTTAATATCTATAGCTAAAATTTTAAAGCATGAATGTCCAAAGTTATGAGCATGTATTTAACACAATTGAAAAAAAATCTGTCAGTTTTTGATGAACTACTAAAGATGTCAATCCAGCAAAAATTTACATACAGGCTTGACTTGATACATGAGTAATTCCACTGACTATATATATATATATATATACACACACACATAAATGTCTGTATAATCAATGACAAATGCAAATAAAAGTTCCTGGCTTTAGGCATCAAGTCCTGACCTCAATCAGCACTCTCATGTATTAAAAATATTGTTTATATTTTTATGTCAATCATCTGAATCATAGTGTCAATTTGTTACTTAAAGAAATTCCTTGAAAAGACAAATACTGCTGGAGTCTCCATAAAACTCCAAATTGTTGAGATGGGATTTTTGTAGAGTTGGCCTATCTTCTAAATGTTTTCCATGATTCAGGATTCTAAGGAAAATCATTTAAGTATCGAGGTATTTGATGAAGCAAAAGTATCTGTTCTTTCTGCTCTGATACCATGCATGGCATTAGTGTCTAGGATCATAGGAAAGTAGGGCTGGAAGGGACCTTTTGAGCCCATCCCTACTCAAGGAAGAATCATCCCAGTCTAAACCATCCTAGGCTTGATAACCTGCATTTGAAAGCTTCCAAGGAGGCAGATTCCACAACTTCTCTGGGTAGCTTGTTCCAGTGCTTGACCACCATCATATCCAGAAAGTTCCAACCAGCCTAAATTTCCAGCCTAATATCTAGCCTGAATTTCCCCTACTGTAGCTTGAGAATGTGTAAAGGTCTATCTCCTCTATTACTACACTGAATGGTGGGCCATACTATGTATCGTAGTATTATAGTATCACAATGCTTAGAGTCAGAAGGGACCTAAATAGATCATCAGGTCCAACCCCCTGCCCCAGGCAGGAATGAGTGCCAGAGTCATAACACCTCAGCCAAATATCTGTCCAGCCTCCTCTTGAAGACTCCCAAGGTAAAAAAGAGCAACACCTCACTTGGGAGTCCATTCTAGAGCCTGGCAGCCCTAACTGTAAAGTAATGTCTCCTGATGTCCAGCCTGAACCTTCCCTCCAACAATTTGTGGCCATTATTCCTAGTAACCCCAGGTGGTGCCCAGGGAAACAGAGCCTCCCTTAATTCCTGCTGGTCCCTCCTGATGAGTTTGTAAATGGCCACCAAATACCCTCTCAGCCTTCTCTTGTGGAGGCTGAATAGGTTCAGGCCCTTTAGCCTTTCTTCATAGGGCCTGCCTCGCTGCCCCTTGACCATGTGAGTGGCCCTCCTCTGGACCCTCTCAGTGCTAGCCACATCCCTCTTGAAGTGCGGTGCCCAGAACTGGATGCAGTACTCCAACTGTGGCCTGAGAAATGCTGCATACAGGGGAAGGATCACCTCCTTGGACCTGCTTGTGATGCATCTGTAGATGCACAGCAAGGTGCAGTTAGCTTTACTGACTGCTTCCTCGCATTGATGGCCCATGTTCATCCAGGAGTCAGAAATGACTCCAAGATCCCTTTCTGTCACCGTATTAACAAGAAGGGGGTTCCCCAGCCTATAGATGTGTTGCTGGTTCCTTCTCCCTAGATGCAGCATCTTGTACTTGTCTGTGTTGAATTCCATCCGAACCTCATCCATCTACCTCTGTAATTTGTCTAGATCTAGCTGGATTCTGTCCCTCCCCTCCAGTGTGCTCACCTCACCCCACAACTTGTTGTCATCAGCGAATTTGGACAGCGTGCTTTCCACACCCACATCACGATCACTGATAAAAATGTTGAACAGTACAGGACCCAGGACAAAGCCCTGGGGAACTCCACTGCCCACATCCCTCCAGGTTGAAAATGAGCCATCCACCATCACTCCCTGGGTGTGACCATCTAGCCAATTTGCCACCCATTTGACTGTGTAGTCACCAATGCCACAGTCACCTAGTTTTTTGTTTTTTTTTTGAAGAGGATGTGGTGGGAGACCATGTCAAAGGCCTTCTTAAAATTCAGGAAGATGACATCCACCCCAACACCCTCTTCCGGGAACTTTGTGACCTGATTATAAAAAGAAACCAGGTGAGCCAAGCAGGACCTGCCCTCAGTCAACCCATGTTGGTTGCCCCTGAACATTACCTCCCTTGCTGGGCCCTTGCAGATATGCTCCTTGATAATTTTCTCAAAGGTCTTCCCAAGGACTGAGGTAAGACTGACTGGCCTATAATTGCCAGGGTCCTCCTTTCTCCTCTTCTTGTAAATAGGGAACACATTGGCCCTTTTACAATCTCGCACACCCAGCTTTACAAATTTTGGATTTGCTCATGCTATATGTTTGTGTATGCTCCCAAAGCAACACACACACTTTTCTCCATCATCCAGTCCATCTTTTTTTCTTTATATAATACCGAAGCAAGAATAACAATATGTAGATTCAGAGAATCATTGATTTCACAACATGTATATATTGGGTAAATTTGTAGGCTTGAGGAGGATTTAATATGCATTATTTATGTGGATGATCTAATCTCAATTACTGGATTCTCAATCAGTAAATTTTGAAATAAAGTAGAATGGTCCTGGTACTCCCATACTGCAAAACTTTTTGTGATTCCAAAAATGGTATTCTTCCCATTTCAGATTGAAACTAAACATTTTCCAAAAGCCACTCCTTCCCTCCCCACTCCTCTTTAAGACTGGAAAGGAGATATGCACTCTAAATAAAAAACAAGAGTCTGGTGATTCATTCACTGAATTGGAGACTGTCAATCAAGTCTCTGCAATCACATTGTCTCACTTCCCAGATGAATGCTTTGGACACTAACATAAACTATTCTAGCTTGTGAATTTTTTGCGGTCATAATAATATAGAATATAAATTCTATAAATTAATATATTAATCTTATCCTAGACCTAGAAATGTTTCATGATGAATATTTTCTCAAAGGCGGTACAATCCCATGAAAAGTTCTAGATTTTACTTCAATACACAGTACTGACATTTTCCAGGGGGGGGGGGGAGGGACATGTTTTATTTTGTTGCCTCCCTCAAAAAAAATACAATTAATTAATATTTATGAGACTTCCACAAGTTTAGCTTCCATCATTAAGGACAGAGTATGATTAATGATTTTGATAAGGTCAGTGGGACAGTTCACTTGCTCTGGAGCACCCCTGTGTGGTTACTGTGGCAGTTCACCTGGGCCTGGAACTGGATAAGGATTGTGTCTATTTCTTCTTTATTTTCAAACATTCACAACATCTCTGTGCAACTATATCTGGGTAGTATTGCTCAGTATTTTTCTTTCACCTTTTTATTGGGACTGTGAATCCTATTTTAAGATTTGACATGATTTAAACAGTATTTTGATGCATAATTCTCATAAGTTCACAACTTTAAAATCAGTGGGTTCCAAACTTTGCTGTCCTATGGGCAATATTACTGATCAAGAAATATGGTTTAGGCATCAATATATTAAACTTTCTCAGTCATACTGAAGGAATACATATTTATGTAAAGCAATGTATGTACTTAGGCAAAAATATGTAGCTTGGAGCAATATGGATAACTTTGTGAGCAATAGGCAACCCACATGCCATGGACTGGAGATTACAGAGAGAATTCTACTTCATTTTAAGGACTAAGACTTACGATTTTTTTTTTGGTATCTGCAACAGTCATTGGCAATGTATGGCTTGCAGACCATATCTGGTACACCAAGATATTAGATCTGGTTTATGATAGCATGCAACGGTGGCACCTTTTAAATCTGCATTATATATTACTTTCTTATATTTTGCTGCTTCCATCCATGGTGTTCCAGCCCTTCTTGTGCTGAGGGCTGAACTCCCACCCTGTATCCTGTCTTTTGTTTGTTCTTAAGGTATAATCCAATACACATATATAAACATTTATAATATTATTCATGAATTACGTATCTTATAACATATTCAATGTCTCTCCCAACTATGATATTTGTCTAATACGAATTATTCTTGCTTCTCACGTATTCCCTGGCATAGTGTGGCTAGAAAAACACTACACTATTGTTACTTACACTGACATAATTTGAGCTACACATCAGTTGAAATGGGGCATATGGAACAAAAAAAGTCTTTGGGTAAGATACATAAACTGCTTTGTGAGTAGCAACTTCCTCACTAGGTTGCTACGGTGTCAGATAGTCTTGCAAGAGGACTCAGAGTGTCAGTCACACACAGGATAAAAGGTAGACTCATAGGTTATTGAGTTAAAGAGGGTGTGTACAGTGTGGTTGGAAGATAGAAGAACACACCGGAAAAAGAAAAGCGAGTGAACAAAATTAAAAAGAGACTTTGTTTATGAATGCTAAATTCTGTTAATCCAAGTTAATAGTTAGAGTATAAGGTAATTATAGAAAAAGAGTTACAAAGATGATGTAATAGATAAGGTTAAAAGGAAAGAAAGATACAAAGAGACAGCTTTTGCCTGAATGTAAAGAAAAGTTGTACGGAGTGATAAAACTTAGAAATAAAGACAAGTATTAATCAGAATCAGACTGTGATTGTATATATATCTTTGAGTGTGTGTGAATATCCAGAGAAGTGAGTGAGATAATTTACCCATAATACCTGTGAATCCCTAAGAAAGACATAATAAGAATGACTGAACAAAAAAAAAAAAGGAAGAGAATAGCCCTTCTGACTAGTGACATCAACATTTAGAAAATAATAATAATAACATCCAAGACGTGTCAGGAAGGAAAGTCAGGGGTACCATGGGTTCATGAGGTAACTATATAAGAACAGGGGGATATTTCGGGTATGACCACCACAGTGGTGCATTGGCCAGGAAATTACAACGATGGCCTGATCAAGGGACAACATGGAGAGACAACCAAACCCCATGGGGAAACCAGAACCACTACAACAAACCCTACATTTGGTGGGCCAATTACTACAACTACAACAACAACAAGCCTCTTGACAAATCGCACTTGAAGAAAAATGGGTACAGCAGCAAGCATGGGCTCAATGGCACCAAGTTGAATTGAGAGTCCCTAACATGACCCTGCAAGATGACCCTGAGGACTTCCTAGAAAGTTTTGAAAGAGCAGCATTAGTTTCTGTGTTAGAGCGAAGCAGGTGGTCTGGCCAATTAGGCATGCTTTTGATAGGAACAGCACACACCGCTTATCAGGCTATGGCGTGGGGCAAAGCGATGGACTATGACAAGGTCAAGAAAGAAATTCTGTGTCATTTAAACATCAAACTGGAAAAGTAGCAACAAACATTCTGGATGAAAAAGAAAAGGGAAGGGAAATCCCCACGGATTCTGTTACAGCAATTGGCTAATCTGTTAGAAAAATGGTTGAAGCCACAAGAGGTATCCAAGGTGGAGTTGTGTGACCAGATTCTGTTAGAACAGTTTTTAATAGATTTGGATGAAAATACCCAACGTTGGGTGCAGTGTCATCGCCTAAAGTCATCAGCAGAAGCTCTATGATTAGCTGAAGATTTTGACAGCACACAAACAGATAACAACCAAGAGAGGGCCCCAAAGTCCAGACCCCTTCAGATAGTATGAGAGAATGAACAAAAGGAAACACGAGAAGGGAAAAGATTAACTACCATGTGTTTCAGATGTGGAAGAATAGGACACATCACAAGGGAGTGTACAAGCCATCCTTGACTGAGTCTGCAACCAAGGGAAACCCTATTTGATATCTGGATGAAAAGAAGCGAGTGGAGTTACAACAGGCAGGTGGAAATGGTGGACTGCAGCATAGGGAAAACACTTGGGGAGACGGCAAAGGAAAAACCTATCATTTGGACTTGAGTCAGAGGAAATAAAATAAGAGCCACAATTGATACTGGCTGTGCCCAGATGTTGATTAGAACTGACCTAGCTCCTCGAGGTTGGGCTCCAAGTGCAAATACCATAAAGATGATTTGTATGCATGGACAGACATCAGTATACCCATGCAGGAAATATCTAGTAGAAATCTTAGACATCACCCGGGAGATGCCAGTGGGTCTAGCCAACAACCTACCTTACCTGTTGATATTGGGCTGAGATTAGGAGTAGATTTATAGTCTTAGACACTGTGAGGAAGCCAGAAGACAAGATAGAAGGCTTAGCCAGGGAGGACAGTGAGGTTTACACTAAACCCAACACATTGGATTTGGAGACTTTAGCAAGCAACTCCTGCTTTCAAGAGTCTCAGCAAGATGAGGACCTGTTTTGATCAACAAGGCAAAAGGAGCTGGCCATGCAAGATGATCAGGTAATATGCCAGGAGCAATGTCACACACTGCCCCGATATGAGCTAAGAAAAGGCCTGCTATACAGGATAAGGGCAGGACAAATAGAGGGGACAGAGGTACCCCACCTGTTGATACCTTGGGCCTACTGGGAACCCCTCCTGAAACTAGCTCATGCAAACCCATTAGGAGGACACCTGGTTAGAGCTAAAATGGAGGCCAGATTAACTAAGTGGTGTTTCAGGCCAAGACTGTACCAGTTGAGGACTACTGCAGGGCCTGCCTGAGTTCAGAGGGTCAGCCTTCAAAAGCCACCGTGAGTTCACTTACAATCTGTGCTGGTGATAGAAGAACGATTCTCCTGTATAGCCCTAGACGTTACTGGAGTAATTGCTTAAATGGGTGTCCCGCTTTGGCATTCCCAGGGAAATCATTACAGACCAAGGGACGAATTTTGTGTGCCATGTTTTCCGGAGTCTGTGGCAGGTATTAAAAATAAAACACTTACAAACTGTGGTATATCACCCCCAGACCAATGGGTTAGTAGAGAGATTCAACAGGACACTCAGAAATATGATGCACAGATGTACACAAAAAGAACCATGGAAGTGGGACTTAGTCATACCACTCCTGTTGTTCACAGTGTGGGAAGCCCCACAATCATTCTTAGGGTTCTCTATTTGAGATGGGTTATGGGCATCAACCCCAGAGCCTGATGGATGTGGTCTGAGAGGGATGGGAAAAAGGAGGAACTCCAGGGGTGAGACCCTCCAAATATGTCAGGGAATTGAGGGAACAGATATGAAAAGCAGGAAATTTAGCCCAAGATAATCTCCGATAAGCCCAAGAGAGAAAAAAAAAAAAGCAAAAAAACCCCCAAGTTATGACAGAAAGATGAGTGAAAGAGACCTACAACCAGGGCAAAGGGTGTTGGTTCTCCTCCCTGATACTACAAGTAAGTTTTTAACTTGTTGGCAAGGTCCATTTATAATATCCAGGCGTGTTGGACCAGTTAACTATAAGATTCTTCGTCCTGGACAAAAAAAGGAAAAGCAATTTTTTCATGTCAATTTACTAAAACCATAGAAGGAACTGGAAGGTTTAGCAGTGTCTTGCAATGTGGGGAACAAAACAGAGCTCTGAGGGTGAGGGGCGGAACCCGGATGAAAAACCCTGCCCCTGCAGGATGCGTCCTCCACCAGCAAATCTAGAAAAGAAAAAAAGAAAAGAAGAGAGTGGATTTAACTCACTCCCAGGCTTGGCAACGGTGTCAGATAGCCCTGCAAAAGGACTTGGGGAATCAGTCACACACGAGATAAAAGGTAGACTCATAGGTTATCAAGTTAAAGAGGGTGTGTATAGTGTGGTTGGAAGATAGAAGAACACACTGGGAAAAGAAAAGCGAGCGAACAAAAATAAAAAGAGACTTTGTATGAACACTAAGTTCTGTTCATCCAAGTTAATAGTTAGAGTATAAGGTCATTCAATAAGAAGAGTTACAAAGTTGATGTAATAGATAAGATTAAAAGGAAAGAAAGATACAAAGAGACAGCTTTTGTCTGAATGTAAAGGAAAGTTGGGTGGAGTGATAAAGCATAGAAATAAAGACAAGTGTTAATTAGAATCAGACTGTGATTTTATATATATTTATCTTTGAGTGCGTGTGAATATCCAGAGAAGTGACTGAGATAATTTACCCAGAATACCCATAAATCCCTAAGAAAGACAAAATAAAAATGAGCAAACAAACAAACAAACAAACAAAAAAATGGAAGAGAATAGCCCTCCCGACTAGTGACATCAAAATTTAGAAAATAATAATAACATCCAAGGCGTGGCAGGCAGGAAAGTTGTGGGTACCGACGGTTCGTGAGGTAACTATGTAGGGACACGGGGACATTTCAGGCATGACCACCACACAAGGATTGTTCTAGCAGCTATATTTTTAGACTTCTAGACCATTTGTAAATGTGCTTAGCATTTTCTGAACCATGTTAACTGATTCACATTAAACAGCTTAAATCAAAATTCAATTCAAATTAAGGGTTAATAAGGATCATTGACCATCATGGCAGGGGGCACTGGCTAGACACTGGCCTTGACAGCCCCTTAACAGAGGTTGGAAGTAATTAGGAGGTGATAATAAGCCTGTTTAAGCACTGTTACATTGTTGTAGTTACCTACAATACTGTTCCAGAAGCCATAATTGACGTGATACTTAGTCACGCTGAGGTGTTGTTGGAACATTTGACTTTGTAAAGGGGTTACTTTGTACGTGACAGCCTCTGTTGGGTTGCAAAATCCCAGTTGAATTTCCCTTGTGGGGGTTGATATTTGCAAAGTTTATCTGCTTATCTGAGTTCTTTTCCTAAAAGCAATGCACTATCTACATGTTAATTAATGCAATACTAATTTGGACTGGAGCCAATTTTAATTTGGACTACAGATGTGTAACAGTGATCCCTGGGCTCTCTGTTACTTTAAGATAAGGCAGCCCAGCCAGAGAGAACTGTAGGGCAGGCAGGACATAGCAGCTGCCAGTTGTCAGGGCAACAAGGCAAAATGAGGCAGCCAGCAGACAGCTTCAAGCAGTCAGCTGATCGAATGTAGGCTGAACCCTGAAAGCATATAAGCCCAAGGCTGGGGCATGGTAAAGGGGAAGGAGCTCCTGCCTAGGAGAGCCACCCAGGGATGTTTCACTGCCTGTTTCCACTGCCTGCAGGAACAGTGAAGCCCAGGAACTATTCTAGAGAGTGAGGCCTACCCTCTTAAAGAGGCAGATGGCAATTCCCAGTATTATTTATGTCATGTCCCAGAGGTTTGTGTTTATGTTGTGTTTATACTGGTGGTTGGGGATGAGGCTGGAAGGGCTGATAAGGAGGCCTCATTAGCACGCAGGGGGCACTTGGCTGTTTTCATCCTTACTGGAGGCAGACTTAAGCACATAGGGGCCAGTGGCCCAGCACCAGAGAGGGCACAGATACACAGGGATCAGGGGTCCCTCAGACAATGGCCAGGGTCCCGGTGACAGAAGGGACAAACAGAGCTAGAGCTTCAAAGCCAGGTCTGATTCAGTGGTCCCAGGCTAGAAGGCCTAGCTAGAGTAACGGGGCAGAGGCCAAGGAGGCTGAAGCTCCACAGAGGGAACAGCATTACCATAACACCTGTGAGGCATAGGGCATGGTAAAGGGAAAGATAGGGAGCCACATGACTAGCCCTTAAGGTTTTGGGTGCCCTTCCAGGCACAGTCGACTACAGAGGCCCAGCCAGGGGCCTGAGACTATAGAGGCCCATCCACAGTCCTTAGACCAGTGAGGACTAGAAGAGTGCTAGGGACCCTAGTTGGGGTTCAGTGGAACCAGAGATATGCAAAGGTGTGTGGGCAGCCACCCCATTCATTTATATTTCCATCAAGGTGTGGCAGGAGAGACAGGAGGGCACCCTAGGGGCAGTGTAGGGCACAGTCACGGAGCCATAATGAGGCATCACAGCCATCCCTGGGATCCTGGCATGTTACAAAATGGCTACATGTATATAGTGAGAGCTCTAGTCTGGATTAAATCTAGAAAAGCATAAGGTCTATAAATGGCCCCAGTGGGCAAAGTAGAATTTAATCCTTATACCTTTAGGCAGTTGCACTTGAAACAGCTACCTCAAATGTCAGCAGAGTTCTAATCTGTTGAACTAGGATTGTTCAGGTAACTGAAGAAGAAGTTGCCCTGTAGCTCAGAGGAGCTAATATATGATCTTAGCAATTTTTTGTCTTCTCTGACAGTCTATTCCCTTGCAGTTTTGGGGTCTGAAAAAGTATGTTTAAAACTTATATAGTATATCACATATTGGAATTTAGAGTTGGCAAACTACTGCTATTGTCAGAGATTACTATGGCAGAATGCCAAAGTATGGGGAAAATATCCTTTCTTTTTTATGTGACCTGTTGAGTGTCTGGTAAGTTAAATGTCTTCAAATATAAAAAAGAAAATAAATATCAGATACACACATTTTTGGATACAGTGATGCAGGGCACTAAGGTGTGCCTTCTCCTTTAAGGGCAGAAGCAGCCCAGCAAAGGAGCCCTACAAGCTAGGCAGAGCCCAGGGAATACATAAGCTAAAGGCTGGGGCTGGCAGGGTTCACTCTCTCTGGCTATGGCCAAGGGAAGGAGCTCCTGCATACAAGAGCTACCCGAGACATTGTGCTGCCAGCTTTGCTACCTCCAAGTGCATTAAGACTCTAGGAACTCACAAGGTACCCTGGGTTCCTAGAGGGTATGAGCACAGGAAGCCCAGAGGCTGAGAGAGAGCTGGCTCAATGAGGGAAGAGCACTGGAATGGATAGACCCACAAAGGTATGATTCCCTCCCGGATGGGAAGAAGTCCTGCCCATGATGTTGGGGTATCTTTTCTCTAATTATTCTTCAAGGCTCATTATCATTCCTAATATATTTAGGGGTCTTGGGTTTCACTGATAAAAAAAAAAAAAAAAAAATCCCCAATTTTCAGATTAACCCCCTTCTACCCCCATCCACATTTTTCCATGATCAAAGCAAAACACCACATATATGTATACACACACTAATATATATGGTGTTTCATTTTAATCATGGAAGAATGTGGATTTGGGGTTCCTTTTTTTAATCCAAAAATTGGGGAGTTTTTGTTTTTTTTTTATCAGAGAAAACCAGGATCCCTGTTCATAAGCTTGTAATCAACTGACTACTCCATTTATATGGGACTGGTAGATTTGAGAAAATTATTCCAAACGTAGAGAACTGAAGCCTAGAGGTGAATCAGAGCAAAACGATTGATCAGAGTAAGAAAATATAGACAAGAGTGTTCACTTGAAGGAAGTTAAAAAATAAGTGACTTCTTTAGCTGTATTGCAATAACATTTGTTCAGCTTCCCAGCAAGCATTTTTATGTCTACAATGTTACTCCAAGCTCATCCTTCCATTCCAAATATATAAATAAATTAAGAATAACAATATAGAGAGTCAAATTGTGGCTGCCTCAGGTATAGAAACAAATATTACTGGGCTCCATAATGGTAGAATTAAAGCTTCTTGAGTGAAATGGGGTCAGGTATGTAAGCCAATTACTAAACTTTTCTGGATGGAGCATTTTTGTGCACAGTGGTGGATGACCTTTTTGATTCAACTAGTGTTTATAAATTGTCATGGAGTAAAGAGAAGACTTCAGGCTAGACTCTATTTCACTTTACATGCACAACTAGACAACTATGTAACTGCAATTTTTGGAGAAGCAGAGCTACCCTGTATGCATACATGCTAGGCAGAAGGAAGATAGCTTTCCCACTTCTTTTACCCATAGCCTAATCTCTAATACATTTGCTGAGAGAGGAGACCTAAAAGAAGTGTGAACCCTTATCTCCTACCTCCTAATAAAGTCCTATAATCACCAGACTGTGGCCTAGGTTTTGGCTAAAGAACTCTCCAGTCTGCTTCTTGAAGCTGACCCATTGCAGCTTGAATTAATATTGACTGGATAAAATAGACAAACAGCATTGGGAAAGTTTCTGCAACACTGGGAAGAAGAACCTAAATAAAATTGAAGGCATCTTTCTTTGAAGGACAGCATCTGTTTCACTGAGACAGACATCCAACTTGCTTTATTCTTTCTAGTCCCACATATTTGCCTCTCTTGGTTGCCTTATAAGCCAACTTCAAGAGGAGGGCTGAAGAAGCATCTGAATCTGTTCCAACTAATCTGTGATCTGTGACCTGGTGGTGAGAGCACCCAAGTTTCCTTCTCCATGGGAGAATGCCATAACCACTAGATTATTGGGCAAAATCATGAGAGGGCTACTAATCTCCTCTGTCTAATATCCACTATTTATGTTTTTTACCAAACTATACTTTCAGGTCATACCTGACCTTACATATGAAACTATTTCACTGAGCAGTCACTCAGACATAGCCTCACAGAGCATTTACCCAAAACTGTGTCTAAGGGCTGTGACTTCAAACATGCCTTTTAGTGAAACAAAATTTAGCCCTACATCTCTGAAAGCTATAGCAAAGACATCTCTGATAAATGTGTTCCACTCCATAATATCCTTAATATCCCTTAAGGTATTATGATTGCTTTTATATATATATATATACACACACTGTTACAGATACACACACACACACACACACACACACTTTTACCAGTGTGTATGTACACACACACACTGTTAAAAGCTAAATTAGAGTTCTGAAAGCATTTTCTAGCTGAAGGGAGGATCTGTCTATCTATTGATCTATCTATATTAAAAAAGATAATGCTTTATTCTTTATTTCATTAAAGCTCCTTTTTCATAATTAGGGATATTGACTTGTATAGTTCCTTACTGTGACCATATGACAAACAGGTCCTCTTGTAAGTTACTTTCCCTGCAGCTATTTGCTTATGTATTTTTCACGGTCAAAGTCTGCTGTTGGTTATTGTAAATTGTTTAAAATAACACATGCACACTTAAGTATCTGAGCAGGTTACAGCCATGGGAAATTTATATATACATTTTTTTATCTTTTCTAGTGGTATTTTCATCCTATGGATAGAAATATTCTTTGATTTTACAGAACAATATTCAACTCATTCAATTTTTTGTAGCATATTTGAGTCTTAACGTGTACTTGACTGAGACTCTATTAATTATTATTATAAATTCTTTGTGCAAATGAAATATAATTTAACTTATTTAACATATAATTACACTCTAATTGATCAACAACTGGGTCATAGAATGGCTAAATATACTATTGGAGTGTAAAAAATATGTATACTGGGAGTAGTTTCACAGAGTGCTTGGTTTAAGTATTAACTCTACTTATTGCATATTTTAAAACTATTAATATTTGGACTGAAAATGTATTACTTTTCTAAAATATATATTTCTATCAATTATGCTACAATGATACACTGGAGTGTATAACATCCCACTGAAAAAGAAATAAAAAAGATATATCTTATTTTATGTAATATTGTAATTCCACGTTTTTTGGTAAACAACAAACAAGCAAGCAAACAAACCTTGAATAAAAATATCTTGAATAAGTAAGCTCTATTTTTGGTTTAGAATAAATAAACCTCAGTTCAGACCTTAAAAAAACAGTGAGGGCTTTTAAATAGTTAGGAAAATTTGTTGTGAAATGTATCTACATATTAATTAATTCAATGAATGTAAGAGTTCAAGGCTTTTCTCCACCAGCTCATTTCCAGGATTTGGTGCATGCTAAGTAGATGCAAATAGGTAGGATGGGCTTCTCAGTTGTGACCCTTGGCATGGCACAGATGCAGTGTAGGCTAGCCCTTCATGTTGTTGAGAGCTTGCTGCTTGAAAAAAGGCCATATAAAAGGGGGTTTATATTAGGTTTGCTAACTGTCCTTACATTTATGAACAGACCATAAAAAACAATTCTAAAACCCCCTGTCTGTAAAGTCCATAAAAAATGAACTGCCCATAAAACACTAATCATCCAGAGTTTTATTGAAGATCACTCATCAAGTGGCAAGCACTGAAGGACAGAGGAGACCATCACCACCCTGTGTCTCAGTGACAGTGCACTGCCCTGAGGAATTTTATGGCCTATGCTGCTGCTGGTGGTAGCCTCTGCCTATAAAGCTGTTGCAGCTAGGCAGAAAGCTGTTATTCTTTAGGAGTCTGTACCAGGACAGGGGAATGGGGGCAGCAGCAATAAGGCTGGGGAATGGGCTGGGGGTGGGCAGCACAGTGCAGGGTGCAGGTGGGCCATCAGGATATGGGGTGAGTATGGAATCCCTGGGGTGGGATAGCATAGTACAAAACTGTTGCTGCAGTCAAGCAGAGTGGCTGGCCTATGTTTTTTTCTTTTTTAATATAATTTGCAAACTTTTTACTGACATCGAACTTTTTTACTGTGGTTGGTGTTAATCCCTAAATTTAAATCTGTCCTTGTCCAGGGCCTAAGAGGGTTACTTTAACATTATGTAAAACACGTGTCAGTAAAAATATTTGATTTCCAATGAAAAGTTTGCACATTGTCATTAAAAAAAAGGCTTAGTTTGGCATCTCTGATTTATATCTTCACTTTGAATTTTGAATTCTGTGGACTGGTAATTGCTAAAGTAGGTCACAGTCCTATATTATATCTTAACAGCTTGGTGATGTTAAGATGCCCTGTTCTGATAAAAGAGTAGGAAACAGGCCTTCTCTACTGAGTGTCAGTTCAGAGCCCTGAGGTTAAGTCTTCCAGCAAATTCCATCCTTGGAATCCCTCTGAGCCATTATTTTTTCTATATGCTGTAAAAAATATATAGGTAAGCACTAACAGTCAAAGGCTCTGGAACTTCATCAACTTACATGTTCATTTATTTATGTAGCTGCAACCCCATTAAAAACATTTTTAAATATTTTGCTGTGATCCATTCCTATTCAACAAAGTACCTTTTTAAAGGATATTCTTGGTGAGTATGGTGTAAGAAGTACCATGGGGTGACTCATTTTGTAAAGTTAAGCGTGTGTTTAATTTTGTAAGGGCTGAGGCTTAGATATTCTACTTTGTTAGCTAATCAAGATCATTGTTCTTTAAAATGCATTCCTCCTTCCAGTTTTCTTTCCTTTGTAAATAGACAATTTATTCTAAACACTTCAGTAATCAATACTTTTTTTTCACCCTGATTTCACAACTAATATTGGAATAAATTATTTCTATGGGTTAGTTGATTAGTTTTATGATGGGACATGATTTGAAGTCTTTTTTTCTTTTTCTTTTTTTTTTTCTGTAGAAATAAAGATTCATTATATCTGAGTTTCACTATAAGTAATGTCTAAACAGGAGCACTGAGATTTTTTTTTTTGTATTACCCAGAACTGTGAGCTAGACATAGTTCACAACTTCTATATTTCCTTCAGAGGAGCATGAGGTGTGACAATTAAATAATGCAATATAATGGCTGGGATATGTATATGCCACTGTCTTCTATTGGATTTTTTACAGAACTGTACAACTCAACTATGTTATTAGCAGGGATCAGTTTTTCTCTGATTAAAAAAAAAAATCAGTTTTAAAAAAATTAACCCCAAACCCACATTTTCTGTGATCAAAATGAAATGCCACTAATAGTTAGATAGATATTAGGGCTGTGTGAAGCTTTGGGTGCTGATTTGATTCGGAGGAGATTCGTCCCAATTCGGTGGCCGAATCTCCAAATCCAAATCCAATCAGCAAACGAATAAAAAGGTCCAAATCAATTTGAAGCTCTCCAAATCAATTCAGAAAAGGTTTGGAGAGCTGGAGCCAGACTTGGAACTCGTAAAAAGGGGGCTGGAGGAGTGGGGACTGGAGGAGGGGAGAGGAGACAATGGGGGGACCCCTGCCAGGCCCCATCCCCTACCTGCTCAGCCATCCCCCCGAGCATCCCCCAACCCCCGCCTGCACCCCCAGCCCCCCCCATGGCTGCCCCACCCAGCCCCAGATCTCAACCTTTTAAAAAAAAGGCCCCACTCGCCAGGTGCTGCCCATCAGGAGGCTATCCCTGCTGCCCCCACTGCCTCCCATTGCATAGGGGGCTCTGCCATGAGCCCCTGACCCCCTCCCCCCTGCACTCTTCCAGCCTCCCCATGGCTTCCCAGCCTACCCCAGCTACCACCCTTTAAGGAAAAAGTTCTGGGGCGGGTTGTTTGTTTGTTTTCTTATCACCCAGCCCAGGCCCTGCAAGCATGGGGCTGGAGCTGGGAGATAAACATCTCCATACCTGGGCCCTATAACTAGAGCTAGGCCTAGGAGATAAGAATATCCCAGTCCCTGCTCTCTGATCATGAAGCGAGGGCTGGAAGCTCCCTGCTGCTGAGACAGGGGGACATTGTTCCTGGCTGGGCTTCAGTGGCAGAGCCCACCTTGGCAGCAGGAAGATCCCAGGGGCAGGAAGCAATCTTCTTCCCCCTGTTGCCTGGCTGACCAGAAACACACGTGATCCTAGTCTGCAGTCTACATGTACACTACTGCACAGTAAGTAATTGGGACTAAATTTGCTACTTGTATTTACAGGTACCAAATTTACTCCTGATTATAGAAAATTACTGTACAGTAAGCATTTGTATGTGTAGACAGTGATGCTTACTGTACAGTAATTCACTCTAATCATGAGTAAATGTCTTGTGTAGATGCACCCTATGTGTCTTCACATATGATGATAGATATATTTTTGTTTATTCTTTCTCTTCTTTCTTCAGTATTCCTCCTATTTAATTGCACAGAGACAGTTCCAGTGGAGGTACTAGATTTAATGCACATTAACTAAAGCACATTAATTGAACATGTAGGGCATCTGCAGGCATGCAAGCCTGCAACTCTGGAAAAGAGCCTGGTGCTGCATTGCTTGCAGTTATATAAGTGTCAAATTGCGGATCAGCGTGAAAAAATGTTGATGGTACACTTTTGAACAAAAACACCATGGAGGTGCTTTAGTTCAAAAGTATACTATCTCCATTTTCTCTGTGCTGATGTACATTTCGCCACTTATACTACTGCAAGTGGCACAGCATGCTGCAATTAATTGAGTCTGCTCCAAAGCCACAGAGCTCCAGCATATCCAAGAACTAAAAGATATGTTTATAAATGCCTGTAGATGTGCCCACAGTCTACATGGCACAGGACTTTCTGCACAGTAAATTAGGGTGAGCAGTTTACTAATACAAAGAAATACAGGTATTTAATTAACTGCATATTAGGTACTGTGCAGTAGCATGCATATAGATGCTGTCTGAAAGCAATTTTCTCCCAGTCAGCCTAGGAAGCAGGGGGCCACAGGGGCAGGGGGAAGACAGCTATCCATAGCTCCAGTGTGGAGCTCAGCCCAGGTTGGTAGTTCTGACTTGGGGCAGTGCCCCATGGCTAAGTGGCAGCAGTGCCCTGAGTTTTCCTTTTGCTTTGTTTGCTGAGGGGATGGGGGAGCTCTTTGTCCCCACAGCACTGGGCTGGGGACAGAGAGTTTTCCCATCCCTTTAGCCCTGTTGCTTCCTGCACAGAGCATGCTTTAGTCAGCTCCCGCTCCTCACCCATGTCTGGGAGGAGCCAGGAGCTGAGCAGCACCAGGACTGGAGTGGGCCATGGTGGGTAGCACTATCCGTGCTAGTACCAGGGGGAGCTGGGAGCTGAGCAGTGCCGGGACTGGAAACAGAGCTCCCCCATCCACTCAGGAAGCAGTGAGGAGAGAATTCAAGGTCCTGCTGCCACTTGACCATGGGGCATTACCTTAAGCATTACCTGCTGCTGAGCTGGGCTGTGATCCTGAAATCCATGTGGCTGGGAGCTGTCTCCCTCTCTAGGACAGCTCGTTCCCACTCCCAGGAGCCCAGGCATGTCCTCTGCAAGAAATGTTCTTACATGTAAAATGGGAGTGCTAAATGTCATATGACTATAAAGAAGTCATGAATCTAAATATTATAAATAATTTAAAAAATTGATATGCATTTGGAAAATAATATAACTTAAACATACTCTATGCACTATACCCACTTAGTTGTTCATATTTTGGAAAAAGATTTATTACATCAAAGTGCTATAAAATATGTTGTTTACCAATAATTCTCACAAGTGCATTGTAATTTATGTCTGTTTAAACATATTCAGTAACAAATCAAAGCTACAGTGTTTCTTGCCTTCTCTGTTCATCTATAATATTTTAAGGTAATTGGCTACAGCACCTATAATATTAATCCAGTTGCATTATATGTTTAAAAAAATGTATGCAATCACTTTCTAGTGTGTAATTTTCATCACGATATCCCCAGAAAGAAACAGTGTTTTCATTCTGCTAAATCAGCAGAAAACACTTACCTTGGGTATTGTTAAAGAAACAAGAAACAAAACAAAACAAAAGAAGTGTATTAGTACCACATCATGGAGAACTTGCCAGTGATTTTGTGGGAACTTCTGAACAATCTTATAACACTTTATGGGATGTTTTAGGTTTTCACTCTAGTCAAATGACTGTACTTACATTTTAGCCTGCAGACATACTGCAGATACCTAGAGCAGATCTGTTCTAATGCCATCACATAAAGGAAAAAGGTACACACTGAGCCAGCCAGTGCTGTCAGTATCTGATTCACAAATGCAGAGGATAGAGAGGTTTAACGTCAGACTAGTTCAAGACTACTAGTTGTTATTACATATCAACTTCTTCCTTCCACCTAGGGGACTTGTGAAATAATTTGGTGTGTGGATCAAATTCATGATCCAGAATGACTAGAGCTGTCCTGAAAATAAGAAATCCATTTGTCAAAAATGTTCAGGGTTTCAATATCTGTTCAATCTGGATTAGGAATTAATCAGTGGCTTTTTAAAAATATGAAAACAAACAGAAATACACAGAGACCCCACTAACATATAGTGATTAGAAGGGATCTTAGTTTTCTCTGATAAAAAAGAAAAAATCCCAATTTTTGGTTTAAAAAAAGCAACCCAAAATCCACATTCTCCATGATTAAAAGGAAACACCACTAATATATACATATATATTGAGTCTAAAATACAATGTCATGCAGAATGACAAAAAAAGTAATTTTAGCACTAAAGCCAGTGGAGATTCTGTTGATGAGATATTTTTTCATCAACCATGCAAATTAGTTACAACCAGAGCATGTAACAGAAACATGCTGGTTCCAATAAAACTTTCAAGTGGAAGGTTATTCACTCCAGGATGGAATGTCTAATACAAATAGTTGGAGTGAGAAATCCACCCCAGGATAACCCAATGGTTGGGGTACTCAGCTGTATAAGTAAATGTCTAGATTTTAGATCAACCTTTTGCATAGTTTAGAGTGCCTAATTACCAAGGACCTGGTATTCTCTGATAAAACACAATATTCAGTCTTAAAAAATCATCCAAAATCCACATTTTCCATGATTAAAATGCAACTACTCTAATATGGATGAAACAGTCTCCCCATACCCCACCCCATGATCATGGAATGGGGTTGGGAACTGTCCTGGTCAGGGGCAGGTCCCAGACACATGCCCTGATTGGGTGATCAAGTCATGGGGCTTGAAAAGAGCTGCAGGGGTGGGGTAGCCAGTGGGGCAGCTATGAGTGAGCTTTCCCAGAGGTGGATTGGGGCATGGGGGTGGGACCTGCCACTCTGAAGTTCTCTCCAAGTCCCCTGCCTCTGACCATGGAGCCAAGGCCAGGAACTCCCTGCTGCTGGGGCAGGGGGACATTGTCCCCGCCCTGGCAGCAGGCAGCCCCTGGGGCAGGGTGCCATGTCTCAGCTCTGGTCAGGAGACAGCTGTCTCCTGGTCCAGTGCTCCCTGCCAGTCCCTGGGCTAAGACACGGGGGGAGCCTAGTGGTGGCAGGGGCCCATTGCAGGGCACCAGGAAGTGGGAACAGTTTGCTGCCATTAGCAGCAAGTCTGCTCCCACTTCCTTGCACATGTGGATGCCTTCCTGGGAGCATTTACTCACAAGTAAACTGCTCCTACATCAATGCATGTGTATACACACCCACTAAGATTTAGCCAGTCTAGGCTACACCTTAGTGTAAACACAATACCCACCCCTCTCCCACACTGGCCTCGCATAGGGCCCACTGCCCCTTGTGATCCCCAGCATCCCAGATTCTTCCTCACCACAAAAAAAAATGACAGTAGCATAAAAAGCAGGGAGTGACAGGTTAAGCAGCCCCAGATGCCACCTTTGTGGAGGGTACAAAAAACAGCCACAACTATCCCAGCTTCTCATTGCACCTTTGTGATTAGCACCACAGCTCCACATCCTGGGCACTTGTGACATTCTTTGGGAAGTGTCAGTTTCTAACACTACCCCAGGAATGTCACAACTACCCAGGGTGTGAAGCTGCACAGCTGTGCCTTGGAAAATCTACATCAGAAAGAAGAAATCATGAAACTAAGGAACAAATTGTAATATCTCAGTTCACTATACCTTTCTCTACAAGATTTCCCTGGAAATACTATTCAGTTTATGGGTATCACTTTCTAACCTTAAGGAGTGATAAATAGTTATTAAAACTAAAGGAATTAATCCCATGACATTTTATACTTCTGGAAATCAGTATTTCATTTGTTCCCTCATTTTAAATCTTTGTTAGACCTTGTATTTGAATTTGGGAAGGCTGAGATGTTTGTTTTTGGAAGAGTGTGAAAACAATACAATTTATCATTGGCTTATGAATATTTAAGAAGAAAAATAATTGCTAAAAAAAAGAAGGCTGTGGCCATAGTTCAGTAAAGGAGATGATAATCACGATTCTGGAAAACAATGTACCATAAGGGAAAGTTACAGCCCCCTCCCCCCTCTTTTTTTTTACCAACTAAATGTACTAACTTCCAATGAATACAATTTTGTAAAAAAATACATAATAAAAACAGCAATCTGCATATTTTTTCTATGATTTTTCCCAAAGAAACAATGTAGCAACATCTAGTCTATTTTTCAAGAGATGTCACTGTAGAAATCTGCTGAATTTTACCCATTTTGTTTATTTTAATAGTTTTTACTCTGCTAAACATTTGAGTTGCCCACACTAAAATATAGTCTAGAAATATCCTTGTATCAAATGAATGATAATATGGGAGATCATTTAGAAATGGAGGCTAGAAGCTGGTATACTGGGCAAGGAGGCAATTGCTGCTACCTGGAAATATAACTATAATTTTGCTCTGGATAAAAAAGTGCCATACTTACTAATTGGCTATCATAGGTTGGGTTTTATCAGATGAAAATAAAGTACACTATATTCATGAGGAAAGATTCCTGAAACACAGTGTATTCTGAGATCAGTTGTGAAGTGGGGAATCCTAATCTTCTAGATGAAATTATTATGGATATATTTTCTTTTTTTCTTTTTTCTTGTTGTCAAAATTCTTCATTTTATTTGACACCAAGAGAAGGGAAGGAGGACTGGATTTTTTTTTCATCTCATATTTGTATGCTAAATTTCATTATTATATCTTTTATAGTTTTGTTTTTTATTCATTTTTGCCATAAAATTGAAACACACACACACTTGGATGTATACAGGAGGAATTTCCTTCTTTTACATGATAGCTTGTCTCTCTGTTCATTTCACTTTTGGCAAAATGATCTCTATGGCTAGGCAAAGACATTGAACTTGTTTCCAATTTAGGTGATTAGAAACCAATCTATACCCGTAACAAAACAGAAGTTCAGGACATGCATGTAGACTGGTTTCAAACTGGTGGATCCCAGTCTAAGATGGACCTGGATCTACATAGTATCAGACTTATTTCAGCTAGGTTGGACCAGTACACTGAACATCAGTGCCAAATCCAATCACAAATCAAGGTAGGTCACTCTCTGCTGGTATCCCAATTGCATGTGTGGCCCCTGCAAGTGCCCCTCACAGAGAGCCATGGCTTGGTTGCTCCAGCCCAGTGCCTAGCCAGCAGGGCCACCAAGATCAATACCTGTCAGGCAAGCAGGACAGAGGTGGTGTGAAGAGAGAGCAGGGCTCACAAGCTGGTGCAGGGAGATGGTGCCATCAGGGCACCCTGCATTCCTGGCCAGGTCAGGAGGGCACAGGGTGTCCCTTCCCCATCCTGAGCCCCAGGGCCCTGCACTGCAGTGGCTCCAGGAAGAGCTCATATGATTCCCCTCCTGAACCAGTACTGCTTCCCATGCAGCTGCAGGGCTCTGGTCCATGGTGAGGGGGGCAGCCATATCTTTGTAGCTGCACCACTTAGCAAGGGGCAATTTTAGTGCCAAGATTGGTGGGGGGCGGGTCTTTGTGCCAAGCTGAGCTGGCAGTGGCTCCTCCCCTGCCCCATTCCTGTTCCTGCATTAGAATCACTCCCCCACCAGGTGCTACAGCTGTGGGAGCATGACTGCCCTCCCACTAGGTGGGGGGCAATTTAATGTGGGAACAGAGAACAGGGTCAGGGGAGGGACCACTGCAAGCTCAGTCTGACACAGGGCCATGCTGCCTGACCTCATCTTGGTACTAGAATTGTCGCCCTCCTCCCACCAGGTACTGTAGCCACAGGGGCATTGCTGCCCCTCCTCTCCATGGATCCCAGCAGCTGTATGGGAGGTGGTGCTAGCTGGGGTGGGAGGGATTCCCCAAACCCTTCCTAGAACCACTCCAGCACAGGGTCTCAGGGCTTGGGACAGGGAAGGGACCCTCTGTGCCTGCCCCTAACCCAGCCAGGAAAGCAGGGTGCACCAGTGACACTGCCTTACTGCAGCATCCTGCAAATCTTTCTCTTCCCCACCTCTGTTCTGCCTGGGGTGGACCCCATGCCATTACTCTGAACAAAGCCCAGAGATTCCCATTGGGGCCAAGCACACCTCCATATATTTCCTAAAGACACTTGCCTGACAGATGACAGGGAAGCAGGGGGAGACATGTGCCTGACAGCCAATGACTGATGGCACAGCTGCTCAACTGCTCTCTGTAAAGACCATCACACTGGGAGTCATGCAAGAGCACCCTCTTCCTTCTGGCCTCAGCTTGTGAAGGCATCTGCCTGCCTTCTCCAGCCAAGTTCCATTCACTAACAGTCCAATCTACTCAATTTAGAGAAACTTCCATAGATTGGATCAATTCTGCCTCAGGTTTTGACTGTCCTTATTTAGCCTGTAGGTCTAAACTTACATCCTTGAATAAAAATAAAGTTAACAATTTTAAGCACCATTCCTGGTACATGGAAGTAATAAGTTAGTTTGATTTAAATTATGAAATAACAGGACTGTCGACACAACAACTTAAACAAACAAACAAACAAAAAAAGGTAAGTTGAGTCCTCCAGCCTCAAGAAATTACTGGTAATAAATCAGGTTATTTTTATTTGCATTTCTTTTTTAAAAAAATCCTTCAGGAACATGTAGACAATATTTTCAAGCTTTACTATGAAATTGGGAAAAAAAGAAAGAAAACCTGTCTTAAACAAACAAGCAAACAAAAGAACAACAAAAGCTAAGATTCTAATATCATCTGGCTCCAAGAACTGGAATTATGAATAGCATCAAATATTGTGAGACTCATAATAAAATATAGAGAGTTTCAGTTTTGCTGAAGTATTGCTTTCAAAAGTAGCCACTTTTTCTTTCTGGGTATCCAACTTCAAGCCTTGGTTTTGGCTACTTTTTGAAAATATTAGTCTAAATTGATGATGTTTGTATTGCACTTCCAATAAAATACTAGGAAGAGGTTGGACATTTTAGTTTACTTTTATGTCTGATGAAGTGAATGATCACTTCAAAGCTGGATTTCTGGTCAGAAACACAGATGCGTAACCAAGTTTGAGTGAGGATAGGATGGCAGTGGGGAAAAAGGTGCTGGTGCTAGAAGGAAGAAAGTTCCTTCTATATGTAATATACTGAACCAAATAAATTAGGGATACAAATGTGAATTCTGGCAGCTTGTTAATTGAGAGATAGAGAAAGAAAGAAAGAAAGAAAGAAAGAAAGAAAGAAAGAAAGAAAGACTTTGACTTTTAAGAGACCTTTATTCCCCGGAGGGTGATGACTCGGAGCCAGTCAAAAGCATGTACAAGGACGCCCGAAGCTCTGGGCCTCATGTACAAAGTCTGGGCTCATGGCCTGCAAGGCCTGCCCGTACACTCTAGTCAAAAAAAAAAACAACCAACACAACAAACATAAGGACTATTTACAGTATTTACAGTTCTGCCAGCAGGGACACCCATGGAGGCCTCCGGGGTCGACCCGCACGAGCAAAAGTCCAGGGCCTCGGCCCGCTCGACGCGTCTCTGCGGCTTGAGCAGCCGGTGGCATCACAGAGCGAGGATGAGGCGTCCCGCCTCGACCCGGCACAGCACCCCCTCGAGGGCCCAGCGCTCCTCAAAGGCGGGCACCGTCCGCCGGAGGACAGCGTGCTCAAACTCGAGCGAGAGGCGGGCCCGCACCAGCAGGCGGAAGAGCTGCAGGGCGTCGACCATCCCGGTGCCGCTGAGCTGGTTTCGCCGGCTCTTCAGGGTGGCCATCTTGGCCTGGCCCAGCAGGAAGTTGGCCAGGCTGACCGAGGCCCGCTCGGCCGCCCGGTATGGAAAGGAGTGGACGTAAGCGTCTTCGGAGAGGTCTCGGCCCAGTACCCGAAGCAGTGCACCCAGGGCGGCAAAGAGAGGCTGCAGCCGGGGGCAGTCGAGGAAGGCGTGGAAAATGTCCTCGTCCAGCACCCCCGGGCAGAAGGGGCAGGCCGCCGAGGCCGCTGGCTCCAAGTGACGCACAAAGGTGCCGGTGGCCAGGATGCCGTGCACGAGCCGCCACTGCAGGTCGCCGGTCTTCTTGGCGATGGGCGCCTTATACAGCGTGTGCCACGCCGGGGTCCCGGGCCGCGCCAGGCGCCGCCGCCACGCGGTGTCAGGGCGGCCGGCCAGCACCTGGGCGTGCCGGGTGCGCACCACCCACATGTAGAGGCCCTTGCGGGGCAGGGTGCCAAAAGGGCAGCCCGTATTGCTGCTGGGGGGCACCGGGAGCCTGAGCAGCGTGTTGGGCCGCTCGGCCAGCTCGCCGGGTACCGCTGGGATGACGGGTAGCGGTGGGAAGGCGTCTTCTGCGGCGTCTGCGGTGGGGAGGGGCCGGCGAGTCTGGAGATGGGCTTCCAGGGCGGTCGCTGCCTCCGTCGGGAGGGCGGCCCTAACGGCCCGCAGAAGCCGCCCCGCGGTGCGGACGGAGCGCATCGCCAGCCGGGCAGCCAGGGCCTCGGGTGACAGCCAGTCCGACCGAGCGGGGTCCAGGAGGTGCTCCAGGCGGGTGGAGCGCGCCTCGACGAGAGCTGCCGTGAGGCTGACGGAGGCCAGGCTCGGCACGACACGGTGCAGGGCCGGGTTGTGGACCAAGGGCTCTCGAAGGAGCTGCGGGAACCGCAGGTGCCTGGCCTGGGGACAGAGATGGAAGGCCGCCCGCCAGGCCCGCACCACGCTGCGGTAGAACGGGGGAAGGACCGCCCCGTTCAGGAAGGTGAGGTCCAGTTGAAACAGCTCCCGGTCAAAGCCGAGGCCCCCCACTCGCCGCAGGAATCGGCACGCCAGCTGTCGCCACGGGAGGTGGCCTTCGGTGTACAGGAGCCGCTGGAGGGCCTGCAGCCGATAGGCGGCCACCCTGCTGGCCAGATCGATCAGGCCCTGGCCCCCCTCGCCGGTGGGCAGGTAGAGGGCAGCTCGTGGGAGCCAGTGGCGTCCGTCCCACAGGAAATCGACCAGGAGCCGCTGCAGTCGCTCCAGTAGCTCCGGCGGAGGGTCCAGCACCGCGCAGCGGTGCCACAGGGTGGCCGCCGCCAGGTTATTGATGACGAGGACGCGCCCCCGGTAGGAAAGGCTGGGCAGGCGCCAGCGCCACCGCTGCAGGCGGGCCTCCACTCCCTCCTCGAGGCCGTCCCAGTTGCGCGCCATGAAGGTCGTCGGCCCCAGGAACACGCCCAAGACCTTGAGGCCCTCGCGGCGCCAGGCGAGGCCCCCCGGCAAGTCCGGCGGAGGCCTGCCAGTCCATGCGCCAAGCAGCAGAGTGTCACTCTTGCCCCAGTTGATGCGGGCGGAGGAGGCGCGCTCGTAGGCCCGCTGGCAATCTGCCAGAGCCCGCACGTCTTCCCGGGTGGCGAGGAAGACGGTGACGTCGTCCGCATAGGCCGACAGCCGGAGACGAGGGCCAGCGGACGGGCCCGTGGCCGATGGCAGGGCCACCCCACTCAGGCGGCGGCGCAGCGCGTGTAACAGCGGCTCGATGGCCAGGGCGTAGAGCATGCCCGACAGCGGACAGCCCTGGCGAATGCCCCTGCGCGCGGGGAACGGAGCGCAAAGCACCCCGTTCACCTTGAGCAGGCTGGAAATGTCCCGGTACAAGACCCGGAGGGCCCCGGTGAAGAGGGGCCCAAAGCCAAAGGCCTCCAGCGTGCGGAAGAGGTAGGCGTGGCCCACGCGGTCAAAGGCCTTCTCCTGGTCGAGAGAGAGGAGGCCGACGTCGAGGCCAAAGAGCTCGCTGGCCGTGAGCAGGTCCCGCAGCAGGAACAGGTTGTCTTGTATGGTCCTGCCCGGCACGCAGTAGCTCTGCTCGGGCCCGGTGAGAGAGGCCATGACCGCGCGGAGGCGGGTGGCCAGCGCTTTGGCCAGAATCTTGTAGTCCGCGCACAGCAGGGAGACCGGCCGCCAGTTCTTCATGTAGCCCAGGTCTCCCTTCTTGGGCAGCAGGGTCAGCACCGCTCGGCGGCAGCTGATCGGCAAGACCTTGTCGGCGAGGCTCTCCTGGAAAACGCGCAGGAGGCTGGGGCCGAGGAGAGGCCAGAAGGTCTTGTAGAACTCGGCAGGCAGCCCGTCGAGGCCCGGGGCTTTGCCGGAGGCGAGGCCGGCCGTGGCGGCCGCCAGCTCTTCCAGGGACAAATCCCGCTCCAGCTCGCCGGCCTCCAGGGCATCGAGACGCGGTAGGCCCTCGTGGAGTTCCCGCGTGGCCTCGGGGCACGACGGCTCGGCCGCGAACAGGTCGCGATAGAAGGCGACGGCATGTTCGCGGACTTCGCCCGGCTCTGTAATGACCCGGCCCTCAGGAGTCTTGAGATGGTCCAAGACTTTGCTCGCTGCCCGCCGCCGCTCCAGGTCAAAAAAGAAGCGGGTCGGGGCGTCGGTTTCCACCAGCTCCTGGCAGCGGGCGCGGATCCTCGCGCCGCGGGCCGCGCTCTCCGCCAAGTCGCGCAGGCATTTCCTGCGGAGCCGGAGGCTCTCGCTCAGTGCCGCGTCGCTGCCGGCGGCCAGCAGAGCAGCCTCGAGCTCCGCCACGTCCTCCTCCAACTCCCGGATACGGCGGCGCGTCTCGTTCGCGGCCAGCTGGGTGTACTGCTGGCAGAAGGCTCGGGTCTGGACCTTGCCCACGTCCCACCACAGCTTCCAGGAGGAGTGGCTCGGTCTCGCAGCCTCCCACCTCCGCCAAAAGTGGGCAAAGCAGTCCCGGAAATAAGAGTCCTGGAGCAGACTAATGTTCAAACACCAATACGGTGCCCGTGCACAGGCTCTCCCCGGCAGGCTCAGTTCGCTGAAGGCCAGGCCATGATCTGATAGACCCGAGGGAGCGATGCGGCTGCTGCGCAGGAGTGGCAGGTGGTGCCTGGTGATATAAAGGCGGTCGAGGCGAGCCATGGTGAGACCGCCGGCGCTCGTCTTGGCCCAGGTGTACTGGCGCGCATCGGGATGCAGGGCTCGCCAGACGTCCACGAGGTCTGCCCCCTCCAGGGCAGCTTGCAGCTTGCGAGCGGAGGGCAGGTGGGGCTCAGGCCCTGTGCGGTCGAGGCGCGGGGCAGTGGTGCAATTGAAATCGCCCCCGAGGAGGAGCAGGTCATCATCCTCGCTAGCGTCGCGCAGGAGGGCAGCCAAGCTCTCAAAGAAAGCGACCCTCTCCTGGCCATCGGAGGGCGCGTAGATGTTGACGAGCAGCAGACGGTGTTGCGCGAGGGTGACGCGGACGGTCAGCAGGCGGCCGGGGACGACCTCCCGCGGCACCGCCGCGTCAAGCTGCAGCTGCGGCGATAAGAGTGTCGCGACCCCCGCGCGGAGGTTGGTGCCGTGGCTCAGGAACACCTGTCCTCGCCAGGCAGCCCGCCAGGCCGCCTGGTTGAACCTGTCAGAGTGGGTCTCTTGTAGGAAGGCGATGGCCAGCCTCTTCTGCCGCAGGAGCTCCAGGACGGCCTCGCGCTTCACCGCGTCTCGACAGCCGTTGACGTTGAAGGTGCCAATGGTTGTGGCTGCCATGGGGGTGGGTGTGGGAGAGGAGGAGCAAAGCAGAGTGCGGGTGGAAGAGCGAGCACCCAAGAGCAGAGCAAGGCAATACAGACAGGTCAGGGAAGGCCTACCGTGCCCTACTCTAGTCGAGGGACCCGCCCAGGCCCCACTCCACTCTCACCCTCTGGGCAAGCTTGTCCAGACGGTAGGCCATCTGACGTGTGCCCCGATCTTGCTTCATGAGCTTGACTGCCGCCCTGGCAGCCTTGACAAACACTTTGGGGTCCGCACACCACTGGGTGATGTGCCCCGCTACATTTTTCTGCCCCTTGGTTAGCTTCAGCAAGGACAGGAGTCCCCCATAGTCAGGAGAGACCCAGGGGGGCTCCGCCAGCTTGGGGTGGATGTTGCCCACGGAAGAGCGGCGAGGCCGCACCCCCGGCGGGAGCTCGCCCGCAACTGCAGCGTCGACCCCCTCGATGTCCAGGCACATCAGCCGCCTCTCGTCGTCCGAGTCGAGGACCGGCTCCGTGAGGACATTCCCTGTCTTCTTGGGGGGGGAGGGGCCATCCCGCTCACGACGTCTCTTGCGAGACTCCGAGAGCTGGATCTCCATCTCGCTAACGTCCCCATCTGCTCCGGTAGGCTGGGGCGTGACCAAAGGGGCAGCGGGCTCTCCCGCCACCCCCGGGGCCAGGCCACCGGAAGAGAGACATTCGCCACTATCCCTGCTGCCGCCTGACTCCGGAGGCTGGGGGACAGGCGAGGGGAGGGGGACCCCTGAAGGCCCCTCCCCCCCACCCGCTAAGTCTGCCTCGTCGGTGGCTACATCCGACGGGGCGGGTGGTGTGGCGGCCGGAACGGGGTCCGGCCCTGTAGTGGGGGGGTCCTCGGCACTGGCCGAGGAGGGGTCTGTCAGGGATGGGGTGTCCTGAGAGGCCCCCCTCATCTCCCTCTCTTTTTCGGGTGGTAGGGAGGATGCCCGAGCCCTATCATCCGATGAGGCTCCAGCACCGCAGTCCCTGGCCACCCCAGCCACTTCGGCCGGGGCAGGCAGGGGGCAAGGGGAGGCGTCCGCCTCTCCACCCGGTGGGGCTGCCGCACCGAGGGCAGGGGGCGCCACAGACGGGGGAGGGGGCGGCGGGGCCATGGTAGTAGCACCAGCCCCTCGGCTGGACGATGGCTTCCCGCTGGAGACCCCGGTCCCCTGAGATGGAACGGAGGGGGAAGGAGGTCGGGAGGAAGAGCTCCCAGCCTCCCTGGGCCTGTCGCGTGCCCCAGAGGTCGACGCGCCGTCTTTCGGCGCTGCCGCAGGCGGCGATGGTCCGGCTGCCTTGCCCCGAGGGCACTGCGCGGCCAGGTGGGAGGAGCCCCCGCACTTGAAGCACGTGGTCTCTCCCACAGACAGATAGATAATAAACCGCCGCCCCTCGAGCGTGAGGCTCAGGGAGCGAGGCAGCGACTGGGGGCCCTCCTTGAGGAGCATGAAGACCTGCCTCCGAAAGGACAGGACGTGCTTGCCCTGAGGGTTCTTGTTTCCCATCGGCAGGCGGCGAAAAGGACTCGCAGGAACCCCATAGGCCTCGAGTCCCCTGGCCAGCTCCCGATTGGAAACGTGCGGTGGGACGTTGGAAATCACCACCCTCACTGCCTGAGTCTCTAGGGGCGTGACAGGGTAGTGGACGCCCGCAATGTCCAGGCCCTCCGCACACACCCTGTCAACCAAGGCGGGCTTGCTCAAATAGATCATCGGGACCGTGTTCACGCGCCCCGCGTAGCGGATGGTACGCCATCCCAGGAGGGCGGCCAGAGCCTCCACGCAAGCCTCGAGCCCCACATGGAGAGGGGCATGAACCCTCAGGCCATGAGACAGTGGGAGGTCCCGAGAGACATCCTCATGCCAGCTGCCAGGCGTAGGAGCCACCATTCCTCGCCAGGACAGGGTTAAACTGTGAAGCGCAGGAAAAAAAAAAAAGCCTCAGGCTGACACGGGGGACTGGGAGGGGGCTGAAAACGCCCCAAAATCGGCCTGAGGGGGGGTAGAGCAACCCTGCAGGGGCTCAGGGCAAGCCCCAAGGCAGGGGCAGATGGCAGGGACCAAGGGAAGGGGCCCTGGGGGAGGGAGGCAGCAGAAATCAAAGGGACAACTCAGGCGGGGGTGGGGGAGGGGCAGAGGCAAACGAGGCTGCCAGAGCCCAGGGGAAAAAGGCTCAGAAAGTGGGGGGAAGGGGCAGGGAGGGGGTCCCCAGGGACAGGGTGGGAAGAGCCAAGGGTTTTTTTTTTGGGGGGGGGAACAGGGAAAGTGGGGCAGGGAGTGCGAGGCAACGAGCTGAAAGCACCTGAGCTGGAGGAGCTTAGAAGGGCTTCAGCTGTCGGCGGCCATCTTGAAAGAAAGAAAGAAAGATGAAGATTGGCCACTACATCCTGGGCAAAACGCTGGGTATTGGCACCTTCAACAAGGTAAAGTTTGGTAAACATGAGTTAAGGGGACACAAAATGGCAGTGATGATTTTAAATTGACAAAATATTTCAGCCTTGATGTAGTAGGAAAAATCCACGGACAGATTCAGAATCTCAAGAGTTTTTAGACATCCACACATAATTAAATTGTACCAGGTCAGCAACACACCTACCAATATTTTCATGGTGATGGAATATGTTTCAGGTGGAGAACTGTTGGATTATATTTGTAAAAATCTTCCATTTGATGATGATCATGTCCCAACACTATTCTTTTTCTTATAAAAAAAGGAAAACAATTATGGAAGGAAGATGTAGCTCAGTAGTAGAGTGAATGCTTTGCATGTATGAAGTCCTGGGCTCAGTCTCCAGCATCTCCATATTTTCAATGGTCACAAAAAACTTCTTCATGGTAAGGATGGTCAAAATTTGGAATAGGGTTCCAAGGGGGAGTGGTGCTCTCCCCTACCTTGGCAGACTTTAAGGCTAGGTTGGGGTCATCTGACCCCAGCACTCTTTCCTGACTAGGCAGGGGGTTGGACTTGATGATCTGTTGAGGTCCCTTCCAACTCTAGCATCTATGACTTTTTGACTTTTTGTAAAGGTTTATTAAGGGGGAAAGGGAGTAACAATTCAACAGCAACAATAACAACAACAACAGTAAACACCATCCACACAGGGGACCAGGTACAACATACAGAGCCTAGGGCTATGGCCTGCAAGCCCTCCCCCACTCACAGTCCAAAAACAAAGACAGCTAGTTCAACAACAGCCCGCTCAGACCCCTGCTGGTACCCTGGGAAGGGGCAAGCAGTGTCACAGTGCAAGGACTAAACAAATACCCTCAATGCTGCAGAGCACCCCTGAATGGTCCAACCCACCTGAAAGGTGGATACTGTCTGCTGGAGGACCACATTTTCAAAATCCAGTATCAGATGTGTCTGGATAAAGAACTGAAAGAGTCATAGGGCATCATCATAACCATCCCCAGTGAGCTGGTTCCCGCCACTCTTGAGGATGTCCATCTTGGCTTGACCAAGCAGTGAGTTGTCCAGGCAGATGACACCCCCTTCTGCTACGTGGTATGGGAAAGAAAACAAATAGTTAGCCTCTGAGAGGTCCAAGTCTAGCACCTGTAACAAGGTGCTCAGGGCAGCAAAGAGTGACAGCATCCAGGGGCACCCAAGGAAGGCATAGAATAAATCCTCTTCTACCTCTCCTGGGTAAAAGGGACAGGCCGCTGATGCAGTTGGGTCCATGTGGTGGGCAAGAGTACCTGTGGCCAGTATCCCAAGCAGCAACCACCACAGTAGGTAACCAGTCTGTTTGGCAATGGGTAGCTTATAAAGTATGCTCCACACAGAGTAAGCTGGTGTGATCACTGGTGCCACTAGCTCCTGCTACCATGTCATGTTAGGTCAAGTGGCAAGGACGTGAGCATGGTGAACATGGTGGACATGAACCGCCCATGTGTACAGGTCTACAGGACTTTTAGGGGGAGCACATCAAAGTGAATCCTGGCATCACTGTCAGAAGGCAGGGGAAGAATCAATAAAGTGCCAGGCCCACCTGCAGGGATGTTCTGCCATGCTCAGAGGTAATCAAGGAGGGTAGGGCAGAGGTTAGAGGAGGGTCGGGCAGAGACACTATGGGTCAAACTACAAGCGGGGCATGGTGAAAGGGACCTTACAGTGGTTGTCTACTACAGACCACCCAACCAGGGGGAAGAGCTAGACCAGGACTTCTCCAGTCAGCTTATGGAGGTGGTTAGGTCAAGGGATGTTACTGTCATGGGTGACCTAAACTACCCAGACATTTGTTGGGAGGAGCAGACACTCGCTTAGGTTCCTGGCTGTATTACAGGACCTTCACCTTATCCAGGAAAGTACACAGCGCCACTAGGGGTAACGCCTTGCTGGACCTGGTCCTGGCCATGGGGGATGATCTGGTGAGGGGACTGCAGGTCCTTGACCTCCTGGGCATTAGCGATTATCACCTGCTGGATTTCACTATCCAACGCAGGGTGTCTAGGGCTCACACCAAGGCTAAAGCCCTTGACTTCAGAAGGGCAAACTTCAATGAGCTTATTAGACTAGTGGGGGAGGCATTAAGGGCCCAGAAGTTAGAGGAGATGGGAGTCCACGAGGGATGGTCATACATTAAAGGGTTGATCCTCCAGGCACAAAGGATAACAGTCCCTGAGAAAAGCAACGGGGGTAAGAGTGCTCAGAAACCCCCTTGGCTCAGCAAGGACATTCAACAATGCCTGAGGACTAAAAGGGAGGTGTACAAGCAGTTGAAGGGAGGAACTATCATGAAGGAGGAATACTCCTCCTCGGCCCGGGAGTGTAGGAAGGCTATTAGGAAGGCCAAAGCAGAGATGGAACTCAGGCTAATGTCTAGGATTAAGGACAACAAAAAGTCCTTTTTCAAGTACATTGGGAGCAAGAAGAGGGCACCAGGCAATGTAGGGCCCCTGCAAGACACAAACGATAATCTGATGGCCACGCCAGACAAGAAAGCTGATACTTTTAACAGTTTCTTTGCCTCTGTTTTCCTGAACAGGGACCAGGATATCCCACGTATGAGAGGTAGGGACAATCTTGGGGATAACTCTATCAAGCCTTCAGTCAGTGCAGATGTAGTTAGGGATCTTCTGGAAGGGCTAGACATTTTTAAATCTGCAGGTCCAGATGCCCTCCACCCAAGGGTGTTGAGGGAGCCGGCAGGGGTCATAGCGGAGCCTTTGGCCCGACTGTATGAGCATTCGTGGTCATCTGGCCAGATGCCGGGGGATTGGAAACAGGCTAATGTGGTCCCTATTTTTAAGAAGGGGAGGAAGGAGGACCCAAGTAATTATAAGCCTGTAAGCCTCACCTTGGTGCTCGGGAAGCTCATGGAGAGGATCATCAAGGAGCATATCTGTGGGGGGCCTGCAGGGGAGATCATGCTCAGGGGCAATCAGCATGGGTTCACCAAAGGCAGGTCCTGCCAGAACAACCTGATTGCCATTTACGACCAAGTAACTAAATCCTTGGATGATGGTGTCGCTGTGGACATAGTCTTTCTAGACTTTAAGAAGGCCTTTGACATTGTCTCTCACCCCATCCTCATCAATAAATTAAGTGACTGCGGCAATGATGCCTGCATAGTTGGACGGGTAAAAAATTGGCTGATGGGGCGCACCCAGAGAGTAGTGGTGGACGGGTTGTACTCAACCTGGCGAGGTGTGAGCAGTAGGGTACCCCAGGGCTTGGTCCTCGGGTCTGCACTGTTTAACATCTTCAGCATCAACTTGGATGAGGGGGTGGAAAGCACGCTGTCCAAGTTTGCTGATGACACTAAGATGTGGGGCGAGGTGGACACACTTGAAGGGAGAGAGAGGCTGCAATTAGATTTAGACAGACTACAAAAGTGGGCAAATGAGAATAGGATGGGGTTCAACGTAGACAAACACAGGGTGTTGCACCTTGGGAGAAGGAATCCACAGCATACATACAGGCTGGGGAGTTCCCTTCTTGAAAGCACAGAAGTGGAAAGGGATCTCGGAGTCATTATTGACTCCAAGATGAACATGGGCTGCCAATGCCAGACCGCAGCCAGCAAGGCCAGCCATATCTTGCCATGCATCCGAAGGTGCATCTCAAGCCAGTCCAGAGAGGTGATACTCCCCCTCTATGTGACGTTGGTCAGGCCGCAGTTGGAGTACGACGTCCAGTACTGGGCACTGCACTTCAAAAGGGATGTGACCAGCCTGGAGAGGTTTCAGAGGAGGTCCACGCACTTGGTGTGAGGGCAGCAGGACAGGCTCTACGAGGAGAGACTGAAGGACCTGAACCTGTTCAGCCTCAGCAAGAGAAGGCTGAGGGGGGACCTAGTGGCTGCCTACAAGCTCATCAGGGGAGATCAACAGCAAATAGGCAGAGCTCTTTTCTCCCCAGCACCACCTGGAATGACGAGGAACAATGGTCATAAGCTGATGGAGAATAGGTTTAGGTTGGAGATCAGAAGTCAATGTTTTACAGTTAGGGTGGCCAAAATCTGGAAGCAACTTCCCAGGGAGGTGGTCCTCGCCTCTACCTTGGACAAATTCAAGAGAAGGTTGGACGATCACCTGTCTGGGGTCTTGTAAACCCAGCATTCATTCCTGCCTGTGGCAGGGGGTCAGGCTAGATGATCTGTTCAGGTCCTTCCTGACCCTAGCTACTATAAAAAAACTATAGAACTATGAATCCTTGATGACAGCCACTGTCTCTGCTGGGAGGGTGGCCCACACATCCCCCAAAAGATGGGTGGTGCAGCGGATCAAATGCATGCACAACCAGGCAGCCAGAGCTTCAGCTGACAGCCAGTCCAGACAGGCTATATTGAGAAAGTGGCCTAGCTGGACCATGCATGACTGCATGAAAGAGTCAGCAAGGCTATCACACCTGAGGCTCAACAACCTGTGCTGCAGGGATGGGTTGTAGTCAAGTGGTTCCTGAAGCAACTTTGGAAATTCAAGACATCTGGCCTGGGGCTGGAGGTGGAGGGCAGCCTGCCAGGCCCACACCAGGCTGTGGTAGAAGAGCGGCAGGGTGCCCCAGTCTAGGAGGTCAGGGTCTAGAAGAAAGAGTTCTCGGTCAAACCCGAGGTTTCCCACCTGGCAAGGAAATACACTAGTAACCTGCTGCCAGGGAGGGTGGTCTTCACAATAAAGGAGTCTCTGGATAGCCCTCAGGCAAAAAGCAGCTACTCTACCCATGAGGTCAACCAAGCCCTGACCTCCCTCAGCTGTAGGCAGATAGATAACAGCTCAGAGGAGCCAATGGGGTCCATCTTAGAAAAAGTCCACCAGCAGTCTTTGAAGCTATTCCAGTAAATACAACATGGGGTCCAACATGGCACACCAGTACCAGAATGTTGTGTCTGCCAAATTGTTCACAATGAAGACCTGCCCATGGTAGGAGAGGTTGGGCAAACAGCAGTGCCACTTCCACAGGTGCACATCCACCTCCTCACTGAGGCCTTCCCAATTCTGGGCTGGGAAGACTGAATGGCTGAGGAACACCCCCAGAGCCTTAAGGCCCTCACACTGCCAGGAGAGACCCCCAGGCAGATCCAGGGGGATGACTGGTCCATGAACCAAGGAGCAGGACATTGCTTTTGGGCCAGTTAATGTGAGCTGAGGAAGTGTGCTCAGAAGCACACAGGCAGTCCACGAGCAACTGGATATAACCCTGGGTGCTGAGAACTGTCATATCATCTGCATACACCACCAGCCTAACTGGCGGGCCACCAACCAAACCAGAGGTCAATGGAAAAACCAATTCAGTCAGGTGTTGTCGCAGGATGTGAAGCAGGGGCTCAATGACCAGAGTGTACAGCATTCCTGAGAAGGGACAGCCCTAGTGGATGCCCTTGTAAGCTGGGAATGGAGCACAGAGCATGCTGTTCACTTTCAAAAGATTGGAGACATCTTGGTACAGTAGCTGGAGGTTTGAAGTAAAGACTGGCCCAAATCCAAAGCCCTCTAGGGTCTGAAAAAGGTAGTTATGGCTAACCCAATCAAAGGTTTTCTCCTGGTCCAAGAAGACAAGCCTGATGTTCAGTCCAAAGAGGTCTGTGGCTGTCACCAAGTCATGAAGCAGAAACAGATTGTCTTGGATGGTCCTGTCCAGCATGCAGTAACTCTGTTCAGGACTGATGACTGAGGCTATGACAGTATGCAGTCAATTAGCTAAGGCTTTGGACTTAATTTTGTACTTGGCAAACAAAAGGGATATTGGCCACCTGTTCTTAATGCAGCCAAGGTCCCCTGTCTTTGGTAGCAGGGTGAGAAATGCCCAGCAACAGCTGACAGGCAGGATCTTATTAGCGAAGCTCTCATGAAACACATGCAAGAGGCAGGGGCCAAGAAGGCACCAGAAGGCCTTATAAAACTCTACAGGCAACCCGTTGAGCCCTGGGACTTTGCCTGCAGTAAGGCTCCCCACCTCAATTGTGAGTTCCTCCAGGGACAGCTCTTGCTCAAGTTCATCAGCGCCATTGGGCACAGCTTTGGGAGGCCAACATGTAAGCTCTTAGTGGACTCTGGGCAGAGAGGTGATCTGCAAACAGGTCCTGATAGAAGGCTATTGTGTGCTGACAGATGTTAACAGGATCCATGAGTATCCAGCCATCTGGAGTCTTGAGACGGTCAAGGATTTTCTGCAAGGCCTGTCACTTTTCCAAGTTAAAAAAGAACTGGGTCATGGCATCAGCTTCTGCCAGCTCTGAACAGTGGGCATGAATCCTCATGCCTCAGGCTGCACCCTCCATCAGCTCCTGCAGGTGCTTGTTCCAAAGCTTAAGCTCTCAAACAGTCCTGTGTCTCCACCAGCATCACATAGGGCTGTCATGAGCTCTACTACATCCTCCTCCAACCCCTGGACATAGCAGTGGAGCTCACTCACTACCAGCTGTGTGTATTGCTGGCAGATAGTTCTGATAAGTGCCTTCCCAACATTCCACAATTGCTTCCAGGAGGAAAAGATGGTTCTAGCAGTCTCCCATGCTCACCATAAATAGGCAAAGCATTCACAGAAGTAAGTGGCCTGCAGCGAGCTGGTGTTAAAACACTAGTAGTGTGTCCAGGGACACACTATGCCAAGCAGACTCAGCCTGCAGCAACTAAGACTGTGATCTGAGAGTCCGAATGGAATAATGCAGCTGCCATGCAGGACTAGCAGGCAGTGCTTGGCAACATACAAGCAGTCAAGGCATGTCATGGCAATCCCACCAGTGGTTACCTTTATTCAAGTGTAGTGTCTTGCATCAGTGTGGAAATGACACCAGACATTAACAAGGGAACCCTGCCTCCAAAGCTATCCACAGCCACCAGGCTGAGGATGGATGGGGTTCTGGCCTATTCTGGTCATGCTGTTCATCAACTGTGCAATTAAACAGGAAGAAAAGGTCATCATTGTCAGCTGCACTCCTCAAAAAGTCAGCCAAGGTGTCAAAGGCAGTCCATTCTCTCCTGGCATAGATGTTAATTAATAGGAGGGAATGTTGTGCTACCATGATATGAACAGTCAGCAGGTGGCCCAGGATGACCACTTGGGTTACCACCGAGTCAGGTGTCAGCTGTGGTGATAAGAGGATCGTGACTCCTGCACTGATAGAGGTGCCCTGGTTCAGGAACATGTCTCCTCCAGGAAACATGCCAATCAGCTTGAGTAGCTGCATTGGTATCAGTTTCTTGCAGAAAGGTGATCTCCAGCTTTTTCTGGTGCAGGAATTCAAAGAGTGCCATCTGCTTTACAGGGTCTCTGCAGCTGTTGGTGTTGAAAGAAGCAAAGGTTGTGGCAGCTATGCATGAAGGGTGTAGAAAGGGGGACAGGCAAAGCCAGAGGAACAAAGAGAAACATCAGAGAGGATCAAGCATGTAGGACAAAAAAAAAACCAAAAAAAACCCAGGCCTACAACTTGCCAGCTGGTGCTGCTTGCAACAAGCACCCAACATCACCCACGAGCTTGCTTAGGTGAAAACTATAATGCTGTATCCCTGCAGTGGAGTGCAGCACCACTGCTGCAGTCTTAGCTGGAACCACACATGTCTGAGGTTCTGGGAACCATTTATATTAATACTGTGCAACCCTCCAGTAGTGCTTGGTTTGGTCAAGAAACTCAATAATTCTTTCAAAAGAGTAACCAACACAGGGAGGTTCCTGTGCCCCCACAGTAGCAGCATACTCCTCCACTCCAATGGACGGAGGGGCATGAAGCCTGAGACCAAAGCTCTGGTCCAGAGGGGCAGAAACCCTGGCAATGGGCTGCTAGGATCTGCCTTCAGCCATTCCAGCAAAAAAGGGGTTAACCCTGCAAAGAACCAGAGGGGTGGGGGATGGGGAGCCCTCTGCCCACAGGGAACAAAGAAGCTGGAAAAAAACCCAAACAAACTAACCCCAGAGGAGAGGAGAAAGGTAAGCAATGTAGCAGGGAAGGGAAGGGAAAACAATAAGCAGCAGAGCTGCTACAGGGAGAGGGGGAGAAAACAAAATAAACCCAGGGAGGGTGGAGAGGGGAGAGGGTGTAGGTCACTGCAGGAGAAAGGGCTTTAAAAAGGGGAAAAAAGGAAAAGGAATTAAAAGTGGGGGGCTACAGTGGGAAAGGGGTCAGTGTGTCTAGGGGAGGGAAAACAAAGCAAGAGAAGGAGAAAGGCTCACAAAACTGGGAGAAGGTCTAAGAATTCTGAGCAAACACACCTGTCGATGGCCATTTTGAAAGCAAGCAAGTAAGCAAGCAAGCAAGACTTGAAAGAAAATTGCTGAATATCAAGTTCTGTGAGCATGTCAGGCTTCACAAAAAATAATCAGCATATTCAGCTACAGTCAACTGTGGAGACTCTGGAACACAAGTTTAATATGCTTTTGTTGATTTACCCAACTGCAAAGGAAATCAGACATTTTTTTCTAATTGGCTGATATTTCTAGGTGTCCCTCACTGATAAATACTAGTAGATTTCATCAACTCTTTTTATCATGAAGGTGATGAAGGCATAAGTACAGTGGA
The DNA here is from genome assembly GCF_030867095.1 of Alligator mississippiensis. NCBI lineage: Eukaryota > Metazoa > Chordata > Crocodylia > Alligatoridae > Alligator > Alligator mississippiensis. The sequence continues at coordinate 375,206,545 of NC_081824.1, read as the reverse complement.
AAGCTGTGTATCTGAAGGGAAAATATGTTGTCTCCTAGTTGGCCAAATATGAGTCACTTCTAACCATAACCACCCTTGGGATACCCATGAGATATAGGCCTGAGTTCTTCCTCCTGTGTATATAAACACTAATAATATTCAAGCTTGGACATACCATGTGAAGTGTTGAATTATTTTTATATCTCTCTTTAAAGATTGCACGGATATACCATCTGAAGTCTATTTAAGTTACTGCAAAATCAGTACTTCTAAATGAAAAACTTAGCAATTGCTTTCTTGTGGCTCTTTTCTTGATTAATTATCTGAAAAATTTTCCCACATCTGAACAATCTGAAATTCCTTTGGGAATATGCAGGCAATATTTTCCAGCATCCCTATAAAAAAAAACAAAACTAAAAAAAACCAAAAAACAAAGGAAAACAAAACAAAACAAGCCAAGAAACCCTCCCTTAAAAAACAGACAAGCAAAAGGACAGAATAAAACTGAGATTCTAATATCACCTGGCTCCAGGAACTGGAGTTATGAATAACACCAAATATTATGAGACTCAATTTATAATGGAATACTTTGATTCTTCCACCACACTGTTTATGTCACTGTTTGTTTTTTTTATTTTTAAATATGTTACTTGTAGTATAATGCTTTATGAATTTCTGTGACCATATTACACTCTTCAAAGATACTGAGGGCAGAACTTGGTCAGCAGGAAAGCCAGGCATGTGCTTCCAGAACTTGAGGAACCAATCCTGAATGGGAATTCCTGGGATACACAGGACTGGGCCCCTCAAGCCCCAGGAGAATGTCACCTATTTTCCCAGAGCATCAACAGGTGGCACAACACATCCTGGCACAGAGTATCTGTTTCATTTGCAGCCATTCTTTCTAGCCTTCAAATGAAGGCTAGTACCAAATCAAAGAATATATGATAGAATGTTCTATCAGCAAATTTCTCCCTTTTAATCAAGGGACACCATTTTGAGGACTTTTGATGATCACAGCTGTAAAAAAAGTTCACTAAGTCAAAAGTTAAAACTAGCACCTCTAACTCTCCTGGGAATACAGGAGTCAGATGGTGCTACTATAACAAGCTTTCTGCATAATATGCCACTTAACAAAGACTCTGATATAGCAATGACAACTTGGCAGAAAGATTCTTGTACCTTTATACCAATTGATGGCATTAATTGAAGTGAGTAGGGACTCACCACAGACACTTAGATTTTTCTATGCAGGTATCATTCTAAGATTAGGATCAGATCAAGATGAGCGGGCATTTGTGTTCTCCACAAATGTTGGCTGCCAAAGAGTTATCATGTTATGTAAAACACATTAAAGTAACTATTCACAGTGTTAAAACCATAGACTATTGTGGCAATCCTATTTCTTAAAGGCATATTGAACCCATCTGGCTTTGAATGCCCACTCACATGCCACCTTGGTCCGGGCTGTAGAGAGTGGACACCCTCTAACATTGTTGGTTCCCCGAAGTGAGCTTCAGTTGTTCCTTTGGCCTTCCCTGAATTCTCCTGCCATGACTTTGAATGTTATATCAGTGTGGGGTTTGGCCTCAAAGTTCCCCTCAGGGATGACCACACCGCTTGTGGGATGTTGGTGGGGCTCCACCTCCCCTATACTCCAGCCTTACGCCAACCTCTGGTGGGGTGCCAGATCTTGACACAACAGCCTCTCCAGTGCAAATATTCCTCGTGCCCAATCATATCCTCCTCTATCCTTTGGGACGGATAATTAGCTGGCCCAGGCTCTAGGCCTGTGATCCCCTTGAGCTGGTCAGCTCTCCTCTTGGGGTCCAAGGGTGCCCCCATTGATCAGAGGTAAAGAAATAAAATGAAAAAAGAAACCAAAAGAAAGGACCCAGAAGGTCTCTCTTCTCTTTCCCTAGCCCAGGTCCCCAACCTTGTACATGGGAATGGTCAAGTGGGGACACACTTGCTTCCCCAGGTTAGCTTCAGCCTCTCCCTTGGGCTCATCATCCTGGTTGCACCGCTGCTCGGTGCTTCCCTCAATGCATCTCCTCAGCAGCACAAGGGGGAAGTTCCTCCCAGTATTCCACCCCTCCTGGGGCTCGATCTCAGTGTTCCCAGTGTCAGGAGCTCCTGGTGCTCCTCTAACTGCCCATCGCTCTGGTGTTTCAAATTTGTGCCAGCCCCACCTACCACCAGCACAAAGAGCCTCTGCCTCCTTACTGGCTCTCCTTTCCCTACTGCTGGCAGCCATTTTTATTCTTGCCCGCAGGTGCATCCTTGTGAGCTCACCTGCCGGCCTTAATTGCATAAACGCGCAGCTTGTAAACCGCACAGGCTTTTCTTTTGGATCTTCTAGCGCTGCTCTTCCTGCAGGTAAGTAACTATTTTGTGCTTCTTTCTTTATTTTACTGGTTTTCCCTGCACCAGGTCCCGCAAGCAGGGTTTCCTGACCCCTCCTCTCACTATCCTTGAGACACACATAAATATATATATATTTATATATGTGCTCTTAACTACCTCTATTATCTGAGCATTCAGATACAACCAACATGAAAATAAAGCTCCTTGGATATTTTTTTGTGTGCATTAATGTGCTTTTCCTAATGCACACTAAATTTAGAATCTCTAATATGATTTACTACATTAATATGCATTAGGTTGCCCTAATGCACAGTAGTGAAAAAAACCTCACTTTTTAGGTGATGCTTAATGCATTAATTAGCATTAATGCTAATGCTATTTTACTATGCATTAGTGTAATAGCATTTTTTTTTTATGTGCTGCTTTAATGTTCAGTAAAAGAGGCTACTGCGCATTAAAGTTCACATGTAGAGGCATTCCTTATGTTGTATGTGTCTGTTACAACCAGTAACTGGTCCAGGCCCCTAATTAAAATGAAAGGACTTTCTTCCTAGTAGTATATTAACTCTGCTTTTAGCAGCTCTGAAATTGGTGTCTGTTAAAGTAGATATTAAAATGAAGCCTGTCTGTCATAGGAAAAGAGCACTTGAAACAAGTGGAATTGGTTGTAGTTCCTTACCACTGTAATTCAGATAATCAGGTCAATAAAAAGATTAAAACCTAGCAACCTTCACATTAATGTTTTATATAAAATTAATTATATTATTTTAATCTTTACATTCTTTGTAAAGAAAGATCTCTTAACCTTGCCAGACTGTATCATACCTTTCCTTTTGACATCCAGTATTTGATCTGAGAGCATTTTGGGCCAGAATGATCAAACGACAAAAGTTTGGAAACATGTTTCCATTAATGTCTCTTCCTCCACAGGTATATTACAGAGGGGGTGTCAGAGTACAGTCACACATATACCACATCTTGGCCCTCAGTGTAGGGTTTGGCCAGAATCTTTGCTTTTGCTTGACTCTGGAGACCAGGGTGTAAGCATTGCTGCCACCCCTTTTTTCCACCTTTTTCCTGGTGCTGAATTCAGTAGGGAGAGATAGAAGGGAGAGGAAGGGGAAGGGTAAACAGAAGTATGTTCACCTGCTAAGAACTAGAGCCGGGTGAAAGAAGGAGCTCTGACCAGACCCTACCTCTATTAGCTCAGAGCTCATTATGCATGCATGATATAGCCAAAGAGTGTGTGGGAGGAGAAGGAGGGCTGCACTCCACATGCCCCATTACTGGATCTGCTACTGGCTATAATGCACATAGGGAGATCTTAAAATCCAGAAATAGATGTGTATTTCAAAAACAATTATATAAATGTATCAATGCTATTTGTTATAGTGAACCATAGGTCTCTCCCAGAAAATATATTAGTATGATAAGATGCCTTACCTTAATATAGTGATGTATGTATATACTTCAGCCACCCTGACATTGCAGGTAGGTCTTGCCTGACCAACCTAATTTCCTTCTATGACCAGGTGATGCATCACCTGGACAAAGGAGAAGAGGATGATGTCATATACTTAGATCTCAAAAAAGCCTTCAGCTTGGTCTCCCATGATGTCCTCATCTAAATTGGGGAACTGTGGCCTTGACAACCTTATGGTTCAGTGGCTGGGGAACTGGCTCTATGGTCACACCCACAGAGTGATAGTGATGGAACTGAGTCAAAATGGTGCATGCTGACCAGTGGCCACCCCGAGGGCTCGGTACTAGGACCAATACTCTTTAATATATTCATAAATGATCTGGATGCGGGTGTCAGAAGTGGACTGGTTAAGTTCATGGATGACATCAAATTATGGAGAAGTGTGGTTACGCTAGAGGATACACTAACAATTCAGGCTGACCTGGACAGTCTTGCAAGTTGGGTGGATCAAAACCTGATGACATTCAACATGGAGAAATGCAAGGTGCTCCACCTCGGCAGAAAAAACCCACATCATACTTACGGACTTGGCAATGCTACACTCATTAGCACTATGACTAAAAGAGACTTGGCAGTCATGATTGAGGGTGGTGATCTGACCCCAGCTGACTTTCTGCCACTTGGGCAGGGCACTGGACCTGATTATTTTGTGAGGTCCCTTTGAGCCCTAATGTCTATGAAATCTATGGAATCTATAAGAACCATAAAATAACTTTTGGGTTTCTACTTAATAACCATATTCAGCATGCAAAATTAGTTTTATCTAATGTATACAATCATAGAGAAATTGATCTAATTTTTTAAAAACACATTTGATATATTTGAATATTAATATAATATAAGATAAAATGAAGCACATTCTAATATAGATTCCAAAACCAGGATTCACAGGTTTTTATGAAGAATAATTGACTGAGTCTTTTTTGAATGCATTACAAATACATTCTTTACTTTCCTTACTAGCCTGTCTCAGAGAGTGGCTGTACTTATTTAAAAACTACTTTTCTTCATATTTGTGGAGAAATGTACTGGGGTTTGTACTGTTACCCTTTTAGACCTGATTAGCCAGAAGTTCCCAGGGTTTCTTAAGGATTTTTTTTTCCTCATTTGGAGTAGAAATTGTTAATAAAGTAATGTATTGTTTTATGTAGTTTAGAAAGAATGTACAAATTCCTGCTTTTCCTGAACCCAGCAGAATAAAAAAGAACATTTATTTACTCACAGTTCCAAACCTCTTGCTAGCAAGCACTCTACTCAAAGGCTTTTTCTCCATTTTTACCCAAACTTACGAAAAAAATCCTTCCCTGGTTGTATCTGAGACTGCCTTGCTACCATTTTTGTTTGCTTCTGTGCATTTTCTGCTGCTATTTTTCCTGCATACCTAATCAATTTAATCAAACACTCCCCAGTCCATTTTGTTTGTTTTAGACCTTAGAAGAAAACCTTCATGACTCAATTGCTACTTCAGTTGTGCATGTTGCCTATTTTTTATGTGGTTGTTCCCAATGAGAGCTAAAAAAAATGGGATTTTATTTTTTTTTTTTAATTGAAAAATAAGTCTCAAACAGTCACGTAATTGTAGAGCTGGGGCTGAAAAGAAAAAATAAAATATCAAGTATCACAAGAGTTTTGGCCAATTTTTTTTAAGGCTTTTTGGCGGAAAGGTGGGATCTAGAATCTTATGTTAGATGCCTAAATAGTGCATGGAGAGAGTTAGGCATCTCAGAATTGTGATCCTGAGCTGCCAGAAGACTAAACAAGTCTATTTGTTATAAAGCCCACTAAGAAGCTAAAAGCACCCCTTAATGGTTAAAGGGAAGCTACTAACTATAACAATTGAGTACCTGGGACAAAGGATGAAAGAAACAAGAATGGGTATTTAGGTCAAAGTTTAATAACTAAGGTTCCAAGGGGGAATGCCGAGCAGAGAATATTATCTAACATCCACATGCCTTTGAACTTTTCTAAGGAGCCAGTAGATTTTGCCCAATGTACTCTGCCTGGACATGTGAATGGATAAGGAAAAGGAAGACAGCCATGCAGTGGCCTGGGATCCCCTCAGCCAGCACCTCCTTCCTGGTATAGTAGATGAAGAGATTGGCCAAGCCCAGGACTTTGTGGAAATATTTATGGCATGTGTATAGCATAAAATAAGAGGTGTGAGAAAAGTGCAGCTGGAAGCTCTTGAGGAGACCATACAGGGGCTACAGACTGGCACACTGCAGGTCTTCATCTGATTGCAGAAGAGACAAGGGTTTTCATCTGATGCACCAGGATCTTCATCTGACCGCAGAAGAGACAAGTGCCAGGAGAATTAATGAAGTATGGCAAATATGTGCCTTTGCTGATAGGTCCCCAGAGGCTCATGGGATTAAGGTGGGATACAGGCTGATCCATTGGAGACCCTTGATCTCAAGGAAGGTGTTCCATCATTTGTCCAGAACACTAAGCAGGAAGCCAACAGGAACCAACGTGCTCTGCATACAGAAGTACAGAAGCTGTAAGCATGAGCTTAAGCATGGGTTATCAACCAGAGTGTCTACCTTTTAGCTATCACAGATATCTACTCAGCATGGGGTAGAAACCAGAAATTCAAACTATCACATCCTCCCTGATAATGTTTTCCATATTGACTAAGATACAGTAAACATGGTATGCCTACTGTTGTTGCAATCACACATTCATTATTCTATATAGAAACAAGCATAGGGGCCTGTGATAATCAATTCCTGTAGCCTGTGATAATCTATCATTTATAGTAGCAACATAAGTGAACACTATATTTTATTACCATTTTTGTAGATCCAGCCACTATCATAAATAGCCATCAGTCTTGCTTTATTGTCTTTGCTTATTCATTTATACTTTATCATTTTTTGTGCTAATTTTTCACTTAATTACCACATTACAGTATACAGTGCAACAATCAATTTATATTTGCATGTGAATCAATTTTACTTGATATAAAGTGACATCTGATAGCACAACTGACAGATTTATTGAACATATTAATCAACATCAGTGAGTATATTAATCAAAAGGAACTTTGGGATCATGGTATAAATCAATTTAAAGCTTTTTCTTCATATAAGCAAAGGTAGTAAAATCTTCCAAAATAACAAATTATTCCAACTTTTTTGGAGGGGGAAGCCTTGCTAGGAGCCAGGCCACATGTTCAATTAATGGTGTGATAGGATCAAGCCACAAAGTTATTACACATATTTTCTGTATTAACTTTGTGACTTATTCCTTGTATTATCACACTGGTAGCCTGGATTATCCCAGGCATGAGGGCTCATGGGGTGCCCCTTGCAACTGGGAGCCCAGATCAGTTGAAGTTCCCAGCCATGAGAGTGTATGGTGTGCCCTGTGGCTGGAAGCCTGAGTCAACTGGGGATGCCCAGCTGCAGGAGCCTGCTATTTGCCAGTGTAGAGAGAGCTCAGGGTCATGATCCCTGGCTCCCCCTATATCAGAAATACAGATTAATGGGATCTGATGCTGGATCGCACAATCATGCCTCCTGCCATGCATGTGTACCGAGGGCCTACCTGTTAGAAATGATGCAGAGGCTATGAGAATTTATTTATTTTTATAGTTTTGGGGGGGAATCCTGACCCATTTAAGCAGATCATCTAAAATATAGTCTAGGAAACCAAGAAATCTACCACATAAAAATATGTTCCTTAGAGTCCAGCGGATTCTTATCTAGTAAGGGAGAAAGTAAAGCTACTATATGGCTCCCAACAGATACTTTTGTCTCATGTGAAATTCCAAAAGGCTCGGACTTAAAGTACATCTTTACTAGCAGAAAAAAAACTTAATGGATAAGCCAGTCAGTGTATCTTGCATCATCCTATAAAATAAAATATATGATAGTTAAATAGCAGCAACACAAACTGCCACACTAGTGATTTGCTAACATATATTGAAATTGAACTGAGGCTGATTTTATACAGATAGTGTTTAAAGTTAAACATTTTGTATGAACCTTCAGTAAAAGTACTCTTCAGCAATCCAGTTTCAGAAGAGAAAGTGCTAGCAGTTAAGTTTTTTATATGGTCCAGAATGTGACCTGGAATAAAGGTCAATTATGGGGGATGAACTGCTACTTTACATTCTTTGTAGTCCAGGCAGTATAAAAACACATTTTCTCTAGAAAGCTACTTCAGGGTCACTTGCTGTGAAAGCATTAAACTAGTCTAGCTTTTTTAGCTCTTATGGTCGTTTCTTATGTTTTTTCTAATTGCCTTCACAACGTTATTTCACAATCCTTTTCAGGTTTCATAGCGCATTCTCTGTATGTTGAAAGGCCAAAGGTGTGGGTTTTCCTCCCTATTAGTACACTATGGTAACACAGTTCCATGATCTGCGGCCAGCTATGCATTGGTCGTCTTCCGCCATTTATGCAATTCACAGAGAAGGTATGAGCTTATAAGGTCAGTTACACATTGTACTGAGCCCTGTTTTCTTTTAGGGGCTTGTGGAATATCATAAATGGTTTCTTGTGTTTTATTGATAAGGTATGCATGATCTCAGAAAGCCCATCTTATGATGTATCCCTTTATACTATTGCTATCACTGAATGGATTATGTTATGATCAGGGATCCTGGTTTTCTCTTATAAAAAAAAATCCCCAATTTTTGGATTTAAAAAAGTAACTCTACATATTTTTGGTGTACATATATATAGGGATGTTTCATTTTGATCATGAAAAAAATGTGGATTTTGGGTTACCTTTTTTAATCCAAAAATTGGGGATATTTTTTATCAGAGAAAACCAGGATCCCTGTTCATAAGCATTAAAATAATGCTCATGTGTGGGGGGCAGGGAGGACAGAGAAAGGGAAGGGAGGGGTTGATCTGGTAGAATTTTTTTTTTTTTTTTAAGGTATAGGTAAGTTAGAATTTTTGTTAGGCTTTGGAGCATCAATCCTCTTGTTAACAGGACTAGTAGAATCAGAAAGAAGGCTGATCTCTGGCAAGAACACTAATGGAAAGCTAGGGCTAGCCAGATGAAGGGTAAGAATTTGTATTTGTTTTAATTTTCTGTGTCATGTCTATGGTCTGTTGTTTCTGTAGAACTCTTTTCTTTCATGTAATAAATCCTTTTGCTGCTTATATCCTTACTAATTGCCTATGGAAAGAGTGATTTATGGGTGAGTGATATTCCAGGCTATCTTTTAAATGGGGAACATAATAGTTTCTTCTCAACCCAAAAATGGGGTGGCAGGTTAGAGTTGGCAGAAAATCCTTCACTGAAGGTAGGGGTGGTACCACTGAGGCTTGTTGGGCTAGGAAGCTATCTTGAGGTAACATCAGTCTGATCCTTGGAGCAAATGGCAGTGTAGTGGGGAGAAACTCAGGACTCTGGGGATCCCCCATGGAGAAGTGTGTGACATACATATCTTACACTTAAAGTTCTGAGAGCAAAAAACCTGGAATACTTATAATATAAGCTTTAATTTTCTCAATTGGTTCTGTGGATTATGAGGCATCCACTATATCAAAGAAGGCAGTTATTACATAAAAAGCCCTAATTCTGTATAACATATGCTTTCTTTTTTCCTAGTTTTCCACTGAAATCAATAAAAGATATTAGGAGGAAAAGGAGATGAAAAAATAAAGGGAAAATATTCATTTTTGGTTTTGAGAACTGGAAAATTAGATGGAGAGTTTCATCGTTGGCTTGTTTGCTTTGGGGAGAAAAAACCGCAAAACAAATGTATTCACAGTCAAAAAGGGCATTTTTGGATGTAAAAATATTTCAAACATAATATTTCAACCATCTCTTAAATGTAAATAAATATGTTTTGGTGTGGCACTAGATAGGAGGATGTTTGAGCCCAATGAAGTAGGCATGAGGTTACAAAGGGCTGTAGTTTAGGAAATAGAAACAGATACTCTGAACCAAAGCTTCCAAAGTTAATGGAAATAACCTAGGGTGACTGAAAACTGAAGAAAGGTGGAAAAGTAAGAGAAGAAAGGAATCAGGAGGGACAACTCACCACTCAGGTTGTGCTTTGAATTGACATTCAAGAACAGAAAGGTCCAGAGCTATTTTACTAAACATTCAGCATGAGTTAAAGGGCTTCAGTATGACAGAAAGCCATGCTAGAAAGTGCAAGCATAGCAAAAGTGACGTGAAAAACTTTTTTTAAAACTGCTTGTTATAGGAAAGAAAACAGCCAACACATTGAAAAAGGAGCTCCATCAATACTCTGGTAAATTAGCACAGACTGTAGATGATTCTGGAGTGGAACAGTTGCTTGAAAATAACTTCTGACACTTGTGATGAAAGAAAAACTTGTTGGCTAGCTCTCATTTAAAATGAATTCTACAAAGACTTTAGCAAGGATCTATTGATTGAAAAATAAAGGTATGAAATGTTTGGGATGAAGGCATGACCTTATGATTGCCAATAATCACCTGAGAGCCTGTTAACTCTCCAAGGAATATAAAAAAAAAAAATTGTTGTTGTTGTTAAAGCCTTAAAAAGGCTTCAGGAGAGTAAAAGTGCTTTCAAAAATCAGTTATCCTAAGAAAATGGTTCTTACACTGATTTATACCACTCTCCTCTCCTTGTAATTAGAAGCTTGTGGATAAAGAGTTATGATGGTCTGCAAGAAACGTTGTGGATTGACAGTGCATCAGTCCAAAAAAAGAAGTTGTGAACCACTATTGAATGAATTAGAAAAGAGGTTTGGCTGGTGAATTTACTTGTGCATCAAGATATAAGCATTATTAATACCCCCCAACTTTCATGTCTGCTACTGAGGGGCCTGTAAAGGTTTGGGTTTTTTTTGCCAAGTACTATATGTGGAGACCAGGGTGCCCCATTTCAAGGTGGTTTGGAAGTCACAGGAATCAGTAGTACTATGACTATTGGCAACAGCAGTTGGTGAACTAGGAAGGAAAACCAAAATAACTACAGGGGTCACGTTCTCCATACTCTGTGACACAGCTCTCCTTGGCTATTCTGGTTTATGAGAAAAGACAGCAACAAAACTCACACTCCTTTTCCTGTCATATAGCCAGAATTCTCCAAAGTAACCCCACTACACTTATGTTGCAATAAAAGCCTGGAAACAAGCATACCATGGCTGCCTATACACATGCTCGGGGATAGAGATGTTTTAATTTGAGTGGTTCCCAGAAAGTTGCTCTAATTAAAATGCCTCATCATCATATGTATGAAGCCCCTGGCTGTTTGAAAATGGCTGTGGGATGGTTGTTCAATGAGGTTTAGATAAAGCTCCCCTGCACCCATTTTAAAATGCATGGGGGCCATTTTAAAACACATGATGGTGAGGTCGTGCTGAAGTGTTTTAAATAGAATGAGAAGCAGACTCATTAGAACGTGAATAAGCCTGCGTGTCTACAAAATAACACCAACACACAAAGATAGTTGAGAGAAAAAAATTGCTATTCATTATCAGGGATTCTGATTTTCTCTGATAAAATATCCCCAATTTTCAGATTTATAAAAAGGAATAAAACCCCCACATTTTCCATGATTAAAATGAAACAGCACTAATATATATATATAGAGAGAGAGACAGAGAGAGAGAGAGATCTATATCTTAGTGGTGTTTCGTTTTAATATATATATATATATATATAATGGGAAAATGTGGATGTTGGGTTCCTTTTTTAATCCAGAAATTGAGGCTTGTTTTTTTTTTTAAATCAGAGGAAGCTAGGATCTCTGTTCATTACAATGAAAAAGAATCTCCTTCCCTGTCTTACCAAGGGAGAGTTCAATTATTAAAAGATATCTTAAGCCAGCTTTTAAATTGAATAAAAGACAGACAACATTAAAATACATTCTGACACCGTGTTCATAAGATTGAACCCTACCATATCCTATTGTAATGCATCTGTGTCATATTGGATAGAATGCTTGGATGTTATAACAACAGCAAAACATGCACACTGATGGGGTACAGGAGTGCTTCCTTCTCTCATTCTCAAGTTTACTCAGGGGAGAGGAGCCTATAGCATCCTGAACCTTAGTTCTCTCCTCAGTCCCTGCTTCTCCCAGGGCCCCTGTACAGGGAAGTGCTGTAAAATTTATGGGTATGAGGGGAATGAGGGAGATGAATAAAGAAAGGCTACAGAAGCATGTAATGTGCACACTATTTTTCTGGTGCCCGATGAGTTCAACGTAGTAATTTAATTCTCCCCACCACAGGCTATCATGGTGGAACCTGTGGGAAGTGGGGCCTGCTTAGAAAACTCTATTTATTTCTCTCCTTACAAAAAAAGGAGAAGGAAATATTAATCATAACTTGTAGAGGGAAAAACCCACAGGCCTAATTCACATCACTGCAGCAATGCTCATCATATCAGGAGCATATTTATAGAAAACTTTAACATAACCCAGTCTACAGGGGTAAAGCACTCATACTTCAGGGATGTGTATTGAATCACTTTGGCTTTCAAGGTAAACAGCAGTACAAGCTTTTCTGGGATATATGTGCATGTGTCCATGCCACTCTATTGTTTTGCACATCAGGCTCATCTTGCAAATCATAACAGCATACATAGCACAGCTTCCCTTGCTGAAGAAAAAAAAAAAAATTGCTGTGTAGCAGTAACACAGTTGAGAGTGATGTTCCCCGGGGGTGAAAAGAAGCTTGTGAAAAGCAGGAAGAGGTCAGGAACACTGAATGACAGGTCTTCTTTCTCCCCAGATACTCAGGGGCACTTCATAATAATATCTATATTAGTGGTGTTTCCTTTTAATCATGGAAACGTGCATTTGGGGTTACTTTTTTAACTGAAAATTGGGATTTTTTTATTTTATCAGAGAAAACCAGGATCCCTGCTAATGAGCTATCTGCGTGTGTTCATTTGATGGGCTCCTAAGAGTTGCTTAACTTTGTACAACCTTCTTTGTGCAAACTATTGCAGCGTGTAGTTAGCAACTAAAATCAACATCAGGGGAAAGGGGGTGAAGGGTGGGAGTTACAGATTACTTAACCGCTGAGTTCTGGAGACATACCAATCCAGTGGCTCTGACAGCTGTGAGGATTCATGCTGCTCTATCAGTCATAGGTTATCCAGCTCATGATAACCTTTATACTTCGGATCAAGCCTTCTTGGGCAAAAGGCAGTTGACTCACCTGCTTCAAAGCACTTTTGATTACTATCTTGCATAGGAGTCCAAACAGTCTAAGGAATAGATCCATTAAACTAAGTAGGACTCTAAGGCAGATTTGAAAAATCATACAAAATTAGGGTTAGAAGGGACCTCAGGAGATCTAGCACAATCCCCTGCTCAGAGCTAGTACAACCACCTGCTCAAAGCAGGACCATCCCCAACTAGATCATCCTAAACAAGGTTCATAGATTTCATAGACATCAGGGCTGGAAGGGACCTCAGAAGATCATTGAGTCTAGCCCTCCACTCAAAGGGCAGGAAGTCAGTTGGGCTCATAGGATCCCAGCAAGATAAGCATCCAAATTTCTCTTGAAGGTGTTCAATGTAGGTGCTTGAACCACCTCCAATGGCAGGCTATTCCAGACCTTGGGGGCTCAGACAGTAAAGAAATTCTTCCTTATGTTCAGCCTGAAACGGTCTTATAGTAGTTTATAACCATTCGACCTCATCATCTCTTGGGGTGCTCTGGTGAACAAACGTTCCCCCAGATACTGGTGGTCACCCCTGATAAACTTACAGGTGGCCATCAGATGACCCCTGAGCCTGCGCTTTTCCAGGCTAAAGAACCCCATAGTTCTCAGCCTCTCATCATAAGGTCTGCTTTCTTGACCTTTGATCAAGTATGTGGCTCTTCTCTGGACTCTCTCAAGCTTCTCCACATCCTTTTTTGAATGTGGGGCCCAAAACTGGATGCAGTACTCCAGCTGCAGCCTCACCAAGGCCGAGTACAAGGGGAGAATGATGTTCCGGGCTTTGCTTGGGAAGCATCTATGGATGCAAGCCAGCGTTTTGGTTGCTTTACTAGCTGCAGCATCGCATTGAAGGCTCATGTTCATCTTATGGTCAATGATGACCTCCAAGTCTCTTTCTTCCATAGTGCTAGCCAGTGTAGCACTGCTGAGCCTATAAGGATGCTGCAGGTTTTTCCTCCCAAGGCGGAGAACCTTAAATTTTTCAGTGTTAAACACCATCAGGTTCTCATCCACCCATTTGCTGAGCTCTGTCCAGGCCAGCCTGGATCACCCTCCTGTCTTCAGGTGGGGATGCTTTGCCCCAAAGTTTGGTGTCATCAGTGAACTTGGCCAGTCCGCTTCTGACTCCAATGTCCACATAATTAATGAAGATGTTGAACAATATGGGTCGAAGGACAGTGCCTTGGGGGACCCCACTGGTCACAGGGCACCATGATGATTGATTTCCATCAATTACTACCCTCTGAGTCCAACCACAGAGCCAATTTCCCAGCCAGTGGATTATGGTGGACCCAAGGCCGCAATTGGCCAGTTTTGCCAAGAGGTGATCATGGGATACCAGATCGAAGGCTTTTTTGAAGTCAAGGTATATGACATCAATCTCTTCTCCCTTGTCCAGGTTATAGGTCACCTGGCCATAGAAGGAAATGAGATTGGTCAAGCAAGACCTACCCATAAGAAACCTATGCTGGCTATCCCTCAGGATGTTGGCATCAGCCAGTCCATTAAGGATGGCCTCTTTAATAAACTTTTCTAAGATCTTCCCTGGCGTAGAAGTCAGGCTGATGGGCCTATAATTTGCCGGATCCACTTTCCTCCCTTTCTTGAAGATAGGAACCACATCGGCCTTCTTCCAGTCTTTGGCACTACACCAGAGAGCCAGGAGTTTTCAAAGATCCGTAACAGAGGCTGGGCTATGATGCTTACCAGCTCCTTGAGTACCCTTGGGTGTAAATTGTCAGGACCGGCTGGTCACCATGATGATGGACTTCCATCAATTACCACCCTCTGGGTCCAAACATGGAGTGAATTTCCTAGCCAGTGGATTGTGGTGGAACCAAGGCCACAATTGGCCAGTTTTGCCAAGGTTTTGTCTAGCCAAGTCTTAAAAACCTCCAGGGATGGAGATTCCACAACATCTCTGTGTAACCTATTCCAGTGCTTCACTACCCTTCTCATGAAAAAGTTTTTCCTAATATCTAACCTAAACTTTCCTTGCTACTATTTAAAACCATAAATCCTTGTTCTTCATCTGCCACCACCGAGAATAGTCTAGTTCCACCCTCTTTAGAACCGGGCAGTTGAAGGCTATTATAAAATCCCCCCTCAGTCTTCTCTTCTCTAGATTAAATGAGCTCAGTTTCCTTATCCTCTCAGAAGTTTTGTGCCTCAGCCCTGGGAAAGTATTCCCCAGCCAGCAGCAAAAGCCTAGCAGCCTAGGGAAGTGGGGAGGGGTTGCAAAATGGGCAGGGGGAGGACAACATTTGAGGATGTGTAGGGTAGGAGCTTTTTGTTCCTCTGAGTGGGAAAACTGGAGCACAGGGGACTGGGGGTACCTGGAGGTGCCTTGGCAGACATCCCTGGGACCAGGTACAGGAGGATCTGTCTTTTTCCCTACCCAATTGTTCTCTCCCCCTGCCACCAACCCCCTAGTTCCCCACTTTTCCTGCCTGGAAGAGCAATCAGCCTCTCCTGTAACTGGTGCTAGGGCCATCTGCCAAGGCAGCTCTCCCTCAGGTGCCCCCAGCTCTCTGCACCCCAGTTTTCTCACCCAGAGTAGCAAACAGCCCCTCCCCTACCAATCCCCAAGCTCTCTCCTCCCCCTGTGCCTTTTGCAACTCTCTTACCTCTCCCTTGGACTGCTAATTTTTTGCTGCTAGCTGGGGAATACTTTCCCTAGCCTGCAGCATCCTTCTTGTTGCAACAAAATGCCATGATGGGCACGGGCACACATGCAAGCAAGTGCCCTTGCAGCAGCTCAAATAGAAGTGGTGCAAATTTGAGCTGGGGATTTTTGCATCAGTGCACACACTCAGACATACACTTTGTTGTGGAGCAAACTGTGCCACTGGGGCAAAATAACCCTGCTTGGCTCATCCCAGATCTGCAGCCAGGGGGAGCTAGAGCCTAGGGCCAGCACCTGTGCTGTCCCCAGAAGTATAAAAAGCTGCCCTGGAAAGTAGCTCAGAACTACTAGCTTTCAGGAGCTTCTGAGGCCCAGGCAATTGGTACCTGAGGACACTACCCCTTTTGCCAGCTGGACTGCTGAAGCAGTCCTGAGTATTCCCTGTACCCTCTACCCACTGCAGCAATCTGGCAGTGGCGGTTGCTGCCTGGCTGTGACCTGCTGTGCACCTGCCAGACCTGGATGGGGACTGCAGAGCCAGTAGAGGCATCTGCCCTTCTGGGCCAGCTGCCAGTGGACTGTGGTTGCAGTTTTGGCCTTTGTATGGCACTACTGTCATTTGTGCCCCCTGCCTGGCCATCTGGGCAAATATCATCTGGAAGATGTTCCAGGTGTGGTGGCCTGCTTTGAACTTATAAACCATGTCCTCCTGGACTGATTTGGCCAGGAGGTCAGCCACAGCCAGATGGGTCCAAGGTGCCAGCCCTGAGCAGGCAGGGTCCTGCCACTGGCCTCCCTAGCAGGAATGCTGATGTTCCCTATTGGAAAACTGAAAAATCCAAGACCAAAAAAAATCCCCAAAACACTCTCTAAAATACCCGCAAATCCATGTTCTTCCACAAGTAAAACAAAAGACCACTATAAAGAGAGAGAGTGAGACAGAGACAGTGATCAGTTGGACAATGTTGTATTGATATTTTCTCAAGCAAATCCCGGGACGTCATTCTCCCCCTGTACTCTCAAGCAAATCCCGGGACGTCATTCTCCCCCTGTACTCAGCCTTAGTGAGGCCGCAGCTGGAGTACTGCGTCCAGTTTTGGGCTCCACAATTCAAAAAGGATGTGGAGAAGCTTGAGAGAGTCCAGAGAAGAGCCACGCGCATGATCAGAGGTCAGGGAAGCAGACCCTACGATGACAGGCTGAGAGCCCTGGGGCTCTTTAGCCTGGAAAAGCGCAGGCTCAGGGGTGATCTGATGGCCACCTACAAGTTTATCAGGGGTGACCACCAGTATCTAGGGGAACGTTTGTTCACCAGAGCGCCCCAAGGGATGACGAGGTCAAATGGTCACAAACTACTACAAGATCATTTCAGGCTGGACATAAGGAAGAATTTCTTTACTGTCCGAGCCCCCAAGGTCTGGAACAGCCTGCCACCGGAGGTTGTTCAAGTGCCTTCATTGAACACCTTCAAGATGAAACTGGATGCTTATCTTGCTGGGATCCTATGACCCCAGCTGACGTCCTGCCCTTTGGGCGGGGGGCTGGACTCAATGATCTTCCGAGGTCCCTTCCAGCCCTAATGTCTATGAAATCTATGATATATCTACAGTGTATCTACAGTACAGTATATCTACAGCAAGTCTAATCATAATAATAAAGTGAACCTTAAATACAGGTTTCATGACTTCATGAATACATATTTTGCTGCCCTCCCACAAGGTGATGGCTCCCACACAAGGGGCTTGTCCCCCACACAAGGGCTATGGCCCCCAACTGGGGGTTCAGCCCCAACACAAGGGGTTCAGCCTCTACACAAGTGGTTCAGCCCACAACAGATGGTTCAGCACCCACACAAGGGCTACACCCACCCAACAGGGGGTTCAGCACTCTCACAAGGGGTATGGCCCCCAAAAGGGGGTTCATCTCCCACACAAAGGGTATGGCCCCCCAGTGGAGGCCAAACGGCCCCTGCAGGGGCTACCAACCCCCCTGCAAGACCCACATGTCCCACCCCAGCCCCCCGATTGCTGCCCCACCTGGTCCCATCCCTCACCAGCTGCTTCAGCCCCACAATGGCTGCCACACCCAGCCCCATGCCCTACTCCCCCAGAACCCCGCAATGGATTTCCCACCTAGCCCCCCCCCCAACTTCCACCCCCATGCCCCCAAGGCTGCCCCCAGAATCCCAGACACCATCACTTAAAAAGCCCCCAGAAATAGAACAGAAAAAAAAGGAAAAAAAAGTCTCTGCTTATCTTGGGGGGGGGTCTCCTTGGCCTCCTGGCAGAGCCCTCTGGGCAGCATAGGACAGCAGAGGGGCAGGAGGGCCCAAACTGGGGCCACTGGGGCTGTCACCCTGCCCCTCACTGTGCAGGTGGGGCCCCAGTGAGCCACACGGCAGCTTCAACTGCCAGTAAGTTCTGGGGGGGGTTGGTTTTTTTTAAGTATGGGGTGGGGGGCAGGGATGGAGGAGGGTTTTGGGGGGATGGGGCCAGCTCTGGTAGGGGTCAGGGGCCTTGGGGGTGCTGGTGGGGGGAGGCGCCAGCCCCGACGAGGGGAGAAGGGCTCGGGGGGGCTGGCAGTCGGAGGGGCCAGCTGTGGCAGGGGTCAGGTGGCTTGGGGGGGGCTGGAAGGGGGAGGGGCCAGTCTCAGCAGAGGTCAGGGGCCTCAGAGGGGCTGGCAGGGGGAGGGGCCAGCCCCGGCAGGGTTCGGGGGCCTTGGGGGGGCTGGAGGAGTGGGCAGGACCATCGGGGTCCCCCCCACAGTCTATTCCTCCCTCCTCCAGCCCTCCAAGTCCTTACTCACCAGCTCTGGAGCACTGCTGCTGAAGCACGCAGCCTGGCTGGCCACGTGTTTCAGCACCAGGGTGAGGGGCAGCCATGGAGATGCTCTGGCATCCAGAGCATCTCTATGGAGGACCCAGCCTCTGGTTGCCTCAGGGCATGGGCAGGGACTTTGACCTGCCCCGCTTTTTTATACTTCCCTTTTTTTCTAATTTTCTCCCCTCACTGCAAGTTTGCAGTGCAGAGAACATTTTTTGTTCCCACATGCTCCTGTTGCCCCTCCTCAAAGGAGTTTGAGGTGGGGCAAGAGGCATGTGTGCGCTCATGTGGATGCGCCTGATATGGCTTAATTTCAAATAGCATTTTTTTTTTGGTGAAAATCATTTAATTTTGTAATTTTCACACAAAAAAATTGCAAAATCATTATTTAAATTAGAAGCTATCATTAACAGGCACCTAACAATGATATTACCCTTGTTGCTCTCCCCTCTGACCCTTATTCAGAGACTTTCAACAGGACTATCTCCAGTTTCATACTAGAGCTCTGAGCAATCCAGTTTTAAACTGAAGATAGGCCTGTTAATCTTTGTTTAAACTAGTGCTCTAATGGTACATTTGTTTTAAGTGACTAAGCACCTCCCTACTTACTTTACAGCTCCCAAGGCACCTATTGTTTTGGTCCTGTGAAGTCCTGGAGCTTACCACGTTGGAGAATCTCTGTGCCTAGATTACACCTAAACCTGTTTGTGACCCAAGAACTAACATCTCTCACTTCCCACTGTCCCCATGAGGATACACCACCTTTTGGCTCAGCTCAAGTGTGTGGCCCAGCTCACAGAAGAGTTCTCAGTGCCTGCCTGGCCCAGCCAGCCCCAGGGAGGGCAACAACAGACCGGGGACATGACAAGACCACAGACTGAAACCACAGAGGTGACCCAGGTGTCAGCTCTATGACCCAGAAGCAGCCTCCCAGATCCAGAAGCTGTACTGATACAACCATTCCAAGCCAGTGAGAGAGATCCTGGAGGGACCCTCAGCTTTCTGCCAGGTCCCCCAGGAGACTCTGTTTAATTATTTCAGCATGGTCTTCAACCCCCCAGCACAAGCCACCACCCCACACCCTGTGACGGTTGAAGTGCTGACCCCCATCCCCCCGGTGGAGGGGTTTGAGGAGGCCTTCATGCTGCAGGAAGTGGAAGCCCACCTCAAGAGGACCAGAGACACTGCCTCTGGCAGAGACAGTATGAGGTAGAGTATCCTTATAAAATGTGACCCAGGCTGCCTTGTTCTCTCCCTTCTCTTCAACAGGTACAGAGAGTTCTGCTGCACACCCACCACCTGAAAGAGGGCCATGACGGTCCTCATCCACAATAAGGGAGACCCAACTGACCTGGGAAACTAGAGACTCATCGCCCTGTGCACCACCATCACCAAGCTGTACACCAGCTGTATGGCAACTTGCATCACTGCCTGGGAGGTGACCAGCAGGGCTGTCAGCCAAACCCAGAATGGCTTCATGTCAATGGAGGGCTGCTACAAACAAAATTTCACCCTCTAGATGGCCCTGGATGATGCCGGGAGGACCAGGAATCAGTGTGCAGTGGTGTGGCTGGACATCTCCAATGCCTTTGGCTCCATACCTCACCACCACATCTTTGGCATCCTCCGCGAGCTCGGCCTACCAGACAGCATTGTCAATCTGGTACAAGAGCTCTACAATGGATGCACCATGACCATCTGTGCCACTGACGGAAAGAGCGCAGAGATCCCCATCTGGTCAGGGGTGAGACAGGGCTGCCCCCTCAGCCACATCATCTTTAACCTAGCCATGGAACCGCTCCTTCAAGACGTGGCAGGCAGACCCGGCGGGCTTCACCTGTACGGCCAGAATCTGAGCGTCCTGGCCTACGCCAATAACCTTGTTTTCCTTGCCCACAACACATGCAACAGATGCTGGATGTGACATTCGAGGTGGCCAGGTGGATGGGCTTGTGCTTCAATGTCGCCAAGTGCACCTACCTGCACATCGACGGCAGGCAGAAGAGCCGCATCCTGGACTCTACCCTCATGATCCAGGGCCAGATGATGAGGCACCTACATGACAGTGAGGCCTACTGCCACCTGGGGATGCCCACCAGCCCCCCAGGCCAAGCAGACACCAGAAGAGATCATCAATGGGATCATGCAGGACACCCGCAAGTTGGACTCATCCCTGCTTGCCCCCTGGCAGAAGATAGACACAGTGAACACCTTCCTTATCCCCCATGTCGTGTTCATTCTGAGAGGCTTGGTGATCCCCAAGACCCGCCCTCAAAAAGGCGGATGCTGAGATCCAGCAGCTGCTGAAGAAGTGGCTGCACCTGCTGCTGAGGGCCAGCAATGATATCCTGCACGTCCCCTACTGGCAGGGAGGTGCCAACATCCCCCACATAGGAGACCTCTGTGACATCATGGTGGTCACCCCTGCCTTCCACCTCCTGACCTGCCTGGACCCCATGGTAAGTAGCATCGCCACCAGCTCCCTCGAGGAGACCACCGGAAGAGGATCATGAGACAATTTACCAGATGTCACTTGGCCACCTTCCTTTGTGGCTTGCTGGAGGGTGAGTTCGGCAGAGATGGCAGGGACTTTACCTCAATGTGGAGCCGAGCCCACAATGCCATGTGCCACCTCAGGAAGTGCATCAGCTGTGCCTGGACTTGGACCGAGGAGCACTGGGAGCTGGGAGTCTCCCTGCAACCAGCCCTGCATGCCGACCATGTCACCATGACACCCTGCATGAGGACTTTCCTGGAACGGTTCCTGAAGGGCGCTGTCCCGCTGTCCAAAACAAGTATGCTGGCAACCTGAGGCCTGAACCCAACCAGGGCCAGGACTTCAACATCACCTTGAAGTGGGACCCCAGCAACCACTTCATACCCAGTGGGACTTTCATGGGCTTCATGGGCTGGTGCTTTCTCCACCACGCCTGCCTCAAGTGCCTACCTCTGAACAAGGTCGTCCACTTTGGCCACAGGGATAAGAGATGCTGACAGTGCAGCTATGTGACAGAGACCCTCCCCCATGTGCCATGCAGCTGAAGGCCGCACACCAGAGCCGGGAAGCTCTGCCCCAATGCTGTCCATAATCGCCTGGTGAGGGCCATCCCAGCCGCAGCGGAGGAGATCTCCATGCACCGCACTGTCCCAGGCTGTGAGAGCCAGATGAACCCCAACATCATAATCACAAATGAAGAGGCCAAAAAGATTGTGATCAGGGATGTGACCATCCCCTTCAAGAACCAGTGCCAAGCCTTCAATGATGCCTGGGCTCGCAAGCGGGAGACGTATGCCCCACTGGCTGACATCCTGAGGGGCCGTGGCTATGATGTGACAGTCAACATGCTCATTGTGGGAACACTCAGAGCCTGGGACCCCAGCAACGAGAGTGTCCTGCATGCCTGCAACATCTCCTGCCATTACGCCTAGCTGATGTGCTGTCTCATGGTGTCTGACACGATCCACTGGTCCCATGAGATCTACGTGGCGCACATCACGGGCCACTGCCAGTACTCCGACCCCACCAAACCGACTGCTACCAGACTGGACACAGAAGGGACAGACTGAACCCCCTCTGCATCTGATTCACTTCACTTGGAGAGGAATCTTCAGCAATGGAGCACCCCACTCCACCCAAAGAGGACCCCCACGATGAGACTCTATATGGACTGAGACACTTTTGTCAACCTAATTCCTCCACCATCGTGGACCATTGTAAAGGTTTGTGTGTATCTATCTCCTTTCTCTCTCAGTGTCGCAAGCCTCCTAACCTCATTTCCCCCACCCCCTCCCCCAACTCCGGGCTTAGTTGGCTAACATTTTATTTTTTGTAACTTAGTTGCATTTGCCTCCTCACCCCCATCCCTTTAATGTTAGTCCCTCATTCGGGCAATTCGTATTTCTCTACTGGCTTTGTCTTCTTTTTGGATTCACAATCCTAAACATCTACTAATAAAATTCAATCTGCTCTAGCCATTTTTTTAAAGGAAACAGTAAGCCTTGCTAAATTCTTCAAAAGAACAGATTTAGGTAGCATAGGACTCCAGGTTCTGCATCCCAGGTGGATTGCATTCCTGACTTAAGAACCTAAACTGTAGAGGTAGGAAGGAATTCAGAGCCCTAAATGACTGGTTAATTCTAGGAAGCTTCTCACCCAGTGTGCAGTTTCTTTAGATCTCATTATGGAGGCTGTAAATATCCCTATGCATCATAGTAGGAGCCTATGAAACTTAATTCCAAAACACAGAGCTCTGGTTTCTTCTGTAAGGGATAGGCACCTAGAACTTTGCTCCAGCTAAACTCATTATACACTGGCATTTTTATTGGATCTAGCCTGAAGTTGGGCAGCAGGATTTGTCTTTCATCAGGACTCTTAGGAAGGTTGCAGACAAGGGCCATATCCAGATGAGCGCAGCTGCCCATTCAACTATTTCTGCACTGCAAGGGAGCAGCATGGGGGGGGGGGGGAGAAAGGGGGGTGCTGCACAAACCTGCACAAAAAGAAGTGGAGTGCATTTGGGGGCAGCATGCACCACTCGTGGGGGCAGCATGTGCCACTCAAAAATGGAGCCTGGCCATCTGGAGCCACAGTCCAGCCGCCAGCCATGCTCTGAGTGACAGGATCGCCACTGCTTCAGTCTCAGAAGGCCTGTAGGACCCCAGGTAAGGTTGCTGGGGCCATCTCAGTGTTGACCCAAGCCTCTCCTACCTGGGGTAATCTGCTGCACACCAGAGGACGTACGGCACAGGCATTCCCCATGGACAACTAGCAGTGGCACACGGTGTCCTGCTTCTAGTTGTCCCCAGAGAACCAATGTTCATGCTCATGGAGACGCAGCCAAGGAGTCTATATTCGAGGCTGCCACTCTCTGTGCTGGATTTTATTCCTTTAAAATCTCTTCCCAGCCTTGTCATGACCTGAGATATGGCAGGGTGGAGTCTGGCCCATAGATGCTTCATAATTCTTCCTGCCCCATATAAGGTCTATGTACGGCATCCCACAACCTGAAGGAAATGATGTATCTATCTGGTGGATAAAGAAGCCATTAATTTCAATCAGCTTCAAAACATTTTTATGTGAAGTACTGTGAAGTAGAATGGGGAGGTAATCATGATGTTTGGAAGGAGAGGTAGAAAGCATGGAGTATTATTAATTGCAGCGTATCCAAATTAATGGGGGGAAAAGAGACGAGATTGGCATCTCAGTAACTTGAGAGTAGCATAAAAGGTAAATTCCTTTTATTTAATACAATCAGTTACAAGATATATATTATTGCATTTGATAACTAGATGAAACAGACTAAATATATATCTATGTTGCAATCATAAAAGTGGCTACTGTGTAGTGTAGAGGTATCTAACCTAGTATTAAACTAGCTTGGGTACCACTAACATTCCAGTATGGCAGCATGGAGTTCAGCCAGGACTAATTTATTATGTGTATTGGATAAATCTGATAGCAAATTAAATTTCTCGTGTTTAAAGTGTATTATTGTCATGACAGTACTTAGAGACTGACTATGATCAGTGTCCTAGTGTGCTAACCACTGTACAAATATGGATAATAGCCTCTGCCCTGGAGAGTTTACACTCTAAACAGATAAAACACGCTACAGGGCAGATTAAGGCATAGGGGAGAATAGGAAAAGGGGAGGGGAAAGAAAAGTATTTCGTTGACAAGCACACCCACACACTTTTTTATACTTGATATATTTTCTAGTTTTCACTTGGACTCAGTTTTGCTTTTCATCATACATGGAACTACTTCAGATTTACACTGATGCTGCCAAGAGCAGAATTTGGCCTATAATTTGTGTTTTGTGTATGTTCATAAGAGAATACAAACAAAACACAACACTTTTTTTTTTTGTGTTGAGTGGTAGGGATTAATTAACTGGCATAGAAGGTAACTAATTTATCTGATAGGCCTTGTTGTGCCAACTTCAGTGAAAACCTGCCAACACCAATACTGTGGAATAAAAGAAACATTAATTCTTTGCCAGAATCATGCTTTATGTCCGCTGCCAATAAAAACTCTACAATGTTTCTTGTTACACCAAATTGTTAGAAAAAAAAGATAGTCTTATGTGTATACAGTATCATTTCAACTTAAAACAAATCATTGTAATTAGATATACAGTGTTCTTGTAAAGAAAGTATGTAAATCTTCTAACTTTCTGTGATGGGCTCACAAATTAAAATTAAAAATGGGAAACCTGGAAAAAAAAGAATAAGAACACTTACAAATAATCAGACAAAAATATCTTGGCTACTGTATATACATATTGAAAAATGCTCCTGACATCTGCACGTTTACTTCTGACATTCTTTGGAATGAACAAATATACATAAAAACACGTTTTTGTAATACTCAAAAGCATCATGAGCTATTTAGACTTATAAGGAACCTGGTTTATTTGTTTTTGAATTCTGCAAGATGAGCTGTTTGTTGTCTATTTAGTTCTCCTCTCATGATGCAAAATATTGAATGCGGGAATAAAAAAGTTCACAGCATTACATACAGAATCCATTTTCTGAATTTAGACATTTGTTAAGATGTATGTGACCTTGGAGTAATATATAAAAATGGCAAACTACATTGAAAAGTTAAGGAATTTAATCATGTGATTTATATGAACGGGAGTCAGTTTGACTGAACTAGCTGAAGAGTCCCAGAAGATTATTTAAACTCAGATAGTGGGTTGTTTAATCTAAGGCCATCCCCCTTTCTCTTCCTCAACTCTCTCTCTCTCTCTCTCACTGATTTGGAGACAATATATCACATTAGTACACAATACTGTGGAAGCTTTGCTCTACATCGCTAATAAAAATGGAGCATTATACTTATCTCATGGTGATTAATACCTTGACATGCAGTGAACTCTATATAAAGGGTATTTTTCTTCTTGGCTGACCTCATATTTGTGGTACTGAATTGTACCCTTCAGTTTCTACAGACTGAAACACAATTTGTGACAAAGAATATGCAGGTAAAACTCAGTAAAAGGTCCCAGCATTTTTTCTCCAGATCTTGATTTTTTTCCACAAGATTTTAGGCAGTTCATAATAATTTTACAACCTCTAATTGTGGAATCTTATTGCCTGGAAATTCTACTCATACATCTTTTGATTTGAAGAAAGAAACATATTTTTACAGTTGTACATGTGCCATCCAAACTATCACTGGTGACTCTAAGGGTACTCACAGGCATTCCAGATCAGCCTAACTATGGTTAGGTCAATCTAAATGCTGTCCGGCAAGAAATGGTGGGCCAAATCTAAGTTAGTTCACCTGCGGAGGTGAACTCATTGAGATTGGGAGTGGTTAACCCAATCTATCAAATGCCTACATGAATTTGAAGCATAGTCCTGAGGCTAAGAAAGCCTAGCAAATGACTTTAACCCTAGGGCTGTGCTTTTCTGACCACACCACACCTGACTGAGCTATGCTTAGCCCACTAACTCACCACCAACCCCTAGACAGAAGAAAACACCCCGGGAAAACCCACCAACCCCCCCGCAAATCTGCCAGCAACCCCCAATCCAACCAACCTCCTGCCCCAGACCTACTATCCCCTTGATCTCACCCATCCCTCCCAGCACTCCAGAAACTTACTTCAGTTTCCCTGTGTGGCTCCTAGGACCAGCACATGGCTCTAGGCACCACTGCTTAAAGCAAAATGCATGAATATAGACTTAGTACAACAAATAAGTGTACATACCTGTGACAAGCATGTGGTCACAGGGCAGCTACTATGCCCCCTGGTGGCTTTGTAGCTCCTGCCTGGCTCAGACTCTAGTGTAACTCTTCCTAGATTGCTCATCCACCACACCTTGTTCTTATTAAAGGCTGATTAAGGGAAGCTACTCACAGGCCTTAGAGTGAGCCTTAATCCTAACAATTCCCCGCCAGGTCTATCCTAGGCCCCCACTAGCCTCAGTCCAGCCCTTAGGCCTGATAGGTCCTTCTCAGCCTGACTATGTCCCTGTAGGGCACCTGTACCCTTAAAGGCAAATTGCATGGTTCTGTTCCTCACCTACACCACTCCCCAGGCCTTTCAGGTATTATTGCTACAATGTTCAATTCACACCCTTGGCCCTTTTGCCCTAAGACCCCCATGGTCCCATATTCAGCCTTCTCTGGGCTTCTGAATCCCTGGTCCAGCCCATCTCTCTCTGGGCTCCCAAATGACCAGTCCAGTCCAGTCCATGGCTAGCCTTTCAGTGGGGTCCTGGACTGGTGGTCAAACTCACATCCCTCTAAGAGTTGTGGACTCTCATCCAGCCCTCACCCTGTCCCTGGGCCCATGGAACCTCTGGTCCAATTGTCCATTAGTCCCTGACTCCCAAACCTCCAGTTCCCACAGTCAGGTACTACCCCTGTCTTTGGACCTTCTTGGGTCCCACTCTCTCTCAGCTCTGCTTGTCCCTGGATCATGTGATTACCAGTGATCCTGGTTTTCTCCAATTAAAAAAAATCACCAATTTTCAGACCAAAACAATAACCCAACATCCACATTTTTCCATGATTAAAATGAAACACCACTAATATATAGTCATATAGATATAGCATGGTGTTGCATTTTGATCATGGAAAAATGTGGATGTTCAGTTACTTTTTTAAATCTGAAAATTGGGGATTTTTTTTTTTTATCAGAGAAAACCAGGATCCTCTCTGATCACACTCCCAGCCCTTTCCAGGTCAGGGGCTCATGGATCCTCTGGTCCCTACTCTTTAGGCCCTTGCACTCCCAGCCCCTGCTGGGCTACTGGTCCTCTAAGTGAGCTTTATCTGCCCTTGCAGGGCCCCAGGCTAAACTACTAGGGCAACTTAATAATGAATACCCGGCATCTGGCAGGCACTCAAGCCTTCTCTGGGCTTAACATAAAACAGGGCCCCTTACCCATATAAAGAAGCCCTTCTCTGCTCCAGGTACCTTCCCTTGTTCTCTGCGTTGCAGAGTTCCTCATTCAGAGCCACTGTCAGTTCAGGAATCCTGATGTTCTACTGTCAAGGGCTCCTTACTCTATAGCTACCAGGGCAAGACTCACTGAACAGTGCAGTCACAGGGCTATTAAAACTCAAGCCTGAGCCTCTTTCATGCAAGTGAGTCCATCATTAGCTACTCTTTGGCACCTGTAAGCAGGAGCAGGCATATCCCAGTGCCCTGCTACACTTTCATAGCTACACAGTAGGTAGGGTCAGAAGGGACCTGAGCAGGTCATCAAGTTCAACTCCCTGCCATGGGCAGGAAAGAATGCTGGGGTCAAACAACCCTGACTAGGTGATTATCTAGCCTCCTTTTGAAGACCTGCAGGGTAGGAGCGAGCACCACTTCCCTTCAAAGTAGCCCGAGTAAATTTGGCTGGGTTTGAACCAACTCTTCTCGCTCAAGCCACTAGCACAGCCTTGGACACCAGGTTAGAAGCACGCAGGCAGTGTAACATGCTCATACACTCTGAAGACAGATGACATAGAAAGGGTACTTAGTATATACTGAACAAAGATACTTTTCTGGTGAACTGTGGCCATATTATTTTTTTAAATGAGAGAATTTATGAGCATAGCTGAAACTATGCAGAGCGTAGGCAGGTAAAGTGCAGACTTCCCAGCTCTGCCAATTCACATCAGTTCTAGTTTGCAGCATCTCTGCCATTTCCAACTAGAGCTTGTTTTACTGAACCATTTGTGCTGATGTATGCCTAAATTTTAAAATGAAGAAAATGTTCACATGGCTTACACAGTATAGCATGTGTTAAAGAGATTTATTCATTAAAACCATTTATACAGATATAGATCTAGTCAAATATGTATTCTGCAGGTTTAAGCCTAAGAACCATCAACATGTTGATGCTTTATGTCTCTAAGACATTTTGTAATCTGATTGGAATGAATCCATATTGTAAGAGCTGCTAGGGGATCACATCAAAAAGGCTTGCTTTCAAACATATCCTGAATATAACAGATTGGGATTTCTGAGCTGATTTAACTGCAAAAGACAGGGCATGCAGTCATAAAAATGAAAAAAATGTTGATTGGTATTTCAACAATGTTTTTTTTAAATATATTAACATTATTTTTTTCAGGTCAAATGTGTCACAGTAAAATGGATCTTATAATCTGTGCTTCAAAAAAGATAATTGTTTTCTGTTTTTCTTAGATGTTCAAGAATCATTATGCCTGCCGAAGGCACAGAGCCTCTCCAGCTTCTTGTGGGGCATTGTGACCTTGCAAAGCCTTTGGTGCTGTGGCTGAAAGCTACAATTGAATTCAGACATATGCAAATTTCTATTATTACTATTAGTGCTGAATTATAACACTTACCAACAGAATAGCACGCAGGAAGTCTTTGTGACAAAATGCATTTCAGTCAATCAATCAATCAATCAATCAATCAGAACCCATTGCTTTCAACAGGCTTTGGATCAGGGCCACGCAGTAGACATTCAGGTCACAGAATTTTTATGCTACCTGAAGTATGGAACAAGTCAGACTTTTGATTTATTGTAATTGGACTGCTATCAAAAGACATTCTATACTGCATATCGAGTTTTAAAGAAAGAGTCCAAAGATATGCAGTGATGCAAATAACTGCAGTAAAAATTGCATGTCTGCTGACTTTGTAGGACTAGACAAAATGCATAACAATTGCCTAAAATTATCCATGATAATATTCATTTATTTTAATATTTTTTAATATTATTAGTAATCATACAGATCCCTAATAAAGTGTACATCTTATTGAAAGCTGAGCTGGAATTTATAGGCGAAAGTGACGTGAATCTAATACGAGTGTACGCTGTAGCCATGTTGGTCTAAGGATATATGCAGGCAAGGTTCTTTGGGTGAATCTGATATCTTTTATTAGACCAACTTAAATAGTTGGAAAAAAAAATTAAGCAAACTTTCGGGTTCAAAAACCCTTCATCAGGCTAAGGAAGTTTCAGCAGTTGGTGTGTGCTCCTCCTGGATGGAATAAAAATTAAAGAAGCTAATATATTTTTTCTCTTTCTTGTTTATTTTAATTAAAGAAATGTACAAAATATGAATTATAAGAAGTCACAGTACATAATAAATCCTTATGGACATTAGACATGAACATACTTTTTAATCTGCATTGCACACAGCAGTCTTTTATAAATATTGATTAATTTTTAATTTCCACTAAAACAGATACTAAATATTTTTGTAATTATGTATGCTTATAATGTATTGTGCTATATTAAGTCTTGTCATACTGTACCACACAATGATGTGACCCATTGTTTGCTTTCCATTTTCAAAAGCAGAACACTCATCCAAGACACGTACAATGTCTTCCTGGAATTTTAATCTCCCTAATTCTTCATGAGTAATAAGTGTTTAAGACCTGCTTTGCAAACTCATATTTTAAACAATAAATGTTTACCAGTAGGCCCCACAAGAGTTATCTCTTAAAGCAATAGGTCATTCTTTTAAAGTTTGTTGCATACCAGAGAACTAATCAACCGGAGATACAGAGTAGACCTCATGAGAAGTCTTTCACAATATAAGCAAAGAGAATGAGCCATGGAGAAAAAAAAAGAATTTGTAAAGGCATCTTAACAAATGGTTCCTTTTGGCACAGCTTGCATTGTTGAAGTTTTAGAAGTTTACTTGCTTCAATGGCTGTTTGATGAGAATGGAAAGGATTTGTTCAGGAAGGTCAGTGAAAGGGTCAGTTTTAGAATACAGCAATCTCAGTCTCAATCTCAAAATTAATGTACATTCTTTCCTTATCACACTACTGTCACTTTATTAAATAATAGGAAATCATATGAAGTGACTGAATTAAACATTTCCAGTTTTCCTTTAGATAAAGATGCTTCAGTCTGAATCTCCATGTACTCACTACACTAAACATATAAACAAATATTTCAATCAAATCTCTAGACAGATTTAGAGAACATAATAATGAATACACTTTTTTCTTTTTTTTCCAATCCTAGGTTTTATTAAAAGTCTCTTCAGTTGTATAACACGTAGAAAACTTGAAACAAACTTCATGCTACTTTAATGAATTTCCTTACAATAACCAGATTAAAAACTCTAACCTACAAGTATAGCCAATTCTTATAATGTTCAAGCATTATAAGAATGTGCATGGATAAAACATATTTAATAAGTATGTAATTTTTTTTCTATTCAGAAATACTATAATACACATATGACAAATGTCATATATGACATGATATATAACAAAGTTTATTTGGTGCCATCATCAATGCAATATTAATAATGAAGCTGATATTGATAGCTCAACTAAAGTGTATTAGGAAGCCAATGTAACAACAACAATAATAACAAGAACAACATTAATAATAATAACAAGAACAACATTAATAATAGTTTTTGGAGATAAGGATACATCAATTTGGTTAAAATTTGCATCTGTTTTTCCAAGCCAAAGAATACACTTAGGAAAGCAAATACTTTAGCTATAAGGCTTCTACAAGTACAAGAATGAAAGAACAGTGCATGTTCACTTACAGAGCACAAGTCAGATCTGTTATTATGCCTAATCAATTATTTAAGTAATAAGCATGAAATTTAGATAAGTAACTCATTGTGCTTGGCATGCAAATACTCTAAAGGCAGAACATTTTTATTGTAGGTTTAATGATGAGTTTGAGTAATTCCATTATTAGACCAATTAATAAATCCCCTTTTAACAAATTGGTATTTTAAATTGCAGTAAGTTACTGGGACAGTATGGTATTTTTCCAAGAGCTCTGAAGACACTAACAAATGAAATGCCTGAGCTGCTAGTAAAATAAGTTAAATCTCTTATTAAACTGACTATTGTGCAGGAGGATTGGAGGATAGCCACTACTGTACTATCCATTAGGGATAATCCTGAGAACAATATTTCACTACCAGTGAAGTTTGCCTTATTAACAAGTAAATAGTTAAAAAGAATGTTATATTTAAAAAATGGCATAATGGGAACACAATGCAATAGCCCAATTCTTACTTAGAAATAGTGATTTTTTAGTGTGCCTTGAGATCCCTGCAGGGTGCTACAAGGTACCACTCAATGTTACCGCTGTTAGGTGTGCAGGGGTATTTCACAAGATAAACCCAAAGGGCACCTATAGACGTGATGGACCTCTGCTCCAATGCGTGCTAATTAGCACATGCTGGAGCAGACTCAATTAATCGAGTCAGCTGTGAGTCTGCTAGAGTGTGCTTATTAGTTTACTCCAGCAGCCTCTGCATCATGTATATTCAGCATCCCCACACTTCAAAGTGGCAGTGGGGGTGCTTTAACTAAAGCTTGTTTAAGCACACAGTGTCATGTGTATGCAGCATCCTGAACTTCAAAATGATGGTGGGGGCACTTTAACTAAAATTTGTTACCATGACACTGTGGACACTTGAATTAGAGCTGCTCTCATAGCCACCTTAATTAAAGGACCAGCCCCCCACCCCGACACCCCATAGCATGTGTGTAGATGCCCAGAGATTTTAAATAGAAATTAATACTGTTCAAGCATTCTGACCTGCTATGGACTTTCTTATCTTTTTGCAGCAGAAAAAATTGCTTTATTTCTTTTCTGCAGGCAAAGAAGTGAAAACTAACAACTGTGTTGCCAGTCTTGGCCATTTCAAGGGGCCTAGACCAAACTGCAGAAGCATGGCTAAGCAGAAGGCCCTACATTCTGTTTCTGATAGACCATACTGAGAATCTTTGCAGATATGACAACTACTTTGGTCTGCAAGTAAAGGAAACCATCCATACATCTAACTAAATCAGAAATTATTTACAATTAAAGAAAGCACAAGGCCTGAAAGAAGACATTATAAGGAAAGATCATACATTAAATGATCCACATATAGTTTATCATAATTGTACCTTAAAATAGTAATAGTAGGAATTGATGCAACCAAATGTATTAGATGTTATTGTGCTATAATAGATATATTTCTGTTCTTCTCATGTCTCTACACCACATTTGACCATTTTATTACACATGCTTGTGCTCATTTCTTGTACTTTGTGAGGTCTTTTATTGTACATGTGTCTTCAAACAGCAGGTGTTGCAACACGTGCTGTGTATTGTTAAGATGCTTAGATAATTTGTAAAAACAGACCAGCCAGTGTTGAACAGCATTCCATGATAGAACAGAAAGGAGATAAGAAACCCTCCCTTTTACTTTCCCAAGGATGTGAATCCGAACTAATTGACACTTTCCAAGTCCACGAGAGGTCTGGTTCAGTCCAGTTCCACATGCCTGCCTATCTATCTATCTATCTATCTATCTATCTATCTATCTATCTATCTATCTATCTATCTATCTATCTATCTATCATGGTATTTTATTTTAATCTAATATATAGACATTATATATAATTATAACTTTATATATATATATATATATATATATATATATATATATATATATATAACCAGGGATCCTGATTTTCTCTGATAAAAAAATTCCCAAATTTTCAGATTAAAAAAAGTAACTCAAAATCCACATTTTCCTGTGATTAAAATGAAACACTTTTTTATAAAATATATATAGTTACTTAAAATATAAAATAAGTTACTTTTTTATATAATATATATAGTGGTGTTTCATTTCAATCACAGGAAAATGTGGATTTTGGGTTTGTACCCGCCTCTGCTCGACCTGAGTGGCAGGGGTGCCCCACCCCCGCCGCTCAGCTGCAGCCAGATAAATGCCCAGCTGACGACCCGCGCCAGCAGCGCCGGCGCGTGGACTTCCTTCGGCTCCTCCTGCCCTGCGGGAGGTAAGCAGAACCCTTTGCCACCGCGGGGGTCTCCTGGAATCCCTGCTCCCCTGGGACACAACCCCCCCCCCCCCAAGATGCCTTGTGGCGTTCCTATTTTACTTTTCCGAGGCACACCAGGGGAGTTGTCCGCCTTGTCCATCTGTGGTTCCATTGTTTCGCCCGAGTCGCTGCTGTTGCACCTAGACAGGAAATCTGCCACAGTGTTTGATTTTCCAGACCTGAACACGATTTGAAACTTGTAAGGCTGTAGGGCCAATGCCCATCAGGTGATCCGGGCATTATCGGTCCTGGCAGTGCTTAGCCATTGGAGTGGGGCATGGTCTGTTACTAGCTTGAATTCTTGGCCCATTAAATAGTATCGGAAATGGTTCACAGCCCACCGAATGGCCAAGCATTCCCTCTCTATTGTGGCATATCTCTTTTCTGCCGGCGTCAACTTGAGGCTGGCATATGCTATTGGTCTTTCAATTCCTTCCTCCTCCTGCGTGAGGACGGCCTCCACTGCCGTTTCGGATGAGTCTGTCTGTAAAACGAAAGTTTTCCCAAAGTTAAGAGTGTGCATTATCACATCCTCGCAGAGGGCCTGTTTTAATTTTCTAAAGCATTTCTCCATCTGCTCCATCCACCTTCCTCCCCTTCAATGCCTCTGTCAAGGGAGCCATCAGTTCCGAAAAGTGGGGCACAAACCTCCGGTAATAGTTGGTCAGCCCCAGGAATGATCGGAGCTGACGGCAATTTTGAGGGGCTGGGAAATTCCGCACCGTTTCTACTTTGTCAGCCAGGGGTTTGATAGTGCCTCTACCCACCAGGAATCCTAGGTATTTGTTCTTCCTTTTTGCTAAGGCGCACTTCTGCGGGTTCGCTGTAAGCCCGGCCTGCCTTAGTTCCGACAATACGGCCCGGAGGGCCTGTTTATGGTGCGTCCAGGTTGGCAAGTATATAATAATGTCATCGATGTAGGCCGCCGCGTACCCTGCGTGGGGGGCCAGCAGTCAGTCCATTAACCGCTGGAACGTTGCAGCCGCCCCATGTAGCCCGAAGGGCATTCTTATGAATTCATATAGGCCCCAGGGTGTGCCGAAGGCCGTCTTTGGCCGGTTGGCCGGGGCCACTGGGATTTGCCAGTATCCCTTGGCCAAATCCTGCATTGATATATATTGGGCTTCTCCGATTCTCTCTATTAACTCATCTACCTGGGGCATGGGGAATGCATCAAAGGCAGCCAGTGCGTTTAACCTTCTGTAGTCAACTCATAGTCTCAGTGACCCATCCGGTTTTCATACAGGGACCAATGGGCTTCTCCAAGGGCTTCGGGAAGGTCTCACCACTCCCAGTTGTAGCATGGAGTCTGCCTCCTCCCGCACGGTGTCTAGCAAGTGGTGCGGAATGGGCCTCCACTTCTCCCTTACTATAGCCCCGGGAGGTGTCTTAATGGTATGCATTGTGCCCTGGACCCATCCCGGCTCTTTGCAGAACACATCCCGGAATTCCCGAATTACCTTCCGTGTTTCCTGCTTCTGTGGTTCAGACAAGTCTTCCCCTATCCCGATTAGTTGCTGTACCTCGCCAGACGGTGTCACGTCTTGCTGTTGCCCTTGGGGCCCCAAATCCTCCCCTTCAGTCTCCATGAAAGTTACCCAGCCCATTGGTTCTTTCCATTCCCACAGCAAATTCACATGGAAGATTTGCTTCTCTCGGCGATGGCCTGGCCGGTGCACTTCGTAGTCCACAGGCCCGACTCGCCAGAGGATCTCGAAGGGGCCTTGCCATTGCATCAGGAACTGGCTTGTGGACATGGGTAATAGCACTAGTACTCGCTGCCCAGGTTCGAAGACCCGCTCCCTGGTGTTGTCGTCATATCTCTCCTTCTGCCACGCCTGGGCGTCTCTCAAATTCTCACGAGCTATGTTCTGGGCCATTCGTATCCTTTGTTGGAAAGCCTGGCAATACCCTGCCGGGTCCTGCAGCCCCCTGGGGTCCCGCTCCCACTCTTCTCAGAGGACCTGCAGCCATCCCCTCGGGCGATGCCCGAGGACCAGCTTGAACGGGGAAAACTTTATGGAGTCCTGAGGGGTATCTCTGAGAGAGAATAGGACCAACGGCAACAGTAAATCCCACTTCCGAGGATCTCCCTGGATGCACCGTTTCAATACCCTTTTTAGACTGCCATTCAGGCGTTCCACCAGCCCGTTGGTTTGGGGGTGGTACACCAAGGTTCGTATCTGTCGTATTTGCAGGGTCTGACACACCACCTTCATGACGCTGGACATGAAATTTCGGCCCTGGTCGGTCAAGATCTCTTTAGGGACCCCCATTCTTGTGACCCATTTTATCAATTCTTCTGCCACCCGGGGGGCCGTGGCCTCGGGATACCGCATCGCATAGTCCACCATGACTAGAATATACTGGTGGCCGGAACTGCTACGGGGTAAGGGTCCCACAATGTCTAGGGCTACCCTTGCAAAGGGGGTATCTATGACCAACATTGGCTATAAAGGGGCCCTAGCAGGGCGCATGGGCGAGTTGCCAGACCACCTGGTGGAACTGTCTCAGGACTAACAGCTGCGCTTCTGTGGGGCCCTCCTGCCTGGGCCCTGGCATGCAATAGAGGAGGTGGTTCCTTACCTTGAATTGTGGTTGCTCTCCTCTGGGTGACGCGGCCTCGCCCCGGTCCTTGTGGGCTCATCTCCAGTGAGTTTCGAGCTCCGGGTCCTTGTTCTGCACCTCCCGGAACTGTCAGCTACTGGCGATATGGCTGAGGTCGAGGTTTATGGGTCCCTCAATGTCGGTTGGATCAGCTTCTTCCTTGCCCAGCCACCCTTCGCTGGCTCCCATCTTTTTACAGGTGAGTTCTACATCTCTCACTCACTCCAGCACATCGTAGAGGGGTGTCCAATCCCGGCCTAGTAGCATCTCGCATGCCAGCTTCGGCACCACCCCTACGAGTAGCTCCCCTTGGTGCTCCATGACGCGCAGCTGTATCCATTGTCGCCTTATGCGTTCGGTCTCACCATGGAGGCAGGCCACCGTCACTGGTGGGGCCTCCCTTCCGTCTCACCGTCGGACCATGTTGGCTCTTACCATAGATTGGGCGCACCCTGAGTCAAGAGTGGCCCGTACAGGCCGGCCGTTTACCCAGGCCTTGACGGTCGGGCTGCTCCATGTTGCGTTCCCCTCACAGCTGGCATAGCTGCAATCCATAGATTCACCCACTTCCGTGCTGCGGCGCCGGTCAGGGAAACCTCTGGATTGGTTAGCTGGGACCCACCGTGCAGCGGGTTGCGTGGGGCATTCTCGCGAGAGGTGCCCCCTCTGCCCGCAACAGAAACATACAACATCTTTGTCAGCCCCCCGGATAGGGGCCCGCCACTGTTCAGCTTCTCTTGGCAGCAGTGTCACTGGCCTTGGGTTTCTCCTTTCCTTTGGATAACTCGCTTTTGCAGCCTTGTAGGCTTCTGCCAGCTTTAACGCTTCCTCACAATTCCGAGAGGCATGTTGTCGCACCCAGCGCTGCGTCCTCTCATCCAGGTCAATCTGGAATTGCTCCAGAATGACCTGATCCGCCAAGTCCTCGCGGTCGGACCCCACCAGGCTCACCCATTTCTTGAGAAGGTCCCACAGCAGCTGTAGTAGCACCCGGGGACGCCTCTCGTTGGGCCCTTTCTTAGCCCGGAAAAGGTGTCGGTAGTAGTCTGGGCTGATCTCCAGCCAATAGAGTATTGCTTGTTTCACCCGTTCGTAGTCCTGGGCCTCCTCTCACGGGATGGCCCAGTAGGCCGCCTGTGCCACCCTGACTACCAGGGCTCCCAACTGGCTAGCCCAATGCTCCTGGGGAAGGCCGGTTATCAAGGCGTGATGCTCGAAGTCCTCTCTTTATGCCTCGGGGTCATCGTCCTTCATCATTTTTGGCATCTTAAAAGATACCTGGCCTCGCCTGAGCCATTCCTGCTGTTGGTCAAACATCTGCTGCTGAGAGCCAACAATTTGGGTGAGGGCCTGCAGGTTTTGTCCCAAAACCTCAATCGCTGTCATAGGCAAGGGTTGGGCAATGGCATAGGCCGCCATGTCTGGGTCTTCCATGTTCCCGGCCAATGCACCACTTTGTACCCGCCTCCGCTCGACCAGGAGTTCACGCGCCGCCTTCGCCCAGGCCCAAGATCTTGCACACCCGGGCTTTGCTAATGCACCCCGGAGCTTACCCGGCTGGTATCAAGGGGGACACCAGAACTCACCTGCCACGACTTTGATGACGCCTTCAGTGGGGGGTCTTCCCTTGGGGTATCCCCCGGTGCCGGCGCGTTCCTCCGCGGGTAATCTCGGGGCTCCGTCCTCCCCTACACCCCGGCCATTCACCACCTTAGGGTCTTCCTATTCTGGCCTCTACTCCGTTCTTGCCTCGCCCTCTCTTGCCTCAACCCACTGGCCATCAACAGCGGTCTTCAGACAGGGCATACCCCCAGTAGGGATGCCGACTTGGTCCCTCCTTCCCTGGGATGCGGCTGGCTTCTCTGCTGCTCCTATGGGTTACACCACGGTTACCCTCATGGTTGGCTCCGTGGTGTGGGGTCCAGTCGGCCCCTCCCTTGGTGCTGCTGCTGGCTCTGCTGCCGGCTCTGCTGCCGGCTTCCCCGCCGACTGTGTCCCAACTCCTGGAGCTGGCCCTTCCACTCCTTGTGCTGCTCCCAGCTGCTCCGCCGCATCGCTTACAGCCGTCTTTGTCTCCTTCTCCCTCCGTCCCGCACTGGGCGGGTGGTGGCTGATTCCCCGCTTGCTGGGGCTCCGTGCTCCAGCTCTCTCCTCTCAGCCACCGCATTGCCTCGGCGGGGCTCCCTTTTGTTTCTCCTGGCAGGCGTGCCCCACCCCTGCCACTCAGCCGCAGTCGGATAAGTGCCCGGCTGATGACCCGCGTCAGCAGTGCCGGCGCGTGGACTTCCTTCGGCTCATCCGGCCCTGAGGGAGGTAGGTGGAACCCTTTGCTGCCGTGGGGGTCTCCCAGTGTCCCCGCTCCCCTGGGACAGGGTTACTTTTTAAAATCTGAATATTGGAGATTTATTTATTTTTTTTTTTATTAGAGAAAAGCAGGATCCCTGCTGTTGATCAGAGGTCCTGGTTTTGTCTGATTGAAATAAAAAAAATACCCAATTTTTGGATTTAAAAAGTAAGCCAAATCACCTTTTTTTTCTGTGATTTTTCTTCCGTTATTTTTTTTCCGTGATTTTCTGTGAAACATGACTAATATATAGGTATCTATACAGTGGTGTTTTATTTTGATCATGGAAAAATGTGGATTTTGAGTTACTTTTTCTCATCCAAAAAATGGGGATCTTTTTATCAGAGAAAACCAGGATCCCTGATTATGATGAAACTGGGGCCCCCAGAAGTATAGTGCCCATTTCTATCACCTAGGGGATGGGGGAGTTTTGTGGAAGACATGGGCCTCATTGACCCTGCCCACCCAGACAGTGAAGATGTGGGTGAATCAGCACTGATGGTCA
Source organism: Alligator mississippiensis (assembly GCF_030867095.1). Classification (NCBI taxonomy): domain Eukaryota; kingdom Metazoa; phylum Chordata; order Crocodylia; family Alligatoridae; genus Alligator; species Alligator mississippiensis. The sequence continues at coordinate 375,167,856 of NC_081824.1, read as the reverse complement.
CTGATGCCCTTCAGGACAATGAAAAAATAGCCCTTGAGGTTGATGAATGCCCTGGTGCCTTGGGGTGGGCAGAGGATGGGGATGTGGGTGCCATCTATGGCCCCCAAGCAGTTGAAAAAGTCCATGAGGCAGACTCTAGTGACCACCGCCTGTGGGTTGATGAGGCAGATGAAGCAGTTGTACAGGACATTCTGAATGACCAGACACACCTCCCAGATGGCCTCTTCAGCCATGGATTTGCCCATGCCAAACTGGTTGGTGATGTAGTGAAGACTGCTGCGGGTGGCCAGCTTCAAGATGGCAATGACAACCTGCTTCTCTGGAGTGAAGGGTGATTGCATGCTAATGTTCTGGCACATAATTTTGGGGGTCACCATGGCAATGATGTCTATGAAGGTGGCCCAGTGCACGTGGAAGGTCTGGACCCACTCTTCATCTTCCCAGGTGTCCAGAAATCCCAACTTCTCCCACCCAGTGCCCATTGCATCTTGGGTGGCTTCATCTTCATCAACCACATGGAAGTTGGTGGCCCAGTCCAGAATATTTGGCAGGCACAGTGTATGGTATCTGGCCTTGTGTGGAATGGCTGGATGATGGCTTGGGGGCAGGAATCTGCATCCTGTGGTGACCAGCTGCTGAATCATGTCCAGAAGGCTTTAAGTGATGTCCCATAGCCTCCAATGAGTGTTGCACAGGGCAACAAGCAGGGTACATTGCAGGTCATGGGCCTGTGCTCTTGGGTGCTGGTGATGGAGCACTATGGCTGGGTGTTGGCATGGCAGGATACAGAGGCAGGTACAATTAAAAAGGGAGGGCACTTTCTCTGGGGCTCTTCTGGAAGCCTCTGGGTGGAGCACAAGGAAGGATCCCTGGGGGCTTGGGGCATTTTTGCTCATGCCTGGCAGCCAATCAGAGGTGGTCTGGAAGCTCAGCTGTACTTGGCAGTCTCCAACAGCCTGGGGAGCACTCAGAGCATGCTGGGAGGCATACAGGATCATGCCCCACCTGTGGGCCTCCTCCACCCTAGACTATCTGTGCCCCACTCCTCCCCTTCCCCACCCCTCTGCAAGGCTGAACATGTATACTGTTCACTCCCAATCTAAATTAGGTCACTTAGAGAAAACCACTTATCTTGGATCAATTTCTCTTCCAGCTTTTTGAACTTCTATGCACAGCCAAAATGTCAATATGGAATAAATTATCTAAAATCAATAGAACTACATTAGTATGAAAGCAATCAGTTCAGAATCAGGCTTTTATAAACCAGAAAAATTAAGTTGCATCAAAATATACCATATATATAAATTATAGCTCAAAAGAGCCTAAGGTATTGGGTGCAAAATTTCCATTGATTTTAGATTTGGGCAGTTAAGTAATACCATAGGTATGTTTGCAGATCTTAGTTAATGCTTAATGTGAAAAGGATTACCAAATTTTCACACAAGTATAAACCAATAGACAGGCTGTACAAGTAGAGGTGGAATTCAGCAGTCCTATGCTATATTTATGACATTGTCATTTCCAAGTGATCAATCTAGCAAAGAAACAGATTTTTCTGGAAAGTAAGAATTCTCTCTAGGTAACAGCAGTGTTCAGCATCTCACAGCATTAAGCCACAAGTTGTCTGTGTGATATGGTCATTGAGCACTTTGAAATCTAGTTTTAATACAATTGTGCACTGCTCTCCTTTTTGCTGTGCTTCCTCCAGGCCCAAAATTAATTGTTCTGCTCTCTGAATTGATTTTGTAGCTCCATTCATTTTCTGTTAACTCTGCACTGTAAAATCAAGTTTGTTAAATGTATGTTCTGGAAAAGTGTTGAAACTTTTATAAAAATGTATGTCATCATTCGCTATGCCACCTGAGGGATCTGTCCTATCCCTTACCAATTTTCTTTGAATTCAATTCAACACTAGGGGCAGGATTTCTTTTCACTGCTAAGATGTGAAAGTGTCATGTGACTCTTCAGGGTCTAGGTCACATTCTACTTCATTTTATGTAATGCCCTGAATCACATGTACATAACTAATATCCTCTGTGGCTAAGCTGTGCCCTATGTAACTAAGTTTATCTTAACTGTGCATGGCCAAAAGTGATTCAGTGCTGTACTGGAAGCACTTAAGTTCCTTTATATTATGATGTAATTCATTTCTACCCTAGATGCATAGGAGTGCAACATAACCCACCCAAATTGTAGACAACTAAACACAACAGCAAATATTTGATTTGTGTCCCTTCCACATACACACCTTTATCCCAGTAGCTAAGAGGTTACCAGCCAAGGATTGGAAAACCTTTCTAGGCTGCTCTCCCATGAGGAAATTTGAACCTTGACCTCCCACATCATAAGGCACCAGCCTAATTACCAGGAATCCTGGTTTTCTCTGATAAAAAGTCTCCCCAATTTTGGATTTAAAAAGTAACCCAAAATCCACATTTTTTCCATGATTAAAATCAAATGTTATATATATATATATATATATATATATATATATATATATATATATATATAAAATTAAAATTAATTGCCAAATATATATATTTGGCAATTAATTTTAATGTGGATTTTGGGTTACTTCTTTAAATCTGAAAATTGGGGATTTTTTAAAATAAGAGACAACTAGGATCTGTGCTAATTAATAGGTTAGACTGAAACCATTTTTCTGTTGAGGCTAGGTTACTGGTATCTGAAAAAGAAAGCATATTAGTGATGGAAGGAAAACAAACAAAAGGGAGACTGACTGGTTTAGGGATGTGGACACTACTGTGGCAGAGGGTTTATAAACCTTTACTTTTAGTGGTGGCTGTGAAATTTGTATTAAAGAAATATTGGGAAAGAGCTCTAGGGACAGACAGCAGGTTCCTTTACAAAGTGCTCCTCCTGCTTGAAACTCCCTCCTACTGGCCAAAAGGCAATATTTGGCAAGATTTGCAGTGGTAGTGTTCATAGAGCTTTATTATACTACTTTTCTGTGCAAGTGTGACCTGTTGGGAAGCTTTACCTAGAATAAATACCAATCAGAATGTGTGGCTGTCTGAAGAAAGAACAAAACAATCCTGAATGATTGGTAGGGGACTTCTTAGTAACTGAAAATTTGTTTTCAGACATATCTGTGTTGTCCATTAAAATGAACTGGAGAGCTAAGTGTATATCTCTGGGAGAACATGAACTGCATACCTGCACTCCATTAAGAGCTTAGGAGAACCACGGGCAGAATCCAATTGTACCATATATTCCAGGGGTTGACAAAATGCATCCCACAGGCCAGATGTGGCCTGTGATGCCATTTTTTCTGGCCCGCAGGGCCCCTAAAAAATTTAGAAAATTAATATTTATCTGTCCCTGGCTGCCTGTCATGCAGCCATCAATGGCTTGCCAAAACTCAATAAGCGGCTGTCTACTTGAAATAATTGCCCGACCCTGGCATATTCCCAAATGGCACTTTTCTAGTAAAAAAAGAGAAGAACTAAGAGGTTGAGTAGTTCAGTGAGACAGCTGGTACCGTCAGGTTTCCAGCCTAGAACCTTGCTCTCAATGGGGCAGAAGCTTCTTTCCCTTCTTCCTTTATTAAATACAAGCTGCAGTGGCTCAGCTGCAAAAGCAGGGATGGAAAAGAAACAAGATAGTTTACAACCTGAGACCTGGTGCTAGAGTTCTGTGCTTGGAAAATTATAAAGAAGAATGTTCAAACCTGTCCTGTGTGAGGGAAACTAGAAGCTAGGTCTTCCACTTCCTGATGTAGTTCCCTAATAATGAGGTATTGGGTTAAAACATGGAGCCTCTTTCTTTTTTCTGCAGTGAAGGAAGGGAGGGTTGGCTTGGCTACTACCATATTTTTCGTGTATACAGCATGCCCAAAAATATAATGGACACCTCGTTTTTGAAAGGTAAAATAAAGAAAAAAAAAATCTTTGAAGTTATTAACTAAGTAACAGTAACTAGGGAGTGGAGCATGCTTATTGTCCTGTGAGTCACAAGCAGATTTTACTATCATTTTAGTCCCTAACCAGCAGAAACTGTACTTATTACATTTCTAGCATATAAAGCACACTGCAATTTTTAGAGGTTGGTTTTCTTTTTCATTTTTTTTTTTTTTGAAAGGGGGAGAAGTTTTAGGCAAGAAAATATAGTATTTTAAGTGTTATGATAATCCAGGTACACACACGTATGGAACAGAATATGGCCAGATTGCAGCTTGCTACGCATATTCAGTAGCCATATGGATACTTGCACATACACACTGCATATAGAATAGGATCTCTAACTGTATATACCTGCTAAAAATCGCATTTATATGGATGAATAAGGAACACTGGGGCAGGTAAAGTCAAATAATATCCTTCCTCTATATGCCAGGTTCTATTCCCTTTATTTAGCATCTAAGTGCACTTAGACCTGGAAGTATGATTCTTCTCCACCCTGTTCAAGACCCTAAGAATCCATTAATGCATTTACTCCTTAATACAATATCATATTACCCTTAAGACCGAGTCTTAAAAAAACCACTACAGAGAAGGAGGAGAACTGACCCACCTTTTGACTACCAGGTTTTTGGATATTCAGGATGGTATATGATCACACTTAGGTAAAATAGAATGGTGTCTATACAGCTAAAGTAGAACTCCCCTGTGCTCTTCTCAGCATCTGTGTATTAAACATCTAATGGTTGAAATAGGATTTAGTAATATATTTCTAATGCAATTCAATTCAAGATGTTCAAAACACTCAAAATATCTTTTCAGATCATTATTCTTTTCTGTTTCTCTTTTTACTCATTAAAGGAATCCCTCCCAAATGTCTATGTGTAGACAATTTAGCATAGCTAATCTTATAAACAGCCAATCAATGCATCTTGCATCTAGTGCCAGGAGACAGCAGTGCATAAAGAAATGAATACTTATTTCAGAACCATCCTCTTCAGTTGACTCCCCTCCCACAGAAATGAATAAGAATATTGTTAATATTTTAAATCACCCATTTATAAATTGTTTGAAAGTATATATTCTAAAAATTGTATTTTCTTTATGAAGAAGCTTAAGTCCATTTTTAAAACTTACTTTTAGGTCATGACAGACTGATGTGTGCTTGCTTGTTTTTTTGGTTTTTTTTAGTTCTGGATGTTTTCCTTTTCTTAAAATTGAATAAGGAATTCCAGAAAGATGTATTTTTTCTCTACAGTCACATCAAAATGCATAACATTTCTGTTACTTTTCATGTTTACAAAATTATAAATGGATCAACATTTGGGGGCTGGACTCGATGATCCTCCAGGGTCCTTTCCAGCCCGAATGTCTATGAATGTCTCTGAAACATGATAACTAGTATGTTGCTATTACCTTGACTATACATCAACTGTTACATTTTCATAAGAACTCAGAATTTTGCTACACTCATTCTTCTCAGTGGGGGTTGTTGAATGCCAAACATTTTTTAAAGTCTTGGGCTAAATAGTTTTATAGAAATATTCTCATAAAAAGTGGCACACAAAAGTGTAAGTCCTTGTGTGCAAACTCAACTCACAAATATACCAGCATTCATGCATAAATCAGATTTTGTATGTTTGTGTGTGCATACAGGTCTCAAGGTATCTTCTTACAGCAGAGTAATTGCATATTTGAGTAATTAATGATGTAAACACAGAAGTGTGCTTGCTTTTGCATTCACATCTTTATCAATTGGCCTAAAGTCCTTATATAGAAAAATATATATTGTCTATATATATCTGGCCTCCTTGCAGAGAAGTGATATACAATTCCCTGCAGAGATTGCTTTGAGAGCATCTGCAAGATTGTGAAGGAAAATAAGTGGTACTGCTATACTTGACGTATACTTCATGCTGTCTTGATTTGGCAGATTAGTACTCAACTCTTGCTTTGCAAAGGAGTTTCCACCTGCATGAAGTGTTATAGGATACACATTTTACTGTAAGGGTAAATCTTACTTGGAAGATATAAATCTTTGCTTGTTTGTACCTTATATTTTCAGAGGATAATCGCATGAGAGGCTGTATTTCACAGTGGCTATGAACAAGAGGTTCTCTCTCATGAAGAATGCTCTAGAAAAGTAACAAGATATTCCTGTTTCTTTTGATGGAAAAGGAGAGTCAGGATGTTACTATATTCTACACTATGGCCTTTTTAGTTTTTCCCCACATCCAAGTTATATAATAGGAAGAAACTTATACTATAACATATGATAGTTTACTTTTAATGGATACCAGTCATTCATTTGATTTAGTTTGAAATTCTTATTAGTCAAAAAACTTGCCAAAAATAGTCATTTGAAATGCTTTTGCTTTGTTTTGTTGTTGGGTTTCTTCAGGTACTGATTGCCCACATTTGTCACCAGTGACCAAGTAAATTAAGATTGGAGGGAGAACTGATCAATTTTGTTTTCTTGTGTTGCAGGTCCTGACATTATTTCATGGTGCAGTGTAATTAGAGGATACAGCAAGAGGAAGAAAATGGGGAAAAGAAGGAAGATGAAAATAAGAACAGTTCAGGTTCATATCCAGAAAAAAAACAAGTGTATTTATATGCATGTGAGAAGGAAGGGAGATGTCCCTTATGCTCTCTACTTCAAAATTATAATCCCACATAATTCCTGAGGAAGATGGCAAAAATGTATTCCATTTTGTGGTATCCAAATCAATTTAGAATTTTATTTATTTCCACAGTGTTATCATCTCTCAGGTGAAGAAGCCCAAAGTAGAAGTGCTCTGACTTATGTGCATCACTGTAGGGGCCCAAGGTTAGGTCGGGAGGAAGCAGAACACACGTTAGCCTTTGTGAGGTGGGGGTGCGGGATTTTGCAACCTGTCTATGCAGCCCAAGCCCAGCAGGTAGCAGGGATTCTTGCACACCTCTCAGTGTGCTCCATGGGCTCCCCAGGTTGCTGAAGACTCCCAAGCAGAGCAGAAATGCTAAACCACCCCTGATTTGCTGTCAGGGAGATCATGGCTATGCACCAGACCTGAGGTGGCAGTAGCTTGTCATGGCACGAACCCTCATGGCCACAAGCCACCAGCGAGTCATCCCATGCATGTCCAACCACCATACCCTGTGCCTGCCAAGTGTGTGTGTGCTAGACACCTGGATTGTGTGTGCGTGTATGTGTGTGTACAGGAAACCCTCGCTATTCGCAGGTTCGGCATTTATGGTTTCAAATATTCATGAATGTTGAACCACATTTTGAATAGACTTTATACACTTACAGGAGCTCCTCAGGAGCTCTGCGTTTCTGCCACCGGGCTCCCGCTGCCACCGCCATGCTCCTTCCACTGCCGTTGCGCTCCTGCCATCACCACCGGAGCTGTATTCCCCACCCCCACAGCCACTGGGGGCACTGCATGCATGAACGCAGACTGAATTCATGAACGCAGTGCCTTTTTCGTGGTTTTCACCATTCACGGGGGATACAAGGATATATTCTCCGCAAATGGCAATGCATGGGTGTGTCCTGGATGCCTGGTTTCTGTGTGTGTGTGTGTGTGTGTGTGTCCCAGATGCCTGGATTTTATTTGTATGTGGGTGTGTCCTGGATGTCTCTGGCCTTGCATTACAGACACTTCTGTCCACATCCCAGACTGCCTGGGCACCGTCCCCCTTATCTTCCATTCCCCAGTGCCCTTCAGCGGAACACACCAGGGCTGCGGAGGAATACAGCATGAATCATTTTAATCAGATGTTGAAGCTGCCCAGCTTTTAGTGTGCTTTTAAAACAAAAGCAGTGGAATGTTGTCTGCTCTGGAACTTGGAACCTTCTTAGTTAACATTGAGAGAGTGGGAAAAGACTCTGGCTGCAATGGGCAGTTATGACAGTGGGTGGGGGGGGGGGTTACAGCTGTGGGAGATCAACTTACCAAACACAAAACTTTGGGGGGGCAGGGAGAATCCCATGTGCAAAACTGCCACCCTTCCATTTAATTAAATTTTGCAGCTACCAAACTTGTTGTGTGCATAATAAAGAAAAATGGTGGAATGTTGCCTACTCCAAAACTTGGACCCAAGCCCAGGGAACTGCCTAGTCTTGCAGAGTCTGTGCCACTCCCCTGCAGCAGGACCCAGTTCTGGAGTGGCCTGGCCTGGTGGGTTGGTGAGCTTTGCCCCTTCCCCCTATCATTGTAATCTAAGTACTTTCATGCCCATTCAGGACTAGCCTAAAACCACTTTGGTACACTGAGCTTATGCTGGTGACTGCCAGTGAGCAAGGGTAGCAAGTTGGCTATGGAAGGTGGGCTTAATCAATGCAAGCCCTGGCAGTGGGTCTCAGGCAGCCTTGTCCCCTTCCCTTCCCCCAGTGACATTCCCTGGAGCAGGCCCCATTGCTTGCCTTACTGGCTCCTTGGACAATGGGTCAGGGGTCCCATGTACAAGATCTTCTGTTCTGGGGCTCCCCCACTCCCTAGCCTCTCACAATCAATGTGCAGTGTGGAGCATTATCCCACCACCATCCAGAATCCCCTGCCCCTGTGGGACTCTTGGGCATGTTCCTCCAGCAAATAGTCCCTAAAGCAGGGCTCTTCATGCTGGTGGGGGGGGGGGGGAAGAGAGGAGGGAAATGAGGGGATGGGGGTTTGGCAGCCTACCCCATGACTCGGCCCAGGAGGGCAATAGTCTCCCCATGAGAGGTAGAACTGATGCCACTCAGAGGTATCATAGCTGTATCTCAAGCTGGGAATGTGCACACTAAGAGATAATAGCAGACACTGACTCATAGATGTCTGGAGGGAATAAGCGGGTGGTGAGGTTGGAAATGGGCTATGCTGATTCTTGTCAGTGACTGCTCATGGCTGGGGCCAGCCGAGTTCTTGGGTGGATGACATGAACTCTGTCTGAGGTTAGAGCACCACCTTGGGAGAGGGGTGAGGGGGGTGATAGGGATGCTAGAAAGCCTAATAGGTTGCTTGTTAAATAGGACAATGTGAGTAGCAATGGCATCGGTTACAGATGTTTCCTATGGTGGTCTAATCTACAGCGCTGAACTCTGATACCTTAGAGCAGAATCTACCACTTTTATAGTGTTCTGTGTACCCTGAACATCTGTTTGGTTATGGCTGTAAAATGCTTTCTGTATCTTTACCACACAATAAGTATAAATTCTGTACTGGGCCTCCATCTCTACTGGATCAAATTCCTTAATATTTTCTCCTCCTTTTATGGTGATTAACTAATCGTGTCATTATTTTGTGTGATTTTCCACAGCTCAAGTAGTCACTTGCATTTATTACTATTAATACATGTACTACTGGCATAATACACTTAAAGGCCTAAACTACCATTGGATGTATGTACTGGGCTTAATAAAAAAATAAAAGATTAGAGAATATCCTGTTCCAGAAGTCTTGTAATCTAAAGGAAAACAAACAGAAGAAGGCTAGAGGAAGAGATATAACAATACATTTACTTTGCCCTATTTGTAACTTCATTTCTTTCCAAGGCCTCTAAGTTAAATCGTATAACACCTGGTTTTAAATTGATTTATTGTTAGTTCTACTTGTGTGTTCTATGTCTCTGTATGTTAGGGAAGTTACAAAAAATAAAGACAAGCATTATTTGTGGAAAAGGGGAAATAGGACATTTCTTCTCCTCAACAGTATACCATGCAAGTCTGCAAATGAATTTTTAAGATATTAATCTGAAACAATTAAGGGAAAATGCAGTAGAACAAATTATTTCCACTTATGAATAAGCAAATATGTAAGAATCATCTTGAGTTTTACAATTTTACCAACAGGACATGCTAGTAACTTCCTAATTAGTTCAATATTTGTCTTGGGACTTCATGCTGTAAACAAAATATTAGGATTCTAAAAAGACCTTTGTGCAGCAGCTGCTGCTGCTAGTAAAAGCTGTAGATAGTGATGGGACACAATGGGGTGAAGTTAACAAATGTTATCACCCATGAAGCAGACAATGCTTTTGTAAATTTTGAAAAACATCACCGTGTCACTGTGTGTTTAAATTTCTGCATAGCAAGCAATACAGTATCATGAAAGGCAATTGCATTTGTCACATTATTCACAATGCAGTGAAGCATGCATGTAAACGTCTGTCCTATGTTGTGAAGGCATTCATTATTAAGGTTTTTAATGAATTTTCATCTTCAGCAAAAAAATCCAGAAGACATTTAGCACATATTGGGTGTGTGTAGATGGTACCAAAATGCACAACTTTTTAAATTTTTTTTTATAAAAGATGGCTTTTTTGAGGTTGAGGTTACTATACTATTCTTTGTTTTTATGATATGTCAAGATCAATGGAAGGCTGTTACATATTAAATATATACAATCCATATTGCAGGCACTGTGTCACTTTCCTGTTAGCTACCATTTTTTCTCACCACAGCCATCACTTGACCTAACTATTTATTATGCTTAACACAGTGGCAGTCATGCACCCCAGTCACAGGTTGTCCCAGCTTCTGTACAATGCAATGTTTTCCTTGAAAAGCATATACAAGTCTAAATCAATTAACAATGTTTCAAGTTTCAGCCATATTTGTTTTTCTTAATGTTCTACTCTAAGGCAATTATTTGATAAATCTGGGTTATTTTTAATAGAAGTATCTACAACTACCAGAAGTTACACTTCTTATGTAATTAACCACTAATCATTTTTTAAGTAGTATCCTGGACACACACTAATGAAATGAATTGTGTGATAAGCAGTGATCCTAGTTTTCTCTGTTAAAAAAAAATTCCCAATTTTTTAATTAAAAAAAGTAACTCCAAATGCACTTTTTTCTGTGATTAATATGAAACACCACTCCCACCCCTTTCTTTGTATATACATATACATATACATACACAGAAAGAGAGAGAGACTGGTGTGAAAGTTTATCTTGGGGGTGCATTGGAGTCAAAGGCTCCTCTAAAGCTAAGTACAGCAGTCAGCTGACTGGCATTTCAAAGGCTCCCATAGATATCTATAGATCTATATATCTATAGATATAGATATATCTGTAGATCTATATATATATATATATATATATATATATATATATATATATGCACACACACAGAAAGAGGGGGGGGGTATTTCATTTTGGTTACAGAAAAATGTGGATTTTGGGTTACTTTTTTAAATCTCAGAACTGGGGATTTTTTTTTTGTTTTTATCAGATAAAACCAGGATCACTGGTGATAAGGCAAGGAACAAGTCATCAAGTTTGTACAGAAATAACTTTGTGGCTAGTTCCCATTGAGCCTTAAATTGCATGTGTGGCCAAGCATCAGCTGATTGGGGCTCCCAAACTCAGGAGCTTATGGGAACCTTCAAAGTTCCAATCAGATGACTACTGCTCCTAGCTTCAGGGGAGCCTTTGACTCCAATGCTCCCCTGAGGCTGGGAGCTAGGATAAGTTTTCACACCTAGCCAGAGGCCCATCCAAGCCCTTGGCTCCATTGAGCCCTGGAGCCACTGTGCCCAAATGGAGACCCTGGAGCAGAGGTGCCTAGAGATACTCGGGCAGCAGGGGGATGCTGATCACCAGGCCCTGGACACCTTCCTGGGCCTTGTGGCTGTGTCCATGTCTGGCCCCCACCATGGCCCTGCAGGGCTTCTGGTAGAGCTGTGTGAAATGGTACTGTTTTGTTTGACATTTTAACAGGACAGCATTTCATTTTGAGTTTCATTTCATTTTGAAGTGCTGTTCCATTTCATTTAATTGAAACTGTTTCACTGTTTCACTGTTTCAACGCTGTTTCAACATTTCACCCTTTTGATATAATGGGGAAGCACAAAATGGCCTATAACTTTGTCATTTTTTGGCATATTTGGATGTAGACATCAGGAATGGTAGCTCCTCCTGAGGTCATGAAGCTTGACAAGTTTCAAGGAGATAGGTGCTGGCGTTTCTGGTAAACTGCACCTCAAAATCTTGATAGCAAAACTCGTGTCACTTGTAAGTATGAAGGTACAGGGGATTGAAAACTGCAAGGGTGGTATCTCCTTCTAAGGCCATGAATCCTGCCAGGTTTCAAGGAGATAAGTGTAGGGGTTTCTGGGAAACTACACCTCAAACTGCTGACAAGAAAAACTGCTGCTGAGGGATAGGAAGGGGCATAGACTCCCTGGGTACCACCCCTTTGCCTTGTTTGACCCACTTCAGATGCAGCAAATCTTCTTAGGATTTGCCACATCATTCCACCCTACCACCGCCCTAGACATACTACTTGGAATGACACTGTGTCTGCCACCTCCTATGATCAGGCTGTGCAGGGTATGCCAGCCATGGACAAGACTCCTGGGAGGAGAGGACCATACTGGTGTCCCCTCTAAGTCAGTGCCTGGGGGCAGTGCCCTGTTAGTCCTCCCCACTCTCCCCCCACAATGCTGTTATGCTACTATCCCAGTTATGCTATTAGTCCCATTTAGCCATTATGCCATTATCCCTGTTTAGTCCGGTGAATTTACTTGTATGCTTATAGCAGAGCTGTCCAAATGGTGGCTGCAGACTACTGCAGCTCCAGAAGGGTTAATGTGAAGCTGCTGAGCTCCCATCCAGATGCTGTTCCCACCCTGCCATTTCTCCTGCTGTGGAAACCAGGTTCTTAGGGCTTCTCCTTCCTCCATGTGATTCTACTTCCTAACCCCATTCTTGGGGGTAGAACAGCCTGGTGAAAGGTGGATGGGGTGCATGAGCTGGCAGAAAAGGCAGCTGGGCTGTTTTCACTGAACATGACAAAGGAAGGAGCCAGTTTTCCCACTTTGCTGGTGTTGTCCTGTGGGGTCAGGCCAACTTGCAGGATCTCAATATTGTGCTGTTAGACAGGAGGGTGTGACACAATTGCACATATACAAACACACAAATCAATTAGGTGCATACACATGGACACTACCAGCTCAGGCACATACACATGCAAACCAACCTAGGCATATGAATACCTATCACCAATTCAAGCACATACACTATACACCCCAAAAGTTAGATGCAGATCACTAATTTGTATATCATGCACACACTGCCATATGTATACACACACACACACACACATACCAGTTCACATGCATACAACCTACCTACACATACACATAGGTAAGTTCCTAACTTGGATGATACAGTGTGTAAGTGTGCGCTTGAGGTACCTGGGGTAAGGTTAAGGTAAGAAAGTAGGAGGGTAGGGAGTGAAAGTTGCTGGGAGTGAAAGTCACCGGGACTGGGATTAGAACTGGTAGACTAGAGGGGCCTGGGCTGAAGAACTGAGGCTCAGGGGTAACTCTAGGTTAATTGATCTTAATTGATTAAAAGACAATGCCCAAAGCCTACAGAACAGGGAAGCGATGCCGGCACAGAGGCTGGGACTGGAGCCAGAGCTATGGGGGAGCTGAAAAGGTAGGTGGGGAGAGGGAAAATGGGAGTAGGGGAAAGTGTGGGTGTTAAAGAGGGACTCTGGGTGTGGGGAGCCAGAGGATGGCTCCGGTGCAGCTAGAGAAGTTGCAGGGAGTGGCAGTAGGTGCTGGGAGCTGGAGAAAGGCTCCAGCTGCTAGAGGAAAATGCAGGACAGCCACGAGGAGCTGGGAAGTTACAAGAATGCAGGGGGAGGACTACAGAAGGTGCAGGGGAAACCTGAAAACAGAGAGACAGACAGCAGAAAATCATAGGAAAAGCAGCAGGAGAGACTGAAAGGTGACGGGGCAGTAGGAAAGCAGAGAAAGTCAGCAAAAAGTCACAGTGAAAAGGCAGTAAGAATTGAGAGGAGATTGGGAAACTAGTGGAGAGGGGTGGGGGCTGGAGCTGAGACAGAGAGAGAGAGAATGAGGCTGGAATTTAAGATAAGGAAGGGACTGGGATTCAGTAAAACATGACCCAACTCGGGAGTGCAAATGACAGTGGTTTTATTGAACAGGGGAGATGGTGACACAATGTCTTTTTGGTTTCCTTGCACCCCCCCCCCCCCCCCACACACACACACACACACAATGGCAGCAGAGGTTAGAAAGGCTTTGTGCAGGGGCTGAAGTCCACTGAAGTCCAGGAGAGGAAGAGAGAGAGGGAGAGAGAGAGAAAGAAAGAGAGAGAGTCCAAATTGTAGGAGGAGGTGTGCAGGTAATATCTACCTATCCGATTGGAAAGGGGTCCTTGTCCAGTAGGTGTTGTCTAAAGGGGGGTCACCGGCAGGGCCTCTGGGTGGATAGATGGTGTGGCATGGTGCTGGTCAAGATGGAGAGGGAGTCCCACTGGGTCTGTCTTCACTGCCCTTTTTTATAGGCCTTGTGTGACCCTAGTGACAGGAGGCATGCCCAGGCAAGGGTTAGCCCCTGGCATACTGAGCATGTGTGCTCCATGCAGGGATGTGCAGTTTGGGGTGTCTGTAATGGTGGGGTACAAAGGTAGAGTTGCTGGTTCTGCAGGGTCTTTTGTCTTTCAAATGCTGGGTTCTTGTCTCTGTTCCTGGGTGAGTTCCATGGTTCCTGGATGAATCAATGTGAGGTGATAGCCCAGTCGTTACAGGCCATTTAGTAGAGGCCTGCTACCATTGTATTTCAATTGTTCCCAATCATTCTCATTCATCTTGGAACCAATTTACATGGGAGGGGTACGTGACTCATACAGTTGCAACATGGGATGCTCAGGCAGAGGACACAAGATGGAGGCTTGACATATAAAATGGAAACTTGACATGACTTTGGTTCACTTACAAACACAGGCCTAAATGATACAATGTCCATATGAAACAATAAAAATCAATATGAACATGATAATAATACAATATACAACAGTAAGAATCAATACAAGCCTAATAATAATACAATGTAAAACAGTGGATATCCAAAACCAAAAACTTGCTACCATTAAAGCTTATCCTAAGTCTGAGCTCACTTATACTTATTTATAGGGAATAGAGAGGGAGAGAAAGTCAGAAATAGTTGGGGAAGGAGAGGGAATACATTTTAAAATAAATTAAAAAAAGAAAAACTGTTTTTTTTGTCTACACTGGTAGCTGGTGCACATGGTCAGGAGGGAAGAGGTCTGGTCCTACACATGCAGCTGAGGGGCAAATCCTGGAATTAAACAAAAAACAAAAAAACACACACACTGGGAGAAAGAGGTACAGCGGGCACTCTTGCAGCATGCCCTGAGGCAACCTGAATGCTGGATCCTCCAGAGAGATGCTGTAGCAAATGGCCAGAGTGTCTCTATGCCTTCTCTGTGCCCCTTCTGCTCCAGCATGCTGCCTCAGCAGTGTATTGGACCCAAGCTCTGTTCCCGCTAATTTGGGATATGGGGTTGGGGGAATGGTGGGGACATACTGTGTGTATGGGCATGGGGGGGTCATGGGGTGAGGGGGACTATGTGGGAGGGGTGGGTCCCTCACCCACCTGCCCCCCTGCATGGCACACAGCACCCCCGCAGGAACACCAGCAGCAGGCCAATGGGGCTTTTGTGGCCAGCTCCTAGCAGAGACCCTAGCAGCTGCATGTGTCACACAGTGCCAGCCCGTTTCACTGGTGCACACCCTTGGATAGGACCAGCCCAGCTCTTGCTGTCACCCAGGCTCCCGGCACTGAGATCTGCACACCCTCGATCCAGGCTAGGTCCTGGCTCCATGTGCCCCGTGCACTCTCAGGCTGGACCAGCTCCATGGAGGCAGGACTCAGCCCAGCCAAAGAGCATGTAACCCTTGCATGTGGTGCCAGGTACTCAGGTGATAGCAAGAGCTGACCAAGTCCTGCTCAAGGGCATGTACCAATGGCCCAGGCCAGTGCTGTGCACCATATGCAATCATCAGGGGTCTCTGCCAGGAGCTGACCACGAGCGCCTCTATGGGCTGCTGCTGCTGTTCCTGCTGCTGCTGCTGCAGGAGAGCTGTGTGCAGTGCAGGAGGGTGGGGGACCCACCTCTCCCACATATTTTACCCCACCCCCACACTGTCCCCCCACAATCTACACAAAAATACCACACCCACAATCCACCACTACAAACTCCCCATCCCTACCTATAAACCCCACACCCATAAACCATTGCATAAGAACAGCATGGGGATTTCTGTGGCTTGGCACAGGGAGCGAAACAGTAAGGGATGACACTGCTCAGAGCCAAAAAGCAGTGTGTGGAACAGCTGCAGCTGGACTCAGGCCCTGGTGCTGGGTTGGAGCTGCTGCTGGAAGGGAGCTATTGGGGGCAGGCAGGGGCTGTGGGTCAGGAATGAGGGGCACTGATGGAGCTGTGGGCCACATCCTGGTGAGTGAAGGGGGCAGAGGAAGCTCTGATTCTTCTATGAGAAAAAAAAAACCAAAAGCAAATGACAAAGTTTATACATATTTAGAATTCATTTTATTATTATGACAGAGGCACTGGAAGGATTCCCAATTGCTTTAAAATTGGAAATATGTAATAAAACATTGCCCAACTGATCTCTTTCTACATAGTGGCATTTCATTATAATCAGGGGAAAATACAGATTTTGGGTATTTTAATGAGAGAATTTGGGTTTTTCTATCACAGAATTTGCAATTTTTAAACAGGGAACACCAGGAACTCTGCTGGTGAGGCAAGTATCATAGTATCATAGTGCTTAGGGTCGGAAGGGACCTAAACAGATTATCAGGTCCGACCCCCTGCCCTGGGCAGGAATGGGTGCCATGGTCATATCACCCTGGCCAAATATCTGTCCAGCCTCCTCTTGAAGACCCCCAGGGTAGGAGAGTAACACCTCACTTGGGAGCCCATTCTAGAACCTGGCAGCCCTAAATGTAAAGTAATATGCCCTGATGTCCAGCCTGAACCTTCTCTCTAACAGTTTGTGGCCATTATTCCTAGTAATCCCAGGTGGTGCCCGAGGGGACAGAGCCTCCCTCAATTCCCACTGGTGCCCCCTGGTGAGTTTGTAAATGGCCATCAGATCCCTTCTCAGCCTTCTCTTGTGGAGGCTGAATAGGTTCAGGACCCTCCAACTGTGGCCTGAGAAATGCTGCATACAGGAGAAGGATCACCTCCCTGAACCTGCTTGTGATGCATCTGTAGATGCACAACAAGTTGTGGTTAGCTTTACTGACTGCTTCCTCACACTGGGGGGCTCACGTTCATCCTGGAGTCAACAATTACTCCAATATTTCTTTCTGCCACCATGTTGACAAGAAGGATGTTCCCCAGCATGTAGGTGTGTTGCTGGTTCCTTTTCCCTAGATGCAGCACCTTGCACTTGTCTGCATTGAATTCCATCCTATTCTCATCTGCCTACCTCTGTAATTTGTCTAGATCTTGCTGGATACTGTCCCTTCCCTTCTGTGTGCCCATCTTACCCCACATCTTAGTGTTGTCAGCAAATTTGGACAATATACATCCCACAACCAGATCGCTGATAAAGATGTTGAACAGTACAGGATTCAGGACTGAGCCCTTGGGGACTCCACTGTTCACATCCCTCCAGTTCGAAAATAACCTGTCCACCACCACTGTCTGGGTGCAACCATCTAGCCAATTTGCCACCCATCTGACTATGTAAGCATCAATGCTAGAGTCATCTAGTTTTTTTTAAGAGAATGTGGTGGGAAACCATGTCAAAGGCCTTCTTAAAGTCCAGGAAGATGACATTCACCCCAACATCCTCATCCAGGGACTTTGTGACATGATCATAAAAAGAAACCAGGTTATCCAGGAGGGACCTGCTTTCAATGAACCCATGTTGGTTGCCCCTGAGCATTACTTACCCTGCTGGGCCCTTGCAGATGTGCTCCTTGATAATTTTCTCAAAAGCTTTTTTATTTGCCACAGTCACCAGATTTCCAAGCCTATCCTGTATGGGTCCCATGTTACCCGGTGCCTTCTTCTTACTTCCTATGTATTTGAAAGAGGACTTTTTATTATCCTTAATTTTGGTCACTAGCCCTAGTGGTGGAACCCAGGCAGAGGAGCCTGCCCAGGGCTAGAACCAGGGACCCAGCTGGAGGGCAATTGATATGGCTGATCTCCTGGCCAGTTGGGGCCAGGAGAACATGTTTCAAAAGTTCAAAGTGGGCCACAACAATGGACACAACTTTTGCATGATAGCTACCTAGACAGCAGGGCGAGGGCACCAGAAGACATGACAGCAGTGCCCCATGAAGGCAAACTGTAGCTACAGCCCACTAGCAACTTGACCAGAGGTGCAAGAGGCTCTGCTGCAGTTCCTATACTCCAGCCCCAGTGGCTTTTTGGTTCCTGTCTGGGTCTGGCTGGTGCACCACCATGGGGCTGCAAGTCCAAAGGGGCAGATGCTATCACAGATGGCATCAGGTCACAGCTAGGCAGCAGCCCCCACTGCCAGATTGCTGCAGTGGGTAGAGGGTGCAGGGGCCACTTTACATTCAGGCTGCTTCATCAGTCCAGCTGGCATAAGGGACTAGTGTCTTCAGATATGAACTGGCTGGGTCTCAGAAGCACCCTAAGCTGCTCATCAGGGCAGCTTTTTATACTGCAGCCTCTAGATTCCCTTGGCTGAAGATCTAGGAGGAGCTGGACAGGATCAGCTTGTCCCAAGTCTCACAATTTGCCCTACATCAAAGTGTATGTTTAGGCATGTGCGCTGCAGCACAAATCCCTGGATGCATCCATACATGCAGGCAAATAAGAACAGCACAAATTTGTGCTGTGGATTTTTGCCTCAGCACATATGCCTGAACATGCAGTTTGGTGTGGGGCAAGTTGTAGCACTTGGAAGAAACTGACCCTGTCCAGCTCCTCCCTGATCTAGAGAGAGCGTGTGCGCACGCGCGAGAGAGAGAGAGAGAGAGAGAGAGAGACTGAATAGTTGGGCAATGTTTAATTGATATATTTACAATTGTTAAGCAATTTGGAAGCCTACCGGTGTCTGTATCATCATAATAAAATTAATTCTAAATATCTATATGCTGTGATGTTTGCTTTTGATTTTCATAATATAGAAAAATTAGACCTCCCCCTGACCCCTTCACTAACCAGGATGTGGGGACAGCTGCCTCTGCAGCCACAGCTTCTGCTAGCCAGTCTCATCCTGTCTGGAAGCTGGGCACACTGTGATGGGGGCATTTGAGGTTTGCAGTAGGGGGGGTGAGAAGGGGTGTGGATGGGTGTGAGAGGATGTGGGGGGTGTGAGGAGATGTATGTTGTTTAGGTAGATGTGGGGGGATGTGGGTGGGTGTCAGGGTGTGTAGGTGGGAGGGATGAGTGGGGCATGGGGTGTGTGGTTAGGTGTGGGGGGATGTGTTTACAGGAGGTGGGGGGAAGTGGGATGTGTGGGTGGGTGTAGGGGATGTGGGGGTGGTGTGGGTGTGTGAGTGGGTGTGGGGGCTGTGGGAGAGTGGGGTGAGGGTGGGCGGATGTGAGGTTTGAGGTGGAGGCACCGCATGCTTGCCTCCTCACTCACCCCCTGCAGCAGAAAGCCCGCAGCACTGGCAACAGCAGCCAGCCAAGCCAGCAGGGCCATGGCCCACTTGTAGGCACAGCCCCACAGTTGCACATCAGACCTGGCCCAGTCTAGCCTGCTCCACTAGCACATGCCTTTGAACAAGAGCCATGGGTGGTGGCAGGAGCCATCCCTATCCTGTCCAAAGGCACACTAGCGGGACAGGCTGGGTTGAGTCAATTTGGGCCAGGCCCATTCTCTGTGCAGCACTGTAGTAGGCACAGCATGGCTGGTTGCTGCTGCCAGCACCAGGGGCTATGCCCCTCGGGGAATAGGCGGGGTTGTGAGTGTGGTGGTCCCCACTCAAACCCCACACAAATCCCACACCCACCCTTGCACCCCACATCCCCCCACCATTCCCCACACACCCACCCACACATCCCACATCTCCACACACCACCCACCACTCCCCACACACCCCACACCCCCTCACACATCCACCTACACACCCCACGCCCACAGCCCTCCCCACCCTGAGTCACTGATTACCTGGGATAGCACCTGGGGTTGGGTCACACCACAGCCTTGCCCCACTTCTGTTGGATCTGCACACTGAGGTAGCATGCTAGGGAAGCAGGAACACCATAGAAATGCTCTGGCCAGATGCCAGAGAGTCTCTGGAGGACCCAGCTGTGGCTTGCCTCAGGGCATGCTGCAGAACCACGCCCTGTGCCACTTTTTCCAGGTATCAAATTTAGAGCCCATACTACAAATATGCAGCACAGAGAACATTTTATGTTCTTTTGTACTTCTTGTGGTGTCTCAAACTGGTTTGAGATGCCCCAACAGGCACATGCACATTGTCTGGATGTACCCTCTGGCATAAATTTATGCTGCTGGTATTTGAGCTGCTGCGAGTGTGCATAACTGCATGTGTACATGTGCCTACCATGCATGTGGGGATGGGGGATGGTGACCTGGGATGGCATTGTAACAAGTGGCCTTCAGGTCTGTGTCCTGTTTCTCATGCAGTCCCTGGACTGTGGCCCTTGGGACCTAGAAGCTGGACAACCCTGGTTTAGGTGTTATTTTTAGGCAGGATTTGAACCAAATTCTTCTACTAGATCTTTTCCACTTTACATCTCATAAAAATGACTTACAGAGCTTCTTGGAGATTCACATTATACAGAGTAATGACCAGGTGATATAAAATCTATGGCTCAAATCCTATTAAATCTCTAAAGCACTTAAGTGGCACTCATCCACCTGAGCGTAATGATATTCCACTTTGCTTGAGTCCCTGAAAAAATATTCAGAATTGAATCGTGGGTGGGTCCACCTCCACCTGCCTGCTTTTCTGTGACTTATCTCAAGGCTGAAATGATGCTGCATTGCAAAAGTCAATGTGTTTTTCAGGGACTTGAGCAGGATGAAATAGTTAGCCACCTAAATAACACATAAATGCTTTAGAGGTGAAATAGGATTTGGGCCTATGTCTCTATGCAGCTCTGTCCCAATGTTTTCATTCACTCTCCATCATACAGAGAAATCCCTGGTTGGTATAATAGTGTATACAGCTAGGTATCAGGAAATGTTTAATCATCTACTGTCTTCAATTTTCACACAAACTGAATTCATGATATGATTACTGGAACAAAAGAGGTTGAAAGCCACTGACTAAAAAGAAAGCGGTTTCATTTTTTATTTTTTTTTTTGAAATAATAAAAAATGAATATTAGATTCTAGGCAGGAAAATGAAAACAATTATAGATTTGATATAAATTACAGCAGTCTACATAATCCTGTTACACTGCTATAATTAATAATTGCATTCTATAGCAGGCTTAAAATGCTATGAATTGACTGAACCGTTTCATTTAGGAACAAAGCAATTTGACCTTTCTCCTTCTGAATCCATTCCGTGCCTTCCCTTTAGCACAGTCTTCCCTTTCCCTCTACACATTTATTTACAAGGTCCCTAAAATTTCCTAAGGGGCAGATCTACTTGAAAGACTAACTGCTCAGTAACCTAATAATACTGCAATAACACGTCACAGCACAAACGGTGCTAATATGCTACTGCACAGTATTATTAGGCTACTGCACAGTAGCACCACTAAAAAGGTGTGCACAAGCACTACTGTACAGTAACTCCAATTACTGTGCTTTAATATAATACTTGATTATACAAGTACTAAATTTAATGCACGGTAACTACGGCACATTAACGAACATGTAGACAGACCCAAGAAGTTGCAAAACCCACAAAGCATACTTTCACTGAAAATTGTGGGGGTTTGGAAACTAGTTTTCAGGACAGTATCCTTAATCAAACATTTATCTAAACATTTTGAAGCAGCAGACTAATAGATCAATATTCATACAAAAACATAAGCACAACATAGAAAGCTTGAAGCACAGTCCTAGATACAGAAATGTGTTCCTGAATTATAATTCTGAGTATAGAGAAAACCTTAGTAGCAATAGTTTTATAGTAGAAATAGAACTACGTGCTTATAGAATACATTTAATTTGATGAGATAAAAAGTCTCTCATAAACTGCAAAAGAAAGTATTTCCCTCCATAAAGCTCTCTAGTGTGTTATTCTGCTTAAAAAGGAAGTGAATGAAAGAAAAGGATTTCTCTAGCTCTGCTTACTGAGGCATAGCATTTGAAAGATTCATGTGGATGTTAAACTGTAAATGAACAATTAAGTAAAGAAATGTGCAGATGTGCCAGAATTTTAGATTTTTCTCTCTCATAACCTTTCAAATCAGTCAGAAAATTGTGTCTCTGTTTCTGGCATTAAGTACAGTATGTTACCCTATAACAGCAATTGCTCAGTGAAGGTTTTGGTAGTTGATATTGTTTAACCATGCTCAGAATCACCAAGTCAGTTCATTACAGGATGTATGTCAGTCCAATGATGTGGAAAACTGTGTTACCAACAGAAGGGTTGGATATTAGATAAAAGCTGGAGGGGGGCAAGGGGCTCTGGGCTGTGAAGACTGAGTGAAAACAGAATATTTTGGTCTCTGGAGAAAGGACAAAGGGAACATTACTGTTAATGTATATCCTCTGCTGACTGAACCACACCAGATGGCTCTGGTTGCAGTTCCAGAAAAATAACACTCCAAGAAGAGCTTCCACAAGTAGTAATTCTCACAGAGGGATTTGGTTGGTGGAAGTAGAAAAACAAACTGCTGAGAAGCAATTTAGAGGTTGCAGTCCCATGTTTTTATGGACATATTTTAACTTAACTCTTCAGTTACTTTCACAATGATCTGTTTTCAAGGAATTCATTGTGTGGACAGAGCAGTATCCCAAGGTCAGCTCTAGATTAAACAGGTATTTATGTGAGGTTTATGAATCTCAAATGGAATTCCATTTCCATTAATGTGGCTGAACAGTGATTTTCTAAACATCTACCCTGACTGGCTTTGGTTCTTGCTTTATGCTGTTTTTGTGAAAGCCTGAGCACAGTAGGGATATGCAATGGGTCTCTATGGACATCCAGGCCCCGCACTGTCACAGCACCACCACTCCTGGGGTCTCCATAGAAATTGGCTGGAGGGATGCAGGCAGGAGCTGCTGGGAAATAGACCATCAACCTAGAACCTGTGGTGTCCAGCTTCTTGAACAAGGTATCCTAACTTACTCGGGCTAAGATGAGGGGGAGCTCTCTCCATGAGGTGATCATATGCTAGTCTTGAGTTTCTAGCCATCCGCATTTCTGTGACTTACAAGTTGGTACACTACCAAAATGACCTTGTGTACATAGATACATACATGCCCAGCCTATATGTAGTGTGCCTCATCTATGCATGCACATCTATATGTCCCCAGTGCAGGGGACTGTCATAAGTGGCAAAAAATGCACTTATGTGGATAGAACAATGCCAATAATGCAAAAAGGAAAATTGAATTGTACCTATAGTTCCTAAAAGCAATTCCAGTTATCACATTCATTTGGACACAAATCTCATGAGGTGCCTAAATTCATTTGACACTTATGTTTTGGACAGAGAAGTTCCCTGGGTGCCTAATTTTGGGCTTTTGTTCATGCTCCAAAGTAATCCATTTAGTGTAGTTGTCTGGGCATCTAATTCTAGCCTAAATTCTATTGCAATCTAGAGTGTTTATTAGCTAGTCACTAAAGGCAGTTTTACATGTGCAAGCACCTCAGTGACAGGCACGGGTGCTGCAGTGCTTGTAGTAGTATAAGTGGAGAAATGCATGTCTGCACAAAGCAAATGACAATGGTACAGTTTTGAATTAAAACACCTCCGAGGTGCTTTAGTTCAAAAGCATACCACTGCCAATTTCTCCATACTGATGCACACTTTGACATTTATATAACTGCAAGCTGTGCAGCGCGGTGCACGTCAGCTCCTGTGTGGTGGCTCTCCAGTGCATCTTAGAACAAAAAGGTATGTGTATATGACAGGTGGCAACTCTAAGGGCCAGGTCTCATGTCAGCCCACCCACCTGTCTCTGCAGGGCAACCCACCTGATCCTGCCTGCTATGACTTTCATGTTCCCATATATGAATGGTACATTCAGGAGATTGCCCATTACTGCCCTGATGCCAGGTGGTGCTATCTGAGGCTCTGACCTCCCCTACACCACAGCCCATGCCTCACAGATGGCATCCAGATTAACATTACTCCCAGTCTGAGACCAGAGCAAACTGAGTCCAAAGTTGGGCTCCAAGCACACACACATTCATACCACCTCCCTTCTCACAGAAGGCTTCTTCCACCCTGCCCCTTTCTCACCAGGGCCTCTGGCATACTACCTGTTACCAGGTCACACTCCTCTGCCCTGCTCCTCCTTGAGTGGCCCCTCTTAGGCCATCAGGCTTCGCTATTCGCATACTAGCCTCGCCACGCCGACCCTTCGGTTCACACAAAGTCCCCTACTCTATGTGGTCTGGCCTTATGCCAAACCCTGGGCTAAATTTGCCCCAAGCCTCTCACTGGGCACAACTTCTCATGGGGCTGGCCCTTGCTCTGTCCTTCAAGTTTACTCCCATTCAACCCTACTCAGTGCACCCTTTGGGCTGTCCTTCAAGTCTGCTCCAACTTCAGCCCTACTCAGCCCCCTCACATGCACAGCCATTCAGGCCTACTCGTATTTCAACCCTACTCTGTGCAGGGCCTCCCAATGCTCTCCACAGTATAAATGCCCTAAAATCTGCCCAAGGCCCCCAAAATGCCTTATTTGATTAAACAATCTACAGCACACCCAATAACATTATGCTTTCAGTAA
The DNA here is from genome assembly GCF_030867095.1 of Alligator mississippiensis. Classification (NCBI taxonomy): domain Eukaryota; kingdom Metazoa; phylum Chordata; order Crocodylia; family Alligatoridae; genus Alligator; species Alligator mississippiensis. The sequence goes on along the minus strand of NC_081824.1, from coordinate 375,143,279 downwards.
AAATCATAATAGACATAATCGCTTTCACTCATAAATATGGGAGGAGGGGAGTAGTGGGGTGGCGAGCTGTTCCATATCTTTATTTACTAACCTAGTATTCAGAGAACTCACCCATGAAGTGGCAAATCTGGGTTACAGGTGCTCCTCAGCCTGAAGGGATTCAAATTTATAGATATAACCTTTCAGGAGAGTACCCTAACTACCAGGTTACAGAAGTGCTCCAGGATTATTTATGCATTTTAGGCTCAACAGTCATTTGTTAACAAATAGAAAAAATTCTGGGGTCAGAACCAGTTGTCACCTCATCCAACTACATGCACTAGCTTCTAAGCTACTGAGTCAGGCCCTTCTTGTTTGTTCTGCTTCTGGCCCTATGACTTTTGCATGCTTAGTGGTTCAGCTCTTTAAACAAGGTTTGGATCCCTTCCTCTGACTACTTTCCTCATAAGTGGTAGATAAACGTATGAATCCTGTTCAGCTGAGGATGGGTGAAAATCTAGGTGTCCCATTTCTGAAGTCTTCTAACAGGCTATAGTAAAAATGATGAGTGTCACCGATAGTCATTAGTTAGATGTTTTGGATCCTAAACTGAAGGAAGTACCTAATGTTCAGGTACTTCAGACACCTAAGCTCCAGAGAGGCGAAGCCAGAAACACCACTGTGTTCAGTGTTTCCTACTGAGTAGTTCTAGGCATCTCTAGTAGCAATCAATTGGAGGTACCCATTTCTTGCCATCCCCCATATATGGAACTTAAGTCCTCAAGTGTATTTAGGTTGCCATTCTAGGCTCATTCTAATGTGATATCTACATGGATACAACTAAGACATCAATATGTATTTTGTCCTAAATTCTGTTTACCAAGATCTATTTGCAATATTTTTTGACAGTAATGGATGATTGCTTCTATTGACTTTCCTAGGCTCTTTTCAACTTAATGCAACATAGCAAGTAGTGTTAAATCACAAGGAAAATAGGGTAATATAAAAATGTGCTTGGAAGGTAGAAAAGGGATTCATTTTAGGAGGAACTAGTTATAAATTTGCATGGTAGAATGCTCTGATATATCATTATTATCATCATCATTTAGCAGCCATCTCCATGTCATCAAAGTCTGATTTTACAAGTTGAGAAGTATCTCAACAATCATCTATGATGAAGATAAGGGACTTGGAATTACAACTCCTGAAATACCTTTGTCAATAGTGGAAGTATAAGATTAAAGGTTTCAAGTGAGAACCTTGAGGCATGTGTTAAACAGAGACCTGTGATCAGTTTACAGTATCATGTACAATTACATGTACACAATTTAATCAAGAAGCACAACTTTCAATATGCAATACATACATATTTTAGATGGAATAAAATGCATGAAAAAGTATACATGAATGTCTTCATACACAGCTGAACATGAATGTTTGCATTAGGAAATCAGGCCTCTTTTTTTAAATGTGAGTCTCAGTTACAAGGAAATATTTTTTCCCAATTTTCTTGGTGAGTAACAGAATCTAAAATTGATTTCCATTTTGACTAGGAAAAAGGTTTAGGAAAACAAATTGCAAATGAATGAAATAATATTTCAGTTGTAACATAAGATTGTACAGTGTCAGAGTTCTAAGTTGTGGTTATTTTATATTTTCCCTAATATATATATAATGACTTTTAAACTATTACAACAGACACCATGGCAGAACAACTTTGAAATGTTAATATTAAATATTACTGTGGCAGGACACCTTTGGTGCTTGCCACTATAAGTGCTGGAACAGGCAGGTGGCAGGTGCTTGACTAAGATAGCCATTTTCAAACTTAGGCAAGGCAGGCAGAGGCAGCAGTTTGTTGCCAGTCACTGAGGATGTAACATCACCTGGCTGAGTTGCTCCTGTAATAGCTTAGAGGTAAGGGCAGGAGCTATGGGGATGGCAGGAGGCTCCTGTTCCTGGTCCTGATCTGAAACTGCACCCTGATGAGGAAGGGTGGTTTGGTGAGGCTGTCTATGACAGGAAAGTGCCCCGGAAAAAACAGGCCAGTTACCTCTCTGGTGAAAGGTGAGCCTTAAAACCTCAGCCCCCACAACTGGGTGAGTAACCCCATAGTATGGCCCAAGAAGATGGACCCATATAAGACAGAGTGGGCTAGCTGCTCAGGAGCCTGACTTGAGGCATCCTTGACTTGTCAGTGTTGGGGCCAGGACCATAAGGGTCAAAAGGGTTGGGGCACCCACCACAAGGGATGCCCAGTGCCAGGGGGCCTGGAGTTCCAATTGGCCTAGAGGTGAGGCCAGGGCAGGAGGCCACTGCTAAGAGGGAGAAGAGTGCAGGGAGATTAGCAGCCCAGAGTGAGGGTGGAGTAGGCTGCCTGATTAGGAGGGATCTAGTTGGGGCCCAGACGAGAATATTATGCGGTCCAGTTTGGAGCCAGAACATTAAGAACCTATGATGCCATATGTAAGGCATGGGCCAAGGTGAATGGGTGGTATGAGGCCATGGATAGTGCCCCCTAGCTTCAGGGCATTATAATGGGCAGCCTCCCATTTAGAACACCAGTTTATTAAACAAGGAAGGCATGGCAGGAGAGACTGGGAGGACTGCCCCATGTAGATAGTTTGATGGGTCAAGGTTGAGACCCAGCCCTAAGCTTGCTTCATCACTATTACTTGTTGGAATAGTTGGAATATCTCTTCCCCTCTATCCTTTCATACCTCCTTGGTCACAGCACTTTTGTCAATGGACAGACATGTTTTATTAAAATGAAGTTTAGGTGATAGAAAACCACAGCCCTTTTTCTCAATCAACTCTAATTAGAATGGTATCAGCTCAGAAAATACAAACACAAAAGTACCCATAGTAACATTAACTCAATCACAAGTAGCAGTAAAACCTTTATAGCACCCCCAATTCTATGTAGTTTGTGTCATTTGTTTTGTTCTTCATGTTCAGTCTGTTTTCAGTCTCCTTGCACTATTGCCCTTTTGAGTTGTACTAGTTGCTATGAAATGAATGTCATAGGGCTAGAACAAACTGGCACCACAAGTGTAGTACAATCTGAGTTTAACAGTTTGAAATGTAAGCTCAAGAGGAAAAAGAAAAAAGAAAGCAAAACAAAACAGTGGCCAATATTGTAAGCTCAGCAGTAGAACAGCAATTTTTGAGACAAAAATGCAAGAAGGCAGATATATTTTGGGATTATTCAGGTATAAATATTATTCAGTGGATATTGCTATACATTTCTAGCTTGTAACTGACCTACAGAGGATGAGTCTTCTCAGCTACTCAGCAGAAATTACCCCATTCAGCTATCTGATACACATTCATGGTTTTAGTACCAGATATCCCAGTTCCCATATTTAATCCCTGGTGATGACTCCTATGGCAGTCATGACATGTGACTTCTATAATATGAAAAAAAAAATTACAAAGCCCTTGTCTGACCACAGAAAATTTACAGGTTCTTAGCACCTCTTAGGACCTAGCCCAGGGTACTTGGCCTCTTTTGTAGATGAAAGGAAGAAGAGGAACCGCATTGTTTGAAGATGTTTGCCACACTATCTTTTCCTGTGAAGTCATATGGGAGGTTATCTTTCTGTATATCAAAGAGTTCATGTAGTTTGAGAAAAGAGCTTTTGTCTGGGTCCATGGTCACTTTGGGCACCTATACATAAGCAGCGAGGCTGCTCAGATGTGGTAATTACCATGCTCCAGCAGACTCCAGTGCCTCATAGATCAGCATCCCTATGCTGAAAAATAGTGGTGGAGGCACTTTAATTAAAGCTCATTCAACAAGCTTTAGTTAAAGTACCCCCACCACCATTTTTAAGCATGCAGATGCTGATACATGAGATGCTCTGGGCACGTTAATTAGAGTGGCTCTTGGAACTGCTCTAATTAAAGCACTCACCCTACCTCCCTGAGCACATGTATAACAGCCCTTTTATTGTAGGTTATAAGGTCATTACAGCAGTCTCTATGCAGTCCCCTGATCTGTATCCTGATTTAGGCAAAATCCTAAACCTGATCTGAATTGTGATTATGAGCAGGGATCTGGGTTTTCTCTGATAAAAAGAAAAAATCCCAAATTTTCAGATTTAAAAAAATTAACCCCAAATCCACATTTTCCATGATCAAAATGAAACACCACTATATATAAATATAAAATAAATTCAAAATTACTTATACAGCAGTTTAAGGAATATATTTTTTTTGGCAACCTAAACACTTAGGACTAGATCCTATTTCACTTTATGAGCTCAAACAGCATTTATTGACCCACTGCCATATTTGTCACTTACAGTTTGTAATCCTATTCTGCATACAGTATGCAAATGTATACATGGGTACTGGACATGGTGAATATGTGGTTCTGGCCAGGTAAATGTGCAGCACTGTCACTATTTCTGATATGATTTTGCCTACCAATAATTGTATCAAAAAAGTTCACCTCACATTTAATAGCATAACATCATTTAGATGTCTAGTTTCCTGCTTTATTGGTTCAATCCACTATTTTAGAAATCGAAATCAGATGTTTAACCCATTTTTAAACTGAAAAAATGAAGGGGTTTGTTATGCTGACACATTCAGAACATAAATCCTTGAAAATTGTTAATAAAATGCCTTAAACAGTATTTTTATAATCTATCTCAGATTAGGAAATTAGGTGTTATAACATTTCTAGTTTCTATTTATATACTATAGAAAGGTTTGTTTTTTAAAGAGTGATTTCTGAAGCAGGTTGGCTATTATTGAAGTGCTCCATCAGGCATGTACTTCTGCACCCTGATGTTCTGCTGCTCTTCAAAGGCACTTGAAGTGCTTCAAATGTAACAGCTGTCCATGGCTTTAGCCAAACATTATGACTAGGTAACCTCAAGCAGTCCCTTACAGTCCTATTTGTCTATGATTCTGAGAGGAAAACTAAGTATTTAACTAGTTAAGGAGACTTGTTTTTGCCTTGCTCATATAACAAAAAACAAGAAAAAGTCTGGAAAATATAAAACACTCCATGTTCTTATAGTTCATTTATCCAAAACTCTGATTTTGCCACTGAAAAGGCTGGACACAACTATAGAGATTTTTTCCTAAACCAGGATATATTATATCAAGACTGAACTCTAGTTTTAAAATATATATTAAAATTGAAGTGTAAGATTAAGATGACATTATTAACATTTGTTATTGAAACTATTCACTAACATAGCACTCAAAAATAAAGCCATCCAAATCTACCCTCAGAAGTAAAACAGACACTTTCTCATTTTCAGTTTAGAATTTGAGGCATAAGTAGACTTTTGGAATGGGGATGTTGCAATAGGTATATTTGCTATGAATGATTTATTTCTGATGTTTTCAGTGGCTTTCAGGAATACCTTAAGTATTTTTGCTTTTCTAGGTGACAGTGGAATAAATTACTTAGGAAAACATTTTCTGTGTCTGACATATAATCAAGGGAATTCCTGATAGGCTAAAAATGCCTCTCAGATGCCTAGTTAGCATACAGAAAATCTGTGAAGTATTTCTGAAGTATTCCATTTTGCAGCAGATTGTTCTACATTCTCAGTTTCTGAGCATTCAGGTGAGTTGGATTAATCTGTTAAATGGGGTGAAAAATTAGGTATCTCTTGCTAGATTAGGACGATGAAGCAAAGCTAACATTTCAAGTAACTATTTCTTCAACCCCCCCCCCCAAAATAAAAAATAGAAGAGCTCGAAAAGAGCTCTATTGCATTTTATTCCCCCCTCCCCCCATCACATAGTAGAAGTTATTTTTATATATTTTTTGTATCAGGAAGGAGATGGGTATCAAGGGAAGATGAGATTCATAGACATTTGCACCAAATTCTTAACCTTAGCAGAAATATACTATTTGCAATTAAATAAACTATAGATGGATTTGTATGCAAGCTAATTATTTTTCAGAAATCCTGAACATGACATCTTTATGCTAGTATAATTTGTCTTCACAGAAGTGTAAAAATAAGCAGACATCTAACACACAGCCCTATAATTCTGTATAACCCATATTCAATGTAGAATCATTCCAGGAAAAAAAAAAATTAAAGATAAGACTACACCAGTGTAACTTACACTGGTATGTGTTAGCTATCTACACTTTATGTAATGGTAACTATTTGATAAAGGCATGCAATCTATTAAGCCACTGCTGTTGACCCCCAGGGAATTTTGACAGGTGTACAACATTCATGTAAACTAAACTGGTGTAAACATGTTGGACAAAATCCTATTCCACCTACTGGACATATAAATGGCTTTAGGTGCCCAAGGGTGCTGTTACACCTTGAAATCATTTTAAGTCTGTGATATGTTAGGTGGTGTTCAAGTTAGAACATTTTCAAAGCAGTTGCAGGTGAAAACAATACCATCTCTGACCTGCACAACTGTGACTTGTCACTAGAGAGCATTGCTAGCAAGCAACGCTGTGGCTAGGAGCCAGGATAATGTCCCTTCTCTGAGAGCAGAACATGGTGGGTAGAGTATGATGACAGTTTGGAGCCCTGGAAAGCATGCCCCCCTAAGATCCACTGTCTCATTGCTCAGTGTTTCTGCTCCCAGTGCAGAACCACTGGGGATTAACACTGGCAACAACATGCCACCAGGGAAGCAAGCCTCTTTAGGCTTCATGATTTCACCACACTTGGTTTTAGGCTCCCCTCCCTCCCCTCAGGGTAGAAACTGGGGAGGGAAGCCGTGCCTCCCTGCGCCCCCCCCCCCCCCCGCCAATTCTCCCACCTAGGGTAAAGTCTTTCTGATGTGGGGCAAAGTTTAGCTCTTTGAGAGGAGAGTCACAGGCTTGGCCCTCAGAGCTCAGGACCCACATTGGGTCATCTAGAGTTCTTTGAGTTGGTAGCATGGTGCCATGTAGGCTGGGGTCATACCCAATGGGGAAAATTGGGAGTTTAGGCTTGGAGCTAGGTCTGGCCCCTGGGCAGTAGAGCTCAGGAGGGTGGAAACTTTGTTGGGGGTAGAGGGGGTGAGAACTGTGCATCCTTGGATGCTGGATAACTTCAAATTACTGGCTTTATCTCTAAGGAGCAGGCTAACAATACCCTAGCTTGAGCTAGGTAGAACAGCTCAAAGTTTACTCTCATCAGAGTGGCATAACTTTAAGATTCTTAGAGGGTACTTAGCACAGTTTAACACCATTTAATGCACTTCCCTGTTTACTGCTTTTAGAATGGTTTAAAGGTAACCTGTAACACTACCCTAAGTGAGATCCTATTCTGCCCTGTTCACATCTCTGAAACTCCGTTAATGCATCTATTTTTGTAACACACTGGGCACATCTACACAAGATGTTTGCTGTGGAGCTGCCTAATTAGCTCTACAATAAAGTCTCAGTGTCTATCCATACAGCCCTATTAGGCCACCGGAAACTAATTAACTCTGCCATAGGTTAATACTTGTAAACACAAGTACTATCCCATGTTGGCATCCTTTAATGCATAGCAAGACGTGTAGATGCTGATGGGACTGGCTGGGGCACAAGGATGCTTCAGTGCAGGAGCTGCCTGCTGGCTAGCACCGCACTGGAGCACTGTCTTGCCCTAGCCAGCCTGTCTGCAGCATGCTAAGCTGGGTTGAAGCAGCCCCAGACTGGCACACGAACCCTCTGGGTCCCCTGTCAGCTGGGCCTGCCCAGACTAAGCTTAATGTCCTGCAGTCCCAAGTGTTCATTTAAACATGGCACCTGGGAGCAGTAAACCCTGATGCACATTATTTTCACATGTAGATACACCTACTATGAACTTACCCTTAAGACTAAGTCATAAACAGGTATCCTGGTTTTCTATATGTATATATTACTGGCGTTTCATTTTAATCATGGAAAAATGTGGATTTGGATTGTTTTTTAACCAAAAATTGGGGATTTTTTTGTAAATCAGAGGAAACCTGGATTCCTGGTCATAAAAAAGCAATGAGGAGGAGGACCCACCTATCACTTTCATTAACAGTTTTTCAGGCAGTCAAACAGGGTGGTATAGAATATAACAGTCTATGTAATGGGTAGAATAGAGCCTGGTCTCTAGGTGAATCCTGTTTAGTTATGCACAAGTCCTTGAAAAACTGTTAAAACAGATGCTGCATGGATCCTCTCTCCCTTCTTATTTCTTTCTTATAACCCAGTCATAGGTCAAATAATGATGTGTTACAAAAATAGATACATTAATGGAATTTCTGGGACTTGAACAGGGTGGAATAAAATTATGTTTAGGCACCTATATCCAGTCAGATTTACAGTAGACAGAACAGAATTTGGGTCATTGTGTATTCATGGCCAAAATGACTCCAAAAAGAAAGCAATGAAATCACTAGCTAAATGCAAGTAAAATCATATTTAAAGATATGTAGAAAAGCAGCTCACTGTCATATTTCCAAAATGAACTTATTGGTCTTTCCAACTGTCTGCTAGCATTTTTAAGGTCCCAAATACAAATAACCACAGTAGAATTCAAAGATTTGGAAGGTACTACATCTCATGGGTGAAATTTGAGCCATAATGATTAGTGTTTCCGTCTGGGCAAAAATCTAATGTGTGATTAGAGGCACAGTATCTCACTTATAAAGGAACCCCTGAGATAGGTTTCCTGCCACTTTAACAACATTTTCATAAATTGAAGATCCAATAATTGCTGATAAAATTAGATTATCCTTAATCCCTTTTGTTATGCTGGGAGCAACTAACATACTTTCTTAATGTTAGCTGCCACTCCTGCACCTCTGAAGAGTGAACAATATATCCTAAATTGTTTGGCAATCTGTGGATGTAGACAGACAAAACATTTATATTTTGTAAAAAAAAAAATGTGCATTTGGTAATGCAAATACCTGAAGTGGAATAACTTTACTAAATCCAGTAGAAAATTAACTTTGAAATCACAGGTAAAATGTTATCACTATAAGTCATATCCATTTAAACTTTGTGGGCTCCAACACGTGAGCATGGAGGCTGCTCTGACATACTGGAATTCCAGCACATCGGAGCAGACTCCATTAGTCAATACTGCTGGAGTGTGGCAATTGCTATGCTCCAGCAGCCTCATGGGCCTTGTGTATCAGCATCCTCACACTTAAAAATGGCAGCGAAGGTGCTTGAACTAAGCTCGTTCAATGAGCTTTAGTTTAAGTGCCCCTGCTGCCATTTTTAAGTGAAGGGACACTGATAGAGGAGACATGGGGGCACTTTATTTAGAATAGCTCCGAGAGCTGCCCTAATTAAAGTGCTGGCCACCTCCACCCCTGGAGCAGATGTGTAAGTGTCCTGTCTGTCTGTATCCATCCTGAAGTAGCCTTTTGTAAAACACAGTCAGTCTACTCTTGACTTCCCCACAGCCTAGAGGCAAAGTGCTACAGTGGCTGCCAACTGGATGAGCTACCTCAAGACATTAAACCATAGATGGATCAAACTAATCTGAACCAGTTAGAATCTGGAAACCCACCTGTGTTCTTGCTTGTTTTGTTTAATATAAAATAATTTTTTTCCTGATTGAAAGTGTTCTGTTGGGAAGGCATGACTATATTCAACATTAATTCCAGACATTTTTAATATAATTTTTGGTAATTTTGTCATTTTTGCCATCTAGGTTTATAAAGTTCCAACTTTGGGGCTGATGAAGCTACAAAGATGCTATAACTTCTATTATTACACTCTTATCCTGACTCTTATAGGGCTGTCAGTTTTTAATAATCTTTCTGTGACACAACTGTATATATTACTCTAGGTAAATAATTCTAAAGCCAGGTGCATGACTGTTGACCATACATACCATAGCCATATTCTAAATTCCTGGTGCCATTGATGTCAGTAAAAAATCCCTAATAATAATAAGACCAGGATTGGCCTTCAGTGAAATAAGTAACAGGATTACTGTAATTTTTCTTTTACGCTTATATTTCAAACTTAGCTCATGTCCTCCATGGAGGACCATTTAAATGCCAATTTTGGCATTTCAAAATGTATTCAATGGTGGATTTCTGCATCTATATGTCAGTGTGCACACATGGATCATTTTGCTTATTCCTCAAAAAAACCCAAAACACTTGTTAAAAACTGGAAAAATCAAAATGTCTAATTGTTATCAAAGATTCCAAAAGATTAGCCCTTCAGATGGAATTCAAATTCAGAAAATGTTAGCCCAAATGATATTTTGGTTGAAGGCAGGACAAAGAGAATTGAAAATATTTTTTTAAACACAACTATAATGGCTATAACCAGTATAGTATGCTTATTTTGAAAGAACAGAGCTATATAAAGTATATTTTCCAGGTTTTGAGTGTATTTCATTTCAGAATCAGAATAAATGTGCCTACCTATGTCAATTACACATCCTTCTCTGGATAGGTATGAGCATTACATTTAGATCAATCATCCAAAGTGAATATTTAAATCAGTAGGCTTAAATTGCCCTAAATAATGGCATGCCCGGTATAAATTAGTTCACCTCAAGAAGTGTGGTGTTTACAGCATAGCCCTGAGGCTGGAAAAGCCCAGACACTAACCCCAGTCCTAAGACTATGATGTCTTAACCCCCCCACCCCCAGAGGCTGCCCCAAACCTTCCAGTCCGCCCTGGAACCCACCAGTCCTACCCCCGCTCGACCTGCCATCCCCACTCAACTGACAAGACCTTCTACCACCAGGCCTGCCAGACCCTCTGGTCCTGCCAGCTCCTCCTCCCCAGTTTACTTACCTTAACACAGCAGAACACAACTCAGGTTTAAGTGGCTCAAAGTAAACCACCTGACCCTGAATTGGGTTGTTTGAGCTCTCTATTAATACACTCTCTCTTTCTCTTCTTAAACCTGCATGCAAATGGAATGGAAGATATGACCCAGAAAGCTGACCACTTTCCAAAGCAGAAATACCCAAGAGAAACCAGTTCTAGAATCCTGTTGAAACACTGATTTAGATATGCACAAAAAATGTTGCTCAAAGAAGAAACTTCAGACAGACTGGGTCAATGCAGATATGCTTCTTGGCCTTTGTGCGGATTTTCCATCAAGTATCATCTTGATCTCTTTACCAAAGATTTTTAACACTCAAAGCCAAGTAATGCTTTTAGTGTAACTTTGTACCTTAATATTCTTATTGTATAAACTCATAAATCTTGGAAATAGCTGAGTAGCTACTTATGTGTGTTAGGCATCTCTAGGTAGGGAAACCAAAATATAATTTGTTTTTAATTTGCCCAAGCAATACTTGCAAACATGTTTGTTCTGGAATACAGGAGAACTCCTACATTTTAACTTTGGCAGTTGTAGTTCTGAAGCATTTTCCTTCCTCATCTACCTAAGCATTGAAGGATACTGATCCTGCAAACACATACCAGCATGTTTAATATCACTGAGCACTGACAATAGAAATTCATGATAGCAAAGTTAAACATGTGCCTAATGGTTTATGTTAGACCCCGGCTCCATGTGGCGCCCAACAACCTGGGAGACAATGATCCAATTGCTCATGGATCCTGTTACTCATTAGCCAGAACAAGCAGGGAGCAAACACCAGCACACATTGCTCACAACAGCTTTATTCAGAATGGAGACAGCTTTGGGCAAAGGTCCCTCATGGACACATAGCCTGTGAACACGGGGAGCTGCAATGAACATTAGTTCTTTTCACATTTTATACACTTTGGTTCATGCTCATTAACATTCACTCCACCATCATCCCTCCTTTTGTTCCACCCATTTCTCCTCCCATCTTAAGCTCTGCCTCAGTTTACTGTTTACTTCACTAGCATGAAATTGCCTATGCATTTCATTTATTTACATGCCTCTCTGCTAAGAGCACATGTGTAAGGCCATGAACTCGGTTTCTTCTGGTCACTTGCCGGTTCTTTCTGATTTCTTGCTGACTTCAGCATCATCTCCAAGGTCTTGCTTCTGCTTTATCTCCTGGTGATAGCTGGTGGGCTACATCTTGTTCTTCTTACACAGTAAACGTACAACACTATGACATTGTTAAGAAACTGCTTGCCTAAGCATTTGCAAAGTTACTTTTAATATCTCACTCTGCCTTGTGGTCTGCAGCTTTTGCTGAAGCCCACAGATTAAAGCCTTGTATTTAGCTGCAAATCTAGTGCCCCCCAAGATCTAAATGCTGTCACCCTAACACTTTACAGACTGGGGCCCGTTGTATATTATTAAAAATAGGTCAAGGATCAATCTCTCAGTAAGCTGTTAAGAAACTTGATAAGTACATTATTTTTTGTAAACCAGTAATTTCCTGCAGCACTGGGGCCCAACCTTTTTGTCAGGCATGTCACAAATTAAGCTTGCCCCTTCCCAGAGTTCTACTCTAATCCCTCTCTTTTGCTTTCTGCTCTTTGTTCTGTGCCCAGTCTGCCACATGCCACATACACAAGCTACCTGTGCCACTTGTGGCAGGTGTTCTGTGCCACTTGTGGCAGGCTGGCCACCCCTAACCTACAACATTAACAATAATTACACATAAATCACTTAAATTATTGTATAGGAATTTAGAAAAGAAAAGGATATAGGAGGGGAATTGATAGAGAGTAGGTATTTGATAGGTAGCATAAAAAAAATGTTTCTGTGGTTTTGAAAGTGTATCAGGTTGACAGAATTATTCCATGTATATAATGAAGAACACTTACAGGACTTTCAAGTATGAGTACAATTCTGCACAATCTGTATGGAACAGATTAATAACATGAATATTTAACTAACGACTCCTAGAATTAAAATTACAACAGCTTATATTGCTTCATATCCAGTTCTGGGTGCCGCACTTCAGGAGGGATGTGGACAGCATAGAGAGAGTCCAAAGGAAGGCCACTTGCATGATCAGGGGGCAGCATGGCAGGCCTTATGAGAGGAAGCTATGGGACCTGAACCTGTTCAGCCTCCACAAGAGAAGGCAGAGAGGGGATCTGGTGGCCATCTATAAACTTATCAAGGGGGACCAGCGGGGAACAGGAGAGACCCTGTTCCCTCGAGCATTACCAGGAGTAATTAGGAATAATGGCCATAAGTTGACTGAGAGTAGGTTCAGGCTGGACATCAGGAAGCACTACTTCACAGTCAAGGTGGCCAGGATCTTAAACCAACTTCCAAGGGAAGTGGTGCTTGTTTCTACACTGGGGATCTTCAAAAGGAGGCTAGATAATCACCTAGCTGGGGTCGTTTGACCCCAGCATTCTTTCCTGTCCACAGCAGGGGGTCAGACTTGATGATCTGCTCAGCTCCCTTCTGACCCTACCAACTATGAAACTATATAAATTTCTTTTTCTTATCACTCAGTACTAACTTCTTGAAGATGTGCTTGGAGAAGTATATAGGGCAAAATCCAGTTTTTAGCTAATTATACATCTAAAGAAGACCCAAAGGAAAAAAAAAACAAACTTGTTGCACCATTAAGAATTCTACATGGTACTTCCAAAGCTTTTAGGTGTCTAAGTTACAAAACATCATTGTACCACAGCAGAGCACACTTAAGCCCAGATTCTATTCTACCTATTAGCCATATAAATGGACTTAAAATGCCTAAGTGTGATTGTGTTTCACCCTGCTCATGTTCCTGAAAAACAATGAATGCAAAAGTTGTGTGCATTTTTCTCCTCCTCACTGCTTTTGTATGACTAAGAGCCATATTATACATTAAATGTAGGTGGCTCTTGAAGCACTTAACTCCCGGATTGTCCACATATGGACACCTGAAACTAGTTTTAAGCACACTTTAGGCAACTTAAAGTTACACCATGCCAGGCCAGGTTTATCTCCGATTCATGTTACCCAGATCATGTTCCATTAATGTGTATCCACTCTCCACAGATCAGCTGCTCAAGTTGCAGTCCTCCATTATCTCAGGATGCAGTGTCTCATACTTCACCCTCTTATTCTATGTAGACAAATCTTCCATCCTCTGAACTCTACTGCCTGGTTCAGGCACCAAGACAACTCCTTTTCCTGCTCTTGGAGGTATGACCTTCCCACCCCAGGAGTGCAACCCTGTACAAACAGCCTGCAGAGTACATACCACCTATCTAGGTTTCAGGGTACACATGGATCTGAGAAGCAAACATGTAAGGGACCAGATTGGGTCCCCACGAGTGCTTCCTTCCCACTGAAGGGACAGTAGCTACCCAACAGCATTTTCCCTTACTGCTCTCAGGTTCAAGTCATCCCAGGAAACACAACAAGCACCTTCCACACCTGAAACCCAATCCTAATACCAATTTATTAAAACATGACATGCTCTTTAATTTACTTTCTCTTTATTTTTTATTCTTTTTATTTTTTTTACTACTTTTTATTTTATCCTTCAGTGGCTGACTTCCTTCATTTTGCCACCCATCTTCCTTCCCCATTTCCATTTCACCTCCCTATTCCATTAATTCTCCCAGCTCCATGTTTCTGCCACCCAACTTGTCTCATACACCCCTACCTAAAGCAGGGATAGAAGCTTGTCCTGGCTTACCAGCTCTTTAGTAGAAACTCATAGCTATAGCTCCTAGTCTGGTCCCTGCTTACCACCCCTCTAGTGTCAAGTCACAATTATGCAGGTTGTGGACTAAGAAGATTTGTAGTTTTAAGGTGTGACTGCTTCAAGCTAGAGCTACCACTAACACAAATCAACATTTGAGCAGCTTAGAGTGCAGCATGTAACAAGGCCCTCAGTCTTAAGAGTAGGATGACTAATACATTAATGGATTTTTAGAATATGAACATGGTGGAATAAATCACACTTTGGCGCCAAGTCTACTTAGATGCCTAAAATGTGGAACACAATCCAGTCCCTAATGTACAGAAATGTTAGTATAACACATGGGAACTATAGCCACTTACACTCAAAAGTGTGGCTAGTAGTGTGCTTCCCACATAACAGGATTTAGAACATTTTCCAGGAAGTAGGAGATCTAGGATCTAGGTCCTCCTCAGTGGGTATGTCTACATATGCCATTAATGTGACTGAATATATTTTGGCTCAGTTTGAGCTGCAGTAAACTAATCCCGACATCAGCAGCTTCTTCTTCCCTGTCTTGTCCCATCTAAACAGGGTTGCTGTTGTGGATTCTGTCTCTCCACCAGATTTGGTCATACATTTCTTCTTCCAACTTCTCTTCTCTCATGTCACTCTCCACTATATCATACTGTCTCACCTTTGGTCTTCCTCTTCCTTTCTCCCTAGTAGTGCCATTCTGGTAACTTCTTTTCCCACATATGCCTCTGGATTATTTCAAACATGCCCATACCATGCCAGTCTTCTTACCTACACTTTTTTAGATGCCTCCACTACCTTCACCAATCCTCTGATGTAAGTAATACTTACTTTATCCAACTTTGTCACTCCACACATCCATCGGAGTAGTCTCATCTCTTTCATGCCCAGTCTCCTTTCTTCAGTTTTCTTCAGGGGCTATGTCTCCACTCTGTATAATGGGCCTTTGTACATGCCACAAAATTGGTCTTTAAGGTGGGTTAAATGCCCTTTTGCACCACTTTAATGGCATCACTATTTGCATGTTCAGCGGCGTATTATGCATTCATTGTGCTGCTGGTTGCAAATTCGGTGGTGTATTGTGCGTTAATGGCTTTGGGATGCAGCAAAATAAAATATCTTTGAGGTGTTTTAGTTTGCTACCTGACAGCCACAGAGGAAAGCACTGAGCCCTGTGCAGCTCAGGGGCTGTGCAGGCAGCTGCTGCAGGCATCCCAGCAGCAGCCTGTGCAGTCAGGCGCCACTGACGGAAAAAATAAGTGGTGAGCCTGATTCCCCCCTTTCCTGGAGCCTTCCTGCCTCCTGAGCTGCATAGGGGCCCAGTGCGTCCCTCTGCTCCCCAGGACTGCCTAAGCCAGGTGTCTATGGGCGGGTGCCACCTGGAGGGTGCTGCCACTGCTATGGAGGGAAGCACCGGCCTCCTCTGCAGCTCACAGACTGCTCAGCCCACCAGCAGCTTGCTCTCCCCTCCCAACCACCCAAGAGGCAGGTATGGATCAGACCAGACCCTTGTGTACACACCACAGAGGTTTACTTCAGTCTAAATTGAAGCAATGTTTCTAAAAACCCACCGCTTCAATTTAGGGTAAATTAACCCCCCCCTGGCATGTACAAATGGCCAGTAGCACTAGATGCACCTGTCTTGTAAACTTTCCCCTTCAGCTTCACTGATACTCTCCCATCACATAATATTCCTGTCAATAATTTCCAGTTTTCCTACCTTGAAGTTATTCAATGGTTCAACTCGTTAAGTAACTCTGCATTCTACTGAACAGTTGACCCCCCCCCCCCAACACTTAAACTTGTCAACTTTTCAAATGTGTTTCTTATCGATGATCACATTTCCAACATCAGGTACCTCAGAGAAGTCACAGTGCGTATATTCTGTTTTGGATTGACTAATCTTCATTCCTCTTCTTTCTAGCACTTTTTCCATTGGTCAAATCCAGCTTGCAGTTCCTCTAGAGTCTCCTCTAAAATCCTGATGTCACCATCTACACATTAATATAAATGCAGTAATTTACTGAGCTGCTGGATACCACTTGTATCTGATGGGACTATCCAGCAGCACTGAAAATTAATCTACTACACCCTAATTGCTGTGCATGTATATATGGTGATACTTTACTGTGCAGCTAATTAGTCTGCTGCATAGTAAAGTATCTCGTGTAGACATAGTGTCTCTGATGGAATTAAAAATTCAGACAGTAGAAAATAGTGAAATTGTGTGCATGTAAAGGATTCAAATCCACATCTCTTAGCTTCCAGAAAAGTGATATAACCCTCAGAATTCAGCGTAGGCATGAAGAAAATCATCATGCACAACTTATACTGAAGCAGGGCCTCTGTTTTGTAAAAATCATTAGATTCAATGAGTCCAAAGGAAAATGAGTAGAAAAAGAAAAAACAAACAAACAAACAAAAAAACAAAACAGAAAAAAAACCACATTATTCTCTAGCCTGGTGGGGAGGGCATTCCATTGAGATAAAGGAGAGATAAAGGAGTCCTAAGCCCTGGACCTTCATCCCAGGATTGTTTGTACCCTTTATGTAAGAAAGGTTTTGGTTAAAAACAAAAATAAGAACAACAAAATCTAAGATCACTTTCTAAGGCATTGCAAGCCAATATTTCTGGCAAGTGTCATGTCACAAGTGTCATACATTTGGCAAGAGAGGTTGCCCATCCCATTTCTGGTGTATTGTGCTATAGGTTGGTCACCACTGTTCTAAGATATGCTTGTTTCCCTTTGGAATTATGGCAATTAGGTACATGGACAGGGATCCTGACTTTCTCTGATAACAAAAAATCCTCAGTTTTCAGATTTACAAAAGTAACCCAAAATCCACATTTTTCAATTATTAAAATGAAATGCCACTATATATATATAGTGTTTAATTTTAATCATAGAAATATGTAGATTTTGGGGTTACATTTTTTAATTCAAAAGTTGGGGATTTTTTTTTTTTTCAGAAAAAATCAGGATCCGTGATGATCACTAAGCTCATGACAATTCTAATTGTCCTTTACTTCACAAAATTTGTGCTGAGGAAAGATCAAAAGCCTTACATGTCCTCTTAAATGCTTATACTGTTATCTGACACATTTGTGAGCACTTCTGTGAAGTGCAGGGTAGCCTGAATTCCCAAACCTCCAAATGGAAATTGAAATTACTCATCATGTTACTGTACTTGGTCAATAAATGTCAGTACAAAATGTAATATTTAACTCAGTTTGAAGTTCAAGGCCAAATGTGAAAATCAGATGCAGATTCTGTTTAGGGGTTCTAGAAATTTGGAGCCAGGAATTTAATACTATACTTTTTCTATGAATAACAAATACAAATCCTAATAAATATCTTATTTTCTTTAGTGAAAAATCCAACATTTTAAAGTAAATGTAATCTAATTAGAAGTATTAGTTTAATTTGTACACTAGACTTAGTAAATTACATAACTAGTTCATTAGATGTTTTAGCCTGACACCCTTTGCTAGTCTTGATGCGTTATCCATACAGAGCAGTAAAATATACTATATTACTTTCATGTTAAATCTTAAAACTTCAGGAAATAGTGACAGTTCATCATTTAGAACTTAAAACTCTTTAATTTCCATTGCAAAATAAATTTCTTCTCAAACTGCTTTTTATTTAACAAGAAATTCACAGATAAAATATAGAACAACTTTCTTATTTCATTCATAGCACATTAATTACACAAAAGTAGCCTTCTACAATTTGTTCACAAATGATCCTTTCTGTAAAATAGTTTTATTTTTTTCATTTTTATTATACTGCTATTTAACAACATCACTTGTCACTTCCATTCTGCAATCCAACTGAGCATATGAAAATGATTTGTAAATATGAAATAATCCTGCAACACTTATAAGGTGAGAATGGACTATAGAAAACATTTTACATTCCAATTAAACGAAACCATCTTTGCAGTAAAATGAGCCAGTTCTTTAACAGTCCACAGGATCATTAGGCAGAGGTTTAGAGAAGGAAGTAATTAGTATTCAACTGAAACTGCCAGAGGAATCTAGTTTGGTATGACTTATTCACTTACATTGCAATTTGATCAAGACACTGAAAGCAAATGATAAAATATTGTGTACTCACATCTACCATTGTAGTGGAGTGCCCTGCTGTCAATATGAGGTGGGGGAATGCACAGTTTTGGGTACCTAATATTATGTTATAGGTAACATACAGAATTAGTATGACAGAGAATATTGAGGAAAAAAAAATTGTGGGTTTTCTGCATCTGACATTATTTCACATAAACTTACATATGTGCTATATTTCACTCTATTTTAATGTTTTTTTATAGTAATATTGTAATCTATCACAATTGAGACTGTTTAACGTTTTTTTATAAATCAAAATTCAGCCAACAATAATTCACCCATGCAGGAGTGAGAATGAAAAATAGTTTCTCTATTAGACATGGTATATTTTAAGAAAAGCAGCAGCGCCAAAGGCTTAGATTTGAAAGAAAGCCTAAAGGAGATACATGTCCAAATCCCACTGAAATTAAGGAAATAAGCATCCAGCTTCATCAGATTTTTTTGGAAAACCCAGATAAAATATGACAAGAAACTAATAATCCTTGCTGAGGAAAATGTTCCTCAGTGACTGGGTTTGATTTGACCAAGGTGTAAGGTTGTGAAAATTTCACCCAAATGTGCACAGTAGGTTATGGATGTGATTTGTTGCTAAATTTTTTAAGTATTTCCTTTGTTTCAAAAGCATAGATATCTAACTTAATACACTTTCAGCTTATTTTAATTCATTCAAACTGACCCAGGCCTTATTTCAAATGTTTCAGACAAACTCAAATCCTGCTCAAAAGCAGAGGCATATCCAGGGAGGTTCAATGGGAGCAGTGGTATCCCCCTTTTGATTCCTTGTCCAGCCAGAACTGAAAAAAAAACAACAAATTGTCTGACAGTGGCAGCAACATCTCTATTCACATATCGGTGAAGAAGTCAATTTCCTCCATGGCATATTATAATCAACCTGATTCCTTCTAAATTCTTCATTCCAAGGGTATTAATGACCCAGTAATGGTCTTGACGTTCCACTAATCAAGCTAGACTTTCCTCAATTATTATCAGGGATCTGATAAAAAGAAAATCCCCAATTTTTTGATAAAAAACATAAGTCAAAATCCACATTTTTGTCTGTGATCAAAATTAAACATAATATATAGCTATATATTTGTGGCGTTTCATTTTGATCATGAAAAAAATGTGGATTTTGGGTTACCTTTTTTAATCTGTTTTGTTTTTTATCAGAGAAAACCAGGCTCCCTGGTAATTATGGTGTCTGTTAGTTGCTCCAGGTAATATAGCTCCTATTTCAGAGTCCTGCAGGCTATTTTTGACTTTAGCTAAGAACATTAACTCAGGTGTGGAAATAACTTTCAGTGAAACATTGGATATGCTGTCAGGATATTTAAGAAGGCTAGAGTTTATTTCACGAATCTGAAAAAAAGAGATGAACATTTAATTTTAATGATTACAGAAGTATTGAAACAACATCTTTTGATTTTTCCCTCTTTTTTGCTTAGATTGTTGTGTTTTTGATATGTAATATATAATATAGAAAATCAATGCACATCCCAAAAAAGTTATATTTGTTTTTGCCTCAATCTTAAACTGAGTAATAAAGCCCCTGGCCCCTGGCATATTAGTAACACTTTCAGTTTCTTTTTAACTGTAGGGGGGGGGGGGAAATTGTTATATGCAGGGATCCTGGTTTTCTCTAATAAAAAAAAAAAAATCTCCAATCTTTGGATTAAAAAAGTAACCCAAAATCCATTCTTCTATGATTTTAAATGAAACACTGCTAATCTATAGTTATGTACATAGTGGCATTTCATTTTAACCATGGAAAAATATGAATTTTGAATTACTTTTTTAAATCTGAAAATTAGGGATTTTTTTTTTTAATCAGAGAAAACCAAGATCCCTAGTGCTGATGCACCACACTATATGTACCCCTTTTTTCAAAATCATAGATCTGCCCATGCTGAAAGGTATTTTGTTTCTTTCCATTTCATTTCCTATCTAAATGTCTTGGCTGAGAAGCATGGGTAAGTGGGAGTGCATTCACATGGGCACCTGAGAATTGTTTGAAGACCCCTAATTATACTTATAGGAATTTATGTAAGTTCCATGAAGAAAGAAAAGTATTCCTATTTCAGATGTGGAGGTGCTGAAGACCAGAATCTTGCCAAACTTTATATAAGTTAAGAAGAACTTCTTCACAGTTAGAGTGGCCAAGGTCTGGAATGGGTTCCCAAGGGAGGTGGTGCTCTCCCCTACCCTGGGGGTCTTCAAGAGGAGGTTAGATAGGCATCTAGCTGGGGTCATCTAGACCCAGCACTCTTTCCTGCCTATGCAGGGGGTCGGACTTGATGATCTATTGAGGTCCCTTCCGACCCTAACATCTATGAATCTATAAACAGATTAGGATAATACTGGGGACAGAATTTAAATATTTCCATTCAAATAGTTAATATAATTTATGTGCATTTTCTTTGGAATGTCTTGAAAATCTGTGTATCACAATAGCTATGTGATCACAATCTTCATATACATATAGCTGGAATAAGGGGCTTACTGAAAGAACTTGCCATCTAACTAGGGCATATTACTGAAAGTGAGTGTATTAGATAATAAAACAAGTGGGACAAAAGACAAAACTAAGGAGAAAGATATTTAATTATACCAGGGGTTCTCAGTCTTTGTAGATTTAAGGAATCCCTTGCTTAGACTCAAGGTACCCCTTGGAAAAATGCCAGCTCTTAGTTTTCACTTGTTTTTTTCACTACAGAAATACAATAGAACATTTATTTAGCTGAAAGTAGTCAGAAATACCACAAGGGGTCCAAATGGTTTTAACACTGGGAATTCCTATTTGAAATCTATAATTTATCTTTTACATAATTGTTGCACACCTTACAATGCTAAGTACCCTGTGAAGGAAGGATCTCAAGTCACCCCAGGGTACCCTTGTTAAAAATCACTAAACTATACCTTTGAAAAGAGTTGGGAAGGAGGGGGGAATTAAAACTAATGAGTGCACACCGGAATTCAGACATGACACCTACAGAAGCATGGAATCTCCATCCCTAGAATTTTTCAAGAGCAAGTTAGACATACACTTGGCTAGACTAGCATCTTCCCTGACCAAGCTTTTTTGAGCAGGGGGCTGGACTAGATTACCACACGAGATCCCTCTCAGACCTACTTTCCTATGGTTTTATGATTAGCGGAATCCTGGCTACTGTCTTATCTCGTCTTTTCCTGTCTTGAAGTAAGTGAAAGTAAATCCCAACGTTACTCTCTGTCCCATTCAGCATTCAGTTTTTGAACTAAATTTATCTTTTGATTTTTTTTTTTCTCATTCAGGAGTAAGTTATTGCAGCTTGGCTTCACTTACTGAAGAATAGGAAGAAACAGACAAAACGGTTGCATAAGGTCAACTTCACTCAGGCAAGTCCCACAACTTCTAAATCAACGTAATTGGTTAATTGTCCATGTGCTAAGAGTAATAGAGTTAGATATTTTTTTTTTCAAATGAAGTTATCATTTATCAAATAAAGTAGGTTCATGTAATCCATATTGGCTAACAGTCAGCCTATTATTATCAGGAGTTATGGTAACAGTGAGATGAATCATAGGCGATTCACACCATTCTTTAGATTAGAAGCTGAATGTTCAGCACAAAACCCAGGGAAGTGGGTTTTATGTAGATAAATTAAGGAGGAGTGAAAGTAAAGGTCTCCTTCCTGACATTTACTGATTGCACTGCTGCTACAGTAGGCAATGTGATCATATAATTAAAAACATGAAGTTAATGACAGTTAATGCACAGGATCAGATATACATTTATTTATGCATGTATCACTAGCTTCAAGCTTTGAAGAATCCTGAGACACACCCTGTATCACGCCTTAAAAATCAAATACCTTAAAATCATTAGATGTTCCAAATATATTGTGCTTAATCTTTTCTTTTCTGTCTTATGTTTAATTATGTATATTACTCTTCGGAAGTGTTTTTTCCAGGTGTTATGAACCACCTGGATATTTTAAAAAAGAATACTGAGTTTCTTATGACTTCAGAAACTGGGGATTCATGAAAAGCATGACTGTTAAAGACATTGTTTCTGGGAACCTGGCAGTTTTGTGAATTATTTCAATGAGGCTAGGGCTTTATCAGAAATATTATGGGACTCATGATAAAAGTGAGATTTGACTACAATGACTATGGTTAAACTTGACAATATGACTACCTTCAGGAGCAGTGTCAAGTTTACTGTGCTGTTCCAAGCAAGGTACATCCAGAATAAGAAGTAAAATAGCTTCTTAGTGCACAATAGTATGGATGAGATAATTAGTGCTGCTGGGTGATAGTATTTATCCCCAAGTTGATTAGCCCATGTGTAGCACCATGCAGACATGGCTGTATCAGATCCATTTTAGAGGGTAGCTTATTTAGAATTGTACAATAACCTTGAGGGTGTTGCAGCCTGGGACATCACATTTATCCTGCCTATAATGCTGAGCAATTCCCTCAATATTCCAGTAATACAAGTTTTATATAGAATTATATCACATTGTATTCACTCAAAATTTTCTTGAGATAGTTGTGTCAATTTTTGGACCACATCTTGACATTGGTAGTCTGAGACAGGTGCTGAAAAGTGACTTTTCTCTTAACTGCTAATAGCAGCACAAGTGGCCACCAGTGTCTTTCTCCTAAACTTCTTACTCCGTTGCTAAGTAACAGGAAAAGTGCATGGCTGCATCTACACTACCTTAAAATTATAACAACTAAAATGTGATTAAAAAAACCTTGATATACTGTCTGTTCTTATGTTCAGGAATCACATATTTTAAAGCTTCTATTTCTGGATTCCCTAAAGCATAATGAAACATGGAATAAAATTACAAAATAATACTACTAAAGTGGTGCAACAAGACTGCTGCTCCTTCAGTTCATTGTTGTGTAGAAAGACAGCCATGTAGAAACAGCATAAATTAGTATGGCAATAATTATGTCAGAATATTCAACACTTTAAAATATTGTGGTTAACACACACATTGCTGACCTATTTGTCCAAGAAATAAAAGCGCTGGTGCCCCTACTAGGGAATTTTTGTTTAGGAATTGTAAGGAACCATGATAGGATATTTGCAAGAAGGATATAGAGAAAAATAAAAAGGGGTTCTTTGGAACCATGGTTTGAAGTTAATCCCATGCAGATGTGATGGTAAAGCATAGTTATAAAGCAAAGGCATTCACCGTATGATGATTTAGGACACTGAGGCCACATCCCCATGAGTGAGAACATGCAGTTTGTAGTGCCTCAAAGCCTTTTGAGAAGCCACAAAACACACATGACTCTCATAATTCTGTTAGCTGTACTGATAATAGAAAATTAGATACCGGGAAATCCTAGTATCTAAAAAGCCCACATCAGAAAAAAATGGGGCGGCACATTTGGCTGCAGTGTGCTCTGTCTGAAACAGGAATCTGGCAGACCATAGCTATGCTCCAGTTGTTGGCCAGGTTCTGCACACCCAGATTGCTGCTACTGCAATCCCAGGAGGTCCATAGGACCCCAGGTATGGCTGCTGGGGCCAGCTCAGGTGCTGGCCTCAGCTTCCCTGTCACAGGGCTCGAAGGTGCCTGCTCCTTTAAGGGCAGAAACTGCCAAGGGAGAGGGTCCTAGCAGTCAGTCAGGAACCCCACAGCTGCAGATTACCATGGCAGCAGGAATGAGGGAATTAGCCTGCACCTCCAGGCAGTCAGCTCACCAGAAAAGGCAGGGCCCTGGGAAAACATAAACCCCAGGGCTGGCACTAGAGGGCTGTTCTCTGTCAGTAGCCAAGGGGGAAGGAGCACTCTTAGAGGAAGCAAAGTAGAGAAGTTTGACTGCCTGTTCTACTTCTGGTAGGATTAAGAGGCTCCAGAAGCTGACCAGGGACCCTGGCCTGCAAGGCATTTAGTGCTAGGGGGAGGTTTAATCCTTTTAAAGGGACAGAGCACACCCTGAATAGCTTGCATTATCTTATAGCTCAGGGGCTCATATTTTGATTTCTGTTTGTAAAACCAGTGGATCGGGCTGAGGCTATTGGAGAAGGAGGAGACCTCATTGGGGGCCCAGTACAGTGTGGGGACCCCGGCACCAGATGGGGCGCAATGACAAAGGGGGTGAGCAGATCACAGTGTCAGAGATGGCGCAGTGTCA
Source organism: Alligator mississippiensis (assembly GCF_030867095.1). NCBI lineage: Eukaryota > Metazoa > Chordata > Crocodylia > Alligatoridae > Alligator > Alligator mississippiensis. The sequence continues at coordinate 375,118,537 of NC_081824.1, read as the reverse complement.
GGAGTGAGCAGACTCCAGCACCAGGGAGGGCACAATTACTGAGGCTGGACTAAGCCGAGGCCTCAATACAAGGAGACAACATCTGTATAATGTCCACAAGGCATGGGTTGTAGTAAAAGGAAAGTTTGGAGCCACGCATCTAGTCCATAAGGCTGAGGGTGTCCTGGGAGGCATCCATTTGGAGCAGGACCTAAAAAGGTGTCCAAGTTTAGCAAAACCCCCAGTTTCTCTCTTTTTTTTAAATTTATTTATTTATTTAAAAATGCATTCCCTCCCCTTCCCCAATCATTTCTGACTTTTTCTCTCCCTCTCTTTTCCCTATAGATAAGTATAAGTAAGCTAAGATGTAGGATAATCTTTAAACATTTTTATTTTGGTAGCAAGTTTTTGGTTTTGGATATCCACTGTTTTACATTGTATTATTACTAGGTTTGTAATAAAATTGCCGAAAAGCTGGCAAGTCAGTCAGCAACACGGAAGTCCTTGACTTCAGGAAAGCCGACTTTGACAAGCTCAGGAGGCTTGTCAGTGAGGCCCTAAGGGACTGTGACCATAGGGAGAGGGGAGTTCAAGAAGAGTGGTTGCTCCTCAAGGGAGCGATCCTCAATGTACAAATTAAGTCTATTCCATCTCGGAGGAAAGGCAGCAAGAGGGCACAGCAGCCCCCCTGGCTCTCCAGGGACCTAGCAGACCTCCTGAGGCTAAAAAGAAAGGCCTACAAAGGATGGAGGATGGGAGTCACCTCCAAGGAGGATTATTCTGCACTGGTCCAGTCCTGTAGGGAGCTGACCAGGAAAGCCAAGGCTGCAACTGAACTCCAGCTAGCTTTGAGCATCAAGGACAATAAAAAGTCCTTTTTCAGATATGTGGGGAGCCGGAGGAAAAGCAGGGGCAACGTTGGACCCCTGCTGAACCAGATGGGGCAACTGACAACTGACGCCCAGTAAAAAGCCAACCTATTAAATAGGTACTTTGCGTCAGCCTTTCATCAGCCCCATGGGACGCCCATGCCCACTACCGGGCCGGGAAGTCCGGGTGAGGGTGATCCCCTGCCCTCCATTAATGCTGACTTCGTGAAGAAACATCTTGAGAAGCTGGATACCTTCAAGTCAGCCAGCCTTGACAATCTTTACCCCAGGGTACTCAAGGAGCTGGCGAGCATCATAGCCCAGCCTCTAGCATGGATCTTTGAAAACTCTTGGTGCTCTGGTGTAGTGCCCGAAGCCTGGAAGAAGGCCAATGTGGTGCCTATCTTCCAGAAAGGGAGGAAAGTGGATCCGGCTAACTATAGGCCCATCAGCCTGACTTCTATCCCAGGGAAGCTCTTAGAAAAGTTTATTAAGGAGGCCATCCTTAATGGACTGGCCGATGCCAACATCTTAAGGGATAGCCAGCACAGGTTTGTTGCAGGTAGGTCTTGCTTGACCAATCTCATTTCCTTCTACGACCAGGTGACCAATCACCTGGACAAGGGAGATGAGATTGATGTCATATATCTTGACTTCATAAAAGCCTTCGATCTGGTGTCCCATGATCGTCTCTTGGAGAAACTGGCCAATTGTCGCCTTGGGTCCTCTACGATCCACTGGCTGGAAAATTGGCTCTGGGGTCGGACCCAGAGGGTAGTAATTGATGGAAGTCACTCATCGTGGTGTCCTGTGACCAGTGGGGTCCCCCAGGGCTCTGTCCTTGGACCCATACTGTTCAACATCTTCATTAATGATGTGGACACTGGAGTCAAAAGCGGACTGGCCAAGTTCGCCAATGACACCAAACTTTGGGGCAAAGCATCCACACCAGAAGACAGGCAGATGATCCAGGCTGACCTGGAGAGGCTCAGCAAGTGGGCGGATGAGAATCTGATGGTGTTCAATGCCGATAAATGCAAGGTTCTCCACCTTGGGAAAAAAAAACCCGCAGCATCCTTATAGGCTCAGCAGTGTTATGTTGGCTAGCACTACGGAAGAAAGAGACTTGGGGGGTCATCATTGACCACAAGATGAACATGAGCCTGCAGTGCGATGCTGCGGCTAGTAAAGCGACCAAAACGCTGGCTTGCATCCATAGATGCTTCTCAAGCAAATCCCGGGACATCATTCTCCCCCTGTACTTGGCCTTAGTGAGGCTGCAGCTGGAGTACTGCGTCCAGTTTTTGGCTCCACAATTCAAAAAGGATGTGGAGAAGCTTGAGAGAGTCCAGAGAAGAGCCACGTGCATGATCAGAGGTCAGGGAAGCATACGCTACGATGACAGGCTGAGAGCCCTGTGGCTCTTTAGCCTGGAAAAGCGCAGGCTCAGGGGTGATCTGATGGCCACCTACAAGTTTATCAGGGGTGACTACCAGTATCTGGGGGAACGTTTGTTCACCAGAGCGCCCCAAGGGATGACGAGGTCGAATGGTCACAAACTACTACAAGATCATTTCAGGCTGGACATAAGGAAGAATTTCTTTACTGTCCGAGCCCCCAAGGTCTGGAACAGCCTGCCACCGGAGGTTGTTCAAGTGCCTTCATTGAACACCTTCAAGATTAAACTGGATGCTTATCTTGCTGGGATCCTATGACCCCAGCTGACTTCCTGCCCTTTGGGCGGGGGGCTGGACTCGATGATCTTCCGAGGTCCCTTCCAGCCCTAATGTCTATGAAATGTATGAGTCATGCACCCCTCCCATGTAAACTGGTTCCCAGATGAATGAGAATGATTGAAATACAATGGTAGCAGGCCTCTACTGAATGGCCTGTAATGACTGGGCCATTACCTCGCATTGATTCACCCAGGAACGATGGACCTCACCCAGGAACAGAGACAAGACCAGCATTTGAAAGACAAAGGACCCTGCAAAACCAGCAACTCTCACCATAACAGACACCCCAAACTACACATCCCTGCATGGAGAACACATGCTCAGTACACCAGGGGTTGACCCTTGCCTGGACATGGTTCCTGTCACTAGGGTCACACAAGATCTGCCCCTATAAAAAGGGGCAGTGAAGACAGACCTAGTGGGATGCCCTCTCCATCTGGACCAGCACCATGCCACATCACCTATCCACCCAGAGGCCCTGCTGGTGACCCCCCTCTGGACAACACCTACTGGACAAGGACCCCTTTCCAGGTGGATAGGTAGATATTACCTGCACACCTGCTCCTACAATTTGGGCTCTCTCTCGCTCTCTGTCCTCCTGGACTTCAGTGGACTTCAGCCCCTGCATCAACCCTTTCTAACTCGTGCTGCCATTGTGTGTGTGTGTGTATGGTGTGTGCATGTGTGTGTGTGCGTGCGTGCAAGGGAACCAAAAAGACATTGTGTCACCATCTCCCCTGTTCAATAAAATCACTGTCATTTGCAACCCCAAGTTGGGTCACGTTTTATTGAATCCTAGTCCCTTCCTTATCTTAAATTCCAGCCTCATTTTCTCTCTCTCTCTTCCAATTCCAGCCCCCGCCCCTCTCTACTAGTTTCCCAATCTCCTCTCAATTCTTACTGCCTTTTCCCTGTGACTTTCTGCTGTCTTTCTCTGCATTCCCGCTGCCCCTGCCACCTTTCACTCTCTCCTGCTGCTTTTCCTGTGATTTTTCTGCTGTCCGTGTCTCTGTTTTCAGGCTTTCCCTTGCTCCTGCAGCTTCCCAGCTTCTGCGGTTTTCTCTAACAGCTGGAGCCTTTCTTCAGTTCCCAGCATCTACTACCCCTCCCTGCAACTTTTCTAGCTGCCCCAGAGCCATCCTCTGGCTCCCCCACACCCAGAGCCCCTCTTTAACACCCACACTTCCTCTTAGTCCCACTTTCCCTCTCCAGCACCTACCTTTTCAGCTCCCCTGTAGCTCTTGCTCCCCCATAGCTCTTGCAAGGCTTTGGGCATTGTCTTTTAATCAATTAAGATCAATTAACCTAAAGTTACCCCCGAGCCTCAGTTCTTCAGCTCAGGCCCCTGCAGTCTACTGGTTCTAATCCTGGTAACTTTAACTTCTTACACTTCTACTTTCTTACCTTAGCCTTTCCCCAGGTGTTGCAAGTACACCAAGCACATGCGTGCATACACATCACAAAACCCAATTTGGGAACTCACCTGTGTGTATGTGTAGGTGCATGGTATATGTGCGAATTAGTAAATACACATATATAGATATCATTGTGTGTGTGTGTGTGTGTGTGTGTGTGTAGTATATAAATTAGTAATCTACATATGTGTATCGGATGTGCAGGTGTTGGTAACTGATTATGTCTAAGTGTGGTGTGTGTAGCGTGTATGGGCTTAAATTGGTGATAGCTGTGCATGAACCTAGACTGGTTATTTTAAACATGTGTGTATCTGAGGTGTGAGTGGGATATACGAATTAGTGATCTGTGTCTAACTTTTGAGGTATACAGTGTATGTGCTTGAATTGGTGATAAGTATGCATGTGCCTAGGCTGGTTTGGATGTGTGTGTGTGTGTGTGTGTGTGTGTGTGTGTATGCATCTAATTGATTTGTGTGTGTTTTGTATATGTGCAATTGTGTCACACCCTCCTGTCTAACAGTGCAATATTGAGATCCTGAGAGTTGGCCTGACCCCGCCAGGGCAACATAAGAACCAACAGAGTCAGTGGCATCCATTAGGACCGTGTCTAAAGCAAGACATGCTAGAAAATCTGGTTACTGCACCAGACAACAAAGCTTACCCGATTTAACAATTTCTTTGCCTCCATTTTCCTGAGCAGGGACCGGGTCACCACCACCACTGGGACACCCATACGCCCCTGGGGAGGCACACCCAGGCCTAGGGTCAGTGAGGATCAAGTCAGAGAACTTATGGAGGAACTGAACGTATTCAAATCAGCTGGTCCTGATGATCTCCACCCCAGAGTGCTGAGGGAATTAGCAGAGGTCATTGTGGAACCCCTGGCATGGCTTTATGAGCACTCGTGGTGCTCTGGTGTGGTGCCAGAGGACTGGAAAAGGGCCAATGTGGTTCCCATTTTCAAAAAAGGGAGGAAGGACGGCACAGGAACCTATAGGCCAGTTAGCCTTACCTTGATCCTGGGTAAGCTTTTTGAGAGAATTATCCTGGTGCATGTCCGTGAAGGGCCAGCAGGGGAGATTATGCTGGGCAACCAACATGGGTTCATTACAGGCAGGTCTTGTCAGACCAACCTGGTGACCTTCTATGACCGGGTTACAAAACCCTTAGACACAGGTGTAGCAGTGGATGTAGTTTTTCTGGACTTTAGGAAGGCCTATGACACTGTCGCTCACCCCATTCTCATTAAAAAAAAAAAACTAGGGGACTGTGGTGTCAACACCTACACAGTCAAATGGGTTACTAACTGGCCAGACGGCCGCATCCAGAGAGTGCTGGTGGAAGGGTCTTATTCAACCTGGAGGGATGTGGGCAGTGGGATTCCACAGGGCTCAGTCCTTAGGCTTGCCCTGTTCAACATGTTCATCAGCGACTTGGACAAGGGGGTAAAAAGCACCCTGTTCAAATTTGCAGATGACACTAAGTTGTGGGGGGAAGTGGGCACACTAGAAGAGAGGAATAGGCTGCAATCAGACCTAGACAGGTTACAGGGGTGGGTGGATGAGAACAGGATGGGTTTCAACACTGACAAGTAGAAGGTACTGCACCTGGGGAGGAGGAACCAGCAGCAGACCTACAGGCTGGGGAACTCCTTCCTCATCAGTGCAGAGGCAGAAACGGATCTTGGAATCATTATTGATGCCAAATTGAACATAGGCCAACAGTGTGGGGACATGGTTAGGAAGCTCAACCATACCTTGTCGTGCATCCACAGATGCATCTCAAGCAGGTCCAAGGAGGTGATCTTCCCTCTCTATGTGACACTGGTCAGGCCACAGTTGGAGTACTGCGTCCACTTCTGGGCTCTGCACTTCAGGAGGAATGTGGACAGCATTGAGAGGGTCCAGAGGAGGGCCACTCATATGATCAGGGGTTAGCAGGGCAGGCTCTATGAGGAGAGACTAAGGGACCTGAACCTGTTCAGCCTCCACAAGAGAAGGCTGAGGGGGGGGGGGGGCGGATCTAGTGGCCATTTACATACTAGTCAGAGGGGACCAGCAGGCATTGGGGGAGTCCCTGTTCCCCTGAGCACTACCAGGAGTGACTAGAAATGATGGTTACAAGCTGGCAGAGGGTAGATTCACATTAGACATCATGAGGCACTACTTCACAGTCAGGGCAGCTGGGATCTGGACCAACTTCCAAGAGAAGTTGTGCTGGCTCCTACCCTGGGGGTCTTTAAGAGGAGGCTAGATGAACACCTTGCTGGGGTCATTTGACCACAGTTCTCTTTCCTGTCATGGCAGGGGGTTGGACTTGATGATCTGCTCAGGTCCCTTCTGACCCTACCAACTATGAAACTGTGAAACTATAAATATAAACTTGAGAGCAGCCTCCCTATATTATAATTACCAGCAAGATGTGGCAGATAAGGAAAAGGGTGCCCATTGGGCAAGATTGGCTTGGTCACGGAGCCCTAGGGGCATCATGGCCATCCCTGGGAACCCCATCCTGTGACATTCCCCTATCCCATCCAGGGTATTGTGCCAGACCTCAGTGCGTGAATGCAGGGACATGCCTGGGGACAACTAGCAGCAGCACAAATATTACCTCTGTTAGTTCACCCCAGGGAAATGCATGTTTCTGCTCATGGGGATGTGCCCTAGGATTGGGGCCCACAGCATTGGGTGGCTGTGGTTGCAGAGATTCAGAATACTGATAAAAGTAAGAGTACTATAAAACTAAATTAATTCATATCTTGATCTCCTTGAGAGTTCATGTTACTATCTAGCAATCAAGACTCCATCAATCTATAGCAATCTAGGTCTAAATTGTTCTGCAAGATTCTTTGGTATAACAGTACTGTGCTCTGGTGCACTGGAAATCATGCAAGAGCTTAATTTAAATTTAACAAAAAAAAAAATGGTTTAGTCAATTTAATTGGAAAATAAGTGATCCAATCTTTACAGGAGTCCATGTATTACATATTCTGATATATACCAAACTACATACATTTAATTTTAAACAAGTGCTTGCTATAAAATCATAGAGAAATAGGGCTGGAAGGAACCTCAAGAGGTCATCTAATCCAGTCTTCTCTGCTAAAGACATGAGCATCTTTATCTAAACCAAGCACGACAAGTGTTTGTCTAGCCTGCTTTGGAGTTATATATTCATATATTTCTAGATTTCTACTTCTGTATTTTTGCTTATATTTTCTATATATCATAGATCTATAAATTAAGAACAAATAATTTTACAGAATATTGTGGGAACCAGAAGGTTTTAGGACTTGTGTAGGGGACAGTTGGGGGTTTTGTCATCTGGGAAGGTGTAAGATATGTTTTGAGATCATGACGTGTGTCCTCTGCCATAGCAGAAATTTTTACAGTAATGATAAAATTCATCTTTGCAAAAAACAGGATCTTGCAGGACCTCATATGAGGTGTAAATAGACTTTAAAACTGAGGGTCATTCCAAATTCAACCATATTCTACCATACTCTACCATATTCTACTTCAAGCATAATGTACATTTGTTTAACCTTACCTCCTTTGACATAAACTTGTATGGTATATTGCATAACAATATATCATTAAAAAAAGATAGAGAATAGAGGATAAAAATAGCCAGTAAAAGTTCTTAAGAAGATTTGTAATAACATAGTTAAGCTTGATGCATAAAATATTATCTTTAGAGATCAGTTAAAAGCACATTGGGTGCATCTGTATCTGGTGATTTGAGGTCTACATGTACTTGTCCTTAATGCACCTTATAAATAGTGAAGTTAGGCTATTTCTTACTGAATCAAAGAATCAAGGAAGAGCCCACTGCATGCACACAACACAGAGGGAATAAAACACACAACAGAGTCACACTTCACATTCATATTTCATAGTAAATAAATACATCACAGCAGAGAAGAAGACAGACAGACAGACAGCACACATTTTTTACATAGTTATTAATACTTCTTACCGACTCAAACAAAGAAGAGTCCAGTGCACGTATGCAACACAGAGGGAATAAACACACACAACACAAAAGGAGTGACACACACACACCTTTTGCAGCACAGGAAAGAGTAATATGAAGTGTGCTGGAAAGGCAAGTGCCAGGCCTTCTGGCAGGGGAGGAAGAAGGGGTAGTGGGAAAGCTAGTGCTGCAAGTTCCACACCCCCACCCCTGCTCAAACATAAACACATCCTCTTCCCCAGCAACCATGAGGATTCTGCTGCCAGTGGAAGCAAGGAGGTGGGAGCAGTACCTATACCTGACATCACTGCTCCTGCACCACCTCCCCTAACTCCAGAAATAGGCACCAGTAGCAGAATCACTGTCTCCTCAACCCCAATGTCATCTCCCACTGTTAGCCTCCCACTGCCAGAGGAGATGGAGCTGGAACCAGGGGATTTGATTGCCCTGGCTCAAGCAATTCTGGGGACTGAGGGGGAATCAGAGTTTGTGCTCCATATCCCTTCAAGTTCCCCTAGACTCAGTTCTCCTTCTCCAGAAAGCAGCACCTCAAAGGAGGTTGAGGTTGTGGAGGCTCAGGGTAGTGGCTCAGCTGAGGCAGCTTCTCCTGATATTGTGCCTCATCCTGCTGAGGAGTGAGATAAGGCAGCATCCCCACCCTCAACCCAGAAGCAGGTGAGTAGCATAGTGTGGGAGCATTTTGATCTGGCAGATGATCCCAGGTTTTCTATCTGCCAGCACTGCTAAAGGCAGATCAGCTGGGGCAAGGACATGAAACACTTCCCCACCATGGTGATGCTGCTGCATCTCAGGAGGCAGCACCCCCTTGCCTTTCTTGCTGCTCACCCCGGCACCAGTGCGAGCGTACCAAAAAGGAAGTCCCCCACTCGCTCTGAAGCCCCCATCCCTTCAAAGCAGAGGCGGGCCACCCTGGACTAGTGGGGGAAAGGTGGACAGAGAGGGAGGGAAGTTGCAAAGGTGAGCAAGATCACCCAGAGCATTGTTGAGATGCTTGCTCTGGATAGCCATCCCTTCTCCCTAGTTGAGCGGCCAGGATTCAGGTGACTCATGGCACTTGTGGCCCCATCTTACCAAGTGCCTGCATGCAACACCTTTAGCAGGATGGTGGTGCCCTCCCTGTGTGAGGCATTGACTTGAGGGAGGAGCTGCACAAGGCAGGGCTGCAGGTAGCCTTGCGCTTGACTTCAGACATCTGGAGCAGCCAGGGTGGTGATCACACCTACTTCTCCCTCACAGATCACTGGTGCAATCAGTCAGGCCATCGGCAGGCTCTCCTCCAAGCTGAGGTGCTGGATGAGTCTGACATGGCAAAGGAGGGCATCAGGAGACAGATGGATCCATTGTGGTCCAGTATGGTCCACATGATGGTGGGCATGTGTGACCCCAGAGTGAAGGGGAGCATGTGCACTGGCAGAACCAAAACCCTTGATGACTGGATGCAGGTGCTGGTTAGCAAAGTCAGGGAGGCTGAAGTGCAGAGGCAAGGGGATGTGGAAGAGGGGGATCCACTTTCCCATGCCAGCACTCCCAGCAGCAGCACTAGCACCAGCACCAGCCAGTATTCTCCACGCCAGCCACTGCCAATGTGGGCCATGGTCATGGCTTCAATGCTGCTCAGCCTGGTACCAGTGTTAGCATGCCCAAAGGGAAGTCCCCCACTCACTGTAAAACAAGCCTCCTTCCCTCCAAAGCAGAGGTAGGCAACCCTGGAGTGGTGGGGGATAGCCAGCCCTTCTCCCTAGTTGAGTGGCCAGGGTTCAGGCAGCTCATTGTGCTTTTGGACCCATCTTACAAAGTGCCCACATGCACCACCTTTAGCAGGACAGTGGAGTCCTCCCTGTATGAGGCATGCAGGGAGCACTTGAGGGAGGAGCTGTGCAAGGCAAGGCCGCAGGTAGCCTTGCACTTCACCTTGGACATCTGGAGCAGCCGGGATGGCAATCATGCCTACCTCTCCCTCACAAGGCACTGGTGCAATCAGTCAGGCTGTCGGTGGGCTCTCCTCCAAGCCAAGGTGCTGGATGAGTCTCACACAGCAAGGGAGATCATGGGGGTCATGTACCACATGGGGCAGGGTGGCTCATTGGGCAGGCCAAGCTCACCTGAGGGTTCATGGTCACTGACAATGGGTCCAATATGGTGAAGGCTGTCCATGATGCCAACTTTGTTGGCATCTGCTGTATGGTACACAAGCTGCACCTCATAGTCAGGGATGCCTTGGAGGGGGACAGGGCTGCCGGTGATGGTGCCACCACAACTACTGCTACAAGCCAGCTGATTTCAAAGTGCATGAAGGTGATGGGCTACTTCCACCACAGCATTGAGGGAGGCAAGATGCTGTGGGATAAACAGGCAGAGCTGAGCATCCTGCAGCACAAAAATCATGCAGGATGTGGAGACTCGGTGGAACTCTACATACCTGATGTTCAAAAGGCTGGTAGAGCAACAGAAGGCCATCCATGAGATGGCCTTACTTGGGGAGATTGGGATCAGCGGCCCCTGATCAGAGTTGAATGGGGTACCATATCCCAGATCTTGGTGGTCCTCATGCCCTTCCTTGAAGCCACCAAAACCCTTAGCACTGGCAATGCCCTCCTTAGCCAGATGATCCCTGTAGTGAGGGAACTTGAGAACTAAATGGAGAAGTTCCAGGGGATCGATATTCTTGGCTGGGGCAGGCCACTGTCACCAGATGTGCAGGCACTGGTGAGGTGTCTGAAGAAGGGCATCAGGAGATGGCTGGATCCCTTGCTGTCTAGTATGGTCCCTATGCTGAAGGGCATGTGAAACCTGAGGGTGAAGAGGAACATGTGCACTGGCATCACCAAAACCCTCAAACACTGGATGCAGGTGCTGCACGGAAAAGTCAGGGAGGCTGAAGGGCAGAGACGAGGGGATGTGGAAGAGGGGGATCCACTTTCCCATGCCAGCACTCCCAGCACCACCACTGGCATCAGCACCAGCACCAGCCAGTCTTCTCCACACCAGTCACTGCCAATGTGGGCCAACGGCATGGCTTCGATGCTGAGGTCCAAACGCATCTGACCCCACCCTTGGGCAGGTAGCACCGAGGCTTTGGTGGCTACCTATGTCACCAAAGGATGTGGAGCCACTGGACTGTGACCCTTTGGCCTACTAGGTAAGCTGCAGCCAGATGTGGCAGCATCTGGCAACGGTTGTTTGGCAGTACCTGTCCTGTCTACCAACCATTGTTCCAAGTGAGAGGGTGTTCAGCATTGTTGAGGATGTTGTGACACACCACCACACCTGCTAAGATCCTGTTTTGGTGGAGCAGCTGGTGTTCTTGAAGGTGAACCTCCCACTGCTAGAGTTTCCCAAGCTTCACCTGCAGATGGACTGAGTGCCACCCTCCTCACTCCATCTGCACCTATTTCCTTTTTTAATTAAAAAAACCCAAACAGTTAATGACCCACTGTTAGCTGGAGGGGGCACTCACTTCTTCACCAGCCAGCAGGGGAAGAACATGTCCCTGCTGAGCTCATGCCTCTGCCAGGATGAACTTGGAGGTATGGGCTGGGGCTATGGGGATGGAGGAGGCCCCAGGTCCTGGGCAGGACCACTAAAACTGCACCCTAACAGGATAGGGAGGCCTGGTGGGACTGCTAGCAGCACAGGAGCCCTGTAAATACCAGGACCAATGGTCCCCTGGTGAAAGGTGGGTAGGAGGAGCCATAACCTCCAGCTAATGCATGCACGCACACAGTCCTGACTGGGGAATGCCCAGACCTGTCAAATTTTTGACAGGGCTGAGGCTTGCTGGTTGCAGTGCAATTGTGAGGCTCCCAATGAGCTCAACTTAGCTACCTGGGATGTCAGCTTTGGATTGAAAAACCTTTGTCAGGCTGCAGAAGCACCTACAGTTGGTGTGTCTTCTGGTCCTGGATGGAAGGAATAGTAAAGAAGCCAGAGGCTGGCCTGGCATACAATGCAGGCAAGAAAACCAGTCAATGAAAATGGAAATGAAGGCATCACAGGGTGAGGGATAGCTTGGAGTACAGGGCAAAGGGGGATGTAACAGCACAGGTAAAAGTGCAGAGGTACCTGGGGAATCAGATATTCAGCAGGTTGCAGTGTGTCAGAATTCCACTGTCTAATCTATATTGAGTTCATGAGTTTTTGTAACTAGGAGGCTGATGAAATGGGGTTCATAGGCCCAGCTGTGAAAATCCCCAAACCAACAAAAATATAGATACTTCATTGATTCTCTATTATACTCTATGGCCGAATCTCAGAATCTCTCTGAATCTGAAGCCGATTCAGCGGAACTGAATCAGAAAAGTGACTCAAATCTCCAAATCAAATCGATGGCATCTGAATTGGCTGAATCTGAATTGAATAGTTCCCTATTCACACAGGCCTATAAGTCAGGTGCCAAAGGTTCTTATAAAATAAATAGGGAGAGGTAGGTACCTCAGAACAGGATTTACAATTACTGGCTTGCTAAGTAAGCAGCCACCAAAGCTAGACAGGAAAAAAGGACAGTGATGTGTCAGAAATCCTTTCCTTTATCTAGGAAGGTGTTTCTCCTTCTATTTTAAATTGTCTAGCCTGAAGCCTATTCTCTATGTAACAACCAAAAAGACATGACTCCTTTTGGGGGGGGGGGGGGGGATTGTTTTTGTCTTTTTTTGGTTTGGGTTTTTTGTGGGGGGAGGGGTGCGGGGGAAGTTGCCTACTACTTGGATAGTTTATGCATTTTGCATTATACTGAACTTCGATAAAATTGTTAACTATAACTGGACAAGAATCCAGACTATTTTGCCTTGACTGAGCGCCTTAAATATTAGGCTCCCTTAATTCTACCTTCTGCCCATGGTTTTTACCTTCCTTTCTCCCTTGAGGCCTAACTATAACATGAAGGGTAGTTATTAGGCCTGTGAAAATAGGGAACTATTCAGTTTGGATTTGGATTCGGCCAATTCAGATGCCAGCTATTTGATTGAGAGCTCCAAATCATTTTTCAAAACTGATTCAGAGCAGATTTGGAGTATAATGCTGAATCAATGAAATATCTATAACTATGTTGTTTTTGTCTGATTTGGATGAAACTTTCAGGGGTGGTAGCCTCTTCTCAGTGAATGAAGTGTGTAAAACTTCAAGGTGATAGGTGCAGGGGTTTCAAAATCCTAAAAGCAAAACTCATGTCATATGTGTGTGTTAAGCCACAGTGGGGTAAAAACTGCAAGGAGAGTAGTTCTTGTGTAGGCCACAAAGCCTGCCATGTTTCAAGGAGATAGGTGCACGGGTTTCTGGGAAACTGCACCTCAATCTGCTTATAAGCAAAACTTGTGCCACACGTGTGTGTTAATCCCCAGCAGGGTGAAAACTGCAGGGGTAGAATCCCCTGTTGAGGCCACACAGCCTGCCAAGTTTAAAGGAGACAGGTTCAGGGGTTTCTGGGAAACTGCACCTCAAATGGCTGACAAACAAAACTAGTGACACAGGTGACACTGTGTGTATGTTAAGGCAGAGCAGAGTGACAACTGCAGCCTGCTAGGCCCTGCTGCGGCCAGATGTCAAGGAGATAGGTGCAGGGGGAGTCTGGCTTCTGGGGCCCTGCACTTCTGACTGTTAACAGGCGAAACTCATGACATGGGTGCATCTGTGGCTGCCTCTCTTTTAGGGCACAGGGGGGTGAACAATACTACTGCAGGCCTGCCAGGCCCTGCTGCAGCCATGAAGCCTTCCAGCTGTTAAGGAGATGCATGACGAATAGATCCAAGGAGGTGATACTTCCCCTCTATTGGGCACTGGTCAGACCGCAGTTGGAGTACTGCGTGCAATTCTGGGCGCCACACTTCAAGAAGGATGCGGATAACCTGGAGAGGGTCCAGAGAAGGGCCGCTCATATGGTTAAGGGCTTGCAGACCAAGCCCTACGAGGAGAGACTAGAGAACCTGGACCTTTTCAGCCTCTGCAAGAGAAGGTTGAGAGGTGACCTTGTGGCTGCCTATAAGTTCATCACGGGGGCACAGAAGGGAATTGGTGAGGATTTATTCACCAAGGCACCCCCGGGGGTTACAAGAAATAATGGCCACAAGCTAGCAGAGAGCAGATTTAGATTGGACATTAGGAAGAACTTCTTCACAGTTCGAGTGGCCAAGGTCTGGAACGGGCTCCCAAGGGAGGTGGTGCTCTCCCCTACCCTGGGGGTCTTCAAGAGGAGGTTAGATATGCATCTAGCTGGGGTCATCTAGACCCAGCACTCTTTCCTGCCTATGCAGGGGGTCGGACTCAATGATCTATTGAGGTCCCTTCCGACCCTAAAATCTATGAATCTATGAGATAGGTGCAGGGTGAGTCTGGGTTCTGGGGACCTGCACCTCTGGCTGCTAACAGGCAAAACTTGTGACATGGGTGCTTGTGTGACTGTGTCTCTCTTAGGGCACGGGGGGGTGAAAAAAACTACTGCAGGCCTGCCAGGCCCTGCTGTGGTCACAGAGCCTGTCAGCTGTCAAGGAAATAGGTGCATGGGGAGTCTGGGTTCTGGGGCCCTGCACCTCTGGCCGCTAACAGGTAAAACTTGTGACATGGGTGGGTGACACTGTGTGTGTGTTAAGATGTGTTCTCACTGGTGCTGGGTCCTCTACACAACATGGTAGTGTGCCCCAATGAGGTCTCCTCCTCCCCTGTAGCCTAAGTCCAGTCCACTACTTCAAATGACAACAGGTAAAATAACTTAGTGACTGCCTGAGCACTAGCAGTAGCACCAGCAACATCTCAGGTAGCCAAACTGTCAGAGAGCCTTTCTTTCTTCTCAAGTATGAGCTGCTTCTTCTCTAGTGTGTCTGTTAAGGTGTGCTGTCACTGTGTGACTCCATGTGTGTGTGAGTGTGTGTCTGTGTCTGTGTATGTGTGGTTGTGTTCAGGTGCACCCTTCCTGCTGCTGGGGCCTCTGCACAACATGGCAGTATGCCTAAGCGAGGCCTCCTCCTTCCCTACAGCCTTGGTCTGGTCCACCACAGGTCAAAATAACAATAGCTATTAAATAATAATAGCTGGCTCAACACCAGTAGCATCATCATCAGCATCAAAGGTACCCACATGGAACTGTTTCATAGTTTCATAGTTCCACAGTTCCATAGTGCTTAGGGTTGGAAGGGACCTAAACAGATCATTAGGTTTGACTCCCTGCCCTGAGCAGGAAGGAGTTCCGGGGTCATAATGCCCCAGCCAAATATCTGTCCGGCCTCCTTTTGAAAACCCCCAAGGTAGGAGAGAACACCACCTCCCTTAGGAGTCCATTCTACAGCCTGGCAGCACTAACTGTAAAGTAATGTTTCCTGATGTCCAGCATCAACCTTCCCTCTAACAATTTCTAGCTGTTATTCCTAGTAACCCCTGGTGGTGCCCGGGCAGCAGAGCCTCCCCCAATTTCCGCTGGTCCCCCATGGTGAGTTTATAAATGGCCACCAGATCCCCTCTCAGCCTTCTCTTGTGGAGGCTGAATAGGTTCATGCCCTTTACCCTCTCTTCTTAGGGCCTGGCCCACTGTCCCTTGACCATGTGAGTGGCCCTCCTCTGGACCCTCTCAATGCTAACCACATCCCTCTTGAAGTGCAGCACCCAGAACTGGATGCAGCACTCCAACTGTGGGCTGACCAATGCCGCATAGAGGAGAAGGATCACCTCCCTGTACCTGCTTGTGATGCATCTGTATATGCACAACAAGGTGCAGTTAGTCTTACTGACTGGTTCCTCACATTGGAGGCTCATATTCATCCTGGAGTCAACAGTGACTCCAAGATCCCTTTCTGCAGCTGAGCTGACAAGAAGGGTGTTCCCCAACCTATAGGTGTGTTGCTTGTTCCTTCTCCCTAGATGCAGTACCTTGCACTTGCCCGCATTGAATTCCATCCTATTCTCATCTGCCCACCTCTGTAACCTCTCTAGATCTAGCTGGATTCTGTCCCTCACCTCTAGCGTGCCTACCTCATCCTACATCTTGGTGTCATCAGTGAATTTGGACAACTGTCACACAGCTTTTCTTTTTATAGAGGAATTGACAGCAAGAAGTAAAGATGTTGTGTTGGATATATGTTACTCATGGTATGTGATGGCTTATCTTGTGTTTTTATATCTATATTTTTATTATGAAAAAAAAAAGGAATACTTAAAAAAAAATATCTTAGGAAGCTTTCAAATTGGAAAAATCTTTTGTCAGTTTGAGGAAGTACCTGCAGTTAGTGTGTCTCCTAGACCTAGATGGAAGGAATAGTAAAGAAGCCAGAGGCTGGCCTGGCATGCAATACAGGGAAGAAAGCCAGTCTGTAAAAATGGAAATGGAGGTGTCAGAGGCTGAAGGACAGCCTGGGATGGGGCGGGGCAGGAAGGGAGGGAGGGGGATGTAGCAGTGCAGGTAAAAAAAATAACCAAATTCCATATGTTTCTATGATTAAAATGAAACAACACTGTAGCTCTCTCTCTATTAGTGATTTTCATTTTAATCATGGGTTAGTTTTTATATCCAAAACAATGAGATTTTTTTTTTTTAATCAGAGAAACTCAGGATCCCTAGTGAGCGCTAGGCCAGCTTTCTCCCTGGATACATAAGAATGGATTATTTGGGTGTTAGGAAAAGATTCTATTCACCTGGTTATGCCACATGAACATTTTATCCTCTTCTATTTGGGATGTCTTTTTTTCCTACACAGGTCCTGAATGTCTATTGTAGTTCACTGATAATTCATATAGTCCTGGGTGTAGGCCAGTGATGGGTGCATCATCTAGTTATAGCATTCAGATCACATTTTTTTCTTCCTGATAATCAAACTTGAATTAGTTGACTAATTAGCTCCACAGTTAAGTGTCACCAGCTACATGTGCACCCATATAGGGCACAGTGAATTAATTAACTTCACCATAAAATAGTACTGCCCAGGACAAGTCCTATCCTATGGCAGAGTATTTTACATCACCACAGCACAGATGTAAATGGTGACTGAGTCAGGCAAGGGCATAAGGGTGATATGGTGATACAGTGCAGGGGCTATTTGTCAGCTAGTCACACCCTGTAGCACCCCATGCCCCAGCCAGCCCCTCCAAGTCTGGGACTGACCCCTCCTGATGTCTTGTCATCCTGAGGCTGTTCCACACTGACTCAATGTGCCGCAGTCCTGGGCACATGTATAAATGCTGTGCCTGAGAGAAATAAACTCTGGTGTGAATTGCACTGGAATGTATTGCTTCATAGTAGCTTCTTGTGTAACCCTCAGATGCACCCTCAGATTGCCCATCTGAACTTAGGTGAGAACTCCCAGAAAGAGAATCATCTCAAGGCTTTAGAGCCCCATTGTAAGTCTGTAAGCTGTAAAAATGGTGTCCCTTTTGTAAAATGCTGATCAAATGTAAAGTTTCAAGTTTAAACTTGAAACAAACTTTAAACTTCCAAGTAACTACATTATTTAAGGGGAGTGCCATGGTAATATCAACTACCCCAAAAGTACCCCAAGAGAAGGAAAAGGGAATAGACAAAGATCTACTCAATCCTCTTGTTGCCTTATGGAGTCAGGCCAACTCTTATGCTGTTAGACAGGAGGGCTTGACAGAATTGCATATATCAATTAGGTGCATATACACACACACACTACCAACTCAGGTACAGACACATCCAAACCAGCCTAGGCACATGCATACCTATCACCAATTCAAGCACATACACTATACACCCCAAAAGTTAGACAAAAATCAATTGCCCATACCTGCGCATTCAGTACACATACACAGATCACTAATTCATATATCTTGCACACAATGACATATATATAAATATAAATATATATATATGTGTGTATGTCACATACACACACATACACTCACCAGCTCACATACATACAACTCACCTACACATCTACACAAGTAAATTCCTAACTTGGATGGTACAGTATGTATGTGTGTGCTTGGGGTACCTGGGAGAAGGTTAAGGTGAGAGAGAGAGTTAAAGAGTAGGGAGTGAAAGTTGCCAGAACCAGGTTTAGAACCAGAAGACTAAAGAAAAGCTGGCTGAGGAACTGAGGCTTAGGTTTACTTAAGATCAAGTGGCCCCAGGGTTACTCAAGGTCACTGGTGCAAGGGGAAGAAAAAGCCTGGTGGCAAGGAGAAGACAGCCAGTAAAGAGAGTGAGAGACAGGAATCTGGGAGCTTGGGGCTGGAAACTGAGGCAGACAGCTGAGAGATTGGGGGTGGGGGCAGATAAGTGGTGGCAAGGAGGAGACAGCCAGGAAAGAAACTGAGGTAGAAATCTGGGAGCTCAGGGGAAAAGGCAGTGGGAATAAGACAGTGGCAAAAAAGAATGGGGTTTGGAGGCAGAGAGGAGCTTAGATCAGGTGTTGGAGGTTGTGGTGAGCCAGAAGCAAAAGAGGGAGAAATGAGACAGAAGTTAGAGGGGCGAGGACCAGAGACTGGAGCAGGGCCAGACTGTGGTAAAGCAAACCCAACTCAGGGGTCCGAATAACAGTTTTATTAAACAGACAACACACTACACAGCCCCATGAAGTTATTGGTTCACACACACATGAACACACACACACAAGCATTCACAAAGGCAGCAGGAGAAAGAGACTCAGTGGAAGGATTGGAGTCCAGGTAGGGAAGAGAAACAGAGTCCAAGTTCATGGCTGAAGAGAGGTTGGGGGTGATAACTATCTATCCAAGCTGGAAAGGTGTCTTTGTCCAGTAGGTGTTGTCCAGAGGGGGATCGCCAGCAGGGTGTCTGGGTGGACAGGTGGTGTAGCATGGTGCTGGTCCAGATGGAGAGGGCGTCACAAGGACTCAGTCTTCAGTACCCCTTTTTATGGGGCAGACTACCTCTGATCTCCTATGGGGAGGGCTTGTCCAGGCAAGGTCAGTCCTGTTCCAAAGGGTTCCATGTGTTCATATTGAGCACGTGCAGCCTTGGCACAATGGTGGGTTGCCTCATCTTTTGTTTCTTGAATGCTGAGGGTGGTTCCAAAGGCTGGGTTGTTGGTCCAGGTATTGGTGTTGATAGTTTGGTCATGCAGAGGGAGCTATTTTTAGACCTACTGCAATAGTATCTCAAACACCTGCATTCATCCCTGTTCATTCAGGAATCAAGTTACATAGGAGCTGTAGGTATAAATCATAGGTCAGGGGACACAAGTTGGAGGCTTGACATTACAAGATGGAAACTTGACATGACTTATGCTAACTTACATATGTAGGATGAAAACAGTAATCACACAATATAAAAGCAGTAAAAAAATCAATACAAACATAATATTATCACTTGTAAAACAGTGGATATCTATATCAAAATAGCAGGGCACTTATTTGCAAAGAGGGGTGAGAAAAATAAAACTTACTACCTAAAATAAAATGTTAAAACTTATCCTACATCTTAGCTTTCTTATACTTATCTATAGGGAATAGAGAGGGAGAGAAAGAGTCAGAAATGGTTGGGGCAGGGGAGTGAATGCATTCTAAAAATGAAAAAAAGAAAAACTGGGGCTTTTGCTACACTCTTACCCACTGCAGCCAGAAGAGCAGTCCACAACCTTGTAAAGGACATTTTAAAAGCATTTTAAAGGATTATACTCATTCTTTATACTTAAAGGTGTATAATAGCTGTATTGCAGTCAACTGCAATCTGATTTTTTTTTCCTTCCTAGCCCTATAAGGTGGGCCAGTATGTCTCTCCATCATCCTTGTTACTAACATATGTTCTAGAAACACATTGAAGCCATTAGCAGAATTTATCAATATTTCACCATGTTGAAAAGCTGCCCAGACTTGGAAATCAAAGTTAATAAACATGACAAACACAACATTATCACGGGGGGCTTGGGGAGGAGTTTTGTTTTTGGTATACAATGAAAATATGCTAGTGCCATACAACAAAAATATGCTAGTGATAGTATATCAGTGTGGTCCTTGCTTTACAGGATCCTTGTTATCAGACAAATGACATATGGGAAAATGTATCCAACAGATTATCTTCAATATAAAAAATGTTGCATATGTAGACAGATCTGTCATACTTCATATGACAATGGGAGTTTTACAAAAAATAACTGAAACTATTAGAAGTGGAAATTTTGAAAGCTCATCTCTTGGTAAGAATAGGGTTCCTGTTATTAAATTCAGTGATGCTGAAAACATGAAATTAATAGAAGGTTAGAACATTTAGAACTCAACAGAATAAGGCCATGAATTATGGCTACATATTTTTCACTTGCTTTTGTCTTTGGATTTATAGAATTTGTTCCATATGTCTGATCCAATATGCATCATCATGGCAGGAAATCTCTTGCTCTAATGCTTCAGGATCTCTGTCTTTCTAGGACTTTTCTTGCAGTTTGCTTATTAACAACCTGTCAGCTATCAAGTTTGACAGTCCTGCAGACATCATAGTGTAGCTTCATGTTCTTCTCCAAATTTCTCTAACTGGTAGCTTTTGATTAAGTTTACTCTGGGTGCATTACACAAGATCCTAACTGTGCAGTACCTGAAAAATACTGTGCAGTAGTGTGTCACAGCATGCCCAATGCTTATACATACGTGCAGTATTATTAGACTACTGCATAGTAGTGTCACCTAAAAGACTTTCACAGGTGCTACCTAGCAGTAACTCTGGTTACTGTGTATTTATTTGGTATTTTCTAATACAAATACTAAATAAATGTACAGTAACAACTGCCCAGCAGCATCCTGTGTAGATGCACCCAGTAGTTTGAAAATCAATAATGAAAAATACAATCATATGCCATATGCCTTCCATCTACTTTATTACTTTTCCTTTCTGGTAAAATTGTAGGGTGGAGGTTCCCTTAAATACTAACCTAACAATTTTTTTATTATGGTTATTGTCGTTACTGTGACTTGAGAGTGCTGCTATGAAACCAAGAAGTTAGTGGGGACCAAAACAGTGTATTCAGAAATCCTTCCAGATAAATAGTAACTAGATAGTAAAAACTGTAGTAAAGGAAACATTGCTCCTTAGTACCCCAATCCTTTTAGTGATGTGTGCCTTATTTATGTCATCAGAGTTTTTATCTTATAAACCTGGAAGATACAAATTAATTAATTCCCTTTCCCATAATGCAACATATTGAATACTTTAATGAATCTTTTATTGAAAAAGTTAGGTATCCACGACCTGATACTGAATTATGTTCCAAATTATCCCAATTTTTCAAATATCCAAATTAGGTTACAGGTATCACTTCTGTAACATGTCTAGAACATAATTGCTTACATTAATAATATAATAATATAATATATGTGTGTGTGTTAATTTCCTCCTGGGAGCCAGTGTTTTATTTTTGGTAAGTTTTTTTTTTTCCCCCTTTGTATTTCACAGAGTTTTTGCGGTCAATGCCGGATTTCATGGACTCTGCAAAATTACAGATTTGGTATATTGTCCAAATGTCCATTCAGACATGATGGTCTGGATGAAGAGGTACAGGAACTATTTTTTTAGTCTCAGAGGTTATGTTTAACAGCTAATCAGGGATCCTGGTTTTCCCCGATAAAAAAAAAAAAATCCCAATTCTTGGATTAAAAAAAGTAACCAAAATCCACATTTTTCCATGATTAAAATGAAACACCACTAATGTATAGATATATGTAGATATCCAAACTGGATTTTGGGTTACTTTTTTTTAAATCCAAACATTGGGGATTTATTTTTATTAGAGAAAATTGGGGTCCCTGCAGAAAATCCATCCACAAAAAAGATACTTAGCATGTATATTGTATCCAAAAGAAAATGCCAAATTTCACATTTTATTTTATCTGTTACTTCTGGACATACTCTGCTAGTGAAGAACAGGGTTGCCTTCCTGCAGCATGATTTGTATTCCACTCATATACCTTTATATTTTCGTGTTGTCACACAAGACTTACACCATTGCAAACAGTAAAATCATAGCCATAAGTGTTACACAAATCAGGTATGTGAGAAAAACTCAAACAATTTATGGTGGTCTAGACAGGTGCTAATACAGCTCCTGTGAAGGGTTCTCTGCCTCTTGTACTATGTGTTTCTGAACGTTACTGCATGAACTTCTGTATTTCTTATGCTTGACAATAAAACTACTGAGACCCTAAACAAAGACAGATTAGCTCAATTCATATGAGGTACGAACAGAGCATGACACAATCAGAATATCTGTGACGTGTTCAGTAGACACTTGAAAAATGTGTTATCATCTTAACATTGTCTATACTTCTTCATATTCCCTTAATATCAAAGTTCTTTATTTTAGATCTGCAAAATGAGGTCCTTACTAAGGAGACTTTGTGAGGACTCCAGGCCTAGAAAGCTCAAGCAATTTGTTTTTTTTTTAACTTTCCATTTACTATGGGAAAGACATTAGGTGAACAGTGACAGGAAATATGATCAATTTATTAATAAATTTAATTTTAATCAGTGAAAGAGGGTTATAGTCTAAGGAAAATAGCCTTCCATCTAGACAAAAATGTGCCTCCTCCAAGAGCAATGTGTAAGACCATCAACAAATTAATCAGCTTTATTGGTTTGGCAGTTTTTGCAGAATGTCATGTGAAATACTATGCATGAAGCTCAGAAATAGATGAAGCAACCTGGTTCTAATGATTAGATTTGATTTAGAGAAAAGTATCCTCACATAATGTGGTATTATTCTAAGACTGAAAGAATAAAAATTGGTGTAGAATATGCGAAGGAATGTCTTTGGACAGTTCATGGGGCTGGGAAACTTCCAGGGAGTTCAGAGCCAGATCTAGCTCCTTGGATATTCATTTCTTTCTTTTTCCTTCCCTTAGATGAGAATGTCTCTTTGTGAGGAGTCCTTGTCTACATATGCTAAACAAGTCTTTGGCTTTAAATCCATTTTCCCAATTTTTAGAATATCTTTAAGATAATTTATTTGTGTCTGGGTATTTCACGCTGTTTCCTACACTGAAAAGAGAACAGCAACTTTGTAGTCAAGATGCCAGAAGACAATATATTTGTAGGACCTGTTCAGAGGGCTGAGGCTGAGTTGTTTATTACCACTAGGCTTCAGAATGTGAATACTTGGTGGGAAGCCAGAAGAATCATGTCTCATCTTCCATGATGCAAGTTGAAGGGTGCCTGGGTAGGTAAGTCTTCAAACATGTTTGCAAAAATGATCCGATCTCTCTACTCAGTTAGCCATGTAACTGCCCTAGCCACCAAGCTATGGAGCAACAGTTGAACCTTTTCTGATCCTGAGACCAGGTCTGATAGTCACAGGTTTTGGCTGACTCCATTTTTTACGAAGCTAAACCTACTATGCATTCACAGTGGGCATAGAAATATGTGCAATAGCCACTAGTAGAGGCAGATCAAAGGTGAAGAGTCTAGTAGTGCAGTCACATACTCTCTTTGATTCCTGATCCACTCAGACTTTAAAACTAAATGTCAGGCAGTGACAGTGGCAGTGACAGTAGCATTTCTATTTAGGAAGCACTGAGGGAGCCCCCTGACTTCATGGGTCATAATCTTCATGTTTCCTACTAATCTTTCTTCCCTCCAAAGCTGTTGACAAACCTCTCTCTTTTCAGTAGTCTTAATATTCCATTATTTATAGTTCTGTAATTCAGCTGCCTGTTAGCCATGCCTGATAATCTCTATCTTCTACTTCACAGCCCTTTAGACTGTTTTTAGCTCTACCTAAAAATCTTAACTCTAGTGTGGTAATATTAATTCAGGTGTAGAAATGACTGACAGTGAAGTTTTGGCAGAATTGTCAAGACACTCAAGAAGGCTAGATTTTGTTTTATGAATCTCAAGAGACATACATGCAACTATAATGACTTCAGGATTAATTAAACTATCTTTTGACTAGTTTTTCCTAGTTTGTTGTGTTTTAATCCATAATATATAATCTAGCAAATCAGTACACATTCCAATAAGGTTGTATTTGCTTTTTGCTTTGAGCATAAACTGAATAAGATGGCATAGGCTCCTATCATATTAGTAAAGCATCTGTACGCCTCTTTTCAAAATCCTAGATCAACCCATGGCCACTGCTGTGCATGCTTAGACTTCATGACCTTATAGTTGTGCATATTTGTCCATGTGCACAGGGGTCCATGTCTAAGAACAGAACTCCCTTGGGTGCATGACAGCCAAAAATGTACTGTAGATGTACAGAAGATGTCCATTGAGTTGATCAGGATATAACAGAATGTGAAACTTGGGTCATTTTTACACATGCAAGCACCGCAGCACCAAGCACTTTGGAAAGTGCCCAGTGCAGCAATGCGTGCAGTTATGTAAGCATTGAAATGCTCATCAGCACTGAAAAAATAGCAGTGGAATGTTTTTCAACTAAAACATATTGGAGGTGCTTTAGTTCAAAAGCACACCACCACCATTTTCTGTGTGCTGATGTGCATTTCACTGCTTATACAACTGCACATTGTGCAGTACAGTTTGCCCCAGCTCACATGCAGAGCAGACTTGATTAATTGAGTCTGCTCTGAAGTGGTGGATCTCTGGCATGTCATGGAACAGAAAAGTATGTGTACGAAAGCCCTTAGTTACTAACTTATCCCTGGCACTTAACAACAAATACTAGGAACTGCTAAAACTCAATGGATGATTTTAAGCATGGAAGCCCACGGCAGTGTCTTTTGCTCCAAAGCTAAAGAATGCAGTTTAAATGGATAGAGACTCATAAATAACTATTATCTCCAGAGCACAAAATAGTAAGTTTGTAACAGATGTGGATTCATCTCCAAATTAATTTTTCAATTTTGAGGCATTAGTTTGAACCTGAAGGCAATGTTTTACCACAGTGGTAAGCAGAACACATTCCAGCCGTGAAATAATGTAGTAATTTTTGTAGTCATTTAGTACAGGCCTCTTCTCTTTACTTTGAAACACATTCTTAGGATTCTTCAGCCCTTAACCTGTCTCTCCTGTTTGACCACTGAAAAACTATTCAGGTGCATTGAGGGCCAACTTCTCAACCTATGGAGCCTCCACTTCACACATCTCATACAGGCCTTGCCAATAGTAGCATAAGTAGCAGCAGAGGAGAAGAGCCCCAGCCCTGGGTGCTGACTTAGAAAGGGAAACAGTATTGTCTCCCCCTCCCCCAGGAGTCTTTGCTGTGGCAAGCGTAGCTCTTTACCACTTGACCATAGGAGCCAGGAAGGCACAACCGCATGCTCAGTAGCAGCTGCTGCAGGAGTGAGGAGAACTGGGCAAATAAGACTCTCTCCCTTTCTTCTTCCTGCCCCTGCCCTCTTGTAGCCAGTATAATTTCTCCTCAACCCACCCCCACCTCTGCCCCAGCAAACTGAAAGAGCTTACTATACCTCTGGCTCCTAGCTCTTAGCACAGGAGATTTTACCAGGTAAAGACCCAAACCCTTATCTAGTCATGTGCTCAGAACTTACAAATTCACCATTCCAGACTCAAATACTGCACGGCCAAATACTATGAAATCACACCTACCACAGACAATAAGTTATAAGAGAAATAAGACCAAGGGTGCAGACAGAAGTGCAGCTCCCAGCGGTAACTCAGAACATTTCTAAAAAGCATTCTGAGTTACATCCTTACCCCATACCAAACAGAAGTTCACTGTTGGTTCTGGAGGGGAAGGGGGGAATCTACCTGGGTCCTGGGAGTCTACAGCCAGGATCCTATAGCAATGGCCAAAGCTCCCTGCCAGTGCTCACTTTTCAGAATGGGGGGGGGGGGGAAGGCAGAAAAGGAAGCTCATTCTTGGGGCTCCTCAGCTGGTGCTGAAGGGTGGGTGGATTAATTGAAGCCCCCCCCAACCTCAGAGGGGGTTCCAATATACCTGCTCCACCTTCCAGTGAGGCCTGAAAAAAACTCAAATTGAACTCCCTCCACTCTTTTTCCCCCCTCCCATTCTGAAAACAGTGACAGGCTGGGAGCTCTGCAGACACACGTTACAGAAGATGCTACATTTTGAAACATCTTTATCTGATACCTCATGCAATGAGGGGTCAGATTTTCACCCAATCAGCCAATTTTGCAGCTGTCTGCAGCTGTACACTTGTGTTTGGTCATGCCTATAGGCTAATTTCTGTAGCCAGATTGGGTGAAAATTGTCATTTCTATATGGCAAATATGCCATTCCCAGAAGGGGGAAGCCAGGTTTGCCCAAGTCACTGAAACTGAAAGTTGTGTCTGTGTGGCTGTCTCTCCTTCTAGTAGGCTAATTAGCATAGTGATGAGTTGACTAGCCATGTCACTTAGCAGTAGGCCTGTGTGAGTAGGCAGCTATTCAATCTGACTTTGGATCTGGACGCTTTGGATGCCAGCAATCTGATCTGGAGCTCTGGACTGGGTTACTGCTTTGATCCAACCAAAGCGGTTCTGAAGCTTCAGAGCTGCCTTGGAGATCCAGCCATAGGGTATAATGGGGAATCAATGAAATATCTATAGCTTTGTTGTTTTTTGTCTGATTTGGATGAAACTTGCAGGGATAGTAGCCCCTGATAGGAGTATGAAGTTTGCTAAGTTTGAAGAAGGTCAGTATGGGGGTTCAGGGGAAACTCTGCCCAAATTCTTGAAAGCAAAATGCATGTCACATGTATGTGTTAAGCCTTAGTGAGGTGAAAACTACAGGCATGGTAGTCCCTGGTGAGGCCACAAAGCTTGCCAAGTTTCAAGGTGATAGGTGCAGGGGTTTGGGGGAAACTGCACCTCAAGCTGCTGACAGGCAAAACTCATGACATTGATGACCCTGTGTGTGTTAAGGCACAGCAGGATGAAAACTGCAGGGGTGGTGGCCCCTGCTCAGACCACAAAGCCTGCCAAGTTTCGAGGAGATAAGTGCAGGGGTTTGGGGGAAACTGTACCTCAACCTGTGGACAAGCAAAACTCGTGACATGGGCGACAGTGTGTGTGTTAAGGTGCAGCAGGGTGAAAGCTGCAGGGATGGTAGCCCCTGCTATAGCCATGAAGCCTGCCAGCTGTTGAGGAGATAGGTGCAGTGGGGGTCTGGGTTCTGGGGCCCTGTACCTCTAGCTGCTGGCAGGCAAAACCTCGTGACATGGGTGCTTGTGCAACTGACTGTCTCTGTCTTGGGGCAGTTGATTGTCTGTATTGATTATTTCCTCTCCTTAGTCTGTGGTTTTCTAGGTGTTAATGAGTTACCAGGCAACAAGGAAGCTTTGGAAAGCCTAAAGAAGCCAGCGCTTCAATCCAGACATGCTGCTTCGAATGCCAAAGCGCCTGAAGCTTTTCCAGATCCGAAGCACGATTCAAAGCCTTGCACAGCTCTACTCACCAGTACTAATTAGCTCACCTAAAGTATCACAGATAGTGAGATAGGTGGATGGTCTGTCTCTGATCGTATGTAAGCTGGTATTGGAAAAGGTAATAGGGAGCATACATAATGTGAGGGAAGGAGTTTGATTGAATGGAGGGCATAAAGTCCTCATAGATTCATAGATGTTAGGGTCGGAAGGGACCTCAATAGATCATCAAGTCCGACCCCCTGCATAAGCAGGAAAGAGTGCTGGGTCTAGATGACCCCAGCTAGATACTCATCTAACCTCCTCTTGAAGACCCCCAGGGTAGGGGAGAACACCACCTCCCTTGGGAGCCCATTCCAGACCTTGGCCACTCGAACTGTGAAGAAGTTCTTCCTAATGTCCAATCTAAATCTGCTCTCTGCTAGCTTGTGGCCATTATTTCTTGTAACCCCTGGGGGCGCCTTGGTGAATAAATCCTCACCAATTCCCTTCTGTGCCCCTGTGATGAACTTATGGGCAGCCACAAGGTCGCCTCTCAACCTTCTCTTGCAGAGGCTGAAAAGGTCCAGTTTCTCTAGTCTCTCCTCGTAGGGCTTGGTCTGTAGGCCCTTAAGCATACGAGTGGCCCTTCTCTGGGCCCTCTCCAGGTTATCCGCATCCTTCTTGAAGTGTGGTGCCCAGAATTGCACGCAGTACTCCAACTGCGGTCTGACCAGTGCCCGATAGAGGGGAAGTATCACCTCCTTGGACCTATTCAT
Source organism: Alligator mississippiensis (assembly GCF_030867095.1). Taxonomy (NCBI): domain Eukaryota; kingdom Metazoa; phylum Chordata; order Crocodylia; family Alligatoridae; genus Alligator; species Alligator mississippiensis. The sequence continues at coordinate 375,090,557 of NC_081824.1, read as the reverse complement.
CATGCATCTGCTGATGCACGATAAAGTGCCATTGGCTTTTTTGATGGCTTCGTCACACTGCCGAATCATGTTCATCTTGGAGTCCACTAGGACTCCAAGATCCCTTTCCACTTCTGTGCCACCCAGCAGGTAATTTCCTAGGCTGTAGGTGTGCTGGACATTTTTCCTCCCTAGGTGCAGCACTTTGCATTTCTCCTTGTTGAACTGCATCCTGTTGTTTTCTGCCCACTTGTCCAACCTGTCCAGGTCTGCTTGCAGCTGTTCCCTGCCCTCCGGCGTGTCCACTTCTCCCCATAGCTTTGTGTCATCTGCAAACTTGGACAGAGTACATTTCACTCCCTCGTCCAAGTCACTGATGAAGACATTAAAGAGTATCAATCCAAGGACTGAGCCGTGCAGGACCCCACTGCCCATACCCTTCCAGGTCGAAACCGACCCATCTACCACGACTCTCTGGGTGCGACCCTCCAGCCAATTCGCCACCCACCAGACTGTGTAGTCATCCAAGTCACAGCCTCTTAACTTGTTCATCAGTATGGGGTGGGATACCGTATCGAAGGCCTTCCTGAAGTCTAAGTATACGACATCCACCCCTCCTCCTGTGTCCAAGCGTTTCGTAACCTGGTCATAAAAAGAGGCTAGATTGGTGAGGCACAATCTGCCTGCCATGAACCCATGCTGGTTTCCCCTCAGCATAATTTGTCCTGCTGGGCTCTCACAAATGTGAGCCTTGATAATTTTTTCAAAGACTTTGCCAAGGATGGAGGTGAGACTGACTGGCCTATAGTTGCCTGGCTCCTCCTTCCTCCCCTTCTTGAAAATGGGGACCACATTGGCCCTTTTCCAGTCCTCTGGGACTTGGCCTGTGTGCTACAAGCATTCAAATATTCCCACAAGTGGCTCTGCAATGATGTCGGCCAGTGCCTTCAGCACCCTCGGATGGAGCTCATCCGGGCCTGCCGACTTAAAGGCATCCAGTTCTTCCAAGTGACTCTGCACCATCTCAGGGTCTATGCATGGAAGTCTGGCGCCTTGCTGCTGCCTCTCTACAACCCCAGTGAGAGACTTGTTGTGCCCCTTGCTTAGGAACACTGAGGCAAAGAACTCATTGAGGAGTTCAGCCTTGTCCCCTCTGTCCGTCACCAATTGCTTCTGCCCATTTAGCAGGGGTCCTATTCCTCCCTGGGCCTTCCTTTTACTCCCTATATATCTAAAAAGCAATTTCTTGTTGTCTTTTACTTGGGTTGCCATCCTCAGATCCATGGTAGCTTTGGGCCGTCTAACTGCCTCCCTACAAGCGCGAGCAGAGAAGGTATGTTCGTCTTTGGTGATCTCACCTTGTTTCCACTTTTTATCTGCTCCCCTTTTGGCCCTTAGACTGCCCTGGATTTCTCTTATATATGTTGATGATATAGCTCTCATAAGTGAAAAGATGAATGATGGACCCGATGATCTTTCTGGACCTGATGATCTTCCAAGGTCCCTTTCAGCCTAACAAGTTAAGCAAAGATAAGCAAATTACAAGTGAACGTGTGTGGCAAACTTACCAATATAGCCCAGAATGTCCGGGCTTGGAGAATCCTCTTCATGACTGGTGGAGCCCATCCACCTATCAGGTAACTGTTGGGAGGGGCTTCACCCTGTCCCTGCTTTGAGCAAAGGAAAAAAAAAAAAAAGGAAAAGAAAGAAGCCTCGGACCTGGTTCAAGACTGCACTCTGCTGGTCTGGCAGAACTTTGGAGGCGGAGCCTCCCGAAGAGAAGAAAAAGAGCTGCATGCCCAGCACACAGCAGACACATCGGGGATGGAGAAGAGAGAAGAATGGGGCTTAGAAGAGCTGAGCAGAGCTTCTTAGTGGGGTGAAACAGTAGCCTGAAAGAGCCTCTGAAGACTTCATCAGCGGGGCATAGCAGACAATTCCAGCAGCCAGGATCTCAGTACACAGCACAGCATCCAAACCCTGGGAGGTGTGTGAGGTGGCTTGGGTCTGCAACCCCTGGCATGCAGCCAGAAACACGGTGCACAGGGCAGTGCACAGTGCAGGATCCTTGGAATCACTTGGGCGGCTCACGTCCCCAATTCCCAGCACCCGTCCAGGAGCTCAGTGCAGGAGGCGCTGCATGGAGGGTGAGAGATCCTGGGAGCTACTTGAGGTGGCTCAGCTTTATAGCTGCTAGCACTGGGCAGCAGCTCAGTGCAGATGCTGCTGCACAGAGGGCCTGGGAGTGGATCAAGCCCTAGTGCTGCATGAGGCAGCCTGGCCCTCCAACCCATAGCAAAAGGTTGAGTCCAGGGAGGCAGACGATGCTTGAGCTACGGAGCTAGTGGGCAGGGCTGAGTCAAAGACCCCAGAAGCCCTGCATAATGGTGCCCCATTCTGGGGGGAAGCAATCCCAAAGCCCACTGCAGGCGAGGGAGCAGATTGGTGCAGAGGACAAAGGCCACCCTCCAGGACTGGGAGCCATGAGTTGTCAGGAAAAAGGATTCCCACAGGGATGGGGGAGTCCCTCTTGGTTAGTTAAGAGTTCCTGAGAGTGGAGGTACCACTGGGTGCCCCCTCCCCCCCCCCGAAGTTATTGGCTTCCTTAAAGGGTTTAGGAAAAGGCCCAAGGGGCACTGGGGTTTTCCCTTGGGACTAAGTTTATCTTTGAGGTTCTTGCACCCTACGTGGTGTGATGTCATGCCTTATATTTTGTGAACTCTTATATCTGTAAATTAGTAAATGAGTAGAGTCTTGAATTTATAACTTTGACTAGGGCTTTGCTATTATTCACCTGTTGTTTATTTGTCTTTATTTGTGACTTATTTACAGTTCACTTATATTTACCTATAGTTTATCTGTTGGTTGTCTATGTTTATTTGGGGTTTACCTGTTTCAGATCAGATACTTGCCTGTGACTTACCATTATCTGGAGCCTTGGTATAAGGATTTATAGCATTTGCCCAAAGGGTATTGTTCATTTTATTTCCTTCGATATCACATATGTATGTGTGTGTTTGTGTGTGTGTGTGTGTGTGTGTGTGTGTGCATATGTTTATATCCATGTTTCTTTTCCTTGTGATAAGTTAATGTAAATACAATCGTATATAGTTAAGTCCCTTGATAGTCCTAGCCTGGCTCTATAACAACAGAGGGAAACTGCAGTTCCCCCATAGTACACCTGCCAGCTAACAATTCACTTCAACTGGAGAAGGGGAGTATATACCCGAGTATACCTAGGCTATACGTGAATAAAACAGTATCTGCTGGTAGATAAGAAAGTGGTATATCAGGGACTTCATGTAACAATAAACAATCCAAAACTTAGCAAGTGAACCACTTCATGTATTTAGGTCCTATCACAGGATAATATGGTAACATAAAGGAAGAAATTAAAGAAGAAATGGACAGAAAATAGCTTCTATGTTGCATTTCACAAATTCCTGTCATCTAAGCTTATCCCAAGGAAAACTAAGCTTCAAGTCTATAAAACCACAATCAGGCCATCTATAGCCTATGGTAGTCAAACCTGGGTCCTCCCACTAGCAAGAGATACTACTAGGTAAATTTTAAAGGAAGATGTTATAGAAAATCTTTAGTACACAGACAGTGTGTCTACATGAGACACTTTACTGTGCAGTAGACTGTGGACTTTCCATTATCATTTTGTTTATAGTAAAAATAGCAGTGTCTAGAATTTGCCATTCATGCAATCAGAAAGTTAATTTAAATTTTGTCCCCATTTTAATTGTGTTCATTTCCAGGAATTCCTATCATGGCTTGACATTTTGTCAGTTGATTGTTCTATAAATATACCAACTCAATAGAAGCTATTTTTTCCACCCACTGAAGCCAAACCTTTAGTGTTCATAGATTTTGATTCTGCCACCCACATATCACTCTTCTCTTTTCATGTGATTTACTAATGGAAAACACTTTGTTTCAGTGTGATGGATTTTTTGTAATTTCACTTAATGTTTCTTATTAAATGCTAGAACGGGATTTGATGGGTTGTCTTTAAATTACTTTACGACTTTCAGTCAATTCAAAGAATAAAGGAATGGCTTACACTACTACTTGTAATTTTCAAAACAAAAATATTTCTTATCAATGACAATGTGTATTCTTTAAATACTATTTTTTCTTTGGAAAGTTTTTACTAAAAGAAGGGGGCTCATGTAGGACAAGATTAAGATGAGACATAAGTAGCCAAATTCTACTCCTATGGAGCAGAGCAGAAGCTATTGATTTAGATGGGACCAGGATTTTGCTGAAAGCAAGTAGGTCATGTTTGAATTTTCATTTATAGTTCTATTAAAGACAATATACCTTAATTACTTACTCTTCAACTTAGATATTAAAGCTCGCCAATGACTCAGTACTTAAACCAAATTTTATTAAAGGTAGTAGTAGGCTTTCTAATGAGTACTGTACTATATGAGCCCCTAGATGGACTGCACACATATACATTGCTTTTGCCTTATGAGTTACCTTATTATAGTGAGCTAGAATTATGCCAACACATCACTTTAGTAAACTTTCTTTTTATGTTAAATTTCAGAGAAAGTAGGTGACTTGTCTAATCAAAGAATAATGGAATAATAGAAAAGTGGGGCTACAAGAGACCTCAGGGGGTCAACTAGTGAGTCCAACCCTGTGTCCAAAGTCCCTCACTAAACTATCCCAGTCAAGAGTTTGTCTAAAACACTACTAAAAATAATGATTCCACAGCCTCTCTGGGTAGCTTGTTCCAATATTTAACAAGGGTGATAATCAGAAAGTGCTTCCTATTATATAACCCAAATTTCCCTTGCTACATTTTAAAGCCATTGGTCCATGTCTTGTTTCCTGCAGCCACAGATAATTAGTCTATCTCCATCCTCTTTGCAATTACCTTATAGGTATTTTAAGACTTACTAAATTTTCCCTCAGCCTTCTCTTCTCTAGACTATATAATCTTAAACCTTTCCTCATAATTCAAGCTTCTTAGGCCTCTAATAATTTCTGTCACTGGACTCCTCCTAATATCTTTTAGTGAAGGGTCCAAAACTGGACACAGTACTCTAAGTAAGGACTCACCAATGCTGAGCAGGGTGGGATAATCACTTCCTTTGCTCTGCAAGAGACACTTACAGTGTCATTAAACATTCTGCTATGGTATTGGCCTTTTTTACTACAAAACTTCACTGCTTGCTTATATGAGGTATATTATCCACTGCAACACCAGGTCCTTTTCTGTAGTACTGCAGCCAAGCCAGATCTTTCCCAGTTTGTATTTGTGCATGCAATTATTTCATGCAAAGTTCAGGGCTTTGCATGTGCCATTACTGAATGTCTTTTGGTTGATTTTAAACCAGTTCTCCAGTTTGTCAGGGTCACTATGAATCCTCATCCTATCCTCCAGAATCAGGTTGTTGTCATCTGTCCTATCCTCCACCCAGCTTGTTGTCATCTGCAAATCTGCTAAGTGTGCACTCTACCAAATCCTCTAATCATAAATTAAGATATTAAACAATAGCAGACCCAGAAGAGAACCCTGAGGAACCTCACTTTAAGGTATCTCTCACCAAATACACGTTGAACCTTTGATGCATACTCATTGAGCATGATGATCTAACCAATGTGCTGTCCACTTTAAAGTGCTTTCATCTAGTCTGTAATTCCTTAACTTACTAATGAGAATGTCGTGAAAGAAATCTGACAGAAGCAAGACTTAAACTCAGTTTTCTCCAATATAAGTATACCCAGCATAAGGCCTAAATCCAAGACCAAATTTATTGCCTTGCATAGCATTGATAACCAACTAAAAATTGTACATACATAAATGCAAGTTCCAAAAGCAAACACCTACAGGGAAAATATTTTTGTTGTTATTGTTATTTAGTTTTTTTTTCTTGTATTTTTTCTTGTTTTGCCTCTGCACCTTGCATGGGGGGGGGAGGGGGGAGGCTGTTTTAAAGAAACAAGCAAATGTAGAAGACAAAATGTACTCTCAGATCTTCTGCATGAGAGAGGAAAACATGTTGACTATTACTTGGATATAAAAGAGTATATGGAAAAAAATTGTTCATTTCAGTTATTTTAAAATGGGAGACACAGGGAGAGGTATAATTAATGTTATTCATTCCATTTGAAAACTATCTTAAGACAGGAGAACATGAATCATGAATAGGAAATTAAGGTGCTACTAGCCAAAGTGAAGAAGTCAAAGCCACCCCACTGAGCAGTCCTAATGAAAGGTATAACCTTTCGAGAGAGAGGATTTGTCTCATTTGAACAATAAAATTTTAGGGAACAAGAGTTTTCAGGTACTGTGATTTGATGATGAAATATCCCCAAAAGAACTGAGAATAGAATAAATTCATAAACCTATTTTACTAAAAAATATTTTACTACAGGATAAGAATCAGGTAATATTTACTTCACTTTTATGGTAGAAGAAGTTAAATATTCTTCCGCTACTGACAATTTTTCATAACCATGGGTGTAACTAAAATTTTGAAAAGGGAGCTGCAGGTGGTGAGGTGTATCATCACATATAGAACAACACATATTTTTCTCAAGTTAAAAATAAACTAGAAGCTTTACTAATATGCCAGGGGCCTAGGGCTGCATTATTTAGTTTAAGATTGAAGCAAAAACAAATATAACTTAATTGGAATGAGTTAAAAACAATCTGTGAGGCTGCAGAATAGAAGCTTAATTACCAGGAGCACCTAACACACAGTGGAACAAAGGGTAGCGTGATTGGTGAAACTTCAGGACCATTAAAAAGAAAAGAAAGTTGTTAATACCCCTGGAATAAAGAGTTTAGAAGGCATCAGGTAGGTTATAATGTGTCATTGAGTCAATGGATTCCTCAGCATTGCTTGACTAGAAAGGCTGCCAGGCAGTTGGTTTTAACTTTGGGTGGCCCAGAAATCAAGTGCACCACAGCACCTCCCCCAACCCACTGAATCTACCCATGTTTGTGACTACCCTGAATTCCTGAATAGCTCATGTATCTTCTCAGTCTGAGACATACTGTAACTCCTAACAATTTTATTCTAATGATTGTTTCCTTTAGGAAGCTGAGTGGTAATACTTAGAAATTCTACAGCATGTAAGGAGTTTTCCTGATGGGGGGTGCTTTCCTAGACTGTATTATTAAGGACCACATCTGGGTAAAGGATTTTATGACTTTTTGGTGGGAGGGGAAATTAACATAAATGCTGATACACTAGAATTTACCTATTTCCACATATACTTTATGTGACATGTTTTATGCTCTATGTGAGCAATGCTGGAAAGAACAGGTGTTAATTGTACTGTAAATTTTAAACATGTTTACAAGGAATTAGATGAAAATGGAATTATGAATGGATGAAAATTCCCAAGATGCTTGCTACATCTTTTTCAGATTTTGCTCAAACATTATGAAAAACATTCATTCTCAATTTAAAGAGTTAAGTCTTTTATTCTTTGGTCCTGGCTGCAGCACTGTGGGTCACAATAAGGAATGGGTAAATTGTGCCCCACCCACATGTTGCCCATCCATGCCTGGTGTCAGGCTTCAAATCCAAAATGTGTGTGAGGCTCATCCCTCTGTTCCCCCACCTAACTGCAAAACAGACATATTTCTTAACCAGGCTGATTTCAGCAAAAGCAAATAAGTAGATAATTTCATGCATATGAGAAACTTTTGAAAAAAAGGAAATCATTAAATTCCAGTTGCTTTAGATAAATCCATTTCAAAGCCCATGATTCTGAGCCTGGAGAATTGTATCATTCTTAAGAAAATTGCTTTATAAACTTTTCAGATAAGTTTTAGTTCCCTCCAGGAAACACTCTGACTCCCATCAAAACATGTTATTTTAAGATGTTATGCTGAATTTAAGGTAAAAAGACTTCAGGTAGAATTAGATTAATTTAAACATGAAATTAAAAGACTTATTTTAAATCCTAAATTCACCTTGCAAAAGTGCTCTCACTGTTTTAGGATAAATGCGTCACACCAGAGAAGAGGACCTAATAGTGTCAATCTCAGTCACATAGGCTGCTTGCAGATATTTTAAAAAAATGGCGCTTTATTTTAACTCAGCATGTTCCCGCACCAAGCCACATGCATGCCCAGAAGAGGAAGTGCCTGAGTTGGACCCAGCTTGCCCAATGTCTGTATAAATCAGGCACTTGAATGGAGCTTTTTTGGTGCTTTTATCTAATAGCTGATTGAATCAGCTTTATGTAGTATCTTAGGATCAGATCCAAAACAGCCTGTACAAGATTTCATTTACCATTATAATTACTGAAATGGAGGTGCTTGCCAGATTGACTATATTAAGTAACTAGGATCCCTATACAGTGAATGGGGAGACCAAGACACCATCACCATTGACAGTTTCAAAATGTATCATGTTTATTTTGTAAATTATTTTAATATTTTTTTTATTCTATTTTAAACTAGATTTTGAAGAAACAAAACTTAGTTTCTAAAAATCATGGCATCATATGACACCTAAAAATTGTTTTACATTTTTCAACTACATCTTATTTTATTAAAGACATTGTGAGATCCAAAGAATTATAGTGATTTTTATTAGCTTTGTGATTTATCAGTATTCCTCATTTTTTTAAAAATTATCATAGAATCATAGAAGTAGGGTCGGAAGGGACCTCATAGATCTTCAAGTCTGACCCCCTGCCTGGGCAGGAGGGAAACTGGGCTCAAGTGACCCCAGCCAGGTAGGCATCGAGCCGCTTCTTAAAGACCCCCAGGGTAGGAGCCAGCACCACTTCTCTTGAAAGTTGGTTCCAGATCCTAGCTGCCCTGACTGTGAAGTAGCGCCTCCTGATGTCTAGTCTGAATCTACCCTCTGCCAGCTTGTAACTGTCATTTCTAGTCACTCCTGGTAGTGCTCGGGGGAACAGGGACTCCCCCAATAACTGCTGGTCCCCTCTGACTAGTTTGTAACAGGCCACTAGATTCCCCCCTCAGCCTTCTCTTGTGGAGGCTGAACAGGTTCAGGTCCCTTAGCCTCTCCTTGTAGGGTCTGCCCTGCTGTCCCCTGATCATGTGGGTGGCCCTCCTCTGGACCCTCTCAATGTTGTCCACATCCCTTTATGGTGAAGAAAGAAAAACAAATGGCTTATCATCATCATCACCAGGGATCCTGGTTTCCTCTGATTTAAAAAAAAAAACAATTTTCATTGGCTAGCTGCAGATGGCAGAACAAGGAGCACCAGCCTCAAGGTGCAGCAAGGGAAGGTTAGGTTAGATATTAGGAAGAATTTTTTCACTAGGAACACTGAAAGAGGGTACTCAGAGAACATTTAAAAGCTCCATCCTTGGATGTTTTCAAGATCCCAGCTAGACAAAGCTTTGACTGGAATAATCTAGTTGGGGATGGTCCTGCTTTGAACAGGTGGTTGGACTAGATGAACTCTAGATGTCCATTTCAACCCTAATTTTCTATGGTTCTAAATGTACAGATGCCTGAAAGTCAGAGGCTTATGTTCCAAAGAGGAGGTGGAATTCAGAAATACCCCTCAGCCTTCCATTTCTTATTGGCTAGCTGCAGGTGAGATGCTGCTCACCTCCAGTACTCTGTACCACATTTAGGTGGTGTCTTGGTTTCCCCATCCATTGTATAAGGAACCTAGTCACTTAATACTGTCAATCTGGCAAGCACCTCCATTTCAGTTATTATAATGGTAAATGGATTCTTGTACAGGCTACTTTGGATCTGATCCTAAGGTACTACATAAAGCTGATTCAATCAGCTATTAGATAAAAACACCAAAAAAGCTCCACTCAAGTGCCTGATTTATACAGACATTGGGCAAGCTGGGTCCAACTCAGGCACTTCCTCTACTGTGCATGCATGTGGCTTGGTGCGGGTAACACACTGAGTTAAAATACAGCACCATTTTTAAAAAAAAATATATGTGCAAGCATTCTATGTGACTGAGTTTAAACTGTTAGGTCCCTAGTGATCCATAAACTAAATTGTGAATCACATAATTGCACTGATTTCAATTATGCTATTTCTGTGGATTGATGATCACTATTACATATGAAGATTTCTCTTCCTCCCCTAAACTGACTTATTATGCCACTGCTCTGCTTCTGTGAATAACATGGTTCTCTATCAATCTTAGTGCTAAAATATATCTAAAAATAAACAGGAGCTGGTAAAACATTTATATCATGTCTCCTGTTTGTTTTAAATGAGTTAATAAATATTCCTTGTAATGACCAAGTCCTCCTTATATATTCTTTAAGTGGCTAGTATTTCGAATATAATTAGGAAATTAGGTACACAGTATTTTTAATGTTCCTAGTAAGCCACAAATAGGACATTGTATTTTCATATTGTAACCAAAATAGACATTCCTCATCCAAAGGCTGAGAGCTTTTGTGTAATTTATGTTTACTATTTGGTCTTAGCCTGTGAAAGCACAGTCTATTAGATACATATTAAAAGAGGAATAAATTATTCATTTTTATGTCCATTGAAGAAACAAACATTTTACCATGAAGTAGGCAATCATTTCCCCCTTGGTAAATTTCAGGGTTTTCTTTTTTTTTCTTTCTGCATAAATGAATAATGTGCATATATAATAACTAGATATCAGTATAGAAATGATGCCTTAAGGAATAAGTCACAAGGCATTTAAATATTCATCCTTACATATGGAACAAATATGAAAAAGACTTAGGATCAAATTTTGCTCTCTATTATACCACTGTAAAGATGGAAAACATCTCCTAAAGGTTCTCCAGATTTATACTGGTGTAAAGAGAGCAAAATTTGGCTTTTAATATTTACATAATGGGTGCTTGAGTTTTATGTATCAAGAGTCTAAGAGATGACATTAAAAAACAAATGCTGTATTTTAAAGCCTATTCCCAAATATATGCCTTTTTTGTACTATAGTAAAAGAAGACATATGTGTAAAATATCTACATCCTCAAAGAAAGCATAAACAGCTCACAATATTCAAAAGTCTTCAAAATCAGGTACTTAGAATACTATATACTGTATATATAGTATATAGCTGTAGTATGTAGCTGGGGGACTAGGTGGAGTGCTTCTAAGTATTGAGTTTCAGGTAATTTTTAATTGATTTTTCTAAAATTTGCCAAAGTCAACAAAGGGAACAAACAGCAGATATCAAGTTAAAAGATAAACATATAAATAAAAAATTAAAATAAAGCAATTAATTAAAGCTAAATTACATTTATGTTGGAAGGACTAAATGGTTAGGTAAAATAACTCTTTTATTATTTTTTTTAACTACCTAAAACTAACCATAATACAAAGACCTGATTACAATACAAAATAAAATGGATACACAAGCAAATATTAGTTTAAACCAATGTAGTAAAAAATATGCTACTGTTTATATTTAATTAAATTTGCTTGTTAAATAAAAAAAGTTGAATAATGGGTATTAGTGGAAATATTTAGGTAAAACTGAATAATTCAAATTAATGACTATAACAATGAGTACTTCTGTGCATAGACTATTAACAAGGAAACAAACATATGTTGTAGTAAGACAAAGAAAGTGGGTGCAAAAGGACACCATCTTTTGAGATTTCTTTCAATCATGTGAATGTAATTGCTACTTAATATAATATGCATGAATAAGGATAACGATTACTATACCTTGCAGAAAGTATTCACAAAAATTGAAGGAACTTTTACGGGTAAGTAATGCTAACCATTATCAAAATTCCTGATGCTCTTTTTTTCCCCAGTTGGTAACCTTTACACATAAATCAAACTTGAAACTAGTTGAAACTTAATATATATATATATATCTCTCCCAAAAACTTGTGACATCACAGGGAGAAAATGAAGAAAAGCTGAAGATATCCTTGTCACAAAGATATGCAAAGGTTAAGAGGGAACTTCTGTTTACTGTTGGACATTGAGAAGGAAATATGAATAGGTTACATAGCAATCAGAACAATAATGACAGATAATGCTTAAACCATTCTTGCTAATCAAAACTTAACCAAGTAAAAAGATGAAAGAAGTCAATGTAACCAACCAAAAATAACACCCCCCACAATATACAATGACACTGCAAAGTATTACTTGAGTAATAGTATGAATCATACATTCATTTTTAAAGATTTAAATTGACTAAAAAGGCCTGAAATAAAAGACAAACCTTTCTGTGCAAACATATAGTGGTTGGTAAAATATCTATTAAATAATGGAAAGCAAAGCTTCACTTTCAGTACGTCTGACTCAATTCTATTTTTGTCTTAGTGGAAGTTTCTTGATTTTAACATTATGAAATACATTTTCTTTCTTTCTAACTATATTTTGAATAGCTTCTTCTTTGTTAGACAGAAAAGAATAGTCAGGCAATACCTACTGAAGCTGTTTAAATTAGTAAACAAATCTGATAACTTCCTGCTTACAATTCATATCTTTACCAGCACAAAGGCAGAGTTCATAGAACAAAGGTTTTATTTCTATTTTCCTGCATGTGTCTACATATGCAATTTATGTACACAAACTCTGGATCTTATTGCAGCAGACTTTTTTGCTCCTGGGAACACTATTTGAATGTGTTCTCAGGAGCAAAAAACTCCAGAATATATTGCTCTGGAGTTTATTCGTGCACAGCACATTGATCCCAGTCAGAGCAGCCCCAACTAGCAGCAGCCCAAGGCTGTTCCAACTGGGCTCAATATACTGTGGAGGGGCTGGCTGGGGCACAAGGTTGTTTCAGTGCAGACCTAGCCAAAAGGCAGCCCCCACTCTGAAGCACCTTTGTGCCTCAGCCAGCTGGGCAGCATCTATATGTGTGCTGCTACACATGAGAACTCCAGAGAAGGCTAGTACTTGTATTTACAAGTAAAGACCTAGTCCAATGCCCTGCTCAAAGCAGGACAGTCCCCAGTTAGACCGCCCCAGCTGAGGCTTTGCCTAGCTGGGTCTTAAAAATGTACAAGTACAAAGCTTACCAACAAAACATGAGTTATGATCAATTTACTCAATCTCTCCATCCTTAAAATGAATGACAGGATTATCATTAATTAAAGTCTTGATTATTTTCCTGTATCAATAATTGTGGTTTCCTGGTACACCCATCTTCAGGAAACCTTCTTTCTCAAAGGTAGTTTGGTTAAGAATTGGAAAAGAACCCAAATCTTCCAAAGGTTTTTTTGTTTGTTTGATTTTTTTTATTGTTTTAGGGCTTCCAGCAGGAACCCAGTTAAAATAACTCTTCTCAAAGAGTAAAATTACTGTCAAGGAATACTTCAAGGTTGATACTTTAAGGAGACCAAGGGGGTTACTCTTTGCTGCTGCTGGTGATCATCATCATTACTCTTTGTTCAGTATTTGTTGACCTTCTAGGATTTTTTTTTATTGACCAACCTTCATTGAGGCAATTTTTTAATGATTTTCCTTCCATTTTTAACCATTGGTATCACACATTTTGGGGCAACTTTTCTTCACATTACCAATACAAATATTTTACTTAGAAAAATAATAGTATGTCAGTATATTATTTACTTCCACTCACCATGAAAAAATAAAAAATAAAAAACCTTATAACTTTCAATGTTAATAAAAGACACCTACATGAGACATTTGTTGCAGATGCCTAATTAGCTCAACAGGAAACTAATTAACTCCACCACAGCCTTGTACTTGTAAATACAAGTACTATCCTGCAGTGGTATTCTTTAGTGCACAGCAATGCACGTGTAGACGCTGATGGGGCTGGCTGGGATATAAAGGTGGTTCAATGCTGGGGCTGCCTAGTGGCTAGCCCTGCTGGAGCACCCTTATGACCCAGCCAGACCCTCTGCAGCACACTGAGCTGGCTCAGAGCAGCCCTGGGCTGGCAGACTGGCTTCCCAGTCTGTGCCAGCTGGGACTGCTCTGATCCAGGTCAACAAGTTGTGGTCCTTGGTGCACATTCAAACGCAGCACCTAGGAACAATTAACTCAGACAGGATATGCACCAGTTTGTTGTTCTGTACACATGTAGATGCATCCAGGGCCAACAAAACTCTTCCAAGTTCTGTTGTCCATTGTTATTTCTTCCTGTGACATTTCACAACAGCTACCAAAATATCTTTATATGCTATTCTCTATGTACAAAATTCTTAAATGTATTTAACTTGTTAATCTAGAATAATATTTTTCACTTGCTGATAACTAGCTTAAAAATTCATTAGGGAATTATATGGTCTAGCTTCAGGTAGAGGAAATTTTGTCTGCACTTTTTTCTTATATTCAACAATTTCCAGGAGTCATCAAGAAAATACTATTCTAGTTCCAAACACCAAAATACTTTTCCCAGTTTATTTCCCAGTAAACAACTTGATTGTAAGTAATATCTTGTAATATCAGATTAATTCAATTTAATAATTATAAAATTATAATAATTTTAATTCTTAGTAAAAATTAAAGCATTGCTCTATTTTCATAACTGGAAGATGCTGACATGTTGATTGAAGGCAAAAAAAAAATACTCTAAAATAAACTTGAGGCTACTATATCTTAACATTAATTTGTTAGGTGTCCCAAAATGCCTTTATCAAGTTTTATCTTAGGTGATTGGAGGCCTGCAGGGAAGGCCCTATGAGGAAAGGCTAAAGGACCTTAACCTCTTCAGCCTCTCCAAGAGAAGGCTGAGAGGAGACCTTGTGGTGGTGTACAAATTCAACATGAAGTAGGCGATGATCTGTTTACCAGGGCACCCCCTGAAACAACAGGGAACAATGGCCATAATCTATTAGAGAGTAGGTTTAGACTGGACATTAGAAAAAAAAGTTCTTCACAGTCAGGGTTACCAGGATCTGCAATGGGCTTCCAAGGGTGGTGGTGCTAGTCCCATCCTTGAGAGTCTTCAAGAGGAGACTGGACAGGCACCTGGCTGGGATCACATGATCCCAGGTTTGGTAGCCCTTTTCTTGCCTGCCAGGGGCAGGGGGTCAGACTAGATGACCCACTGAGGTCCCTTCTGACCCTAGAATCTATGAATCTATTAAAAGATCTGTAAGAGGTGGGTCTATACATGCATTAATGAGCTTTTCCTAATGTGCAATAAAATTAGTACCTCCAATATGAGGTATTAAATCAGTGTGCATTAGGCTGCATGAATAGGCAGTAGCACAAGCGCATGCTTTTTCAGTGACACACTGAACAGTAACCTATTCTACTGTACATTAGCATATTATGTTTTATGTGACACTTTAATGCTGCTTTAATATGCAGTATAATAGGCTACTGCACATTAAAGTGCATGTGTAGATTCACCCAACAGGTAGAGAATAAGCTTTCTGGTTGACACATTTTATACTGTAGAAATCTACCAATACAATTTTATTTTCTTATAAAAGTATTGATTTCTTTGGCTTCTTACTGTTGGAATATGTAAAATTCTTTAAAAAAATAAGGTCAAACAGAGCATTAATTTTTTTCATTTGTATGTGTTGCAGCTAAGGTGTTAAGGAAGAGAGAATCCTGTCTGTCCTCCTTTCATAAAATGTATTCTTTGTTTAAACAAGTTTAAAAGGTCTCCAGTCAGTATAAAATCATAAGTTAATTGCCATGAAGGAAATAACACTGTGATTTATAGAAGTTTATACAGAGATTTTCTCATAGCAAGTAGGCATTGGCTCAATTTTAGTATTAAACCCTTTATCAACTATATCTGGTTAATGAATCTATATTACCTTGTTAATGAAATTAAATTAAATTGCATATTATTTAATCAATATTAAGTCTTTTCATGTCATATAGTTGACATGAGTTCTTACTTAGTTTACTAGCAATGACATTAAGGCTCACATTATCTTAGAGACAAAAATGAATCTATCACTGCTGCTCATCTCAAGGTAATGTTTGCAGGCTCAGGAGAGTGATCCTACATTACTCAGGAAGGTGCATAAGACCCAATTGAAAACCAAGAGCAATTCCAGAGGATGCTATAGAGCATTCAAGCCCAAGTTAATGAATGTTGCACACAGCATTAGAGGACATGCAGTATTCTTGAGAGTTACATATTGCCAGACATTAAGGGCTAAAGGAACCAGTGGACTATCTCACAAGCAGCTCTGAGAAGATGAAGATCTAAGAGTGTAACAACACTAAAAAATTCTGAACAAGAAACTGAAATGCCAGAAAAGGAGACCTGGGTACACTCTCACCCCATCTAAGAAGCAGACACAGGGCTCTTCTTACAACATCTCTTCAAACCAGGTAACAACAGTACCATAGGCGATGCATGGGGGGGCACAGTGGGGCAGGCATGTGCTCCCCCTGAGATTGGCCTTCACCAGTCAGGGAGTGGGCCAGTGCCCCCCGCTGGGATTGTGGGGGTACTGAGAGAAGTTCCAGTGGCACTTCTGGTTTTGCTGCCAGCACTTCCGGTTTTGCTGCCGGAGGTGACTGGCCACTGGGGGGATGCCCCCAACACAGTTGGCAATCATCTGCTGGTGCCCCCCCAGTATCAGGAGGCACCAGTCACCCATGAACAGTATATGTCCCAGGACTCTGGATATTCAGTTCTGCTACATAAAGGATCATTTCTGAAAGATCCACCTGGACTCAAGTACGTGTGACTGCTCTGCTGAGTACCTCTGATGCCTCCTAGTTCCATGGGCTGCATTTGGCCATAGGTAGTTGACACCAGCCCTAGAGCTTTCAACAGGTTACTATCTCTGAGCCACCTTACAGAATGGAAAAACTTGATTTGTTCCAGGGGTGGGGGAGGGTTGCAGAGCATGTGCTGGCCCTGCACTTGAAGGACTTGATCAGAATCAAGGATTCTAAACCCACACTCTCTGATTCCATTCTCGGTCTCCCTATACCTCATTGTTCATGGTTCTGAGGGAGACATCCAATGCGACTTCCCGGCTTCCCAAGCTTGCCTCAGCTAGTATGCACATAGTCAACCAAGGAGTTGTATTCCCCAAAACTGGTGCTTGTAAAGATTAAGCAGAAGCTCCTTGCCACTGACAAAAGAATTCCCCAAAAGTGTAGTTTGTAGGGACCATTGTGTTTTACAAGTGGGTCTTCAGGGGATAGGGTGCTCCTTCCAAATGGAGAGTGAAGGAGGTCATTCAGTCAGAGCTCCAGTTAGAATTCCACCCCTACTTATAGAAATGGCTAACAGTGGCAGGCTGAAAGGACTTACTTTTGAAAACTTGCTCAGGTAAGATGCAGACAACACACTCTGATTAGCAGCAGTCACAAGTCTTCCCTACAGGAATAACAGCCTACAGTTTGTTCCAGGCATCAAGCCAAGTATAGTCAATAGGCAACCTCTCTCTACAATCAGGAGACAATTATCCAAGGGTTCCTGTATCTCAGAAGTAAGAAGCAGCCACAATGAAAACAGGCACCTTAACATCTTTGGCATTGTGGTGGGCCATGCTAGTAGCTCAGTTTCAGAAGTACAGTCCCATAAACAACCTATAGAAGAGCTGCTAGCCTCATGAAGATTATCCTAACTGAAGTGGCTTATTTTTGTGCAGACCTGTGATAGTCTGGACATGCAGTCGGAGAACAGGATGAAGTCACTAAAAAAAAAAGGGAAGTCATTTCTGGGCACAATGTCATCCCCAGGGGCTGTTTTAGTTGAATCATAGTTGGTTTGACACAAAAGTTTTCAAGGCAAAATTACCTGAACAGCTGAGTATAGCCTCCAACAGCACCACTGAGATAGGTGATGAAGATGATGATGAAGGTTATGAGGTTCTTGGGGGCTTAAACCTCAGAAATCCTTTTGCAACAGAAATGCTAGCAAAACTTCAGAGATTGTGCTATGTTAAACACAGCATACCCATATGTTGCTGGCACAAGGCTTTTGACAAAGAAATGTCATTGATCATAGATATAGTATCCTAGCCATAGAGGGAGGTTTTTTGTTTTAATTCATTTTACTGATAACTATCAGCTCCCAATTACTGGCATGAGGCTGTATGCAAGCTACAACATAGACATCTCCCTTCTGAACCTGACTTACCCTCATATCCCAATTGCTTAAACTTCTCCCTTCCTGCACCCAGGAGAATGGGTGTCTTATGAATCCCAATGTCCTCAAAATGGTCTAAATATAAATGTCAGTTATTGCCATGTCAAGCCACATTCTATTCCACCTGTTAAGCACCCAAATGAACTTGAGTGCCTAAATGCAATCCAATCCCACCTATTTCAAGTCCTTGATAAAACTTTAATTCATGTACTTTTGTAATGTGCTATCAGCTTAACTTTAATAGTAAGGCACAAAATGCACAAAGAATGATGTGTGATCCCCACAAAGTATCTCATCCCTTTTGGCTTAGGTATTGGAGAGGAATTTTATCTCTTAAAGGAATGATGTGAATGTAAAATCATATACAATGGAGCACCTAAATGAACGTAAATGAAGCAGGAAGCTCTTCTTTAAAGCAAATAAATAAAAATAGTTAATAGACCATGGTAACACAGCAGGCAAAGTCCTTGGGCTCTAAAGCTCAGACTAACCTGCAAATAGTTCCTGGGCATGTCTACAGAAGATGCTTAATGCCCATTGGACTAATTTTACTGCACATTAGTATGGCTGCCAAAAAACATGCTGATGTGCTAATGCACAGTAGATTAGTCCAATGGGCATTGAGCATCACACAAAGTTGTCATCTGTGCTAATGCATAATAGCACTGATTATGGCACATTAAGTCTATTATTACAGGGCATTTTTACATATGTTCTGGAAGTAAGACGGGTGGCACTTTAATTAGAGGGGCCCAGACAGCCTCCCTAATTAAAGCACCATTGTGTCTCCTGTATCAGTGTCCCTGCATTTAAAAATGGTGGTGGGAGCACTTGAACTAAAGCTCATTTGACGAGCTTTAGTGCAAGTGCCCCTGCCACCATTTTTAAGTGCAGGGATGTGATAAAAAGGGGACTGCTAGGGCACAGCAATTGCCAGGCTCCAGCAAATTTGATTAATTGAATCTGTTCTGATGTGCTGAAATTCCAGCACACTGCAGCAGTCTCCATGACCGTGTATAGTTGTCCACAGCTACTAAATTTAATGCACTGTAATTACAGCATATTATTGAATGTGTAGACATGCCCCCTGTAAGGTAACAACCTGAGCTATTCTCTTAAGCCTCTTGGGTTCCTTTTATCATGCCTTAATGGCTCATGCCCCTTGCACCTGTAAGTTTCAAGTCTCTTCATCATGCTTGTCTGTAGTGCCTCCCTAGAAAAAGAAAGAGATGGAATCTCTTCAGGTACAAGCGCTGGGGTCCACTTGGAGGCCACATAATTAAATTGGTTCATTGTTGATTGACAGCTCATTATCTCCTAATGAATCACTTAGGTAGATCCCTACAGCTCTGTTTCAAAATACCATTAACCTCTTATTTTCTAGTATACAAACTAGTCAGGGAAACGTAGGCAGGTAATGCTATTATAATATGAAGATATTTAACAATGAAATATTACAAATGACACCCTACTTTGTTACAGGAGGACCAACCTACATTCATGTTAACATTTTTCAGTAATTTAAGAAAGGTGAAATAGGATTACACTTAGGCAGGTAAGTCCACTTACGTACTAATAGATAGAATAGTATCTGGCTCTTAGGTGTATTAGGAGCATTTCAGGAGCTCAATTAGGGTGAAATAGGATAGCACATAATTACTTAGGTGGATAAAATTAGATCAAGTGCCTCTATGCTATGAAAAGGAGAAATATAATTGTCCCCCAAAGATGTCTCCTTGTGATGTAAAGAAGAGGAAAAAAATCATTAGTGTCTTTTAATTTTCTACATACTGAATTGTGACATAAATGTCTAAGTGCAGTGATTAAGCAAACAAATACCCATTTTCCTGCAGAAACACAGTCATTACATGGAATAATTAGAATCTGTGTAGAGATTGACCGAAAACATACTGCTACTCTATAAGGATTGAATGCAGTGGTCAGTGCTTGCATTCATCTCTATGAAATGGTAAAAGCACATTAGAAACATCAGAGTTTCTAACTAAGAGAGAAAAAAGGCAAGATATTTTTTAATAATTAAGGACAATTCTGATCATTGATCTGGACTTTTTTTTTTTAATTAAAAGTTACATAACTGAAACATGATGAGTCATTTTAGATAGAGGATAAAATTATCATGGCATAACTAACCCCTTGTGAAGATTATTTATAGAAGAAAGGAAATTGTAAGAGATTCGCTGCCTAGCAATCTTGACTAATACGGCTGTACTCAAGATGCTGGCAATAGATGCACTCTCTATTCACATGTATGGCAACAGGAATATGGGCACATTTGCAGATTCTCATCTAAATTGAAATTTTCCTTCTTAAAGCTGCGATGAATAGAAAAGCAAGAATTTGGACACTTGTAAGTGGTAATCCCCCGATGTTCATATTGACCTATCATATCCAGAAATCACACACACACATATGCATAAGCTTATGTGTTCATACACATAAGTTGGATGCATCAAGATTAGAGGCAGTGGTATCAATATTAAATTAAGTCACTTAGGATTTCCTTAATAGGAAATCCTTATGAGACAACTAAAAGGACTTCAGGTTTCTGTAGTATTTAAGGACTTCCAGGCTGTGTCCAGACAAATGTGGCCATGGAGTATATGGCACCGCAGAGACATCTGTGCACTACATACCACATGTTCAGCTGTTCTCTGTGCTGCAAGGGGTCAAAGCCATGGGGGAAGAAAGCAGAACAGTGCATGCAGGGGTAGTGCACGCCTCTCAAAAGCGGAGCTGGGCCAGTTGAGCCACACTGCAGCTGCTGCCCAGGCTCTGCACAGCAGAATCACCACTGCTGCAGCCCCAGGAGGCCCCCAGGACTCTAGGTAAGGCTGCTGGAGCCACCCCAGTGCTGGCCCCAGCATCTCCTACCCTACCCAGGGTAACTTGCCACACACCAGAGCGCACATGCCACAGGCATTACCCAGGGACACCTAACAGCAGCACAAGCCATGACACTGCTAGTTGTCTCTGGGGAACCAAATGTCCACACGACATGTGGATGTGGCTCTGTGGTGCATCCACATATACTTGCATATGCACTTGCAGCAGCTGAAGTAACAGTGGCACAAATTTGTGCCACAGATTTGTGCCTCAGCACATGTGTCTGAACATGCACTTTTGTGCGGGGCATATTGTGCTACTGCCAAACTGACCCTGCCCAGCTTATTCCAGGTCTTCAGCCAGGGGGAGCTGAAGGCTGGGGTCAGCAGCTATGCTAGCTGCTGCAATATAAAAAGTTGCTCTGATGAGCAGTTTGGGTCTACTTGCCCTCAGGAATTTCTGAGGCCCAGCCACTTGGTATCTGGGGACACTACCTGCTTGTGCCAGCTGGACTGTTGAAGCAGGCCTAACCTAAAATGGCCCCTGTACCCTCTACCCACTGCAGCAGTCTGGCAGTGGGGGCTGCTGCCTGGCTGTGACCTGCTGCCACTTGTGACAGCATCTGCCCGCTTGGACTTGTGGGCCTGTGTCTGCATGCCTGCCAGACCCATACGGGAACCACACAGCCACCTGAGCTGTGGTATGGGCACTGCAGCAGAGCTGCCTGTACCTCTGGGCCAGCTGCCAGTGAGTCATGGCTGCATAGTTGGCCTTCATGTGACACTGCTGTCATGTCTTCCAGTGCCGTCACTACCATCTGGGCAACTATTGCCCAGAAGACGTGCTCATTTCAGTGGCCCACTTTGAATTGTTGAAGCCTATCAGTGGGTCAGTGGGCCAGGCCAGCTCCATGAACCATGTGTGGCTCCCCAGATTCAGGTGGTGCTGCATGCAGCTGGAGGGCTCTGCCTGTAGTGGGCCATGAGCACCCCAAGGGACTGCTGGCTTCCACTGCTGGTGTCAGGGGCTCTGTGCCACGGGGGTGGGGGGAACCCCCCACAGTCCCCTTCCACACAGTGCTGCCCTTCAACACAGTACCCCTTCATGCAGATCTCCCCCAAGCACAGTCCCCACACCCATCCACACAAGTACCATCAGGCTGGGTGGGCTCTGTGGCTTCCCCTGACTTAGTTTCCCACCCGTTTGCAAGTACCTCCAGCAGAGTTTCCCTTGAAAAGGGAAATTTTTTGTTTTCCAATGGGAAAAAGAAAACCCACATCCCTGCTTGCTGTGATTGCCCATGGTCCTTGCCACAGCCTCCAGATCCTTCTGACTCTGTTCCTGGCCTGGAGCTGAGAATGGGGTACTGCCACCTCTGGGACATGGGCACAGCTGGCCCCTGTGCATGGATTAAAGGCAGCCTGCCTTGTCCTGCCTGCTGCTTTGCCTGCATCCAAGGCAGATCCTGGATGCCAGGTAGTCTCTGGAGCAACCCAGGACAAAGCCTGGGTCCCATCCAGCTCTGAGGCACGGCTGCCAGCCATGTCCTGCTTCTATTTCCTTCAGCATGCTGATGCAGTGTGCTAGAGCAGCAGGGGCATGTAGAGACATAGCGACACTCTGGTTGGGTGCTAGAGCATCTCCTTGGAGAACCCCACCTTCAGTTACTTCCGGCCATGCTCCAGGAACACTCCCTGCACTGTTTTTTTTTTTTTTTTTTTTTCCCAGAGTGCTTTCTTTTGATACAAAGAGTACCAAGTACTAAACTTACAGTCAGTGTGAGGAACATTTTTTAGCTCCTGGTGTGCCTTCTGTGGTATCTCAGACTTCTCTGAGATGCCACAACAGACATGTGCTGACTCATGTGGTTGCAGCCCTGAATACTACAGAAGATCTAATGAAATTTGGCATCTAAATGGACTCAAACATAAAACCATACAGACAATATAGCCATACAGACCCTGCCCCGCAGCTACCTCCAGCTCAGAGCTCCTGTGAGGCCTCTACCCATAGAGCCCTATGGATGGGTCAGCAATGCCCTGGCCCACTGTCTGAGGCCTAGGGTTAGTGTGGGAGCCAGGGGTCCCCTCACCTGTCCCACATGTGCCTGGATTGAGGCCCTGGAGGGGTAGGTGAAGGAACTCCAGGCAGAGGTGATCAGGCTGCAGGGGATCAGGGCTGCAGAGGATGAGATTGATGGACACTTTCATTCTCTGCAGGTACCAGACACCTAGCACAGAGACATCATGGAGAGTCCCAGGACAGCTGAAAGGAACGTGGTCACCTCCAGAGCTAGACAGCATGTGGCTTTAACTGCTTCCCCAATGCAACTGGGGAAAAGATACAAAGCCCTAGCAGCGCTGGAGGATGATGCAGTAAAGGAATCTGCAGGGGAAGACAGATCGGCAAAAAACACCAGGCAGGCTGAGTGACAACTGGGCAGCTGAAGGAAGAGATGCCAGGCCATTCTGATGGGCAACTCCCTCCTGAGAGGCATGGAGGAGCCTATCTGTCAATTGGATCCCACGGCATGAGAGGTTTCCTCCCTACCCAAAGCCAGGATCCAGGACATCATTGCAATAATTCCCAACCTCATCTGGCCCTCTGACTACTAGCCCATGGTCCTCATTCAAGTGGGCATGAATGATGTGGCCGGATGTAGTCCAGACCATGTCATGAGTGACTACAGGGCTCTGGGGGCCAGGCTTAGGAAGTTGGGGGCACAGGTGGTCTTTTCATCCATCCTTTCAGTCAGCAGTGTCAGGACCGAGGGCAGTCTAAGGCTATGGCCAGTAGCCCGGACTGTCAGGTGGGGTTCTTCCACAACGGAGTAGAGTTAGGCACGGAAGCATATTGGTTGTACAAAGAAAGCTTTACTTACACTGCCAATGGTCACAGTGCAGGAAGGAAACTTGCTTGAGTTACAGATGCACACAAACAAACAGAAGTGAGATCTCTTCTGAATCAAACCTAGGTGAGTTGTCGATGTACGACTCCGCACGCTCAACACGGGGGATATGTCAAATTTTCCACTATGACGGGGAGTGGCTAGAAGCTGATCAGGCCCCTATGTCCTCCTCCAAGACACATGTGGAGTTTGCTAGGCTCCACAGCGCGCTTAGAGTTCCCCACGAGATGGTTGTGGAGTCCTCCAACTTGGGCGGAAACTGCTCTAACCTTTTATACAGCTAGTGAGCCAATTGCTAGCTGCCACGTAGGAATAATTTAGAATTGATCAATAGTGGGACACTAATTTGCATACGTATGGCGGGAACTCTTTTGCACCGGGTTCTTCTCTCTGCAGCTGAGAAATCCACAGTGCAAAGAAAGCTCCATGTGGCGGGAAAATTCCAATGTGCCAAGGCACTAAAAATCATTGGGTTATGACAAACAGTTGCCATCAACATCAGGACGCTTGCATCATGGAAGCCAACCTGCGGCTCCGAAGTTGGTGCCATCATGTGGATTTTGGCTCGTACAATGATGATCCACACTTTCATGAGAGAAGCATCCTGGGATGAGATGGTCTTCATCTCTCTTCTAAAGGTAAGAGTCTATTCTCTTACAGGTTGGCTGATCTCCTCTGAAGGGCTTTAAATTAGGTTAATCTATGGACAGGGAAGCAGAGGATAAGGAGAACCTAGGATCAGTGAGCCACAAGCAATGCACTGGATCAGCCCAAGTAAGCACTATGGGGCCTGATAGACATCAGGGCAGGCGGGTACCAAGGGCACCCATCGTGGGGCTTAAATGTTTCTACACTAATGCTAGGGGCATGGGGAACAAGCAGGAGGAATTTGCACTCCTGCTTGCAAGCAACAACTTCATCCTGGTTGGACTAACTGAAACCTGGTGGGGCCCTACTCATGATTGGGCAGTAGGCATTGAGGGTTATAGGTTGTACAGACAGGAAAGAGCAGTGAAGAAAAAAAAAAGTGGAGGTTTTTTTTTTTTTTTCTATGTTAAGGAACAATATACATCCTCTATAATCAAGATGAGATCAGAGGAGAGTCAAACCGAGGTACTGTGGGTCAGGATACAAGGGGGTCTGAGGGAAAGCAACTTGATAGTGGGGGTCTACTATAGACTGCCACACTAGGAGGATGAGCTAGACTTGGAATTTTCCAGACAGCTCTCAGAGGCTGTATAGTCGAGAGATATGGTTGTCATGGGTGACCTAAACTACCCTGACATCTACTGGGAGGAACAGTCAGCCATATCTAACCACTCATGTAGGTTCTTAACCTGCGTACAGGACCTCCACCTAATGCAGGTGGTATACAATCCCAGTAGGGTAAATGCCTTGCTGGACTTGGTGTTAGCTACAGGGGATGACCTGGTGGGGAATCTGCAGGTACAAGGTAAACTAGGGGATAGTGACCACTGATTGATTGAATTCACTATCTGGAGAAGGGTGGGTAAAATAATCAGCATGGCTGAAGTGCTACACTTCAGAAAGGCTAAATTCAGTGTGCTCAGGAGATTAGTTAGTGAGGTGTTAAACCTCAACAGTATTGGCAAAATGGGGGTCCAGGAAGGGTGGTCGTTCCTCAAGGGAGTGATCCTATGGATGCAGAAGACGACAATCCCATTTTGCATAAAAGAGGGCAAAGGGGCCAAGAAACCCAGTTGGCTGAACAGGGAAATCCAGGAAAGCCTAAGGCAAAGAAAGAGGTATACAGGCTATGGAAACAGGTAGTAGTTACTAAGGAGGTGAATACCTTCCTGGCTTGCACTTGCAGGGAATCAGTTAGGAAGGCCAAAGCAGG
Organism: Alligator mississippiensis; assembly: GCF_030867095.1. Classification (NCBI taxonomy): domain Eukaryota; kingdom Metazoa; phylum Chordata; order Crocodylia; family Alligatoridae; genus Alligator; species Alligator mississippiensis. The sequence continues at coordinate 375,064,968 of NC_081824.1, read as the reverse complement.
ATTAGAACTTACGCTGGCAACAAAAATTAAGGAGAAAAAGTCCTTCTTCAGATATATAGGGAACAAAAGGAAGGTGCAGGGTGGCATAGGACCCCTACAGGACAAACCAGGACAATTTCTGACATAGAGGGGTACAAAGCTGAGCTCTTCAATGAGTTCTTTGCATCTGTATTCCTAGACACAGACCAAGACAAATCTCCCAAATGAATCATAGATAGACACAGGAGGGACACCATCCCACCAACTGTTAGTGCAGGCTTAGTGAAGGGGCAGTTGGAGGGGCTGGATGTGTTCAAATCAGCAGGCCCAGATAAACTTCATCCAAGGGTGCTGAAGGAATTGGCCAGTGTCATAGCAGAGCCTCTGGCATGACTGTTTGAGCACTCATGGTGCTCTGGTCAGGTGCCAGAGGACTGGAAAGGGGCCAGTGTGGTCCCTATTTTCAAGAAGGGGAGGAGGGAGGAGCTGGGAAGATATAGGCCAGTTAGTCTCACCTCTATTCTTGGGAAAACTCTGGAAAAAATCATTAAGGATTACATTTGTAGGAGCCCAGCAGGCAAAATAATGCTGAAAGGAAATCAGCATGGATTCATTGCAGGTACATCTTGCCTGATTAACAGTATCTCGTTCTGTTCTCGTAAATAAACTGACAGGTTGCGATGTAGATGATTACACAGTCAGAGGGTGGCAAATTGGCTTGGTGGGTTGCACCTTGAGAGTGGTGGTGGACTGGCTGATATCAGCCTGGAAAGATGTGGGCAGTGAAGTCCTGCAAGGCTCAGCTCTTGGACTGGTGCTATTCAATGTCTTCATCAGTGACTTGCATGAGGGTGTGGAAAGCACCTTGTCCAAATTCACAGATGATACCAAATTATGAAGCCAAGTTAACACACCAGAGGGTAGGGAACAGATCTAGGTGGATCTGGACAGGGTGGAAAAATGGGCAGAATGAAATAGGATGCAGTTCAACAAAGACAAGTGTAAAGTGCTGCACCTGGGCAAATGAACCACCAAGACACTTGCAGCCTGGGGGATGACCTTCTTAGCAGCACAGCAGCGGAAAGGAATCTTGGAGTCTGAGCATGAGTTGTCAACGTGACAAAGTGATCAACAAAGCTAACTGCAACTTATCATGTATTAACAAATGCGTGATGAACAGGTCCAGGGAGGTGATGCTTCCCCTCTATGTGGCACTGGTCAGGCCACAATTGGAGTATTGCATCTGGTTTTGGGTGCCACACTTCAAGAGGGATGTGGGGAATCTTGAGAGGATCCAGAGGAAGGCCACTCATATGGTCAGAGGCCTGCAGGTAAGGCCCTACGAGGAGAGACTGAGGGATTTAGTTCTCTTCCCTTTGCAAGAGAAAAATGCTGCAATGTATTTATGCCTGATTCTATTTCACCCTCTTCAAATCTCTCAAAATTCTAAAGGCAGGCAAGATTCCTTGGGTAAATGTGATGTCTTTTATTAGACCAACTAAATATTGGGAAAAAAGTTATTTGCCAGCTTTTGGGCATAAACACCCTTCTTCATAGCCTGGGTTTTTGTGCCTGAAAGCTTGCAAATAACTTTTTTTTTTAATTATATAGTTGGTCTAATAAAAGATATCATATCTACCCAAAAAACCTTGCCTAACTATGTCCTTGAATCAACATGGCTACAACCAACAACCCTGAAACATGGAAAACATTAAAATTCTAAGTGAATGTACTTTTGTATCATGCTGGGCACATCTACACCTTCAATGAATGCGACACAATAAACTCTGGAGCTATTTGAGCTGGAAGCAACTGTTCCCAGGTGCAGCCTTAACATGTGCTCAAGACAGCAGTAGTCTGAGCTGGGGCAGAGCAGTCCTGGGTTGGCAGCAGGCTCAGTGACTCAGCCCCAGGCTCCAGGTGGCAGCATTGGGCAGTGCTGAGGATGGCTTGGGCACAAGGGTGCAGAATCTATGGAGCCATGTGTCTAGGTAGCAGGCAGTCCTTATACTCTAGCACCCTCATGCCCCAGCCAGCCCTTGTTGCCATCTACACATGTGTTTTGTCACACTTCATTACTTTGCCATAAGATGATATTGTCGGGGACAGTACTATATTATGGTGGAGTAATTAAGTGCAACAAGAGTTAATAAATATTCTGCACCTTAAGAGTTGTGCATGTCTGGACATGGCTCTTAGCTGTAGAGAAAATTAGTCAACTCCATAGTAAAGTAAATATGTTGATGCACCCACTGGCCATGTCTACATGAGATGCTTATTGTGCAGTAGCTCGTTACTACTACACAGTAGCATTGCCAGGCACAAATCATGATGCAACACCACTGCACTGTAGTAATGATCTAGTTTATGATAGTAATGAGCTACTGCACATTAAACATCAGTAGGCAACCATGCCAAGACACTATTGTGCAATAATGCCAGTTACTGCACAGTCATTTAGTACTTGGCTATACAAGTATATATATATATATATATATATATATATATATATATATATATATATACACTAGTATACAAGTATACTAGTGTATATATATATATTTGTGTGTGTGTGTGTGTGTGTGTGTGTGTGCAACACTACTATATATATAGTAGTACCATGGAAAATGTGGATTGTTGGTTACTTTCTTAAATCCAATATTGGGGATTTTTTTGTTATCAGAAAAACTAGTATCCCTGTTTATGACCAAAGGCATGAAATAATCTTATCTATATAAGGGTGTTTCTCAAATCTCATTTATAGATATAGTCTTAATAGTAAGAGCTGAGTTATTTGTGTCAGCTTTTTTGAATGCTGTATCTCTACCTCAGTTACATAAAAAATGGTCCCAGAATTAGTATTCTACAAGGTAGTTTTAAGCATAATAAGGACATCATTATTTTTCTACACTCAGTAGGTAAATAAGAAGGACTAGAAATGCCTGACATGTTCCTGAATTTTGTAAGTCTTCACTGGAGATTTACATGCAATCAGAAGTCTCCTCAGTGGCTGATCTCTTCTACTGTGAAGACACAGTTCTATGATTAGGAAACAGCACATTTACACATTTTGTCTCTTTTCTTCTCTCCCTTAAAAGCAGTTCAGGATGCATTGGTGTGTGTATGTGTGCATGTGTGTGTGTGTGCACATGTGTGCATGCGTGTTTTCCCTTAATGCAAACAGAGCTGATTTAGACAAATAATATTTTATTACATTTAGGTTAGTAGTCTTTTCTATTAACCATTATAGACCTCCTCCTTTCAGATTTGGATGCCCTGGAAAGTGTAATATATATAGTGATGTTTCATTTCAATCATGGAAAAATAAAGGTGGATCTCTTTCTGATCCACTACAAAGAATGGTCTCAGCTATCTGGTTGTGAAGAAGCCTCAGGACCTTGATGCACTTTTCAGGGCATCCAAATCTGAAAGGAAGAGGTCTACAATGGATAATAGATAAAACTACTAACCTAAATGTAATAAAATATTATTTGTCTAAATCAGCTCTGTTTGCATTAGGGGAAAACACACATTCCCCCCCCCCCCCCCCCCCCGGCCAAGCTCCTTTGCACCATAAAGCAACGCAGCCTGAACTGCTCTTAAGGGAGAGAACAAGAGAGACAAATGTGTAAGTGTGCTGTTTCCATATATATATATATAGCAGAAAGCCCCCTTTTCCTCTTGCCTGCATTTGCTCTCCCCTCTTTGAATATGTTTTTCCTCTTCTACCTTTTCTTCCTTCCTCTTTCTTTCACTTTAAGATAAGGAATTGTGTTTTAAAATGTGTATGTGTGCATTTTGTATCTCCCCTTGTATTTTGGTATTTTTATCTATTTGTGTGCCATGGCATTACTTTTGTAGCTTATATTTTATACTCCTCACCTTTCAACTTTCAACTACAGATGTGTTTAGTAACAATATTAACAAGGGCAGGAGTCAAACTGCCGCTTCCCTGTATCAGGCAGGCCCCTGAAAGAGCAAGTGAATCAGTGATTGAATGTGTAACACAGTAGCAGACAGCAATTAACACCTAGGAAAACAGCATGATCAACCAACGGAAGAAATCAATAGAAGACAATGTAGTGCCAGGGACCAAATTTTGGGATGAGTATCTCCAGATCGACCGCTCCCAGAGCCCTATTCAAAATTCATCAACGGACTCCCAAACCTGCACGTACATGCGGATGACACCTGGGGCTGACAGATGCCATCCAGTAGCCACAGAGGAGGAAGTCCCACGAGAGTCAATGACCCCTGGATTGGGCAAACCTGAAAATTGGGGAGTCACCAAAGTCTGCCAAGGACAGATAAAAAGCAGTAAAAAGTGACCCTCAGCGGTGCCCTCTTGATCTCCAATTTGACCAGCACCTGACCTGTCCAGCCAGAAGGACCAGTCAGCAACCCCCCTTCTGGAAGATAACACCATGCTGAAAGAAGCCTCAATGGCAGACTCCAGCACCTGTGGGATAGGTATACCTGACTCTTGTAGCTTGCTACTGTGTGTGTGCGTGTGTGTGTGGGGGGGGGAGGGGGGGACCAGCCCCAAGGTTTATGATTTAACTTCATTACAGTGCTTCAATCAGCCTAATAAACCAGAATTTTAAGGATCCCGAGTTGGACATTTGTAGCCAACATATATATATATATATGTATATATATATATATATATATATATTAGAGATGTTTCATTTCAAACATGGAAAAATGTAGATTTTTGGATTACATTTTTTAATCCAAAAATTGGGCGTTTTTTTTTATCAGAGAAAACCAGGATCCCTGCTCATTATACTTTTATGATGAGCAGGGAGAGTTAGCGTGAAACTGTGGAACAAGAAATCAAGACTGGATTATGTTACATATGGTCTAAGCAGGGAAAATGGAGTCTTATCCTGTTACCTACATTCACTTTAGTGACTTCTTTGTTCCTATGGATCAATTACAGCATTTTTTTCCTTACATAGAATCTAATTATTTGAGGGTTAGTTTAACTATGACTCCTGTAACGGCTGTGACAGGAAAAGCAGCAATAGAGGCAAGGGGACAGACCCCTGCCTCTTGCCCCCTGTCTCCCTTGCCTGATCCCTGCGCTTTGCCCCCTCTTGTGCATGTTCTCCTGCCACCCGTTCCTCTGCTATTTGACCTCTGCCACATGCACCCCTACCTTTGGCCCCTCTCTGGTCCTCCCAACCCTTCATCCCGTGCCTATGCCTGGTCCCTTGCTTCCTGTCCCCACTGATGATATCCCTCCTTGCTGTCTGCTCTACTTACCCCCTGTTCTCCTCACTCTACCCCCTCCCTGTACCCTCCTGCTGCTTATCTTATGGGCCATTCCAGGGCAGACAGTGGTGGCTGCAGCCCTGACCCAGCTTAGCCAGGCTGAAGAAATGATGTCAGCTCTAGGCCAGGCCAGATCAAGGCCAGACTGGGCTGAAGGTGTGGGTGGGGAATGCAGTGGGGAAGCAGGCTGTGCATTCTCCCCTGTATTCCCTCAACCAATATGCAATCTCTCAATTGGCCCCCACCACACAAACTCCTCTGCTGTCCCCCTAGCTGAAAGCTTTGTCCCACCAAACAAGCCACCCTGGTGGTGAACCATTGCTTGCCTTGGGCTAGTACTTGAATTTAAGACAAGACTTTTTTTTTTTTCCTCCCCACTGTGAGAATTGAATTGAGTCAATATGGTACTTCCTTGCCTCTCTCAATACTGCTCTCCTTCCCCATTGTTGCAACTTGTCCCCAGCTCCCCTCACAGTCTGGCTGGAGCAAGGTAGGAGAAGGTCTGGAGATCCTTGCATCCCAAGGTCAGCCAGGGACAGTGGCAGCAGTTAGTGGGCAAGAAGGGAATGGGAAGGAAAGGGTCATGCTGCTGAGCACAGAGGAGAAGAGGGAAGGAATAATTACTTTCTTCAGGGACTAAAAAAGTCTTTGGCTGTTGCCACTCCCTGTGGCATTTTCCAGAGGAGGGGTATACCTGTGCCACTGCAGCCCCTCTAGATCTGCCCCTCGATGCACAATTAGTAGATTAGTCTGACTCAAAATGTCTCAGTAATTATTCAGTAGCATATAGAAAGCATATTTTTACCATGTATTCCCAAAATATTGAAAGTTGTACCTGTTAACTACTTTAAAAGTGGAAGAAGAGTTGTCATTCAGGACAGTACAACAGCTATTATGTTTCTGTTATATCTTCATAATTGTGTAGTGATACATGTCAGTTCAACTTTTGTAACATTGGCCATGAATGAAATAGAGTTAAAATTGTAGCAGTCTTGCAAAACTTTATAGCTATGGAATTATGCAGAGTAAACAGTTGCATCATAATCACTTATATAAGTATTAATGCAATTGTTGCATATGTCTATATACTCAGGTTAAGGGAAGTAGGTGTGTTAAGTCTAGAGAAAAGCAGATCAAAGGAGGATATGACAGCAGTTTTCATATATTAGAAAAGCTGCCGTATAAAGGATGTGAAAAAAAAAATTCCCTTGACAGAGAGTAAGACAGGTGGTGATAGGTTTAAACTGCAATAAATCAATTTTAGATCAACTCCAAATGGAAATATATATTTGAAAGAATGGTAGGACAATGTAACAAACTATCTAGTGAAACTATGGAATCTGCATATGTGTTGGGAAGCTTGGAGAACCAGTTAAATAGCCTTAATTAAAATAAAATTACTGTGTGTTTTAATTTATACCTCTCTGAAGTTTCCTGCATATTTTTGGCCTTTAAGTTAGATCCACATAAATGTCCTTACACATCAGAAAAGTGAATGTAAATAGATAAAATAATTTGAGTGTATGTGGGATAATATAACTTGTGTCTATTCAAACAAAGCTTCTGAATTCATTTTAACATCTATTTTTGGTCTCACACTTCCAACATTTTTCAGAATTTTCCTAGGATTGTATATTAAAAAAGGTGTTTAGTCTCATTTATTTTTAAATCTAACTTGAAAAGATATCTGTTGTTTGTATGTCTTTTTTTTTTCTTTTCTGTTACTTTTATCATCTTTTTCACTGTATTATTTGATCCTGAAAGTGTTTTGTGAAGCAAGCTATTTGGAATTAAATTGTGCTGAACTGTATTATATCAAAACCACTAGCTAATATTCTGTTCAAGAGCTATATTAAGTCAACAGGAAATTTTATTTATTTATTCATTTATTATTTGGAAAACATATTAATTTATTTTCCAAATGTTATTTATGTTTGCACTCTTGCTATTATTTTGTGTGTCTAAAATGGACCAAATCCTTCTATCTTCAAGATCTTGTAGTGAATTACTCCTCACTTGGCAACATATTCACTGTTTTCTTTCTAAATTATTACACAGTGGGCATGGCTACATGAGATGTTTACTGCATAGTTGACTAACTAACTGTGCAGTAAATGTCTCAGTGTCTCTATGTGCACCCATATGAGGGCACACAAAACTAATAAACTCTGCATCATGGTAGCACTAAAAAGTAATACCTTGCTGCAGGGTTTTTTTCATTCTCAACAGTGCACATGTAGTCACTGACCAGCTGGCTGAAGCACAAGGGTGACAGAGAGAGAGAGAAAGCAAATACCTAATTATATTTGATGCCTGCCGACCATTCATAAAGCATGAATTTTCTAACTATTCAGTTACCATAGTACAATCAGTTTCTCTACTTTTCAAAATGTAGCTGTCTTAGATTCTGGAAAGCTGGTGTTGACTCAAGCCCACATTTATATGCAAAAACATAACAATCAGAAATAACCTTCAGATAGATGTCTTGTCACTCTTTCATGTGTTCATCTTGCCAGAAGCATAAATGCACCTTTTTGAACACTTGTGTGAAAGAGAATTCTAGTATCAAGTGAAGGATGAAGACATACATAGAGTTAATCATCTAGCAGAACTTATAACTTCTTTCCTATTCCTTCCTATTCTAAACATAGGAGTACCTAGGCATATATTTGAAGTATTGCCATGAAAAATATAATCCTTGTTTGGTACTATCTTGACTGTCTGACAACAGTATTTGCCATTACATATATTATTTTAAATAAAGATACGATCCCAGCACAATAACTAGAAGTTCTGTTGTGGTTGTTGATGAATAAACACAGGATAATTTAGAGCTTATTTTTTGCCTTCCTTCAGAGGCATGCTTACTGTTGTGGAAAAATGATCATGAACAGTTCCAGTCTGATTCTGACCTTTTCTGTCTGGAAATCTCCTTTTGAAATAATTTTGCTTTTATGTGGATGTTATTACATCAATGTTTGCAGAAGTGACCTGCATAAGAAATTTCCTACTTGAAAACATTCATAAATGAAAATAATAGCATACATTTACATTTTGTACAATTGGTAAATGAGAATGATGTGCATACGTATATACACAGACAGATATGCTAAGATGGAAGAAAAAAGGAGAAATAGACAAGTGTGGTAGATATAAGAGGAGCAGAAGAAGAAGATGGAAGAAGGATTAGATCAAAGTCAACACTGACAAGTGCAAGGTGATGCATCTGGGGAGGAAGAACCAGCAGCATACCTACAGGCTGGGGAACTCCCTTCTTGTCAGTGCAGAGGCAGGAAAGGATCTTGGAATCATTATTGATGCCAAAATGAACATGGGCCGACAGTGTGGGGACGCGGTCAGGAAGGCCAACCACACCTTGTCATGCATCCACAGATGCATCTCGAGCAGGTCAAAGGAGGTGATCCTCCCTCTCTATGCAGCACTGGTCAGGCCGCAGTTCGAGTACTGCATCCAGTTCTGGGTGCTGCACTTCAGGAGGGATGTGGACAGCATTGAGAGACTTCAGAGGAGGGCCACCCGCATGATCAGGGGGCAGCAGGGCAGGCCCTACGAGGAGAGGCTACAGGATCTGAACCTGTTCAGCCTCCACAAGAGAAGGCTGAGGGGTGATCTAGTGGCCTATTACAAACTAGTCAGAGGGGACCAGCAGGTATTGGGGGAGTCCCTGTTCCCCCAAGCACTACCAGGAGTGATTAGAAATTACAGTTACAAGCTGGCAGAGGGTAGATTCAGACTAGACATCATGAGGTGCTACTTCACAGTCAGGGTGGCTAGGACCTGGAACCAGCTTCCAAGAGAAGTGGTGCTGGCTCCTACCCTGGGGGTCTTTAAGAGGAGGCTAAATGAATACCTTGCTGGGGTCCTTTGACCCCAGTGCTCTTTCCTGCCATGGCAGGGGGTCAGACTTGATAATCTGTCAAGATCCCTTCCAACCCTACAAACTATGAAACTATGAAACTATGAAAGTCCATTGGAAGGACAGATACCAAGACAGAAAATGTGTACTTTGCCTGTGCTGTCAGTGGTATCATGATGATTTAGGTGGCACTGAGTGCATCTACACGATATGCTTTACTGCAAAGTCACATAGTTTACTGCACAGTAAGCATAAGTGTCTACACATACACATGCTTACTGCACAGAAAATGTTGCTATGTGTAAGTAAATTTGCTACCTGAAAATGTAAGTGGCAACTTTACTTGTTAGTAGTAACTGTGCAGTAGCTCATGTGTAGATGCCAATTGGGAGCAAATTTGCTCCCAATCAGCTTTGCTATTGGGGGCCATCCTGAGCTCAGCCCCAGGGCCCCGTGGCTCAGAGCCTCTCCTGGGCTCTCCAGTGTTGGGCCACCTCTTCAGTAGCCCCAACCTCAGGCCCTTTAAAAAGTCTGCAGGCATTTTAAGCCCTGGGGCACAACAGCAGGGAGCCTGGGGCAACTGTTGGCCTCTGCTGCCCCTACACAGAATGTGCCAGCCTGTCTGTTGTCTGTACCCCAGTACACTGCCTGGCACTGCAGTGCTGCACAGCTGATGGGGCCATGCCATCCATGGCTGCAGGCTGCTGCCAGGCCTCCCAGGACCCAGGCCCAGCTGCAGGCAGCTCCTGGCCACAAGAGCCAGCTCCAGCCGCCCATAGCCATCCTGCAGCAGCCTGGCACCTGCATTGCTGTCCCTTACTGTGTGGCTCCTAGTCCCATGCTGTGACCCTGCTCTGGGCACTGCACTCAGCAGCCCAGGCCTGGTATCACAGGGTCAACTATGCAAAGGCCTAGAGAGCTGGTGCAGGAGGCCCCATGGCATCCTCACCCATGCCACAAACTGTCACCTGTGGCCCCAGCTGGTACATGGAAGAAACTGGTGACCTCATGACACTGCAATTTTTGCATTATAAGTAACCCCAAAATCCACATTTTTCTGTGATTAAAATGGAATGGCACTAACAGAGAAAGAGAGAGAGGTGTTTCATTTTAATCATGGAAAAATGTGGATTCTGGGTTACATTTTTTTTTAATCCAAAAATTGGGTTTGTTTGTTTGTTTGTTTGTTTGTTTATCAGAGAAAACCAGGATCCCTTATGATCACCAACCACAATCATTGCTTAGGGAGTGCCTACAAGTCCATGCCTTTTATGCAACAATGGGATTCTATCCTTGCACCCCAGGACCCAGACTGGCACAGTGCTGTATACAGCAGCATAGGAGGCCTGCTTCGGCTGTCACTTTGGCCTGGCATGTGTGGCATGGTGACACATTGCTGGGCCCAAGGGGTGCCAGCAACTCATCCTGTTGAGCTTGTCACCCTGAGCCTCCACCAGCAGCTTGGGAAGGCCGGGCTAGTGCCTGTCCTTACAGCTCTGCAGCCTCAGTCATAGCCATGAGGTGGAGCCAGCTATGTCACCTCCAACTGCCAGCATCCCCAGCACCTTGCCATGGGCTACACTGCACCCTGCCACCTGATGAGTCCACCAAGAGCTAAATGCCATCATCACCAGCCGGAACCAGCCAGAGCCACCAGACATGCGAACCCCACACACATGGTAAGCCCTACATGGTAAGCCTCACCCCCACTCCAGCCCTGGCCCTCCCTCCTTGCCCAGCCTCACTGCACTCCCCTGGTACCTGGGTTATACCTCCACAGCACATAGGCAGGCAGGACTTAGTCAAAAACTTTGTTGAGCAGCCCATGCTCCCACACCTAGGTGGGTGCAGGCCTCACACATGCCAAGAAACATGTTGATACCAGCAGTGATCATCTGGTCATCTGTGGGGGGCAGGAACATGTAGCTGAGCCAGTGGTAGTTCTCAAGGTGGTAGCAGAGATTGTGGGGCAAACTGGGCTTTCCCCCCACACTATCAAAGCTCAGTGTCCCATACCAGGTGCACAGGTATTTCATAGATTTCATAGATTTCATAGACATTAGGGCTGGAAGGGACCTCGGAAGATCATCGAGTCCAGCCCCCCGCCCAAAGGGCAGGAAGTCAGCTGGGGTCATAGGATCCCAGCAAGATAAGCATCCAGTTTCATCTTGAAGGTGTTCAATGAAGGCGCTTGAACAACCTCCGGTGGCAGGCTGTTCCAGACCTTGGGGGCTCGGACAGTAAAGAAATTCTTCCTTATGTCCAGCCTGAAACGATCTTGTAGCAGTTTGTGACCATTCGTCCTCGTCATCTCTTGGGGCGCTCTGGTGAACAAACGTTCCCCTAGATACTGATGGTCACCCCTGATAAACTTGTAAGTGGCCATCAGATCACCCCTGAGCCTGCACTTTTCCAAGCTAAAGAGCCCCAGGGCTCTTAGCCTGTCATCGTAGGGTCTGCTTCCCTGACCTCTGATCATGCGCATGGCTCTTCTCTGGACTCTCTCAAGCTTCTCCACATCCTTTTTGAATTGTGGAGCCAAAAACTGGACGCAGTACTCCAGCTGCGGCCTCACTAAGGCCGAGTACAGGGGGAGAATGACGTCCCGGGATTTGCTTGAGAAGCATCTATGGATGCAAGCCAGCGTTTTGGTCGCTATACTAGCCGCAGCATTGCATTGCAGGCTCATGTTCATTTTGTGGTCAATGATGACCCCCAAGTCTCTTTCTTCCATAGTGCTAGCCAACATAGCACTGCCGAGCCTATAAGGATGCTGCGGGGTTTTTTTTTTCCTAAGGTGGAGAACCTTGCATTTATCGGCGTTGAACACCATCAGATTCTCATCCGCCCACTTGCTGAGCCTCTCCAGGTCAGCCTGGATCATCTGCCTGTCTTCTGGTGTGGATGCTTTGCCCCAAAGTTTGGTGTCATCGGCGAACTTGGCCAGTCCGCTTCTGACTCCAGTGTCCACATCATTAATGAAGATGTTGAACAGTATGGGTCCAAGGACAGAGCCCTGGGGGACCCCACTGGTCACAGGACACCACGATGAGTGACTTCCATCAATTACTACCCTCTGGGTCCGACCCTGGAGCCAATTTTCCAGCCAGTGGATCATGGGGGACCCAAGGCGACAATTGGTCAGTTTCTCCAAGAGACGATCATGGGACACCAGATCGAAGGCTTTTTTGAAGTCAAGATATATGACATCAATCTCATCTCCCTTGTCCAGGTGATAGGTCACCTGGTCATAGAAGGAAATGAGATTGGTCAAGCAAGACCTACCCGCAACAAACCTGTGCTGGCTATCCCTTAAGATGTTGGCATCGGCCAGTCCATTAAGGATGGCCTCCTTAATAAACTTTTCTAAGATCTTCCCCGGGATAGAAGTCAGGCTGATGGGCCTATAGTTAGCCGGATCCACTTTCCTCCCTTTCTTGAAGATAGGCACCACGTTGGCCTTCTTCCAGTCTTCGGGCACTACACCAGAGCGCCAAGAGTTTTCAAAGATCCGCGCTAGAGGCTGGGCTATGATGCTCGCCAGCTCCTTGAGTACCCTGGGGTGAAGATTGTCAGGGCCAGCTGACTTGAAGGTATCCAGCTTCTCAAGATGTTCCTTCACAAAGTCAGCATTAATGGAGGGCAGGGGATCACCCTCACCCGGACTTCCCGGCCCTGTAGCGGGCACGGGCGTCCCATGGGGCTGATGAAAGACCGACGCAAAGTACCTATTTAATAGGTTGGCTTTTTCCTGGGCGTCAGTTGTCAGTTGCCCCATCTGGTTCAGCAGGGGTCCAACGTTGCCCCTGCTTTTCCTCCGGCTCCCCACATATCTGAAAAAGGACTTTTTATTGTCCTTGATGCTCAAAGCTAGCTGGAGTTTAGTTGCAGCCTTGGCTTTCCTGGTCTGCTCCCTACAGGACTGGACCAGTGCAGAATAATCCTCCTTGGAGGTGACTCCCATCCTCCATCCTTTGTAGGCCTTTCTTTTTAGCCTCAGGAGGTCTGCTAGGTCCCTGGAGTGCCAGGGGGGCTGCTGTGCCCTCTTGCTGCCTTTCCTCCGAGATGGAATAGACTTAGTTTGTGCATTGAGGATCGCTCCCTTGAGGAGCAACCACTCTTTTTGAACTCCCCTCTTCCTGTGGTCACAGTCCCTTAGGGCCTCACTGACAAGCCTCTTGAGCTTGTTAAAGTCGGCTTTCCTGAAGTGAAGGACTTGCGTGTTGCTGACTGACTTGCCAGCTTTTCGGCGGATGGTGAAGGTGATCAGCTCGTGGTCGCTGTCACCCAGCTTCCCATCGATCACTAGGTCGCCGACTAGGTCCTCCCCAGTAGCCAGCACCAGGTCGAGCAGCGCTTTGCCTCTCATTGGCCCATAGACTTCTTGAGTCAGGTAGAGGTCATCCACGCACGAGAGGAAGCTCTGCGACCGCTCAGATTTTGCTGAGCGATCCTCCCACGAGATGTCTGGGTAATTGAAGTCACCCATGACAACCATGGTCCTGGAGCAAGCTGCCTCAGCCAGTTCCTGGGCAAACTCCTGGTCTAGCTCAGGACTTTGGGTGGGAGGTCTGTAATAGACTCCCACCATTGTGTCCCCTGTGCCGTGTTCCCCATGGATTTTAACCCAGAGGGTCTCCAGCCGTCCACCCTGGTCGCCAATATCGGCTTGCAGGGACGCGTAGCTTTCCTTAACATAGAGAGCTACACCCCCGCCCCTTTTCTCTACACGATCCCTCCTGTACAGGGTATAGCCATCTATCCCCATGGTCCAGTCATGGGTGGAGTCCCACCAGGTCTCCGTGATCCCTATGACATCATAATTGTTTGCACTAAGCAGGAGGATGAGCTCCTCCTGCTTATTCCCCAAGCTCCTGGCATTTGTGTACAGGCAGGCAAGTGCCCCCTGGGGGGCTCCTTCCTTGCCCACAGATTTTACCAGGGCTGGGGCTGTGGTGGGCTCCCTTGAGTGCCGTGATCTGCTGGCTTTGCAAGGATTGTTCAGCGGGCCAGCAGTGGCGGTCGTCCCCCCGTCCCCCAGCGGGCTTAGTTTAAAGCCCGGTGGAGCAGGTAAGCCAGTCTGGCTGAGAAGAGCCTCCTCCCTAGGGGAGGGAGGTGGAGACCATCTCTTCCCAGCAGCTCACTGCCTCTCTCGCCAAAGAGCGGGCTGTGTTCATGAAAGCCAAAGCCTTCCTGACGACACCAGCGCCGCAGTCTTTGGTTGACCACATAGATCCTCCTGTCCCTTCTCAGCCCATAGCCTGAGACTGGGAGGATCGACGAGAACACCACCTCTGCCCCCAGACCCTTAAGCCCAGCTCTGAAATCCCTGTAGCGCCTCATGACCTGGCTGGGAGTGCTCCGAGCCGTGTCATTGGTGCCCACATGAATAAGGAGCATGGGATAGTGGTCTGTGGGTTTCAGGAGCTTGGGGATCCTCTCTGCAATGTCCCGGATGCGGGCCCCTGGGAAGCAGCAGACTTGCCGGGGCTAAGGGGTCTGGGTGGCAGATTGGGCCCTCCGTCCCCCTCAGGAGGGAGTCTCCCACAACAAACACCTTACGTATTCCCAGGGCACTATGGCCATCAGCAGGGCATAGTGGTTTAGATACCCATTAGTCTGCACAAACATATTCTCATGCAGTGTGCTGGACACATACAGCAGGGGAATGCTCAGGGCACAGTGCCAGCATGGGAGAGGGACTGGTGCAATGGCACATCTCCAGAGAGGCCTTCTGCACTGAGGGTAGGTGCATAGGCAGCTCAGGAGGATCTTGGCAGCAGCACAGGAGACTGGATGGCCTGCAGGAGAAGAAGGGAGTACAGCATGGTCTAGAGCAGGGGTGGACAACCAGCAGCTCTGGAGCCACATGCAGCTCTTCAGAAGCTAATATGCGTCTCCTTGAATCTTTGTGCAAGCACACGGTGACCAGCTTCAATAGCCATTTTGTCACATCTTTACATATTACTGTGGGTCTTTGGCAATGCACATGCTAAATTCTGGCTCCTTCTCAGGCTTAAGTCAGCCACCCCTAGTCTAGAGCCATGGCAGAAGGTGCTGCCAGGAGCCTGGCCTATCCTAGCCTTGGAAGGTGGTTGGGGAGGCAGACTACCTGTGGCCAGTACCCAATAGCCTGGCAGCCCCTGGGAAGCAAGCAGGGACAGGGGGCTCAGCCGGCAGTCACCTGGGCCCTAGCCTGCCCACCTAACTTATCATGGGCCATAGGCACTCATGCACGTCTGCCCTCTGATCTGAGGCTGGGCAATGCACAGGCCCCTGGTACAGAGCATCTTATCTAAGAAATGTTGCAAACTGTCACAAACAGCCTCTTTCTCATGGCTCTTTAAGCCCTGCAGCTGCATGCAGGGGAGATACTTTAGTTAGAAATCAGAATGTTGCCTCAGGGTCACCGCTGCCCATGGCCAGGGCCCTGCAGATGTGTCAGATCCACAGGAGGAGGACCCAGGACCTGCCCCTTCTCCTGGATCAGCTGACAGCCTTGGAAGACCACCTGGCAGTTGTTCAGGTGTGGTAGGAGAAGGACATTGCTTGGCAGGACAGGTGGCTGCCAGAGGACTTCACCCTTCAGAATAGGTGGTGGGCAGAAGACATGGCTTGTGAGGCCAAGACTTATGGAGGAGAGGTTGAAGGAACTGGACTGAGAAGCAGTCAACTTCTCTGCATTCTCAGCCTTGGGGCAAATCAGAGACCTGGCTCCAATGTGTCCCCAGGGCTGGGAGTGGCAGTCAGCTGATTGGGACTGCCAATTGATGCAATTTAGGGGTGCATTGGAGTAAATGGATCTGGTATGACCCAAAGTTTGAAGCACTAGTCAGCTAATTAGTGCTCCCAGCCCTGAGACCAGATCAGAGCCAAGGACTCTGGTGCACCCTTTATCAGCTGACTGTCTTGCTACTTGTTGGTGCAGGTGTAAGGAGTGACCTAGAAACCACTATGCAAAGACGAAACAGAAGAGAATGTTATGTGACGAATGCCTATCTGCAATGATAAGGAGGAGACAGTCTTAGATAAAGGAGGCTTGAAAACAAAAGAGGAAACAGAGTACTGGGTTATAGGGCTCATTAAAATACTAAAAATCACTCCCTTAGGTGGGGAAAAAGTATGCTAATGAAACATACATGTATGTAAATGAGATACATGGCTAAAACACAGGTATAGAGACATGCTCAGTAAAGAACTCCTTGCGTCACTCCTTTATAACCAATCAGCAAACAAGGATGCTTAAGGAGGTTCAAAAACTCCTGTATAAAAGATGCTTAAAAATAGTAATCTGGTGTGCTTGTTACGTGAAATTATTCCGCTCACACCTTTTATTGCTAGCAATAAACTTTCTTTGTACTTTCACCCCTGGTATCTTTATTGGCCTTTGCATACCGGACATGATCCCAGACTTGAGTTGGGGCTCAACAGTTTTTGGCACCACAGATGGGACTGCCTTAGATAAGGTTTTGCCCGGTCTAGCTGACAAGCAGACGGATGCTCCTTTGAAGCGAATGTCAGGTGTGCCCCGGGATCTCTTTTCCCGGTGAGACTTTTGCTTCAGGGGGAGCTGGATCGTTGAGGTGGCAGTAGCCTAACGGTGCAACGCCATAGAGTGAAAGTACCAGTAACAGGCACCTGGATGAGAGGGTAGAAAGGGCATAAGGCCTACCGTCAGTACGCCTGCCTGGGATTATCTCTGTAAGTATTCTGTCTGGCCCGAGTCCAAGACCAGTGATTTTTCTCCTGTGAGGACGAGGACTAAGAACAGATCCATGGATCCCAGGTAAGTCGGACGGTCAGAACTGGGAAGGCAGCCCTGAGATGGGTACTATTAACAGTAAGGTTAGGAAATGTACCCCCCTCTCTTGTGTATTGGGACATTGAGCAGAGTTCAGTGGGGATCCTATGACTAAGCAGAAAGCTAAATTCTTCTGTGAAACTGCGTGGCCATGCTATAAGCTAAATGATCAAGAACATTGGCCTCCAGAGAGAAGTGTTAATTATAATACCATCTTACAATTGATTTTGTTCTGCCGGCAGAATAGAAAATGGGAAGAATTGATGTATGTGCAAGCGTTTATGTCTCTCTGTAGAGATGGAAATGTTTTGTAGGAATGTGGATTGGGGGAGGGGGTTGGGATCTGTGAGATGGCAGTGGCTTGACCAACTGGAAATCCTGTCCTGGAATGTCCGGAGCCAGAGGCTCCCCTCCCTTTGCTGCCTCTACCTTATTCTCTTCCTCTCCCCCCTCCTCCTCCTCATTCGTCTGATTCCTCGTTGGCATCCGCTCTTCCTGCTTCCTCCCCCACCGAGGCGGAGGTTGAGAACACTCCCCGACCCAGGGATCTGGAGCAGCACCAACCATGGCCATCAGGTGCTTGGCAATCTCCAGAATCCCTGACTTCTCCTGATATAACCCCGGGAGGTGGGTGGAGAGTACAGTTAGGAGCAGACTCCGGGGTTAAGGGAAAACACCGCAGGGAATCTGATCCTGGCCGTGGGAAGGGAAATGGGGTATTTCCCCTAAGAGAACAAGTGGTACCTGGGCCTCTCGAAGATGACGGTGAGTCAACCTACCATCGAACCTTTGTGCACGTTCCTTTCACTACCTCAGATTGGTATAACTGGTGGAACAATACACCCAGCTTGAGAGAGAATCCTGAAAAGGTACAAAACCTGTTTGAAACGATTTTCAAAACCCATAACCCAACCTGGGCAGATGTTCAGTCTCTTTTAGATATCCTGTTGACACCAGAGGAAAGGAGGATGGTAGTAAACAAAGCCCGTGAGTACGTGGAAAAGGAAATTACTGCAGGGCACCTGCAAGGAAATAGGGACGATCATGTCCCCACCCAGGAGCCAGATTGGAAACCAGACCAAGATATGACCTCCATCCACGCCTATCGAGACTATATCCTCTGAGGATTGAGAGATGCTGTGAAAAAACCTCAGAATCTCAGTAAGGTGTATGAAGTTCGACAGGAGATGAATGAGACCTCGAGTGCTTTCTTGGAAAGAATTTACACTACTTTCAGACAATACACCCGCGAGGACCCGGAGGATGCATCGAACGCTCGCATGGTAAATATGATCTTCATAGGTCAGAGTGCACTGGACATTAGGAAGAAATTGCAGAAGACAGACGGAGCAACAGGTATGCCTATTTCCCAACTAGTAGACATTGCTTACCAAGTATTTACTAACCGAGAAAGTGTTCAGGAAAAGCAACAGGACAAGAAAGAGGAGAGAAAGATGAAAATGCAGGCAGCCCTAGTGGCAGCTGCAATCACGGGAAAACCCAGAAATGAGGGATCCTGGAGACAGCCTCAGAGGCTGGGGTCCATTAGAGAAAGATCAGTGTGCCTATTGCAAACAAAAGGGACACTGGAAGCGGGAATGCCCCTATCGGAAAGTAGGTGAAGGTGAAAAGAAAAGAGAGGAGAGCAGTGGACTGTTTGTTTTTGGAAGGGATTCAGATTGAAGGGGACCGGAAGCCCGGGAGGGAAAGATAACCCAGATCCCAGTGTCCCCTGATGAGCCTCTGGTTAAAATGCAACTAGGGGACAGAGATTAACTGGTAGAATTTCTCGTCAATACAGGTGCTACTCATTCCGTCTTAACTCAAAAACTGAAACCTTTAAGTAAAAAGACTGTGCCAGTGGTAGGGGTCACAGGGAAGGCAGTAACATGGCCCTTCCTACAGCCAATGGCCTGTAATCTTGGGCAGGCCGAAGTCACCCATCAATTCTTGTACATGCCAGACTGCCCCATTCCCCTTTTAGGGAGAGACCTCCTCTGTAAACTGCAAGCTACGTTGTCATTTCAGGATGGGCAAAAGTTTTTAACAGTGCCTCCTGAAAAGGGGTGGCATTTGCAGGCTTGCCTTCTTCACCTTCTCGGAGAGGAAAGTACACCGGATATTCCTCAAACCCTGCTCGATGCTGTTGTTCCATGGGTATGGGCAGGTCACCGACTCAGGAAGGCTAAAAATGCTGACCCTGTAAAGATTCAACTTTTGCCAGGGGCCCAGCCTCCATGTGTGAAACAATATCCAATGCGGATGGAAGCCAGGATAGGACTGAAGCCATTAGTTGAACAGTTCCTGGAGTATTGCCTTCTCCGTGAATGCACATCAGCTTTTAACACACCCATCTTGCCTGTGAAGAAGCCTAAGAGTGACGAATATCGTTTTGTCCAAGACCTGAGAGCTGTAAATAAAGTGGTCGTGAGTATACACCTGGTTGTTCCCAACCCATACACCCTGCTGTCTGCCTTGAACCCAGCTCATAACTGATTTACGGTTATTGATTTAAAAGATGCTTTCTTCTGTATACCGGTAGAGAAGGGATCTCAGGAAATATTTGCATTTGAATGGGAAGACCCAGATACTAGCATTAAGACTCAGTTTTGCTGGACTGTCTTACCCCAAGGGTTTAAAAACAGCCCAACCCTATTCAGCACTGCATTAAGCAAGGATTTACATAGGCTAAAAGTGCCACTGTCCTGTGCTCTTTTGCAATATGTGGATGACTTGCTTTTAACAACCACCACTGAAGCAAGCTGCCTGGAGGAAACAATTTGCCTCCTTAATTTTCTGGGACAGGAAGGATACCGAGTGTCCAGAAGTAAGATGCAATCAATGTCCCAGAAGGTAACATATTTAGGATTTGAACTACAGCCTGGTCAGAGAGCCCTGTTGCCTGAAAGAAAAGAAGCTATATGCCGGCTAGCACCCCCAAAAACGAAAAAACAACTACGGGGCTTCTTAGGTACAGTAGGTTTTTGCAGGATTTGGATTCCAAATTTTGGGGTTATTGCAAAACCTCTATATGGAGCTACACAAGGTGATGAAAAGGTGATCGAATGGACTGAAGAGTGTGAGCAAGCATTCTGCCAGTTAAAGCAGGCTCTTATTGAAGCACCCGCTTTAGGACTACAGGACATGAGTAAGCCTTTTTCCCTTTTTGTGCATGACCAAAGTGGGGTGACCGTGGGGGTATTAACACAGAAATTGGGTAGCTGACAACAACCAGTGGCATTTTTTTCTAAGCAATTAGACTTTGTGTCATCTGGATGGCCTGCTTGTCTCCGGGCTGTTGCTGCCACCTGTCTGCTAATACAAGAAGCTGAAAAGTTAACCCTAGGCCATGGAATAACTGTATATGTGCCTCACGCAGTGCTTACAGTCCTGGAGGAGAAAGGAGGGAACTGGTTAACCCCGGGACGAATGGCTTGATATCAGGCCATCCTCCTAGATAAGCCTGAAATAAAATTGGCCATTTCTCGCACTGTAAATCCAGCAACACTGTTGCCACCTATGGCTGACACACCAGATCTTGTACATGATTGCCTGCAAACATTGGAAGCTGTTTACTCCTCAAGACCAAACCTGAGAGACTCTTGAAAATGCTGAACTGGAATTCTACATGGATGGCAGCTCGAGTATGGAGAATGGAATTCAAAAATCTGGATACGTTATCATGACTACACAGAATGTGATAGAAGCAGGACCTTTAAACCCTTCTGTTTCAGCTCAAAAGGCTGAACTCATTGCTATGACTCGGGCTTTGCAATTGGCTGCCAACAAAACTGTCAATATTTATTGTCGCAGGGCACCTTAGTGCCTGCTCCTAGAGAGGAGAAACTGCCAGGGAGAGAGAGCCCTGGCAGAACCTAATGAAAGCAGTTGCGGGTTACAGGAGCAACTAAGGGGAGCCAGCTGCCTGTAGGGGGCAGGGCCTGGCCCTTATAAAGCCCAGGGCTGAAGCCAGGCTGGCAGTTCTCTCTCCCAGGACAGGGGCAGGGTGCCGCGGTGGACCCCAACAGAAGGGGTTAGTGGCACAGAGTCCCAGAGATGGGCGGGCTGCAGTTGCTCCGAGAGGACAGGGAGTAGCAGCGCGGTGAGCCCGAATCAGAAAAGGTGGTAGTGCGGTGGGCCCAAAAGACCGGTGGCCAGAGAGGACGTCCCAAAGGGGACTAGCTGAGTATAGAGAAGGCCCAGAGTGGGCTGGACGAGAGTCCCAGTGAGAGGCTGGGTACTAGAGAGAGCCCAGAGGGGGCTAGACTATAGAGGAGGCCCGGGAAGTGGGCGTGCAGACATACCAACGTCTATTACATCTGCGAGGCTTGGGGCATGGTATTAGGGGCTGGTAGGAGCCACGCATAGCCCATAAGGGTAGGGTGTCCAGGGAACACCCACCATAGCGGGAGACCCCCAGGGGGTCCAGGAACACACGGGGACAGAGGTCCCGAGTAGCCGTGCCCAGAGAGTCATAGGCAGCCTCCCAACTATATATATATATATATAACTATATATAAACATGTATATATATATAAACATCAAAGACGTGGCGGGCGAGAATAAGAGGGTGCCTTGGGCCGGCCTTGACACGGAGCGAGGGACCTCGAGGAGATCACGGCCCTCCTGAAGGACCCTGCCGTGACATTTATACTGATTCTAAATATGTTTTCCTTGTTTTACATGCTCATGGAGCGCTGTGGAAAGAGCGGGGTCTACTTGATGCTAAAGGAGCAAGCATTAAGCATAGCAAGCAAATAAAAGCTCTCCTCAAGGCAGTCTGGGAACCGAAGGAGGTAGCAGTAATGCATTGTAAGGCACATCAGAAAGGGAACGACCCCTCCACAAAAGGTAATCGATTTGCTGATGCTACAGCAAAGAGAGCAGCTAAAAGACCTCAGACAGACTTGCTGCCCGAAGTAAGTAATCTGTTACCTCTCCTCCCAGACTTATACCAGCCTGTGACACCACAGTATGGGGAAAGAAACAAACTATTGATAAAAGAGTTTCAAGCAAAGAAGGGGGAGCACAGGTGGTTAGTAGCAAAGGATGGCCGCATTATCATCCCAGCTGCCTGGGTTCATGCGATAGTAAAGAGCGCTCATCATGGCACCCACTATGGACCCAGGGCCCTGGTAAGATGGATCAGTCACTATGTAACTGGAGTGGGATTAAAAGAGGCTGCCAAGAAGGTATCAGAAACATGTGAGGTCTGCCAGAGAAATAACCCAAAAGGAGGGAAAAAAGAAACTCCAGGACATCAGAGAATAGGCAATGGGCCAGGAGAAGAATGGCAGGTGGATTTTACTGAGTTGCCCCGGCAACAAGGGATGAGATATCTCCTCGTCTTTGCGGACACTTTCTCTAAATTGGTTGAGTGCTTCCCATGTCGGACTGCCCAAGCCCGAGAGGTGGTCAAGGCGCTCCTACGAGAAATCATACCTCGCTTCGGACTTCCAAAAGGAATAGAGTCAGACAATGGCCCGCATTTCATTGCACAAATTACTCAGAAAGTTTCTGAGTTCCTGGGAATCAGCTGGCATTTACACACCCCTTGGAGACCCCAGTCCAGTGGAAAGGTGGAACGTATGAATCAGACCTTAAAAAGACACCTTGCAAAGATTTGCCAAGAAGCTCGACTCAAATGGCCAGAGGCCCTACCCTTGGCCCTGTTACGAATAAGGGTCGCACCACATTCTAAATTGGGATTAAGCCCATTTGAGATAATGTATGGTAAGCCTTACCCTCTGAGTCTGCCCATGGGTACTGAACAACAGTTACATGTTTTAGGAGAGGGAATGATTAGAGAATATGTATGGTCCTTGGTTTCTGTTTTGTCTTCCATCCATCAGCAGGTATGGGACGTGCTGCAGACACAGGATCAGTCTCCTGCCCCGGAAAACCGACTATTACCTGGGAGTTACACCCTTGTGAAAGACTGGAACGAGGAACCACTTCGAGCCAGATGGAAGGGCCCATATAGGGTGCTTTTGATGACCCCGACGGCAGCAAAGCTCGAAGGAATCAAGACTTGGATACATTCCAGTCGCCTAAAGCCGGTGGCTGGACCAGAACAAGAAGGAACCCCTGCAGACTCCGGGACTGGAGACAGAGAACAGTGGAAGGTGGAGCCAATAAGAGACTTAAAATTCCTATTCAGAAGAAAGGAACTTTAAATAATTTGTCAATTTTTGATTAAGTTTTACAGCCCTTATCATGAAATTAGTCAAGATTTTATTGTGGGGCGTCCTGATCTGTCCACTCCTTCTCATAGGAGGGGAAAACCCTTTACAACAAAAATTTGACCCTCAGGAAAATGTCTGGATTTATCTGGCCTGGGAAATTTTAAATAGAATGGACTTTTGCTTAGCGGGAGGGATCAATGCTCATCTGGTTTTTACCTCATGCTTAATCGCAGTACCAACCCCTTTGAAAATTTTACAAAATTATACTATGCTGAAAGATGTAGATAAGGAAAGTACATATCAGGATATATATAATTGGGGGACTATTGTACAAGAGAAAAGCAGAAACACGTTCTCCTTATGGGTTCAGGCAACAGCTAATGCTTCTGAATGTTTCCTAATGGTTAATTGTACTGGTAATTGCCTTAAAATTGAACCAAGGTAAATCAAATGATTTTACAAACAAAGAAAGCTGATGATACTAGATTTTTGTTAAGCCAAATTGATTGGAGCAATCATAATAATAATTAAAAATGCTCCAGAGGGGGGAATGTAAGGAGTGACCTAGAAACCACTATGCAAAGACGAAACAGAAGAGAATGTTATGTGACAAATGCCCATCTGCAATGATAAGGAGGAGACAGTCTTAGATAAAGGAGGCTTGAAAACAAAAGAAGAAACAGAGTACTGGGTTATAGGGCTCATTAAAATACTAAAAATCATGCCCCTAGGTGGGGAAAAAGTATGCTAATGAAACATACATGTATGTAAATGAGATACATGGCTAAAACACAGGTATAGAGACATGCTCAGTAAAGAACTCCTTGCGTCACTCCTTTATAACCAATCAGCAAACAAGGATGCTTATGGAGGTTCAAAAACTCCTGTATAAAAGATGCTTAAAAATAGTAATCTGGTGTGCTTGTTACGTGAAATTATTCCGCTCACACTTTTTATTGCTAGCAATAAACTTTCTTTGTACTTTCACCCCTGGTATCTTTATTGGCCTTTGCATACCGGACATGATCCCAGACTTGAGCTGGGGCTCAACACAGGGGTAGCCCAGGATCATGATATGGCATAATTGGGATCTGATCTCCAATCCCCAATCCCTCCCGCTATGCATGTGCATATGGCAGGAGGCATGACTCTTAGGATTGTACATTATATCCCATCATACCTTTAACTGAACATCTACCAGGGGCTCTGATTTAGTTGTTTATAAAGTGTAAATATACCCTGCCTTCTGCCTGATATTAGGCTAAAACAGCTAACTACCTCTCTCTTGTCATCATCACCATCATCATCATTATCATTATTACACTTGTGCCTTGAGGCTTTGATTAAAATTGGGAGCATACTGGATTAAGTGTTGTAATCCCACTGTAATAGACATTTTCTCCTCAACAAAGATTTTTCTGTTAAGTGCAGAGAAATGGGTAAAATGGGAGAAGCACAGAGAGGTGAAGGGTCTTACCCAAATCTACACAACTATCCAGTGTACAAGACAGAAAGAAATTTTAGGTCTCCTGGCTCTGAGTTGAGTTTCCTACTTACTACACTATAGTGGTTTCCAGTAGCCACTACACTAATCCATTTTATATGAACTAACTAAAAAAAACAAACCCAGAATGTATCCATACTAAAGGAGACAACATATAGAACCATGAAAACCATATTGAACAGACAACAATATCCTTTTGGAATGATTAAACCAAGTAGCTCACAGTTGCTTGAATATTCAGGAGCTAAGTAGCTTAGTTTAAAAAAACCCAAAAACAGATCACCTGCTATCACCTATAGCAAAAAAGGCTGCAATATATTTAAGAATTAAAAAAATAATGGGCAAAATATTACTATTAATATTAATATTCAACAAATAATTATTTATTCTCATATTAAAATTCCAGTATAAGAGAACAGATGCACTATATAGTGCATGTCTACTTACCCATGCCTACCCATGTGGAGTACACAAGATTTAAATTTTTCTGAGAATCAGTTTTTTTTTCCAAAGGTTGTTTGTTGTTTTTTTTTGCCCCCAGGGGATTTTACTGCTAACACCAATAACAGTATCCATCACATTCTACACAGTTGTAGGAAACTATTGTCTATTGCAGTAAATAATAGAATATACTAATGAAGATGCTTAAAAAATGACTGACCTCTACAAATAGCTTGGACTATACCCTAAGGAGAGGAATTAAAATAGGTACTCTTTAGGTGCAAATAGGACATTGAATATTCACCTATCTGTTCTCTCCTTAATCCAACCTAAATACATATTTTAACTGAAAAAGACAGAAAAGGTCTCTAAATCAGCCAATATTAATTTGAAATTTCCCTCCCATCTTCTTCAATACACCATGCATTTGAAATATTATGGACACGGAGCTAATATGAATGTTGTATGAAAGTCAGGTACAACAGAAAGAACAGTGCCAGCTACATGCCATTGTTTTCATTTTCTGATCAAATGCCTTACAATTCCTGAAAGCCAGGGGCACTCAGTAAGCCAAATCTGGCAAGAAAGACCAATTTGCATGTTTGTGATGGGTGACAGAAAAGAAAAGTAATGAGGAGTCTTTTTTCAAGCATGTAAAATAGTACTGATGTTAAATGGAAATTAAATGGAAAACACTATCAATGAAAAGTTTAGTTTCTTTATTTTAAATATAAGTTTTAAAGTATGTATTTTAGGACATATAAAGCAATGTGTGTGTATATGTGTACACACACACATACATGTACACACATTTATATATCTATAGACACACACGTGTGTGTATACAGACACGTATACACACATTATCTATCTATCTATCTATCTATCTATCTATCTATCTATCGATAGATATAAATATAGATATATGCACACACAAATTTGACATTTTATGATTTTATCTCCACAATCTTAATACAATATTTATGTTTAACTGATTTCCATTGTTTTTGTTGAGAAGAGGAAAGCTAGTAGGAAACAAGTTGCTTTAAGAAACTAAAACATTACAGGACACATCATCTGTGCACCTTTAGGCCTGAGGTCAATCCTGTGTTCACTTGTTTCCTAACCTGTTCCTTCCAGTGTATTGGAATTAACTTGACCAGCAGAGGCCATAAGCAGAGAAAGTCCACCATACTTTTAATTATTCCAGTCCTTTTCTACCCCTCTTCTTGTCTCTTATGCCCATAATTAGAGCCAAGCACAGAAGGATAGGCAAGTGATTTCCAGATTATTATTGTGCGCGCCCCGGTTTAAGATAAAGAAATGTATAGGTCATGGTGGTGGATGGTTTTTGATTAGCCCTGCATGATACCAGACGACAGTGAAGAAAATGTATTTAATAGTCTAGCATATAAACATATTTAAATAATCCAATAAAATAAATTTTACAAGTGTAAAATATGACATTAGTACCTCTGAAACAATAGAAAATTGAAAGATGTGTTTGTTTTCAAGGATGAAATGGATTCATTTCAATATTGTGAAATATTTTGTTTCCTGACATTGACTCAACTGTGCACATAACATAACATAACATGTGTAAAAATATTTAAACAAATTTGAAAAAAATCTTCTGACATTACAAAAACAAAATATTTCCCCACAAAATACCTGATAAAAATGTTTCCTTGAAAAATGTCAATTAAGTAACTCACCATTTTAACAGAAAAAATACATGCTATTGTAGGAGGTACATGATTGTTACATTTTATAAAGCTATGCTTACTGCAACACGTAGGAAGGAAGCATGCTGGAGACTGTTTTGCACAGTTGCATCAATACATCATGCACCCTCCTGTGAAACTTAGAAAATAAAGCAAGTGAAAACTGCATGTACAGTAGTAGCACTAATTAACTTTGAAATATAGAGCATCTCATTAAAAAAAAAACAACAATTACAGAAGCATTAATGTAAAAGCTTTGTGCACATTTATATTATTTTAAAATACTGCAACAAAGTTCTATGGTATCAGAAGAGACTGATGGTCAAGTTGTGCACATTTATTTTTTAGAGAGGTGGGCCTGAACCACAATTTCAGATCCAAACAATCCTGAACTAATGTAGTATTCAAATAGAAATATAGATCTATATCTAGGTTGTATAAACTTCCTGAACTTTATATTAGAATAAACTTAAAGACCTAATGTAGGAAGAGTCAAATTATAGGGAATTCCAAATATGTATCCAAGCACTAAATGTTATGGTTTAACACTGGTTTACTACAATTTTTTTTTTTTCCCAAATCACTCATGGCAATTTGAAGAGGTTTACATTAGGGCTGTGCAAAGCTTTGGATCACAATTCGGATTCAGAAATGATTTGGGAGATTCATGGGCTAAGTCTATGAATCCAAATTAAATCACTAGAAGCTTTAGGCTTTCTGAGTTGATTCAAAAAAGATTCAGAGCTGATTTGGCAATTCGGTCATAGGGTATCATGGAGAATCAATGAAATATCTGTAACTTTGTTGTTTTCTGGCTGATTTGGATGCAACTTGCGAGGGTGGTAACTGATATTGAGGGCATGAAGCCTGCCAAGTTTAAAGGAGATATATTTAGGAGTTTCTGGGAAACTGTACCTCAAAGTCCTGCAAGCAAAACTCATGGCACTTGTGTGTGTTAAGCCACAGTGGGGTGAAATGGACTCAATATAGATTAGACAGTGGAATTCTGACACACTGCAACCTGCTGGACATCTGACTCCCCAGGTACCTCTGCACTTTTACCTGCACTGATACATACCCCTTCCCCCCACCCCCTACCCCAGTCTGTCCCTCACCCATGACACCTCCATTTCCATTTTTACTGACTGGATTTCTTGCCTGCATTGTGTGCCAGGCCAGCCTCTTTACTATTCCTTCCATTCAGGACCAGGTGACACACCAACTGCACGTACTTCCTCAGCCTGACAAAGGGTTTTTCAACCCAAAAGCTTCCTCAGATATATTTTTCTAACTATTTTGGGTTTTTTTCATAATAAACATATAAACATAAAAACACAAGATAAGCCATTACACACCATGAGTAACATATTTCCAACACAACATCTTTACTTTTTTTCTGTCAATTCCTTTCTAAAAAGAAAGGCTCTGTGACAGTTCCATCTGGGAACCTTTGATGCTGCTGGTGCTACTGGTGTTGTGCCAGCAAAGTTATTTTGACCTGCCGTCATTTACGGTGGTGGCTGTAGGGGAGGAAGAGGCCTCACAGGGGGACACTGCTGTGTTGTGCAGAGGCCCCAGTGCTAGGAAGGGTGCACCTGAAGACTCACAAAGTCCCACATGCACCCATGTCACGAGTTTTGCCTGCCTGTGGCCAGAGGTGCAGGGCCCCAGAACCCAAACTCCCCCTGCACCTAGCTCCTTGACAGCTGGCAGGCTTTGTGGCTGCAACAGGCCATAGCAGGCCTTCAGTTTTCACCCCCCTGTGCCTTAACACACACACAGTATTACCTATGTCATGAGTTTTGCTTGTCAGCAGCTTGAGGTACAGTTTCCAGAAAGGCCTGCACCTATCTCCTTGAAACTGGGCAGGCTTTGTGGCCGCAGCAAGAGCTACCGTCCATATAATTTTCACCCTTCTGTGGCTTAATACACACACACGACAGTTTTGCTTTCAGTAGTTTTAGGTGCAGTTTCCCAGAAACTCCTACACCTATCACCTTGAAACTTAGCAGGCTTCATGCCCTTAATAGATGCTACCACCTCTGCAAGTTTCATCTGAATCAGCTGAAAAAAAAAATGTTATAGATGTTTCATTGATTCCTCATTATACCCTATTGCTGAATTGCCAAATCATTTTCCAAATCGAAAAATGGTTCAAATCTCTGAATTGAATTGGCTGAATCTGAATCCAAATTGAAGAGTTGCCTATTTACACAGACCTAGTTTACATGTCTTAAGGGCAGATTTTAAGCTCTTTGATTTCCCTTTAATAAACAAAATAATCTGTGGGGTGTGATATTCTATTACTAAAACTCCCTCAAGTCTTATGTATTAGAATTAAAATACATACAATTATTAAATAAAATGGCATTGAAAATAAAGTAAACATTTTTCCAAAACAAAAAATAAAAGTTTACTTTGTCTGAACAAGAACAAGAGCAAGAAAATACTGAAAAATTACAATTGTTTAGCCAGTTAACTGTTCTGACTAGAATTACTACTCTACACTGTGCAACAGTGTATGAGTAAAATAGATATCAAAACAAAAGAAGATATTAAAAGTGTGTAGCTTGTACAGAAAATCATAGAGAAAATAATCTGAAGCAGTAAATAATCACTGACAGCCCAGCTCTTTTGGGGAGAGACAGAAGAGTAGGGAGAAACACTTGTGGTGCTTTAAAAGATTTAAAAGCCCACATATAAAACTGCTTTTCAATGTTATTTAGGAGACTGGAAAAACTTTCGGACAATTACTAGAAGAAAAACGTAAGATACCAAAGTACTGAAGATATGACACCATCCTGGTTTTCTGGTTGGATTTGCAGTAATGTATCTTCTGCATTGGGATCACTACTAAGACAGCAATTTGAAGTTCTTTATTAAGAGCACTGATTAAGGGCATACGCCTGATGCCTGCTCCAATGCATTCTAATTTAATGCATCAGAGCAGACTCGATTAATTGAGTCAGTGGGAGTGTTTTAATTAGAACACTCCCAGCAGCCTCAGCCTCAGCATGTATTCATGTGTGTTCACATGCCCCTTGAAGTGCTCCAAGGGCCAGATTCCATCTATTAGGCACATGATGCTTGTCTGCTGGATACAGGCATACAAAGTATGGACATGTCATTGTAGAAAAAAAAAAGTATCCTTCAAAATTAAGGGAAGATACTTTTGAAAGGGACAGTAACCATTCCCCACCAGCCCTCTCCATGAGAGACACCTATGAGAGTACAGGAGAGAGTCTCCAGAAAGGTTTACTAAGAAGAGCCCCCCAGTATGACACAATGATATGGGGCTCCAAAAATTGCACCGGATTTTAGAGGAGAGGGGATGAAAAAAACACAATTATTGACTTTCCCAGAAAACTTGGCATGGGAATTTAGCATCTGAAGAACTGGTAGTGAAAAGGAAGAGGCTCCTAAGATGGGATTCAGGGATGCTTTGAGAAGTTCATTACCTAATTCTAATGTTGCAAAAGTTTAACAAAGTGGAGCTCTCACTTCAGTGGGTATAGAGATTCCAAGGAATCTCTGTCCAAGGAACGGCCTGAGACTATACTTGAGACAGTACTTAAATAGGAGGAAGAAAAGACAAAGAAAGAAGATGTTTGCTAACCTGGTAGCATCATCAGAATGGTGGCCTCCTGCTGGAGGTGCAAGATGGCTTTCAATAGAGCCAGTGTATTGACCTGGTCAGTCAGAGTATCACAGAAAGAGCTAACCTCTACAAGCTTCAGTAGAGTAGCCTCTGGCCAGCACTATAAATAGCAAGCCCTCATGGCAGGACTAGGGTTTCAGTCCACAGAAGTAGGCATAGTTCCAACCACACCATATTTTGTGTGTGTAGAAGTAAGAATGATTGAAGCTGTAATCTAACAAATATTTTCTTTAAGGCTGAAATATGTTAAAAAATCAGTCCAGATATACATATTGACTTGGAACAGACATTCAAAGTCGAGGTGGATTCAAAGTAACTTATGTAGGTTTCTTTAAACTAGATTAGTTTGGCAGTGAATAGAAAACAAATTCACCCTTTTTTGCAGGGTACACAGACTTCCTGCAGTAACCAAGGCTAGCAGGCTGGGGGCACTCTCACTTGCCTCCCAGCTTGCCCCATGAGCTCCCTGGGTTGCCAGAGGTTGCCAAGAACACTTGAGGGGCTGGAGTACCCTGGATTGTCTGCCAGGCATGGGCAACAGTGGCCCCACCCCCCTGCTGCATCACTGTAGACCTTCCCCTGCACCCTGTCCTAGGCTTATAGGGAGCCCCAGAAAGACTGTCCTTCATCATGACTTGCACATGCCTTAATTTTTTGGCCTCCTTGCACCCCAACATGGCATCCAACCCCCTGTACCAAAGCAAGGAGTCTCAGGAAATGCAGAATGTCCTGTTTGTCACCCTGCACAACTCTCACTAAAGGTAGCGGGATATCACCAGGGATCCTGGTTTTCTTTGATTAAAAAAAAAATCCCCAATTTTTGGGTAAAAAAAAAATGCAAAATCCACAGTTTTCCATGACTAAAATTAAATGCCATATATATATATAGAGAGAGAGAGAGAAAGAAGTAACCCCAAATTCACATTTGTCCCTGATTAAAATGAAACACCACTATATATCTATATCGATATCAATACCGATATCTATCTATATCTCTATATCTATACCTATCTCTTGATAGATAGATAGATAGATAGATAGATAGATAGATAGATAGATAGATAGATAGATATTAGTGGTGTTTCATTTTAATCACAGAAAAAGTATGAATTTGGGGTTCCTTTTTTTAACCAAAAATTGGGGATTTTTTTAAATCAAAGGAAACCGGTATCCCTGGTCATCACCATCATAAAGCTGGCCAGTCCTAGAAGTTACCCCTGCATCATCAACCAGTTTGACATGGTCAAAAGCACATCCAGCAAGGCCATCTGAGAAGTGTGCCTGATCTTACATAATGTCTTGATAAATCACTTCAACTGTCTTGTCAAGCCACAGGAGTTGGTTGCCAGCTTCTACCATATGGGCTTCTCCAACTGTGTGGAGGCTGTGGACAGTGCCCATATCATCATCCTGTGCCTGGCTCAGGCATTCAGCAACCACAAGGTCTACTTCTCTGTCATCCTGCAGAGTGTCATTGACCTCCATGTCCACTTCACCCACATGTCCACCAGCTGGGTGGGCAGTGACTACAATGCCCATGTCTTTCACAGCCCCCCACTCTCCAGGCTGATGGACAGCAGGTATTATGTTCCTGGGGTCTTCAGTTTGCCATTGGTGACATGATCATCCTCCCTCTCATCATCAAGGACCCAGCATACTCCCTCCTACCCTGGCTCCTGAAGCCTTAAAGGGGGCAGCTGGACCTCTGAAAGGAGCACTTCAACTACTGCCTGAGCAAGGGACTCATGACCAGGGATCCTGGTTTTCTCTGATTAAAGAAAACCTCCCACTTTTCAGATTAAAAAAAAGGAACCCCAAATCCACATTTTTCCATGATCAAAATGAAACATCACTAATGTATGGATATATATATATATACTCCCATGGGAGTCCCATTCCTGTTACTCCAGGCAAGAGTCCCCAGAGCAGGGCTTGGCATGCCATAGAAGCCTGGGTGGCAACCACTCCAAGCCAGGAGGGCTATGGAGCTAGGCAGTGCTGACTTCAGTCAGGGGTGTCATAGGTGGATGCAAAGGGGCCCAGGATGCTGTCCATAAACTACCTGTCCTGGTGCTGTGGTACAGTCTGCCTCCTCTAAACAGCAGTGGCCTCTCAATCCACTAGTTCTGCACTTTGGCAGCCCAGATGTAGGCATCCCTCAGCCTGAGCATGTCCCTGCTCCACATCTGTGGTCTCTCCTCATGCCGGTTCCACAGCTTCAAGCACCAGGAGTCAGCTGTGTGCATCCAGGGCTCAGAAGCAGTGACCAAGGCCTGCAGTATCTACCCCTTGCTTCTTCAATGCTTCTTACAGATGTCCCTTATGTACTCTACAGATGTCCAGCTATGCAGCCTTCAGCCACTATCCCATCCACAATGCACCTTCCTCACAGGGTTGCAGCCTCTGCAATCAAATAGTGGAGAGACAGAGCTTTTGTGCAAAGTTGCAACTTTTGCTGAAAATAATGAAATATAAAGGAAAGCATCTTAGACCCTCATAACACCAGTCTGGGGAGTAATGCGGAGACACTGAGGCAACTATGGTGAATCCCCTGTCTGGACCATTCCCCTACCTGGGGCCAGGAGCTGTGCTGGTGGGGAGCATCTGTCTCAGCATCAGGGCAGGAAAGGGTTACCAGGGAGGGAGGGCCTGCAGATACTGCAGGCACTGTAGTTGGAACCTGTTCTGGTCTCTCAGAGGTCCTAGGGACCCTGGCCAGGAACTCAGACCATCTCAGAGTGGGCAGGAAGGGACCACTCAGAGAATGCCAGCAGAGGCCTAAAAGTGCCCCTTTCCCCCATCTTTCCCTTTCAGAAGAGGCATTTCAGTGCTACATCCCTGTGGGACCAACATGACCCTGGTGAGTCTCAAAGGGCATGGCAAAGTGCTAATGCTACCTCTCATCCTCTGTGATTCTCTTAGAAAAGAGATGTTTTGGCCCTGCATCCCTGCCATACTGTCTCTTCACTCCCAACATTCCCCCTGCTGAGAGGTGGCTGGGTCTGAAGGAATAAAGTTTTTCACTACTGCTGGGATGCCCAACCAATATACTTTGTTCTTGCTGTAGGAAATGGTGGCGTGGGAGATGACTGAGAACTGGAGAGAGGCCATGTGCTTTGATGGTGCACAATGGGAGGCAGTAGTGGGGGAAAATCTCCAATTTTCAGATTAAAAAGAGTAATCCAAAAGCCACATTTTTCCATGATTAAAATGAAACACCATTAATATATTTTATATATAGTGGTGTTGATTTTTGATCACAGAAAAATGTGGATTTTGGGTTACTTTTTTAATCTGAAAATTGGGGATTTTTTTTTTTTAATCAGAGAAAACCAGGATCCCTGACAATGGGAGTGCTTCATGATGGGGTCGGGGGACATGGCTGCCTAGGTCTTGTGGCACATGCAGGGGATATAGAAGCTTTTGTTTCCCACCATGAATGCCCCCATCCTCCTCCCTCCTGCCAGTGCCTAGCTGATCCTGGCTGTGCCTGGATGGAAGCCGGAGGTGGAGCTGGGGACAGATTCTGTGCTGGCTTGGGTGAATGACAGCCCAGGATCAGGAACCACTAGGTGCTTGGCCAGAGCAGCTGAACATGGTGCTAAGTCACAGCACACCTCCATGCAAAGTGGGACTAGAAGAAAGGCACAAAGGTGCTTGGGATGTCAGAGAACAATGACATAAATTGATTTGATAAGGGATCTGGTATAGAAGTTTCATGCAGCGGACCTACCTAATTCACAAAAATCTGATACCACATCAATCCAGGACTATCTTATATCAAGTTCTGCCATTTTCAGTCTGCTCTATGTGCCCTGAACTTCTGTACGGTTAAAGATTTGGTCTGTACCTAGCTATTAGGACTGTGAGAAGTTCCAGTCGCTGATTCAGAGGAGATTCAACCTGATTTAGTGGCCAAATCTATTAATCTGAATTGAATCAGGATACCCATTAATTTCTCTGAATCAAATCGGAAGCCTCCAATTCGATTCAGAGAGATTTGATAATTCGGCCATAGACACAGCTTTATATGTATTTTCTATATACCTCAAGGTACAAGGCATGGCTCGTGAACACTGAGATGGTGGGGCGGATAGAGTGTCCCACAAGACTTCTGGTCTACTTTCGGGTCTGCTGCAGTGCATGCAGGGGATCACTTCCACACCCCCCAGTTCAGTAACTGGTGCCTCCTGGGCCTGGGGGGGCACCCAGGATCCTCCCGCAGATGATCACCAAGCCAGGGGAGACAGGGGGGAGAGGCATGCTCTTGTGGGATGCTCCATCTGACCCACCACTTCAGTGTTCACATGCCATGCCTGGTACCTCAAGGTATGTAGAAAAAACATATAAAGTTGTGTCTATGGCCGAATCTCTGATTCACCAAATCAGAAGCAAATTTTCAGGTTCAGATTCAGCCAAATTGAATTGGTGACAGTGATCTGAATCAGCAAATCGAATCACTGTTCCCCAAATCAGGCTGAATCTGAATCTAATACTGCTCACTTCACACACCCTTACTAGCTATTATAATTTTGGTAAATGTAATGAATGAAAAATGATGATAATGGAATGTGCACTTCAAATTTGTCCCTCACTTTGTACTAATGTTTCTTGGATTGTAAAATGTGTGTGTGTGTGTGTGTGTGTGTGTGTGTGTGTGTGTGTGCGCTCCTGACATGCATCTATGTACACTTTTTTATTCTGGGGTGAATGATTCAATTAGGATAAAAGTTTTGCTTAACATGATCAGACCTGGAATTATTTTAATCTACTCTGGAAGTTAGTTTTGCAATAGAACTTCATTGACAGGAGATACTTTCCCTCTGGCTTTCAGGCACTTAATTTTGGTATTTAAGAACTCCTCTGGCCTTCATCATCCCTGTTGTCTTGCTTCCTTATGGACTGAAATATAATTGCTGACAAAATTGAGGCGGGAATTGATACCTTTAAACCAAGGCTAGAGCTGGTTTACTTAATGCCTGTGTAAAGGTGCTGAAGGGTTTCCTTAGAGCTTGCAAGCTAAATCAGGGTGTTTGCACTCTTGGGACAAGAATCTGCAGCAGGCTGTGGACATGATTGGACAGCTCTAACTCCAGAGTGGGAAGCTTGGGAAAAAAAAACAGGGGGAGACTTGAGGAGAGGGGAGCTGAAACTGTGCTGAGAAGGGCTGCTTCTGAGGGGGCCGCTACCAGGACAACTGCTTCTTCAAGGATGACTGGCAGAAGCATTGTTGCTGAGTGAGCTGCTACTGAGGGCAGAGGAGCCATAAGCTACAGAGTACCCAGCATTGCCTGGTATCCTTTACTAAAGCAGCAGGGTTTATGCAATTGGGTTCCCCTTCCCACTCTTAAGTTCCCTGGGTGCACGGAGTCACTGGGAGGGAATCGGGGACAGGGGGTTGCTAGAGGAGGTTTTCTGGGAGAGCTAAAGAAAGTAGCAGGGAATCATGGCTTTGTGGGAGCTCCAGCAGAGAGCTCAATAAAGTACAGCTGAGACGGGGCACTCCAGGAGCCAAACACAGGGGAGATGCCTTGGGGAAGTATCTGGGGAATGGTGTGATTAATTGCAGGCATCCAAGAAAGACTGGAAAAGGGAAGAAACCCTGGTCTCCAGAGCAGGCAGACCCAAGGTCCTGACAGGCACCCCCATCTTCTGTCCAGATGACAGCATCGCCACCCCTCTACAGAGGCAGAGTGAGCACCGCTCCCTGGGGCTCAACTGTGGCCACTCCACAGTGGACTATTTTGCTGCTGGCAGAGTGATTTTGTGTAGACCTGGCTGACTAAGTGCATGTACCTGTTATAAGTTGCCTAGGTGTTAAAGCTGATAACATAATTGCTTTTGCTATATGATAAGTATTTGCTTTATCTGCTGGTATAGATTTTTATTGAGCTCATTGAAAATATTTTGTTATTTATGGGATGTTGAATTTGTCAGTCTCTCAGTTATTGTAAATAATAAATTATTTTAAATAGTTATTTAGTGTGTGGTCTGGTGAAGGGAGGACCATGGGATAGCAGTTCAATGAGTGATGGATCCCAGCCTGTAGACAGAGTGGGAGTAGATCAAGACCTATTGGTATCCCAGGATCCCAAAGATGTGGACATGGCTGCAGGTAGCACTGCCACCAGGGTTACAATTGTAAGATATCTCAGGTTTTCCTTGTAGTAATCATTAATAGTAGAATCTGTCACAGTTAAAATTAGAATGATTAATTAATAATTGGATTTAAAATTGATCATAAAATTCTGGTATAAGTCCTTAATTGTGTGCTGCACTAATGAGTCATACAGAAGAATATTAAAATTTAGAGACCATATGTCCACCAGTTGATAATGTTAAACAACAGAGATTTTGCAGTACAGTTATATATAACAACTCCTTCAACATTTTGAGATTTAACTAAAGATTAATGAATTTTCACTAAATAATTACTTCTGAAGCAAGTATCCTTCCATCAAACAATTTGTCATTCTCCACCTTTCTCAGAGAGGATTCAGAGTCAGCAGGAATTATGAATTACAAATATCCAGTAGCTCTCTTCCACATTTACAAATAAGTAAAAATAAAATCACCAGAATGACCTGGAGAAAATTTTAGAATTTCAAGAAAAAATTACACTGAGCAAAGGAGTAGATGCAAAGCTGCCAGCTTAACTGCAACATGGGATGAAGGGAATGTTTTATTCTTCTGTGTTCCAAACTCAGCACTAGATTTCAGACTGGCAGTAAACCTCAGAACACCTGAACACTATAGGTCAGGTATTCAGCTGGTAGATATTCCAATAGTTTAATTGAATTTATTGGAATTAAGTTAATTGGCACCCACTGAGGATTTGGTGATACATTTTTTTCCAAGTAGAAAAATCTACTACCCTTTGTGGCAGAGCACAGGGTGTGTCTGCCACTTTAAGGGCCTGGAGCTGGCAGCCTCCAGGTGCCTGAGGAGGGCAGCCATTTTGAGACAAGGCCTGCCTATTTAAACAGGGCAGTTAAGCTGCTGGAGGCTAGACAGCAACATTGCCTGGCTGGAGGGCTGCTGAGAACAACCCAGAGGTAAGGGGGAGCTGCAAGGGGTTGGTAAGGAGGCTCCTGGTCCTGGGCATGACCTGAAACTGCACCCTGCTGGGAGTGGGTGGCCTGGTGGGGCTCTCAGTGGCGCGGGAGCCCCCAGGAAATGCCAGGCCAGTTATCACCCTGGTGAAAGGCGGGTCGGGGCACCTTAATCCCTAGCTCCCACCACCACTGTGTGGGTTACCCTTGTGTTTGTTGGGGGGCCCAGAGGGCCAGTGTTGTGAGGGGCCCAGAGAGGGCAGACCCTGAGAACGTGATTGAGTACAGGGCGTGGTGCTGTGGTTCCCCCTAGGGGAAAGGGAGTAGTAGCATGGTGAGGCCCGAGGATGTGAGTGAGCGGCTAGAGACCCAGCCCGAAGGGGAGAGTACCTTCGACTGGCCCAAGCTGGGGCCAGGACTATGGGAGTCAAAAGGGCCAGGGGCCTACCACGAGGGAAGCCCAAGAGCCGGGGACCTGGGATCCCGACTGGCCTGGAGGTGGGCCAGGGCAAGTGGCCGCAGGTCCTGGGGGGACCACACCCAAGAGGGGAACATGGCTTTGGGGGGGCTAGGTAGCCCGGATGACAGTGGAGTGGCCGCCTGATAGGAGAGGATCATAGAGGTGTCCTGTGTGGATGATTCTGGGGCCCAGTGGGGGACCGGTGATTATGTGAACACCATGATGCCATCTGCGAGGCTTGGGCTGTGATATTAGGGGAGGTCAGAGCTGCAGAGCGCCCCCTGGCATCGGGGCATTACAATGGGTAGCCTCCCGCTTAATTGACATCTTAATGAATCAATTATCATCAAAGGCGTGGCAGGCGAGATAATTGGGCGGTTGCCCAGAGACAGGCAGGCGGGCCACAAAGAGCTCGGCCCTGAGTAGGCCCCCTGCCACGGTGACAGGCGGGCGGGCCACGGAGCTCGGCCCCAGGAGGCCCCCTGTCACACCCTCACATAATGTCAACCATATTATCTTGTATCTGGGCACATACGGGCATTAGGTTTGTATCCAACAAGGGCTAAGTTAATCTAAATGCCCATCTGTCCAGGCATTCAGAGAGGTTCTATTGGAGAAAAAATGGTGCTCCTGATCTAAATTCACCAGAGCAGGTATACTAATTTAGATCAAAATTGGGTTAATCTGATGCAGGAAAGGGTTAACCCAATCATGTGAATGCCTATACATATTTATAGTGAAGCCCCAGGGCTGGGAAAGCCCAGCTTTTCACCCCAACCCTGGGGCTGTGCTAATATCACTCCCTGAATTTTTTTACTGCCCTCCACACCATCCCCACCAAATGGATAAACCTCCCCCATGGAAACAACAACCTCCAGAGGACCCATCAACCCCCTCTTCAATCCCTCCAATCTCCACCCAGACCCACCAACCCCTCCCATGGACTTGCTGGCCCCTGATCCATCCCACCCCTCCTTCTACCTCAAGTTATTTACACTGGCTTCCCCATGCAACTCCCAGAAGTGGTGGATGCTTATATATGCTGCTGCTGGGGTCAGTGAACTTCTGCATATGCCTGCTTCCGGTCTAGCTGTATGTGTCTTAAAATAAGCCTCCTAACCCAAAACCAAGTGTGGTAAATGCTTGTTCATACTGAAAAATGTTGAGCAATCTTTGTGTAAGTCATGCCATGAACTTCAATGAAATCTTTCAAATAAGTGTAGGTTACTTACATGAGTAAGAATCAAGCCCTCATTATTAGAATGAGTTCATGGCATTTTTTGGGAGAGGATTGATAATGCACTGCTGCTTATATTGTTTGCAACAGCTTCAGGAGAGACCTTTGACTGTCAGGATATAAAACTGACTCTGTGGCTATGAAGCCTAGACAATCTACCTAATTCTTATGCTGCATTGTGGTGCCCTGAACTGGACCAATGGCTTGTAATTGCATAGATTTGTAATGAGTGAAATTATATCATGTTCCACTTAATGCTGATTAAAATATGTTTCTCAAGAGAACATTTTGCAATCAGCTAATTACCTCCCTGTGTTTCCTTTGAAATGATTCAATAATTCTAAATTAACATGTTGTTTCTACAGTGGAAATTTGTAGAAGTAAGGATTATTGATAAGGCATGGGCATTAATGTACCAATTCACTAATGCATTGTTATTCATCCATTCTTGTTTCACCCTGCTAGAGTTGGTTCAAGCCAAGTAGTTTCTTGCCTTGCTTATGGTATGCATGTTATCTTAGTACGATACTATAAAGGCAGACATAGGATCTCAAAAATGATGTAATGAAGTTCAGAAAGGAACAAAGAGCAACACGGATGATCAGGGGCAAGGAGAAGTTGGCATACAAGTAAAGACTAACAGGGTGAGGAATTTTCAATTTGGAAAGGAAAAAAGTGAGGGATGATATGACAGTGGTCTATAAAACCATGAAAGGTGTTGATTAATTTAATATGAAATGTCTATTCACCAAGTTCCAGGGCACCCACTGAAGTTAACAGGAAACTGGCTTTAAAAATAGAAGAAATAGGGTTTTTTTTTTTCTTTTCAACTGTACATAGTTAACTGGTGGAACATCTTGCCACAAGATATAGTAGAGGAAAATAGTATGATTAGGTTTAAAAGGGGATTAGATAAATGCATGGAGAACAAGTACATTGATAGCTATTAAAAAGAACGGGGTTATACCCTCTGACATTCCTAAACCAATGATGGTGAATACAATGGAGGATATGACAGATGACAGATCAATCTGGTTATGCATTGTTCATACAGAGCCCTTTGAAGCATCTCTTATTGTCATTCTATGAGACAGGAAATTGGACAGTATAGATCATTCATCTGATATAGTATGACACTTATGTTCTTATGTAAAAACAAATATATGTAGAGATATTCCTTCCTTACTGAGGAATTGCCTATTTAGTTCTGCAGTAAAGCATAACCGTCTACATGAGCAGTGCTATTAGGCTGGACTAAACTAATTAGCACTGCCAAATGAATTCACTCTGTCAACACAAGTACTATTCTATGGAGAAATTATTTATTCTTCTGCAATATTTGTGTAGACGGTGACTGGGACTGGCTCAGGTACAAGGGTGCTACAGTGTGGGGGCTGCTTTCCAGCTAGTCCAGCACCGTAGCGCCCCTGTGCCTCAGCCAGCCTGTCTGCAGCATGTTAAGCTGGGCAGGAGCGCTCCAGACTGGCAAATCAACCCTACAAGCCCCCTGCCAGCAGGGGCTGCACCACCTTGACTCAACATGTTGCAGTCCGGGGCACATGTGTAAACATTGCACCTGGAAGCAAAGAGCTCTGGTAGGAACTGCACTGGAGCTTATTGCGTCAAATTAATTTCACATGTAGATGTACCCAGTGAGTCACAGGATGGAAAAGCACAGATATGAAAACAAAACTCACTTCTTCAAAAAGAAAGAAACAGAGAAATATCAAATATCAGAATGTCTATTTGTGATTCCTACTCAGTTTCATGAGTAATGTTCTGCCAGTGCCTACTTGTTCCAGAAATAATATAAATAAAGCATTTCTCCATTCAGTGAAATCCTGTCTTGGAAAATTTGATTCAATAATCTCATGTGGTGCGCATCCAGATGAGCGTGGTCGTGCAGTATGTGCGACTGCAAACACGTTTGTAGCACCACATGCTGCACCATCCGGTGTTCTCTGCACAGCAAGGGCAAGCTGCTTGAGGTTTGAGCCAGGTTTTGTTTTGTTTTTTCCTGTGGGTTTTTTTGATCCCCGGATATCCAGGGGTAAAAAAAAAAAAAAAAAAAAATAAGTGTAAAAACAAACAAACGAAAAAAAACCCTGGAGCAATGCACACTGTCAGCGCATGCTGCTGAAAAACAGAGCCAGCCCACCCAGAGCTGTGCTCTGTTGCCAACCAGGTTCCACGTGACAGAATTGCTGTGGCTGCAGCCCCAGGAGGCCTCCAAGACCTCAGGTAAGGCTGCTGGGGTCAGCTCAGTACATGGCAAGAAGCGGTGGTGCAAGGTGCACTGCTGCTATTTGTCCCCAGGGAAGCAAACATCCACGCACGTCTGGACACACCTGTGAAGGCCTAAGAACATTTTCCATAAAACGCTTTATAACTTGCACTCCTTAGAGAGCTCTGTACCTCCTACAGAGACTGGCTCTATTACTTTACAAAATATCTTTTTGTTAAA
This sequence comes from Alligator mississippiensis, assembly GCF_030867095.1. Lineage (NCBI taxonomy): Eukaryota > Metazoa > Chordata > Crocodylia > Alligatoridae > Alligator > Alligator mississippiensis. The sequence continues at coordinate 375,023,309 of NC_081824.1, read as the reverse complement.
CTGCTGAATTGGGTACTAAGGAAATGAAGCCATTAGACTTTCTTAAGCCGCTATACCTAGTTACTTCAGCTATTTCTGGGTGCTTTACTTGGAACTAAGAGCAGGAGAAACTCATATCCCTAGTGGCCGCATCTACATAAGACACTGACTACACAGTCACTCATTACTACTGCACAATAACAGCGTATGGCACAAAGTGTGATGCAGTGCAACTGCACTGTGATGCAGTGTAACTGCACAGTAGTAATGACCTACTGCACAGTCAGCATTGCCTAAAAGCTATTTGACAATGCTACTGTGCAGTAATTCTGGTTGCTGCAATATCGTTTAGTACTTGTGTATGCAAGTTACTAAATGACTGTGCAGTAACAACTGTGCAGTCAGCGTCTCATGTAGACACAGCCATTCATATGTATCTGAACCTCCTTGGAGGAATTTGAATTTGCAAAGGTAGACTTTAAATGTCAAGTCCATTTCCTTATTTTTTGTGGACTTTTGAACATGTGCTTTATTCCTAAAAAAGGAAGAAAAAAGCAGTTTCTTCAAACTTATCACTATAATACCTAACCTTGTAAAAGGATAAAAAGTTAGAAGTTTGGCCTTTATTTTCATGTGGGAGTTATTATAACCAGTTTGTTCAACTCTGTTTGAAAATAGATTTTATGGTTCCCACTAGAATTCCTTCATTTGCCATTTAAGCCCAGAATCCTCTTTGACATGGTAATCTTGAATCATTGATAGTGGACAGGTTTAAAAGCTTGATTGGCAATTCTGAATTCCCTTGAAATGCTTAAATTGAATCATAAACTAGTTTGGTAGGGAAAAAATTGATTGCTTTTTATTACGCATCCTGGGCACATCTACATGTGCACATTTGCTGTGCAGTAACCAAAATTACTGTGCAGTACAGATGTGCATTTACATGTGCATCATTCAGGTATCAAATTTATTCCTGATTAGTTACTGCTCAGTAACACGTGTAAATGCCTTATTGTGCAGTAACACTGTGTGTATGGACTAATTTGGGACTAACTTTAGTCCCAAGTCAGAGTGCACACAGCCTTAATGTACTTTAGGGCCTGCCTGTTTTGATGCTACCCTATTCCCCCTTAGTATGCAGTAATTTACTCAGCAGTAAATTTAAGCCGGTGTAGATGTGTGTGTATACACATCCCTTGCCTTCTGAAAGAAAACTCTTTGAAGACATCTTAATTCCTATTAGCACTTATTTATACTCCTGAAGTACTTAATGGTAAGGTTGGGTAGGTAATTGCACCACCTCTGGAGGGAGTTTATTCCACAGTCTGGACACCCTAACTGTGAAGAAGTTTTCCTAGTGTTAAGCCTGAAATGGTCTTCCAGGAGTTTGTAGACATTACCCTGGTTTTCCCCAAGGGTGCCATGGTTAACAGTTGTTCACCAAGCCCTTGATGTATTCTCCTGATATAGTGGTAAGCTGCTACTAAGTCCCCTCTCAGCCTGCTATTTTTTAGGCTGAAGGGACCCAAGTCCCTCAGCCTTCCCTCGTATGGCTTGCCTTGCAATTCTCTGATCGTACAGGTGGCTCGTCTCTGGACTCTCTCAAGCTTCTCCATATCCTTGTTGAAGTGCCATGCCCAGAACTGGATGCAGTATTCCAGTTGCAGTCTTACCTATGCTGAGTAAAGCAGAAGAATCACTTCCTTGGTTTTGCTTGAGATGCATCGGTTAATGTATGCCAGAGTATTGTTTGCCCTGCTGGATACAGCATCACATTGGCCGTGTATAGATGAAACAAGGGGCATGTGTGCATGACACTTTAAAGAGGGTTAAATGCTTTTGCACTGCTTTAATGGTTATGGTGTTTGCATGCATCGGCAGAGTATTGTGCAGTTATTCCAGTCGCGGTAGCAAACTTGGCAGCATAATGCAGCTTAAATGACTTGGGGCACAACAAACTGAAACTCTTCCAAGGAGTTTTAGTTTTCAGTCCTAGAGACATGGAGCAAAGCACTGAGCTCTGTATAGCTCAGGGGCTCTGCAGGAAGCCTGTGTAGGCAGCAGCCCAGGAAGGCAGACTCCATGCAAAATCTTTTTTTTTTTTTTTTTTTTTTTCCCCCTGTAGCCTGCCTACCTGCCTGAGCTGCACAAAAGCCTGGTGCATCCCTCCACAGCTGCAGTGCCCCCTGGGATTGCCTGAGCCGGGTGCCTGTGGATGGGTGCTGCCGGGGGGGGGGATGCCAGGGGCGCCACTGCCAATAAGGGAAGCACCAGCCTCCCCCACAGCCCAGGGACCGCTCCACCTGCCGGCAGCTCGCCCTCTCCTCCCCACCCCAGAGAGGCAGGTAAGTTCAGGTGTGTGCATGACACAGGAGTTTAAAGGGCCCTAAATTGAAGTGGTGTTTTTAAAAACCCACCACTTCAATTTAGGGCCCCTGTTTCATATATACACACCCACTGATGGCTCATGTTCATACTATAGTCAATTATTACCCTCAGGTTTCTTTCAGTTGTGGTGCTAGTCATTTTGGATTATCCCAAGCTTCCATTGTTTGTATGCCTCTTTCTTCTTTTTCAACCAGACCATTATATCCCTATTAAGCCAAGAGCATTTACTAGACCTTCTGCTACCTTTCCTCTACATGGGAATGAATTTCTTTTGTGCTTCAAGGATTGTGTTCCCGAGGAATGACCACTCTTCATGCACTCCTTTCAGTCCCTGGTCCTGCTGCATTTCCCCTACTATTACCCTGAATCTATTGAAATTCACTTTTTTGAAGTCCAAATCTTCAACTCTGCAAGCTGATTTGTCTGCCTTGTGAGGGACAGTGAATGTGATGGTTTTGTGGTGGGTATCACCCAGGCTACCCTCTATATTCAAGTCACTCACCAGATCATGTGCTTTGGCCAAGACCAAGTCTAGGAAACTTTACCTCTGGTTGGCCCATGAACTTTCTGAGTCAGGTAGAGCTCTTCAATACAAGTCAGGAAACAATGTGACTGATCTGACTTAGCCAAGTGTTCCTTCCAAGAGATGTCTGGGTAATTCGAGTCACCCATGATGACCATGTCCCATGCACATGCGACCATTGCCAGTTCTCAAGAGAATTCCAGATTGAACTCCTCCTCTTGGTTTGGTGGTCTGTAGTATATACCTACACTTAGGTTTCTGTCACTGCACCCCCTCCCATAGTTTGACCCAGAGGGTTTCAAGCCACTCTTCTTCGGAGCCGATGTCAGCCTCCAATGAGGTGTACTGCTCCTTTAAATATAGAGCTACACTTCCACCTAATTATCTAACTCACAAATCTCCAAATTATTTATGAGACTGACTGACTGTGGTGTGGGATATTATCAAACATCTTTTAAAGTCAAAATATCCTTAATTTATTGTCCACCCAAGGATGTCCTTCATCTACCAAAGTACCCACTTTGTAAAGAAGGAAATCAAGTTGGTTTATCATGGTTCATTTTTATCTTCCATTTCTCTTCCAGATGCTTTTAAACAGACTCCTTTATAGTTTGCTCCTGTAACTTCCTCGGTATTGACATCAAGCTGACTGGCCTATATTTCCCTGGGTTCTCCTTTGTCCCTTCTTTAAAGACTGGAACTGTGTTAGCTCTTTTCCAGTGTTCTTAATTTTTTTCTCTCTCCTATGACTTTGTAAACATTATTGCTACTGGATCCCAGAGCCTTACTTCCAGTTTTCTCAGCACCCCCGGATAAATTTCATGAGTCCCTGATGACTTAAATTCTTTCAAATAAAGGTCTGATGATAGTTTCTAAGTAATGGATGTTTACTTGTTAGGACCTAGTTTGGGACTCCCAGTCCACTTCAGAAAGGACACTGAAGGCCTATCCAAGAGTGATAATATCTACCTGCTACACACATGGGCCAGACTCAGGGTCATAATCTATGGACAGATTTGTAACCCAGTGGATATCTAGGTGGATTTAGGTGTCTAAGTTTGATTCTATCTCACACTAAGTCTTAAAAATCCATATTGTATTCATTTTTATAACATCTTACCTTTAATACAGAGTCACAAAACAACAGCAAGGAAGAGGAGGACCCCACACCTTTTATATTAATAATTTTTCATAGGCTCAAGCAGAGTAGAATAGGATCACACTTAGTAATCTGTGTCCATTTACATGCCTTGTATGTGGATAGAATCTAGCCCTAGAATTGAATATCTCTGGATCTCTATTTAGTCCTAATAAAAATATAAGTAAAATTCTATTCTGTGTAACACTCATTATTTTTTTTTGTGGGGAGCCCTTTTTGTTTACAGTACAGAAATGTGACAGCAAAGATTTTGAAGATGGGTTTTTATTACACTGGAAATAAATACATAAAATCATGAAGCATTTCTGTTAGAAAATATTAACCCAGCATACATATACTGTAATGAGTTTGAATTATATAAACAATACTTTGCAGTATATTAAAATAAAATAAGCTTGCATGAACCTGAAATATATTATATGCGTGATTTATATTTTCAAATATTTATGTGTAGTTTTGCAAAGGCACAATATAAAAATAATGTCAATTATTAATCATATGATTCACTTATGATTTTTTTTTCTTTTCCACTAATTTTACTGTAATTTAAATCTGCTGGTTCCATGAAGCCAAATTTTATTGCTGCTTTAAGTAAAAAATAAGTCAAAGATGCATCATCTAACTCTACTTACATTATATTCTATGAATGTTCAATCTGCAAGTTATTTAGCTGAGATGTACCAATCAAGGTTAAAAATCATGAATACTGTAGGTCCAAGCTAGGTACATTTTGATTGCAATCAAGAATCAGCTAATCCTCTAACCAAAAGTACTGGAAATTAAATATATTTGGGATTCTGTGATATCTCACTTACAGTATATGTAATTTCACTTCCTGTTTAAGGCTGCAACTTTTTCCTTCTAACATTACAAGAAGATATGTCATTCTTAGAGGAAATAAAGCTATATGATTTTTATATGGGCATATATGTTCTATATATTTCATGGATACTTGCTTACTTAGCAGTTTGTGTGCATACCAAATTATTAACACATAAGACCAGACTTCTCCTATTTTCCTTTTCCATTTATAATCTCTTGATATTAGCCCATGGATGTGCCTATTTTCTTCACTGACACTCCAGCTATATTCATTATGTGTCAAGGAACTGTGTGTGGAAGGTAAGTACAGACATGGTCATGGTCACATGAATGAGTGACTGCAAGTTAAAGGAGAATGTTTCTTATAGTGAGCCAGGTAACTTTTTGTCCACAGAATCAAAGAGTTAGAAGGAACATCAAGGAACATTTAGTCCAACCCCATGCACAAGTAGAGGATGCACAATTCCTTAACCATTCAGCTTTTTCTTCAAAGCCTCCATGGAACAAGATACTACAACTTTCCTAAACAACTTGTTCCATTGCTCTGTGTTTTAATCAGTTAGAAAACTTTTCCTGAGTTTTAATCAAAATTTGCTGTTCTGAATTTAAGCCCACCACATTGTGTCCAGCCATCTGTGGCCAGGAAGAACATTTTTTCATTCTTTTTAATGAAAAGGGGTCCTTGTTTTTCAGTGGCAGTCTTGGACTTGGCATAGAGGAGATATGCATATGGCTTTGAAGAACTATTTACTTGGTTATATAAAAATATTAGAGCAATAGTCAGATATGTGAAGAGCCTAAATTACACTATTGCAGATATGTGGGCTAAAAACTACATGAAAAGTTATGGGGATAAAAGTAACATATCTTTTAAAAAAGTCTCTTCAGACTACTTTATACCAATATTTGAATATGAGCTTATATCAGAGCTGTTATAACATTTGGTAGCTACTGCATGTACCATGTAGGGCATGTCCAGATAAGCATGCATGTGCCTCTTGCTGCATCTCAAAGAAGTTTGAGATGCAGCAAGAGGCATGTTGGGAACAAAAAAAACCTCCAAAACATTCCCCATGCTGCATAATTGCAGCAGGGGCTCAAAATTTGATATCTGGATACCCAAGTATCAAAAACAAACAAACAAACCCACCAACAACAAAAACCAGAAAAAAGTGAGGGAGGGCAAAGTCCAGGACCATGCCCTAAAGGAACCAAAGCCTTTGGGTCCTCCAAAGAGATGCTCTGGTAGCTGACCGGAGCATCTTTATGGCTGCCCCTTGCCCTGTTGCTGAAGCATGCTGCCTCCACATGTTGGGCAGCCTGAACTGGTGCAGCCTGCATGGACCCTGGCTCCATCTGGGGTAAGTAAGGGACTGGGCCTGGGGATGCCTGGAATGGGTGGCAGCTGTGGGGTTGCAGGGGACTGTGGGTGCTGGAGGGACTGCTGGGGAGGGGTGGGGAACGTGCCTGCCCCCCTGCATGGCCCACAGCCACCTTTCCCCACACAGCAGCAGCCCATCAGGCACTTGGGGCCCTCCTGGTAAAGCCCCGCCATGGCTTGGGGCAGTGTGGCCTTGCCCAGGCTGCCTGGCACCCAGTGCTGCTTGTGGCTAATCACTCAGGCCTGGCCCAGCCTGGCTTTGTGCGACATCATGTGCCTTTGGGCACCTCTGGGCTACTTGGACTGTCACCCGGCACCCTGTGTGTTGTCATTCTGGGCTGCTTCCATGCATGCAGGACCCAGCTCATCATGACAGACGGTCCCTGTGAGTGGCATGGGGCCCTGGGTGACAGCCCGAGCAGACCAGAGCTGCCTGAAGCTGCACAGCCCAGCCATGCTGGGCCACACCTGTTTGATGTGGCAGAGGCAGCACTAGGTGCCAGGTGGCCAGGGCCAAACCATGCTGCCCTGTGCTGCCCTGTTCCAATGGGAGGGGCTTTGCCAGGAGGTCCCACAGGCTCTGATGGCTGCTGCTGCAGATGAGCTGTGGGTCTTGTGGAGGCTCTGGAGTCATGCGGGGAGCTCTGGGCCCTGTGGGATGGGGACAGTCCATGAATTGTTGGGGAGTGGGGAGGGGGCTGTGCCCTGCAGGGAGCAGGGGACCCATCCCTCCTGAGCTACCCTCCCATATGCCCACCCCACACCCACAGTCCCCCCCCCAATCCATCCACAAACCCCACACACCCAAGCCACCCCCACACACCCCCTCACCCACATACCTGGCCCTGTGGGTCAGGAGTGAGGGGACTGTTGTGTGGGACAGGCTGTGGGTTGACAGTGAAGGCCAAGAGCAGAGGCAGGGCACTGGCATATAAGTGCTGCTCAGTGCTGCACATCATGGTCAGCTAAGTGGGTGAGGACAGCTCTGATTTTTCTATGACTAAAAAGCCAAAAGTAAATGCCAGAGTGTATAGATATTTAGAATGTATTTTATTGTAGCAGGCTTACCTTTCAGAGCTTGGGTTGAGTCCCAGTCTTGAGATTCTGTTGTTCTGATTGGTGGAGCCCATCCAACAATCAGGAGGCAGCAAGAGAAGTGAAGTCACGCCCCTTTCCTGAGGGTAGGGGGAGAAGAGCTTCCTCGGACCTGTTTGAAGACTGCAACACTT